>NW_024464918.1:4400000-5650000 GCF_017591425.1 Ochotona curzoniae
GTCCTAACAGCAGAGAGCAGATGGGTTAGGCTGGCGCTCCTCCAGGACTCCTGTCTCTGCAGAGGCCTGCCTGAGAGCTGCCCCTGGCCAGAAGCAAATTGACTCCCCAAAGAAGCCATTAGGGTGGAAGTCCTGAAGCCCAGAGTACGGCAGGGAGTGGGTAGCTTTGGTTACTGCCTCCAACTGGGAGCGTGTCCTCCCTGCTGGATGTGAGCAGGTACCCCCTTTCAAGAAGGAACTATTTACAGTGGGGTAGGTGAGCTTGGTCTTGGGAGCCACACTCAGCCCTTCTGCCTGCTCACATTCCCGTTACCTCGTCACAGTATTTTCTTTGATTTCAGTTTTTAAGTATGTTTTCTGAAGTACACAAGCCTGGCTGCAGCATTGGGTTCTTGCACCCTGCCTCTCAGGCCCACGCTGGTGCAAGCACACCTCGCAGGTGAAAACCTCTAGTTCCATCCCAGACAGCTTCCCTTCAGGACATGTTTTTCTCCAGTGCTGGCTCCTGTTTTAAATGCCTTTGTTTACAAAGCTGACCCCAACTCCAGGGCACGTGGGAGTGCCGAGGAGGCTGTCGTGGGCCAGCCGCGGGTGGGTAGAGGCTCAGTACCGGCTTGGCCCCCTCCCCGCCAGGGTTCGACACCAGCATCCTGCCCATCTGCAAGGACTCCTTGGGCTGGATGTTCAACAAACTGGACATGAACTATGACCTGCTGCTCGACCACTCGGAGATCAACGCCATCTACCTGGACAAGTATGAGCCCTGTATCAAGCCCCTCTTCAACTCCTGTGACTCCTTCAAGGACGGCAAGCTCTCCAACAACGAGTGGTGCTACTGCTTCCAGAAGCCTGGAGGTAAGGCTGGGGCAAAGAACTCACCCCAGTTACAAGAGGCTCATTGCTCCTCGTTTCTGCTTCTGACTGGCTCTGTTAGAAAACACAAGAGAACCGTCACAAGTCTGTGACTTTAATCTGCTCCTCACTTGGGAACCTAAATGGGTGTAGAAACTTTTACTGCGCAACTCCCCAGGCCCTTGTGGAGCTTCCCCCTGTGGAGAATTAGAAATGTAAAAACATCATTTCCATCAACAAACGAACTCTTGGGAGCCTGCTCCATGGGCGGGGAATGAGCGCTCCGGGGGCTGCATTAGGCCCACAGCATCTTCAGGTGCAATTTGAAATTCAATACATCTAGAGCAGGTTAATTCTGAAGCCATTTGGTGTTGTAAACATCCAGTTGGCCTTGGCAGACAGCCTTTCCTAAGCAACAGGGTAAAGTTTGTTTTTATCATCGTCTCTAGGATAAGGATTTGTTTATTTGGGAGTTACCCAATAACTATAAGGGAGTACAGTGTGACATTAACACACGTGTCAGCTTGTTTCCATTTTCTTACGTTTGACATGTTAAGCAGCCCTCAAGTTACTGTCAACGCTAGTCGCCCATCACACTGTGGAAGACTAGAAGCCATTCTGTATGTCCTTCCTCTCCCAGCCTGTAGTCATCGCTATTTCAGGTTTAGGTCCACCTTTTTAGCCTCCATAAACACGGGTTCACAATGGTACAGGTCCCAGCTAACAATGTGTAAATTATGGAAAAAGCTCGTGAACACGTACCAGGTGTGTTTCCAAGTCCTGCAGGGATGGCGTGCAGGGGTCCAGCGCAGGTGCTCAGACTTCCTGTACGGCTCCGAGGGCTGGATTTCTCCTCTATCCCAGCCTCCTGGGGACGGTGGGAGTCTGGGGATAAAGTGAACGTGACAGTCTGCACTTTAGATGGGGAGACACAGCCAGGCCAGGAGGGCTGCAAGGTCGAGCCATGCGACAGAGCGTGTGTACATGTCTCTGATTGTAAGATCCAGTCCTAGCAGAACTGCTAGTCATAAAGGACAGTGGGCAACACACTGTAACTTGGACTGTTTCCAACCATCTGAAATGGCAGTTCCTGTATGGCAGCACCAGACAACCACCCAGAGTGCTTTGTTTTATTTCTTTACTGGTTGTAGCTAAGTGTGCCATCTTTCCTTGTGCTTGAGACACTGTACTGCAACACTCCTATGGACTTACTTTTCTGGTAGGAAAACCTTGATGAAGAAAGCTTTTCTTTTTTCCTCCCAGTGTTTGATTTCAAGTACATTCTTGCTAAAGAGGAACATCAAGGTAGTCAGATTTCTCCATCTTCTATTTCACGGCCTTTTCAGAAGCCGTAACTCTTGCATTAACCTTTGCAAATTTTCTGACTTTAAGACAGCATGCATAAATTAAACATAAAAGAATTGCATTACTGCCATTTGAACCTGGAATCACTTCAGACTGTGTTTCTGCAGCCACAAGTGATCTGAGCCCTTTCCCAGCTCTGCAGGTGGTCATCCGGGGCTGCTCAGTGCCCATCGCTCCCCTCCGCATGGCATTCTGCTCTGGCACACGTTCAGATGAGGCACCTTCAGAAAGTTCAGAGGAATGCACTGAATCAAAACTGCTGTAGCGAAATAACAATTCTAGTTTTCCACAAGCTTTCTGAAGTACCCTCTGTGTGTATGTGTATACATATATACATAAAGTTACAGTATCCTTTATGCTGTGCGTATAGTCTGTATACATCAAGGTAATGAATGTGATTTGAATATAAAACTTCAAGCAGCCATGTTGAGCGTTTCCTATTTTGAATGCTTATAGGTTTTGTCACAGCACGGCTTTAGCAGGTCACAGGCATAGAGACCTGATGTTTGCACTATCTCTAAGTTACAAATTTTGTACAGTTAACACTTTGAGGGTCTCTCTGAGCCAACAACAATTTCAGGGAGCACTGCTGAATTTCCCACATCTAGGACTGTTATCTGGTTGATACTGTTCTACCATGTGACTGCTAAGTTGGAATTCTACAAGCTTCCTCAAATATGCAGGAGTGGGTTTTTTTTTTTTGACAGAAGTATAAAGGAAGGAGACTTTAAACTCCCTGTACTCACAGGTTTATGAATACTGGTTTTTCCTACATGATGTAATGGTTTCTCCCTGGAGCCAAAGAGGTTTTCCTGGACTCTGTCTTGAGCAGTGGGCTCTACTCACGACTTAGACAAGGACATGTCCCCGAGTTGTGTTGCTCTGGCTGGGGCCTGCTCGCTTCCCTGGCAGCGTCACTGCCAGGTCGCTCTATCAGCCCCGTTAACGGGGCTCTGTTGTCATCTTTCGAATTGACTCAGAAATTCTGTGAGAACAACAGTTTGATTAGTTTTCCTTAGCTATGCAGAATTTTAACATTTTCTGTGGGGCAATTTGAGAGAAGAATCCTAAAATTAGAAGCTTGCTTCATACCAGCTGTCTGCCTCTGTGTCGGTATGAATGATCCTGATTTTTTTCTTGTCTGCAGGAGCAGACAGTCACACACTTGCCTACACTCGGTTCCCTCTGCAAAGCGACAAAGCAGAGAATCTGCATTTATGAAATAGGAATGCTGTCGGTACCTACCTGCTAGGATACTCGTTTGTTTCTCCTTCCCAGTGCGCACACGATGGGTCCAGGTGGCGCTGTCAAACCCACAGGGCGACAGCTGGGAACAGGATCTTCCACTCTTTGTAGGAGACCTGGAGACCAGTGCCGGTGAACCCACAGTCAGAGAGCCCTGAGCACATGGAACTTCCCAGAGCTGCTCAGTTCCTCTGGGAACAAACAGGCTCCCTCTCCTTGTAAGAGGCTTAGAAATGCCTCCTGGGGGCTGCACACTTGCAAACCCTCTAGTTAACCACATGCCCTCCACTGCACCACCCTTTCATGGGCTCTTGCCATGTGGATTTCGCAAATGGGTAGACTGGCCCATGGCAGAGCCTCGCTTCGTGGCCTCACACTGACCCGCTGCATCTCTGACTGCTCCTGTCCCGAGTGCCTCATCCCAATGGCTGCTGCCCTAGGGGCTCGGAGCCCACCCTTTGAATCCTCTCCCTTCCGTAGCAGAATCCGGGCTTGCATGTCCTCCTCACCTCCGGGTAGATCCTGAACACTCACCCCGCAGGAAGCTTTAGTTCTTCCAAACCTTACCGATCCCTTCCTTTCTTAAGTAAAGCAAAATGTCTAGCTACTCTTGGTATTGGTAGGAAGAATTCCTGTACAAGTCAGTCCCCCCAGTACTAGTTCTAGCACCTCCTGGTAGCACGAGGCATTTTTCCTCTGGTTCATTAGTAACACTGATGGCCTGGGTTTGTGTGCGCGCACAGTGACAGCATGTGGAGCAGCACTGCTCCCAGGTGTGTCATCAGCTGCCTTCCACGTCAAGAGCGAAGTCAATCATTAGAGATCATATCCCCTACCATCTGGAAACTGACGTTCATAAATTATTTTTTAGGTCTCCCTTGCCAGAATGAGATGAACAGAATTCAGAAGCTGAGCAAGGGGAAAAGCCTGTTGGGTAGGTACAATTTCTTGCCACTCATTTAAACAACTAATTAAACCATCCACGTCTCTTGTAGAAAGATGTTCAGCACGACGATGCTTCTTCAACTAGAGCCGGTGTTTCGGGAAAGAAGTGCCTCGTCTTACCTGAGACGGAGCTCTCGCAGCCAGCCAGCGGTACATCACGGACAGCCGGGCGTGGGCCGCAGGATGCTCTCTGGACAGGAGGGCAGGCTAGCGGATGGGCAGGTGGACATCTCCAGCCAGGGCCCAAGTCCAGCCGCCCCCGTCACGGCTAACTCCTCTCAGCAAAACTAGTCAGATCGGCACGAGGGAGGTGTACATGTCTGTTCACACCTACGCTTATAGGAAAGGGTTTCTCGCCTTGGAGTTTGATAAGGTGGAAGTGAAATGCTACGTGAGCGTTTCCCTTGCAGGCGAAACCAAGGCCAAGGGAAAGGCGGTGAATGCCAGGTTATCTGAGCACCCACCCCTTTACAGCCCTGAGGCCTCTTTCAGGTCTCCAGGACCCAGGAGAGTGGGGGACATTCAGACCACGCTGTCACTCAGGCCCTGGCTGACTGCATTTGTTTGCTCAAGAAAGGAGCCTGCCTTCATTGCCTGTGCTTTTGAGCAAGCACACCGAGTTGCAGCACCAAGGCCTCTTGTTAAGCATTCAGAGGCAGCTGTATTCCTTCGGCAGCCCGGCATTTCAGAAGTTTTTATCTACTTACTTGAAGGAAATGGGCATGTTTCATCTGAATCGTCCGAGGCAGGAAGCCTGGATGTCAGCAGGTGCCCGCTCCTGATTGCCCGGGCGGCAGGTCCAAGTGCACGTTCGCTCATCTTCCTCCACTTGAAGAGCCCACATTTCTCTGCCTTGCCGCATACTATGACTTCTGATAAGCTATTCCAGTCCCAGAGAACTCACCTGTATAGAAAAACACAAAGACCTTACTCCAGGCTGGAGGCAGGGGACGAATCCCTCCTCCCCACATTCCCCGCTGCCAAGCCTTGGGCGGACTCCTCCCCCGGTCCATGTGTAGGGCTGGAGTGCTGGACCTCAGATGAACAATAGCCATAGAACTAGTATATTGTTTTTTTTAAAAAAATGCTTTCCATTGGATGGGGATATTACTGCCTCATTAATTAATTGAGAAATTTATAAGGTGTGGCCTTAGAGTTGAAGTGCACATGAATGGAGTGCCCCCTGTGCCCCTGGGAAGCCCTCATCACTGTGATGGCATTAGCTCATCTCCCACGCGTGGAGATCGCTCTAGCTCAATCATAAAATTGCCCTTTACTTGCTTACAAATTATTTTTTTTTCCTGGGGAATTCTTCTGATGTAACAACTGTACATCCAAGTACGTAAATAAAACAAGCCACAACAAGTAAGTCAGGTGTGATGACCATGTGCTTTAAAAAGGTGGCATTGCTATTACATGGCAGATTCAGAGCAGCAGTACCTGCCTGACACCTACCTGAGGGGTCAGTCGTGCTGTTTTGGGGTATTCAGTGTATCCTTTGCAGCTCCAGCAGGGGGGTCATCCTCCTCCCAGGACCCCACCTCCCTACTTGTTCTCTTCTTTGCCATCCTTGACTGTCCATCCATGCACAGATCCCCGTGCTGTTTGATTCTATGGACTATCGAAAGCGTCCAGTTGTTCATTTCCTTCCATTGCTCCTTAAAGACAAGGGTTAAGGTACACTGGCCCCTGTGCTCACGTGAGAGGTGTGACCGCCTCTCCCCTACCGTGGTGGCCCAGCGTTTCCTAAGCAAAAGATAAGGTGGCCCAGGAGCTCCAGACTATGGGCACCCTCCCGCCCATGGTATGAAGTGATCTCTGAAAACCAGTCATTGTGAAGTAACCTGGGGTGTAGGGTATTTAAAGTGCAGCTCCTGGACTACCTGATCTGGGTCTCAATCCCTCCCTCCCTCGCTCCCTCCCTCCCTCCCTCGCCACATTTCTTTCTGGGAGCATTCTAATAAACCATGAGGTTGGGAGAAGCCGTGTTATTATGCAGGTCAGCCTACAGAAGATGAAACATGGTCATGAAATAAATGCGTACATGCCCTGCATGGAGGCCAGAGCTAACATGAAGATGAGCTGCATCGTCATCAGTGAGCGTCCATGTCGGCTGCTGGGGACGGCTCCAAAGCGCCAGCCCCGAGCCTCGGCAGGATCAATGAGGGAGTTACTCCAAATGACCCCAGCAGGGCGTGGGAGGAAAGGGACTAGCAGAGAGTTCTAGAGCTAGAACTCAATTCCAGACTGTTGGGGCCGAGAGAATAAGGGGGTTATTTAAAAACACAGATTAGCTTTGGGTCTTACTAGGAAAAAAAAAAACGTAAAATTTAGGGGGATCCATCTGAGTCTTAAGACTACATTTTAAAAACCTTATCAGAAGGCATGAAGTAATAAAGTCAGATGGTGTAAAATGTGAGGAGAATGGATCCCAAACGCAAGCGTGACAGTGCTTCCCCCCTACCCCAAAATTTTTGCAATAATTTTGAAACCCATACCATTTTTTTTCAACACACTTTTTCGTTTCTGGAGGATAAGCAATGTGTCATTCTGTAATTACATGAAATGTGATTGGGCCAAATCTTATTTTTAAAGAAAGGCAAACCTAAATTTTCTCACAGAAATTGAATTTTTAAAAACCCTAAACACTCTTTGTTATAACACTAGTATCTGAAAAAAGCAAATACTGGGCATTGTGGAAAAAAAAGTAACAAAAAGAATAGCATCTTGCATAAATGTCCCTATCAATGGTGCTTTAAGGCAAATTGTAATGGAATTTCAATGGGGATTGGTCCTATCTATAATTTAATATACCCCTCTCAATTTATAAGTAACACAGGATAACTGAGCAGCATAATTGATTAGCCTCGTGTTTATGGCCTGAACACCCTGTCTTTCAAACACGGCTGAAATAATCTGCTATAGTCAAAATCACAGAAAGCAACTGATTTCCAACCCAGTAGCACAGCTCAGACTTGATGGCCGCAATACAATAACATGAGTAATAAATGAGATTACCTACAGCCCAGACGTCTTAGTTCACATCAATATTGATCAAAGATGAAATGATATAAAAACTGCAAAAGATTTCCGACTGAGTGAAAACAAGAGCCGGGTGCAGCAGGATGCGCGGGGGCGACCGCAGTGAAACCTCGCGGCTTCAGATGCACTCACGGACGCTCAAGACACTCCAAGAAATCAGCTGGACATGCAGCTCAGAAACTTGTCAGAGCATCGCCGTAAACCCAGGTGACGGCCATGCAGGCACGCGTGGCACCTCAGGCGGCTCCCTGAACCAGCTAGCGGAGACGGGGGCCTGGGGCACGACGGGCAAGGGAAAAGGCCAGGCTGAGGGCTGGTTGGAAAAGGGCTGTCAGCTGAGCCCTCTCCCTCCATGGTTCCCTCCCAGGGCTCCGGGAGTTCGGGGACCACTCTCAGAAACTGCTCTGCGGACCTGTTTGTGCAACACTTATGAAACTGATGTGGTTACCTTTAGCACAAAGGAACAGACAATACACTTAGATCTAAGCCATGAAATGAATCAAAGGCGTGCCTCTCACACTCCCCCCTTCAAACATGAGCAGCAGGTATAAAATACTTGGGCAAATTCTTCAAGGCTGCCTCACTTTATGTTGCATGTCTAGAGTACAGAAACACCCAAACATTCACTCAATCAGGACTGCCATAGGAAACTAAGCAAACGCAAACAAAATGAAGTGTCCTTGTCACTTCATGACATGACCGTAGAGGGTTCCTAATGCTGGGCCACCAGGCGTGGAGGGTAAAAAACCACATGGTTTTCTCACATGTTAAAAGACGAACTGGTAGTAGCAGTGCCTACGCCGGACGGAAATGCAGCTCAATACAGAAGGACTGGACGGAACTCAAACCTTCAGTGAGCTACCCAAGTCCAATCGACCACTCACTCGGTTTAGCCGCGAGCTAAGGTATTGGCACAGTCACCTCCCAGTTAGATGCAGCAAAGGCCTTAGCTTCTGTTAGCGCACACAGCGCCCTGGAGTTCCTGGGGTTAAGAGCTGTGAGCCCCAGCCGGTCCTCTCCTCTCCCGCTGCGGACCCCAGGCGGGAGTCCCCTGAGCATCCCCCTGCTGCGCGGTCAGCTCTGCTCTTCTGTTCCCACAGGGGCTTTCATTCCGCGCTGCAACGAGGAGGGCTACTACAAGGCAACGCAGTGCCACGGCAGCACTGGCCAGTGCTGGTGTGTGGACAAATACGGGAACGAGCTGGCTGGCTCCCGGAAGCAGGGCGCGGTGAGCTGCGGTGAGTAAGGCCTCGAGCGCCAGCCCTGCTAGGGGGTCCCCAACATGAGGGTCTCGGCCCACCCCCTCCCCCGAGTTCCTGAGGGGCGACTCTGGCCCCTGGTGGGTGTCTGGGGCAGATGCAGGCACCCTCGCTAGCTAGACCCTTGGCAGGAACCTGCCATCAGCAGCGGGTTCTGACAGTTACGTCAGATGTAGAGAAGGCGGGTCCCCAGGGCTCCCATCTGTATGCTGGTAGACCCCAGGCAGACAGGGGTGCTCTGTGGTCAGGGGGCCAACAGCCTGTTCCCTCCCCGACACGGGCGCCGAGCCAGAAGTAGGAGCTCACCTCCCCTCTTTGCTTCCTGTGCCAGAGGAAGAGCAGGAGACGTCGGGGGACTTCGGCAGCGGCGGCTCGGTGGTCCTCCTGGATGACCTGGAGGACGAGCGGGAGCTGGGGCCCCACGACAAAGAGGGCAAGCTGAGGGTCCACAGCCGGGCCGTGGCGGAGGACGACGAGGACGAGGACGACGACAAAGAGGAGGAGATGGGCTCCATCTGGTAGGGCCCCCTCGAGGAAGGGGGCACGGGTGTGGCCTACCACTGCCTGTCACTCCTGTTCCTGCATTTGTATCTAAAGACTGCAAGGCGCTGCCGCCGAGGCCGCTTCCCCACCGTCGCTCCCGATGCCCGACCCGAGGACTGCAGACAGCCGCCCGCTGCCACTTCGACCGTGCATACGGTTGTGTGGGCCAAAGGGTGTTGTGTTCGTCGTGTGTGCGGACAGGGGACGGGCTGGCCTCGCCACAGCCTCCTCTCCTCCCGTGACCGTCCTGCGCCCAGCATGTGATTCCCGTGGCCTCGTGACAGTGCAGGGCGCCCGGGCTCCTGGCGGGGCGGGCACAGCATGGTTCCCAGCCTTACTGCGTCCCGTGCTCTTCGTGTGTCCTGTAGCTGTTGTGGAAAACGCACCGCACTGTACCCCCCACTACTGACTGCCCTGGGTGTTTATTATTTCCAAATTCATTTCTCGCATCACTATCTGGCTTCCTACCAACCACAGCCTTAACTCAGCCGAGTCCCCTGGGTGGGGGCGGGGAAGGAGTCCACGTTCTTTATTAAAAATTGGTGTCTGGATGTTTCTTGCTGCACAAGCTTAAATTGTATGCAGATATGCAACAGGCTCCGTGTGTGTGTGCACACGTGCGCACGCCCTGCTCACACCTCTCACAGGCAGTGTTGGGCTATCTTATTAAAAACTCATTTGAAAAACAATTAAAATTTGTCAGCTTGTCCAGACCTGGAATACGATTTCTGGAGTAGGGAATTTGCATCAAAGCTCTTTCTTTGCACTCACAGCTGGCACTTGTAGCCTGCGGGCTGAGGGGCCGCTTCGCTCTGCTTCAGCTCAGTTCCTAGAAGCCTCTTTGATTCGGATAAGCCTACGTCTGCCTAAATCACTTTTCTCGCAGAAGCCATGCGACTCCCACGTGGGCAGCTTCACCAGCCATCCCTTCCATTTCGGCTCTCAGCCCCCTCGGGCCGCAGCACTCCGCTCTGCTGCGGCTTCCTGCCTTCCTGCCGACTCAAGGGCTTTGCTGAGGTCTGCACCCCAACCTGGTCTCCCAGAGTTCCTTCAGACAGGACGGCGTAGGGTGCTTTTAGCCCCTCTCTGGCCACAAATCCCAAGGCCACAAAGGCCGTCCCACGTCTCCTTACTCGCCATGGTTTGCGGGGAGCCACGGATGGAGTCCCGCAGTCACCGGGGTTCTTAGAGCACCACCTGCCACACTGTTCCTTCCCCCCTGTCCTGACCCCCGAAGGGTTCGTGTCTCCGCAGTTCCTAGGATCCCCACCTTCCAGCTGGCCCAGGTCCAAGTACCAAAGAGTCTCCGGAGTGGCCCCGTTCAGGTCAGTGCTGCTCCTGACCCTCCCTGCCCACCTGCTTCCACTTATCCAGTTGCCCTAATCCACTAGCCCGCCCTGCCAAGCTCTCTGGCCCACATTCCTTCCTCTTGCCATCCCCAATGGACATCATCCAGTCTATAAGACAATGACATAAACTCAGGCAAAAAAGAAAAAAATATAATATATATATAAATATTCAAACTATGATTCCAGCAGCAGCTAGCTGACCTGCTGCCGCAAGCCGACCGTTTCCACAGACCAGTCCCCTGCAGTCAGCACCCGGCCAGCCCCTGCATCAGCTAGAGTAGGTAGCATTATCCCCAGAGCCCGTCTCCGAAGGAATGAACATACTGAATGCAACGGACACCTCTGGCAGCCAGGGCTCCAGCCGGACCGTAGGGTTCCTGCTTTCCCGATGGGCAGACCACAGGGCAGCTCCGCCCTCAGGTGTCAGCTCCATCTGTCTCAATTCTTTTCTCACATGAACACAATTTTGAAACTATAACTTAGAAACAGGTGCTTAATTACAGAATTGAATAGAATCTATAAAAAAAAAACAAAGGCATATGAAGAACTCTTCTTTAAACTATGAGATGAACACCACTGTGAGCTCAGAAAACATCCATAAGCACAAACTACAATCGACCCGCCCGTTTTACTCAGAGGAACTTCCAGGAACACAGTGAACTGATTTTAATATGCCTAATTATGACAAGTGTCAAATTAAGATGACACTTCAAGATCCTTAACATTAACTTAATGACGGAGAAGGGTGTTCAACAGGCAGTTCCCGCTGAGGAAGAGACACCATTTTCAGGTTCCAAGAACGTATTTTCATTTATTAAAATGTTAAATAAAAAACCCCTCCTAAGACGAGAACCCTGAATCAAGGCAGTAACATTGACACCACTGTACTCCCCGTCAATGCTAGACAGTGGATTTTATATTACTGCGGCTTCAGCAGAAAACTGTTTACTTTCTTCTCTTGGAGATGGGCTCTTTAGTTTCAGCGACCAAGAATAAACAATATTGACTTAAAAACTACAGTGATAATCCAATCCCTTGCCTGAGAACTTTACCACGTCACATGTTCAGTAACAGCTTCAGCACTCCTTACGGACCAGCCTTATCCCACAGACGGCCCTTTCATTTACTGACATGTCCTTGGCGTTCAACTTAAATCCCAGGATTTCCTTCTGTCAGGGTTAGCTTTCTGACATGTTCATTTCTTTTCTGTTTTTGTAAATAGTTCAGGCATGGGGATACCTTAATACTCACTTGGAGGTTTCAGGTTATTTGTTTAAATCAGCCTTCCCTCCTTTGGGCCCGTTTCCCAACCTGCAGCAACGCTGTCAGGCGTGCCCCTCTGCTCCTCCCAGGACGCCACACGAATCCGGCTTTATTTTAACCTTGACCACACTGTACAGGAATAGAGCCCTTTCTACAGCGGATGGTTTCATTCTTTTACAGCTTTTTCTCAAGGTCACGATGTTTGTTCCTGTCTCATGTGGAGCATTGTAGTGGCAGCCCACCAGATCCAGAGTGTCAATTTGTTGTCCCTCTTGTAGATGAAATAGTGATGCAGAACAACTAGTGAATTCTGGATGCTTTTCCATGTGCGCTGATCTGGAATGTGAACACAACTCCTTGGTTACTAGTAAATGCTTAAGTGTAGTCCCAAGTAGGTGCATTTCCGTCTGTCTCAATAAATTTTACTTTGTCTGCAACAGGTGTGTTTGTGTTGTTCACTGGGATGGGGACCCACCCTGTCCAACATGCAGGCACGAGAGAGTACCACGTGCAGAGGTGACCGTCACAGAGGCCCAAGCGGCCTGCGCGGTGCAGCGGCCACCGAGCAGCCTGGTCAGCTCGCCCGGGCACCTGCACGCTCTCGGCCGTCTAGGTGAGAACTGCCGAGCAACCCCTCTCCCGGCGGCCTCTGCCTCTCTCAGGTCCCAACCACATTCACTGCCTATTGCTTTTCACTGTCGGTTGCCCCCGTTCATACCTTAAACTTGCAACAATGCTTATTCTTCCCCCGCCCAGCAAGTTATTCAGCAATTCTTTTGCCAAACCTCTCTCCTCTTTACACAGACGCTCGAGTTCTCCTCTGTCCATGCACTGACACACCAGAAGCCCGTGGAGCAATAGTAAGCACCAGATTGGAGCAGGAATCAGCTCCTCCCACCTTTACCCACACTCTGGTCACTGCATCTATGACTTAATTATGCCCCGAGTGAGTAATTTTGCCAGCAACTGAGGTAGACTCTACCTTATGAATAATTCCATTTCTTTCCCCTGTGGACTCGATTTTACAGACAATTTACAGATTGACAGTTTAAGAAAAGCTGCTTCATAAATCCACAAAGTAACACCAGGTGAACAGTGGCCAGTGGGAAACCTCCCGCTGGTCAAGGCCACATCAGAGGGGCTGGCACCGATGGACCCTGCAGACTCCTGGGCAGTCAGCGGTTTCACAGGTGAAATCTCACTCTTCCCCCAGGTCCTTTCCCGGCGGGAAGCGGAGGGGGAGGGGTGGAGCGCAGGGGGGAGCAGGGCAGCGAGCGCTCTGCGTTACTGTTACATGGCTGAGCGAGAGCAGCGCAGTCCTGGCTGTAAGATGTGCTCAGAATGCAGGCATTCCGCAGACCTTTCTAGACAGACTGGAAGATTTGTAAAGCAATAGCTGTATGGATGAATCTATGTTGAATAAATGATGGCCACTATGCCCAGGCAACACATTCGGTGCTAGAAATACACAGAGGAGAGTACCTGTGGCCTTCTCCGGGAAGTGATCTCCTTGGAAACAGACCAGAAGACAGGATACAGGCGGGGAGAGCAGCAGTGATGTGAGTGGCCAGGCCAGCTGTAGTAAAGCTTGCCTTCCCTCCCTCCCTCCCTCCCTGGCCTCCCTTCCACCCGCTCCCCACCCCCTGCAGGTCTGCCCCGTAGCCAGTGCTTCAGCCTTGACGGCACTGCTTACACTGCTTACGGACACCCGTGTCCTGCTCCACTTCTCCAGGGCCACAGGCTTTCTCTGGGCGTCTTCTCTATGCCTGTGGCTCCAGACACCTCCCCGACCCTGAAAATCCCCAGTGTACACGTTTATTTCTGCCCCATCCAAAAGCAATCATTGGGCATTTAGAGAATTCTACTTGAATTTACCATTGGCGCCTGTTTCAAGCCTTAAAAACTCAAAATGATGGAATGAGACCGAGTTCCCCCATGACAGTCAGAGTGGCTTCCTGGGGTCGTAATAAACATAAGTCATAAAGGCAAAGCCTGATGAATTTGTCTCCATAAAAATTAACGGCACGTCATAAATAAGCTTAAAAGCAAGAAGCTAAAGGAGATGTTGGTGACACCAAACAGATGCAAGATTGGACCATAAACTATCATTCTAAAGCTCCTAAAAAGCAACAAGAAAAATGGGCTGCAAGACAAAGGATTAAGAAACAAGCAATTCACGGAAGATACATGCGTGGCACAGAAGCTATGCCTCATGTTAGCCACAGTTAGAGAAATGCAGACTAAAGCAATAACGAATGTCATCATTCAGGAAAGAAACAAGCAAAAGCCTTGGTCATGCTAAGTGCTGTCGGGAGTGGGGACAATGACACTTGCTGTCATCAGAACAACTACACGGAGATAGCTGAGCAAAAGCTAGCCGACTGCACTCCCGGGTCCAGGAATCCCACTGCTCAGTAACCACTACTAGACAAACAAAGGGATATGAATAAATGGGGAGGGGGCGGAATAAGAGGGACTGTTGAGTAAACCTGTACTCTACAATACTATGCAGTAGTCAAAAAACAATGAAGAAACCGGGGCCCAGCACAGCAGCCTAGTGGCTCAAGTCTCTGCCTTGCATATGCTGGGATCCCATATGGACATCGGTCCGTGTCCTGGCTGCTCCACTTTCCTTCTAGCTTCCTGCATGTGGCCTGGGAAAGCAGTAGAGGATATCCCAAAGCATTGGGACTCTGCACCCATGGGAGACCTCAAGGACCCTCCTGGCTCAGTCGGATTGGCTCAGTTCTGGCCGTTGCTGCCAACTGGAGAGTGACCCAGTAGATGGAGATCTTTCTCTCTGTCTCTCCTCCTTTCTGTAAACTCGATTTTCCAATAAAAATAATACATAAATCTTAAAAAAGGATGAAGTAACTATATGTACTGATGAGGAAGCTCCCCTAAAATATTAGTTGTGTAGAGAAAAAGCAAATGTTATATGAAGGATGAAATATACAAGTTGATATATTAAAAGCAGTATTATCTTCTAGGAGTAGATACACGGAATTGCTAGAACAGCATTAAGTGTGGCTTAGGTTTGGCTACAAAAGCGATACACCGCACTGCCCGAGTGACCTGATGTCTAACACAGAAGCACCACTCATCAGCTTCCTCCTCCCATCGCCCCGCTGCCTCTCCATGCTGGGTTAAGAATTTCTTCACGAATGGCTCTTTTCCACTTTTCCACCCACCCTGAAAGCACCAGGGCCAGAGGAATCAATTCCCAAAGCTCATCTGATAGCACTTCCCCTTTGGGGACTAAATCCAAGCTACAGTACTTGACCCCACCTCCCTCTCTTCAGAGGATTCAGTTCAAGACCCTGGGGAGAAGCCCGGAACCGAAGGCAGTACTGAACCCTCTGTCCGTATATAGTGGCTTGTTTACCCCGTGGATGCATCGCTCAGCAAAGTAGGCACAGGAAGAGACTCAACTAGTAACAGGACACAACAATTATGACAATATGTACAGTAGACTGCCCTAACCCCTGGTTCTGTGCTGATACAATTCAGTCCTTCCAGAATGACATGAAGCGAGGGGAATTCTACCAGCATTGGGAAGCAGCACCAGCTCCCTCCCACGGCCCTCTGAGCCCTGACAGCTGGAGGACCGTGTGTGTCCCATGATCCTCGGGCATCCAGCCACGACGACAACAGTAAGATGCCAAGGGCAGGCAGCATCAGTGGTTGGCAAACCTCCGCAGCTCTGAGGTTTTGACTGAGTGCTTTTGCAAGAAGGGCGTGATTGGAACTGTCTCCTTTTAATTCATCCAAGTTCAGTGATCACAAACAAGGATCCCAAGCAAGGACCGCAGAACACGCTCCTTTGATAGCGTGCGATGTGAAACACTTCAGTCAGTGTCGGCAGTGCCCATGTTGCTGGTTTGCTTCCTCTTCCTCAGTGGATGACTCAGTTTCCCCAGTTCCTCATCGCGGACCATTTCTCAGTGCCTTTCTACATGTGCCTTATCATTCTGTTGGCTTTGTGATTTTCCTAACTGCACAAAGATTTTAAAACTAGTCAGGAACCCATTCCCCAAGTCTTCCCTGCATGCATGTGCACTTTCTGGTTTTTAATTAGTCTGCGGTAGCTGACAAATGTTACTGCATCCACAATTATGAATTATTTCCAGCACTTCAATGATGTTCAGATTAGGGTCTGCATCAGTTCCTGCCTGGAGGGACTCAAGTGCCAGGTGGGGAGGGGTGGCCTCAGCCCTCTGAAAAGCACCTGGGTTTTGAATGCAGCTGCCTTACATGGGAAAACTCCCAGCCAGGAGCAACAACTTCTATCAACACTGGGACAAGTTCCGGTCCATCCTCGTCCAGATCGGCTTCCCCTTCTGGGGTGAAAGCCTGCGGGGGCCTTCCCGCCCGCCCCCTCCGCTCCTCAGCAGCTGGCCAGCACGCAGGCAGGTGGCATGGGCTCTTCACTCTGCTCTCCACGCCCGGTCTGTCACCGCCCAGCGCCACAGCTGGGGACCTCCTGCCTGCTGCGGCCGGTGCATGTTCAGCCATAAGTGTTTCACTGGTGTCTTCTTCCAGAACAGCCTGGCCGTGTCAGTACTGAGGACTCGCTTTGCACAGTGTTCCTTCAGCTTTCCCAGCTTCTTCAACAGAGCCGGGCCAACAGCATCTGCACTGACACATCAAACCTCCCCAGCAATTTCTGCGTTTCTTTTGGTCCAGATCTGTTCTCAGATCTGTGCAACTGCCTCATAGTGCCAATGTCTTGTTGTCAAAAACTTCAGAGAGACGCAGACTTTTCTGGCATAAGGAGCATGTTTTCTGTTCACATGTCCCAGCCACAAACGTAATGCCTCTTCCTGATAAAGAGGCCCTCGCCACGTGCTGGCCTGAGGTGTAACAGCAACAGCATGGGTTTCTTTTTCCATCATAATTTCCCAAACAGAAGATTCTGTCAGCAGGCAATGTGTCTTCTTTGCTGGATAAACCAAGAATTCTCACCTTTGCACTTAAAAAAAAAGTTTAAAAATCACTTTACAGCTTCTTTTTTTGACACTTTTGAATTTCCAGCCTCAGTAAACTTGCACTTGGGGCTGTAATGAAGTTATCAAATAAGAGCTACCTCAACACAACCACGGTGGTAACTGACTATCCATCAGCCTGACATCCAAGTTGGCCAGTGGATGACTGGGCAGTGCGCGGCCAGGGCGGGCTCTGGGAGGTGGCGGGGGGGCGCCCAGTGCACGAGCCTCAGATGTCATGCCATTTAGAACAGTAAACAATTTAGAAGCCCTGAGTTGTTTTATTTTTAGTTTGGGAATTTAGTTTGGGAATTTTCTAACTGCAGTTTTCCGTGGGTGACTGGAACTGCTCAACAATGTAGCCAAAGGGCTCCTGCTGAGCTCCGCTCTGACGCAGGCTCCTCCCCGGGGACCCCCTGCAGCCTCACCTGCACCCCTCCCGACCCCCATCACACAGCCACACGCACACACGAGTGCACAGGCTCGGCGAGGGACTCCCCAGGACAGACGCACTATCAACTCTTAGCAGTTTTGCTTTTTTTTTTTTTTTAAATCCTGGGATGATTCAAACTCAGGCATACTTAAATTAGCAAAGGATTCCTTGACATCAAACCAGTATGCCAGGACCAAGAGGCAGCTGTTCAGACGCCAGTTGAGAGAGGAAATCACAAGGTATATAAAAACAACCAGGAAGCGTATCCTACTCCCAGGAAGAATTCAAGGTGCAAGCCAAAGCGATGGACCTTCTTGGCAAGGATTTTAAAACTTTTCCAAATACATTCAAGGAGCTAAATGGAAAAGAAAGAACCAGAACCAAAGTACGTTGGGCAAACTGGGAGATGAACCCAAGGAGAACATGAGCAGACACGGGAGTTGGCGAATGCCAACGAGGTGCATGCCAGAGCTGAGAAACACAGGACTGAGCAAGGCACAGAGAGGAGCAGTCTGCAGAGACCGTCGGGGTGTCAGACAGCGGGCCACAGGCACATCGCCGAAATCCCGACAGCAAAAAAGAGTATCTAAAAAATCAAATAAATGTGGGACATTTACACATTTTAAGACAAGATGCCCCATGCATTCCAAGTGAGATAAACAGGGTTAGATGCGTTATAATCAAGCTGCTCAAGCTCAAGCCCAGAGAGAGCGAGGTGTCCACAAAAATGACTCGTCACAGCTGGGGGCCCCGGCGGGGGCAGGAGCGCTCAGACACGTGGCCACCAGGCGGCAGGCAAGGCGCTTACAGGGGCAGAACAAACCGTGCCCACCAAGAAGCAGATACTCAGCAAAGGTACGCGAACCGAAGGCGTGTCCACACAAGGTCGCACCGAAGGATGGCTCTGTCATGACACCTGCTCGGAGCAGCGCTGAGGGAAAGCCGGGACAGGGATTCAATGTCATGCAGGGATACAAAGTCTTCTGGCAGGTGCATTGTGCAATACAGACACCAGAATATTTTAACTTTGGCTTTTATGTTTGTATAAAGACTTAAAAAACAAGATGCATAAAAATAACCACCAGTCTGTTACTATGAGCGCATTTTAAATACATATTTATATATAATATGTATATATATGTGTACACTTATATTTATGCATATATACATATATAAAGTAGTTTGTGACGTAACTGGTGGGGGAATGCAGTGCAAAGGAGAAGTACTTGTGTATGGCACTCAAGTTATTACTGATAAACCACATTATTGTAAGTTTAACACATAACATGTAATCCCAATAGTAGCAACAAATATCTACACACTGCACACATGAGCAGGGAATTCGTACACACTCTGCAAAAGTGTCAGCTAACACAAAAGCACTCAGCAATGAAGGAGGTGAGGAGCAAGAAGCGGGGAGACATAGGGCACAGCGCCCCTGGCCAAGTGCGCTTTGTTCCCACCAGAAAACAAGCAACTATAAACAAATTAGTAAATACATAATTAAACTACCCAAACCAAAGGCACAGACTGGCAGGATGAATCTTAAAAACCCATAGTTCAACTGTATGTCCTAACTGCTATGGTTAGGAGACACAGAAAGAAAAAAAAAGTTAAAAAGGTGAAAAAAGCACGAAGATAATTAGTACTAGAGCAGGACTGGGCACACTTATGTTGTAAATACAGACTGGAGACAGAGAGGGCTACTGTGTAAGGCTTACAGGGCCAGCTGACCAGAAGGATGACATAACCATAAACAGAAGCACCAAGGGAAACACCGACAGACTTTGGCTTAACCGTGATTGAAGACAGCAACGCCCGAGATCCAGCCATGGAAAGGTGGAGCACGCGGAAGAACCACACGGGGGCAGAAAACGCAGACGTCATTATAAACCAGCCTAGGCCTCATCACGGACCAACTGGACCAGGTATTTTTCCGCACAACAGAATACTTATACACATTTTCTCAACTTTGTATAGGAGAATTTCCAGGGTATACCACAGGCTACCAACAAGTCTTTGAAATAATAAAGTATCTTTCCTGAACTCAACAGAAAGAAACCAGTTATAACAGAAACAAATCAGTTATAAATGGAATTAACAATAAATTTAACAACCAACAGGTCAAAAAAAGTAAAAAGAAATTAGGAAAAGACTTGAGCTAAATAGACACATGTGCCAAAACTTCCTAAGTGTGGCAGCACCGCCGCTTCGAGGGAAACGAATAGCTCTCATGCTTACAGTAATAAATAGGAATACCTTAAATCAACACCCTAATCTTACACCTGCAGGTACTAGAAAAAAAAGAACTGAACCAACTCAAATCAGTGTAAGGAAGGAAACAGTGATGCTAACAAAGGAATGGATATAGAAAAATACAGGAAACTAAGAAAGGTAGTTTGCAAAGAGTTACAAATTGGAATTTTAATTAGATCATGGAAAGGACTCAAGTGACCAAAATCAGAAATGAAAATGAATGACATGAATATTCATAGAAAGAAGAACAATAAGAGAATACTGGGAACAATCATATGCTGACAAGATTCATATCCTAAATGAAATACTGAAACTCCTAAAAACACATAACCTACACCAAGACTGAATCACAAAGAAATACAATTTGAGCAGTAAGATTTAATAATCAGTCATTTTCTAACAACAACAACAAAAGCAACAGGACAGAAACTCCACTTATGAATTCTGTCAAACTTTTAAAGGCATAATATCAGTCTTTACTAAGTTCTTCCTACAGACTGGAGAAATTTTACCTGGATGCCAAAGTTGAACTACACTTTAGGTGTAAGATACTATAGGAAAACTACAGACCAACAATCCTTAATAATATTCACATAAGGGGACCCGGTGCAGTAGCCTAGTGCCTAAAGTCCTTCCCTTGAACATGCCGGGACCCTATATGGGCACCAGTTCTAATCCCGGAGGCCCCACTTCCCATCCAGCTCCCTGCTTGTGGCCTGGGAAAGCAGTCGAGGACAGCCCAAAATCTTGGAACCCTACACGTGCATGGGAAACCCAGAAGAAGCTCCTGGCTTCAAATCAGCTCAGCTCCGGCCTTTGCGGTCACTTGGGGAGTGAATCATTGGACAAAACATCTTCCTCTCTGTCTCTCCTTCTCTCTGTAAATCTGACTTTCCAAATAAAAATAAATAAATCTTTAAAAAAACAATATTCATGTAAAAATCAGTAATCCGAGTAGACTGAATTCAGCAGCAGAGAAAAGCACAGAAGCCAGGGGAATGTGGGATTTACGTTTAGAAGATAAAAATAGTTAAACACACAAACCTGTATGGATTAGACATCATGTTATCTGATGAAGGAAAACACACCTCCAACAAATGGGACATCTAAATTAAAACAGTCATTTGATACAATTCAACAGTTTTTCATGATAAACACTCAACAACCAAGTAGAGAAGGAAGAAAAATCAACACAACACAGCGCATGTGTGACGACTCCCCAGCATCATACTCAATGGTCAATGACTGCCGATTTTCCTATATGGTAATAAACAGGACAAGGAAGTTACTTAGGCCATTCTCATTCAACATAATAGTGGGAAATCCAGTTAGAGCAAGTCTGTTTAGACCGTTCTCATTCAACGTAATAGCAGAAACCCTAGTTTGAGCAATCAGGCAAGAAAAGGAAATGAAAGGCATCCATGTTCCAGAGGAGGAAGTGCAGTTATGTTTCAAGTGATTTAGTTCGACATGCACAACCCTAAAGGCACCACCAAAAATCTAGAACTAATGAACTAATTCAGCAGTATTGCAGAACACAAAAATCAGCACACAGCAAACGAGCTGTTTCTATACATTAACACCGAACAATATGGAAATAAAATTAAGAGAACTTCATCTATTTCAACACCATAAGAAATACTTAGGAATAAGCTTAACCAAGCACGTGGAAGACCAGTATAGCGAAAACTAGAAAACATTACCAAAAGAAATTGAAGAACAGATGTAAATCCCAAGATTTACAGATTCAACATAATCCCTATCAATATCCTAGCACTTTTACACAGAAATAAGAAAACCCATTCCAAAATTAATATGAATTCTCAGAAGATTCTAAATATCTAACACTGTCTTAGAAAAAGAAAACAAAGTTGGAGGAATTACACTTCTAATTTTAAAAAATCACTGCACAGCCATGGTAATTAAAATGATAGATTCTTACTACACATGGGTACTTACTGGGCAAATCATTTTTAGAGAGAAAACTGAGTACCCCAGGCAATGAATAAAATGGAATCCTTTCCTTACATCATATATAAAAACCAACTCAACGTGGATCAAAGAACTAAACGTAAGCTCTAAAACTACAAAACTCAGACAGAAAAAAATTGGTGACATTGTATTTGGCAATGATTTCTTGGATATAACACCAAAACCAAAGGCAATTAAAGGAAAAAGTATATAACCTCGACTTCTTAAGAATTAAAATTGCTGTGGTTCAATGGACACAACCAACAAAATGAGAAGGCAACCATGAAATCCAAAAAATACACCCAAATTATACACGAGCTATGCCAGACTGGCCATGGCACCCACCAGCACACGTGAGACCAGGACGGGGGTTGAACCTGGTAGGGGAGCAGTAGGGACTCCAACGCTGGGCCACCACTCATGCTGGCCAACGTGAGAGCCAAAACTGCGGGCAGAGCAGGCTGGGAAGCGTGACAATAACTGCTGGCCTACATGTGAACCAGGTTAGGGGACACCAAACTGGGGTAGCCGATTGCATCCACAGGTACAGGCATGAGCCAGAATAAGAGCAGGCATGTTGGGCTTTGCTGAAGCATCAGCTGGCAAATGTTGGGACTGGAAGCAAGTCCTACCAAGCTAGACCACAAAACCACCTGGAGTACATGAGATCCAGGGTGGGGCGTTATCTAGCAGAGGGGTTTGGGCTCCTCCCTGATGGGCTGCAACTCCCACTGGTGAGCATGAGAAACAGGACTGGGGAAGGGCCTGGCTGGATAGGCAGTGGCACCCTCTGGCATGCGTGTGGGCTTGAGGGTGGAGTCAGTGGGTTGAGTTAGGTTTCAATACCCGCACATTTTGGCAGGCACAGGAACCAGAGTTGTGTGGCCCATCCAATGAGGAATATTGGGGGTCACTCTGACTGGGCTGCAGCTTCCACTGGTGTACGTGAGGGCCAAGGGGGTATGAGGCCGGGCTGGGCCACAGTACCCATTGGTTTGCTGAGGGTGGAGGCCAGAACAAATTGACCAACTACCCCAGTGAAATTTGACAGCAAACTTCTGGACCAAAGCAGACTCAGAAGTGGACAATGGCAGCCACTCGACCTCAGGGAGATTTCCTCATCCGTGGAGTGGAGATAGCAGCCTGGGCCCCACGTTACTTTCTCTTTAGATTGGCCCTTTCTGAAAGTTTTATTTAAACAGAATAACACAGCAGGTAGGTGTCATTTAGGGATGTTGCTGACAAACCCGCTACGTTGGGGTACTGTTATTCAGAGGTGTGGAAATCATAAATTCAGCTAGAAAATCTGGGGCCAAATAATGATTTCCAAGGCTTTTCAACCATGGACCTCCCAACAGCTGATAGCAGATACTCTGGAAAACCTGAACAATTCCCAATTCCTGGAATTCCTGCCACCATTCCTATGCCTTGTGCCATGTATCATTCTCTGACGTAGTATCCACCCTTTGTCCTCTTTTTTTCTAAAAAAAAAAAAAAGTAATATTATTTATTTGAAAGGCACAATCACAGAGACAGAAAGAGCGAGAAAGAGTATCTTCCATCCACTGCTAAACTCCCAATTGGCCCCAACAGTTGGGCTGGGCTGGGCCAGGCTGGAGTCAGGGCTCCACCCAGATCTCCTGCACAGGTGACAAGGCACGTTGGGCAATGGTTTAACCCACCGCACTACAATGCTGGCCCTGTCTTCCTTTCTTGTAGCATTGAGAGACCATTTGATTACATAAACCTAGGATATTTTCTTACAACTTAATTTTCACAAATTTGAATGATTCATGTAGATCCGGGCTTAGTATAGCTAAAGCTGCACCACTAATCAGCATTTGGCAAAAGGAAACAAGAGTAAATCAAGTCCACATCTTGGCTCTTAGGACACCCTTCCAGGGGCCATGGGTCCTGGGTGGCGCAGCTTTCACTTGGATTCTGGTCAACTACGGCCATTTTCGAAGGCCAAAAAAGGGTGCTGACGTAACACTCTGTGCAGTGGTCCATGGCCTTTGGCCACAGAGAAAACACGGGCCGGCCACAGGCTTGCTAAGCAGGTCAAGCCACCCAGCGCTGCCACAGAGCCGTGTAACAGTAATGCTGGGTGGTTGACTGGCACTGTTTAACATAGTACAGTTTGGCACAGGAGAACTGGAGTGAACTGAGACCAAATGGAAGAAATGCCAACAGAACCTTCAGGAACACCAAGGCTGCGGGGACTGTATGGCCCGTGGTTGGCAGAAGCCTCCTGGCAGGGCCGTGCACACACACTGTGGCTCTTGTGAGCTTACAGCTAACTGCAGCATCTTTTCTCAAGGCAGGTGGCTGATAGATGGCAGAGTGAGCTCTATAAGGACTTTGATGACAGCTGGAAGTCAGTGCTGTGGGGCTGTGAGCTCTGACTTAGAAAACTGAATAATGCGAGAAGTACAACAAAAGGTAACTTCCCACATACCATCGCAGGAATATGGACCTTGGAGAACAATCCTCCAGTACGCCACTTCATAACATCTGTCAGCTACTGGGTACCTAGTGAAACTAGTCAAGCACGCTAACAATCTTTTGTCAGGTCAAGGGCAAGCAGGCTCCATGAGGCCTTTCTCCGGGGCCTCCATCCCACTGCCCTATGCTTGCATGCTCTGGCCAACAGGAAAGCATTTAAACTCTGCTCAGTCCGATACCTCAGTGGGAAGGGAAATTGGCCATTTGTAGGGAAGGCTACTGTCTGTCCCTCACTGGGTGGGCAGCACAGGAATTACCCAGCCATTCCCCACTTGATTACAGACCACCACCAGAGGAAGATCTTCTGCAGGTTCCCACCCAAAGAGAGATGTTGGGGACCCCTTACAAACTCCGGATGCTCCCTGCAACCCTGGTGTCTCTCTCCCTCTCCTCAGGAGACTCCCCACCTCTCGGATCTCTCCCAGAAGGTGCTCGCCCCTTCTCCTCTCCTGACAAGCTTCCCTGTCTGCAACCAATTTCAGCTTTTTATTTCTATCCTAAGCTGAAGAAAGAACCCACTGGGCTTTGCCAGTAACACCTAGTACTGTGTGGGGAGGAGGTGAGCCGTATTCGCAGAGAAGCCCCGCTCCCCGCTTGGGAGGGCCAAGGACGGCCATCGCTGTGCCGCGTGCCCAGGGGTCAGGCACTAGGCCACCTTGGGGCCTCCATTTCATTGTCAGATGTCTCCCCCAAGAACTGAAGGGACGAGCAGGACTCTTGGGGCCAGGGGGCAAGAACTGCTGGTCCTCACTGGCAGCCAGAGGTCCTTGTATTCTGAACAGCACCACTGCTGTGCACAGAGCCTCATTCCCACATTTCCAGGCGCTCCCAAGCTGCAAGGACAGCTACACCTCCATGTTTATTCAGCATGGGGGCTGTCCTAGCTAGAGCAGCTTTCACTCACAGTCAGTCAGTCTTCAGGGGAAGACTGAGACGCATTGTGTTTGGAGAAGTGTCTGGCGCTTCCATCACACACCCTGCCTTCTCCTCTCCCTTGGCTCTCAGCTACCTAGGGCTTCCCAAAGCCCCATGGCACAACTTCCCGGCACCAGGAGCCTCACTTGGTGCAAACCGCCATATGTCACCTGAGACTGCGTGGACAATTCATCTATTCCACTGGTTGGTCCCAGTGGCCCCGGCATAGATTCAGGGCTGACATATTTTCATTACGGAAAAGCAAGCTCTCAAACAGATGCTGCCCGTAGGGATTAATGATAGCAAGAGTTATTCATTCTGCCACTTGACATCCTGTGCAAAGTAATTCTCAAGCCGTTTCAGACTTCAACAAATGGCTCCTGGACACAGGATCTCAGCATGCTGGGTGAGTGGCACAACGGGATTTCGGAGCTGGCTGATGCGAACCAACAGAAATGGAGCCACTTTCCAGAGTGGCCTTCCTGTTGGGGTGACACATGTCAGGACCAGCTGGCCAAGGGAAAGCCATTGCTGACACCGATCATGCCCAAGAAATTAGAGGGACAGCCTGGGCTCCTCCTATTCCAGCAAAAGAAATCTCCATCAACCCCATTATAAACGTGAAGATATTCTGGGCGACTTTTGTTCAGAACCGCCTGGCTCCATTTTGCTATGTAAGTAACATACAGGTCACAACTTGTCTTTAGTGCACACAAAGCTAGCACCATGGTCCCTGAGTGCTTGCTCCGTTTTCATCCTGTCCCCCAAGGATGACTTGCACCCTCTGCTTTACTTGTACCTTCTGGTAGTTTTCTCTGTTTCTGGAATACTCATCTACTTCCCCATTCCAAGCCATGTGCTTAACTGCAGATGGGCCCCATTCCTGACACCTTTCACACAATGTCCTAATCCCCTTGTTTGGTTGCCCCAAACAGTCAAAAACAGTCGCCTCTTTATCACCTTATGAAAGCAAAGCCTGGACCTTTGAACTGCTATGGACACCTGTTTGCAAAGTACAAAAACTAGAATATATTACCAGTGTCAGTCAAGCACCGCAAGTTGCAGTACTGTCCTCCGAGAACGCCCTGTGACTCCATCCACTGAACGAAGCTGTCATTTCTCCCTACTTTGCACTGTAGGTATTGATGAAAGCCCTTCCCCCTTTTTCCAGAATCTGCAACATTCACAGCAAGAGGAAATTTCCCAATTCTGGGGGCACAACTGGGGACAGTCTAGTTGCTTGATCTAAGATGTCCGTCTCCATCACTGCCTCCTCTCTGTCACGTTCCTCAATCTGGTCCTTTGTAGCCCACTGCAGACTCCAGACCTGCCCCTTCTGAACTGATGCTGGAGGGACCAGAACGGGGGGCCTCAACTCCCACAGTGCATGCACTCCGAGGTGCTGCAAGGTTCTCCCAGGCCAAGAAACTCTGATGAAGTCCAAGTTGTCGTCAACAAAATCCTCGTGGGCCAGCCAGGGCAGTGCACCTGTGCCTCATCCACCCCCCACCGCAGGCCCATGAGCAAGCAGATCCTTCAGACCACCTGCTTGGGCCAAGGGCTGGAGGGGCACTGAGTCCCAGCTGCTGGATGAGGAGTCTGAGGGGACCACATGTTCACAGTGCTTGCCAATGGGGTTGACAGGCAGGGAAAACGTTCCTGGTTCAGCCCCTCCCAAGACACAGAACGGAATGGACTACATTCCTGATAGTTCAGCCAGCAAGCTAGAGCGACAGACTCAATTCCGCCATGAGCAGGAAAACAAAACACAAACAAGACACAGAGACCTCAGGGCTAAGCTAAGAGCTCTGGGTGGTCTCTGGTTGCGTTCTAGTTCTGCAGGCACAGATGTCAAGAGGATAAAGGCTAGGCCCCGGCAGGATGGGCAAGTTCAGCAACTCCAGGAAAGCCAAGGCCTTCAAAGGCAGCACAGCCTGGGGGGACTTGGCTGGTAATTAACACGGCTAACTCTGAGCAGGCGGTGGGGGGTGGGGGGATGGCATGCCAGACCCGCCTTGGAGCTGTGTAGACAAATGCCAAGGAGAGAACATGCTTGCTCTGACAATCTCAACTCACGCAGGTTTGAGGGCAGGGTATCACCTGTGTGCCCCACAAACCCAAGAAGAAAATCAGGTTTTTCTTGGATCAGATACAAAGCTATCTCTAATTAAAGACATGACCTTGAATTTACTACAGATAACATGCATAGAAAAGAGGGGAAACTAATAATAAACTATGGGATATAAAGTGAGAAGATCCAATTTAAGTTTAATTCAATGCCCACAGAAGTAGGGTAGAAGTAATACTTAAAGAGGTAATGGGCTACAATTTTCAGAATTAATAGACCTTTAGATTAAGAAAAATCCAAGGAATTTCAATCAATATAGATTTCAAAACCCATACTTATACTTACCTTTGTTTACAGAACAGACCCCCCCCCCAAAAATCAAAACCCTAAAAATAATAAACATACAAGCAAAAAATCTAAAAGCAAACAGAAATGAAAAAATCACCCATTATCCTTCCAAGGAACCGTGGACCAAGGACTCTCAAACTACGGTGTGTCCAACCACTAGGAGGACTTTTAAAAACACAATGTTGCCGGCATGGCGTCGTAGCATGTAAAGCTGATGCCTGCTTTGCCAGAAACCTGTACAGGCACTGGTTTGGGCCCCAGCTGCCCCATTTCTGATGCAGGTCCCCTGCTCATGTACCTGGGAAAGCAGCAAACGATGGCCCGTTGCTTAGGCCCCTGCATTCTCGTGCGAGATGCGGAAGGAACTCTCAATGCTTGGCTTCAGAGCAGCCCCACTCCAGCACATGTGGCCACGTGGGGAGTGACTGCGACAGAAAATCTCTTTGTCTCTCTCGTTCCTTCTCTCTCCCTCTCTCCCTCCCATCTTCCTTCTCTCTCCCTTTCTCCCACCCTTTTCCTTTCTCCTCTCCCTCTGTCATCTCTGTCTTTCAAATTACATGCATCTTTAAAAAAAAAAAATAAAAGCACACTGCTGAGTTCCATTTGCACGGCTTGGACTCTGGGTCTGGAATAAGGTTTTTTAAAATGGCATTTTAAACAGGCTTCAAAGCAGTATCAATTCTGGCCTAGGGACCACCCTCTGGAAGCCGCTGAATCCCACTGATAGTTGCATGATAAAAAGCAACAGTGGAATACAAAACAGAATGATACCCATAAAGCACCAAGTGGAAAAAAAAAAAAGCTCACCGTCAACCTAGAATTGATGCCTAGGAAAACCATCTTTCAAGAACAATTGCAAAATAAACATGTTGTTTGACAAAAATGAGAGTTCACAGTGGGTGTTTATCATCACATCTTCTAGAATATTTGCTTCGGGGGAAAGAAGATTATTCCAGAAAGGGCCAAGATAGAAAAAGCTGTGGAGGACCAGGGAACATGCTAAACTTGGGCCATGTTTTAGCCAATGTAACGGTGCCAAGCAGCAACGTGACGCACCGCTGAGTTCATCCTGGGTCAGGATAACCACCTGGTGTACCGGCTGTGATTCCTGGATCGGATTCTAACTCCAGGCTCAGCCGCTGTGGTCCAAGACACAGCATGATGGCTCAGGGAATCGCATACCTGCCACTGCCACAGGAGACCTGGGTGGCATTCCCAGATCCTGGCTCTGGCCCTGATCCCGCCCTAGGACAGGTGCAGAATCTGGGGGTGGGTGGGGAGTGAGCCAGCAGACAGGAGAGCTCCTGTCAGTGTGTCAGTCTCCTCTCTATCTCTCAAAAAATAATTTAAAAATTGTTACGCTTTCCTGTGTAGGGCATCCGATCACTTGGGATAAACTCCGCAGTAAGCAGAAGCACAAACAGAAAGCTGAGAGCAGACTTCTTGGTGTGAGGAAAACAACTAGCCATGTTGATTAAAACTACATAAAGTGAAACAAATAGTAAATTTGCAGTTTGTTTGCTATGAAAAAAATAATAACCAAGCATAAAACACCCAATTCACTGAGAGAAAGAGTATGGAAACAACAGAAAAAAACCAAAGGATTGAGTAAAAAAAAAAATGCCAGTACAAAAGAGTCCACCTGTAGCAGCCATCATAGTCAATATCTATTGATCAAGTTCTTTGGATAAAACATGGACTGTCAGATGGAGTTTTGAAATACAAAATACCCCTCTGCTTTATAAATATTTAAAACATGAAGACACAGAACATTGCAAGGAAACTGATGAGAAAGAAGTATTAAGCAAATGCAAACCAAACGGCTGTTTTTCTGGCCATGCTACTTTCAGACCAAATGCACTCTACAAAACAGAAATCATGGAGATTTATAGGGACGCCTTGCACACAGGGAAATTGTTGATCCATTCACTCCATCAGTATTTCAGAGCTGACTGCTTCCTGGTATTTTAAGCAGACAGGCTAGCACAATGAACAAAAAGCAGAAAATGCAGAGTGAATTAAAATTCTCTGTTTCTACATCCTTCAAATCCTGCTCAACAAAACACTGAAAGAACCACAAGGTGGAATTTAAGCATCATCACACTAACGATTTCCTTCAACATTCCTCCTGATTGCACACACTGGAAGGCAATGGTGATGGCTCAAGAAACTGACTCTACACCCACATGACAGACCTGAGTTCTGGTTTCAACCTGGTCCATTCTCAACATCTGTGGGAATTGGGGGAATGAGTACGTAAAAATTTAAAAGAAAAAAATCCCAGCTCCAGCACCAGTGCAGGCAGCCTGGCGGTGTAACTCCCTGGAGGAGGGGAGGCCCTAGGCACCAATGGCCCCAGGCAAAGCCTTCAGGCTGCTTGGTAGCACATTGTCGGGACTTGGGATGCGGGCTTACATGGGTCAGGTGGATGGCACAGGTTGGGGTAAGCAGGGACCCGAGGGTTCATGTCCAGATGAAGAATGACCACTGAGGGACTTCCATAGACAAGGCCAATGTATTTGCAGGTAAGCGAGGGGACTGAGACCAGGCAGTTTGAAGAGGGGAATGGTAGACATAGGCTGGGGTAGTTAGCATTGATCACCACAGACCATCACCCATTGGTACACACTAAACCTAGGGTTGGGGGCTTACCTGGTGAGGTTAGACATAGTACCCACCAGTAATGTTAGGCTGACCCATGACACTGACCAGCACATGAAAGAATCAGGTCTAGGGGCAGAATCTGTGGGGTTTGTTTTTATGTGGGCTCACCTCTTTGGAACTACAATATCTGCTGGGACATTCAAGATCTGTGGCTGGGAACAGGCCTGCTTGAGAAGCTACAAGGAGACAATCTGGCTAGATTGGGGTTCCCACTGGGGCACATGAGAGCCAGGGCTAAAGACACCTTTTCACACTCAAACAAAGAAAAGCACATGACAGAACAAAGAAAGAAATGATTCAAGTGTACTTTACGAAGTGCTAAGTGCCCAGGAAATAAAGTAGGGAAGAGGGCAAATTCTGGGGCCAAAATGGAAAGGGGGTGCTTTAGCCACTTACGTGTATTTCTACATCCTAGCTCATAGAAAATACAATGGAAGCATCATTTCTATTAGAAGCTGAAGGCACATTATATGTAGATAAAAGTAACTAAAACCGTGTAAGGTTTTTGTGGAGCGCGGGAGATTTGTTTAATGAAACCCACGGCAGATCTGCCCAGCGCAGTGATGATGGCACGCTCGTGGACTGGGAGACTGCAACCACGAAGCGCCTCTTCTCGCGGTGCTCAATAGCTCCGGTACTAACTGCAGTAACTCCAAACTCTTATGAAGACTGACAAGTCATTCTGAAATTTTTACAAGGAAGAATCAAGGGTCAAGAACATAGAAAAACAATCTTGAGAAAGATGACCCAGGCTGGGGGCAGAAGAGTGGATTTACAAACCCAAGAACAAGACCTCCCCACGGTTGTGGTAATAGATTCACTGCAGAATCGGCACCGTGATTGACAAGAGAGAGTTCCAGAGCAGAACTGCATTTACTTGACGTGATGAAACTCGCAATCCAAGTCGCTGGGCACAGAGTGCAGAAGGCAATAGCGCTAGAATATCTGAGTGCCTATTAGGACACAAATGAGTTTCAAGTAAATTACAAGTGGATAGAAATACTAAAGAGGTTAAACCTGTAAAAAGTTTTAGAATAAAGTAGGTATGAGAAAAAACAGAAAATATTAGTACATGTGATAACATTGAAATTTTCCTAAAAAGGCTTTTTAAAGGGCTGAACTACAAATAAGAGATGTTTACAGTGTATCTATCGGACCAATTTTGGTTAGATAACATGTGATTTTACTTATGCAGCATTCTTCATGGCTTAAGCTTATCCCTGTCCCTGTAATATCACTTAGCTCCAAGTAATCAGGAGGAGTGAGTCAGCCGTAGCTCGTTCACGGATGAGGGAGGGACTGTAGCTTGGAGGGGGTGCTCAGCTTGGCAAGGTAGCAGAGCAGGGACAAAGTGGGGCCTGGTTTTCCAGGTGGCACACCTGTTCCACTGCAACCTAGGATTCCTGGAATCACAAACTCTAGGGACAGAGAGTAAGTCAGGGGCTGCTTAGGGCTGGGAAGGAGCAGAGGCGGAGAAAAGGCTGTGATAGCCCAAAGGTTACATAACAAATTCTTGTGACAGGAATAGTCGGTTGTCCTGACTCTGATGGCAGCCACATGAATCACTCTCACAGAAAGCTTTTGCAAAAATTCGACGTTTGTTCATGAATAAAATCTTGAACAGAATAGATTCAAAAGCATCATACCTGAATTTCATGAAGTCTGCACACGGTGAGCTCACAGCAACATCACAGTGAATGGACATAGTTACAGTGGGGGACCCAGCCAGATCATTAGACAAGGGAAAGAAAAGATTGACCAGGAAGAAAGGAGGATGTCCAATCATTCCTGTTTGCAGATTCTACTGAAATCAACACACAGAAATCATCAGCGTTATTATATACCAATAGTGAACTTGCCAAAACAGCCTAACTGCAGTCCCTTCCCAAGCAGCCATTTGCAACCCTGGGAATTTAATCAAGGATGTGAGAGGCCCTTAAGAATGAAAACTGTAAAATATGGATGCAAGAGACTGAAATATACAAAGAATGGAAACAACCCCCATGTTCATGGATGGAAGATTTGATATTAGTAAAATGTCCCTACTTCCCCAAATGCAAAGCAATCCACAAAGTGTTAGCAATATTCTTCACAGAATCAGAAAGGACAAAGAGACACAAGGAAACACAAAGACCCTGTGTAGCAAAAACCATCTTGAGCAGACAAGAAAAGCTAATATCCTAATACCCGATTTCAAGATAATATTGCTAAGTGATAGTAACCAAAACAACATGGTACTGGCGCACAGTTACATACTTGCAACAAAATACACATCCCAGAAATATGATACACCAACAGCCACCTGTCTTCTTGACAGAGGTACCGAAGAGGCCACAGCATCTTCAGTAAATGATTCTGGGGAAGTCAGATGCAAAAAGAATGACACATGGCTTCTACTCTTCCCTCACCCCACAGACATAAAAAGCAACTCCAAATGGGGGAAGACCACCATGGAAGGCCTCAAACTATGAAGTCACTGCAAGAAAAACTTACAGGGAACATTTGAAGATATCAGGATACACGGTGATTTTTTTTTCTAACAAGACCCTAAATACAGAAGACAAAAGCAAAACAACAAACCAAATGGAACTGGAAGCCTTGAGAAGTCTTTGCACTTTGTAGGCATCAACTTCGCTTTCTTTCATCTGTGTTTTCTAATTTTCATCATAGAGATCTTACACATCCGTGGTTGAGTTCAGAGATGTGTGTATGGCTCCCGGGGAAAGGACCTGCTTCTGTGACCTCCCAGTTAGCTCATCACAGGTATGTAACAATGCTACTGCTTTGTGGATGTGTGTTATTTTGTGTCCTGCAATTTTACTAAAGTTGTGTGTTGTTTCAAAGTCTTTCTAAAGCTGCCTTAGGTTTTTCTCTGCATAGAATCATTGCCATTTGCCAACAGGGATAATCTGACTTGCTTGCTTTCTTTAAAAAAATCTAATTTATTTATTTGAAATTTTTTTTAGATTAGAGATTTTCCATCCACTGGTTCACTCCCCCAAACCCTTCTGATGGCTTTGGCTGAGCCAGGCTTCTGCCAGGTCCTGAGGTCTGTCCAAGTCTCCCTCATGACAGGAACAGTCCCAAGCACATGAACAATCACCTGCTGCCTCCCAGAATTCACATTATCAAGAAGCCAGAACCAAAGTAGAGCCAGAACTCGAATTCAGGGGACTATGATGCAGGATGGGGCGGGGGCTGGGGACCACAGATCACAGGAAGCTAATGGCTGTCTTAATTTATGTATCCTTTGTTTAGAATTTATTTTTACCTTTCTATCTCTTGCCTGATGACTCTAAAACTTCCAGTACAATATCAAATAAAAGTGATGATAGTGGACCTCCTTGTCTTCGTACAGATTCTAAGAGCACAAGTGTTCCTGTTAAGTAAAATAAAGATACTATAGTTTTCTCTGCTATGAGCAAGGTAAAAAAAAAAAAAAAAAAAAAAAAGGAGGCAATGTGGATAAGAAATAAAGATGAGTAAAATTCGGAAGGCTTGGGGTGTTGGGGTGTGGTGGGAAGGAGGGAGGTGGAGAACAAGTTCCAAAACACAGTTAGAAGCAATAACTTCTAGTGCTGTACAGCACAGCAGGGTGTTAACAGTTGGCAACAACTTGTTAACATATTTAATGGCAAGGAGAAGGAAGCATTAATTACTACTCTATCAGGACACATTTAAATAGATATTGCTGAGATATCACACTGTAATCCATCAATAACAAATAAAACCAGAAAACCTAGGCCTGAAACAGCTTCATAGAAGACACAACAAGAAGCCTGCTGAACTCCGAACAAAGTGGATTGTATCAATGTCTAGTTTTTGGGTATGACCTTGTGTTGCAGTCACACTCCATGTAACCTCTGGGGAAGACTGGGCAAAGGAGGTACACAATTTCTTACAACTGCATGTGGATGTGTAATAATAATAATAATTTTCATGAACACATTATTAGTAGAAAAGAGTCTAGTAAGAGCTAGATGTTTTGGCAGAACAATAAAGTAATAAGTCCTGAGGCGTGCAGTCCTAGGAAACAAGACAGCATGGGAATTAAAACAGCACTGCTACCCAGAGTGGTGAGTCACAAAAAATGAGAAGAAATTTTCATAAAATCTGATAAAATATTATTGCACATGTGTTTTGTAAGCATGTAGAGCTTAAATGTTTACATCAGCGAAGCCTACATTTGTGATCAAATTAGGAAGAAATGAGCAGATCTCTTATTCAGGAAGTGGTTACAGGGAGTGCAAGGATGGCTCTGACAGGGGACCTACAGAATGAGCACAGGTTGATTTCTGAACCAACCGTCCAGCTTAATGTCCATCCTTCTCACTTTGTACCTGTAAGTATTCTGCACGTGTTCAATGTTTAATTAAAACACAGAGCAGAACACGGAGATAGAAAGCTGTCAAGAAAAGCAAGAGGGCGCAGAGAAGACAATGCAAACACAATGCAAGGAACTTACTGCTCAAGTCCAGGATAGACAAGCGTTCAATCGGTAATAAGCAGTTTATTCACTGTATTCCAGAGAAACACGCACGCGCACGCACACACACACACACACATGGCAGGAAATCTCTGTTTCTCTGAGTAGAACCAGTAAAAACAACAACACCACACACACACACACGCAGATATAGGCAGCCAGCCACAATCCAGATAAGCAGTCCATAGAGTGGACGTGGCCGTGGGCAGTGAGGGCAAACCACGTGGCTGTGGCTCTTGGAACCATGTCGTGTAGCCAGGACCAAGCCAGCAGTTCTCAACATTTTTACCTCAAGTTCCCATTAAACTCTTCAAAATCATTAAGGACCTCAAAAAAGACCTCTAATATTTATGTGGGTCATTATGTTTCATGGTATTTGTGGCTTATAAATTCATTTACTAATGGCAATAAACCTATTGAATGTTAATATTAATAACTTACCAGAGCAAGAATATATTTCGCAACAATAAAAAATTAATGAGAAGAATAGTATTACTCTGTATTTTGCAAATCTCTTTGGCATCTGGTTTCATAGAAGGCAGCTGGACTGTCATAGCTGCTTCAGCATTCAATCAATTGCAATGTGCATTTCGGGTGAAGTGTTTCCTGAGAATACAGCCATCCCAGGTATGAGACTGAAAAAGAAGACCCCGAAGGCTCTCCAGAGAGTATCAGGGACCTCTGGGTGTCCTCAGACAACACTTACACAACCATTGTGTGTTTTCTGTTTCAAGATTGCAAATGAAACACGTGTACAAATCCTCTGCTTCCTACACCACATGAACATAACTTATAGAAAATATATGGAAACAAAACCATATGGCGTAACTAGAGAATCAGGTGAAAGGCCTGAAGGGACAATAGCAGTTCCTTCAATAGGGTCCCATGCACTGAGGTGGCAGAAGACAGAATCTGAAGGTGACCCGGAAGCAATGACAGGTGCACATGAAGCTGCTCTGACTGTCCTGCTGTAACCGCCTCTGGGCAACCTCCTCGCACTCCCATTTGATTGCTCTGATTTCCATAGTCACTGTGAATGCTCCATGCACACACCATCTGCAGCGTTTACTGAACAGGCACCAGTCTCCAACCACAGAAGCCCCCTGTGTTGCATGGCTCATGACCTGCTGGGCCGGCAGTGCAGCACCAGCTCAGAACTCTGTGCCCTCTGTGTTGCATCCTTTAGCTCCTGTTTTCTTGGCTTGCTTGGTGGCCTTTCTTATTGGTTCCTGTTTGTTTGGCCTCAGTAGTTGAATCAGATCATTCCTTTATTGTGTGTATGTGTTGGGGGAGAATTATCACAACAAAAAGGAGTCACATGTCAATCATAATAAAATAGAATTGGGCGGGGGGGGCAGCATGGTAGCCTAGCAGCTGAAGTCCTCACCTTGCATGGGCCAGATCCCATATGGATATTGGTTCTAATCCTGGCAGCCCCCCTTCCCATCCACCTCCCCGCTTGTGACTTGGGAAAGAAGCTGAGGACGGCCCAAAGCCTTGGGACCCTGCACCCACATGGGAAACCTGGAAAAAGCTCCTGGCTCCTGGCTTCGATCAGCTCATCTCTGCCTGCTGTGGCTACTTGGGAAGTAAATCAGTAGACAGAAGATCTTCCTCTCTGTCTCTCCTGACTTTACAATAAAATTAAATAAATCTAAAAAAAAAAAAACACTAGAGTTGGACCATCAGGAGGGCGGCTCTTCATGTACAGGTGCATGCTAATAGCAACTATCCCAAAACTCTGCCAAAACCACAGCTTTGTAAGTCAGGCCATTTACACCAGAACATACATCACCATTCACAATGAGCTCCTGTACCCATGAACGTTTTGCTTCAAAACAAGTTAGAGGCTCCCTCCTGGTTGACTTTCAAAGTTTCCCCTTGCCTTGGTCTCCTTGGGTGTCCACAATCTGCCAGGCACAGCACAGAATGTAATCTATGACATATTTCCAAATACATCCATTTCTTTCGAGAGCCACTCCTGTTAAGTGGGTGTGTGTTTGATACTATTTTGTGCTGTGCTGCCTCGAGAGGAGAATGACAGGGTGAAGCATGGGCAACGGCTCCTGCCATTGCAGCTGGCCTCAACGTAACCCATTACGTCTTCTCATAGGACCGGGAACCACAGAACAGCCTTGCTGTGGAGTCAACCAATAACATCACACAAGGCTCACCTTCCAAGCTCGGCTTCTGTCCTGACAGCGTGGCCTTGCTCCAGAAAGTTCTCCTGAGAGTGGGTTTTCTTCCCACTGTGGGCACAGGCTGTCAGCTCTTTGTTGAGCGACAACCAGTCCCCAGGGGGACCCAGGACCAGGAGACACAGGAGCATGAGATGTCCCCAACCGTTCCCCGGAGATCATGAGATCATCGGAGTCTAAATCCTCACCTCCTCCTGCAAGCACGGCTGCGCTTCGCGTCCACCCTCCCAGACCAGTCTTGTAGCTCCCCCCCTTGGATGACCGAGGCCTTCAGGGCCACACTTAGGGGGAACTCTGATTTAAATCACTCCGGTGGAAGATACCTGAGGAAAGAGACTAATGTTTCAGAAACCCAAAGCGCAATGTTTTTTTATGGGAACTCAGAGTCTTTCAAAGGAAACTCTGGGCTGAGGATATCCTTGTGAAAAGACCCTCTGCTGAAGTTCAAGAGCAACTAGGTGACAATTACCCATAGCAAACTGACTCATTACCCTGGGACTGCCCCTCCCCCTTCTCCAGTTGCCCATGTTCCCACCTCTTCCCCCACTGTCTTTCCGACCTTGTAACCTTTCTCTTGTCCAGACATACCCCATGCCCAAAACTTCCCCAAAATCCTGAGCACCAGTTGTCCCTAAAGAGCCATCCCTCCCAACACCCGCATGGACCCAGGCATATAACTGGAAAAGAGTTAAGAGCTGTAATTAACGTTTCCCCAAGCCCAAATACAACCCACAAAATTTACAATTCTTTTAAGTACATGTGACTGTGTCCCTAATGGCAACTTGCACACATACTGTTATCACAGATGCTCAACCCTGAACAGTAAAAGCTGATAGGGCTGGTCCAGAGAGACCTGCACAATGCTTCCCCAACACAACAAGCCAGAGAGTCGACAATGGACCAGAAATTAGGGGAATGCCTCCTAAAAGCCATTCCTGCAATATTTCCAAAAATCTTTTGTAAGCTTTATTTTATCCATTTGAAAGGCAGGATGAAAGCGAGAATGAACAGAAGTGAGGAAGAGAATTAAAGGGAGATGAGGCAGAAAGTAGAGGAGGGAAGTGGAAGTGGGAAGCAGGGAAAGGGAGAGAGGGATTAAAAGGGTTAGAGAGGGCACAGAGGGAGACAGAAGGGGAATAAAAGATGGAGAGAGATGGAGGAGCCTGGGAGGGAGGGGCTGGGGGGATGGAGGGAGAGACTGATCCATCAATCCAGCAATCATTCTTCCATCCACTGTCTTCACTCCTGAAACTGTCAGTATGGCCAGTGCTGGACAGGCCAAGGCAGCAGCCTGGAGCTCCATCCAGCTCTTCCATATCCGGAGGCAGAAACCCAAGTAGTTAAGCCATCATTTGTTGCTTTCTAGGCACACCAACAGGGAGCCAGATCAGAAGCAGAGCAACCAGGATTTGAACTGGAATTCCAACATGGAATACCAGAATTGCCAGTGGTAGCTTAACCCCCTGTACCACAGTGCTGGCCCCTCAAGTGCAAGTTGATCGAACCCTAATTCAGTCATGTGAACAGACAAATGCAGAGAGAGAAGTCTTGGGTATTCTAACAGTCTGCCCTTATCCTTGATTTTGCTTCTCCTGGTTTCAGTTCCCTGCCGTCAGCCACAGTAAAACAACCTTAAATGCCAAATTCCAGAGGTAAACTACTCCAGTTTACTCATGTTTTAAACCGCACACTGTTTGGGAGAGCATGATGATATACGACACTGCACTGCTCTGCTGCGTCCGGGATGTGGAGCCTCCATTTTCCCAACATATGCACTACCCCTCTGCCGGTGACTCAGTAGCCAGTTCAGTCATCAGATCGGCTGTCATGGTGTCACCATGGCGACATGGGTTCCAGGACCCTTCTTTTATTTATCTGCCAAAAGGCCCAAGAGTGCTGATACAGGTAATTCAGATTAGCCAAAATGAAATTATCAAGTGCTTCTTTTAAGCATTTTGCACACACATACACACACACAACCACACTCAGCTTGGTTCACTATGACAGTTCTACCTTATATTCTGCATATTTAATTAATAAATTTTATCCTAGGTACACCTAAGCAGGGGACAGCACATAAGCTGTGGCATTGTCTACTATGTCAGCCATCCACAGGAGCCTTGGAACGCAGCCCCTGTGGGTACACTCCAGGTGGATGACCTGTCAGCATTTCCTGAGGATGCGGTCTCTGCAGCCCACCCTGCCACCTCTACCTAGCCTGATCCTCGAAGTAGATGCGCTGCACAGGTGGCAGGTGTTTCCCACAAGTTTTATGGATGCCTAGATTTTCACCTAACCTTTGCACCCTTGTCCGAACACCAGCCATTCCTGCTCCGTGATTCACCCCGGCCAGCTCAATGGGGAGGGGCTGGTTTCACCAATGGAGCTGCCACAAGAGATGTACCCAGAGCAAGTGTGCCGTGGAGGCCCCCTTCATTCAGAGTCGAGCTGTGTCTGCTGTGTTCACGCTCCTGCTTCCTCCATCGTACTCATTCCGCAGATAAAGATCTTCACATTTAGGGGCAAAATAACTGGCACGCAACCTAAGTGGCCTCAGCCCTGCCAAGCCGTTGCTTAAGCCTCAATGTACTCTAAAAACAGATACACACAGAGTGAATTCACAGATGAGAAAACTCTATCTCAAGGTCATCTCATCGGGTGTGCCACCTTTGAACACTCCTGTTCTGAAGGAAACCAAACAGACAATGCGATCGATTTGCTCAAGACTCAGGACCGACCACAGAACTGCTGTCCGTTGCTCCCCAAGTGCCCTCAGCTGTCAGTTCCTCCTCAAGAGTGCTCCTGTTCTGCCTGTGTGGGAACCCTTCCATGCCCCCACTCTGCTCACTCTATTGTTCCCACGTCCTCAAGCAACACTCCCAAATCTACACTCTTCTAATCCAGCTCAGTTATGTTTTGTGGATGATCTACTTTGTTCCGAGAATAAGCAGGCCTACATAAGGGGCCCCATTTGTTCCTGCTCACATTAGGAAAGAGAGAAAACTTCAAAAGCTAAATTACAATTATGTCAATACACTTTGTGATTTGTGATGTGTCCTATCTCTGGGGTTGGGGTGGATTGATAGCTTGGGGGGTAGGGGGGAAGACCCCTTGCTCTGTGACACTCAGGGCCACTCCAGCAGGGCACAGACCCGTCTTCCTGCCTGTGGCTGACCAAGGCCCGTTTTTCCCTGAGACTACCAACCCTCCACAGGAATGGCATTTAAGTCCCCAGGGAACAGTTCTCCTGCCCAGGAGCAGGCCTCCCACCATCCAGGGCCCATCAGTCATCCCCAGAACAACCCGTGCCCGCCAGGCAGGAGCAATCCAGACAAGCCCTGGGGTGGGACCGAATGCCAAGTCCACGTCTAAAATGATCAAAACCCATTCTCCTACTGACAAAGGCAAAAGCTGCCAACACACACAGCTCTGGAGTTCTTGGCTCCCAACTCGATCTCAGGGCTCCTCAAGCACCCACATTTCTACCAACTGCAACAACTACTTTCTAGAATCTACTGTCCTCTCGCCCTCACTTAACATTCACCACAACCAACACCTGAGGCCATCACTCGTCGCCCATCAGAAGAGGGGCAGGTCCAGGCCTATCTTCTCCCAGGGACACAGCTCTCTGTGCCTCCCTGGAGAGAGACCCCAGACCTCAGGTTACTGCTGAGCAACCACACCCTGAACCCAAACTTGACATTCTCAAGCAAGCAGCACGCTCGGAAGCCTTAGCCTGGCTTTCGAATGCTGGAGTCGTCAACCCAAAGCAAGTAACAACAGAGAGAACTGTGACTCCATCAGGTGGAAGGCAGAAAGATAAAATGCAATGACAGGATATAGGTTGAATAACAACAACAAAACCGGCACTCCTGCTGTGGTCAGGAGCCCTCCCACCTTGCTGTGAGCTGCAGGCCGCTCTGCTTCCCGCTTGACTTCAAACCTCCTTGCTCGGCCTCGTGTCTTCCTGCGCCCTGCTTCCGAGACCTCTGCGACATCTGCCATCTGCTTCTCTCCACGGTATTGTTTTTCCTAACACTTGTGAGTTTGGAAGCAGGAAATGCTGGGCAGGGACGGTTTCTCTCTCTCCGACCCAGCTAGTTGCTGGCAATCACCATGCACCTGGCCTTGGGGGCGTGGCCTCACAAGGCTCCTCCCCTTCCTCCAACTCTCGGCTTCATCCTCTTCCTGTGCCCCACCCCCGGCAGAGAGCTCCTCCCTCCCCCCAATGGTGGAGGCCTCCAGCCCCCAAATCTACAGCTTTGTTGTAGCTCTTTCTTGGGAAGATAATCAAGGTCTTCCTTTCCCCAGGACAGAGAATGTCAATTGCAGTTTCAACACGGGATGCTGCCTCCCCTTCCCCAGCCAACACGTGCTGCGCAGCCTCAGACAAGCCTCACCTGGAGGGGTCTGCGGAAGTGCCTGAGTGCAGCCCCCAGGGTTCTGGCTGCCGTCTGAAAGCCTGTAGGAACACCTTCGGAATTTCTCCCTGAATCTGCTTGGGGGCTCCTGTGGTGTCACGAAGTCTGTCCCAGGTGGGCAGCTGCTCTGGTTTTATTCTCTCTCCAGACACCTTCCCTCCACAGCTCACCACCCAGTGACAATGTGGTACTTGACCTTGACCCATGCTCCCGGAAGACAACAACACTTCAGACATTCCCAGCTGGTGTTTCATGAAATGGCTCTGCCTGTAGGACCAGCCTCCCCTCCCCAAGACGACTTACTTGACACTTGCTGTCCACTCCATCAGGCCCGCTCAGACCCCTGGGCTTAGCACCGGCAATGTCAAACACACACCTCTCCCTTTGCCTGAACCTGCTGAAAAAGAATGATGTGCAGCGTTCTCTGCCCACCCCTGGCCAACTTCCTGTTCTCAGCCTCACGAGTGAAGTTAGATCTGCTGATCTCCCTGCAACCAGATGGATGCAGATTGCAACCTTTCTGGACCACCTGACTTGACTGAGCTTCCCTTGAGAGCAGAACCACCTCACCTGTAACTCACCCCACACACACCTCACTGAGGTCTCTCTATCTGGTCTGAGGCCAAGCCGCTCCCCGCAGACACTCAGCTCCGCCAGCCTGAGCTGTGGCTGCCGCTGCACTCATTGGACGGCAGTCCGCTGCTTCCCGCCTCGGACACCACGTGGCAGCTTAGTTCTTTGCCCTGCAACTTCAGTTCTCTGAAAGTGCAAGAGAAGCTGCTTGTCTGTATTTGTCCAGTTTTTCTTCTTGCTGGCCAGTGGGGACAGGGCTCCTTCCTCCTCCTCCTCTTCCATGAATTTCTGGAATGAAAAGTCAATTCTATTTGTCATTTTCAGAATAAAGAGCTTGCTCCCTGGCATCTTCCAGGACTAACCAGTCAGGCCCTCTTTTTGGAAGTGCTACTATGAATTAATAGATTTTTTTAAAGTATTTTTCGGTTATCGGTCAATTGCAGTTATTTGTTTTTTACACGCAGGTGGCCTCATCTTTGGCCACACTTGTCTCTTGAAGATGGCCTCTAATGCCACTGGCCCCTCGGGCATCTTCGGTGACTTCTTTGCTTTCCGTGTGATAGAACATTCTGGTCTGGCTGTGAATGTTCCTTACCCCCGATCTGGAATCAGCCACTTCTTTAGGGAGTCTTTATACATGTTAGCAAGACCTCAGTCTTAAAGACTCTTTAAAGACCTCAGTCAGGGTTGTTGGGTCATTTTAATTCTTCATGCGAAAAATACATATATTGATTTTTTTAAAGTTAAAAATATGGGAAAAGTATTATTTATAGCATTGTATAAGTTGAGGTCAGAGTTAATTTATCTAAAACTATAAATTTGTAACTTATTTATAATTTATTGAACGCATACCTTTAAAGAAGGAATTGATTTATTTGGAAGGCAGAGTAAGAGACTGAGGAAGACAGGGAGGGAGGCGGAGGTCTACACCTGCTGATTTACTCCCACAACAATCAGTGCTGAGCCCCAGTCCATCTGGGTCTTCAGGTAAGTGGCAGAAACCTGAGTGCCTGGGTCATGCTCCGCCTCCCAGCCACATTAGCAAGAAGCTGGATCAGAAACAGAGGAGTGGAGGCTTGAAGTGCCCCCCCCCCCAAAGATGGAATGTAGGTGCCCCCGTGGTGACTTAACCCAGCACACCACAGCACTCTCTCCTGAGCACAGGCTTTGGGCCAGCATGGGGTTGGAGGCAACGGGGAAGAAGAAACCAAGATCAAAATTCTTGCCTCTACAAGTTCTGCATTCTAGGAGAGGGTAGTCAACAGTAACAGTATCACATACCTAGTATGTCATTGGGTAGGCGCCATCTACAAAGCTAAAGCAAGCATGGGGACCATTACGCCTGCTAATAAGGAACAGAGTCCAAATTCCCTAAAAGCTCCAAGCAATGCAACTGGATGGGCAAACTCAGTATGTGGAAACAGACTTTTCTTTTCAGTGTCAATTTACTTCAAAAGCTTATAATGAATTCTGTTGTAAAATCTGCAAGTCATCTTCCTCCGCCACCTCAGTGGACAAAGACATCACCAGCGACTGAGTTCATTTCAACCGAGGGGCGACTGCACACCGCTGGGGTCAGGAGAGGCGGCCCACGGGGCTCCTGCCAAGGTTGGCAGGCACTCACGGCTAGCAACAGGACCTCCCCTTTCTGGATAGGTGAGGACATCTCTTAATAAAATTCTATTAAGCTCCCTCCTTCCCAACAAAGGTGGGACACAAAGAGCCAGACTTTTAAGACGTAATGATCCCTGGCTCTGCCCTCCTTATCCCAGTGATGGGTCCTCAGAACCCTGGAGCTGGTTCCTCCAGCTCTCCTGGCAATCGTTCTGAGGGGGGCTGGGAGCACCTGAGTACGAGGAAGATTTTATTTTAATGTCTATTGACATACCACCAAAGACCAAAATAAAAACATTTTATTTGTCGATCCTTTCTGAAGGCAGCAACTATTTGTGAAAAACATTTAAGTGCCAGGCATGAATGACAGCCCCAAACACACTTCCAATGTATCCGCCTAAGAAATAGGAACACAGCTGCTTGAAAGCCATCAAGAATTTTTATGGTGCTCTAAATCCTGTTGGTATATAGCAAACCAGGCACTGGAGACAAATTTCCGAGATCGTGTATATATCAATATAATAGACAGTCCAATCTATTTCTAGGGTAATCGTTGTGTATATCTTAAAGATACATTTTTATTAAAAATGAGATTTATTTGGTATGAATGGCATTATGAAATTGCTGCCCAATGGTATGGCATCAACTCTCTTGGAGCAGCATTCAGAGCTGGTACCAGAGAGAAGCATCTCTGGCTGCTGGTTTGGGTACCAATCAACTGGCAGTCCCCCAAAGCCTTGGCTATTAAGTTGTTCTATCTCTTTTGAAAATATCCTTAGGTATCTTTTAAAGTGACAGAGACACATGGAACCTGCACTAATGGTGTGTTGGCTTTAATCCTGTGTCTTCCCTGTTGGCCTCGGCAAAATATGGCTCATCTACTCAACAAACGGGACCCTAGAGTGGTTTTTCAATCTCTGAAATGAGTCACGGCTGTGCCTGTTACTTCCAACACTCACTCGTCTGCCCACTACACTTCTGCAAGGGCTGTACCCCACTCACCTCTTCATTGCCCATGCCTGACGTGTCTCCCAAACTTAGCATGCCATAGCAGGGTTTAAGAAGTAAGTTCAGTAAGGCAATGGTGATTATATCGATTTGTGTTCCTGTTAACTTCCTCCCTACAAATCCCACCCTTGATAAGGTATGATGGCTTCATGCAACCAACTGGCCACGTGAATCCCCTGCACAGACCATGGCATTCTCAACCACCACAGGCCTCTGCTTGAGTGTTGGCCCCACTAGAAGGTCCTTCTCCCTTTCCCCATAGAATCAGCTGGAAGAGGACAACACAACAGAGCAGGCTTGCTGTGCAAGGCGTGGGCTTCCTTTCATGGTCACAGACCCTACTCACCTGCTGACTCTCCCAGACTGTACTTCGGCCAGAGTTGAGCTCTTGAGATAACACTGTCACAACTGCTCAGGCTCAGGCTGAGAGGGCCATGCTATCTATAAGGTTGTGGGACCCCTTGGAGAAACACAGAAGAGAAACACTGGTCAGCTTTTCTCCTCTCATGACCTGTACTCTAAGGGGACTTCACACCACCTATATAAAATGGCATCAAAAGATTAGATTGCAGGCAAAGTGTAGTAGCCTAGCAGCTGGAGTTCTTACCTTGCACACGCACCAGGATCCCATATGAGCACCGGTTCTGATCCTGGTAGTCCCACTTCCCATCCAGCTCCCTGCCTGTAGCCTGGGAAAGCAGTCAAGGATGGGCCAAGGTTCTTGGGCCCCTGCACTCACATGGGAGACCCAGAAGAGGCTCCAGGCTCCTGCCTTTGGATTGGCACAGCACTGGCCAATGCAGCCACTTGGGGAGTGAACCAGCAGGCAGAGGATCTTCCTCTCTGTATATTTGACTTTCCAGTAAAAATAAATAAATCTTTAAAAAAAATTAGGTTTTTGCAACCTATTTTGCATAATTGAAAATATGCCTCTTTTTCATAAAGTGTTTGAGGTCACTTCATATATATCGTTTTAAGAACACACTCATTTGAGAGACAGAGGAGGAGAGTAAGAACGAGGAAGTGAGCTTCCATATGCTGCTTCACTCCCCCACATGCCCACCATGGCTGGGCCTGGGGACAGGGTACTCAATGCAAGTCTCCCACGTGGGTGGCAGCGGCCAATTACTTGAGCCATTGCTGTTCCCGCCCAGGATCTATATTATCAGGAAGCTGGGTTTAGGACAAATGCAGTCATTGTGATGTGGTACCTAGTCACCTTAAGCGCTAGGTTAAATGTCCATGTCCTTCATACACGCTCTTTTAAGAGCAGTCTTCGTGTTCCCAACTCACTGCCTTGTTAACTCTACACTCCTGTATCCCTAAGCCAAGCAAAGTGATTCAACTATGGAAGACACCCAGGTCTTCTCTCTTAGGAATGTATACATAAGGATAGCCTGCCGATTCTGGATGGCTGAGAAAAGAACACGCAGCCTTGGCCATGAAGGCACTCATGGTCCTCTTTGCGGAGGGGAGACTCGAAGCAAGATGGGTGGAGAACAGGAGAGCAAGGGGGTCCTCCTAGATTCTGGCCCTGGCAGCTCTCACCCTGTGCCCAGCACTTACCGTCTTGGGTTCTGTGGAACACCTCTCTTCACTCATTAAACCCCTCAGCAGTGTCCCACCCAAGAAAACCTGCTGCTTAAAGATCCTGATTTGATAGAAGAAAAGTCTCTTTCTTTTGCTTCTTTCTTCCATACCCAGATACCTCAAAGAGCTCTTTGAGCTCTTGGAGCTTTGAGGGCTCAGAGTGCCTGGGTTTCTTCTGTGTTTTCTTACAATGTTCGGGAAGTTGGGCGACATGGGAGCAGCAGTAGAAGCACACAGGAGCCTGAGCATTCTGGAACATGATTTGGTTTCTACACTACATCCATTCTTGGCCAGCAGTAGCTCCTGTGATAATCAGCTCTTGAAAACACCATGGTTTGGACAGAGAACTGTGCCAAGGCATTGGCTGCAGAGCCAGACACACCTAAACTGTTACTTATGGGAGATCTGACTTGGGGCCCTACGCTGTATCTCTAATGCAGTGAATATGAGGATTAAGGGGGCAGACACAGGCCAGGTGGTGCCTGGCCCTGTTGTGTGGCACACAGAGGCTCTCCCTGCTCCTTCCGTATCCCCTCACTGTGACCTCACGGGGAAGGATGCATGCAGGGAAGAGCTGCTGATCTTGAGGCCACAGAGATGTCTCAGGTCCCAGCACAGGGTAATACATCCAAACTCTGGGTCCCCTGGAAGCCAGTTTAAAGGACACAAGTCACTCAGCATTCTCCCCAGAGTGGGCCAGGTGTGGAAAGCAAGAAATAATATTTAAAGAGGACAGGGAAGAAAAGGCAGCACTGCCCTCACATACCCAGAGTCCTGCCAGCCAGCCCTCCCGCTTCCCGCTGGATGCCATGGACCGCACGGGCTGTCACAGCAGAATGCAGAAGCTGGGTATGTTCATCATTGAAACTTTCCCTCTCATACTTGTGGAGATTGGAAATCTGTGATCTGGGTGCCAGCATGGCTGGTTTCTGGTTTATAGCTGTCTACTGCTCTTCTCTGTGCCAACATGGCCTCTTCTCTCCAACTGTGAGCAGCCCAGGGATGACAGGGATCTCTCTTCGGATAGGAGGACCTCGTTTAACCTGGATCACCTTCTAGAAGCATTGTTTCCACACATGAACTTAGCCATTCTGTGGTTAGAACCTCAACGTATGGGTCCAAAGGTCATTGGTCAGCCCATCACACTTGGGCCAGGGAAGCTTGGGAAAGGTGGTATCAAAGAAAAACGTGAACAAATCTCTCCTCTTGGCCACAGTCATAAATAAACATTAGCATGGAAATGGATGCAAATAGGGGAGAGAGCGAGATATCATCACTGTCCCAGGAGGGAAGGAAACTTACATTTGAAATTATTAAAGATTCCACCACAAGCCCAGAATAAATGTATCTCATTTAGTTCTGGAAGTTTTCTGCCTTTATTCTTATTTAATTAGAGCGTTTGCTATGTAAAGACCTCATATTCTTATGAGAAGCATCATCAGCAAATTTAAGTCTAGGAGAACAGTAATTGATTTCAGAAATGGAAGCTGTCAGACGGTAGCATAAACCACCTCGCTCATGAGCTGCCTCTGCCTCTGGGGGCTTCTCCCGATTGCTTCCCCATCGGCTCTCGAGTTGAGCAAGCAACATGCACTGGACCCAGTGGGTGCTGCTTGCTGGCACCATTGTCAAGTCTCAGGGCTACTGGTGCACATTAAACAACATGACTGTAAGGGTCAGCGTACACCCCTCTCCCTATACACAAGGTTCCTTCTTTTTGTTTTCTTTTTCCCCACGAACCTTGATGATTTGATCATTTGAATGATCATGATCCATAGTTAAGAGCCTTGGGACTCTGGGCAAAATAATCTCCATCACTCGTGGTCAGGGAAAGCCCTGTTTGGAATGCTGAACACAGTGAGTGGATTTTTCCATTTGTAGGAGACAAGGATATGTTCTTTCTCCTCCAATCGATCAACAGAATATATTAGCAGATTTCTTCATGTCATTTCACCTTTGGAATCTGAAAACAAAACCCAGGCTTGTGCTGGATTATGCTTTTCCAGTATTGCTGGGGTTTTTTTTGCTAGCATGTTATTTAAGATTTTTTTAAAGGCTGTGCATATGCTACACACACTGACAGTGGGGAGGGCATTGGAGGTAGGCTGGCCGTGGAAAACATGCCCGGACATCTGCCGGGTGCCATGAGAGGGAAGTGGAGGGTCACAGACTCCCAGGGGCTTGTGAGGAGGATCAGGATGGAGCCAGGGAGCCCAGGCCCTCACCTGGGGTTGCCTTTTCTGGTGACCCTCCCTGACCTGCCCCCATCAGCACTGACCATGCCCTGTGACTTCAGCATGTTCTGCCCTTTATTAGTTGGTTGGTTGGTTTCCCCATCACTCACTGAGCTTTTAAGCTCCATGAGCATAACACTATGTTCGTTTTACCCTCTGAAACATTACCCAGTACTTGGTACCCTGCCAGAAAACTGAGTTTCAAGAAACACTGCTCAATGAAAAGAGCACATTGCATGAGGTTGTAGTTGGCCCTGGGGAAGCGCTTTTACTGAGCTAGAAAACAAGGATTTCACAACACTAACAACTACCACTAAGTAGCACCCTATATGTATGGAGTACAGCCTATGAGTATGTAAGAAATACTAAAGGTACCATATGCTAATCAGCTGATTTATGTTTTTTCATGTAATCCTTTCAGTAACTCCTACAACACCTTAGTATGTCATTTGCTTAAAGCCACCACCTGGCTAGTAAGCTAAGATTTGCAGCAAGGTTGCTCAGATGTCAACAGCCATATCTTTAACACCAATCATGAAAACCATCATTTTCTCTCTAAAAGAAGCTGCTGCCGAGAACTGGGCTCAGCGCACTTTCAAGTATCTATCGTGAGGCCACATCTTGGTCTATTCATGCCAAATGTGAGGTTCCTTGGGCCTGTGTTGCATTAACATTTAGAAGGATTTTCACTAGATGTAATGAAACTACTGTTGCATGTAGAATAAATATTATTGTTTAAATGCCTAAGGAACTTCACTGAAAATGCAGCATCCATCACAAAAACACAATCCTCCTCCTCCCCCTCCTTTAGTTTGTGATAATGAGCCTGGCAAGGCTGCAAGCTCTGCGGGGAAGGCTGGGGCACGCAGAGGCACCCCTTCCTGCACTGCCCCTTCCTCATCTGAACCTCAGCAAGATCAAGGCTCGATCAGCTTAGGGAGGAGAAATTCTATGGCAAGAACAATAACGCTTTTTTTTCCTTCCTCACTTCAGGGTAGGGAAGGAGTGGGGCCTGGAAAGTGAGAGCGAATCCACGCAACAACTACTTGTTGAGCAGTTAGTGCTGCTGGAAAACAGGGATTCGGTCAGGAATGAGACCCAATGGAGTGCAAGAAGCTGATTGATTGTGGTTTTTAATAAGCACACTTATTATACAGGCTAAGACAAGGCCATCCAGGGGGTTCTGAAGAGGTCAGTGGGGCAGGAGACTCCATGACGCTGGGGCTCTGGCTCCCTGAGGAGGCAGCGACATGTGAACTGAAGCCTGAACAAAGAGTAGGAGGTGGTTAAGAGCAGGCAGAGAGGATAAGAGCAGTCTGGGCAGGCACCATTATGGGAAACCTCCATAGGGAAAGGAAGAGAGCGAGGTCAAAATAACGAAGCCAGCGAGTAAAACCAGGTAAGGGGCAGGGGCCAATGGCAGGGAGGGGTCATTCAAAGCCCCACCTCCTGCCTGGAGCCCATGTTAAACAACAGCAGTGAAAGCAATAGGCAGTCAGGGAAGGCATTTGAGCAACAGTAACATAGTCAGACCCATTATAAAGGCCAGTTGGACTGAGAGAGGATGACCCTCGTGGACAGAGCAGACATTAAAAGCAGGGCTTGAGGTGGATTTTGGAGATGGACTGGTCAGGTCCTGATGTTTGGCTAGATACAGGAGGTGAGAAATGCCACAGTACAAAAGGTACAGCCCAGTATTCTGACCTCGGCAAGTATCTGGGTTGACCGAGATGCCATTGTTGTGGCAGGGTTCTGTTAGGAGAAGCAATGGCAGGGACAAATCAGCAGGTCCTATGGGCTGTGCTCTGGTTAAAGACTGAGATGTCATGTGGCTTACTGGTTCCATTTGTGCGGAGCCTAAGAGATCTGGGCGAGAAAGCTCGAGTTAGTATGATAAACACCTACTCTGAGCCAGGCATCTGCAAGGACAGAAAAGCTTCCTTGTCTCCCCAGAGAGCCTCACACTAAAGCATAAAACTGTATGATGGAAATGCCAAGAGTGAGAAGTGGGTATGCCATGAGACAGGGACCAAGAGCCCACAACTCAGTGTACACAGGAGGGCAGGCCCGGGACTCGAGCAAGGTTTAACAGCGGAGGCAAGCATCAGTCCAAGTCTAGAAGGCGAAGGAGGATTGCAACGGGCCAAAAGGAATGGAAGGGGCTCCAGCAAGAAAGTAAACTCAGCGCCAGGGCAGAGTAGAAGGACAGGACAATTCCTTCGTCATGGACACAGGGAGGACAGGAAGGCCATCTGCCTTGCACCCGGCCCTGGATGGCAGGACATTGAGAGGCTTCCAACTTGGGCAGCAGGGGAGATGACTACTGTTCACAGCCCCAGGCTCCAACCACTGAACCGCAGAGCCTGCAATCTTAAGAGGAAAACCAGGGGAGGTCAGACAGCAAGTCTGCACACTGTCATGTTAGGAGACTGCTCATGTCCAGGGAGGGGGCCCAGCGCCCACACCCACTTAGGATACCTTTTACTGGAATCACCTTTTTGTGTCTGGCTTAGGACAACAATCAGCCTCAAGCAGAACACGTCTTCGGGGTTAATTCAGGTTGCAAGCCCCAATCTGACTTCCCTTCCCCTTGGAAGATGATCAATGCTTCAATCTCTGGATATTGCACATTCTGTTTACCTACTCCCCAGGGACACTTGGGCTGTTCCCATCTTTTGGCTGTTACTTATGACGCAGCTATGAACATGGGGTGTACCCCTGAGAGTTTTGTAACAGCTTAGCCTCTTAGTGTAGGCTACACTTTGCAAAGGCAATGGGCGGACATGCCATTACCTTTAGAAAACCCAGGCAGTTCTGACACAGAGACAAGAGTGAGAGCCATGACTAAACCGCAGTGGGGCTGCTCACAGTGGAAGCACTGAGAAAACAGAGATGCACCTTCACAGTGGCTCCACTTTCCCCTTTTCCTGCCAAGCCCCTTCTTTCCTCACCCAGCTTCAACCGGGACAGAAAACCTAGGGGTGGGGGAATCTGAATTTCTTCATCTCTCATCCCTTGCACTGTATTTTCGTGGCCGACTATTCAGGTGACCTATCTGTATGGGTGAGTCTGATTCAGAAACAAATGTGCTCTCTGATTTCTGGCACCTGCATGAACCGAGGCTGCAGGGCTGTGCTGCTGCTGCAAGTTTCAGGAGGCTGGCTTGGGTTTGCCCAAAGCTCCAGGCCTGTGGCAGCTGAGGGAGGCTACAGGAGCACAGGAGCAACCCATATGACCAAGTTGGGAGGATGAAAGCATCATCCCGGGTTCCAGCAGGAGAGGGTTCTGGATGTGGATGTGGGGAGAGAGCATGTGTAGTTGAACATGATCTTGAGGTCCGAGGAAACAGAAGGCTTGGCAAGCTGACCTGGCTAGTTATTCCAGCGTGGTGAAGGCTTCCGGCAGAGGCAGCTGTGGCTGACGGGGCTCCCGAACCGACCCCTTCCAGCCAGGCAAGCTCTGTGTCAGCTGGAGGCCAGTGTGGCTCACTACACCTGAGTCCCTCTAGAGCACTTGCCTGTACGTTCTCCATCCCCTTCAGACTCACAGTCTGATATCGTGAGGGACAGTGGGGAACTAGGCTTTCCCAAGTCATCTGGGAGAAATCTGTGTTTAATAAGGAGATTAAAAATCAACTACTGTTACATGATTTCATCTTCATGTACCCATATTATATACAAATAATACATTTTCCCCAATTGTTTTTTTAAATTACCATTACACAGCCCAAAGCTCCAGCTCTCATATGTATACGAGGGTGAGGGAGAAAACAGATCAATACTTATAATTTGCTACAAACACAGTAGCTTCTCTGGAGACACTGGCAGAAAAGGGTGAAGAGCAGAGTGGGAGAAAAACTGCTCGAGAGTAAACTTGCTGCATCTCAAAATTCTACAGGGAAAAGCGATGAACCAGAGCTACAGTGAAGAAAAAAAATACATATGCTCCTCCAAACCAAGCTCCCAGTCAGAACATGGCTAGGCCAGGGAGGATGGGAGAAGTTCTGCATACAAATGGCACTCAGCATCCTGAACACTGCAGGCCAGGAGGCCCCACTCCACCCCCGCCCTGCCAGAGGGCCAAGTCCATGCTCCAGCACTTACTCGGTTCTTGGGAAGGTCCCTGTCTTGGCCTCAGTCCCTGCATCTGCGAGATGGAGATCCTGGTGTCTCTCAGCAGAGGGGTTCATCTGGGTGAGATAAGCCGTGTGAAGTTTCTGTGCTGAGGTGGTCTCCTCCTCAGTGCATCTCAGGCCGGGGCTGCCTCCTCCAGGGCCACCTAGGGAGGGAAGGTTAGTCTGGGTGAGAGGAGGAAATTGCATTTCATTTATTCTATATTTCCATTTTCTAGCATTTCAAAGATGCTCAACCTTGTTCCAAAGATAAATGTGCATTCAATTACCCAAAACGCAATTTTTCACCCATCAGAGTGGCTAACACCCTCGTGCTGCAGAACACATTCTGATGTAGGAGGATTCAGGTCCTCTCTGCTGACTTGACTGTAAATGAAGGCAACCACTAGGCCGATAATTGGCAATACATCAACATTACAAATGCAAAACTCTTGGAGTATATACAATGGTAGCCATTAAGGGTTTTTTCCCCCTAACATCAAAAGATTAGAAATACCCCCAACTGTTCATCAATAAGAGGCCATTTAATTAAATTATATTGTAATCACCCAACAGAACACTTTGTAGTTGAATAAAGGGATTATTTGGGTATTGACAGAAGAGTTTTCCAAGATATTTTCAAATTAAAAAACAAAACAAGGCATAGAGTGGTATTTTAAAATGCTACATGTTGTGTAATGAACAGGATATAGATAAAAACATTCACTAACATTTGGCTCATATGACAAGAAAGGTATGCAAGAAACAAGAGAAGTGCATCCCTGCCTCTGGTGTGCATGGTCACAGCTGGCCTGGTGACAGCAAGGTGGGGAAGCAGCTTCTCACTGTGCCTTTACGATTTTAAACCATGTGATGATTGGCTTCTAGCTAAGCACCCATTTAAAAATGCAAATGTCTTCTGAGGTCAGCCTCATGGGTTGAACCCAGCCCTGTGAGAGTCATTATGGCATACTTTCTATGCCTAACTAAAGACATTTTCATACCTTTGTTTCCTGCATCTCAAACTTGTATATTCTGAGAGAAGCAAAATGGACAGTGTTCTCCCGGGAGGAAGCGGGATGGCTCACCAGCCAGTCTAGACCAGTGAACAGCGGGAACCTCGTTTCTGGCCTTACCTTGGCCTCTAGCTCTGAAACCTGGACTTTGCTTGGACAAGTTCCACCTTGTTCCTAGGCAACTTTCATTCACCATGCTATAAACTAAGGTTCCAGTTCTGCAAGGTGTTAACACATTTGAAGCTGAGTATCAGGCGACAGATGCCCTTCTCCCACAAAGCCTGTTCTTTCCTTTGGTATCTTCGGCATATCCTTCTTTGGCGTACATATCATAGGTACGTGGGACACACGCACCTGGGACACATGCAGGTGCTTTCATAGCACAAACCCAAAGGATGAAGACCCTGTCATCAAGGAGCTCATGAGAAAGACAAACAGTCATTAAAATACACAGGGCAACTTCTGTGACAACTAAATCCTAACCCACCCAAGCTCCCAGGAACCAAGCATGCCAATGCATCCCCGAGGATCAAGGAAGTCTCATGGTTCTTGGGGTCTTCGTGAGTAACAAGCCAACCGCCTTCTTTCCCCCCAAGAGCCCAAAGGTCTGGACTCCCTGATGACTCCGTCTCCTGGCATTGGACACAATGTTTGCATTTCTCATTTCTTCCTAATCCTGTCTATCATCAATGAGAAAACTTCAGGAAACATGTGGAAAAATGGAATTAAAAGATGTTTACTTTGGTTCAAAAAAGGAAAATCCATGCATACTTTTTCCTAACACCCATTTTTCAGGAACTTCTTGAAGAGCTGCCTGCACGCAAAGATCCTGGACAAATAATACCTAAAATGCTTCCGTCCACTTAGCCTCCTGAACAACCAACCTCCACACAAAAGGAGCAAGTGAGCCCTTGCAGGGCAGCTGTGCCATTCAGAGCTGGGCTCAGCAGGGCTCTCCACCCTGTGGCACTTCCACAAAGAGGCATGATGAACCCCCAAGGCACTCAGGGCACTGAGGCTCCGCCTCCTCGACCTCAGGGAAGAACCGATCTTTGATTTTATTGAATGTTTCACATTTTATTGTGTGCTAGGTGATTTTATGTGTGGTTACTCTTCATTAAACTTATATTTTGATTAACCAGAAAACCCAGTGCTCTGACTCTGAAAACAGAGTCGATACAACCCAATTAATATTTCTTGTCCTACAAAGTTTAAGATTATATATTTGTATATTTTATCAGTGAGGGAAAAAAGTTGACTTTGATTTTAAAAACAGGAGAGATTATAAAACTTTTTACATAATATCTACTAAGTTACCATCCCTTCAAACACACACGCGTACACAAAAATACCCTGACCATCACCACCCAGTAATGGATAAATAACTGCATATTATCACCCAAAACAAACCCTCATGGGCTAGAATAAATATCATTGTAATCACTTGTTCAGGGGAAAAATATTGCGAAAGAGTGAGGCAAATTGCTTGGCAGTTTATACAATAGGTGTTCTGGAATTTTAAATGTATCTCAATGGAAACACAAATATTTATCTTTTATGTTTCTTGGTATAATATATAGTCAATAAACATTTCCCTCTAATGTGTCAGCCACCTGCAGTATCACGCATTGGAGTTTAAATTCATTCACAAATCCTTTCCCACTGTCTCTGCATCAACTGCTTCTCACCTGAAGATTGGGAACCACATGGGATCAAAGACTCCATTTCCTTTGGTGCTGTGGACATTGTCCAGCTTGCCTTGATGGCCTGCTATTCACTCTACCACTCTACACAATCAATAGAGGGGGGATAGATCTTTTTTTTTTTTTTAATCAGAAAGCTCAAGGAGTCTCAGAATATGGAAAGTAATCACGACAGACTCTGCCTGGCTGAATGTCACTTAGTGAAGAGGTAAAAACACCCAGTCGGAGGCCTTTTCAACGCTCTAACTGCAAGCATTGTTAATGACTCGTGTTAGCCGTTTTATTCCCATCCTTGAGATCGAAGCTTCTCACTCATCCCTTAGTCCATCCTGGCCAGAAACTGTGCCACAGATACAGGCTTAGGGGGCCCGCACTTCCTGGCTGAGCCTTGGGGAGGCAGCGACAGCCCCTTTCCTGGCTTCCTTCTCAGCGGAAGGTGATGCCTGAAAGAGAGGTCCCGTGAAGGCCAGAGCCACGGAGCAGCCCCTCTTTGAGAAACATGTCTCTTGTTTTCCACACTAACAGGTGTGGGGAGGGCGGTGCCATCTCCACTGCACTCCTTCACTGGCCCTGTGGACTGCGGAGCTCACCCAGGGGGTATGGTTGGCTCATCGTGAAGTGCCCAGCCTAGCGCTTGTTCACCTGGGAACATACCCTGGGGACATGCCACACCATGGTGAGAACCTTGACTTGGCTGCCAAAGAACCCAGGCCTACTGAGCCCGTGTTCTGCCGGTGGACTGCAAAGAGCCTACCACCTCCCCATCCCTCCCCTGCTGGGCCACGCAGTCCCCAGGACCAGACCACAGCTGTAGTCCACGTTCCAGCCCCCATGGTGCAGCCCATTTCCACCACTGGGCCTGCCTTCAGGGGCCCTCCCAGGGCTCCAGAGCTGGGTGCTGTGCTTTGGCTTTATACAAAGTCTTCTTCTCCTTGTTCCCTCTGATGCCCAATACTTCCACACTGTGCACTCATCTCTCTCGATGACAGACCTGATTGTGTTTCTGAAGTACGCATGACACACAGCTGGGCTCGGGCTCTCCCAGGGGATGCATTCAGCTCAGGCTGGCATGCCTGACTCCCACTTCTCACCCCAGGGTGCCCCTGAACACAAGAAGTCTGTTCAGCTTTCAAATGTTTATTATTAAGAAATAATACCTTCATATTCCTTATGAGATGTCAGCCCTCACAAAACCAGCAGGATCTGAACAATGCAGCCCCGGATTCTCGGACAATGATTCTCACCAGCTTCTTCCTTCTACAGCCCCGCTTAACAATGTCATGCACCAGGGGAAGAACCAAAGCCTGTTCTCTTTTTGCCGACGTATTCTGTCCCTTTTTGAGAATCCTTATCACGTCCCTGGTCATACAAACATCCTGCAAAGTCAATGGAAATCTCATGCATGGTTTTCAATTTATTTGTCTTTAAAATGTTTGTTTATGCACTTCCATTTTATTTGAATGAGACAGAAAGTGTGGCATCTTCCATCTCCTGGTTTACTTTCCATGTGCCTACAACAGCCAGGGCTGGGCTAGGAGCCAGAAACTCAATCTGGGTCTCCCAGCTGATGACAGGAACCCAGTTACTTGAGCCATCACCTGCTACCTCCCAATACACACATTAGTAACAAACTGGAACAAAAAGCAGAGATGGGACTCAAACAGCAGGCACCCAGGGATGGGACACGGGCATCCCATGTGGTGTCTGGGCATCCCATGTGGTGTCTGGACGCTCATATCAAACACTTCATTCTTGCACAGCAACTTTTTGAAACACACTTGCATTTACATTTTCCCACAATTTTACCAAAGCCTGTGAAACTGACCTGTTTCTCCTTTCTGCCTGAGTCAGGTCCAGGGCTGCAGGGATGAGATGACCTGGGGTGCTGTTCCGGCTCGCGGCTCACTGAGTAAGGCCAAGGGCACTGCAGACCTCAGTGCCATCTGTGCTCCATCCCCCCGGAGACACTGCGCTCCACCCGGAGGGATGGCACTCTGCAGCCTGACTGGGGTCCTTCCCAGCCTCATCTTTCCCTTGCAAAGCTCCCACTTCCCCACCCCGGGCACGTCTCATCCAACTTCCTCAAAGACACTTCCTCTAACCAAGCATCCCAGACTGGGAACCCTGCGATCGATGACACATTGTTGTTGCCTATTTGTTCTCCTTATTAGACCTGTGCTTCAAAGGGCCTCATGCTGGGTCGGGATGTGCCCAGGGCTTAGTACATTACATGACATGTAACAAGCTGCGGAAGGAAGAGTCGGGAGCCCTGAAAAGAGGGAATGAAGGCACAGGATCAAATGCACCAAAGCACACCTTGAATACGAGCGGGTCAATACCAAAAACCAAATCACACCTGTTAGCAGTGCTGAAGCAGGACAGGACAACCCTACCACGGAGGGGAGCAGGAAGGAAGAGAGCTGGTTGTAACCACCTGCAGAAGATGTTTAAAAGGGAAAGGAGGTGAACACACTGTTTGCAAGATGTTTACCAAGATGCTAATTAGCCCTGGGAAATTGGGAGGGGAGGGCTGCTGTTGCTTTCATTCTGTATATTTCCATTCTGCTTGAATATCTTAAATGGGAACAAATCATTGTTTCGAATAAAGCCTCCCATAAAGCAACCATGTTTAAAAACCTGGACCTACACGAACTGTGTGCTTGGTGAGGTCTGCAGGACAGACATGCCCTACTTGGAGCCACGAGGCCATGGCACCCACGAGAGCAGGCTGCTGTGACGTGACACACAAGCCCACCGGGCACAGAGGAGATGCAGCAGCCCGGGGACTGCCTGGAGAGAACGGCGCCTCCACACGCCCACCCAGCACTGCTCGGAATTACGGATGTGCCGTGCCCACCGCCACGGGAGTCTTCTGCTGATGCCTAATTAAGTAACGGCTGGGCGCTTCCCACGGTTTGGCTGTCCTTTTCCGTGTCTGAAACATACGCACCGATCCCAGAGGTGATATTTCCTCAGCTATTGTTTCCCAGCCGCCACCACCACCCCCACTCCAACGCAGAGAAGCCTGCCTGTGATCTGATCCCACAGCAGTGGCTGTAAGATCCCGTCTGTGTCAGCCACACGCTGGCTTGCCCCAGCCTCTCACTGCTACCAAGAAAGCCACAGCCCACTAAGAACCATGACGAATAGAACGTTTCTTTTCTACACTCAAGAGTAAGAAGGACAAAGAAAAGAAAATCAACACCCTAGCATGCTTCAATAGGACAACATCTACATGCAATTTGTTGCTACCCTGCCATGAAAAACAAAGGATTCTTAAAAGAACAGGCCCGGACTCTCTTAACAGCATGAGAAAATGTCTTAGACATACCGGGGAAGGTGACAAGGAAACTGCAGCATGAGACATAGAGAGGATTCTATTTATAAGAGGAAAATGCACACACAGAGTACCGCATCTCATGTGTACATAAACACATAGAAAATTCTGGAAGAATATGCCAAACTGAAAAAGCTGCTTCTTTCTGACAGAACTACTTGAGTAGGGATTGAGTGGAGCTAAAGTGATAGTTAAAGTACTTGAATTTTTTCTAAGGAGAAGACATTTACATACTGTTTTTACATCCAAAAATTAATTTTAAAATTATATAGTATTTTAAAGTGCCTAAAAATTGCTCAACATAAGGCAGACATGCAACAAATGGTAGTTACTTTGATTGTTTATAAAAAAAAATACAAGCAATGCTGATGTGGCTAGCCTTAAAGGTGCTAAAACATGGCCAATAATGCTTCTATAATTTTTTATTGCACATTAGCCTTACAATTTAACACTTAACATTTTGCCACACTCACTTTATATGTGGACTGCACAAACACACACCTACATGCAATCTTTCCTGAAAACAAAAATGTTCAAAGCATGAGGTTAGGCATTCATGGCAATGACAGTCACATGGGAAAAGAAGGGCTTCTTGTCAGGCAGGCGACTCAGTGTGGCATCATCCCTAAATGATACAGCCATGATGAGCCAGAGAGAGAAGCAGGAAGACAGGTAATGTGAGGCTGGACACTGAGTCTATCTGTGACGCAGCCTTCCTTCCAGCTTCTATAAGACCAGACACTGCTGCGGCAGCCTGAGCAACGGCACACCTCACCTTGGCGACTCTGGCGGGGGAGCACCGAGCCTCAGAGAGTATTTTAAAATATTCCCGACGCTCCGCAAAAGAGCCAATATGACATTTCCAGGGGAGAGAAACTTACACTGAATGACCTCTTAGAAGTCTATACGCTCACGACTGTACAATTTGATAATTGAGAAATCCAATCGGCTCTCTCTGAGGCAGAGAAAATGGATTTGAGAGGAGATGGAATTTGGGCAATGGCTTTCAGGCAGCCCGGTCAATAGCTCTAAGAGGCCGGATTGATTGCAGGCAAGGCGTGCGCTGAGGAGGTGGAGAGGGGCTGCCAGCGAAACCAGGCTTCCGCTTGGCTGCCTCCCGCTGCTCTGCTGCGAGCAGGAAGAACAGGAGTCAGCTGCCCCTTTCTCTCCCTAGGTTAACACCTGCCAGGACCATGGGCCACATGAGCCAGGAGGTGGGAGCCCACGGGATGTCTCGTAACGCTCCAAGCATGGAAGGTACAAATGATTTCTTCCCATTTTTTTCCTCCCATTGGATTCATGATTAATTTCGAGCAATGTCAGCCTTGCTCATTTGTCTTTCAATCTGCCTCCTTGAGTGGGTAATAAATACCCACCATCTGTTGTGAGTTCCAGAGAAGGCTCAGAGCCTCTGCTCCAGGGAATGGCTGCAAGTTCCGTTCCCAGAGTTTGTCCCCTACCTGTCCTGAGACCAAGCAAAATCACGGATCCCACCTTGACTGTGACATTCCAGTAAAACACCACAACACAAACCTGTCTTGGGGCAGTTGCCTCACTGTCCCACAGGCACCGTGAAGGAGCCCCAGCAGCCTGACCCCTGTGGGTGCCCCACATGGACCCATGGAGCTGCCCCTTGGCTGCCCATGCTTCACCCCCTCTCTGTTCACTGAAGCCTTGCTCCATGAGCTCCAGGGCTTTCCAGGTTTCCTCTTCTGTGTGAACTGCAGGGCACTCACTCTCTTCCCCCTCACTGTAACCTTTCCTGATTCAAGACCATGCAGGAGGATTATCTGAACTGGGGGGACACAGCAGCAAGGGTCAGGGAGGGTGCCCCTCAAGGGACACGAGGCTTGGCACGCCTGACTCAACTCCCAACAGGCTTTCCTGAAGCCCAATCACTTTCCAGGCGCCATTGCTGTCAGGGAGTTCCTTGGCCTGCTTTGTGGGCCCCTGCTCATAGCATGCACCTGTCCGGATACTCCAGACGGGAGGACAGGAGGTCCGATCCTGCCGTCCACATCTTAGCATCACGAACATGCCAACTACTGGTGAGGTACTTGTATCAAAGCGAGCACGGAAAAGCTCCAGGTGCAGTGTAGCCTGCCCAGGGAGCCCGCAGAGGGCAGCTGGGCATTTCAGCGGCGTGCTGGCAGAGCGAGGGGCCCTCACAAGGCAGACACTGAAGCAGGTGACTCTTCACTTACCAATGTCTCTGTGTAACTCTGAAAGGAACACACTGAGCACAGCTCTCTCTTTTTCTTTCTTCCTCCTTCCCAACCCTCCCACTTCCAGTTTAAACTTCTTTCTTGGGAATGCCTTTGTGGTAAAGGTTAAGCTCCACTTGGGATGAAAGCCTTCCATTCCTGAACGTACTTCAAGTCCCAGTCCCTCCACGTCCAGCATGCTAACCCCTGGGGAGGCAGCAGTGGACGTCCAGGTCCATGAGGCTCTGCACCCACCTGGGAGACCCAGTGGACATACTGGGTACCTGCATCTGGCCTGGCGAGCCCAGGTATTATGGACACTTGAGGAGTAAAGCAGTGAATACAAATGTTTTTTTCTCTTCAGAAAGTAAATAAATAAACTTCCAGCTCTAAAAGCCAGAAAAAAAAAATTAAACATAATTCAACAGTAATTAACAGAAAATAAGGAATAGAGAGAGCATTATATCAAGGGTGGGTTTGGTATTTGAAAAAATCAATTAAACTGATAACTTCTACCCAGAGTGAAAAAATGAGAAGGAAGCTATCGCTATAAATCACCCAGGTAAGAGAGAACAAATGGAGAATATTCTAAGAGCACTAAATAGATAGTGAATCTTCCCTGAAAGACACTAATTTCCAAAATTGATCCAGAAGAAGATATGAAATTTTCTATCACATAACATGATTTAATTTATAATTCAAGAACTTCCCTAAAATAAAGCTTAAAGAAAACACTCCTCGGCTTCAATGGCTTTATTGATAAATTCCATCTAAAATGTTACGGAGAAATAATATTCTCTCCTGGATAAGAGAAGGAGCAGTGAATAATTTCATTGACTGAAACGCTAATCAATACAGTTCACTATATTAATAAAACAAAGAACATATAACTATTCTAACATTTACTGATCATTTTTTCTTCCAAAATATAATACTATTTCATGGTCAAAAACCTTCCCCAAACTAGCTGTAAAAAGGAATTTGCTAAACCCAATTGATAGTTCTTATAGACAACCTTACGTGGTTACGTCACAAACAAGCCATTTATCTTTCATACTGTACTGATTGGCCTCGCTAGGCCCAACACCAACGAAAGTAAATAACAAACACACTGGGAAGGAAAATGCAACATTCTTCCTCTTGCATGGATGATGAAAACCTCGGAGAAGTCACACACACACACACACACACACACACACACACACACACACACACAGTTACTGGAATTAGAATGTAAATTTTGTGAGGTTGTATATACATAAAATATGCAAAGGTGAATATATAAAATTAATTGCATTTGTATATACTAACAACACTTGATTAGAAAGCTAAATTTTAAAAACTACTTACAGTATCACAAAATACTGGGGGATAATTTTAATTGCAGTAGTGCTTTAGGACATTGAAACTGCAAAACATTTTGAAGCAGAATCAAGGGAAATCTAAATACAGGGAGACATATGCTCATGGATTGGCTGTCTCAATTTTCCTAAACCGGTAATCTCCCTAAATTGATCTGTAGATTCAAGGCAATTCAGTGCAATCATTTCCAATTAAAATCCTACTAGACTTTTTTTGAAGAAATTGAGAAACTGATTATAAAACTTGTCGAGAAAAGCAAAGAACCTTGAATTACCAAGACAATTTTGGAACAGAACACAGTTGGAGGAATCATTTTATATGATTTCAAGCTGCAAGTAGTGAGCCGTCATTACAAAAGTGTAGATCGTTGCAACCCAATGCAGAGAGAGCCCTTGCTTATGCAAGCAATTAATCTTTTAAAGATGTATTTTATTTTGATTGGAAAGTCAGATATACAGAAAGGAGGAGAGACAGAGAGGAAGATCTTCCGTCCATTGATTCACTCCACCAAGTGGCTGCCACGGCCAGAGCTCAGAAGCCAGGAGCTAGGAGCTTCTTCCGCGTCTTCCACAGGAGCACAGGGTCCCAAGGCCACCCATGACTGTTTTCCCAGGCCAATAGCAGGGAGCTGAATGGGAAGTGGGATTGCCAGGATTAGAACTGGTATCCTAGGGATCCTGGCACATGCAAAGCGAGGACTCTAGCCACTAAGCTACCACACTGGGCCCATGGTCAATTAATTTTTGACAAAAGTATCAAGTCATTCGGCTGCGAAAGAATGGCCTTTTTAATAGCAAGGTTCTAACAACTGTTCCTCTGTATGAAAGAAAAAGAAAAAATAAACCTGAGTCTGTTCTTCAAATGATCGAGAATCCTTAACCTAAAACAAGCCATAAGCCTCACATAAGAACTAAAAGGATTTAACTTTTAGTGAAAATCATAGGGGACAATAAAACATTGTGATGTTGGCTTAAGCACAGATTTGTTAAGACACTAAAAAAACCAAACTATTAAAAAAGGGAGATTGAGAAAATAGGCTACATCAAGAAGGTGCTGTGCTAGGGCAGTACTGGAAGCAGCAGTTGGGGTACGGGAGAGTCCCCCCGCCACGTGGACCCCTATCCTGCTGGGAGCGACGGGCATGGAGGGAACCAACAGGAGAGAGGACGTGCAGACAGGGGCTCTGGGCTTGAACTGCATCACCCGCTGCCCCTGTTTTCAGACACTGGCACGCTTGGTGCCCAGGCGCTGGATTCTTCCAGTATGGACACTGGGGTGCAGGTTGAATCTACCACTTGCCAGCTCTCCTGGTTCTATTACAGAGACAGGCAGTGGCACCTCTGGACCTCCACAATCACAGGAGCCCATTCCCATAGTCCATCCACTTGTGTGTGTGTACATACACATAAGGATAGTTTACAAAGTTCACAGAAAATGGAAAGTATAAATTTATTTTGATGCAAAGGTTTTTTTTTTTTTCTTTCTCACAATGTGGAAAACACACATTATGAAAAAAGTGCAAGAATTTCATTGACAGTTTTATCGCAAAATAAGCTTGTACGTTGTTTGGAAAGTGGCCCCCCGCCCCCCAGGCACATCCTGTTATGCTGCAGTAGCTTTACTGAGTTTCACGGCGGGGCATTTGGTACAAATCGAAGGGCAACACAACACGCTCCTGAGTCAGCACATCTGCCAGCTTCCCTTTCCCAGCCTTACACGTTCACATCATACCTCAGCATCACATTCTGGAAATTCTCACAATATTTCAAACTTTTCATGATTGCTACAGCAGTTATGGCCATCGGCTCCTTACAGTCACTCTCACTGTTATCCTGGGGCCACAGGCTCCATACAGGCAAGATGGCAAACTTCAATAAGAACTGTTGGGTGTGTTCTAAAGGTTCTGCTGACCAGCCACTGCCTCCTCCACTGCCTCTCCTTAGCCAATCCTGCGGCCTAAGACACAGCAACCTAGAAAACAAGCCAGCCAATGGCCCAACAATGACCTCCAAGCATCCCAGTGAAGGGAAGTGTCCACTTTCGCTTTAAGTCAGAGCTAGAAAGGGTTAAGGCTGCTATGCAAGGCACATGAAAAGCCAAGACAGGCCAAAAGCCAGGCCCCTGGAGCCAGTGATCCAAGCTGTACACGCAAAGGAACGATTCTGCAAGAAAACGACAAAGTGTACACCAAAGGTGTACATCTGACCCAGTGGTTCAGACATCCACATACCTGAGCTCAGTTCCTGATCCGGTTCTTGACATGAGCCTCTCCGGGATGCAGCAGTGGTGGTCCAGGTGACTGAGTGCCTGCACCCACATGGCAAGCATGGACTGGGCTCTCCTCCCCCAGCTTCTGCCCTGACTCAATTCCGGCCTTGTGGGCATTTGGGGAGTGAACCAATGGGTAGCAGCTCTCTTTCTGTCCCGGATTCTCTCTCCCACCCTCTCTCTCTCTCTCATGTTTTATTTTTAAAAGTGCATGTCAATAACCAGATGGGTGATAAGGAAACAAAACACACTATTCCTAATATAGAGACAATTTAAGTGATTTGGACAGAACAAACTAGTCACAACATTCCCCTAGACCAAAGCTTACCTACAACAAAGTCATTTAAAAAATGTTTATCTATTTATTTCAAAGAATTGCTAAGAAAGAGAAACAAAGATCTTCCATTTGACCAGGGCTGGGCGGGTCTGAATCCAGCAGCTTCTTTAGTTCTCCCATGTAGGTACAGGGGTCCAAGCAATTGGGCCATTCTCTGCTGATTTCCTGAGCACATTAACAGGGAGCTATATCAGAAGTCAGGAATCCAGGACAAGAAGTGGCACCGATACAGCATGCAAGTGTCACAAGGGGTGGCTCTACTTGCTATGCCACAATGCCTGCCCTCCGAGAAAGGCCTTAACTCTATTCAATCCCATGAGAGGTGTGCAAGCTTTGGAAAAAACATTTGAAGGCAGGAGAGGTCAGTTCAGAAGGTTTAAGTAAGAGACCACCTCCATAACCCACAAGTGCAAGATGGGGAGCCAGTGCTATACCATACCAAGTCACCAGTGCTGTGACACCAGCCTCCCATGCTGGTGTTCATTCATGTTCTCTCTGCTGTACTTCTGATCCAGCTCCCTGTTAGCGGCTTGGGAGAAGCAGAAGAAGATGGCCAATTTTTGTCTCCCATCCATGTAGGAGACCAAGATGAAGCTCCTGGCTCCTGTCTGGCCCAATATTGGCTGCTGTGGCCATCTAGGCAACAAACCAGTAGATGGATGATCTCTCCATCTCTCTCTCCCCCCACCCTACCCCTCTGTCTCTTTCAAAATAAATAAATTTTGAAAAAGAATGAGAAGGGGCAGGAAATGGGGGAGCAGGAAGGAAGGGGAGAAGGAAAAGTGGTACAAGGTGAAGCAGCGCTTGCTGATGCAGCAGCCGCCAAGCCCTGCAGCTCTGCGTACGAGGACTGCTGAAGGTGGCCCTGCTGGACAGCAGGCCTGCAGTGTAGACGGAACACTTTTGAGTCTGAAGGATCTGTCTTCAGGGCTTCCACAGCAAGAGAAGAGATGGAAGTGCCTGCCCCAAAGCCTTCTAGGACAGGCTCACCCTCTTGCTAGGAGCTAATGCAGTGGGTGGCTTCAAGTTGAAGCTGGTGCTCATTCACATTCACAGGAGGTTGGAAGAAGCTGATTCCAGCCCTTGGAGGACAAAGGTGGTCAAGATTTCCCTGGCAGAAGTAACCACAGATGAAATGGGATTGAAAGTGGGGCCTGAAGATGTGGCACAAGTGCTGCAATCCGTGGACAGGACCATTTCACACGAGGAGGCGCTCCTTCAGGATGAGCCAAGTGCTTTTGAGAAGGAGCCCACTCCTGGTGAAGATGCTGTGTGCATTGTTGCAATAACACAGAGCTGAGCCTGTTAGACCCTAAGCGGACAAAGCAGCCTGGTTGGAGAGGGCTTACTCCAGTTTGGCAAGGAGTGCTCACGAACAGCACCATGGGCTTCAGAGAACTCTTTCGTGAAAGGAGATAGTTGATCCTAGAGACAAATGTCCCTGCTGTCTTAAGAATCTGCCAGACACTGCCCCCTTCTGCAGTCACTGTGCTGACCAGTCGATGCCCTTTAGTATCTAAGCAAGGCCATCCCCCAGTAAACACCGAAGGACGGGCTGAAGGCTCAGAGGACCCATCCAGAGTATTCGTGGGAGTGTGTTTCTGAGGTATGTATTTTTACATTGTTTTTGTATACATAATATGATTACACACTTGCTGTAGTATAAATATAGCTTTTATTATGCACATGGAAACAAATAACTTAATCTGACTCTCTTGATTGTGGTATTTATTCATTGCGTTATGTTAGTCTAGAACCAAGTCGAGAATACCTGCATGGTGTGCCTGTATGCGCATATACATACATACATGTTTGTGTGGGGGTGTCTGTGTGTTGTGTGTGCATAACGGTACGTACTATATCTCTCTATATATTTATCTTAATACTTCACATATTCTTAATACACATATTCCAACAAGGAATTGTTTCATAATACATAAATAATTCTTACAACTCAATGAGACAGAAATCCTAATTTTGACAACAGACATGTGATTGGAACAGATACTTAACAAAAATGGCATATGCAAATGTCTAAGAAATTCATGAAAAGATGTTCATTGCTAATCATCAGAGAACTGAAAATTAAAATTAAAATGAGCTATCACTACATACTAAAATGACTGTTGACAAGTCTGGCAAGACCAACTTTGTCAGGAATGTAAAGGAACTGGTATTGTGGTGTAATAATCGTGGCCCACCATCACCTATGATACCAGCATCCTATCTGGGAGGCAGTTCTAGTCCCAGCTGATGCGCTTCCCATCTAGCTCTCTGCTAATGAGTCTGGGGAAGCAGCAGAGGGTGGTCCAAGTGTTGCTTCCCTGCCATGCACGTGACAGTCCCAAATGGAGTTGTAGGCTGCTGACATCAACATGGAATGCATGGGGGAAAGACTGTAAGACATGCTGGTAGGACTGCAGACATAAGCCAGGCACCCATGATGACGTCGGTCTACGAAGTCTGCACAACAAAGGGGACAGTCAGCACAGTGCTGAGGCAACCGGCAGATGGGAGAAAATATTTGCAAGCTATGCATTTGGTAAAGGATTAATACCCAGGTTATGTAACAAGCTCAGGTTTCTCAATAACACAATAATCTAGTTAAGAAATCAGTTAAAAATATGAACAGGCATTTTTCAAAGGCTAATATTCCAAAGGCCAATAAACACATTTAAAGAAATTATTCACAAAAAAAGAAAGAAGGAAGGAAGGAAGAAAAGGAGTGAGAGACGCTCATTATTACAGAAATGTAAACCATAAAAAACACAATGAGGTTTCACCTTGCTCTGATTAGAATGGTGATCGTTTAAAAATTAAAAATAACTTCTAGTTAGGATATGGAGAATATGGTACCTGACACGCCGTGGAATGTAATCTAGTAAAACCATTGTGGAAGACACTCTGGAGATTGTTCAGAGATCTGAAAACAGAACTACCACATGATCCAGCTGTCCCACACTTGGGAATACACTGAACATTCTCCAAGGAAATGAAGACAGCACATGCCAGAATTTCCTTTCTGTCTTAGCTTTAGCATCTCAATGCACAATGGTTACAATATGGACTCAATCCAGATGTCCAGCAACAGATGACTAGATACAGAAAACACGGTACATACCCATGATGGAATACTACTTACCCAGAAAAATGAATGAAATCCTGTCTTTTGCCACAAAATGGATGCAACTGGAGACCATTATGCTTACTGAAATAAGCCAGGCTCCACAATGCTTTCTCTGATGGGTTGTAACTAACACACAGAGTACAAAAAACAAAAGCAAACAAAAAAAACCCCTGCACATTTATGAAGCTAAACTGGCATCTTCTAATGGTGACTGTTTGTAACCGTCATCTAAGCCCTGCAGAACAGGGTCCATCTTCCTTTGTTTGTTGGACATTTTGTTTAGAGGAGCCTATGATTATCTTAGGTTATCACAAGAAGTGAAACAAAACAAAAAAGAAATTTAAAAAAAGGAAGAAAGAAGAGGGAAAGAATGAAAAGTAAATGAAAGACCTGGCACGATAGTGTAATGGTTAAAGTCCTTGCCTTGCACGCACCAGGATCCCATATGGGCACCGGTTCTAATCCCGGCAACTCCACTTCCCATCCAGCTCCCTGTTTGTGGCCTGGGAAAACAGTCGAGGACGGCCCAAAGCCTTGGGACCCTGCACCCACATAGGAGACCCGGAAGAGCTCCTGGCTCCTGGCTTTGGATTGGCTCAGCTCTGGCCGTTGTGGCCATTTGGGGAGTGAACCATCACACAGAAGATCTTCCTCTCTGTCTCTCCTCCTCTCTGTATATCTGCCTTTCCAACAAAAATAAAATAAATCTTAAAAAAAAAGAAAAGGAAATGAAAAGAAGTAAAAGAAAAAAAGAAAAGTAAAAGGAAAGGGAATGGAAGGATAGAAGACGGAAGGAGGGAGGGAAGAAAGTAGCATTTTATTCTTGGAATCATATCTACGAAATTCAGAAAATCCATTATCTATATATTAATAAACAAAAAAGTAATAAAATACTTCTAAGGAATATTTATCCAACACAAATTAGTGACTGGGAGTTTTCATCACTTTTTAAAACTCTCTTCTGTTTGAAATCTGGCAAACACAATAAAAGCCCTTTGCCCTTCCTTCTCCCTCACTCCCTCTGCCTCCTGACCCAACCTGGTCTTTCGAGCTGTTTGATGCCACCTCTTTGCGGGGAACTGAGAATATAAAAATTTCTGCCTTTTATGACCTATAGCCAGTAACAGCCCATCCACCACAGTGTTTAAGTGCCAAAGATGAATGATCACATAAAGGAGGGTACCCTGGCAGCTGGGGAGCAGAGCAGAGGGTGCCAGGGATCCCTGTCATCCATGTAACATGCTGGGAGCCCTGGCAGAGACTGCTGCTGGGCAAATACCTACTCTCTGCACACCCTCCATCATCTTTCTAAGCATCCAAACCAAATCTAGAATTTTAGCTGAACACATAGCCTCCCATAGAACACTCCATTTCCCATCCTCCCCTGTGGTTGGTGTGACCTTGCGAGTCAATGTGCTCCAGCATGGACTTGTAGACTAGTCTGTGCAATATCCGTGTGTCTGTGTATGTGTATATGTGTCTGTCTGTGTGTATACCTTATCTAACCATGAGGAAGAAAATCCAACTCAGTAGGTTATTTTAAAACGAAAACTTTATCACATGACACACTCCAACTACAGAGTGGGAGAACACAGGTATAATTTCCATTTGACAAAAGGTTCATCTAAAATATATAAACAACTCCTTGCTATCAAGTAGAGTTTTAAAAAATGCAATAGAACATGGATAAAATAATAGGCCCTTCACAAAAGGGTACATTCAAGCAGTCAGTCATCAAGTTGCGTATGTGTATTCTTCACTGGGTAAATGCAACTGAAACCACTGTATGCCCACCAAAATCACTCAGCTGAAAAGGGCAGAAAAGACCAAGTGTTGGCAAGGATGTAGCACAACTACAACACTCCATCGCTGGTGGGGTTGGGCAGGGGAAGTGGACTGGCATCAGCACTTTGGGAAGCTACATGGCAGAGCCTACTACAGTTAGGCCCACACTTCCTCTGTGAGCAGTGACTGCTCCTGGTGCCACCTCAGCAGAAATGCATCCACACAGCCACCAAGAAAGACTTCAAGAATATACCAATGACTGAATGAAAACACCCAAATGTCCCTCAGGAGAATTAAAAAATAAATTATGGTACATTCATACAATACTGGGCAGCAATAAGAAAGACTACCTCCTGATAGCACCAAAAAACGGTATTAAAAGGATCCAGATGCATACGTGTGTGTGTAACATATATTACATATAATTATAGTGTCAAACTTAAATGTACATTTATCAATACATTGATATATAAAATATATATTATACATTATATAATATTCTCTCTCTCTAGAAATTCCATGATGAACTAGATCAAAGCCAGACAAAGCTGCTTTACACTGCTGAAAATCAGGCTGATGAAACACACACACACACACCCCTAAATGAGGTGATACTCTGATTTCCAATCTGGGTGCTGTTACCTAGGTTTGAAACTTTAAAAAGTAACTGAGCCATACTTAATTTTTTAAAAATGTATTTGTTTACTTGAGAGGGAGAGGGTGAGAGAGAGGAAGAGAGATGGAGAAAGAATGCACACCACCACCACCATCTGCTGGCTCATTCCCCTAATGCCACAATGGCTGGGGCTGACTAAGTGGAAAGCTCAGAGCCATAAACTCAAGCCGGTTCACACGTGGGTGGCAGGAACCCACCACCTGCTGCCTCCCAGGGTGTACATTAGTAGGACCTAGAGCTGGGGCTGGAGCTGCAGCGTGAGGCCAGGCACTCTGATGGGGTCTTAACTAGCATTTTGCCCACTAGGCCCCAAGCCTGCGAAAGCCCACACTTCTGATACACACACACACACACACACTTGGCATTTATAGTGTAACACAGAAAAGGAAATACCTTATTCTTTGGACAGTTTAAGTGATGCTCATGATTCTTTTTTTTAAAAGAAAGGGAATAATCCTACAAATAATTTTAAGATGGAATGGAAAGAACAATGATAAGAAAAGGTATCAGACACAATTCTCCAAAAATGTCTCATGTTTCTAGGTATTTGCAAATGAAGAAGTGACTTTTTTCTCCTGAACCATCACTTCAAAATGTTTGTATTTGAGTATCCTCGCATACAGAAATGGGATTTTCCTCAAAAACAAAGGGCAAGCATTCTCATTGCTCATTAAAAAATAGTAGGGCTCCTTAATCTTAAGGTTCTTCTCCGTTAAGACAACACATGACTATTTTTAAGCTTTGAAATGTGTACAAAGTACTGGCTTCAAAGAAAACAGATGTGCACTTTTCAATACCTTGTAGAAAGTGTATTGTGCAATATTTGTTTAACACTAAGTGTTGGTTTAAGTTCATTTCTTATTTCCTTGATAAACTGCTACAAACGTGCCAAATTGTTGATCCATATACAGTAAGTTCCTCATAGTGAACAAATTCCTCTTTGGGTGGCTAATACTGTGAGTTTGTCTGATATCATCTTGACCACAGAACCAGGGCTCTGTGAACTAGGAGGTAGAGGCTTTGTGCATGCATGAAGAAGCTTCCGTACAGCAAGAGAAACGATCAACAAAGCAAGGCAGCAACAAACACTATGGGAGAAAATCTTTCAAAACTACACAACAGATAGGGGACCAATATGCAGGATTTATAGAGAGCTCTGAAATATAAATGACAGCAAAACAAACAACCCTATTAAGAAAAGGGCAAAGGACAAAAAGAAAATGACTGACAGAAAGTTCAACTAACAGACATATGAGAAAAATGCTCAGGTTTTTCTAATTATTTCTAATTATTCCTAATTATTAGGAAAATACAGATAAAAACCACACTGAGACTCCACCCAACTCCAATGAGAGTGCTCTTTATTTGGAAACCTACTAACACCTGCTGGTGTGGACATGGGGAGAAAGGTACCCTACTTCACTGCTGGTGGGAGTGCAGACTAAAATCGCTATGAAGCCAGTACTGAGAGTGTTAAGAGGACTGAAAATTGATCTATCGTATGACCCAGCTTTCCCGCTTCTAGGAATATATCCAAAGGAAATGGAACCTACTTATGAGAAAATGACCTGAGACCCTGTATTTATCTCAGCACAAGCCCCAGCAGTGAAGACCAGGAAATAACCCAGATGCCCATCAAAAGACGAATGAATAAAGAAACTGGTACATCTACTCCACGGACTTCTCCTCAGCCATTACAAAGAATGAAATTTTATCATTTACAACAAAATGGTCCCAACTAGAGACCAACACGTTCAGTGAAATAAGCCAATCCCTAAAGGACAGTTATCATGTTTTCTCTGATATAAGGCAACATTCATGCAAAACACAAAATAAACAGATATACAAGTAAACAGACATATGCATAGATTCTCATTAATGAATTATATAAAGGAGACGAGCATACTGGGAAGGGAAGCTATGTTGCAGTATGCATCTCTATTCCCAGGTAAAAGCTGGATTCCCAATGAAACTGTTAAACATATCTTGGCAACAGAATACTAGATTTTCTACCATTGTCTATCCTGATAATGCTGTGATACACTTACAGGGCAGAATGGTGGACTTGTGACCGCTGCTGAAGGACTATGTTTTTGTAATAAAACAGGCAGAAATACTTGGGTGGGAGAGGAGGGGGGGAAGAATGAGACGGAAAGGAGGGAATCCCCTATACTTATAAAACCATATTATGGGGATAAAAGTTATTATCACTAAACAGAAAATGGCCATGACCCTTTCATACATGCACAGAACCTTCTACCTGGCTTTGTACTTCTATGCAGCTCTACTTTAACAAGATGCTTGTTAGTCAAATACAAAGAAGAGGCATCAAGGGAAAGCTTGGACATCCAGACAAGTAAAAAAAAATGTGTATCTGAAAAGAACAGAGAACAAAGCAAGTAAGCATCAGGCCACAGTGCAAGAGAAGACCGAGACAAGGAGCTTGGAGACCTGGATTTGGGGGTCACTTTCCTCAGGCAAACTTTCCAGAGCCACAGGTGATGGCTAAGAGGCCTCGCAGAGCTTTCACAGCCCCTCCAGAACAGGCAGGTAGAAGCGAGGTCTGGGGGTGACCTAGGGGCGGTCTGAGGACAAAGTCTCTGCTCTAGGGGAGACACACAGGAACTGCATCCAAAAGGCAGGTAATACAGGCATGTGGCTCCCTGAACAGCACCCAAAAGCCTACCTGGGCCAACGGTCCCACGTCACGGGGCTCCTCCAGGGGTGACAGAAGCAAATTCCAATTGTCTCTGTGGGACAGGAGCATTTTCTCACCTTCCTACCATCTCAACACATTTTTGGTGTAATTACTGACATCCAATTAGGAGCAATCAGGTTTGTGAGAAAAGGAACAGAAGTAGACAGAAATAATAGACAATATTCAGGCACCAGAGGAGTTTCAGACACTGCATGCAGATGTAAGAATACTTCTGCTTACTATGCTGTGCTCAAACTTGAATACAGCCAAGTTTGGAAATTTGTTTAAAGATTCATTTTATTTTTATTTGGAAGGCGGAGTTAAAGAGAGAAAGAGAGAGAGAGAGAGCGATCTTTCATCTGCTGGTACTCCCCAAATGGCTGTGCTGGTCAGAGCTATGCTGATTGAAAGTCGGGAGCCTTCCTGGGTGCAAGGGCCCAAGGGCTCAGGCCATCCTCTGCTCCTTCCCCAGCATATAATGAGGGAGGGAGCTGGGTCGGAAGTGGAGCAGCCAGGACCTGCATGGGACGCTAGTGCTGCAGGTTGAGCCTTAGCCTGCTGTGCCACAGGGCATGGCAGCAAGCCACGCCACAGTGACTCTGTGCATTCCCAGAGAACTGGAAGCTGTAAAAAGGAATCACAGATTTGGAAAAAAAAAAAAAGACCAAATAGAAATCACGCAACTGAAAAAAAGATGAATTTTAGAATTCAAATGGGTAGATTTAACAAATCAGACAAAGCTAAAGAAGAAACAGTGCTAAGGTTTGGAGTAGAGTAATTTATCCTTAATGAAGTATTAGAAAGCATAAACACAAAAGAGAAAGTAAGAGGCAAAAGGAACAGAAGTGGGTCTCACATGGTTCCTGAGGGCAAGGAGGGAGGGACGGGACAGAAGCACGGAAGAGAAAAACGGATGAGAAGTTCTCCAATCCAGGACGGTACTGAGATGAGATCCTAAAGAAACTGTGAATTACAGACATCACAAAAAGCAATCCATGTGCATGTATATAACAGCAGACATTCTGAGCAGCCAGGGATTGAACTGGAGCCCCCCCCCAGGATGCTGGTGCCATAGGAGGCAGCCTAGCCCACTATGCCATAATGCCAGGCCCAGCAGTTGCCTTCTGAAGGACTGGCGTTACTGACACATCAGAATATTTTAGAGGGTCCAGCTTGACTGTCACTATTTTCTTTTGCCTGGGCTGCCACAAGGCAGCAAGAGGAGTCACAGCCTCAGCGGACAATAGGAGATGCAGCAAAGATGAGACACCCACTATGGATCAGGGAGAGAAGCATTTAGCCCGTCTGATTAGTAGTAGGCAAAATCAATTCTCCATTTCCTGGAAAAAAATTAAGTCCCCTGCCAAGTTTTCAGGGTGGCTGCCATTTCTGAAAGCTTCTTTGTCCTTTGGAAGGCTGATCTTACAGTTATTGCCAAAAGCAAAGATCTCTTTATTCAAATTGGCTACAAACCAACTCTTTGCTTAGTATAGGCTTGGGGGCTTTTTCAGCAGTCTTTGGATCCTGAGCATGCTCAGACAAGCGACCTGGAAGATTTATTTCACAGAGCAGAGCTTCAAGGAGCTCGCTAGGCTAGGCACAGGATCTTGACCTGAGCACCAAGCAGGAAGCAGGGATGGGTCCCACACAGGTCCTGCATCAGAATGAGCCTGGGCAATTTTAAAGTGGGCTATGAAGCAAAGCAAAGTTGTTTTTAAATACATAAATCCAATAAGCCGGTTGGACTCACGACTAAATCTCTATCTTTCCTACAATTATTCAACCAGAAAATCAAAATATTCCCTAAACTGACTCTGAATTGAATTGTAGCGTTTATGGTAGCGTCTGCTGGAAGGCCTTGGGCTGTGTCAGGTGGATAGGGGAGCCTTGTGCTGGGGGACCTGCCTGTTGCTTCCAGGGAGTGCAAGCTGGGAGCCTCAATGGAAGACAGAAGGTTCTAGGGTCTGTGGCTTGTTTTAGGGATGTAAAAACCTTCGTAGGGGTGCACCTTGCAGGAGCTCCGGCTGCGGGCAGATGGCCTGCATTTGGCTGTGTATATTTTGCATCTGCTGCTTCATTAGGGCTGGAGAAATCAGCCACTGCCCAGGGATCGCTGCTGAACCTGGCCTCTCGCTTAATTCTCCCCTGGATATGCAGCCTCCCTGACAGGTATGATTTGTTACAGAGAGAATGCAATGTTTTCTTCTGGAAAACACACTCCTCTAGCATAGCAAAGACACATCGCCCTGCCTTCCCCAACACTCAACAATAGTCGTGGAGTTTGATCAAGGGACGGTTTCACTAGCACAGACACAGTGGCTGCGAACACGATGCATTGTAATGCAAATGGCTCAATCCTTCTCAGGGAATCTGGAGCTTTTCAAAGAGATACAAGGAGGAAGGAACAAATGGCTGCTCAAAGCGCAAAGTGGGGACAACATGAGGCCCTGTCACAGCATCTTGTCTCTGGGAACCCACAGCATCCGAAAATCAGAAGTCACTTTGGCTCATGCTGGGTCAGAGTCAGGGCAGGAGGCAGATCTGCAGCCCCAGTCGCACCCTGCAAAACCACAAAGACCAGAATCTCTGGGGCCATCCTGATCAGCCACCATTTACAGATGGGGATGTTTGGGGATGAAATCAGAAACCCTTCCCCTGCCCCCAAAGGCTTACACACTCGGCCTCTGCCTGCCTGCCTGGCTTTCCTCTGTTGCTCCCTGTGCAACGCAAGCTTGTCTCACTTCCTCCAACTTGGCATGCTTGTCTCAGCTCTTCCAACTTTGCATGCTTCTCCATCCACCCCAGGCCTTTGTACCTGCCACTTACTTACCTCAAATTCTGCCTTTGGCCTGGCCAAATTTCACCAGTCACTGAACCCAGCATGATGGCCACTGCCTGAGAGGGTTCCTCCTCTACCCATTTCAAATGCAGATCTCGCTGCATCCTCCCCTTTACCCACTTATGCTGTGCTCCCAGCACCATGATTCCACTAGAATACCATACGATCATTTGTAAACTATTTTTCCTTCTGGATCATAGCTTTGGTTGGCCAGGGATTACAGTCGTTTTTTACCTCCCACCATATTGTAGCTCCTACCACAGTAACTGGCCGGGAATCAGAACAGCAGGCGTACTTGTTAGAGCCTTTCCATTGTCATGCTTTAACTGAATTACAACTCACTTGCTTGGTGTATGGAGGGTTGGAGTACTAGAGAGGTTAAGTACTTGCTTTAAGTCACCCAGCCAGTAAATGCCTGAGACTCTGAACCCAGCAGATGGAGCCCTGGAGTCCACGGGCTCAGCAGCTGTCCTGTGGCGACTCAAGGTCTGTTGACCAGGTGAGTGGAGACAGGAGCGAGCACCCTGAGGGCTGCTTGGCACCTGTGAGACCAAAAGCCCCCCTACCCCAGGAGAAGCAACAAGGAGAGGTGTTGCTTAAGGCAAGGGCGTCCCCTGGTTCTGCTGGTGGAGAAACCGAGGCTCAGAAAGTTTAGGAACAGGCCATGCAGCTTACAAGCTGCAGAATCTGGATTTTAAATGCTGTTGAATAAGAAACTGTGCTGTCTGCCGCGTGACATGGGGAATAACAACTGCTGGTATGAGAACGAGGCGAGTGCTTCACACTTGTGGATTTTAATCACGTGCACTCAGGCACACAGACAAAGCCCTTTCAAATGAAAGAGCAAAGTGGATGGGATTTAGATTCCTTTCTCCCTTTCCTTTATGAATTCAACCAAACTGGAGGGACAGAAAATGGCACTGGTGACAGCTACAATCCTGTGCTAACAGACAGAGAATCTTCATGCTCAGAAAGAAACACCTGGCGTCTGAGATGAGGAAACAGATAGGTGTTGCATCTCCTCTTTGGGCTAGTTTGGATCTGGTTCCCCAGATCCTTAACCCCTCCTCTCGATTGCTCATTCTGGCTGCCCTGGCCTCCAGCAGCAATTCCGGTTCTTGGATGCATGCTTGAAGGAGAACCAGCCGGCACTTGTGAGGTTGCCAGAACTCACCTTTGCCAGGCTCCAGCCTTGGCCACTGGTTTGATGGTTTCTCCATACAGTCAGCAAATATTAACTCGGCATCTAAGACAAAGCAGACTGAGTGCAAAGTGCTGCAGGTGCTGCTGGGAACAACAGCACAATTCCTGCCACCACAGACGGGAGACACACAAAGCCACTGGATGCACAATGAATGATGGAGTGCCAAGTAACACTAGAAGATGCCTTCTCTGCCCCATCGGGTGGTCTGCTGGCCCCCCTGCCTCCATCGGTGCCCAATTACGGATGACAAGCACACGACCAACAGTCAGGGAGGTTATGTATGTCATCTTCTGAGCCAAAGGAAATCACTTCCTGGGGCCAGACACTCCTCCTCTATACCAACCAGGAAATGGAGCGCAACTAGATCCATGGCTTTTGCCAAGGCAGAAGGAAGGAGCTGAGGAAGAACAAAGAGAAGCTTTGGGGAAACTCATCCCCGTGTTCTGCTGTCCGGGTGCTCTCCAGGGCCCATTCTGGCCAGTGGAAGGGTGCTCAGGGCCATAGGGCTGGGCACCTGTCCCCCAACCAGTGTTTCCAAGCAGCAGGGTAGGTAGAAACAAACAAAGCACCTGAGAAGGCGGGTGGCAGGCAGAGAGGGTAGCCAAGCTCACCCCCACCTCCTGCCAGTTTGAGTAGGTATGGCAGACTCCCTTGGGCCAGCAGTGAGTGGGAGGGTGCCAGGGACTAGAGCCAGCTTGGCAGGCAGCACCTAGGACAGTGAATAGGGCAGCAGCCTCACTGGCACTAACAAAGGTTTACAAAGGCCGAGAAAACTTCCCTGCCTCTTGGTACAGGCAAGCAGAGAAGGGTTAGGCACCTCCTGCCTTTTCCACGAGCAGTGCAGGGGGTCTCTGGATGCTGAGGATCTATGGTGTCTGTGGCAAGCCTGCAGAGAGAGCTGCTCAGGATTCCTAAATAAATGCAGAAGGGGAAACAGACACCAAAAATGGTTCAAAAGCCTACCAGTGACCCGGACATTATCTATGGAGCTAAACACAGGAGATTAAGAGATGAAGTTTGTCTGAGCCAGTTCTTCCCTGCCCTAGGAACCAGCACTTCTCCCCACCAGGCACCAGCCCTAAACTCTTTCCCCTAACCCTGGCCAGTCTTGCACTGGCCACCTGCAGACATCACCACTGGACAACAAGATAGGCCTTGACGTCAGGCCCTGCATGTGCCAGGGGCAGAGACAGTGGGAAGAAGGGGACAGACTCAACTCTCAGAAACTGTGATGGATACATCTGGGCCTGCAGATCTCCAGCTGTAATTCATGATAGAAACCATCCATCCCCTACACTGCCTCTCCGGAGTGGAACACCAGTCCTCCTGTGCTGAGGGGAGGACTCATGCGTTCAGATTTCCTGTAGAGATGAAGGGAGCAGAAGAGCCCACAGGGGATGGACCAGCATGTCCACTAACCAGGCAGAGCATGGCTGGTGATTCATCCATGTAAGACTCCTGCTTGGGATTGCAAAGCTCTCCTAAACAGACACTGTGTGGTACAAATGACTACGGGATCCCTAAAGACCAGATTCAATAAAATGTAGTGATGAAAACAAACCTACAGAGGAGGAAAGGAAGTAAAGGAGGAAGGGGAAAGAGAGAGAAAGAACAAAAATAATGCCAAATATGGGGCTTGACTATGGATTCTGTGGGTTTTTTTTTTCAGCAGAACTCTGATTAGAGCAGGTCCAGTTTGATGCCTATAAAGGAAGCCCACAACTGCTGTTGATAATGATATGTATGCTGTAGGGACAAAACTGGAAATAGCTTGACTTTGTGCCACCAAGAGGCTGGCAGAAAAAAATCATGAGAGCTTACCATACTGCGTGGCTCTTCAAAAAAAAAAAAAATCTGTTTGAAATATGGAAACTAGCCATTTGCAACAGTAGAAAAAGTTTAGTCCCTGGCATTTAAGAGCAAGGGTGCAAGGGACAGCCGGGAAACTTGCCACTGGATCACTGCGGAAGGGGGCGGGGGCTGAAAACGCAGAGGAGACACACAAGTTTTCTTCGCATGACTCTGCCTCGTTTGACTCATCATCGGGAGCACATATTACCGGAGATGAAAACAATCATTAAGACATTAGAAGTGCCAGATACGCTAGAATGTAAAATACTGTGTCAGCTGCCAGCAGCCAGCAGCAAGCACTGGTCTTGCAGCCCATTATATATACCTCATGCCCACTGCCCTGGACTTCAAGTCCTTCTTGCATCATACAGCAAGCCTATGCTCCCATTTTACAGAGTGCTTAGGATGTCATCAAAAATGCCACCACAGGCTACTAACATAGCTGAGATTGGAACCCGGGTCTGGTCAATAGTAGAAGCCTTGGAAAGGGGACAGCTGGAGGACTGCTAGACACCGAGAGGTGAGGTAGGGGCTGCTGTCCAGGGGCATCAGCTAGCGGGCAGAAGTTTCCCTTCTAGGAAGCAGGAACAGCTGCAAACCCAGCCTGGGACTGGAATGGCTTCCCTGGCATATCAAACCTGAATATCTCAATTCTCACAGCTGGGCTTGGCCGAGTGAGCTGCTATTACCAATTAGCGTCTACATAGCATTTCGCAGGGAACAGGCTGCTTGGAACATTTTCTGTCTGGAAGCGTTTTATCACTGAGGAGGCTTAACCAAGATGCATTCACATCACCTTGCCCACTTGCCTATGCCCATGGGCAGGGCAATTAAGGGCACTCGGTTCCGGTCGGCATGCAGTGTTCGGCAGTCAGGTTTTATTAAAGTGGGGGTTTTGTGACAATTTAACACAAGCCTGAGGTTTGCTTCCTATAACCTCTGTAAGATAAAAGGTTTGCCTGGCTCCTTGATGAGTAAGAAATAGGCAAGTGAGAATGGAAAATGTTTAACCTACTTGGGAAGTTTTTAAGTGGTTGCTGTTTTATTTGTAAAGAATTCAAACAAGGGGTTTGCCTGTAAAATGCCAGCTCCTCAGGATTGATTATTAATAGCAAAAGCATCTCAGCAAGGTTTCCAGGCCCTCGCTTTTCAGACGGAGCCAAGCATTCTGCTCTGAAGTCACAGTCCATCTCTTTCACGATGATATCCCCTAAATGCTTAGACATCCATCAGAACTGGTGATGTCCTGAAATAGGAGGCTATTTTTCTTAAAGGTCATGGAAAATCGGATTAAGAGATGTTAACTTTGGTGCAAGAGAAGTTTTAAAATTCATGCATAGGGTTTTTTTTTTTTTTGGTTGGGGGTAATTTTGCACAAAGTTTTTGAGAACCTTGTGTATACATGAGTATCAACATTTTTCATGCCAACCTAAGCTTATCTTTTTAATTCCATTTTCCATTTACTTTTTTGAAGTGCTGCTGTGTTATTTCTGGAGTAAAATGCTGAACGTAGTAGGTGGCCCAATCTCTCTTGCCATTGATTCATTTTTGTCTTTTCAGATTACCATCTTTGTGGCTTAGATCTTAGCTTGGGAACTTCAGATGGCTCTATCTCCACAGGCCAGCAGGTGCAAGCTGTGCACTGTCTCAAAACGAGGAAATCTCTCCTCTCTCTAAAGGACAGATACACCTGCTCCTGCTTTCAGGCCTTCTTCCGCTTTCAGCTTTCTCCTGTCTTGCCCTTTGCCGAGGCCACCATGACCTTGTCTCCAACACAGCTCCCATGGCCTCCCAGGATCCCCACCTGATCATATCCCATAGGAGGTCTGGAGACAGGAGAAGGGCTGTCCTTGTCTGTGGCTGTCATGTCCCAGTGAAGACCCACAGTCTCTCTCTGTCTCTGTCCCTCTCCCCCTTCTTCCTGAACTGCTCCTCCAAAGGGCACCAGTGACATTTCTATCAGCAAACGTGGTGACCTTTTCCCAGTCTTCATCCTGCTTGACCTTTCTGAGTGTCACACACCACGAACCATCCCCTCTCTGCCTTTTTCTGGAAACTCTTGTTGGCTTCCATGATTCTGCAGTTTCTTTACTCTTTCTTTGTTGCTAGTTTTTGATCCCTTTCTTTGATTTCTCCCTTCCCACTCCGTTAAACATAGACTTGTTTCTTTACCAAGTTCCCTTTCTCCGGTGGTGTTAGTGGGGATGGCGGCTCATCTTGCATATCCAAGATGTCTTCCAAATCTTCATCTTAAACCAAGCCATAACTTCCTTCCTAAACTCCAGCATACCACCCACATTTTGATTCCCTCTTGCTATTGACATCACTGTCTTCCTGCTCATCATTTTCTTTAAAACTACCCCTGCCCTCTTCCTTGCTCAACCACCCCAGCAATACACAAGGCCTGTTGCCTGTGACTAGGAAACTCAGCACTTTTTTGTCTGTTTTCACACTCTTTTTTGTCTTCCTGTATCTAGGAGAAGTGGGTGACAAGGGGTGAAGCCTCACCCAGCCTCCCAAAAACCTCCATGTGCTGGGATGGGGGATGGCCACCCAAAGTCACCCCAGGGTGCCTGATGGGGAACATATTCCAAGGGTCCCACGCCAATGGTTTTGATACTTCAGTAATTCTGAGTTGCTGTAAATCTCGCTGCTCCAAGCATAATGAAGTCCCTCTGGGATCCACTGACTGACACAGTCCACCTTAGAGTCTCTGTTTGCCCAGATATTCAGTGTGAATGCTTGGGTGGGGTAGTTGATCAATTTGTTCTGCCCTCTATCCTCTGTTATGGTACCAGGTGTCGTCTGCAGGTTCCAATGGACTGCCATATCCTCCATGTGCTTCTGGCTATGCTGTCCACTGCTCCATCTAAGCCACTGAGGAAGCTCAGCTTTGACACATGCACTCCACAGGGAGACTATGGAACCTGCAATTCTCCCCATGGTTGGAGTCCAGCAGTTCAGTTGGGGGATCCCAGACCTGATTCTTCCGTGTGCTTGCCAATAAAGGATCAGGCTCAACCTGTCACTCACATTAGCCAACGTGCACACTGGTGGTGGTAACTGCTTGGTCAGTTCTGCCTCTGGCCTTGTCTCCTATTCAAACCAATGGATGCTGTAGCCCAGGCCAATTCTGCCCACCACATACTTGGCCTTCATATACGCCAGTGGGAGCTGCAGCCTATTTGGGGTGACCCGAAATAATCCCCACCAGACCTGCCTCCTTCCCTTGTTCTCATGCCTGCCAGTATGTATAGCAAACTGGTCTAGTCTGTCTTACATCCCATTTAGCTCTTATACATGTCAGTGGGCACTGAAGCTTAATTCAACCCAACCAGCCCACTTATCCAGCCCACACTCATGCTAGTGGTTGTCACTCTCTGTCTAGCCACACCCACCCCCAAACCTGGTTCTCATGCTCAGCAGGAGTGGCAACCCAAGAGAGAGGTGCCCACTCCCACTCCTGGATCCTACACTTTCCAGGAGGTTCTGCAGTTTAGCTAGAAAGAATTTGTCCCCAGTGCCAGCACCTGTTGGCTGATACTGTGGCAAAACCCAAACAGGTTACGCATGTACTCATGGGTACTGCCTGCCCAGTCTGACTTTCCCTCTAGCCCAGCTCACATGCAGCCCAACAAGTGTTATAGCACTGCCTTGCCTGGTCAACCCGATCCCAGCTCTCATGCTCACCAGTGGAAATAGTGGCCCAGCAGGGGAGCCCCCATATACCTCCTATCAGGCTTACAACCCCCTCCTGGGTCTCACGTGTGCTGGGTGGGCACTGCAGCCCAGTCTGGCATGACCCATTTCACTTCGGCATTTGCCAGTGGGTGCTGTAACCTGGCCTGGACAGACCTAGCCCACTCCCCATTCCAGCTCACGCTGGTGGGGGGCTGTAGTCTAGTACAGCCCATCCAGCTGCCAGTCCAGGCATTAATGTGAACTAGCTGATACTGCAACCCAACTCAGCTTGTCCTACACCCCACTCTGGTTCTCAGATCTGCCTACGGGTGACATGAACTGGCCTAGCCTGGCTCACCCCAAGACCTGAGCCATATATATGCTGTGAATTACTATAACCTGGCCTGGTTTGGGCTGCTCAAGAACAAGCCGCTCCTTGCCTTGGTTCTTGTGCTCACCTGCAGGGACTGCATCCCAACAGAGTAGTTCCCCACCCTCTTCCATCAGAATCTATCTCAAAACCACATCTCAGCACACTGGTGGGTTCATGGCCCAGCCTGACTGGCACGAACAGTGGCCTTTCCTGACCAGCCCACACCCATTCTGGTTCTTACTGTTGGGTGGTAGGCCCAGCCATACCTGGTCCACACCCAGACACAGCTCTTGCATGGCTCAGCAGGGATAGAGACCTAGTCCAACCTGTCCACACACATACTAGTTCTCACGTGCACCAGTGGGTGTTGCAGTCTAGCTCAGTCTGGCGCACCCCAGACTCAGTCCAAACCCATGCTGAGGGACACTGCAGCCATGTCCAGACCAGACCGCAGCCCGTTAAGGACTTTTGTACTCACCAGTGCGAACCACCACCCAGCTGAGGCATCCCCTTAGCTCCCCAACCACCCAACCAGGCCTGTTCCCAGCCACAGATTGTGCATGTGCCAGTGGTTGCTATGACCCAGCTTGGCATAGCCCCTCACCTGCCTTGGCCTTTGCTTTTGGATGCAGCATCCTGGCTTCATTTGATCAGCACCCCAGTCTCAACTCTCACTGGTGGGTGCTGCAACCTAGCCCTGCTCAGTCTGCTCCCAAGCCCAACTTTCATGCAAACCAATAGGTGTGATAGTCTAGCTTGGCATGACCCATACTCCAGCCTAGCTCCTGTAGGCTAAGGTTTGATTGACCCTACACAGTCCACCCTCTTCCAAAATCAACCCACGCACTTGCCATGCCCACTCCCAGTGCCATTGGGTGCTGGGCCCTTACCCAACACAGCTTTCCACCTCCGTCCCAGCTTTTGTATGAGCTGGTGGGTATTGTACTCCAACCCACCCTACAACCTGTTTTATGATATGCTTATGGGTACTGCAACCTAGATCTGTCAACCTGTTTCCAACCTCAGTACCCATGAATGTCAGCAGGTTCCGCAGTCATGCCTAGTTCAGCTCATCACTACCCCCAACTTTTAAGCTAACCAACAGGACTTGCAGTTCACAGGAATAGGCCCACATATCCCTCACAGAATCTACTACTGCTCGCAGGAAATGACAGGGTTAAGCTCCCATTCATCTCTGACCAAGCGTTTTTATCAACTGGCAATCTTATAAATTGCCTATAAAAGGCAATCTTATTTGATATATGTTTCTACTTAAAGACCTATTGTCTGTAATCCTTTGTTGATTCCTTGCCATCGGGTTAGTGGCCACGGCATTATAACTTGTACCTGAAAAACTTCTCTCACAGACAGTCTTATACTTAGGAGTGCTAGAGAGATATTTAACATTGCGCTTGGGGGACATTTTTGGCAACAAAATATACAGAAATGAAAAAAAAAAAGAAAGAAAGAAAGAAAAGAAGGGGAGTAGAAATAGCCCGGAAGATGGCACTTGCTCACAGTATGAGAGCTGAAACAATAGTGTCACTTTGCTCCATTTCAGCTTCAAATGTGTATGTTGGGCCATTTATTCCCTTTTGCATCTTCCTGCCGCAGGCGTGTACTGTCTTTGTGCACAGCCTCATGATTGCCAGGGCTACCTGATACTTCTCATTCTCTGTGCCACCACCATTCATCTTGGGCTGTTGGCCTTTCCTTGTCTAGCTCCCTCTCTCCAAATAATACCCTGACAGATGTCACGGCATGAAAGTCTCTAACATTTATCTTAGACAAAGCTACTTGAGTCTGTTTCCTTCATTTCTGGAATGAACTGATTTGCTTTACCTAATTCGTAGGATATTTGTGAAGATCATGCAAGAAAGCAATTTTCTAATTTAGCAGATAAGCAGATAAATCCCTGGATAGGTGGAGAGGAAGGCAAGGGAGCGTGTGCTTGGTTGAACTCCAGGACCCTGAGCCTCATTTCAGAGATGCTGACCCAGACAGGGATCAGTCCCAGAAATCTTCCTTACAGATCTAAGTGTCTCTGGGACCATATTATAAGGAATCATGATATGGAGTCAACAGTTATCATGGCATTTTGTAAACCAGAATACATGCAACCTTCAATCCATCAGCAGATAGCAACTGAGCACCTTCAGTGTGTTGGCCAGCAGCAAGTGTGGGCTGTTAGAGTAGAAGGGGCAGGAACAGCTCAAATGACTAGTGAAAGAGGTCATAAGTATCCTTTTGGTGATGCAGTTTCACAAAAACACCAGAAAAGAAGTCATGCAAGCCAATGCAGAGATCCTAGAAAGAAGTGTGAAATCACTTCCAAAAGTCAAGTTAAGGGGAGGTATCTGTGGAGCAGTTACCATGCTGTGTGTAACGCCTACCTCCCTTATCGACACGGGTGGCTTCAAATCCTCGCTTTGCTGCTGATCCCAGCCTCCGGATGACGCACACCCTGAGAGGCAGCAGGGATGGTTCAAGGATTTGGGTCCCTGCCACCCACATGGGAGACCCACACTGAGGTCCAGGCTTCTGACCTCAGCCTGTCCTATCCCTGACCCCCCAGTGTGCACACCCTGTGTGCAACTCAGCAATTGCAATATTAACTGATTTTGTCCTATTTTACAAAAAGACTTCAGGGTGAAGAAAAACTTTATATTAAACAAAGTATGCTCAGGGTAAAAAAACCAAGACAAAATCAATAGAAAGAAGGATACAAATGCAAAATCCCATCTTATTCATATTTTGACATACAAATCTGTGGTTTACAGAAACCTGTCCCAATATAGAGGTAAATATATACATACCTATTTTAAACCAAAAATGAAATTATTGTATTTTATGTATTCTACACTCTCATGTAACCTATTTTCTCCCACTTAATATGTCAGAAGTACCTCTGAAAGTTAAAAATATTTGCTACCATTTTAATGGCACGATTGCTGAATGCCATTGTGTAACTGCTGCATAATTAAGTTCCCATCTAAGACTTTAAACTTTTCTCATTGTTTTCATAATTAAAATAATGCTTAACGGGAAGCAAGTGTTTCATTTCATTTCTGTTAAAGTTGGGTGGTCCTTTATTTCCTCAACTAAACAAAAATAGAACATAATAGTGCTTGTCGCATAAGCTTGTTGGGGATATTAAATGAAATGAAGGAGGTAAATGGCTTGGCACAGAGCCTTGTACATAACAAATGTGCAGTAGGCATTAGCTATAATTTAATTTTTGTTACTATTCCGTAGGATGGATTCCTTTGTATGCTATTCCTAGACAAAAAGGTTTATCTAAATTTGAAATGTGCTGCCAAAATGTAAGCCAGAAAGATCGTTTCTCAGCATCAGTGATTCTAAAAGTTTCTTTCTTTTAGTATTGCTATTTTTAAACATCTTTGCCATTTCATTGCATCTTTTTCATTATAACTAGGGGAGTTAAATGCATTGGGTATACTTACTGGTTATTTACCTCTTTTAAAAATTACTTCTTGGGGTTGGAGCTGTGACGTAGCAGGCTGAACCATTATCTGGGGTGCCAGTATCCCATAAGTCTCAGCTGCTCTGCTTCCAATTCACCTCCCTGCTAAAGCACCCGAGAAAGCAGCAGAGAATGGTTCAAGCCCTTGGACTCGTGCACCCACATGGGAGATTCGAACGAAGCTCCTGGCTCCTGGAGCCATTCAGGGGGTAAATTTGTGCATGGAACATTCATATTCTCTCTCTCAAGGCTGCATTTACAGTGTCATTTGTACAGAGAAGCTTTGGAAATAACGTACTCAGACATTCTGCTCATCTGGTGGGTTTATTCTTTGGAACCACACTTACAAAGATCAGCACTGTTCCAAGAGGTTAACTTATGAATTAAGTTTTAATATGTAAACTTCTAGTTCTTTTAGAAATTATTTTGCTGTATAGCATTAGAAAACAGACTTAAGAATAGCAATAGCTAGTTGTATCAAAGAGGTTACTAGAGTCTTTTAAATGAAGAGATGGCTCAAGAATTTGTGATAATCCTGTGTGAGGTGTACGTCAAAGAAAGCAACGTGCAGGACTCATTCCAGGACTCCAAGTAGACATAAAAATCTGGGGGTACTCAAGCCCCTCATATAAAGGGTCAAGACATTTGCATAAAAATCTACTTGCATGCTCATATATGCTGTAAGTGATGTCAAGACTACTCACCTCACATAAGGCAAAGGAATGCTGAATCCTGTATTTCCCAAAACTAAGACTGTGTTTACTGTCTCCAGCCCCAGCTGGGCAGGGGGTGCAGACAAGGGGAGCGGCTCACACTCTCTTCCTATTACTGACTGCTTCTCAGAATCACAGCTCCTCACCCCACTTAGCACTGGGCACTTCTCTGGGTTACCTCTGGGGCTCTTGACCTTGGGCTGCACCCTGGCACAGAGAGGTCTTGGCCTAGTTATCTTAACTGGGACCAGTATTAATCCTCCAGTGGAAGCACAACTGGCTTTGCTTCCCTGTCTCCCTGTCCTCATCCTTCCTTTAGCTCACGCCCTCATTGGAAAGGCTTCACTGAGGCCTGAGCTCCGCAGTACGCTGACATCTCAATTCTGAAATCGCAGAACCCTCATTATCTGAATTGCTCATCCTCGTCCCACACCAGAGGAGACTGAGCCCCTAATCAGCTCCATGCTTCCTGCCCTCTGCTTCACTACTGGGAGAACAGACGCATATTTCTCAAAATCGAAAGCCATGTGATCAGCATTTCCTTAGTGAACTGCGCAAAATCCCACAGTCAAATTTATAATAATTCCTGCTTACTCAACTCCACAACAGATTAAGGGTAACGTGCTTTGAAGTCCACTTGGTATCAGGTAGTCCCCAGTGTTACCCACAGCCATGACCCCAAGGCCAGGAAACTGTTCTTAGTTCCTTCCTGTTAACATACAAGTCATTGCAGTCCTCATCACATACAACCTGTCCACACTAAGATAACTACGCGTATACAGAGCCTGCTTCAGCCAAAAGGTAGGGGCCATTATTTTCCTCCAGGCCTTACTTAGGACTCTCCACTTCCCCTTCTTGTTTCCCCCACTCACGTTTACTGGAACATGGTCTCTACGGACACTTGTTACTCCCCCCGGCCTCATCTTCCACTTAGGTCCATGCTGAAGCCCTCCTGCTACACCTGGGGCACAACGCACACCCAGTTCCTCTGCCTTGTGTGGCGTGTCCTGGCACGAATGACTAAATGATCACCAATGACTTTCTTCTGAGAACCAGTACTTACTTTAATACAGATTTGTATCAAAATTGGCTCCTGCGTCGCAGCCTACTCTGGTTCTGAGGACGGGGATTGTCAGGGTAATTGGTTTTGCACCGCAGAGCATGCCAGGGAGGGCCTCGTTGATGATAACATTTTAGTAACCAACAGCTCTAGCAGTCAGAAAGGATATTTTTGAGCATTGCCTTTATGTTTAATGAAACATTCATCCCTCCTCCTAAAGAGTTTTATTTTCTAATTTCCCCCAAACTGAATTTCTAGTTTCTACATGTTACTTGTCTCATGGTGACAGTTTCGGGCATTTTCTCAAATGCTAATGATACAAAGAATGAATGAGAATGCAGGGAAATTGCAGTGGAGCCACACTTTTGAAAAGATAAAAAGAGTAAGAAATGGGACTTCTCCAGCTTCTGTTCAATTTCCATGACACATTTCTTATTAGCTGCCTTTGTTTTTTACTCTGTGGGTATTTAAGCTTTAGCAAACTGAGGAGTTTCTCCCAGAGAACCAGCAATTGAGCATTTTCAGCTACAGCAAACAGCACTTTTCCCCTATGAAGCAGATTATGTCAGGGCTCAGAATGACTGAAAACACCCTTGAATTGTTGACTTGGCTCCCAGGGCGGGTTTCCATTTTCAGGGAACACAGCAAAGCAAGAATGATTGGAGTGAGCCACACCTGCAGTTCCTGATGGTATGTCCAGCATGGTTATGGATCTCTGACTGTTGCCAGCCGCATCTGTATGTACTGGCCACATGCCGTACCCAAAATGGCGCCGGCCAGAGAGGCTACATCTTGGTGCCTGGTGGAAAGTCACGTAGCTTTCGCGGTACTGCGCATGGCGCATGCGCAGTGAGCTGCGGCGTGGCCGGCGCATGAACACTGGGGACTGACGAATTCAGTCGCCCAGGACTATGACGCCGACCTATCATCGGCGGAGGCGGGGCCAGTCAGCACATAAGAGCAGACAGCCTGCTGGGGTCAGGGCCCTTTCCTCCTCATCTTGGTGTGCACAATAAATTTTACCGCAGAAGGCTTCACTCGCGTCTGCCTCTTATTGCGGGGTGATAAGACACGTGGGCGCGACATCTGACCTGTTCGCCATCCACAGTCTCTCACTGGTCATCAGAACTGGATAACAATGCCTTCCTCTTGTCATCCTGTAACGGCTCTCCTTGACTTTCTGCATCAAACACACATTTGTTACTGCTACAGGCTTCACTTCCTCAGTCCTCAAGGTCTACTGGAGCCTTTCCAGCCTTTCCAGGTTTGTAGGTGTGTTCCCAGTGTCTGGATCCCAGACCACTGTCCATGGGCTCTCCAGGCCTCAGTCTGCTCTCCCTGATTCTCACAAACATCATCTACTATTCAAAACTCAATGGGAATCACTCCTCCACTCTGTCTTGCCTAACTCCCTGCTGCATTAGGTGTACCCATCTGAGATCATACAGTTCACTCATAACTATACCGTGACCCCATGGTCTCATCATCAACCTGCTATTCATTAACGGACTGCCCAGTGGAAACAGGTGTCTTATTCACACTGCCCCGCAGTATCTATCCTTATAATGGCCTCATATATTTGTTGACTATTGTACCAGTGCTAGTCGTTCAGAGATTAAAAGGCAAGACCAGTGGTGGGCAACAGGCTTAACACTTGCTATGCAGATTAAGATGTCCATGAGCTCTATTGGAGTGCCTGCAAACGTCTTAACCTAACTCCAGTTCCTGATTCCAGCTTCTTGCTAACACATGCCATGAGAGGCAGAAGTGATGGCTCAAGTGACCAGGTCCATGTAGCCCAAGTGGGAGAGCTGGATGGAGTCCCTAGCTCCTGGCTTCAGCCTTAGTCCAGCCCCAGTCGCCACAGACATTTGGGAGTGAACCTGTATACAAGAGTTCTCATTCACTCTCTCTCTGCTTCTCACATTGGAGAAACAAAGACAATACAGAAGAGCTCAAAAACATGAGGGAAAGGGCAGGGTGGCGACAATAGTAAAACAGGTGACTAGAGTGGTCTCAGATGCTTCCCTCCATGACAAGGAAGGCAGCAGTGATTTCCCTGGGCTGTGAGTGAGGCTCACAATGCAACGGAGATGGGACAAAAATGATGCTGAGCACAGACACACACAATTGTCTTCCAGAAAAGGGTCCCACATGCACACCACCACCACCCCATCTCTCAGGATCAGCTCTGCCCCAAGAGACCTCTCTTGGTGGGAGGGGCAGGCAGGAAGCCAGGAGTCTGCACTCAGTCCCACTCACACAGCAGGTACAGCAACAGTTGTTGCCAGAGGAGCCTGAAGCCATCATGGGCGTTGGAGCAGGTGTGTGGAGCTGTGAGATTCTAACCCTGCAGTGCCCCAGAGACACAGCCCATCTCACACTGTGCTCCCTGCTCCTTGAGTTCCTGTGGCCCTGAACCATTCTGGGACTCCACACCCCAGGGTCTTAGAAAACAGCCCCCCACAGCTCTGCTGCCACAACCTTGGGGACCAGGGGCAGGTGGGGGCTAGTGAACCTCCCTGCTCTGCCAGGGCCTCGGGAAGCACTGGGCAGACTATCTGGAGTGATCTGGCTTACTTAAAGCCCCCAGAAAGCAACCAGGCACAGCACCATTCACCTATTTTTGGCCCAACAGATATCAGACCAGCTGGACTTGAAGGGCATGGCCTGCCAAGGTTCCTGGGGACTAGTTCAGTGGCCCTTCCCATGTTGTCCACTGTCCCAAGAAGCAGCCAGGCGGACCATTCTTAGAATTTGGGCCTACTAAAGTAAGACCATGCATCCACGTACAACTTTGAAAAGTAGCTAAGCAGTCCACCCTGAGTTGATTGGCCTGCTGAGACCCTGAGGTGCAGAGACGCAGCACTGCCCACCTACCTTCAGCCCTGGGAAGCAAGCAGGGCACTCACCCCAAGCAGGCAGAACCTCAAATATGCCTAGACAGCCCTGAGGAACCAATAAGGGCCCTTCACTTGCCCCACAGGACTTGTGGAAACTCCTGGGCATTGTACACTGGTGGCCAGGCACTGTGCCCAGAGCCCTGCCCAAGAGAACTGGATCGCCACTGGTAGAGCAACACCACGCCCTCTGTGGTCTAGGCCACTGAGACACCCACATACATCACCAAAGAAGCCACGCAGCACACAACTAAGCACCCAGCACAGCCTCCCTAGCCAGCATCCCGGGACGCAGCTCAAGGGGGAAGCTTTTCCTGCGAAAAACACCTCATTGAAATTGGTGGATAAACTGCTTCTTGGCCTTCTGGCTAGGATCAAGTGTAAAACTGGTAGATGACCGATCCACTAGGTGCACACACGAAAGTGCTGGGACACAGGAGCATGAGGAAAACAAGGTCAAATGCCAAACTCTGAGGAAACAGTAACTTTCTAATAATAACTTAAAGATGAAAAAACTGAATTACTCCAAAAATAATTCAAAATGATGACTTTAAGAAAATTCAGTGGGGAACAAGAGCCTACAGATAAACTTCAGCGAAATGAGGAAAATAACGAATGATAGGAGGGAGAAACCCAGCAGAAACACAGGTTACGAATAAGGACCAAATAGCAACGGCACGGCAGGAAACTCTGCAAGTGTTGAGGGCCCCAGCAGCAGACTAGGTCAAGCAGAAAACATTCTGAAGTTGACTTAGGTATTTGAGATGATCTATCAGGTAGATAATGAGGTAAAATAGTCCGGTGGGGGGAAAAAAAAAGATGAAAAAAAAAAAGATGAAAACACACTGGAAGCAATGCAGGTGGAACAGGCATTATGGCACAGCAGGCAAGCTCCCATTGGAAATGCCCATGCCTCATACTGGAGGGCCTGGTTGGAGGCCTGCCTCCGTCCCTCAGCTGCTAAGGCATATCCCAGGAGGGGACAATTCAAGCAGCAAGGTCCTTCCACTGGCACAGGAAACCAGGCAGAGCTCTGGCATTGGCTTGACCCATCTGCTATTGGGGTTGGTATTTGGGGAGTGAATGAGATGATGAAAAATCTCTCTCTCTTTCTCAACCTATCTTTCCCCATCCCTCTCTCTCTCTCTCATAGCCACTTTGTCTTGCAAATAAATTAATTTTAAAAAAATTAATGCACAAAGCCTGTAAGACCTATCGGATGCCACTAGGTACACAAAGAGTGGTGTTTTGTGTGTTTCAGAAGGGAAAGAAAGGAAAAGGACAACAAGAATCTATTCAATGAAATCATTACTGCAAATGTCCCAAACTTTGGAGGAAGATGTGGAAACTGATACAGGAAGCTCAAAGAATCCCTGCGGGAATTGAAACTAAAGTCCTCTCAGATATATCACAGGCAAATTCTCAGAAGCACACGACAAAGAAAACTCCAAAAAGGCAAACAGTAAGGTGTGAAGCTGACAGAATCCCCACTGGATTAATGGAAGACTTCCCAGCAGAGATCTCACAAGACAGGAAACCAAGGCTGATACAATCAGCAACCTGCAAGAAAAATAATATGTCCACCAATAATAATAATAGACCTGGTAAAGCCATTGCTCAGAAAAGAGAGATAAATAAAATCTTTCCCAACATAAATAAAAATGGAGGGAACTCATCGTGATAACACTGGCTTTAAAACAAATACTAAGTCCCATATTAGATGTGAAAGACGGGGCTCAGTGCGATGGCTCACTGGCTCACCTTGCAAGTGCCACAGTCCCATGCAGACATTGATTCACGTCCCCGCTGTTCCACTTCCCATCCAGCTCCCTACTTTGGGCCCAGGAATGCAGTCGAGGATGGCTCAAAGCCTTGGGACCCTGCACCCGCGTGGGAGACCTGGAAGGAGCTCCTGGCTCCTTGCTTGGGATCAGCTCTGCTCCAGCTGTTGTGGCCATCTGGGAAGTGAACCAGCAGATAGAGGACCTTTCTCTCTGTCTCTCCCTCTCTCTGTAAACCTGGTATGCCTTTTTAAAATAAAAACATAAATCTTTAAAAAAAAAAAGAAATTTTAAAAAGATGTGAAATATTGGTAACTACCATCATGGAAAAAAAAATTGAAACTAGAACACTAACAGGGAAACTACAAAAGAACGTTTAAAAGAATCAAATCTTATTAATGCTGAGAATGAACTAAGCGCAGAGACTAATAAGAAAGGCAGAAAGGGACAAAAATATATAAAAGATTCAGAAAAAAACTTTAACAAAAAGACAGGAAGCTATCATTACTTATCAATAACAACCTCAAATGTAAATAGATTAAACTCCCTAGTTAAAAGGTACAGTCTGGCTGAATGGATAAAAGAAACTGTTTAATGATACAATGCGTGCAAGAAATCCATTCCAGCTGGGAGAGACACAGACTCAAAGTGAAAGCAGGGGACAATATGCCAAACAAACTGAAACAAAAATGCACGGTAGAGTTATACTTTCGAAAAGAACTCTCAAAAACATTTAACTTATTTGAAAGCTAGTTACACAGAGAAAATGACAGAGAGACAGATGGACAGACAGACAGAGGGAGAGAGAAAATTTTTCCATTTGCTGGTATTACATTTCCCCAAATTAAAAAAAACAAAAGGCTAAGGGCTGAGCCAGGCCAAAGCTCCAGGTCGCCTACATGGGTGACAAGGAAGCAAGGACTTGGGCCACTGTCTGCCGCTTTCCCAGGCACATCAGCAGGGGCCCGGATGGAAAGCAGAGCAGTGGATCTAAAACAAACACTCAGAAAGGATTCTGTTATCACAGGCAACAGCATCAACTGTTGTGCCGTGACACTGGCCTTGGATGATACTGGCTTTAATTCAAAAACCATAAAAAAGACACAAAGAAGTTCACTGTATAATGATCAAGGGTCAAAATAATAATTTCAAAGAAATGTTCATTAAGCACTGGCTAAGTCAATTATATTAAAGTAACTATTATTATACCAAAAAGGACAGATTCTGATACAATAATAATGGGCTTTTAGCACCTCATTTAGATTATTAGACACATTGTCCAAGCAAAACAAAATCAACAAAGAAATGCTGGAGATAAACTATACCATAAAGCAGAATTAATAGATACTTAAGGAACATTTCATCCTAAATATGCATAATACATAATCTCTTTATCAGCACATGAAATATTCTCTAGGATGGGCTGTAAGGCTGCAGAATATTACTCCTCACTAATTCAAAACTATCAAAATCATAGCACACAGCTACAACGGAACAATTTTAAATCAGCAACAGGGAAAAAGGAAGCTGAAACAGGGAACAGGAATGCGGCCCGGTGTGCGCCCAACGCTGGACATGCAGGTCTGAACGCCAGCCGCTGCGCTCACACTCCAGCTTCCTGGTCCTGTGCCTGGGAAGGCACTGGGCCGTGGCCATCCATGTTGGTCGTGGCTTTGGCCTGGTCTAAACTGGCTGCTGCAGACATGGGAGGCTAAGCTAGCAGATAGAAGATCTGTTTCTCTCTGCCACATTCTGCCCGTCAAACAAGCAAACCAATACATAGATATGTCTCTTTAAAAATAAGACAGTTATACAAATAAAACTAAATACATGAATCAATGAAAAAAATCAAGAGCAATTAAAATATTTCTTGAGCATAGGAAAACAAAAACGCTCCATGATACCCTATGAATAGCACTCAGGGTAGTTCACAGCAGTAAGAGGCTACTTCCTAACCAAATAAAAAAGATTTCAAATCAACACATCAAGAATGTAGCAACTCAAGGAACTAGAAAAGAATTAAACCAAGCCAGGTGATAGAAGCAAATAAATTATCAAGATCAGGGAGACATAAACAATAGAGACTGGAAAAGTATGACGTTAAAAGTTTGTTTCTAGAAGAGGAGAAAAACTGAAAACCTTATAACTACGCTAATACCGTAAAAAAGTAGAAAAGACTCAAACTCAGAGCTGGAAACGAGTTATAGACTCTTAAGGGCAACTATTTGCCAACAAACTAGAAATTCTAAAAGAAATGCGTAAATTTCTAGACACATATTATCTACTAAAACTGAACTACCAAGACACAGAAAACCCATACACATCAATAACCACTACAAAGAAGAAAGGGTAGGGCCCGGCACCATGGCCTAGTGGTTAAAGTCCTCACCATGAATGTGCCAGGATCCCATATGGGTGCCGGTTCTAATCCCAGCAGCTCCACTTCCCATCCAGCTCCCTGTTTGTGGCCTGGGAAAGCAGTCAAGGACAGCCCAAAGCTTTGGGACCCTGCACCCACGTGGGAGACCTGGAAGAGGCTCCAGGTTCCTGGCTCCTGGCTCTGGAACAGCTCAGTCCTGGACACTGTGCCTCTTGGGGAGGGAATCAGCACACAGACCTTTCCTTTCTATCTCTCCTTTTCTCTGTGAATCTGACTGTCCAAAAATAAACAAATCTTTGGAAAAATAAGTACTATAAAACACTGATGAAAATCATTAGAAAACAGACAAAAAAAAAAAAAAGGAAAGCTATCCCACGTTCACAGCTTGGAAGAGTTAAAATATTACTAAAATATTCAGACTACGCAATGTGTTCTGTAGATTCAATGTAATTCCTATCGAAATGTCAAAGAAGTTCTTCACATAAATTAAAATTTTAAAAATCTAAAATTCATGTGGAGCCACAAAAGACCTTGAGTAGGCAAAGCAATTGTCACAGGAAAGAACAGTCCTGGAGGCATTATAATATGAGACTTCAAAACATACGACAAGGAAACAGTAACCAAAACAACACGGTTCTAGCATAAAAATATAGACCAAGTGAACAGGAAAAAATCAAGAAATAAATCTTTGTAATTATATCCATCATTAAAATTTTTTAAAAGATTTATTTATTTTTGTTGGAAAGGCAGATATACAGAGAGGAGGAGAGACAGAGAGGAAGATCTGTCTGATGATTCACTTCCCAAGTGGCCACAACGGCTAGAGCTGAGCCAATCCGAAGCCAGGAGCCAGGAGCTTCTCCTGGGTCTCCCAAGCAGGTGCAGGGCCCCAAGGCTTTGGCCTGTTCTTGGCTGCTTTCCCAGGCCACAAGCAGGAAGCTGGATGGGAAGTGGAGTTGCCGGGATTAGAACCGGTGCCCACATGGGATCCTGGTGCTTGCAAGGTGAGGACTTTAACTACTATGCTATCATGCCGGGCTCAATTAAAAAAAATTATTTATTTTGGGCCCGGCATGATGGCTCAGTGGCAAAAATGCTCACCCTGAACACATCAGGATCCCATTTGGGCGCTGGTTTATGTCCTGGCTGCTCTGCTTCCCATAAAGCTCCCTTCTTGTGGCCTGGGAGAGTAGTAGAAAATGGCCCAGTCCTTGGGCTCCTGCACTCATATAGGACACCTGGAAGAAGCTTCTGGTCCCTGGCTTCAGACCGACTCAGCTACAGCCATTGCTGCCCCAGCTACAACTGAAGTCAGTGCTAGGAGGCTCTTCAAATACCACCTGCAGGGACCTTCTTGCAACAGGCAACCCCACAGCAAAAGGAGGATCCTTCAAAGTGTTCACTGATAATGTGCATTATGTGCATAAAGGTAAACTTATCTTTTGATTCCACTTACCACAAACCTTGCAAAGTATCCTCTTCCTGTTAGACGCGAGTCTTGCTATTTTATACACAGGTGCTCTGCTCTTCCCTCCCTCCCTCCCTCCATGGCGTGTCTTTCGAGTGTTGCCAAAGCCTATGCACCCTTTTCCCAGGTACATACGCAACTAAGCATAAAACACGATCGAGGAAAGTTCACATTATTAAGAATATCTACTTCTTCATGAAAATTATAAACACAGGAGAGTTTGTTTATAGGTGAGCCGATGAAGGCTCATGCTGTAGCCTTCTTATAGGCAAACAGTGTCCGCTCTGGCCTCCAGACAGGTCAAGGCCATCACTGTGGTCCTAACTGGCCACCTAAGCCAGTCACGTTCTGTCCAGGACAGCACTCCACACACACACCCAGTATGTTCCCAGCCAGGCTTCACGCTGGTAGGATTCAATCTCGGTACTCCAGGTTCCCGCACAGCAGCTGGTCAGACCTATTCCAAGGTGATTACAGCAGTGATCCGCCCACGTGGCCGTTACCTGAAACACGGACTCCACGCAGGGTCACTCAGACTAACCACCGTACATCCCACGGACCCTACATTGAAATTAGCAATAATCATAAAGATAATAACTTATTACCAACATAATCAATTCAGGAAAGATAATTAGCATGAGCAATTATTGTATGAAAATATTGGCTGTTCATAAAACATATGCCCAAATCTGTTTCTTGGTCCCTTTGGAAGAAATCAGTTTGTAGGGGATACCCTTACACATGCTGATGCTTAAAAAAATTCTGAATGAGCAGTATTAATCTTTTTGCGAAGAACAAAAGAATTAATCAAGGACTTCATTATCACCGATGATTGAGGTTTTAGATAATGACATTTTATTTCTAAAATTCATGAAACAGAGGATTTTGATTGTAAGGCTTGACTAATCATGACCACTCTGACTTAGTAATTATGTACCAAGATGGAATTTTTTAATGAGACTTCTTGAAATTAAGAGTATATTCTACCATTGTTCACTGGAGATATATATATATATATATATATATATATATATATATAAAGCCTCTACATTCTAGTATTCAAAATTGTCAAAAACCTACTTCTAAGCATACTTGTTCTAAAAATACATTCTGAGAATTTAGATTAGAAGTAGAGGAGCTGAGACTCAGAACTGTTCCAGTGGTTTTACAGCAATGGAGAGAGAACAGCCACAGGCCAATTTAAATAATTAGCTAACAAAAGAATCAACAAATCCTTTGTGCAAAGAACTGCCTTCTAACTCAAAGCAAAGGCATGCCTTCGAGGGGATTCCAAATTCCCATCCACTAGGGAAAGCCAGTAAGAAAACGTCTGTGGCAAGTTTTTCAACAACTGAGGGGAACAAGCTGGTTCTTGTTTCAGCATGTTAGCTGGGGCCAGGTCTGAGGTACAGCTGTTAGGATGCCTCTTGGGACTGCAGCACCCCGCATCCGAGCATCCTGAGTTGAGGGCTGGCTTGGCTTCTGGCTCCAGCTCCCTGCTAATGAGCATTCCCCAGTGGTGGACAACAGCCAGGGCTCAAGCAGTCAGTTGGGTCTAGGTCCTGGATAGGTCCTGGCTTGGACGAAGGCTGCTGAGGGCACCTGGGGAGCAAACACCCTGATGGCACAGGGTGTTCTAGTGCTTCTTTTTCCTTCTCTCTCCTCCTCCCTCCCTTCCTCTCGCCCCCAAACCCTTTCCCATTCAAATAAAATGAAAATAAATTTTAAAGAATGTTTAAAAATGAATATTCAACAGGTGGCATTCCTGGTGCCATGGCTGAGGACTCTACCATCTGGGGTGGGAGCATACATAGGAGGTACAGTAGGACAGCTTCCGCCGGGCCTGCTGTGACGTTCAGAGCTGAAGCCTGATGTGGCAGACACTGTTTCTCTGCAAATCACAGTTCTCTAGCTCCCCCCACCTGCCCCAGCTTTACTTAGTTCAGACACAGATATGATTGGTTGGGAAACTTTATAGGTGGTATTTCCGAAATAGAACTCAGAATGAAGTCATTTCCCTTTATGTAAGGAAACAGATGCTCAAAAAGAGAATGAAGAATCAGTTCAGTCCTCTCTAAATCCCTGTTCCTAGAGTCCCACCAGCTCCCCGAGTACAGCCATTCCAGCAGGGGTGTCTCATGCCAGATCAGCAAAATTTCCAAATAAATACAACCAAGGCAAATAGCAGGGGAGATTTAAAGGTGGCTCATTCAGGAACCCACCTGGATCTCCTAGGACCACAGCTTTTCTAGAACCTTGATTTCTGTAAGACCAAGAGTAATTTGGCATCATACAACAAACCACTTCCTGTATGTAGCAAACATCTCCCTGATGCAAAGTCCCTGGGGCTGGAAAGATCTTAGGCAGGAGAAATAGGCTCTGTTAGGTAACACAGGTGCAACCCCACCTGTCAGCTGAACCATGAGACCATCCAGAGGGTGGGACCCAAAGAGGGGAGGCTCTGACTCCTGCCTGAACCATGTTGACACGAAGGTGGAAAGTGGAGATTGAGGCCCGTGTAGAACCATCCAGAGAAGATGGCAGAATCTTTCCCTCTGTATTGGTCAGGATTCTCCCAAGATACAGACAGTCAGATGTCTACAGATCCACAGAACCAGATGTATTATGAGCTTTGAGCTTTCGTGATTACGGATGCTTGAGAAGTTTCTCTTACAGACAAGAGGCCCAGCAAAGCTGATAAACGTTAGTCCCAACCCAATCCCCAAAGTTCAAGAAGAAGTGGGGGCAGTGGTGCTAACTCCTGGCCAGGGAGTGAAGGCCTGAGAACAGAGTGCTCACATGCCAGGGGAGGAGCAGCTGGAGCCCAGCTCAAGTAGAAACACAGTCAGCCTTCATCTGCCTGTGGTTCCGTGTGCACCTTGGGTCTTTACTCAGTCCATGATGCAAAGCTAATCTCTTCCAGAAAAATACCCTCACGGGCACATACAGAAAGGCTGTTTACCACCTCCTGCTCCCTCTCTCATGCTGGTCAAGTCAACACATTCAATTAACTACCACATGCTCCATCACCGGCTTTAGCCATAGCTACCAGAGAGGAGATGAGTGTATGAGTTAAGTGAAAACTGGCAAGTACTTTCTCTTAGGAACAGGATTACAAACTCAACTGGAGCCAGACAATGTAGCAGTCATTAGAATAAGAATTCCACCAGTACACTCAGTGTTTCAGTGCAGGCTGGAAAAGACATACAACCAATGCCAGGAAATCCAACCTCAGCAAGCTGAGCAAGTGTGTGGGACAGTCCTGTTCAGGAAAGGCGTCATGCAATATAGATAGCATTGGCTCTATGCAGAAGCCACAAGTACAATCAACAAACACAGACACAGGTACACGTCCCATTACAGTCTCCTACTCTCAATGGGTACGACAGACTCAACTATAAAACCAAGAGATTATTACTGGACTTGAGACTAACATGAACATGGCTTCCAACAAACACATGGTCCATTTGCTCCCTGTAAATGATGGTATTTCACTCACACATATATGTAGCCACCCTACCCAGCCTGAGCGTAATGGAAGCCTGTGTGCCGTGTGCTCCTTCCACACCCCACCCAGCACCCCAGCCCTTGTCCCCTACAGCACATGGCAGGAGCACTCCTAGATCCATGCTTCTCCTTTCCTGCTGCATTCCCTTCTTGATAGCTTGCTCTCTTGATTTGAGATCTTGCTGATTCCTTGTGGCTTCTTGTCCTCCACTCACTCACCTTGCTGGAAACCTGCTCTCGCCCTGACCCTATCATGGTCATCGTTCCTAGAGGTGTTCCACTTGCATTGAACACAGGTGACATGTTGTTACCTGAACACCAAGCTTATAAAAGTACATAACCCTAGCCCTGCCAAGCCCAAAGCAGACATGCAGTGTGCACCTCGTGAAACACTGATAAATAAATGAGGTAATGGAATTTTGCCAGGGGTCATTTTTGGACTGTGGGTCAGCCTGACTGGCTTCTCCATTTGTCTTATTCAGCCTCTGTTAGGGGTTTGTTAATTCATCTCAAAAGCACATTAGCTGCATGGTTACATCTATGATGAGGACAATTTATTCACTGGTGAATAAGAACTGATTGAATTAACTAAAGATGACTGAATTAGCTTGTCATCCTTTAGACAATTCACGGAATATTACCCAAACCACCAGTGTTGGGCATGGACAGTGCGACACAGTGGGTTGGACTCTACTAGGGATGGCCACCTCCCATACTAGAACATTTCTTAGTTCCAGTCCAAATTGTGCTTCCCATCTAGCTCTCCTCTAATCCACTGTGGAAACCACAGATGATGGCTCAAGTATTTGAGTTCCTGCTACCCACATAAGACAGAGATAAAATTTCCTGCTCCTACCTTCAGCCTGACACACACTCACTCTTCTCTCTTTTAGAGAGAGAGAGAGAGAGAGAGAGAGAGAGAGAGAGAGAGAGAGAGAGAGAGAGAGAGACTCTGCCTTTCAAATAAATAAACAGAATTAAAATAGAAGAATCCCCAGCACGACAGAGTAACAGTTAGCTGCCATCTGCAAGCAGGCAACATGCAACATATGCCTTCATTGAGAAATCCTACAGCTGAAGAGTCTGACTTACTCTGTCCATTTAACAGAGAAGTAAGTGATCCCAAGAAGTGGAGTGACCTGTCCAGCACTGTTGGGCTGGCAGACACTAGAGCTGAATTCAGGCTTGGTTAGGAATAATTCTCAATACCACATTCTTTTCTTGTTTCCACTAAGCTTCCCTACTCTGACCCTGGCCCAGGGTAAGGACCCAGAATGGAAAACTTGAACAAGTCAGCACTGAGAGTCACAACGCACTCAAATTCCAACGACAACGAAGGCTCCATTTGAAATGGATACCCATGAGGTATGAGGTGGTCCAAGGGGAAGAAAGACAAGGCTAATTGCTGTATATATACTTCTGTCAGTTCCTCCCAAGATGCCCATGAGGGTAAATTTCACTGCTACTCTTCTCCTTCTGCCCCATCCTGCTTTTCTGTTTTTTTCTTCCCTCTGCACCTCCAAAGACTCAGGACCCCCTCCAGGACAGTTTCCCCACCAAGTGCTCTCAGCTCCCTTCCGCAAAACCAGAATTTTGAACAGAGCGAAGCGGGGAGTTGTCGTTCTCTCTGGGATCTCTGGATCCCTTGGCTTCCGTAAGCCTTCCTGACCCCCAGATAACACAGCCAGCTGTGGGCCTGCACACCGGGGCCAGCATATCCGGGTTCCTCCATCACCAGTCTTCGTCCTCATACACTGGGAGAGCCCAGTGCTCAGATTTAGTTGATTATTCGCTTTCTTTATGTTGAAGTGCTACATCACTGGACACTTTATCCTCCTGCATCCCAAGCCTGGGAGACACACGGTAGCCCCACTTCACTTCTTCAATAAGGTCTCCCACTTAGCAGGGAAACTGGAAGCCATGCAAGGTGTCTGGCAGGAAGAGGAGGCCATAAGGATAATCTCAAGGAAGTCAGCCAGGTCCTTGGCCTCCAAGTTCAAAGGGAGGGCACCTTAAAATAAGTCAAGACGAAGCTGGGCAGCACAGAACTAGGACCTGTTGGAAGTGAGATCCTCATCACATTAAGTTACTTCTTGAATCCTCCCCATGTGGCAGACATTGGATTATCTCTAGTCTTCACAGTACAAGGAGGTAAGTGTTTTATGCACTCTTTAAAGCTTTATTTATTTTTATTGGAAAGTCAGATATACAGAGAGGAGAGACAGAGAGGAAGATCTTCCATCCATTGATTTACTCCCCAAGTGATTGCAACAGCTGGAGCTGAGACAATCTAAAGTCGGGAGTTGGGAGCTGCTTCCGGGTTTCCTTTGCTGGTGCAGGGTCCCAAGGCTTTGGGTTGTTCTTGGCTGCTTTCCCAGGCCACAAGCAGGGAGCTGGAAGGGAAGCGGAGCTGGTGGGATTAGAACTGGACCCATACGGGAGACCAGCACGTGCAAGGTAAGGACTTTAGCTGCTAGGCTACCACACCGGGTCCTGATACCCATTTTATAGCAGAGGAAACAATGGAGCCTAAGGTATGTGACTGGTCTGTGGCAAAAGCAGTGTCCAAATTTAGCTCCAGCATGACACCAGCTGCAAGGCAGCACAGGGAACGGCTGCTTGCACGGCTAGGTGGAATCTGCAAGGTGGGAAGGGGACAGCAGGAAATGGACTGTGACCACACAGGCCAGTGTCCAGAGGGGCAGGCTGCGCGAGGACTTCGGGAGGAGGGGTGCAAGTGCAGGTGGAAGGAAGGAGCCCTGGTTAGGAAACCACGCCAACCATTCTTCTCAAAGGGTCTGACTGCCCCTTCTTTTTTTCTGCCCAGCGGTCATACCAATCTGAATTATCTGGTGGGCACCATGCCCAGCTCCACAGAGCTCTCAGGGAGGCTGCCTTGGCCAATGCCACGCAGCACTGAGCAAAACCCGCTCTCGTTCCCCTCCTCCACCACGCAGACCTAATCACAAGCCCACCATGGCTTTAAAGAGAATGTTAGTTACAATGCAGGGCTAATTAGAACTTTCCACGAAACGACTCTTTAAAATTTAAGTGGCCTTGAATGCTAACAGCCAAGGCTTGTCTCTAACTGCAGAATTATTATTAACACATTAGCACAGCAATAGCAACCATTGAATTTGCTCTGGCAATTGCAAAATAATGGTGTTTTGAGTGTTTCCAGCTGAAATGGCGTGTCCCTTTTAACTCTGACTCAGCAGGCCAGCAGCCTCCTCCCTCCACCGCTTTCCCCTGCTGATGTCCTCCTCGGGAGGCCGCCCACAACCGCCAGAGCCCTGGGTTTCTCTTGGCCCCAGCCCTCGTATGCTCAGGGAGGATGTAGTGTCTCCCTGCGAAAAGCCAATGCAAGAACGATCAGTCACACAGCAAAGTGCTATGGACCTGTGGATGCAAGGATAACACTGAAGAAGTGACCGGAAGTCATTTCCAGAACGCACACCTCCGGTAAAAGAGCAGCGAGGTGTAAACTATATATATTATCTTGCTTTTTATGTAAAATAAGTCACATCTCCTTGGTACTTGCCAAAAGGAGGTGAAAACACATGAGCACACAGAAGCTCACACTAAGATGTTCACAAGAGTTTTACTAATATGGCTAAAACTTGGAGGCAACCAAGCTGCCCTTTGGTTGTGTGGTCCATCTGCACAATGGAATGTTCCTCAGAACTGAAGAGAAAGGCTCTTTTAGGCCATGGAAGAACATGGAGGGACCTTACAGGTCTTTTATTAAGTGAAAGACATCCATCAAAAAAGCTACACGTTGTGTGATCGCAGCACACAGATGACACTCTGGAAAAGGCAAAGCCACGGGGACAGGGTTTGGAAAGCTCAATAGCGAAGCAGGGGTTGTCCCACACAGAGCACACAGACATGCCTTTGGTGCAGTTCTCCCGGAAATGCTTAGCTTGCAATGAATCCTTAGCAAACAAGCAGCTACATCCAAACACCTGAAACAAGAGCCGCCGGGGCATTTCCAAGACGTTGACGTCACGCCCCTACCTCCTCTCCGCCTGCATGCTGTGCACAAGACAACAGGCCAGCTAAAGTAATTCATTATCTATGTTTGGACAATATATCAAAATAATAAAATGAGCTCTGGGGAACAATCGGGGAGATTTAAAATGAACTGGATATTGAATAATCACACTGAATCTATATTACATTTTCTGAGAGTGGTGACTGCATAGCTGTTAGGCAAGAAAAATCCTATTCTTCGGGGATACAGTTAGATGTCTGTAATAGACTTTGGAGAGTTTTTTTGGGGGGGGGTTAGGGAAGGTGTCTATCTAAAGAAAATGAAATGAATGCTACAAATACTAACAGATAGTAGATGCTTTTCTGCTTAATAAAAGAAACATGAAAAAATGCCAGCAAATTGTAACAGTATGCTTTCCAGCTTTCAACCATCTGCTAGAGAACCCATAAAATGTGGTGCAACATATCACAAGGAACTCCTTCTCCCCCTCTCTGCCCTATCTGAATAATGCCAACAACAGCCGCCTTCCCTTTGGTTAACTCCAGCTGAGGAAGCAGATGTTTAACTGTCCCGTGGCTAAACAGCATCATCTTAAGCTCATTTGTTCAGAGCTTCTCTCATTCCACCAAGGTAGGGCAGAGTCGCAAAATTCTCTTTCAGACTACAAATCAAAATTCTGCCTCCATCCCTCGCCTGTGATGTGCTTGCTTGCCCCAGTCCCACAAGGTCTCCTGCCCTCAGTTCTGCCACGTCACGAGCTTGGATGTCATCCCTTCCTTCCATACAACAAAAGCCAAACAAGCAGAAGATCAACTACTTTCATCTGACCCATCAAAGAACTCAGGTTGCAGGATGACTCACTGCTCCCAAACCTGCAGAGAGTGAAGGCAGAACATCACGGCCGGGTCTGGTAGGGCAGAAGTCCCCAGGGCCAGAGACCAACAGGGCTAAATGCTTCAGCAGGACATTTCATGAATCCCTGGAGGAGACATTCAGCCCCAGTTGGAAGTGAGAAATTTCCACAGTCAGTGGTCTTCAGTGGGCTACTGGTATCCATCAAGTTCTCACAGAAAGAGCCAAGGAAAGGATTCTATAATTCCGGCAGGAGGAGGATGAAGACCCCTCTGAGGACTTCCCTTTAACCAAGCAGTACCCTCCACTGAGACCACTGCAAGGGCACTGCCAGGCCTCTTCCTGCCTAGGGAGAGGCAATGAATGCAGATTAGCACCTCCAGCCCCTCCTGCCACTGAGTCCCACCTGAAGGTGAGAGGAAGCAGGGAGCCAGGAAAACATATTTCTGCAGCCTGGAATCTCTCCTGCTCTGGTCCATTCTTCAAAGGGCACAGACACATGTCTGTCCTGCTGTGTTAGGGGAATAGGGGTGGTACTTCCCAAGAATGTACAAAAACGCTGAAAACAGGGGCCAGCAGCATGGCACAGTAGACAACGCTTCTTCTGTGGTGCCGGCATCTCATATGGGTACCAGGTTTTGTCCTGGCAACTCCATCTCTAATCCAGCTCCATGATTATGGCCTGGAAAAGCAGTAGAGGTTGGCTCAGCTCCTTGGAACTCTGCACCCACATGGGAGACCTGGAAGAAGCCCCTGGCTCCTAACTTTAGATCGGCTCAGCTCCTAGCATTACAACCATTTGGGGAGTGAATCAGTGGATGGGAGATATCTGGCACTCTTTCCTTCTCTCTGTGTAACTCGGACTTTCAAAAAATTAAATAATTCTTAGAAAAAAACAGCAAACACAAATTCAGTTTCGTCAAAAATGTACATTTGGAAAGAGATTTCTTATGTTTAATTCTCACTTCTTAAATTTGATCTGAACTGCTTTTAAAATCCTTTTCTTTGCAAATATTAGCAAACACTATTAATTTTATTCTTCTACATGCATGTCACACTGAAACAAGAACAAAAAAGGAAAAAATCACAATGCTCTTTTGACAGTGTAAAACTTAGATACCTAGACTTTAAAATAACAAAATATAGATGGGATCTACACTCGGAACATGATTAAACTGATAAGAGAAAGAAATAATCCAAGTATTAGAAGATATACTCTGTGTTCATGAATAGGAAAACAGTACTTTTGAGATGTCAATAATTCCAACTTGTTCTAAAAATTCAATGGTATGAGTCAAAATCCCAGCAAGCTGTTTTATAGATCAACCAGTTGATTGTCAAGTTGGTACAAGAAAACCGAAGAGCCAGCCCAGCCAACACAGTATGCACTGAGGGCGGACCAAGTCGGAGGAACGATAGTACTTGACTTCCAGATTTTGTAGGAATCTATAATAATCAAGCCATAATGACATTGGTGAAAGGACAGAGGCAGAGATCAATGGAAGAGAATAGAAAGCCCAGAAACAGATCAACACACAGAGTCAATTGATTTAAAAAAGAAAAAGCCTTTAAAGTTGCATTTATATAAAGGGGAAAGTGGGAAAGAGAGCGAGCACTCACATGGGCTAGTTTATTCTCCGTATCTCCTCAACAGGACTGGGCCAAGACTCAAAACCAGAAAACCAGGCTTGCCATGTGGGGGACAGAACCCCAGTGATGGGAGCCAAGGGTCTGCATGATCAAGAAGGTTGGAGGTGTTTGTTTCAATATCCCGACACTCAAATATTGGGATGCTGGTAGCTTAACTGGTTTCTCAGCCACTGGACCGAACACCTGCCTCAGGATGCTGATCTCTGATAAGTGGATAAAAGGGAATTCAGCGGAGAAAGGATGACCTTTCCAACAAATGTGCTGAAACAGCTACTGCTAAAGCTTAAAAACACAAAACAAAACCAAACCCTCAAAACATCTAGATATGATCTGAAACCATGTACAAAAACTGATTCAAATGAACTGCAGTCTTAAAAATAAAACACAAAATTATATAGATTCTAGAAAAAAATACAGAAGTACATCTTGGTGACTTTTGGCGTGGAGAGAAGTTTTAAAATGCAATGCAAAAAGCATGATTTTTGAAAGTTAAAAAAATTTCTTTAAAAAACATTATAACTTTCTACTCTGCAGAAGGTAGTATGAAAAGAACAAAAAATCAGTCACACCGAGACAAAACATTTGCAAAGAACATACTAGTATCCAAAATGCAAGAACATTTAAACAGCAAAACGACACATTTAAAAGGGTCAAAAAATCCGAACAGACATAACATCAGAAAAGATACACAAACGGAAAATAATCACATGAAAAGAGTCTCAATATTGTTGGTCATTAAGGAAAATAAAAATCAAATCACAAATGCGATGCTACCACATGTTTAATTAAAACACATATATATTTATATCTCCTAACAATATCAAATGTTGATGAGGCAACCAAGCAAGAAAAATGACACTCACTACTAATGGAAGACAAACTTGTCTCAGGGCCTGGCAAGATGTCTCAGTGGCTAAATCTTCACCTTGCATGAGCTGGGATCCCATAAAAGTACCGGTTCATGTCCCAGTTGCTCTGCTCCACTTCCCATCCAGCTCCCTGCTTGTGGCCTGGGAAAGCAGTGGAGGACGGCCCAAAGCCTTGGGACCCTGCACCCACGTGGGAAACTGACAAGAAGCTCCTGGCTCCTGGCTTTGGATCAGATCTGCTCTGGCCATTGCAGCCACTTGGGGAATGACCCAGTGGATGAAAGACCTTTCTGTATCTCCTTCTCTCTGTAAATCTGCCTTTCCAACAAAAAGTGAATAAATCTTTAAAAAAAAAAGTTTCATGGGAAGGCTGTTAGATCCTTACCATCTTTACCAAATAACCAATTACACTCCTGGTAATTCCCCAACTTAACTCTAAGACTTAAGCTCAGAGAAAAATGTACTAGTCCATGCTTGTCACAGCCTTATTCGTTACTGACAAAGACTGGATGCCTCCAAGCTGTCATTCAGTATATGAATGGATGTAATTTATCTGGTGATAAGAGGGCTCAAGTATCAAGCCACATACACAGATGAGTCTTAAACATCTATTACTACGTGAAAGTCTGAAAACAATCTGTGTTTCCTGAGGTGACACTCAAACAGGCAGGATTATGGAGATGTTGAATGAAACCATGGTTGCCTGAGTTTAAAGGGAAGGCTAGAGGGCTGAACAAGCGAACCCCAAGATATCCTTAGGCCAGAATCCCTTATATATATATATATATATAGGCATTATTTTAAAAGTCCGGAGAATAATTCTTCACAGGGAACCTTATTAAAGGCGAGTTAAGAGAAAAATTAGTAGATGAGGGATAAGTTCAGACTGTGATAAGAGACTAACTGTATCACAAATATATTAAACTTCCCAAAGAAGAGAGAGGGGAGGTGCTGTGCAAATGATCCATTTAACTGGCGAGTCTACGAGCTTCAAAGACTGAGGGCAAAAGCAACTGCAGAGAAGCGCTGTGTCTCGGTTGATAAGGCTGCTTCCCATGGGAGGCAGTGACAACCGACAGCACTACACACGGAGGATGGAACTGAACCAGCAGGAAAAGAACTGACAGTGTGAGAGCCAAGCTTCTTACTGCTCAGGTGGAAGGCAACAAATTAGCAAGGCCAGGAAGACAGAACCATGAACAGAGCCAGGGGTTCGAGCTGCAGACATCAACATGAATTTACATGTGGCTTCCTAGACAGGCAGATGGTCACGTGTATGACTACTGATGTGTGAGTACAAGCTCACATGATCTACTAAACACACACACTTCCTTGTCTCATCAGCCCGTAGGACCAAGAAACATCAACTCCCGAGGGCCAGTGAACACTGAACAAAGAACCAGAACGCCTTGCAGCAGCAGGCTAGATCTAGAAGCAGGCAGAAAATATGCAGCCCTATTCTGGTAGGTTGTATAATAGCAGAAATTAGGGAAGTGCCTAAAAATTAAAAAACAAAAAAACCTCTCTTGACAGGAATATTTCAAAGGGGCATATGGCCAGCTGAAGGAGCTTCCAGTGGCCGATGCTACCACACTGTGAATACCAGATACAGGAGTACTGAATTACAAACAAGAGAATAATAAATATCCCTGGGCCCTTGGTGATACACATAATATCTGAATAAATACATAAGCGATGCAGAAGAGACCTTTTCCCTTCCGGAATTCCAGACTGCTTAGGAAATCACTGTCAAAGACAAGCAGCGTAGATCCCTACTCTTGAAGCGTGGGTCTCACACAGTGACTTCCCTCCGGGGTGCTCCTGGGAAGGGAGGAGGGCACAGCAAGCCAACCAGCAGGGCAATGAGGGATAGCATCAACAACGAAAAGTCCCGTTGCTAGAAGGATCTTAGTTCTGTGTTCCTCCTCTCCTAAAGCCTCCAATGCAGCCTAATTATGGGAGAATTCAACACGTAAACCCAGTGTGAACGTCACCCCACCGGATGTTTGACTGCTACTCCTTAAAACCATCAGGCTCAGCATCATAAACACAAGGAAAATGTGCAAAGTGTTTCCAGCTGAGAGGAGTCCGAGGAAATAAGACACCTCCATGTGGCTAGAGCGTCTAGGTGGGACCCTGGGAAAGGGGGGGTTAGGTCACACTCGGGGCATCTGAACGTCCCTTCACAGTGCAATCACTTGTGGTAACAATTCTGCCATAATCACACCAACACCTGGTCTCATGTGTTTTTGGCACATCTGAAACTGCTCTTCAAAAAGAAAACCTACTGAGACCAGAGGCCCTGCTTCTGACTGCTTTCATGCAGAGAATCGGGCCGGCTCTGCCATCCGATCCCCACTCGGGATCTTTGGCCCTTTTCATTTTTGTCCCATTTGCTCTGTCTCTGCCTTGTGGATTCAATCACTCAGCAATTCTAATAACTTGACAATCTTCTCCCTGTGCTCACTTCTGCCTGGGCTGCTGCCCTCTTGGAGCAACGCAGGCTGAATTTGCTTCCACAGAGCTGTTGTTCCATCACGCACTTTCCTGAAGTCTCCCTCACAGGATTAAAATTGGGTCAACATCTTCTGTCACTCCCCACAGTCCTAAACATTCGCTACCCGAACACTTCGCTGTGAATATCTGCTTGTTAAAAATGAGAAACTTGGATCAGGAAAATGTTTTTCCTGTTGTGCTATCATCACGACTGAACAAAATCTCTTTCTGCGGGGTTGGACTTGTTTTTATAAACTACTGCTTAAAATAATGAGTAACAATGTTCTAGTTTTAGATCTCCATTTCAGGAAAGTGAACTGAATAAAATTAACTCCTTTATAAATCTTCCCACTCCTTATTAAACCTACGCCATTGATGTAATTTTGAGCTCATTTGAATTCCATAGCTACCTTTCAATGCTTTCACCATTTGAAATCAACAACTGCTGTGACTTTCTGAATGAACTAAAACTTCCTTTACTGTATAGAGCTGTTACGCATATGCCAATAATGCATAATAAAAAAAACCCAGTCAAATGTACATCTTTTGTTCAACAATGAGCTCTGTGCAGATGAGCAAAAGCAGTTCTCTGAAACAGGAACATATCTAAATAGTACTATTCCCAGAGGGACTAGCTAGGGTACAAAAAACCAGCAAATCAGTGTCATGGAAATCTGATGGCAAAAAGACTTAAGGTTTTCATGCTGAACATAAAACAGAACACAGCAATAAAACTGGGGGAGGAGTAACTCCCGGGAGAATATAGAGATGAGAGTATTCAGATACGGAAACCGGAGTTAGTTGCCGTTGATCTGTTTCAAGGGGAAATCTCAGTGATCACGGCAGAGCAGTTGTTTGGGATCTCTGACCACTGTCCCCCTGGGAAGAGTTCTCCAGGTGTAAGAGAGACTGTGCTAATTAAGGTTTTATGAAAATATGTAATGAAGTCTTACACACACACACAGACGCACTGAACGACTTGCCAAACTAATCAACATTGCAAGTCACCTCTCTTCCCTGGAAGACTGCAGTCCTTATTGATTTGGGGACAGAGGGGGAGGGCTTTCTCTCACTACCTAAAGCCTGTTTGGTTGACCGATGTCATTAACCATGATTTTTTTGTCAGCATTTGCCATCTCGCCTGTTTGCCTCAGATGGATAAGGGCTGCTCAGCTATACAGCTGGCTTGAGGCTGGAGTCCTGTCTTGACTTTTACGCTCATTCCTCTTACCAATAGGATTCAAAAGATAGCCAGATTGGCCGTACTTGGAGATGATATCAAGTGAACTCAATGGATATAAGTCCATGATTGACCTAGGCGAAGTTCACGCAGCTCCAAAATCATGAAATTGAGTCATTCAGAAACAGTCAATTTCATTTAATTGCACTCAGATGTCCAGAAAGAAAAACAAACAAAACAAAACTTGGATTTAAAAGAACGTACTAAATATTGAATTTGGCACGAACAGTGGCGAGTTTGGTTTTATCACTCACCTCTGTGTGAGTGCTGGGAAAGAGATTCGTGGAAAATGAGGCTGGCTGCTCTTGTTGGTGGGAATCTTGCTTGGCTCTGTTTTAGGATTCCTTTTGTGGTGTTGGACAGCTTCTCACTCTCTGTGCTTGTGTTAGCTGAAGTTGCCCAGCAAGTGGGAGGCTAGCAGTCTTTTGGAACTGCTTCCAGTCTCCCCCTGGGCAGACCCAGAGCCAGCTCCAGTGATTCAAAAGGAACAGATAATGTCTGCCTGGGAGGAAGTGCTATGTGAGAGCAGCAGCTGCGGTGTCAGCCACCAGGGGCAGTGCTGAGCACGGCTAGCACATTCTTTAGTCATTTCTTGACCCAGAGAACTTGCTGCTGCAGCCTCCTGAGCCACTGGAGGCCCTGGGGAACACCACCTCTAGGAGCTGCTGTCTTCCCTTAGGGGAGACAGCCGTGGACCCCACACTGCCTCTGGTGGCCAAGCTCCAGGGGCACAGGCTACTGTGCTCTCCTCGGACAAGGTCTTCCAGGAGAGGCCTCGCCAGCCCAGGAAGGTCCTGAAGGTTCATTTTGTTTTTGTTGTGTCTGAGATCTGTTTCCATGCCCTGCTCAGAGACATTAGGGCTGGAAAATTGATTCGTCTGCGTGTCAATTCAGATCAATTGGTATGCACCACAGAGCTTTGTGGAAGGAAATCTTGGGGCTGTGTCTCAACACCAAAGTTCAGCAGGAAAAGGAGCCTGGTGATCAGACACCATGGAGGAGAGCAGGTGGCCACCCAGGGAGGGCCTGGTGCGAGAGTCTGAGTGGTCACCGGGGATAAGGGTTCTCTGGACTATGCAATGATGGTAGAACATTCTAAACAGACTCAGAATTGACCCAAGTATAAGAAGGAACTCTGACATAAGAAAAAATGTATGGATTAAAATATTCATATACTGACTTATCTGAAGGTGTGCACATGCGTGCACATGCATACACACTCCTCCATCTGCTGGTTCACTTCCCAAATGCCACAACAACCAGAGCTGGAGCTGGGTTGGGCTGTGTCTCCCCCGGGAATGCCAGAGGCACAAGCACCTGGACCATCTTCTACTGCTTTCCTACATACAACAGCAGGGAGCTGGATCAAAAGTACAACAGTCAAGACTCAAAGCAGTCACTCTTAAAAAGGGAGGCCAGTAATATGAGTGGCAGCTTCACATGCGGAGCCGACAACACTGGCCCCAGAAAATGCAGTTACTGTTCTCAGGCACAGTGCATATGGCACGACAGATGGCTGGGTGGCACTGCTGAGTGTGACCCCGAGTGGCATAAGTTACTGCCTCCGCATCATACGTGCACACAGAGTTTGTAGCACAAGAATCTCGGATTGATGTTTCACATGAAGCAGTTCCCCTCTTGAAAAAGTTGAAAAACTTGAAAAAGTTCTAGTCCAATGCTTTTTCAACTTTGCTATGCTTCCATGTCCCCCAGGGAACGTGTCTGTCTCAGCAGGTGTGAGGAGCACCTGAGATTTGAACATATTCACTGACGATGCCTAGGGTTCTAAGCCGGGAGGCACACTGCGGATTCAACTTCCAAATGCTCACGCGGTTTCACATCTCTCTTGGAATAAAGGCAACCCTGAAGAGAACTCACAGGCCCCTGCATTCAAGCAGCAGCCTCGTCTCCCCTCCACTGACTTCCTTCACTGACATGGACCTAGGTCGACTTCGTCCCTGTGGGACCTTACCGCATACCTTCCAAGCTTGCTGCAATGGGCATTTCTCCTCTGTTCTCCTAACCTCACTTTCCTCCTCCTTCAAATATCGCCTGTATAGGACTGACTCCATGAATTCCCTCAACTAAAGCAAACCACTGGTATCTTGCTCTCACAGCACAGGACACTTCCTCCTACCCTCTGGTGATGACTGGGTGACCTCCATCTGCGTGGTTAGAGTATAACTGGCCCTATCAGGGCAAGGTTCTCATCTGGTGTGACCCACTAGTGTATCCCCAGCGCTTAGCTCATCACTTCTGGCTTCCAGTCTTACATTTTGGTTTTCTCAGAAATGGGAAAGCTCAAAGCGGGATTTTGGGGAAAAGCAGCCCTGTGACTCCCAGAATGCCCTGACGGGCCCCTGGGCTGGAAGCAGCAGTAAGAGGCGGCTTACACTGCTCGGAAAGACTGTTCCCTGGCTAGGAGATGGGAGGTGAGGCTGTCTTGTTTCTAAGTATCATTAAAGGGATTTCTCCAACCCCTTCATCCCAGCAGAGAGGATACGATCCTATTCTGCCTTACATCCATTTCCTGTAGGTTTGTGGGATAGTCCTCCCAACCCTGTCTCATTAACTGGAAGTAGAAATTACATTCTTTTCTTATTTCTCCTGTCATGCGCCTTGTGTGCAATAGAAATTAAGTAACAGATGAGGCAGAATTGAATCAGGAAGCACACATTGGACAAGTCCAGGCCCCTGGGAAGGTGCAGCTGGACACACTAGCACCTCCCCTAGGCCTGTCAGGACAAAATGGTGATGATTTACATGAGTCAAAATGCCATGTGTCCCTTTATGCATCAGATGTTAAAGAGATCAGCACCACATTGTGCTCAACTGTTACCATGCTTCATGGGAATATGTGAAGCCATCTCAACTTCTTACGGAGCAATGTAACATGCAAAATTGGAGGACAGATACTTAGTGTGACACCTATTGATGCTTGTACTCAGAGCCTAGTGCATATTTGCTCCAATTCTCCCTCTATAGAAACCTCACCTTAAGATGAGAGAGAGACTATATCATTTGCTTTACTATATCATTTGGTTTACACAAAGAGATGGAGTCTCGGGAAGGATATGTGACTAGGTCAAGTTTACTTAAGATGCCAGGTGACAGCTTCACTTGCCAGGGCTGCCATCAACCCGGCACACATGTGGTGACTTACCACAATGAGCACTTTATTCTCTCACAATTCAGGACTTGGGAAGTCTGCACATCAAGCTGGTGTATCCAGCCTGGCTGCTTCTGAACTTTCCATGACTCCTGCTCATCTCTGGCCTTCCTTGCTTTGAAGTGGCATTGCCTCAATCTCTGCCTCATCTCCCCATGGCTGCTTCTCTCTGGGGACACCTCTCCTTTTGTATCAGCCATTGGCCTGCTCTTGTACGACGTGACCTCTTCTTAACTCATTGTCAAAGGCCACGTTTCAAGCTTTATCTGGCCTTGGACTTGTGGGGGCAGGAGAGTAGAATATTCAACGCTCTACATTGACTGGGCTAGGACTGTAAGCTAGAACTCACTTGTGGTTGTATTAGTCAGACTGCACCAAAGTAAGCATCTCTGGAGGCCTTGGCCTTCAGGAGCTTTGACATAGTACAGGTCCTCTCCATGGAAAAGATGGCACTGGCAGATTCTAACCAAGGCAGCTTCTCTTAAAAGTACACTGGCGGTTGATTTATATGCAAGAATTACTGAATGGTAAATTTAGAGATGTGACCAATACATTTAGGTTTAAGAAATTATAGCCTTAGAGCCAAATATTTCACCTTAATGACATAGGGTTAAATTTAGTTGACATGAGCTTCTGTCCTCAAAGCAGTGGCCTCTTCATCCCTCTAGGCTCCTAAGTCCCACTGCTAAGATGGCTTCCTCACTGGCAAGGCTAGAGCAGAGCAATGCTGTCTCGAAATTGCTTGTTTGATGTTAACATCATTCTGAGAATTACAGCTCATCCAACATGATGTTTTAATGAGGCTTTGTCTGTTCTAGTTAAGCCTGTTGGAGCTGAGCTAACAAAACGGGAAGAGAGACACAGAGCTGGTTCTCCACGATGGTGTCTTTGTGATTCCATGACATGGGCTAGCTGCTCTCTTTGCTCCAGCAGTGAGAAGCTGCTGGGATCTCTCTTTCGGGTGCGGTTTCATACTCTTGTGATGGCAAGAGATGGGGGAGTGAGTAGGGATTGTCCATAGACTCTCTATCCAGCATCTACTTGACCCAGTCAGGGAGGAAGGTGGGAGGAGGGGAGATGTGCTGCAGCAGGAGTCTGAGTCAGGCTGAGAGATGACAAGGAGGGGAAGGAAACAGGATGTTGCCTCCTGTGCTGCCAGCTGCAGGCAGGGAAGGGTTTTCATGGATTGAAAGTGGAACAGGCTCATCAAGCCCATCTACTAACCATCCTCCCTTCCATTGTGTCATCCCCAGTGCAAAACAGTCCATTCCTGAGCCCTGCTGGTACGCCCAGGTCTTCTCGGTGACCAGTTTCTCTCCTTGGTGCCTCACTCTTCATTTTGATCTGATTTCCTTCTGGGGCTCTTGGTCCCTGAAAAATATTTGGCATTGCCTTCCTGGGGCTCAGCATCCTGAAACTAACAGAGGAGAAGAGAGGTGTGACCTTTTGCCTTCCCAGCCAGGGAACCAAATGTGGCTTTCACCATTCCTTCTGGGAGAAGTTCCTCAAAAGACATGAAAGGAAGAAAAACCAAGAATAAAAAGAAGAAAGCACACAGAAAGGGAGAAAAAGACACACACACACACACACACACACAAAAAAGAGGAATAAACAGCCTAGGCCCCATGGAGTATCTGGGCAGGACTAAGCATGGTTCCCAAGAGGGTCAGCAGTGCCTTGTTGATCAAACTATGGCAGGACAAGGCTGACAAGGTCATCTTGAACTTGAGTCTGGGTATGGGAGAGACCTTGAATGAATCCAAACTTTCATTTGTTATTGACATCTCTACTGGGAAGGCTCCTTAGCTTCCTGAAATTCTGCTTCTGCACTTAGAAAGTGGGAATAAGAATTCACCCAACAGGTCTAGAAGGCCCCATTGATGCTTACTGTCCATAATGAGTGCCCAGCACAGCACCAGGGTGAAGGCCAAGGCCGTGCTGTTTTTGCTTCTTGATGAAGCAGCACGTAGCAGAGCTGGGAGGGGTTCCGGGTATCCCTGCAGGCAGTACTTGCTTCCCCTGGAAGGGCCTAGCCAAGGCTCACAGCACAGGCTTAAAGTCTGCCTGGAGCTCCCTGCATGGCTGATCAGCTTCAGTGTCAGAAGCCCTTTCATCCTGAGGATTTGCAAGTGTCTTCACTGCCTGCAGCTCCTTCCTCTGGTCCTTGCAAAGCACATACATCCAAGACAGAAAATGGCCAGCAGGGCTGCCACGGGTGTAGCCTGGCTGGGACCAGATGCCCTGACTCTTGAACTTCTTACTCACTTCCTCTAGGACTCCAGGGTCATTGCAGAGTTGCTTCTTGGTTTGTTGTTCTAATTCATTCCTAGTCTTGCTTGCCTGCTGCCCCTACAGAGTCCCAGCTCCTCAAACGCGAAAGCCGGATGGCTGGGAATCTGAGATGTCAGCCAGGTGAAGCCCAGTGGACCGAGTTCGCTGCAACAACTATTATGCTTGCAGGTCAGCTATTTGGACAGTGGACCAAGTACTGGTGCGAAAAGTGGCAGCCTTTTTCTCCTTCTGAAACGACTTAAGCCAGGTCTCAAAAGGCCCGAGAACATTCCTCTTTACAGATGCCATCAGCAATTCTTGGGAGCGTTTGTCCTAGATTTACAGAGCTCTGCAGCTGAAAAATGGAGCGGGTGGAAAGCTAACTTTGTTTCAGAGTTGGAGGGCTTACCCTCTGACACCAGCATACATTTTATTTCTGAACTGAGGACCAATTATAGAAAGAATCAGACAGGGAAAAAAAATACTTGTCTGGAAAGGAAATAAAGTATGTCTAAGTTTAGATTCAGCCAGATGAGATGGCCTGTTGTAGCCAGGGGATGGACGCCACATGGGTAGGACCAGGAGGCTATTCTGGATAAGGCAGAGGAAGTGGCTCTGTCTTTGTTCCAGGTCATTTAGCATCCTGAGGCTTGGAGGAGACTCAGCCTCCTTGGGCCTCAGTTTCTCCATCTCTAAAGGAGGAGGATGTACCCAACAGGCTAAGTGGCCTCTAGGGTAAACAGGCTTCAAGGCAAAGGCAATAAGACAGCTAGCCAGAGGAAATAGAAAAACAAAACCGGATGTGCGTTAGAGTGACCTTGCTGCAGACACCAGGTCCCTAAAACATTATGTCGAATAAATCACATTTAACATATACTTAGGGAACTCGGTTTCTAAAGAATGAGTTCTTTAATTCCAAATTGTTCCCTAGGCAGAGGAGTCTGAAAATGGGCAAAATCTTTTCTAGTGTAGAGGAGACAGAATTCTGAACAGCCTGGTAGCTGAATCCAGGGTCACTGAAACCACACGGGGATGGGCGTATGGACATGTGTGCTTGCATGTGCATGCACACACACACACACACACACACACACACACACACACACACACGCCATAGCAGTGTGTACTCAGGGAAAGGGGGATTCATTTAATCAGCATAAGTGTCCTCATTGTAGATTCACGATAGCCAGGAGCAGGCACCCAGCCACCTCAGGGACCATTTAAGGACACCTGTTCCCTGTAAGATATCCCACACACAGCCACCTGCGGATAAATCACAGCAGACAGCCAGGGTGGCCGTGTGTCTGGGTCCCTGGAGCTTTTCCTCCTCGTGCCCATCTGTCACCTTGGTTGTGGCCCAGCTCCTCTCCGGAGCGGCTCCACTGTCCCGCACACAGCTCACTGCCATGCTCCCTGGAGTTCCTCTCTAGTTGGCTTTCCCAGCCCTGAAGCCAACTCTGACTTGTCACCTGGCATCCCTTCCCCAGAGCTAGCCAGAGGCTGCTCAGAACAGGGAACTGAACTGAAACTGGTGATTGGCACTGTCATGGCTGCCGAGGTTGCCCTCCCAACAGGCTGTGAATGGGGGACAGATTTTCAACATGAAACTCAGGAAAGCTCCTTGAGAAAACCACAGTATGTGCAATACAAGTCTGGAGCTTTTCCTACTTTCCTCCTTCCGGTCTCCTTCTTCCCCTCTCAAGACACAGTATCCTGGTTCTGGAATACTCTGAGAGGAGTAATCCATGGCTTCCTTTCCATTGAGCTCTTGGTCTCCAGTCTTACCACACAGGGCAAGTGCTGACGCCCCATCCCAGGGGCAGCTCAGAGATAGAGAAATGACCAAACTGCTGGTCTTTTTTTTTTTTCTTCAAGAACTTTATCTGCTTATTTGACAGCCAGAGTCACACAGAGACACTTCTTTCACCTGATGTGTCACTTTCCCTATCAGCACAACAACCAGGGCTGCAGTAAGCCTAAGCCTAAGCCAGGAGCTCCTTCTGGTCTCCCACATGATCATCCCCTATTGCTTTTTCCCAAGCTGTTAGGAGGAAGTTGGACAGGAAGTAGAGCGGCCAGACCATGAACTGTGTCCACACTGTAGGCGGTGGCTTTACCCAACAACACCCAGGGCTTGCTCCACTCATCACCTTTCAATAAAAGTTCAGGGCTGGTACCGGGGTACAGTGGCTAAAAAGCACTGCCTCTGATGCCAGCATCTCATTTGGATGCCAGGTCACGCACCAGCTGCTCCACTTCCGATACAGCTCCCTACTAGAGTCCTGGTAAAAGAAGCCAGTATGACCGAAGTGTTTGAGCACCAGCTCCCCACCTGGGAGACTCAGTTGAGGCACCGGGCTGATGGTGTTGGCCCGGCTCAGCTCTGGCTGTTATGGTCACTTAGGGAATGAAGCAGCAGATAGAAGAGCTCTCTGCTTTTTGTTTGTTTTCTGTAAGTCTGACATTTAGATTAGTAAGTCTATCTTTTCCTTAAAAAATACTTTACTTCTTTCTATATGGAAAAGAGCCATGTGACTGTACCAATTCAGTAAACTTGCATTGATTGCCTATGACGTGCTGGCAATGGCCGGCACTTGGAGAAGTAGATGCTTACAAGGATTGGTAAATGGATTGGTGAGACAGGTGCATGAACAACTCCGGAAGGAGCGATACTGACTGTACATGTTAGCGAGGTGATGTCACCTTGTCCCCATCACAGAGCTGTCACAAAACCCCAGGATGGGCTGTATGCTTGCGATATGCTCAAGTGAGACCGGGGTGAGCTATAAGATGAAGCCAAAGACAAGAGGGCTCCTTTTCTCTGGCTTTCCCCACAAGCGCCATCTGTCCTCACCACACGGCACTCTTCCTCCTGACACCCACGTACAGCTCTCACCCTTTCTGAAAAGTTCCCCCTCGTGATAATGTATCTGCTGCAGACTTCCGTGTAATAACAGGAATAGTTTCACTGGGAGCGGATAACCTCCCAGCCCCGCCCGGCCCAGGACCAACTCGGGGCCCCTTGTTATAACGCGTTATCTTCCAGCACAGCGGCTGCATTTCTACCCTTTATCTGCTTTCTGGAAACCAAACTCTCCCTTATCTTTGCTCACTGTTTTTTGTTCTTTTCCAATAAAAATGGAGGTGTCAGTGAGTTTCTTGATAAAATTGAAAAAAACAAAACCATAGCTGCTCCTGTTTCTTTTCATCCTTCCTGTCCTGAGATTTCGCCCTCTGCATGGCACAGAAGAGACACCCGCGTGAGCCCTCACTCAGCTCACGTCCCTGGAAAAACAAGGAAAGGCCACCGATCTCACTGGAAACTAGAGAAAATTTAATGACACATGGAATACATTTAGAGCAGGGGGTGAGTATGAGAGAGCACCACACTTAGCCAAATGTAATTTCTTAAAATTCTCTATTAGCAAAGCAATATAGGGCATGTTTAAGAATTTATTCATTAATTAACAATGCATTCATTTATTGCTAGGTTGCATGTTTAAGAATTTATTCACTAATTAACAATGCATTCATTTATTTCTAAGGTGCCCAGCATTCACCTCTTCCTCCCTGAAGGAGAGCTAGAGTAATAAACTTTCCAGGGTGAGTATCTGAAGGAGAACCTGGAGCTCAGAAGGGGAGACCCAGGAATGCTGCAGGAACGAAACCTGGGATGGCAGCACCAAAGCAGGAATGAGCCCCACCAGCAACCATGACTCTGGCCCCGTGCAGGGGAAAGGGTCCATGGAGGACTCCACGGAGCCCAGACACTGGCAACTTAACTTTGGGAGGGATTCACGGTCCTCACAGGTATAAGGGGAGCTCCCCAGAGTGTGCACGGAAGCCTTGTATCTGAGATAGAGCACAGCATGGCTGCCCCGTTCCACCCTTCAACCTGCAGAGCATGAGCTGCAGCAGGGGAACACCAGCCTGAGAATGGAGTCACTGTCAGAATTCATACTACCTTAGTGGACAGAATCTTCTGCATATCACTGTCCCTGGGCCCCATGGACATCCCAGCACACTAACACTGTAGCTAGAACTAACCTGACCCAGCCTGGCCCAAGCACAGAACCCAAGACCACAGAGGAAAAGCAGTACTGCAGAGACACTTGCAAACAGGACCTTGGAAACTGTGGTGCCTGCCCCTGCAGCCATGGGACTACACTGGCCACCCTCCCCTTTCACCCCCAGTGTGCCTCTGTGGGACTTAATGCCAATGCTACCAGAGTCCTGGGCCACACTTGCCACCCTTGTGGAATACCATAGGGCTCCACATTCTCCTGCTGGACACTGAGCTAGTAGCACCCAAATCCTGGCAACCAGGCACTGAGGACTGGCCATCTATACCCTGACCCTGCTCCGTGGGCTGCCACCAGGAAATGCACATCTGTGCAAGGACTGGGAGGAGTGGGTGCTCCTGCCACCACTGCTGTTTATTGTAGCAGAAGCAGCCACCGGGAGAGCACAGCACACCATCCAACTGTAAGAGAAACCAGAGTAGCCTACCCAACTGCCTGGAAGCACACCTTCAGGAAACACCCTTCAGCCACAAGAGCCATACTTCAAAAGTGTTGGAGATGCATAATCAATGTAATGACACAACAGGTGAGAGGTATGAAACCAGGCAATACGATGTGTCCAAAGGCACATTTCAGTAACAGACTATGAGCAAAGACAAGATGCCTGATAAGTACTCCAAAAGAATGACTGTAAGGTGATTCAAAGAGACCCAAGATAAAATGGGCAGAAACCTTTACACACCTAAGCAAACAATGCATGGCACAAATGAGAAGTTGTGCAAACAGATTGTGATCCTGTAAAAGGAACAAATGGATATCTTGGGAATCAAGAGCTCAGTAAGTTAAAAAAAAAATACCACTGAAATCCTCAGCAGCAAAGCAAATTAAGCAGAAGAAAATACATTGAAAATTAAAGACAAAGCTTATAAAATATCCCAGACACACACACGAAGGGGAAGGAAGAGGAAGCAGAGGAAAGGAGGAGAAGGTGGAGGAGGATGGTGGGAGGGCAGTGGGGGAGACATGATGATGGTACCCAACGTCTTTGGGGCACCATTAAATCAGCAAAGATTCACACTGGGGGATCCCAGAGGGAAACAACAGGAGAACAAAAACTTCTCCAATGAAATGATAGCTGAAAACTTGCCAGATCTTAGGAAAGATGAATGAATATTCAAGTGTAGAATCCTTAGAATCCCAGACATGGCCAGAAAGATCATCACGTCACTACAACACACTATAGTCAAACTGTCAAGACAACGTGCGCATGCGTGAGAGAGAAAGAGAGAGAGAGAGAATTCTAAATATTAGGAGAAAAGAAGCAAATCACTTTTAAGGAAACCACCATTAGACTAACAGAACATTTTTTCTAAACAGGAGGAAATGCAACGACAGATAATAAATTCTAAAAGAAACCGTCCACTGAGGATATTATACCCAACAAGCTGTTCTTCATAAGTAAAAGAGAATACACTCAAAGACAAGGGAAAACTAAAGAAATTCATCATTACCAGATGGGCCTTGAGATGCTTGTGAGAGTACTACTATCAGAAGCAAAACAAGTAGAAATACAAGCATGAAAACATAAAACCCACTAGATGAGTATAAACCCAAAGTGAAATAAAAGAGAACTAAGCTTTATCAATACAGGAAATCACCAAACCACAAAGATGAACAAGACAGGCAGAACCGGAAATCCAAGCAAGCAGAAGGAAATTGGCTCAAGAGGAGCACTGACCTTCACCCCCAAGCAACATGCTTGAATGCCGATGGATTAAGTCTCCCCAGTCAAAACATACGGACTACGTGATTTTAAAACATGACCCACGCCTGGAGTTGCGGCAGTAAAGCCTGAGCGACCACCTGTGCTGCTTCCATTCTATAATGGAGCACCAGTTTCAGTCCCAGGTGCTTGGCTTCTGATCCAGCTCCCTGCTAAAATTCCTGGGAAGGCAGTGGTAGATGGTCTTAGTACCTGGGCCCTGCCATCCACCTGACAGAGGTTCCTGTCTTCCTGGCTCCTGGCTTGTTCTCAGCTCAGCCCAGTCCAGGAGGTTGCAAGCCAGCAGTTGGAGGATTCCTTCATCCTCTCTCCTGCTCTTGTTCTCTCTCTTGCCCACTCCCCAACCTCCAAATGCTTTTCAAGTAAATAAACAAGTATTTAAATGAAGACCCAATGATACGCTGCCTGCAAGAAATTCAGTTTACCAATAAAGCAGCATACCCACTAAAAGTAAAAGAATGAACAGATGTGCCATGTGAAGGAAAGCCAAAAGCAAGCAGCAAGAAGCGACTTAGAGCAGACAACATAGATTTCAAGACAAAAACTGTAAGAAGAGACATAGAAGGTCATCCTATAATGATCAAGGAATCAATTCCACAGAAAGATACACTGATTGCAAATGTGTCTAATGGCAGAGCACTCAATTTTATAAAACAGACCCAAAGCAAGATTCAGACTCCAACTCAGTAACAGTGTTCAAGACCACATTTCCATCAACGATCAGACCTTGAACTACAAAATCAGGACTAAAAACTGTTCTGTAAATGAAAGGACACGTCTTTTAAAAAGAAATATTTGGAGGCTGGTATCTTGGCATGGCATGCTAAGCTTCTACCTGCACTGCCAGTGTCCCATGGAGTGTCAGTTTGAGTCCTGGTAACTACTTCAGATCCAATTCCCTGTTAATGGTCTGGGAAAGCTGTGGAGCATGGCATAAGTCCTTGGGCTGCTGCACCCACATGGGTCCTGGAGGAACATCCTAGTTCCTTGCTTCAGATCAGCTCAGTTCCTCCTGTTGGAGCCATTTAGGGAATCAATCAGCAAATGAAAGATCTCCCCCCTCCCATGCCCGTCTCTGTCTCTGTCTCTCTCTCTCCGCCACCCCTCCCCATAACTCTGCCTTCAGATTAAAAATAAATTTTAACAAAGAAGTATTTTTTATTTGAAAATGCACAGACCAGAATAAGAGAAGGAGAGAAGGACAAACGGAAGAAAAGGAAGAGGAAGATAAACATACAGGACATCAATCTCTCACTGATCATCTACCACCCAAATGCTTACAACACCAAGTGCTGTGCCAAGCTGGTACCAAGAGGCCTGAGCTCAATCCGGGTCTGCCACATGGATGGCAAGGGCCCGAGTATGTCAGTCCTCGCACACTGCCGCCCAGCTTGTACATCAGCAGCAAGTCAGAACTGGGGTTCAAAGCCCAGTTTCACTCACCCCAGAAAACATCTCATCCAGCAGCCACGGAACAGGCATTCTTTTCATCAGGACATCAAATTGTCTAAAATAAGCCGTATTTTTAGGCCACAAAACAAGTTTCAACAAACCAAATGCCTGGAAATTGGGTTGTGTGTCTTTTCTGGCCACCATGGAATAAAACTAGAAATCAATAATAAAAAAAACCAGGAATTAGACAAATAGTTGGAGGCTAAGCAACATGCTTCCGAATGAATAGGTCGTTGAAATCAAGAGAGTTAACAGAACACCTTTTAAAGCAAAAAGCACTGGTTACAGGACATATTGGTTACAACAGCACTACTTTTAAGAGATGTGTACAAAATAAGTGCCTACATTAAAATATACAAAGATTTTCAATCAAAAACCTGAGAATAGAACTCAAGAAATGAGAAAAAGCAAAAACAAGCCAAACCCAAATCAACATAACAAATAGTCAGCCATAACTAACCAAAAAAAAAAAAAAAAAAAAAAAACTAAAAAAGCAAAATGAAGCATTGGCTTTCTGAAAACACAAATAAAATCAACAAGCCTTCTACTAGACTAACAAAGAAAAAAAGAACAAAGGAAAAGAAATGAAATTGGGGTATGAAAACAAAGATATTACAGCTGTAACCAAAAAATATCAAGGATAATTAGGGACTGTTATGAACAGTTACGTGTCAACAAGCTGGAGACCCTATAAGGAATGGTGACATTTCTGGACACACATATAATCCCCCAAAATTTAACCTTTTGACATTAAAAAAAAAATCAACATACCAGTAACAAGGAACAAAATACAGTTTGCCAACAAAGAAAACCCAGGACCAAATGGCTTCACTGCCAAAATCTACCAAATTGCTAAGGGAAAACCATTCTTCTCCCCTGACCCTTGACCCACCCCACTACCACCCCCTCCCCAAAAAAAAGGGAGAGAATCTTTTCAAACTCATTCTGTGAGGTCAATATTATCAAGATTCCAAAATCAGATAACGATGCCATGAAAAAACTACCAATCACCACCCTTCATAAACAGAGATATGAAAATTCTCAACAAGATACTAGAAAATCAAATCCAGTTTCTCTAAGATTTGGAATGAAGATACACATGCTCACATTTAATACTTGCGTTACGTTTAAGCCAAAGCAATGAGGCAAGAGAGACAAAGGAGATACACAGTGAGAGAGCTGGCAATAGAACTCTTCCTGTCTTCAGATGATATGATTCCAGATATAGAATGTCGAAGAACACTAACAAGAGAGTATTAGAGATGATAAATCAACCAAGTCAGAGGGTGTAAAATCAACCCACACAATTCTACAATACTTTTATACACCAATAATGAACTCACTGAGAAAGAAATTACAACAGCAATATCATAATAGGTATAAAATGCTTTCTATCATACTTAATGAAAAATGTAAAATATTTATACAATAAAAATTACAAAGCACTAATAATAATAAAAGAAACTGAAAAAGATACAAAATGGAAAACCTCCACATGTTCATGGACTGAAATTATTAATATTGTTAAAATGCCCATAAGACCCCAAGTAATTTATAGCTACAACGCAATCCTTACCAAAATACTACTAGCATGCTACAGAAAACTAGAGAAAACATTCTAAAAATTCACATAAAAGCACGAAAGATCCCAAGTAATCAAGCAGACCCTGAACAAGACAGGCTCATCCTGGTGTGTACTGCCATCCATCTATGTGGGCCTAGCAGATACCCTCAATACTGCAGAGACCCAGGCCTGACCAGGTTAGTGCCAGCCTGGGCAGCTCAGAGGCTGCTTTTATCACTGCTGCTCTGACCTTGAGCATGGAACCACAGGACTGTGTCCTGAGAGTAGAAACTCTCAACATATGACACAAATTCGAGGTCCTTGTTCCCAGGGAACTCCTGAGTGCTCCCTGGTGCCAAGCTGCAGTGGCTTTGGCTGTGAGTCAGTCTCTGTGGACAGAGCACGGGGCATGGGCTTTGGTCTCACCTTCATGCTTGTGCTGCTCTGGGTGTGATCTAGCCCTGTGGCACTGACAGTTACAGCACAGGATGCTTGCCAGTCCTGGCCTTTGGAGGCAGCTTGGCAGGGGCAGAACACACCTTTTTTTTTTTTTTTAAAGATTTATTTTTATTATTTTTTCATTGGAAAGGCGGATATACAGAGAGGAGAGACAGAGAGGAAGATCTTCCGTCCGATGATTCACTCCCCAAGTGAGCGCAGCGGGCCGATACTACGCCGATCCGAAGCCAGGAGCCTCTTCAGGGTCTCCCACGCGGGTGCAGGTTCCCAAAGCTTTGGGCTGTCCTCGACTGCTTTCCCAGGCCACAGGCAGGGAGCTGGAAGGGAAGCGGGGCTGCCGGGATTAGAACCGGCGCCCATATGGGATCCCGGGCGTGCAAGGCGAGGACCTTTAACCACTTGCGCCACCGCGCTGGGCCCCAGAACACACCTTTTCTAAGAGTTTTTCAGGTTGGTTCTGCAGAGCAGATCAACTGCAGATTCTGGACAAATCTGGGTTCAAGTTTGGTGACACTAGGGGCACACCGAGGGGCAGACTTGTGGCAAACGTCAGCTCAGGGCTCCACTAGAAGTGACCACAGGCTCAGAGAAGAAAACTGGACTGATTAGAACTTAAAAGGGTGGGGGGAGAGCTGGTAACTTTTATAAGACACAAGTTTCCATCTCATCTAAGAGGTTCACTAGCGGGAAATGGGGCAGAGACGTTGTGGTATGTCAGGACACTGGGGCCTGAGGTTATCCCATCTTCTGTGATGTCACTGTAGCACGCAGCCCCCTGAGCCCGGTCCACGTGCCTGAGGCGCAGCCAGCCCGAGCATGCCTGGGCAGCAGGGAGGGGTAAGAGAACGACGGGATGGAGCCCTCCTCGAGAACACTACCTTCCCACTCCTGCTCACGCCCCACGGGCTAAAATTCGGCAGCCTGGTCACACGGGCAGCACAGGACCGCATGAACTGCATGAATCACAGTCTTCTCCCGGAGGGCCCTGTGCACAGGGAGAACCTGAGGCATGGACCACTGAGCAAGAGCAGACGGGGGCCGGAAAGCAGCACTCTCGGCCCACGCACTGAAGACTTCATGGAAGACTTACTGCTGGAGCCAAATGCAAATTATAAAGACACTGCTCATATTCACCTCTACTGCGTTTTCTGACTACCGGTACCATTATTACCTTTGACCTGAGTAGCTGAGAGGCCAATTCTTTTTTTTTTTTAAAGATTTATTTTTATTATTTTTTTCATTGGAAAGGCGGATATACAGAGAGGAGAGACAGAGAGGAAGATCTTCCATCCGATGATTCACTCCCCAAGTGAGCCGCAACGGGCCGATACTATGCCGATCTGAAGCCAGGAGCCTCTTCCGGGTCTCCCACGCGGGTGCAGGTTCCCAAAGCCTTGGGCCGTCCTCGACTGCTTTCCCAGGCCACAGGCAGGGAGCTGGAAGGGAAGCAGGGCTGCCGGGATTAGAACCGGCGCCCATATGGGATCCCGGGCGTGCAAGGCGAGGACCTTTAACCACTTGCGCCACCGCGCCGGGCCTGAGAGGCCAATTCTTATATACACTGGGTTTTGTCTGAAAGCCACTGTTCTTGTTTGCCCTCAATGTCCACAATGTTTACTTTTTACTTCTAAAACCCTAGTTCATGATATCAGGTTGGGCAAGACAGCTCAATTAGCTAGTCCTCCCCATACACCAGGCTCCCATATGGTGCTGGTTCATGTTCCAGCTGCTCCACTTCCCATCCAGCTCCCTGCCTGTGGCCTGGGAAAGCAGTCGAGGACAGCCCAAAGCCTTGGGACCCTGCACCCACATGGGAGACCCAGAAGAGGCTGTGGGTTCCTGGCTTCAGATCAGCTCAGCTCCGGCCACTGTGGCCACATGGGGAGTGAACCAGTGGATGGAAGTTCTTTCTGCCTCTCCTTCTCTGTAAATTTGCCCTTCCAATAAAGATAATGTTTTTTTTTTTGATTAAAAAAAGGCTCTGGTTCACAATATCAGAACAGTCATTTAATAATAGTCATTCTAAGGGGCAAGTGCTTGATCTAACAAGATACCTGCACCCCGTATCAGAGTTCCTGGGTTCAATTCCTGGCTCTAACTCCTGACTCTATCTTCCTGCTGGTGTAGACCTCAGGAAACAGTAGTGATAGTTCAAGTAATTTAATTCCTGCCGCTCGCACGGGAGAACCTTGAGTCCCCAGCTCTTGGCTCGAGTCCTGGCCCAACACCATCACCAGGGACATCTACGGAGCGGATCAGTGACATGCAAGCTTGTTATTGTCTAATAATTTTTAGAACAAAATGCATTTAAATGCATTTATTAAAAAATGTTTTATTACAAAAATTCTGAAGAATTTTAAAAATCCAGTTACGAACTCTCAGAGATAATTTCCAGGAACATTAGGGGGTATATATATTTTTTAAGTGTCTTTTTTTCCCTTTTTACTAAACTTTACAGAAGTTAATATCCTTTAGGTAAAATGAGAGCTTCGGGGAGATGCAAAGCACTCCTTGCACGAGAGGCTGGCGTGCTCCAAAAGGTCAGAGGGCAAGAAAGCACAGCAGTGACTACAATTATGACGTTTCGGCAAAACGACGTTTGCGATTCCCCAGAGCTGGTGGCACTCATCTCACAGGAACAGACCCCTCCCCGATGAAACAGCTGCCTGGGGAACACTGTGCGAGTGTGTCTACATTTTAATGATATGGTTTATACGTAACGAAAGTAAGTTTAACCAGTCCTCTAATGATAGGAATTTTCACCATCATTTTTTTTTAAGGATGTACTTGTTTGTTTTTACTGGAAAAACAGAATTACAGAAGGGGAGACAGAGATTCTATCGCTGATTCACTCCCCAAGTGGCTGCATCAGCTGGAGCTGGGCTGCCCTGAAGTCAGGGGCTTCTTCTGGATCTCCCAAAGGCAGCGTCTACTGCTGCTTTTCCAGGACAGAAGCACGGAGCTGGACTGCAAGTGGAGCAGCTGAGACTCAAACCGATACCTGTATGGGATGCCCATGCTGCAGGCGGAGGCTTAACTTGCTATACTACTGCAGCAGCCCCTAGAGAAACGTCCTGCCATGAATCTTGAAGAGAACAGGGACACCCCAGTTTAGAACACATTCTGAGACTCAGAATTTCTGGACTGACAGGTGCACATTTGAAATGCTGACAGCACTGCCAAGTTCCCTTCCCCAAGGCTCCGTCATGAACACTCCAAACACAAATACCCAGGGGTATCTGTGTCCTTAACAGCACTGCACATGATCTATGCATTCAATTACTTTCTATCTAAAGGATAAAAAATGTGAACTAATTGTCAATTTAATTTTCATTCCCTTATTACAAAACTGAACAATTTTTCCTAAGTTTACAGTCTGTTGGCATTTCTTTTATGTTAATTGCCTATCTCTATTCTCTCCAAATTTCCCATTTATTTTGGCATTTATGGGAACTTTTAATATATTCTGAATATTAATCATGCCTATCACTTGTGCCATAAACATTTTCTTTTTAGCCTGTGGTTTATTTTTTCCCCATATTGAGAAAATTCAAATACTGAGAAATCTTCAACAAAATTACCTTTTCAGCTTTGTAATGTCTTTTGTATTTATAAGTGCTTTACATATCTGAAAATAGGGTTTTTTTTCTGGTAACTACTGATATCTTGTATTCCACATAGGAAGACGTAAGTCACGCCACATTCATCGGAGTGTTCCTCTTTGTTCCCACTTCATATTTTCTGGAATACAGAGTCTTTCATCACATCTCAACTATGCTGTGGTATGGCAGAAGGGGACCGCTGTGTGTCCTGCCTTGATCCAACCGTACTGCCAACCGTTAGTTCCCCATTTAGAGAGAAAACGGTCCATTGTTTTGCTACATGTTCAAAATCCTATCTAAGCAACAACTATTTACCAACCACTTCTTTGTATTCTGTTGCATTTCAATGGGCTCCTTATGAACCCATTCGCCAAGACCGCGTGTTTTAACGGCTCTGCCTTTCAACACACGCACGCCAGGACAAGTAAATCCCTCACTGTCATCTGCCAGCAGTGTTTTTCTTTTCTGAAGTTTCTCTGACTTACAAACTTTATAACCAGCTTGACAGCTCTCATTAAAATATCCTGTTGGGATTCTGCTAAGAATTCACTGTGGTTTTTAGATGAAATCAGAGAATACTGATATCTAAACAACTCCGGCTCCTTCTATCCAGGGACACCATGCCTCTTACTGTTGGTTCTCTAGCCTTGAGGAGGAGGCGGCCCTGCTCACCCAGGGAATACACGGGCTGCATCCCTGAGGGTTCAGCCTCCTTCTGCTCCCTGCAGCAAAGGCCTGAAACATCTCAGAAGCATCTCAGCACCTGATGCAATTCATCTCTTTCCCCCCGGGAAGGAGATGGGGGAGAGCTACCCCATTGGGCCAAGCCTGGGCAACACGACAGACTTGGCGCAGGCTCTCGGTCTTGTTCAACACAACAAGGGCTCCTGGGGTCGCTCCGGATTCATCTCTCCCTGCCCAGCACGCTGTGAGGGTTGCCACTGCTGCACAGGACTGTTTCCTGTTGACACTTAATTCATAACAGAAATCTTGCACTCCCTTCTCCATCTGCTAACTTGCTCTAGGGCTAGAACAACCTATTTTCTTAACAGATTTCTTTTCACCATCCTATATTCTTTCTAGATCTTATGGCCTGTTCAGATTTGTGATATGTGGATGAGGAATCTGCCTTATAAAAAAAATTCCATAAAACCCCAAATCTTTTTTCTACCAAAGTAAATGTATCTTTTATTTCAATTTTGCACAGGCTGCTTAAAGGGCTCTCATAAAATAAGCTGTCCCAGCCCACACCAGCCTCAGGCCGTGGCAGAACATTAGGGATGATAAAGAGTATGGATGCATCTGCTGACTGTGTCATTTACATTTTGAGCCAGGGTAAGGGACAGATCTCACAGGTGAAGACGTGACTCAGGCAGGAGTCACAGCTGCACAGATGTCAGACCGAAGCGGCCAGGGCCCTCCAAAGACTGTCAAGCCCAACATGAGGGGAAACTGGGGACAGACTGCCTGAGTTCAAAACCTGACTCCGTCCCTTTGTCAGCCCATAACTAGAGCCAAGTCACCTTAACTCTCAAAACCTCAGCTTCAGAGTGGCACGCAGCTCGTGGAGGATTTGCGAAGGTAAAGTCACAACTATGTGAGTAGAGGGCTTAGGACACGACCTTGAAGAACTCGGGTTAGTGGTTATCATTCTGTTGCGTATCTCTGCCGCTCTCCTGGACAGAGCACAGTGCAAGCCCTGCCCTCCGGATCTCGCTCCACGCTAAACAGTGCCCGACTGGCCTCGCACGACGCCGTGGGGTAGAGGCTCACCTCCCACTCGCTGTCTTGGCTTTGCTCTTGGGGCTGTGCTGTGACTCAGACAGATGCTAATTCCACTCAAAGGTCACTGCACAGTAAATACTGCCAATGACTCCCTCACAGGCTGTGGGTGGCAAATGGCTGAGGACGCACAGGAAACCAATGAAGCCAGAAACAAATGGACATCATTTGCTGAGGAGCCTGGCAAACGTCACCGCCACAGCGACTTGCTCAGAGTGGCAGGGGGTCCCGTGAGGAGAGGGAGTGAGTGCTGCACCATGCTCTAAGGGAAAGTTTATTACGGTGTTGCCAGAATCTTCTATGGGCTGCTTAGCTCTATGGGGGTGTGTCACCACTCTTGACATCCCCTTGTCACATTTTCCGTTGCCATAATGCAACTGCTAATTGCTATACTCTCTCAGGCTGCAGTCCTGCATAATTTTCTTGTTCTCTAATTGCTCTTCCCATTTGATCCTGGGAAACTATTTAAAAAAAAAATAAGGTTACTGCCAAGCTACAAAATGGGAGAAGTGGGGCTCAACCCTTCTGTAGCAGGATCCATTGCAGTTCGGCCCCATTTCATCTGACTTGCTTCCTGCGGACCATTCAAAGCCACATTCAAATCACAGTGACTGTCCCTGGCTCCAGCACAGGACTTCCAGCACCTGGCCACACTGCACCTGTGCTGACCCAGTGCACTGGACTGATGAGGCTCGATTTCAACGGACGGTTTCTTTGTGTAAGTTAGATCTTGGTGACGTGTGCTCCACCAGCTTGTCCATCAAAACCAGGCCACCTTGGCCTATTCCCCAGCTGATGCCACTACTTGGCCTCAGAAGACACCCTGCTTCATCCTTGCCCACTTCCCCATGAGAGCAGGATCCACACTTCCTGTTAGTATGTGCAGTGGGGCATGGGCCAGCCTGCCACTGTGTAGTGATACCAGTTTGAACAATGATGACAAAGTGTAACAGAGAGGATCTGCCTTCAATAGCTAAGACACACACTCTCCTGCTGTGTATTCTTCTCATGCCCATGTGGGCTTGCTGTGGGCAATGCAAGCTCACCCTCCCCAGCCCTTCTGAACCCACTCCTGCCGGCCTCGGAGTCACAGCCAGATGAACCATGGGACAGGAGGACCACTTTGCTGAAGCCCAATCTGTAACCTGCCTTCTGGATTATGTGCTGCCTGGGATAATCACAGGCACATTTGCATCAGTCTCACGCTAAGGGCCTTAACTGAAAATCTGCCAAGAGATCACTATTGATACATCCCAGGGTTTGGGTTATTATTGTGTTTCCAACAGGACCTGTGGCATCCAGCCCCGGGGGAACACGGGCAGTCTGGCCCAGGTACAGCTATATGAGCTCTCCAGCCTCCTCAGCCACCGCCTCTGCGCTGTCCACCAGGAGGCTCTCGCCGGCTGCTCAGAGTTCACTGATGGCGTGTGACTTTACTATCATGTGCCCAGCCCAGCACCTAGCGGCCAAGCTAACTGCAGCAAGCTGACTGTCCGTGGTCTCTGTCTGGTTTCAGAGACCACCTTACCTCTGAGTCCGGGAGAGCCTTGGCTTTCTGCAAAAGAACATCTGTGGGTTCAGCTGCTGGCAGGCAGAGGATTCAGGCTGAATATTTCAAGCCCTAGAGAAAAAAAAAATCTATATATATATGTGTGTGTGTGTGTATATATATATATATTTTTGTGAGGCCCTGTGGGGTAGGCACTAGGCATGCCTTTGGGATTCTGAACAAGAGATTAAGACAAGATGCAGCAAAAACAGTGTTGGTGGAACTCAGTTTTGATGTTCTCTTCCTGGCCTATGCTGACAAGGCAGATGATGGCTCTCAGAGAGTGTTACCCGAGGATGTCACAGAAGCACACGAAGGTAAACAGGCATGCTCAGTCTGAGCTGCTGAGTTAGTTCATTCGGAGTTACCCAGGGACTTGCTGGGATCTGTGTAACAGGAAGGAGCCAGTATGGTCAACAGCCCTGTACTGTATGTGCATCTTTAACGTATCTAGCACAGTCACCGGTTCTTCACCCTCCCAAAAAATCACAAGAGAGAATGGTAGAGGAGGTAGGTTTGGCAGGAAAGTACTTGGTTAGAAAAGTAATGATGGGAAGGTCGCCAACCTGAGAATCTTCTAGACAGATTGATTTGTATGTGCCTACATTGGCTCAAGAGTCATGATACGGTGTTGTGGGGTGGACTGCACATTCTGAAATTGAAATGTTGAGGCCGTAATCTCTATAACCTGAGAATGTGGCCTGACTGGAGATACGGTCTTTACTGAGGTATGCATGTTAAGCAGGATCTCAGGGGAGACTAAGCCAGTGTGACCAGTGTCCTCACAAGGGGAAATTGGACCCAGAGATAATGCACGGAGGGGAAGATGACATGAAGAAACACAAAGAGAAGATGATTTTTGCAAGCTCAAGTGGGAGGTATGAACACCTCCTCTCCTCACAACCCTCCAAGGCTCTGACACTTTGGTCTTCTAGAACCACGAGTCTGGTGCCAGGCCACAGCTGCATTCACACCAAGGCCTCAGCCCTCCAGGGGTACCCAGTGCTACACAAGTGCCCATTAGCTCCCTTACCTTGTGAGCTGAATTGAAGTCAGAGATTAGTTCAAAGGGATGTCCAGACACGTTTGCTGACACAAGGGAAGGATTCCTTGGAGACGGTGAAACTGTGAAAGCGAGAGGAAAGTTGGATTTGATTAAGGGAACATTGGGCCTGGCAAGGATATTTGCCATTTACTGAGGTCTCCTGTGTGCCAGGCCACATCACACGGGCCCAGTACCCACCACCGCGTCCCATAAACCCGTGAAACCTGTTTGCTTGGCATCGTCTGGCAGAAACGGAAGCTGAGATGCAGAGAGCTGAGTCTGTTCAGCATCCTACAGCAGGCAAGGAAGACTAACCTGTGGGTGTCTGTTATCTCACCTCCTCTCCTTGGAAAAGTCACTCACTCCATTCCTTTCCTGTGAGCTAAGGGGAGTGGGAAGAGTCTCGGGTCACTTCCTCACTGCCACTCCAGGCCCATCTGCAGTTCCCTTCCTCCCTGCTGTCTGCAAGTCTGACCCCTGAGCATTGCTTCAAGGGCTCCTCGCCCACTGGCTCCTGATGGAGCTCAGCCAGTGGCAGCCAACAGCAGGAAGCCAGAAGGCAGAGCGGCTAGGTTGGAGTTTAGACCTTGGTCTCCCCCTGTGTAGGTGCTGCAAGTTGGCTCCAATGCCATCTTACACACTGCCTCTATCAGGCAGGGCCTCTCCAGTTCTCAGTGTCTGGGTTCCAGCAATGCCACTTCAGTGCCCAGCCTGGAGCACAGCCCCATCCCTCATTTTGTACAAAATCCCTATATCAGACTCTCCTGCAAGTGTCCAGCTGCGTGTGCCATGTTTTTCCACGCTGGGACCATATGTGGTGACAGAGCACATAGCTGGGCTGAGGAGGAAAGAGCTGGCAAGAGTGTCATCCTGGGATTCTTCCCTGAAACAGAGGCTCGGGGAAGCAGTGGCCAGGGTCCCCAGCAGGTGCAGAAGTTTCTGAGTGGCACTGTGGGGACAGGATCGGGAGGGTCACTTTGAAAGTCAAGCTGAGGGTCACAGTGAATGGTATTGTGAGTCCCTTTTGGGATACATGGCCAAGAAATTGAAGCTGAATCAATGCATTTGATTTCTGACATATTAAATCTAAGAACAGAATTAGAATAATGCATGCTAAGAGCCTGGCAAGCGAAGAAGGAAAACAAAACGAGCTCCTCGAGGCTTGGGCACGGAGTCTAGCTGGCATGACAGACATGAAAGGAGACAGTCACAGCCCGCTGGACATCAGCCTCCCTGGGGCAAGCCTGGGAAGTGACACTGTACCTGAATCACTCAGATTTTGTGGTTTGGGGCTCTGGCTTGAGAGGGCACACACAAGTCAAGTCCTGCCCAGCCCTGTGGGCACAGATGATCAGTGTAAGTACTGTTAGGTGCGGATGTTGCTAGGCACTCGGAGACTCCTTTATCTTACCCTCTCAACCAACCTCCCTCTCTTTGAGGTTCCAGAGGGGGAGAGAAATATTAGAAAATTGAAGTAATGAAATGAAACACAACAAATATAATATGCAAATGCATCACTCGCTGAAAGCACAGGATTACCATCAGCTGGCAAGCACCTTCCCCCAGGCTGCTTAGGCTTAAGGAATGCAGACTAATGGTTTACCAATGCACCAGCTACAAGAAGCATATGGCCAGAAGAAGAGTAGGAGCAGAAGAAAGGGTTCTTGGCTCAGGGCTACCCTTGGCTTCAGCGGGGCAGACGCAGGGGTCAGCTGCAGCCAAAGGGAGAATGAATGAAACGGAAGTCAGCTGGAGGGAGCCAACCTGTGGCTGCCAGCCTCCTTCCTGCAGAGAGGGGACCAGTCCACAAATGTGTCACGAGCAGCACCCGAGCAGGAGCAGGCATCTGACACAATGGGAGACACTGTGGCTGCCGGCACGCCACCACAGTTACTCGGTTCAAGTCCAGACTCTGCTTCTAACTCAGCCTCCTAACTACACCCCCAAGTAGCCAGCAGGTGCGGATTTGAATGCTCACCCGGGAGACCTGGCTGCAGTCTCACTATTCTGGCTATGTCCTGGCTGCTGGGGCCATTCTGGGGAGTGAACCACCAGAAGGAAGCTCTCCTTCTTGCTGAACGCAACCCAGCCATTTCCTAACTCTTTTCCCAGAACCACTCACCTTCTTAGCTTCTACCTGGGACCGAGAGAGTCTATGTTGGCAATGTCTGCCTACATTCACTACCTTAGCAGAGAAAAACCAAATGTTTTTATTAAAAGTGTCAGTTTATCTAAAACATAAGCTCATAATTTATGAAAGTACCTATATCCTCTGGATTAGAAAAAGACAGTAAGAAAAGTGGTGTTGTTTCAGTTTTACAAACTTCTTCCATCTGTGTGTTAGTAAGTACAACCATCGGGTTCCTGTGCATTCATTCTGTGCTGACATCATGTGGGTGCAGGGTTTCTGGAAAACTCTATCATATCCTTACGATAAAGCAAAATGCAAACAGTATCTTGATATTCTTACACACTCTGACCTCATGGAACCTGAAAGGACCTCAGGGAGTCCTGCTGCTCTGAGTAGTACTGCTCCCCACCATTTCTACTTAAAGGAGCCATTCTGGCTTGGGAGCTCCCCCATAGCATCAGGAAAGACCCAGGGGGCTTCTACATGGGGCTCAGCACCTCACTCTGCCTAATCCAGCTGTCTGCACCCCTTCATGGTGCCCTCTTCGTAATCCCTAATATATTAAAATTTCCATGTCAGAGCGCCCAGCCCTAAGGAGCCCAGCCTGTAGCAGGTAGATGCCTACTGCACAGACCCGACAGTCCCTAGTTGGTATGGGGGGGCAGGATGGCAGCTCTCATTGGGACGCATCTGGACAATGTGCAACTCAAGTGTCCAGGGCTGAGTTGGGGATTCTCCAGGGAAACGAGCATTCCCATGCAGACACAGAGTCCTGGGGGCAAGGTCCAGGACAACGGTCTGGGTCAGGCATTGACCTCGGCAGGGCCCGCTCATGCCAGCTCGCCGTGGCTGTTACTTTTTTTTTAATTTACCAAGCTGTTTTTTAAAATCAGATATAAGGAAAATGAAATTACCAGCAGTCCCCAACTTATGACGGTCTGGCTTACAATTTTTTGACAATAGGTTGGCACCAAAGTGAAGCACATTCAGTGGCAAGCACACTGACTTTTTAATTTGGCTAGTTCCCTAGGTTCCCAGGCAGAGGAACTCGCCAGGGGAAGCCGAGCTGGGCCAGGTGTACAACATACATTTTGGACTTGTTTTGACCTACGGCATTTCAAACTTAGAATAATTTAATCGAAATGGCTCCCCATCACACACTGAGGAGCATTTGTATATAAACATATAGCCAAATGAAGTATGTAATTAATCATACTTTAAAAGCTGGTGTATACCCCAAGCCGTTCTTTCCCTAATTATCCTGCTGCAGCTTCCTGTGATCGCGGCTCTGTGGGCTATTGACCTCTGTTTCATCGGCATTGTGAAAACAGTATATGTAACACAGCCACCTGCATTAAAGAGGTTAATAATCTTATCAGAAAATTTGGTACAATAATTCCAAAACCAAAGCAGAGCCGGGGGGGGAGGGGGATGTGCTGCCAGACTAGAGAAAGCACAGCTGAAGGCCTGAGCTGCTACCTCCCACCCCGCTCAGCAATCCTCCTCTCATCCCCTCCCCTCGGAGACTGTACAAGGCTGTTCTGCCTCTCAGCTCTTTGCTAAGGGCAGCTCCAAGCCCTTCCTCACCAGTGTGGGTGGAATGCTCTCTTCTTTATTTATCACTTGGTCCCATCTATTCATCTCTTCAGTGCTGACCACTGGAATACAGAAGATACACCAGGCCCTTGAGCAATTTGGTACAACAGAAACTATACAGATGTATGCAAGCAATAAAAGAAAGCTATGTGTGCACGTCTAAGCAAAAAGAAAAAGAAAGAAAGAAAGAGAAAAAAGAACCTCCGTGGCATCTAATGAACAGAACTCCCGGAGGATCCTTGACCATGTTTCAGGGGCGTTTCACACCAGAGAGCACATGTGGACAGCATCTTTGCGGAATACCTGGGGTTGGCCAGGTAGGCAGACACCAACTGCAAAGAACAGGTGTGCAGAGACAAAGAGGTGATACAGGAGCCAGGCTTGGACTGGGGTCACAGGGATATTCAGGGCTGCCCACACTGTCCCCCATCTCCTGAAGACCCCCAGGGTGTGTTGTCAACATCAGGTCTGCTGGCCTCAGTGAGAGAGGCCAGCTGGCTCACACAGGCTTCACAGCACTGACCAAGCCTGTGCTCACGGACTGTGGCAATGCCCTGGGCTAACTGGACACAACTTCTCCACCTGTGGGCTCCCATAGCTCGGCGTGATAACTCAGCGATTGTGTGACTGACTTATCCCCTTTTGAAAAGGACATCTGTGGAACTGACTTCTCTGAAAATCTCCCAGTGACTAGTCTCATGCTTTGTTTGGGATGGCTTAGATAGCCCTGTTGTGTAGAAAAAAATGTGCTGGGGAGGCACTGAGTAATTGCTCTGTGATTCTCAGATCACATTCAGGGTTGTCAACTGACTCCTGGTTTGGATTAACTGATTTGGAGGAATTAAAGTCCTGGTGCAGTTTCTAGGCACTCCATCAGCATGGGATTAAAAAGCTGTTTTGTTTTCTATAGTACAAAACAGGAAGCTGCTGTGCTACTGGAATGAGGACAGGCCGCCCAGGAAGCCACGGCTTCCAACTCTCTCTTTGGAGTTAAGAAGTGTGAGGAACGGCCAGGAGCAATGAGGAGGAAGTGCACTCCGGCCAAATGAGCACTCCCGCTCTCCAGAGGAGGCTAATAGTCCCGAGCACTGCAGATGCAGGACTCCACAGTAAGCCTGTTTGCTTTCAGTCTCCCTGGTAAGACTAAGAGGACCTTGCAAGCAAGAATCGGGCTTGATTCATCTCCTGATGCCAAGAACTGAATGATCAGAAGAAGAGATGGGTAGATGGGTGGATGGACGGATGGGTGAAGGCAGGCAGGCAGGCAGATCAGACGGCCAGACAGATGACTCGCTAGGCAGATTATCCATCCTGTCCCATTGGAACTTAAAAGCGTAAGCATCATAACAACTGTTTATCAAACACTTACATCTTCACTATATGTGGGGAGCTTTCCTAAATCTATGGATCATCTCATTTTTAATCTGTACAGCACTCTATGAGACATTTGAGTACATTATTAGGTTGTCCATTTTGCAAAGAAGGAAAATCTTACTTAGAAAAGATCTGTCACTTTCTGAAGATTACATAGCTAAGAAGATGAAGAGCCAAGACTAAAATTCCCTGTGATTCCGGAGGCTTCACTCTCCAGCGCAGCTGAACAGGGGCAAACAGGGCCATGATGTCAAGGGGAGGCAGAGAAAGGAATAGACCAGCTAGCAAAGGGACATGCAGAACAAACAGGACCTGAAGGGCAGATGGGAACATTCCAGTGGAGAAGGAAAGGCCAGCAGAAGCTTGTTGGGATTACGGCAGCCTGTGCCAAGCACACGCAGGATGAGAGAACGGGAGAGCCGGGGAGAAATGGCTCTGAACCGACCACCTTCTTTTGCTTGTCCCCTGAGACCTGTGCAGTAAACTGAAAAGTAGCAGCAACTCTGAATGTTACTTCTCCATCAGCAAGTTTGGCCCTTATAAGACTTATCCCAAGAGCACATAAAGCAGGAGTGTCCACAACTGTACCAGGCTGCCCTGGGGACTGTCCCATTTGACATAGCTTCGGGACGCTCACCTGCGTGCCTTGGTCAGCCCTGTATGAAGTCTCTGTAGGGGCTACAATAGTGGATATGAGAGGCAAGGAGAGTAGGCTGAAGCAGAGACGGATCTGCGAGCCAGCAGGACTCCTGCCAAGAGGAAGTACTCGGTGTTCAATTAGGAAGCATCAGGCAAGAAGGTACTCAGAACAAGGCAAAGCGCCAGTGAAGGCTGCTCCACTGTGCTTGGAAGCAGGGTATGCAGTGCTCCCACCTCCGACGAGGAGGTTGGCATGGCCACTGGTCATCAGTGCAGATGTTGAAGGGTCTGTGCGGGGGCGGGCAGAGAACTGATGGCAGGCACTGCGCCAGCCACTCCAGGCGCCATCTCGTTAAATCCTGAAAACACTTCATTGTGGATACAGAGTTTCAGAAAGGTTAATTGGCTTGCCTCAAATTGTCCAGCTTTTAAAAGTTTTGAGTCATATTTGAAAATCAATTCCATCAGATGCCAAGCGCTTGGCATTACAAGTACTTCTACAAAATGGTTCCACATTGTCTCCTCCTGGAAGTCAAGTATGACCCGCTGTATTGCGAAACAGGTGTCCTGACAGCTCCGGGAGAACCCTTCAGGTCACACACATGTAGGGTACTAGAAAGGCCATCAGACAAGGAAGTAGAAGACAGGAGACACGTCTCTCTCTCTTTTAAAAAAATTATTTTTATTGGAAAGGCAGATATACAGAGAGAAGGAAAAATAGAGATCTTCCATGGCTGTAATGGTTGAAAGCGAATCCATCCAAACCCAGGAGCCATGAGCCTCTTCTGGGTCTCCCACAAGGGTGCAGGGTCCCAAGGAGAAGGGAATTTATCCTCTCTTCCATCTTACCATCTAACTCGTGGATCTGCGTTTCACCGTCACAGGGGCCACTCCTGCTGGCACCTTACTGAGCACACACGTGATCTTGTAAACCTCCTGCGGACTCCCACAGTAAATCATGTCTGAAGACTGGCTGCTCCTCTGCGCCCTGAGAATGCTACAGCCCTTCACCACTCCAGTCGAAAACCGCTGGATTCCACAGTGGGGTGTTTCTTCTCCCCTTGTGCATTGGAATAAATGAGTTTTATGCAGAGTTCAACGCTGTCAAATGTATTTTCTGTCTTCGGTCCCTTTGTACTGCAGACAACTTTTGTCCTCGTATTTCATCATCGGAGAGCCAAGCCCACGTGCACACACATGCGTTCACCACACAATCTCCATCAACACAGCTGTCCTCACTGCTTCCTCCTAGGTCATGTCCATATGTCTATGAACTACAAGCACAGAGGCCACTGAGACTGTACATGAGTGCACTGAAAGAACCGAAGGCGCAAAATACTGCAAACAAAACAAACCAAACCAGCACCACGCGCTTGGCCACAACTGCCTGCTTTTGTAGGTTGTGTTTGCTACCAGATGGAGAATAGTGACAATTTTTCTATTTACTTTCAGACTGTGCCTAAGACCTCATTTTAAACCAAAACGCAACATTTTAGCAACACACTTTTCACTTAGTTCTCTTGGCTTCTAAGGGTCTATCCCACAGGAGACTGCGTGTCATCTCCAGGCATCAGAAGCAGATTATAATGGCGTAATGCCTTTTCCTCTCACTCTCATCAACCTTCCTCACGCCTCTGTCTCCTCCATTATTCTATGTAACTTCCTGTTTCTCTCCGTCTTCACTTCCTTTGAGTCAGATACCCCCATCGCTAGGATGAGCCACACGCGATAACAAAGAAACCTCTCTGCAGCAGTGAACTGTGAGAGAAATCATTTTCTTCTACAAGGCTCTAATTTATGAGACACAGATATCATCAATTTCTAATACAGTGCATAGTTACACTTAATTATTTTTTACATCATTCCCCACTAATGTGTTTAGGGGATGTGATTATTGGAGACGAGATTGAGGCAGTAGAAATGCCAGCTGGGAGACAGATGGCTTGTTGGCTCAACCCCCAAACTCCATTCATTCCCACGTGAGAGTGCAGGTAGTGCTGTGCCCGTGTGCGGTGGCAGAGCCTGCCTCGGGCACATGGCATCACTGTGAAGAGTTTTTAAGACTCATCAAGATGGTGCACATTGCAAAGTGACAGACTCCATAGATCGCTGAGTGAAAAAGAAACGCTCTCCTCAGTGACTCTGCATTTAACGACACCACGACCATCCAGAACTCGTCTCTGTCTGGAGGAAGTTGGGAAGTCGGTGGAAACTCAGCAGCCACCACACAACTCCGGCATGGAGGACAGCAACAGAGGCTGTGGAGGGGAAGTGAAGACCCCCACTCCTGGCTCTCTCCCCAGCGTCTCTCCTCCCTCCACAGAGCGACAGACCTGCTCCCAAGGACCTTTCGCTTCTCCACCCACTTCAGTCTTTCTGCTTCCTTCTGCCAAGTGCCCAGAGCCCACAGAGAAAGCCCTCGGCAGTCATTCAAATTCCATCTCTTACAGAGCCCGTGGTCACACTGCTCCAAGTCCTTGTCTTACACATCCTCTTCCCTTCTGCCCAAACCAAATCATTTTGGAAAAACAGAACAAGTGTAACTTGAAGCAAGCCTCATGGAATGTATGAATTGCAGACTAATGCAGATGGTATCTCAGGAACAACAAAATTCTTAGGGTGGAATGTATGGACCGGTTCCAGGTTACTGAAGTTTCTGGAGGATCCCCCATGCCAATTGAAGTAAAAATAAAATGGGTTTATGGCTCCATCACATGTTAGGAATAAGCTGTGGTTCAGAAGTCAAACACTGAGTGACACAGGGTTCCCTTCCTGGAGGAGTTCTCAGTACAAAAGGCCCGAGGGACCCATGGCCATGTGAGGCCACCCTGAGCTCCCCCACGGGAATACCAACAGGAGAGACACCTGGAGAGACACCTGATGGCTGTTTTGCAGCATCAGCCCACCTGGATTTAGGGCATCGCTAGGTAAGGTACCACTTCTGGCTGTTCTGTGAGGCTGCTTTGGGAAGAGACTAGCATTTGAATCAGTAGAATGGACAGGGAAGGTCCGCTCTTGTCCAACATGGGTAGCCACAGGCAACTCACTGAAGGCCTGGATGGAGCAGCAATGCAGAAAGAAGCTCAGTGTCCTCTCTGCACAGTCCAGGACCCTGCTGGGCCCCTGCCCTTGGATGCTGGTATTCCAGGCCCCCCTAATTCTGTGGCTCGGGTCGGGGGGGCTCAGGCTGAGGCTTCTGCCCTGACCTTCCTGGGCCCCTGGCTTACACCTAGCCTAAAATGGGACTCCCCTTCCACAGCCATGAGAGCAACTGTGTGATAGACCATCCCGCATACACCTACACACGCACACCCTACAGGTTCTGCCCGTCTAGTGAGCCCCAACCCAAGTGATTACGCCTGGAGAAAGAGTAGGCCCAGCGCCTGAGACACGGCCCAGAGCAGAGCGGGCTCAGGCGGCGGAGCGCCCACATCCACTTTGGGATTCTGCTGCCGAGTGCCTGAGGCTGAGTGGACACGGGCTGCTTCTGATCCTGGTGGTGGAGCGGGCCAGGACTGCTGTGCCACCTGGCTCAGGCTTGGTGCTCAGGGTGGAGCCGGCTGTGCCCTCTAAGAGGAGGAACGAATACTGGGTCCTCCCGCCTCCAGGAAGCCCCGAGCCGCCACACTGCCGCACTGCGGACCCAGGAGGGCACACTGAGACCAGAGCAGAGAGCAAGCAGCTCAGGGGGGAGGGAGGGAGGGAGCATGGTGCATGGATGCCAAGCAGAGAGGGGGCACCCCGCGAGGCTGGGACTGCAGAGGAGGGCCTGGCTTTTGCGGAGGGGGAACACAAGACACATAAGCAAAGACCTTCGTCTTTGAGGTGGTGAGAAACCACCGATGGCCTTTGAAGAGTGAGGTGATGGGTGCCTCTCTTCCTGGGGAGTTTGTTCAGGCTCCGGAACAGACAATGGGTGAGAGGGAATGAGATGTGGCCATGAGGGGAGGAAAGCTGATCAGGAACATGGAACCACTCCGCTAAACGCCTGTCCACATTCACATCCTATGGCCGCATGCGGTCAGGAGAACTACGCCTGATGGTTTCTACCGAAAACGGCTCCTTCCCGGGGGGCTGCTCTTGTATTGTGAAATGATGTGGTTGGTTTTGTGGATGGAATAAACCGGATACAGAACCCCAGTGAGGATCATTACAAAACGGCCCTGCTGGCCACACAGTGGATGGAAGGTCTTTGCAGGAAAGCACCTTGGAGATGGCCAGCCTCCTCTCCTGCGAGGAGCCAGGCTGCTTCCCAAGTACAAGACGGGCCGGCAGCGCCCTCTCCTGGCGCCACAACGCCACAGCACTGAGAAGCCCTTTTTCAGACAGTCGCGTCACTATTCCCTGAGGCAGCAGCCATTACTCAGTCTTCACCCGTCACTGGTCCTCCCGGGGGGAACGTAAACTAATTATTTAGAGAGCAGACTAAATTTGTGACTAAAGTTAGGATTAGGGAGGAGGCTGCTTCTGCACGCATGGCCAATGTGAACAAGTCTTAGAGGTAGTAAGCGAACCCTCCGCCTCCCATCGGCAGCAGAGCCCCAGGTCAGCGCCGCCTCCTGCCTGCCGGGCAGACCAGCCAATGGACGCACCGCAAGGCATGTGCATGCGGTACATGTTCAATGTAGATGACAGAACAGTCTGGAATTCCCTTCTGGGAATTTAAACAATCGATTTTCTCTACATATAAATATATAGATACATCTGCTAGTATAGGCACAAAGCTTAGGGGTCTTTTAAAGTCTGAGGGTCTTCTGATCAAATGCCCATTTTTTTTGTTTTGTTTTGTTTTGTTTTTTTTTTAGAATTCATCCCAAGGAAACATAACTGAAATGTTGTGGAGTGTTTGAATGGGCAGGGGAAGCTCATTATGACGTCACGTGTAATGAGGTTTCGAATATACAACACAAATGACGGCCATGTCTAACATGGCTTGAGGCACCAATGCCTACGACGTGATAATGCCATTTAAAACTAAGACTTGATTCACAGAAGACACTAAAAGAACAGTCTGTGTATTCTAACCAAATGTCAAATACATAAATAAAATGACAAGGTCTTACACAGTATATTGGCATCACTCCTACTTCCTGTATCATGCAATACAACACCAGCACGACTGGCCCGGACGTCATCAGCTTTCACATCTCCCCTCCTCCCTCTCTGCAGCATCTGGTAACTTCCACACCACTCTCTCAACTTCTGTAGTCCATTTTTTTCTTTTCTGCACATGAACTTGGCTATTTTATAGGATTTCACTGTGTGAGTGAGTGGCTGGGGGCGGGGTAGACACCCCTTCCGTATTCACCAATTGACCAACAGTTTGTTTTTCCTTGGCTATTGGAAACAATGCTACAATGATCATGAGGAGGCAGCTGTTTCTTCAACTGCTGATGTCACTTCCTCTGGATACGGCTTTGGTGACATTGCTGTGTCAGCTCGACTTTGTACGTTTTCTAACGAAGCACCACACTGCATTCCGTCGTGGCTGCGCCCACGTGCGTCTCCGTCCTCTTCTCTCCCCCAGGTAACTCTGTTATCTTGTCAGCCCCTGCCGTCTTCTGTCTTTTGATTCTGGCAGTTCTACCTAGAGTGAGGTTTTCCGTGGCTTGCAGGTGCATGCCCCTGACGACCTGGCATTGAGCCTTTCCCCAGTACCTGGGCACCATGTCTTCTTTTGAGAAGTGTTTGTCTAAGGCTCTTCCGCGAGCTGGAGAAGTCTGAAATCAAAGGTGGACCAGGACTCCCGGATCGGTTTGTTTCTTTGTTCTCGAGGCTTTCGTGGCCTTCCTCTGTCCTTCACCTTGGAGAGCCTGATTATAAAACACCTTGGTTGAACCAAATCAAATTGGCGGCCTCCGACTTGCTGCTCCTGTGTAGCTGTGTCTTTGGGCTCAGGAGGTCTTCTGCTGTTCTGTTCTTACTTCTGTAAATACGTTTCCAATATGCATGGTCTTTCTCAAGACCCTCTTGGACCCCAGCAACTCGGACACTGCTCTTTTAATGCTGTCCCCAAATTCCCGAAAGCTTCTTTCATTCTTTTTCATATATTTTTTTCCTCCTTGGTGGATTTTCAAACAGCTGATCTTCAAGTTATTCCTTCCTTTGGCCTGTTCTGCTACTGATGCCATATATCATATTTTAACTTTTGCTTGGACCCGGCATATTAGCCTAGAGGCAAAAGTCCTCTCTTTGAACGCGCCGGGACCCCATATGGGCGCCGGTTCTAATCCCGGCAGTTCCACTTCCCATCCAGCTCCCTGCTTGTGGCCTGGGAAAGCAGTCGAGGACAGCCCAAAGCCTTGGGACCCTGCACCCACGTGGGAGACCCGGAGGAGGCTCCAGGCTCCTAGCTTCGAACTGGCGCAGCTCTGGTTGTTGCGTTCACTTGGGGAGTGAATCAGTGGACGGAAAATCTTCCTCTCTGTTTCTCCTCCTCTCTGTGTGTATATATAACGTTCCAACAAAAATAAATCTTTTAAAAAAAATTTCCTTAAATACTGATACTTCATAAGTTCAATGATTTGTTTGAGCAATCATTTCCATTTATTTATTTTCTTAATGAATCACTTTTCTAATAGTTCACGAATCTCTCAAAGTTTCTGCAGAACGGTGTTGTTTTGACTCCACACTTCAGAAATGCGCACAAACCTGCTTCAGACAATGTTTCAGGCAACCGTGTCTTATCTGTGAGAAGAGATCTCCATTCCCAAAGTTCTTGATTTTGCTGACATGTAACTTCATCTATGCCCGGAGGGATTAGAAGTGTTCCCCATGGTGTGTGATTTGGTTTAATTTATGCCAGTCTTCCAGAAACTCTTATTTTCTCTAAGTCCGTGGACACTTCCACTATTTCAGCACTAGACAGCGACCTCAAGTCCAAGACTTTGCCAAGCCTGCTATTGGTGCACTAACGCAGCTGCAGCACTAGAGGGCGCGCGTGTATAGCACAAGTGTCCCAAATCCGTGGCTGCTGTGTTGGTCACAAGGAACTGGTGGAGGCTCTTGCAGTTGTATCTGGTGCCAGGTTTCACTGTGGCACGCCTGATATGGAGGTGGCACTGCCCTGATTTTCCCACCCTACTCCCAAACGCCTGGAGCCTCACTCCTCTGTGCACTAGAGATTAAGGGAGACACACAGAGGAGCGGTTCCTTGGGCACTTACACAAAGAAGGTACCGAGGCCCCTTCTGGAGGTCCTGGCCGGGGGTGGGGACCACAGATCCCTGCTTAGCACGGGAGGCACACTGACAGGCTGGACACTGGGCTCGAAGTCTAAAACCTGCTCACCCTCTCTCCTTCTCCCGAGAGGCAGACGGAGGAGCTGCTAGCAGCGAGCTGTCAGCCCTCCCCTCCTCCCCTCCTGCAGACCACGTGTTCTCGCACCCCAATCCCCCGTGCAGGCACTCAGGTGCACAAGTGGCTGTCCCTGTGGGGAGCGCATCACCAACACGTCATCCACTGCCATCTCGCCCGGCTTCATGGAGGGTTGGAAACCACACAGTGTGGCTTGCATGATATTGATTTTTACTAGACAAGCAGTGGTCCAGAAAGCTGAGTTTAGCGGCAGAAGGAAGGACGCTGACGCAGGGACGGGTCCTGGAACGTGCTTGGCCTTGGTTTATGTCCTTGACAGAAGTCACACTGGGACACTCAGCTCTCGGAGGGTGGGAGACAGCCATCGCACTGCCTGCTCGGAAGGAGGGAGGCACAGAGAGCAGGCTAGCGGAGAACAGCCCACCCACGACCACCGCACAGGGCTCTAACCTGATGTGCGGACAGGGAAGGAGCACAAGGCTTACCACTGCATGAAAATTAAGTTCCTTAATGACACCTGGACATACTGCATCAAACTGTCTACAAAATACACCCACCCACGGTCCCAGCAAAACCACACACTTTGTAAGAGCTCCTGCTCTCCAGGTTCGCACCTAGGGAAATGCTGGAAGAACCTCTGGGGGTGGGCAGCTGCTTTATCTCTAGTATTTGTCGGACAGTCACTGTGGACTCCTGCCTGGGCACCTCAGGGTGGACCTCCGTGCTCTTCCGCCCCGCTGTGCCTAGCAGTGGGTCCCCAAGCAGGGCGGGGAAACAGCGAGGACAAGGACATGATGTCACCAGCCAGGGACTCTTCTGGTGTGGGTTCTGGCCCTGGCCTTGTCCACACCCCCTGAAGTCACAAGGGGCAACATCTCTCGTGCCTTCCTTACACCTGCTATGGTCCTACACACAGATGGCTCTGTTCACGTGTGTCATCCTGGATGGACCCTCCCCTCTGCATGTGGGAATGTATTCTATCACCTATGCAAAAGTCTCTGGATAAAATCGACCCTGAATTATGACAAAGTGTCAACATCACTGGCCTCACCTTCTTCAGCAGCAGAAAGGCGTGTGGGGTTTTCTGCTGCTGCACTTCTTGCACCTGGTAATTTTCTCTGTAACAACGGTTACCGTACCATTCATTATAACACTCAAAGCTAAAATGAAGTCAACACGAAAACAGAAAGGTTACTCTGAAAACTGGATTTGTTCAGAAACCACTAACAGGCAGAGTAGGCCCTTCCTCGTCTGGCAGAAAGGGGCATTACTTTGCAGAGGGAACCCAGGACTGGCTTGCACTGCCTGCCAGGCTGGACTGGGTTGGAGCCGGCTTCTGCGCCACCCCAGGCCACCCACGGTCCCAGTACCAGTGCCTGGTCCCTCACCACGGCAGGACAGCTCCAGGATCTGCACAGTGACTTTCACACATACAACCCGTTACCAGGAAAGCTTGATGGGATCTTTCCTCAGCTTCCCAGAGAAATAAAGAGCAGAGATGCAGCAGACAGAGAAGTCTCACCTGCAAAGGGACCAGATGGATGTGGAAACAAGTGGGAAGAGGAACGGACCGCCTGGAGAGGCCCGGGAGGTGGGGTGCCTCTTGGAAGGAGAGCGGGGGAGACACCAAAGCGTTTCTGCAGGATCTTGGGGTTTTAAGTGATCCCGGACCCCTCCTTGTCTGGACAGGAACCTGCGGGGTAGACGGTCCTCACTGGCGGTCTCCTAAACAGTTAGGAAATGGCTGGCAACTCCTCTGCTGTCCGCTTGGAGGTGTGGGCAGATTTTAGCATGCTTGGAGTTGTCCTGTGACCCACAAGGACAGAGCCAGAGGCCCTCTGTGGGAGCGCGCAGTGGCCGTTCTCCCCACGAGCAATTCCAGAATGCAGCTGAGTACCCCAGCGGGACCCAGGCCGGCAGGCCTGCCAAGGGCCGGGACCACTGGGAGCACGTGTTTAAGCCCCCCTTCTCTTCTCTCCCTGCAGACTGCACCTGCCGCTGCGCATCAGAGCAGACTGGGACTTGTAGGCACCAAAATCCCCAAAGAGGTCAGGCAAGCCAAGGTGTGACCGCTCCCGCCTGCCCGCATGGGTGCCTTTCCTGACTGCAGCAGCAGCGGCTCCCACAGCCAAGAGGGACACAAAGGACCAAGGATCTGCACTTCTTAACCCCTCAGGGCTGCCGCTAATCATCCCACAATGAACAGCCCAGCTCCTCACAGAAGTTCCAGTGCCAAGCTTGAGAGAAGCAACAGACAGAAGCCGTGGCTCAGGGTCCTCAGGGCACTGGTGGTCCGAGAAGGGCCCTGTCCCCCCACACCCACGTACACAGGCCACAGCTGAAGACAGGATGCTCAGGAAAGCCAACAGTGAGGGTATCGCTACCTGAATAGAGCTGTTAGTAGCCAAAGATCTGATTGGATGAGTGAGAAGATGGACTTTGAGTAAAATTTCCTATTTTAATTATAACTGCTATAAAACTAGACATGCTTAGGTCCAGGAGACCTTAAATCTCCCCAAAGCCCTTCTTCAAATGTCATCTTCAAGTACAGCTGAATAAAGGCCTGGTCTGGCTGGTGTTTTTCTGAGCAGCCTGTGCTGGTAGGGCCTGCTGGGGTGGCTGCAGCAAGAACCTGGGCTCTGGGCCCGGTGCTGGGGGACAGGCCTCTGCCTGCAAGGCTCGCATCCCATGGGACCTCCCCCTCAAGCCTGGCTGCTCCGCTGTTGACCCAGCTCCGGACTCATGCCCCTGGGAGAACAGCTGGTGGCCTGGACTGCTGCCACCGCCATGGCAGGTCCAGATGGAGTCCAGGCTCCTGGTTTCAGCATGGCTGTTTGGGGAGGAACCCAGTGGATGGAAAGTCTGTCTGCCTGTCTCTTCCCCAAACTCCAGGCTGAGCTAACGTGGTTTCAAGTTCAGGATTTCTAACTCATTGGCCATGGAGCCAAGACAACAAGCTCTCTGAGGTATACATCCCTTCCTTCTGAGACAGAAGCAGTCACTTCTGTGCTGGGTGGATGAGGACACGCAGGGGTGCCTGCGCCAGTGGCAGTGTGCCGTGCCGCCACTCCGTGCCATCAGACATTAATCAGCACGGGTGATTCTCGGGCTTTGGGAGCAGCGCTTGCTTTCCCAGGACATTTTAAGTTAAGCCTATACATTTGAGTTCTACCAGCTTCTCTGTGTTAGGTGCCAAGGGTAAGGCAGTGACCCTGCCTGACACGGCTCTCCCACGGATCTCACGGTCCACAGTCCTATCCACGGACAGGCAGGCGTGCGGCAGGTGCAGGCCATGATTCCCACCCTTACCAACTCCAAATCCAGACTTGCTCTCTGAACCACACTGTCTGCTGACTTCCAGGCACCTGGGTTTTTTTTTTGGTTGGTTGGTTAATTGGCTGGTGTTTTGTTTGTTTTCCACATCGCCCGTGCATCTGCTTGAGCTGTGAAGTGAGACAGACATGTGTATGCTCAGAGTCTCTGTGTCTGCCACCTGCCAGCTCATCTCCAGGCAGTAAGTGGAACCCATCTATCACAGTGAGCATGCGTCCCTTCAAGGTAAGAGACTGTAAGAAATCCATGAAAATTGGCATTGTGGGGAAAAAAGTGGGCATATACTTCAAAATTGTTTTCATGAAACAATCTCCTAATTCCACTTCCCAGGGCCTCTCGGAGTTCTCTTGTGTTTTTGTGCATCAGCAAACACCCAGGCTTAGGAGGTGGGCTCCATGGAAGCAGTGACCGCATTAGTGCACGTGCCACCTTGTGGACCCCCGCCCCAGCATGGCACCTGGCAGGCTGTGTCTGTAAAACGTGGACAGGACCCAGGACCCCAGAGCTGAACTCTTCCCACGGGCCCACACTGTCTTCCCAGGGGCCTCCCATCAACAGTAGCAACAACCTGTGACAGCAGCCACCAGGGGTCTTTGGGACCCACGGGCTTCTACTGTGGATCAGCACTCGGTCCTGCAGGAAGTGGCTTCATCGGCCCGTGCACACGCCTGCCTGTGCACACGCCTGCAAGCCGTCTCCAGGGACACGGAAGCTCCACTGCGCATCACGCAAGCAGAGAAGTGAGCAAGCCACTGGTGTGGCTCGTCAGAAAGTAAACACACGGCACAGAGAGGGCAGCTCCCCAGTAACGCCCACAGGTCCCTCGCATCCCCAGCCAGGACCCCCTCCCTCGCATCCCCAACCACGACCCCATCCCCCGCATCCCCAGCCAGGACCCCCTCCCTCATGCTTGGGGTGCTTTCAGCACCTGTAGCCGTGTATATGACGTCTGATCTGCTCTCCTGCACTTAATACTCTGCTCTGAGATCCCCACAGGACAGCTTGACTGCTCACTGCAAACTTTCTGAACTAACCCACATGCTACCCCTCATTTTCCAATCACTATCAGCCACCAGAGTTAACAGCCATTTTATTCCACTCATTCTAATCATGTGCCTGTTTTACTTCCTTTTTTATACCGTATGATTTTTTATGAACTCGAAATAATGTTCTCTTTTTATGTCTTGCTGCTTCTGCTGAACGCTGTAACTCAGAGGTTTAAAAACGCGACTGGAAATCGCGGCAAACTATTTGTTTCCAAGGCTATTTACCACTCCATGGTGTGAACAGAATAGAATTTATTTTTTACTGATTCATTTGAGTTTTATTTTTTACGACGTGGCTTGGGTATGATTTTTTCCTTTGGGGATTCACAGAGCTTCTGGAAGGTGGGGTTTGATGTCTGCCATCGGCCACCGATTGCGCAGGCGCTGCTCTGGTCCTGTCCCAGGCTCCGGGCCGTGAGCGACCTCGGCCTCCTAGGCTCACTGCTGCGCCCGCCTCCCCTTTGCTTTACAGTCACAAAATCTTCTCACCTATACTCCAGTATATTAACTCTATCTTCAGTAACATCAAATTTTATTTTTGTATTCTGCATTCCTAAAATGTTGGTTTCGTCCTTTCTATCTATCTTAGGTGTCTATTACAACTTTCTGTCTTTTAATCCTCTGAACACATTAATGAAGAACCATTAAAATCCCTGCCTCAATGACCCCAACACATGAATCTCCCATGGAGCTTTATTTATTGTCTAGTTGATTCCTGAGAAGCTTACACCTTAATTCCATCATGCCTGTGGAATTCAATTGATTTTGAGCACGAATTAAAGACCTACAGAGGTGCTGGTGTTGTGGTGCAGTGGGTCATTCACTGCCTGCAGCTCTGGCATCCCATAAAGGCACTGGTTCAAGTCCCAGCTGCTCCACTTCCAATTCAACTCCTTACTAGCCTAACTCAGAAAGCAGCGGAAGTTGGCCCAAGTGCTTGAGCCCCTGCACCTGCACGGGAGACCTGGAGGAAGCTCTGGTTCCTGGTTTCACACTGGTCTAGCTCCAGAGGTTCTGGCCTTCTGGGGACTGACCCAGCAAGTGAAGTTCTCTGGCTTACTCACTCACTCTAACTCCTTCAAACAAATAAATATTATTTTATTTGTTCACTTGAGGTACCAGATGATTATATATTTTTAATAAATAAATGCATTTTAAAATAAATAAATAAATACATTTTCCCCCCAGAGAGGATTTACTGTGAACAGTACCACATGTCCAACAAATCAGCTTAGGGCAAACACAGACTGAATCTCACTCTTCAGGGAACCACGCCCAGCCCAGCGTAAGGCCTTCGCAGGAACGTGCTCTCCAGGGAATTCTTAAGGGCTCTTCCTCCTTGGCAGGCCTCCAAATCGGATTGCCCTCAATACACTTGTGCTCCAGTGTTTTTACATAAAAAGGATGTATTTATTTGAAAGACATTAGAGAGACAGAGAGATATTCCATCCGCTGATTCACTCCCCGCATGGCTGGAACAGCTGGAGCTGCGCCTGTCTGGAGTCATGAGCTCTTTGGGGTCCCCCACGTGGGTACCGAGTCCCAAGCACTTGGGCCATCTCCTGCTGCTCTCCCAGGTGTGTTAACAGAGAGCTGTATCAGAAGTGGAGCAGCCAGGATCAAGTTGGTGCCACATGGAAGCTGGCATGCAGGGGAGCTCTACCAGCTGCACCACAGCGCCACCCTGTGCTCTAGTCTCCAGCTTTGTATCTGCTAACTTCTCTTCATCCGTGTCCAGTCTCCACAAGTCTCAGGGAGGACACGGGGTCACATGTGGGCCATCCAGGCTTCCCATCTCTCAGAAACCTCAGGTCTCCAACTCTCCTGTTGGTGGGAGTGCAGATATGGAAATGAGCATGCACGCAACCGGGAACTGCTGTGCTGAATCACCCTGGCCCTGGGAATACAGCCAAATGAAGTGAAATCTGAGGACAACAAAGCGACCTGTAACCCTGTATTCGCAGCGGCACATCCGTAATAGCAAAGACATGGAAACAACCCAGATGCCCAAAACAGGAATGGATGAAAAAAATATTAACAAAAACAAAACCGTGGTACAACTACCCCTGTGGAATACTACAATGCCGCAATAAAAAGAATGCAATTCTACAACTTGCAAAAAATGGTCCCAAATCAGTGAAATAAACCAGTCCCAAAAGAACAAATATCGTATGTTCTCTCTGATATAAACCAACCTTTATGGAAGATACAACACAAACATGCAAGCAAGTCCACACGTATATTCTTAAGGTGAACGGTTTGATGGAGACCGGCATCCTGGGAAGTGAAGATACACTGCAGTGTGCGCCTCTACTCCCCAGGAAAAGGGGGCTCCCCACGAAGCAGTTAAACGGCCTTTGGTAGCGTGACACTAGATTTTATACCCTTGCCCGTGCCTACAATGCCCGACGCAGTTCAATAGTAGAATGTTAAATTGATAATATGGGAAGAGTTAGTGAGAGGGGCAAATGGGAAGGGAGGAAGCCCTATACCTACAAACCTGTGTCACGGATAATAATAGATACAATAAAAATAACACATTTTTAAAAAGCGGTCTTGCACCTCTTATGTTTGTCATCTTTATAAAAACGCTCTCACGCAGCATTATTTCCAGTTGTTTTTCAGTCTATTTGTACAGAAAACACTGATGTGAAATATGTTTGTCTAATAAGCCCAGGGAGCGGAGCCTCACCAGCACCCACTTTTACGCCACCAGGCTGCCAGGGTCAGGGGCACTTCCTCACTGTCCTCTTGCCATGTCCAGTGTGGCGTGAGAACAGTAGCTACGGCCACCTTCACGTGAAGGGGACATTTCACAAATGAATTTTTACATCTGAAAGTGACTGCTCAAGTCAAGGCACCCCGGCCCAGATTTAACCAATGAGTGGGGAGGAAACGAAAGACGGCCGGCGGGTGTCTGCTGGAGGAGTGCTGCTTTAGGACCGCGTTCGCAGAAATCTGCTTTTTCAACAAAATCTCACCGTATCTACAGCAATGAGAACCGCCAGCACAACTGAAATGACCCAAACTGATGGATTTGACAAACACTACAGTGACATGCGGCAGGAGGAACCCCGCCACGCGTCCTGGATGCAACTGTGCGTGAGGAGCAGCAAGTTCTCCTTCCAAGAGAACAAGACCCTCAGCAGCAACGCTTACCACAGCTCTGGTTCTGGGGTCAGAGATCACAGAGAAACTGGCCGAGGGGACCAAGACTACCATCCCCTTCCCCGCATTCCCAACAAGCAACATGGCCACACACTGCCCCTGAGGAGCGGCTGGACCCTTGCTGTGCAGCTTCCAATGTCCACAGCCTGAGCAAGTGCTTTTCCTGGGGAGAGGCTATTTCTAGGGTTGGTGCGTTGTAATCGCTCACGGACACTAGAGGGCAGTAAAATCACACACACAGTGAGGCATCAGAAAGGTTCGGCTGGATTGCAAGCTTTCCTCTGGCCTAACGTGGTGCTGTTCTCACCACCAGGCTTGGTTCCTCATTTACATCTCCAACCTGGGTGAACTCACATCTGTGTTGCTGCTCTCAGTAACTGCTTTACCACCGCAGCTAGAACTCCTGGTCTGGAATGCCACGTGGTCACCTGGCATGGCCCTGGAAAATGCTTGACAGGAGGTTGTGGCAGTGAAGAGCCCTGTGGCACTGCGTTTGGGGTGCAAATAAGGCAACTTTCTTGCTGTGCCCTGGACACAGGTTTGTGTGACAGCAATGGGGACAGACCCCAGAATAAAAACATCCTGTCGATGTTGCAGCTGCTGACAGCCAGCACGCAGGAGGTAACGAACGCGTGGTGGAGATCCTGGTGTGGGCACAAAGCAAGAACCGGGAAGGCAGAGGAAGGAGTGGGGAGGGGGACAGCGGGCACAAGGCCAGCCTTCAGCGCAGCAGGAATGCTTTGGGTTTTAAACCAATCCTGAGGTGAGGGCTGCCACACACGGAGGCTTTGACCGTCAGGGCACAGGGGCCGGCTGTAGGGGGCTGACTGCTCACATCTAACTCAGCGGATAGAGGGCCTTCCACAGGGGCTCACCAAGGGTACACAAGGACCATCCCCACAGCACGTCTTGGTCCAGGATCATCCCTGGACTCACAGTCCAGGTTGAAGAAGTGATTTTTTCACTGTTAGCATTGTTCCCAGATGTGTGACAATGGACCACTCCGACCCAGGATAGTGCTAAGTGAGGCTGAGACCCAGAAAAGCACCCTGCTCTGCTGGGGTGCATGCAGCCAGAGGCCTTTGCTCAGCAAGTCAGCTTTTTTTCTTTCGTTTGTTGTCTCTTAGCCCTTCCATTACCCAGACGGTTTGGGGTTGGGAGGGAGTCACATCAAGCAGGGCTAGCTGGGTTCTGACTGGCAGCTCTCCACCCCGAGTACTGCCCCACGCCTCACCCTGTCCTGTTACTGTAGATGACCTTTGCCCTTGGCTGCGATCCCTCCGAGAAATGGCTGAGAACTAACACGGAGCTTGTACATACAGCGAATCACATGGCAAGGACGCTGCATCGAGTGGCGGTCCTGGGTCCTCAAAGACCCCCTACCGGGAAGAGACCATCACTCCAGAAAGGTGCAGAAAGGTTTGAAGGCATCCCAAGATGCAAATCTACAACTCAGAACCACATGTGCCCGATTCCAAAACCCGTATTTCTCCAAATATAATGGGGACCCTGATTGTGGAAGTTGGGTACCAACTGTGGAGCCCTCCAGGTTTGGCTTCAGGCCAACACAGACCCTGATACCACCATCTTCCATCCACGTGTCCTTCCATCACTCCATCCTTCCTTCTACCCACCCTGCCCTCTATCTACCCCATACACTGAGCACCTACTAGCCACCTGGCACTGTGCCAAGCTTGTAAATAAAATAATGACCAACACAGACAATGCCCCTGCCCTCAACAAGCCAGGATTTCGCATTTCTTGTTTTGTTTTTGCCAATACAACAGGTACATCCATAATCAAGGCTTTGATTTTCATTCCCCAGGTTACTATAATGAAGTAAGTACCGTTTCCCCAGGGCAGCTGCTGGAATGTCCATGAGCAGTGCTGTGTTCTTTCAGATCTCCCTGCTCCCGCCTGGAAAGCAGCAAGGGAGGCTGCTAAGCAGGCAGCCCCAGCAGAGCAGGCTGCTCCCCAGCAGGTGGCCCTCGGGTCGGTGTGGCAGACCAGGGCCTCAGCCTAAGGGGGATTCTGGGGATAGCTGACAGCAATGTTTCCCAATTCCTGAGAGCCTTCAGGAGTGGGGAAAAGAAATGGACTTCATGGGATTCTCTCAAAATTTTCAGAAGTTTAAAACTATTTAATATTAACATAGTACACTCCTATACCTTACAAATCGCCTGGGATCGACTCATGCCTTTGGTTTCCAATTCAGTTTCTAGCTAAGGTGCCTGGGAGGCAGCACAAGACGGCCCCAAGTGCTGGGTTCCTGCCACCCATGGGAGAGACCCAGATGAGCTCCTGGCTCCCGGCTGTGGCTGCAGAAGGCATGTGTGGGAAGGAGCCAGCAGACAGACGATCTGTCTCTCCTACCCTCGCCCTCTGTCACTGTGCCTTTCAACTAGTCAACTAAATACATGTTTTACAAATAAGTAAAGATTTTCTGCAAAAGTAAAAGATTTAATCAGTAACTACTCCTTCAGATTAGGCAACTGAGAACTCACAAACCATGGCTAAGCACACATACTGAAGTGTGTGTGGTTTATAAGCTAGATCATGTTATCAGAAAAAAGCAACGTATCAATACGTATGCATACTAGGCACACATACTGAATCGCGTATGATTTATAAGGTAAAACTCAGAAAAACAATAGATAAATAAGAAGGACTGAAGAATAACCTAGTCCTCTTAAGCAGAAATAAACAAAGTCCCAAAGCCTCCAGACTCTGTGATCTTAATCCCTTCCCTTTGGTTCTGAAGCCGCACAGGGTCCCCTCAAGCAGCAGCAGCGTGACGCCCTTCCTGTGGCGTGGGTGGGAGCCGGCTCACCGCGACACACCACGCACAGGTTGTTTAGGAATGCGTGCTGACCCGCAGTGCTGAAATCCATACGGGGCAGCAAGGACACCTGGCTGCTTTCCCATTCATTGATTAAGTAATTCTGAGGTGCCCCAGGCGTTTGGCACCTTCCCCTTTGTTTGGGTACATTTGTCATGGCTTTCTTCTCCCGCAAACCTTTTTCCAGGCTGGATAACAACAAGCAAATGGAGAAAAATGAACGCTAGACAAAGTCAAAGGAATACAGTGTGCTGAAGGAATCTTAAAGATTCGCAGTTCCTGATAGATCTTGAAATAAATGGCCTGCCTTTGACAGGAAGAGGCACTTCTGCAGGAACTTCATAAAAAAAAAAAAAACTAGAACAAGCAGGGTGATAAGAGCATAATGGTGAAGTGGGAAAAGATTATCTAAGACCTATCTGCTGTGATTTTCTTCCTTAGGGAAGAAAAAGCAGATTGTCATATTATCAAATGTGCCCCCAAAAAACCCACAAAAATGTCATTTGAAAAGGTAGATGGCAGATTGTCCCAAATGGCTTTTTTTTTAGAGGAGAGGGGAGCTGAGATCAAAGAAATTCAGGACAAATCTGAAAATGAGAGAAGCAGCCTCTGGCCTCCTGGTGTTAACACTCAGGTTGATTTTACAAAGGCTAAAGAATCGGCTAAGACTTTCTTATGTTCTCTTTACGAACGGATTCAGTTATTTCTGAATTAATCACTCAGCTGCAGTCCACGCCCATGGTGAAGGCATGGTTGCTAGGAAGGGGGCACACAGCATGGTCGACGCAGGCCACGTGGGGGATTCAGGACCAGGCCTTTATATACCACACAGACCAGGGGAAATGGGCGGACTCAGCTGACGCTCAAAGCCAGCCCGCTGTGCAGGAATCCCACAAGTGCAAGGATGCTGTGGAGTGCTGCCTCTCGGCCTTGGCTGCCTGCTCACTCACTCACAGGCTCCACGAGCTGCCAATGCCCCCTTCTTACCCACTGCCATTGGACTGTCAGCTGTGCGGCTTGACATTAAGACCCTTCAATGCTCCCTGGATCATTTGGGGGCTTGGCCAAAGTTGCAAACTAATGACCTAAAGGCCTAGCTACGGTCACGAATTCATAGTATGTTCATGTTCCTTTGCCACCTCTTCCCAGCCCAGGGAATCTGGAACGCAGACGTGTCCCCGGAGCCCTGGTTCAGGCTCACATGAAAGATGCCCTGCCCCACGCCCTGCCCCTCCCCTCTGGACCCCAGTCCATGGCTGGCTTGGCAGTGTGCCTCCTTCCCCCTGAGCAATCAAACGCTTGGCACCAGAGCAGCTGGTGGCGTGAGCCCTTAACTGCACAAGTAGCTTCCCTCCTCACCTTCCTTGGACTTTGTTGTCATTCTGTTTCCTGTTTACCTGGATTCAAAGCTGTGAAATTTAAACCAACAAAGAGCACAGAGCTGTGAGTTGGTTCCCAATCAACACAGCTGATTTCTTAGTAAGGCGTGTATCACCTACTCAGTGCTCTCCAAAACCTCCTTTTCTATTTGCTTTCAGGCAGTTGCCCTGCAACTGCGATGGCTGTGCTGGTCCTCACACTCCTCCAATGCACATCTGGGCAGCCCTGGCACTGGACCACGTGACTGCTGCGCGCCAGTGGCTGCTGCTGTCTCCCCCAGTGTGGCTCCCAGCATGCAGTGGCTGACCTTCAGGAGCCCTTGGGCCTGCCAGGCGGGCATTGTCCTCCTCTGACGGGTTTTGTCCCTACTGATCATGCACTCCCAGACTCAACAGCTCGGTGTGCAGCTCTTCCAAGATGGCCAAAGACACACCCAGCGTCTGCTTCCTCCTCCAGAGAGAGGGGCTGAGAAAACAGGGGGCTTGTTAGGGTGAGAGCTCCAGCAAGGCCTCTGGAGCTCAGGTAGGGTAACAGCAAGAACCCAGCAGGAAACTGGAACCTGGGTAACAGCAAGGAGAGTGGAAAGGCTGGCCAGCAATTGAGATGCAGCCCAGGGATCAGGGTAGCCTTGTTGCATGGAAACAGTAAGCAGGAGAGGTCACGTGGGGCCCAAGTGTATGACCACCTAGCAGAAATCCCAGCTCCTGGAGGACTCCACGGGCAACTCCCTGCTAGGAGCCTGCAAGCAAAGCTGCACGGCCATCTCACGGTCAGTTTGCGTCGATTCAGAGAAGGAACTCCTGCTGTGTCCCACGGAGCCCCAGAACACGGACTGTGGCACAGGGGCACCCTGTGGAAAAAGAAATTCCTGTCCTTGGAACTCACAGTCCTGGAGAACAGAGGTCTCACTCTGGCTAACAAGGCTGTAGCCTCTCAAATCCAACTGGACCTTGCAGCACAGTGGGGACCCCAGCATCCTGGCCCACCCAGCACTGTGCACGGTGGGGGACAGAGGTGCCATTCCCTTAAATTGCCTCCTTCTCCCTGCCATCCGGGACAATATCCAGGGCCAGCACCGAGACCCACGCACAGCAGGACTCCTGGTCAGAGTTCCTGTGAGCCCAGCCCAGTGTGCACACTGCCACTCACATGCATGTATACAGTTCTTAGAACTGTGCATGCTCCGGATGCTGGTACCAGCACAGCTTCTGCAGCCTCAGGGGCCAACATGGGTGGAAGACACTTTGAGCCTGCCCATACCTGTCAGTCCTGTGGCTCAGACACCCACAGACAGAGATGAGGGTCATCTGTGTACCCCCCACCTACCCCAGCACTAACACAAGCCCCGTGACTCGAGGCCTTCCTGCCGTGATGTGGGGTCACACATGCTGTTCATCTTAACTGGTCCCAATGCTTCACCCCCTGAGGCACCAGGAACAATCCTGCAGACAGTGGCTGGGGGCCTACAAGACAGGGATCCCAGTAACCCTACCAGGTCCCACAAATGCCCTACACTTCCACCACTGGCCCATCAACCACAGCAAGGAAAGATACAAGGAGAGATTATACTATAGCATCCCATTGCAACTGAAGTGGAAGGGACCTACAAAACTGATACCAGAATATCCATCTTTAGAAAGAAGTCTTGAATTTCCCAATACCACCCTTTAAAATGGGATAGAGACAACAGATCTGCCAGATGCACAAGAATCAACATTGGAATACAAGAAGCATAAAACACCTAGGCAATAGGACACCCCAAAAAGAACATAATAATGCTTTAGTGTTGGACGTCAAAAAAGGGAAGGTGACAAAAACACAATGATAAAGAATTGAAAAGATTCATTGTAAGGATTTTAAAACAGATAGGAGAACGCAGTTAAATGCAGTTATGAAGTCAACGTGTAAAACACGAGAAATTTAGGAGGAAAAAAGACTACGGAAAGAACAAAACAACAGAAATCCTTGGGATGAAACACAATGTAACAAATACAAAATACAGCCTAGCGCATCAATGATGGGTTACACTGAGCAGAAGAAAGAAGATCTGAACTGGAGACAAACCTTTCAAAACATCCTCAAAAATAACAAAGAAAGAGGAAAGAAGGAGGGAAAGAGAAAGGGCAGGGGAAGGGAAGGGAAAGAAAGGAGGAATGGTACAATAAAGAATCATGAAGACAGAATCTGATCCTCGGGCATCACCGAGTCAACTGATAGTGCATAATGAGAAGAATAGAGGATCACAGACCTTAAAAACCTTTTCAACGAAATGATAGCTGAAAACCTCCCAAACCTGGAGAAAATTATGAACACATAAGCAGAGGCAGCCCGTGGGATACCAAATAGAGCTGATCAGAAAAGATCACCTTGAGGCCTTGCAGTCAAAATCTCAAATGAACAAGGCAAAGCGAGAAGGCTTACACTGGCAAGAGGAAAGCGTCAGTTACTCCCATTAGATTCACAGCGGGTTTTTCATTAAGACTCTCCGGGCCAGGAAGAAACGCAGTGATAAATTCCAAGTTTTAAAAGGAAAGAAGTGCGAGCCAAAGAGTATTTTATTCCACTCAGCCATCTTTCCTAAATGGATGAGAAAATGAAGAGTTTCCAAGACAAGCTAAAACTAAAGGAAGACATCACTTTCAGAGCAGCTTTACAGAAGATGCTGAAGGGGATCCTACACGCAGAAATGAAGAAACAACTAACATCTGGAAAACATGTGAAAACACAAAACCTACGAGAGAAGAACAAAGGACAACCAAAATAAACAGAACTATTAAGCAAAAATGACAGGGCTAAGCCATCACTTGTCACTGATACCTCTGAATGTAAATGGACTAAATAAAAAAATAGAGATTGGTTGAAAAGACTTAAAATGAAAGGTTTCAAGCCTAGTGCAGTGGCCTAGTGGCTGAAGTCCTTGCGTTGAATGCACCAGGGTCCTATACAGGCAACAGTTCTAACAGTTCTAATCCCAGAAGCCCCACTTTCCACCAGTTCCCTGCTTGTGGCCTGGGAAAGCAATCAAGGATGGCCCAAAGCTTTGGGACCCTGCCCCTGTGAGTGTGACCTGGAAGAGCTCCTGGCTCCTGGTTTAAGAATGGCACAGTACTGGCCATTGTGGTCATTTGGGGAGTGAATCATTGGACGGAAGATCTTCCTCTCTGCCTCTCCTCCTCTCTGTGTATCTGACTTCGCAATAAAAACAAAATAAATCTTTTTAAAAAATAAATAAATCTTTTAAAAATATTATAGGTTTCTTGGGCCTGGCATGACAGCCTGGTTGCTAAAATCCTCGCCTTGCATGAGCCAGGATCTTATATGGGTGCCAGTTCATGCCCCCACTGTTCCACTTCCCATCCAGGACCCTGACTGCGACCTGAGAGAGCAGAGGAAGACAGCCCAGAGCCTGGCGGCCCTGCAGTCATGGGAGACTCAGAAGAAGCTCTTGGCTCCTGCCTTTGGATTGGCTTAACTTCAAATTCGGCCATTGCAGCCAGTTGGGGAGTGAACCAGCAGATGGAAGCTCTTTCTCTCCGTTTATCCTTCTCTCTGTATACCTGCCTTTCCAATTAAAAAAAAAAATCAATCTTTGAAAAGCATGATAAGTTACTATAGGACACACACTCATCAGGAAATACAAACGCGGTTTTACACTGAAAGGGTAGAAGAAGATTTTCCACATAAACATGAGCAGCAACAGCCTTTTTGGACAAACAGACATTGAGACAAAATCTACAGCAAGAGATAAAATGCGTCACTACATTGTGACCAAGGGAGGAGTCCGGTGAGAGGACAGGACGGTCGCCAATGGATATCGGTGGGACACCCAGTTTTATACAGCAGGTGTTATCAGACCTAACGGGAAAGATAAGACCTGGTATGATAATAAAAGGGATTTGCAGCACACCTCTTCCATCAATGGACAAATCACCTGCACCAAAGACAAATCAACCAAGAAACATCAGGGTTAAGCTACACTACAGACTAAATGGATCTAACAGGCTTTTACAAAACAATCCATCCAACACCTGGCGAGTACTCATTTTCTTTCTTAGCACACAGAACATTCTCAAGGATAGGCCTTATATCAGCTAAAAGAAGTCTCAACAAATCAAATATCATACCATTACCTTTTCTGACAACTAGGAATCAACACCAGAAGCGTTCTGGAGGGAGTATTGAGCCTGGTGGTTATGACATCAGCTGCCTGTAGCTCTCTCCCCCTCCCTCTCTGCAACTCGGCCTTTCAAACATACGAACAGATCTTTGTTTAAAAAGATGCCTGTGGTCCACACTGGAGCATCCAGCTTTAACGGCCAGCTCCAGCTTCCTGTTACGTGGACCCTGGGAAGCAGAAACTGATAAACAACTGGCTTCTGTCACCCACATGAGACAGGGAATGTCTCCAGCCTACACTGGCCATTGCAGGCATGTGGGAAGTCAGCCACAAACGGAAACACTTTTCCATCAGCTCTATGAACCTCTCTGTCTACCTCTCACTTTGTGCCCGAGCACCCGGCCTCCACCCACACTGTGCCTCTGCTCAGGCCCCTGCTGCGTCCTGTGCCCCGGGCTGGCTTCTCACAGCCTTGGTGGGCTTCTGCCAGCCCCTCTGTGCTGCTCTCCCTGCCACGCACATGCTGGCTGGCCTGTTGGCTTTCTCTGTTCCCTTGAGGGTCTCCTTCACGCCCACCTCCTTTCCTGTGGCTTTGCTTTCCAGGGTTTCTGTGACAGGCAGGAGACTGCAGTCTGCAGACGCTCAGTACCACTGCCAGAAACAAACCACGCATCTACCTGTCCGCCTGCTCGCCCCGCTCAGGAGCCACCCCGCCCGTCACACCACTCACAGCTGTAACCGTTCTCTTCTTAAGTTATTGGTGATAATCCCTTATCTGTAATTTAGAAACTATGCCACAGGTATGTGGAGACAGGAAAACACAGCGTGTGCGGGATTCAGTGGAGCCCCCATCCCCTAGCCTTCCTGGGGTGGGGGCTTCGTCTTGGGCCGTACCTGCCCCCCTCCGCCAACGATAAGGGGGCAGCAGTGCAGGCCTGGGCTGAGGGAATGCGCCATGGGCTGCGGTAAGCCAAGCAGCTGACCGGGCTGCGGAAAGCCCAGACGGCCACTGGGGGGCGACGAAGGTCCAGGCTGCGAGCCCAGGGCCTGGACCGGGAGGCCGGGCAGCGCGTCCACGCACTCAGGCCTCCGCGAGGACTGAACACGCAGCGGAGCTAAGGGCTGGGGCTGGCGCCGGGACGACGGGAGACGCGGGGAGATGTCCTGGAAAGCGGGGCAGGCCCCCTTGCAGGGCCCCTTAGCCACTCAACTGCTGCGGAGTGGCGTGGCGCGGTGTGTCACGCGGGGACGGGGGTGGGGAGGGGGGAAAGGGGAGACGCCACCGTCTTGGGGAGCCGCAGGGCTGAGGGGTCCCGTGACCAGGCAGTTTGGTTCCTAAAGCTGCTGCCAAACCCTGCCCGGCCTCCTCAGCTCGGGAGAGGCTTCTCAGGAAACGCATCGAAGGCCCTGTTCTGGTGGCTGCCCACACAAACCACCTAGTACCCGGGGGTTCGAGGCAACACGCCACCCCCGTGCCCCACCTCAGGGAAGAACTCAACTCGACCCCACCCCACCTGGGGCCTAGGCGGGGGTCCCCACGGTTCGGTCGCCCTGTTCCAGGGCAGGGGCCTACCTGCCCTCGGTGCTCAAGGCCGGGGTTTTCAAGGTCCTGACTGGTCGGCGGAGGAGCTGGGGCTGCAGCTGCGGGAGCCACCCGGGGCTTCTTCGTGTGCGGGATGCGAGGACACGAAGCCATGGGCTGGGAGGCCGAGGACGCCGCAGCGCAGCTGCCTTCTCTGGGCGAGCCAGGCTGTAAGGCCTGCGCTTCCGGCCCCTGAGCCTCCATGCCCCCGAGGGGGAGGAGCCGCGGGCCCAGCTCTGCCAGGTGAACCTCATACTCCCTGAGTGCGCACCTGGGCCGCTCTGCCCTGCAGCAGCACCGGGTACTCCGCAGCCAGCACCGCACAGGCCCCGCTGCGGGACCCCGCCCCAGACCTTCCTATCCCTTGTCCCCCTGTCCGCTCTGGCTCTTAGCGACACTTCCTGCTCCTTCTGGCTTTAAGCCCCTGGACTCCAGGGCCAGGATCCCCTCCTCCATCTTTGTGTGGAATCAATTTCACAAATGTCGGTTGAGCACCTGCCATGTACCAGGCTCTGAGCTGGGTGCCAGGGAGCCAGAGCCTCCTGATTGCTACTCTCTAACACTCTGATGAGCAAATAAACAGGAAGGTCGCCAGGATGATAAACGCTCACCCTGCCCTCCCCCAGCCCCTCCTCCACACTGCCAGCCACACAGATGAGCAGCTTGCAGGGATTGCAATGGACTGTCCCCACGGGGGTCGGCTGGTGTGACCACAGAGATGAGACCCCAAGGGAGAAGGTGCCCAAAGGTCACAGCCCCGACCGCCTCTCCGACACCTGCACCCAGTGCCGGGCGGGGTCGCGGAGCACCTGGCTCCAAGCGCAGCCCCTGCCAGGGCCCTGGGGTGGATGGGCTCACGTTTTCTGGAAACTCACAGAGGAGATTGTTGACCTTACCCACAGGACCTGCGCTGCCTCAACTCCCCATCTCAATGAGAGCGAACCCCATTCCCTCCCTGCCCACTCCCAAACCTCTGTGCCTCTCTTACAGCCTGAGGCCGGGCTGCTGGGCGGCTCAGCCTCTCCTGGGGCATGCCTGAGCCCCTTGCCCAGCCCCCCAGGCACGACCCCTCTTACTCAAGGGCCCCAGGAATCTTCTGCAAATGCAAATCAGATCAGCACCCCATACTCTTGCCCTCCTGCTGCTGCTGTCTCCCTCAGCCTGCAACCTCAAACCTGCAGGATGACCCCACGTGTACTTGAACTCCACCATGCCTCCTGGCTTGTTCTGCTCTGGTGGCCACCTTGTTTTCCTGATGGGCCAGGCCTTTCTCTGCCTAAGCACAGCCAGCCTGTCCTCTCCCACACCCCAGCCGGGCAGTGCCCTTTATCAAAGTGCTGTCTCTTGGCTGGAGCACCCTCCCCTGCCTGGGGCACTTCCTGTGTCCCCCCAGGATGACTGCCTCCCAATGGAGACTCCCTCAGCATTCCGTTCACTGCTCTGTCTCCTGCTTGCACCAAGGGGCCAGGCACACGGCAAGCCCCAGTGAGTCATCTCTCAACTCAGCCGTGTTGGCAGGGCCAGATGTTGGACACAAGGGGGCCCAGAGACAGAGCCCAGGGAAGACTGGCAGCTGGATCAAACTGGTCTCAGTAGGTAGGAAAGGCTGCTGGGAAGAAACTGGGGACAGGGCCAGAAGGGCTCCCCACAACCTGGCAGGGGGTGACCACCATGCTGTCGTTGGGGGGGGGGGGGTCAGAGGCAAGAGGATCCAACTCTGAGCTCCTCTCTGGCAGCTGTCCTCTCTGGTGAGCCCTGGGTCCAGGCTGTGCAGTGAGTCTGCAGCAGCATCTTGGATCCCACTGCCAGTCCACACATACCTGCCGTGTTCAGCACTGCTGTCGGTCGGCAGCATCCCTGAAAGCAGATGCTGAGACAAACTGGCAGTGCCAGGTGGCTTTGGGGAACAAACATCAGCCAAAGCAAAGCACAGAGGCAGCTGGAGGGATAGGGAAGAGGGATGAGCCGGTCACAACATGGGTCTGACACTGGCTGGGACAACCGTGACAGTAACCTCAGAGAAGTACCGCTCATTCTAGGTGTGATCGAGGTGGCCAGGCCTATTCACTGCTGCCCAGGGGTCGAGCTGGACAACTCCTCGCAGGGAGGCAGGCCTGGCCACTTCCCGTGTGCAAAGCCGCATCTCCATGTCCACCAGGAGGGAGCCCACCAGGAGGGAGCCCACCGTGGAGGGCCACATAGGGGAAGCGAACAGTTCCACTCCCAGGATGAGCGAGTGAGGGCAGGCTCACTATGTCAAGCCAAACTGTCTAACATGGACTCAAGAAGCAGTCACTGGCCTTACAGCCTCCTGAAAAACACCTGCAGACAGGCTGAGACACCTGAGGGCCACGGCACGGGCAGCGTCAGGGCCACGGCACGGGCAGCGTCAGGGCCACTTGGGCATCCTGTTTGCACCGCAGGGTGCTCATGTTCCCAGGAAGCTCTCTGGAGATACTTGCCCTCTCTGGTCAAATGCCCACAGGGCCACCGGAAACATACGCCCTCCTGAGATTCAGGGCTGAGTCCCAGCCAGTGGTGCCTCCTCGTGGGCCTCCAATGTTGAACTGAATGCACGCTGCTGACCTTGAGGCTTCTGTCACAGGACTGCGTGGCTGGGAGGGCTGTCTGAGGTATGACAGGAGCTAGCTCTGCTCCTGCCTGTCCCTGAGGTCACTGGGCAGATGGCCACTTGGGCAGCCGATGAGCATGTTGCAGCTGAAAGCACAGAAGCCCAGCCTGTGGTGGGCACAGGGCTCACACCCAGCACCCCAGCTGCAGTGACTAGCACCGACCTCCACGCTGGATCTCTCCATCACCCCCGCAGCCAGCTCACGGCATTCTCTGGGAATAAGTCCCAGTCTACCCTGACTCTAGCCTGTCTTTCCGCAATCTCATTTGCACGACAGGCCGTGTGCTTGTCCCCAGCAGGATTATAAAGTTGATCATGAGTGAAGCGTTTGCCATAGCTCACTGCTTCAGTGGCAATTTAACGTCACCCTGGTAAGCCCGCCGGAGCTGCTGCCTTGCCAGCTCTCTTCTACCTACAAAACACTGTTTTGGTTTTTTTTCTGTAGGTCATGAGAGAAGGACTGTGTTTCCACAGAGGAAAACCAAAGCCTTTGATAACTGCAAAGTATCTAGGTTTGGCCGTTTCAGCAAATTGCTCCCTGGTTTTCGAAAGCTGGGTCTTTCAATTTGCTTCCTAAAGTAGCAAAAAAAGGGCCCGGCAACATGGCCTAGTGGCTAAAGTCCTCGCCTTGAACGCACCAGGATCCCATATGGGCACCGGTTCTAATCCCATCTGCTCCACTTCCCATCCAGTTCCCTGCTTGTGGCCTGGGAAAACAGTCGAGGATGTTCAAAAGCCTTTGGACCCTGCACCTGTGTGGGAGACCCGGAAGAGGTTCCTGGTTCCTGGCTTTGGATCAGGGCAGCATCGGCCGTTGCGGTCATTTGGGGAGTGAATCACGCAGGGCAAACAGGACCTGGAACAGTCTGTGCTATCCTCTGCATACAAGAGGGGCTGTCTGTGTGCCAAACACTGAGAAAGACATGGTCAGGTGGGTTTTTCCAGGCAGGAGGCAATGGAGTTGGGACTCCAGAACCAGACCGGAGTCCTCCTGAAGGCAGATACCATCTGCTCACTGCTGAATTCCCAGCCCTTACCACAATGCCTGGCACCGGGAGACGTTCAGTACCTGATGAGAACCCAAGCCCAATGGTGTGAATATTATTCCTTATTCATTTATTCACTCATTCAACAACTTCTCTCTAAATGTGTACTGTATCTTTGAGTAGAGAGAGAGCCAGTTTCTTGGAGCCCACAGTTTAAGCAAGGTAGCGGACAGTCCCAGTACGGGTCAGTTTTCTGACAAACATCAACCTGTGCAAGCGAGGGAAGGCCAGGCAATGTCGCCCGGAGGAAGAAGCCGCTAAGCCACGCCCTGGAGGAAGAGCGTGCAGAGAGAATGAGAACCTGGTGTTTGCTTCTCATACAATCCAATATTATGTTTTCCTGTTATCTATTTATAAAGCCTCTTTGGATATTAACCCTGCGATTCCCATATACTGACTGCATGTAACTGTGATGCTCAAGAACAACACCATTTGCCTATCCAGGGAAGCTCTTGTGCCTTCCAGGTCTTGGCTACACTGCTCACACCATCTTGCTCCACCCACCAGTGCTCAGGGTCCCACAAGCATTGAAGACCTGGAAGAGGGCAGTGTTCTAGGCAGGGTCCATGGCTGGGTGGTGCCCCAGCACCAGGCAGGTATAAGTGGTAGTGGCCATGACCTTGGCCTGGAACATTCCTTCACTGGTCTTTCTTTATTCAGCTGTAGTTGGGTTCCATGCCTTACTCCCTGCGAGCACACAGAGATCACCAGCTCTGGAAGAAGCAGTATCATGGTGCAACCTTAGAAGCATAGGTCAGCCTTCATTAGACAACCAAACCTGTCCATGCCTTCACTTTGGACTCCCAGCCTCCAGAATGGTGGCAAGAGAACTTTCCATTCCCTGAACAGCACAGAGGGGACCAAGGGAAAAAATTGGTCTTAGCGGACTTGAGAGAAGCAGAGGGAGTTCTGCCCTGCTTCGGTCTGCGGTTCAAGGAGGACCAACACAGGCTTTGTTCAGGGCACGGGGTAATCTAGATTCTCCCCAAGCTTCTCGATTCTGAGTCCCATCCTCATGGCGTATGGGGCAGACTCTGCAGGAAGCCATAAAAATTAAGATTAAAGTAAGCTTAGTGAGACCCTCCAAGCCTGCTGAAATCTTGGCCACACCTCCAGGTGGGTGGGACAAGCACTGCCCACCCATTCCTAACTGGTTAAGAGACCACCAATGGGAAACATTTTACCTGTAGGTTCCCATCCAACAAGGAGGAGTCCGGGATCACTTAAAATCCCAAGACCCTTCCCAAAACCTTTGGTCCTCTCCCCCTCTCAAGAGGCTGTTTGTCTTTCATTCCTGTATTAAGCTAAGGAAAGAACCCATCAAGTCTTCCTGGTAACACTAGGCTTTCAGACACTCGCAGATCACACATCCACCAGCCCACGACCACTGCACTACAGCTTCTTCCTATTGCAAGACAGCCTGTTCTGGCTGGGCCTCAGAGGTGGAGCTTCCCAGTGAGCCCGACATCAAGCAATGGCACTTGACCTTCCGGTCAGGATGCAGTTTGGTGGTGAGTAAGGTCAAATAGGACTGGCTACGTGCTAGTTCTGTGCAAAACAGAATCTAACAGATCTAATCAAACAATTTACATCATTCACTTCTGGTCAGTTAGGAACAAAAGGGTTATAATGCTTCATCTCTCTCTATTCTCTTGGTATTCAGCTCCCAAATCAATCACTAAAGGGCCTTTGTGGATCCTAAACATGAAATGTACTGTATTTTTTTCTACAAACTTGATCTGTGTATTGCATATTTTGCTAATTACCATGTAGGTAAATATTTAAACGGTTTGCACTGCTGAAAGTTACAACTCTGGTCTAATGAGCTTGGAGATAAGCTATCAAGTACACACCCAGCCTTCCTCTAGAGAATTCTTGAGTGACAAGGGCTGTGGCTGATGCAGAAAAGAAACCATCACAACTACCCCTGACAAACCTAGTGTGGCTCTCACCACTGGGCGTGTGAGCTGCTGCTAGCTCTTGCTGTCTCTCAGGTATGTGGTAGGAGGTAAGCAGAAGTGTCCTGGAAAAGCTGTGGAACCTAACAAGCTTGTTCCTTTGCATCAGGCAAAGCACTGCTGGATGGCAGCCTTGACAGAAACACACTGGTTGTCTTCCTAATGAATTTTCTCCACATCTGTGCACCCCCATTAACCGCTTAAAGTAGTCATCCTGGAGGGCTGGTGCCTCCCCCCTGGAGACTCTCCTTTTACAGTGGTCTGCAGGGTCTTTTAGGGGTTAGGAGGATGGAGGTGGGAGGATGGTGTGATTCAAAATGCTCGCCATCACGTTAGACTCTGAACAGCCCTGGGTTACTTTCCAACATTTAAATCCATTCTCTAAGATGAAGATCTGACATCACAATGAGGTTATATTTAAAGTGTAGTAAGTATTGGAAGTAATACTGAAGTTGGAACTGGCCCAACATTTTGAGACACAGAATGCTCTTGGAGCAAGTACCAAGCCTGCCAAGACTGTGTTGAAAATCAGCCCTTTCCAGGGCCGATCCAGATCCTGGGTTCTTCATATACCACAAAGAGCTGTTCGGCTTTGAAGCCTTTGTCTTCTGCTATACGTCACCATGAGGGTCTTTGGGGTTGCCAGCTCACAGGTGCACCTTTTCATTTCCTAGGATGGTTACCATCTCTGTTACTATATTTCCTTCCTTTCTGCAGGGGAGACTCCCATGAGCAGGTGGATAAGCCTGGCCTGCACTTGCCCAGTATGCCAACAGGCTGAGAGGTGTGGCTTCCACCAGGCTCCACGGAGGTTTTCCCATGTCCCTGGGTGGGAGCAGGCACTACTGCTGATGAAGCAAGCCTTCACAGACATTGCTCTGGACCTGTCGTCTCTTCTTGGCCCTGTCCAGAGAAGTCAGTCTAGCAGTGTGGGGCCAAACCTCAATGGAACAAATGCCAGCAGCTCTCTATCTGGGGCTGGTTCTTACTCATCCCCCAAATCCTTCCTCTGATTCTAACCATGTGTAATAATCTGTACACGACTGAGGGCACAGTAAGCCTGACTAGTCACATGCTAAGCAGAAGTGGGTCTCATTCTGATGAATGAAACACTAAAATCTCAACACAGAGCTACACCTTCTTCGGATGCCAGCCAGACAAGGCTTCATGTTTTCTCACCTTTGCAGAACATGCTGTCAGGTTTCACACATATTAAGACCAAGCCATCAGTTCCCCTTCTGCATGTTTCTCAGGAAACTGGGCTGCTGTTAGAGAATATTCATAAAGAAATAGCTTGTTGGGCCCAGCACAATAGCTTAGATGGCTACTGGTTCGTGTCCCGGCTGCCCCACTTCCCATCCAGCCCTCTTCTAGTGGCCTGGGAGGGCAGAAGAGGATGGTCCAAAGCCTTGGGACCTTGCACCCACATAGAACACCTGGAGTTCCAGGCTCCTGGCTTCAGATCAGCTTAGCTCTGGCCATTACGGCCACTTGGGGAGTGAATCAGCAAATTAAGATCTTTCTCTCTGAGTTTCCTTCTCTGTGTATATCTGCCTTTCCAATAATAATAAATCTTAAAAAAATAGCTCTTTATCAGACCTGCACCCAGTTGTGGTGTCTTGCAACTTAATCTTCAGTCCCTGTTATTAACTCCTGGTGTGGGATCCCCATACATTCAGGGTGAGGATTTAACCTCTGAGCCATCTTGCAGGGATGAGGTGGGATGGGGGAGGCGGGAGCGTCAGCCCTGCCCTGTCCTGCAATCTTTTTATGTTTGTTTGTTTTATGATACAATCCCATAGGTTCTGGGTTTTCCTTTATCCCCCTCCCCAAATACCCTCCCCCTACACTGATTTCCTCTCTATTACTACAATAGTATAGTGCTTCATAAACAGTCATAAGTCTGTCATTCTGCTACTTAAGTGTATCTTGACATTTAGGTATGGACAATGGCAGACAGTACAGTATCCTATTGCAAAGATACACTTAACAGTTTCATTGAGAGTTCATCTTTGATTTGGAAGTAGAGATGCATACTGCATTGTATCTTAACATCTGGATATGATAGTCTCTATTATACAGTTACTATACAATCCCTTATATGAAAAGCCATAAAATAAAATCAACAATAGGAATAAAGTTAAGAAATTTATAACACCATGAAGTTAGATAACATGCTACTGAATGGCCAATGTGTTGTTAAATAAATGAAAAAGACAAAAAACCCTTCTTATAGAAAATGACATTACTGTGTGACCTGAGTCAGTTAAGAATTTAATAAGAGGAAAGAAACCACCTCTTTGATTCACTGATCTTAACAAACTAAAAACCTTCTGTACAGCCAAGGAAACAATCAACAAAGTGAAGAAGCAACCAAAAGAATGGGAGAAAATCTTGCACACTACACAACCAATAGGGGACTAAAATACAGGATTTACAAAGAGCTCCAGAAACTCAGTGGCAGCAAACCAAAAACCTTGTGGAGAAATGGGCAAAGGACATGAATGGACATTTTTCAAAAGAAGAAATTCAGGTGGCCAATAGAAGCTCCCTAGCTGTCAGACAGATAAAAATGAAAACCATGTTGAGGTTCCACCTAACTGCAGTGAGAAACCCAGTTTGTATTGCTACTTTCCTACCCTGCCTGTTTCCCAGGCCATGAACAGAACAGGAGAATACCTTGGTAACAACCAGAAAAATACTGCTGCAGCCTTAACTTTCCCACTGTGGCTTCAAAGCTCCTGGGAATATCCTGCTGGGCAGAGCCCTGGCTGCTAGCTCGTGACTCCTGGCTTCAAATTAGCTTAGCCTTGGCCGTTGTGGCTGCTTGGGGAGTGAACCACTGGACAGAAGATCTTTCTGTCTCTCCTTCTCTCTGTAAATCTGCCTTTCCAATAAATTTTTAAAAAATCATTTTAAACTTTTTCTGAGTCACCCAAGTGTGCAAAATTCTAACTGCATTAAAAAAAATTTATTGGAAAGGTAGATTTATTGAGAGAAGGACAGACAGAAACATTTTTGCATCTGCTGATTCACTGCTGCTGGATGGGAAGTGGAGCAGCCGGGACACAAACCAGTGCTCATAGGGGATCCTGGTGCTTACACTGGGGTGTGACAGTTGAGACAATAAAAAATGGCAACAGTAAGGCTAGATCTCATGAAACATTTCTGGGACGTGTCCACACCCTCAGGTTCTTAGAAAGTCCTAAAAGGGGAGCGAGAATACTTATCTCAAGAAAAGTATCTCATTCCAGGATGACATCTTGCTTTTCTTTTACAGCTCATGGAGTAAGTTGATGGCCCCAAATTGGTTTCTGTACATGGAACTGGAAGGACCTGTTTGCCTAGTTCAGTTGGTTGCTACTAGACAAGATGTAGCTCTTACTGACTGGATAGTTAGAGTACACAATGCTCGAATTGATTGGGTGTCTGTGTTTCATGCCACTATAGTTGACTGGATATTTTGTGCTGTGCACTGATGTAAGCCTGGTTGATTGAGTGACTCAAATCATGTACCAGTGCTCTCTAGCTGACTGGATGATCATTGTTTAAAAACCCCTGAACACAGCTGGGTTGTCCTCTTCCATGTGTGGTGGTACAGGATACTCCACTGGCTGGTGCCAGCTGGTGAATATAGACTCCTGAGCTTCTAAGGTCCACCTCCGACTCATTTCTGGGGTAGATATGGTCAACTCACAACAGGGGAGAATTAGCCAGTTGAGCCATTGTGTGGGACCCTAACCACATTTTTGTCTTTGTCTGCTCTATGAATCTAGTCTCACCCCATCCCAGAAAAGGCTGCCTTGTCCGGACACTTGGAGATAACTGATCTTACCAAGTGTGGTGCAGATTAGACAAGGGGATGATCCTAGCTGTCTGGAACCTGGCAGGCAGTCTGGTGGTCTTCAGGCCTACTGGGCTAGGTTATCTTTGACCTGCTGCATAACATTTCTAACTCATTTTTCTCAAAGGCTAAATAAACAAGAATTCATGATCTATAGGTTTGCCTTTTTTTGCGGGGGGGGGGTCTTCATCTTTATGCTTGTGTATCATTTTCAGTTTTTTCCTGAAATGGGAACTAAAAGCATTAAAATGAGAATAGCACAGGTAATGACTATGAAGTATTACTCACTAACGAGAACTGGGGAGGCACACGCATCCTCAGAGAGACTCCCTTCTCGGTTCCCTGTGGTTGTATACCAGTCAGGTAAGCAATGAGATCAGGCCTTTAGAAATTCATCGGAAATCTCATACCTTCCATCCAACAGAGATTTCAGGCTGGCTCAGGGGTATTTTCCGCAAAGTGACTGTTCGTTTCATTTATGCTCTCTTCTCATTCTGTGGGAGTTCCAGGCAGACAGCTGCAGGACTATGCTTCATGAATTCACCAGCTGGCTCTAGCCTGCTCAAGGGACTCTGTGCTGCTCCTGGCTGGATTTATGCTTCTAAAACCCACTGGGCAGGAAGGGGCAAGGAGGGAAGCCCTCGGCCTCTGCACTGACAGGAGTATGATGGCTCAGCCAGGGACCCTGGAGGGAGGAGCATGAGTCTATGCCCCCTCTATCACTGCAATCCCCTAAATCTCCTCAGAGATACCCTGGGCCCCAGTGAGTGATTCTTAGGACAATGAGTGAGTCTCAAGGTCCTAGATAATACCCTGATTCAAGAAGGATGGGTGTGGAAGGGAGAGATGTGTGTGAGGGTTGGGAAAGCAGGGATGGGAATGGTCTCCACTGCTAAGGACCCAGGATTCCTTTGGGAAGACAGCGGGTGCATTCGTGGCTGCACTCTTGAGTCCACAGCTTCCCCCAAGGCCAGTACTTTGACTTCCAGACATTCTGGGGGTGTGAAGGGTTTTTTCCTGCCTTTGAAGTGGGGCATCTCTAGGCAGTGTCTCTCATTTTTAATACACTACTCATTTCATTCCCATTCTAGTCACCTAGTATGGACCATCAGCTCATAATGCTATTCCGGCCAGCAAAGCAGCCTGGGTGCTTACCCTTAGTAAAGTTTCTAGATCAGACACTAAGGAAGTGCTGAACAAAACAGTGACTGATTTCAACGAGCTTGCAAAACAGCAAAATCTCCTTGTGTGCTCACCACACACACCTTGCTCCTCCTAAGCTCTGGCAATGAATTCTCTCCACAACCCTAGGTGATAAGGATGAGAATGATGAGTCAGCGGCAGATCAGTTAACTTATCTGAAATAACACAGCTCTTCAGTGGTGTGGCCTGGCCCTCAGGTCAGCGCTTAAGCTACTAGTTGAAGGCCATCAGGGAGAGACGATACAAAGCAATTGCCAAGTGATGTCTCAGCACTGGGAAGGGGTGAGGACACGGGTTGTGAGAGCAGAGAGTCACATGTGGTAGATGACAGAGACCAGACCCGACTTGTCAGAAGACCCAGTGTGTGAGTGGAGACTTGTCAGGTAGTTGCCCGGGAGCCAAGGCAAACAGGGATGGGGGTGTGGGGGTCCAAGCAGATGGCAAAGCAAATGCAAAAATCACACAGTGGGAGAGAGCAGAGCTTGTTTATATTCAAGAAAACGGAAGGAATTCAATGTGGCTGAATCACGATTTCACAGAAGGAAATATTCTGAGATGAGGTTGGGTGGTTTATTCATCCATTCAACCAAGACTTGTTTAGCGCCTACTACATGTCAGATTATGTGCTCGCCTCGGCAGCACATACACTACGTGTCAGATTATGCTGGGCTCTGATGCAAATGTGCTGTTTGTTCTCATGGAGATACAGTTTACAAAATGAGACAACTCAGTCTAGACTCACCTAGTAGGAAACACTTAAACTTGGAAAGAAAGTGAGAAGGTGCGTGACACACTTTCAATGTCCTCCTAGGAGTTCACTGAACAGTCACGCCACAATGGTTTAACTGCTTGGAGGATCACCTGTGTTTGACTTTCCTATTTACTATTAGTTATGAAACCATATGCTTTGGGCTTAAGTGTAGTACGGTGGAAAACAGGACCTCAAAGGCAACGGTTTGATTGTCCTGAAAGATGTCAGCAAATGTTGTCTCTGTCCCACTGCAAAAGCTTTCTATTGTTGCGACAGAAAATTACCACCAATTTAGCAGCTGAAAACGGCTCAGATTTGCCGTTTCACAGCTCTGGCATCAGGAGCTCAGCAGCACGTGTCTCATCGGGGCAGGAGGCAGCCATGTTCCTTTCTGGAGGGAGGGAGAATGCTCCCTGCTCACTCAACTTGTTGCAGCAGTTCTGTTCCTTGTAGGTGTTTTATTAATGACCTCTCCTAGTTAAGTGTGAGTTGAAGGCCATTTCCAGTTTGCAGAAGCCACCACAATTCTTTGTCCTGAGACCCCTTCCTCCATCTTTCCGAGCCAGCAACAGCAGGTCCTCCACACGCATCACTCTGACCTGCCTATGCCTTCCTCTTCTGCTCTTAAGGATTTTTGTGATTAAACTAAGCCCACCCAGATAATCCGGGATTATCTCCCTAACTGAAGACCCTGAACCTAAATTCATCTTCGAAATCCTTTATGCTGTGGAAGGTGACATATTCATAAGAACTGGGGAGAAGGGTGTTGGGGGGAGGTGGTCATTTTACTGCCCACTCTTTCATAATAACCATCAGCATTTCATAATACCTTTCTGGCTAGCTATATAGTTCCTACTTCTTAAAACGCTTAGCTAGCTTTCCCATCTCACTGATTCCCTTATTGATGAGAAAGTATATTCCATGCCCGTATGTTTTTTAAAATTTCTGTATGCGGGCATGGTTGTAATTGTCAGCTTGGGAGGCTTCACTGAAATTGCCAAGAGCACTCAGCTGCCTGTGCCAGGCAGGATGTGCCCCAAGGAAGGGCTCCTCCCAGGCTGTCTCAGCAAGGTGCACACTCCATCTTTCCCAGTGTTTCACTCTTCATCTAGCTCTACGTCTTCCTTATTTCTGGCCCTTGGCCAACTTCAGTTCTACTTTTGATTTATGTATGAATGTTAAATTACTTGCCTTTGGTGACTCCAGCCTGACGGACTTCAGCTACTTGGTGATCTCGGCTGGCACAGCGACATCTATCCTGGGTGAGGAGCAAAAGAGAAGTCAGTTTGTTGGCTTTCCTGTTTGACCTTGTTAGAGCTGAACCAACTGGGGAATTCCTGTGAGCTTCCTGGGGTGCAGATCGCTCTGTGCACCAGGGAGCCTTTGCATTTCGGCGTCTGTCCTTGCCCTGTGAATGAGTCTGCGGATTGAAGCTGCCAGGGCTGGGCGAGGGGTGCAGGATGGGCCAGGCTGGGGGTAGAGGAGAGTGAGTGAGTGGGTGAATGAGTGAGTGAGACAGTGTGTGTGTGTGTGTGTGTGTGTGTGTGTGTGTGTGGAGGGTGTGTGTGTGTGTGTGTGTGTGTGTGTGTAATTACAAAAAGCCCAATTTTCACTGCATGGGTACAAAATAATTTTCATCTGTCTCCTAAGCTAATTAACTGGTTAACAGAGATTTTAAGCACTCTTATAAATTCAATATACCCAGAGTGCATTAAAAAAAACAAAAAAGAAAGAAAACTCCTAAATTTCTCATATTTTAGACGGGCTGGTTTACAAAAACCCTTTTCATACAGGAAATGCTAGCTGAGGGGATTTTTATAAACAATTAAAATTCAGGACCAGCATGATAGCCTAGTGGCTAAATCCTCGCCTTGCATGCCTGGGATCCCATAAGGGTGTTGGCTTGTGCCCTGGCTGCCCCACTTCTCATCTAGCTCTCTACTTGTGGCCTGGGACAGAAGCAGAGGATGGCTCAAAGCCTTGGGAACCTGCACTTGTGTGCAAGACCCAGAGGAAGCTCCTGGCTCCTGGCTTTAGATTAGTTCAGTTGTGGCCATTGCAGCCATCTGGGGAGTGGATCAGCAGATGTTTTCCTCTGTATATTTGCCTTTCTAATAAAAAAATAAATAAATCTTTTTAAAAAAGAATTAAAATTCAACTAATCAAGGTCAATCTTCAGGCCAATCAGGTTTGATAAGATTTGGTAAGGTTTGATAAGATTGACTTGGCTAAAGTCCTCACCTTGCACATGCCGGGATCCCATATAGCTGCTAGTTCATGTCCTGGCTGCTCCACTTTCCATCTAGCTCCCTGTGTTTGAGGCCTGGGAAAGCAGTCAGAGACAGTGCAAGGCCTTGGGACCCTACACCTGTGTGGGAGGCCTGGGAGAAGCTACTGGCTCCTGGCTCCTGGCTTTGGATCACCTCCTCTGCAGCCATCGCAGCCACCATGGAGTGATCCAGCAGATGGAAGATCTTTCTCTCTGTCTTTCCTCTCTGTATATCTACCTTTCCGATAAAAAATAGATAAGTCTATCGTTCCTTTTAAAAAGAAGATTGGCTTAAGTTACATGTCATTTTAAGATTTTTTTTAAACTAAAGTTTGGTGTGATATCTTCATGAAGGCAGAAAGCTTTTTAGCAAGTTTAATCATCAGATAAATGGATATGTGTCCTATATAATATTTAGGATTGCAAAAAATGTGAACATTTCAACCAAACCAAGTAATAATTCTGGAAAAGCTTTATATCAACAGCTATGGCTGATAAAATATCTGAACATACCATCTAATGCCCTTGCCTTCAAACCCACTGCCTGATATTAAATGGAGATGATGAACAATCTTTGGATATAGGGGTAATTTCTAAGTGAAAGAGGACATGGAAACCTTGGTTACTAAGCCCTGTCTCACCGTGTGAAGTTAAATACTTCAGCTCCCTGTTTGCATGTCACGGCACAGCTGTGTCTTTGGGTCTTGTCAGTGGAAGCATTCATTCCCTTTTGGCACTTGGAGAGGGTGTGAAGAGATGGGGGTGGCTGTCGGGAGCAAATTCCACATTCCTCTACACTGGGTCTGCCTACAGGCTCCTGTATGCTACTCATCTACCGCCAGGTTATTCTCTTTAAAATTGGATTTGTTTGCAAATTTTGACTACAAGTGGCTAAGACCACACCACATATGAAAGCTAAGAAAAGGAATTTGTCTGCAAGATAATGGATCGTATATCTTAAGGGGAAAAAAAGAAAATTTTGACCTAAAGTGTCTGGCTGCTCAACATTGGAACAAGAATAATGAAAGAAAAAGCTTGCATATAGAAAGTGGTGGGTTTGTAGCCAGTAAATTGCATTTGCCCGGGTTAATGATATCTGCAAATAATGAGTCTGAAAAAAACAGGCAAAGGAACATTTTTGAATTCTGGAGAATTTCCCCTGAGGCTGATGTGAAGATTCATGAATTTAATCAAACGGGGTAGGTGGAGCCAGAGGATCTTCCCTATTGAATCTGACACTAATAAAACATCAGAATTTGGTTTCTCTCCCTAAAATGATAAATTGGTCTTCGAGCATTTAGTCAGCTTTCCCAGGGAGAGTAGAACATTATTTCTTGCATTCCGTGTTAGCTGTTTGGGCAGCAGGGGTTCCAACTCCCTGCCTTGGCTGACTTTTCCCTGACCCTGGGTCTTCAGCAGCTAAGGTGCCAAGGTGACCTTCGGCAGCACGTGTTCAGAACAGTGCACTGCCACTTTGATCCATGGGTAATCAAGCTATTGTTTTCATCTTAATCAAGGGTCTAAAGCTTGGATGACTTGATTTTCTACACTGAAATCAGACCACAATTTAGAAAAGAGAAATATTGGAAAGTCTTCTATGTCTAAAATTCTGAGTTGTCCCAAAAGTCCCATAGTAAGACACAAAAATTTATTCTTTAATCTTACAAAATAAAAAAGAAGAAGTTGGAGACACTTAATTTCTTTTACATAGTTTGTCATTTGCCCAATAGAGCTGTAAAAATTCAATGACTGAATGACAGAAACCTGGCTTGTGAAATCAAAGAACAGTTATAAACGCCACTATATAAGAAACTAGGTATTTATCCTAAATACCACAAAATTTAACTCTCTTAATACTGCTGTTCCTATAAAAAAAAATGACCCCACAGACGCTCGGTGTCATCAACAGCTAGCTTTCCATTTCCTCTGCTGCTCATATCAAGCCCTTGGGTTTATACCCTGCATCTTCAACCAAAGACACAACAGAGACTCCAGGGGAGGCCTCAACCAGGCATCAACAGCAACTGATGTCTCAAGGGTTATAGACTCACTGCTCTGGCTTCACAACGTACAGCTAGCATCATCCAGACAACTGCCATCGGCCGGTCAGGTTACTGGTCAGAGTCTGGGGATCCTGTGTAGTCTGGAGGCAGACAGTTTGCAGGCAGCTACTACCCTCAAGACCTAGGGGAAACAGGACTGAATTAATAGATGAAAAAACCTGTAATTGTAGTCATTTATTTTTTGAATACTATTATCATTTACTAATAGGTATTTAAGGACATATTTTTTCTTTTTTTTTTTTTTAATAGTTATTCGTTTGAAAGGAAAAGTTAACGGGGAGAGGACAGGAAAGGAAGGTAAACAGAAGGAAAGATTACTTATGCTCTGGTTCACTTCCCAAGGGAGTGTAACAGGCAGGCCTGGGTCAGGCTGAAGCCAGGAGCTAGGAACTCTATTCTGGAATCCCACATGGTAGCAGGGGCCCAAGCGCTTGGTCATTTGCTGGGGGCTTTTCCAGGGGCACTAACAGAGCTGGGTCAGAGATGGGATAACTAGAACTTGAAGTGGTACTTTGATACGGGGTGCTGGTGGCACAAGACACAGCTCAACCTGCTGAGCCACGATGCTCAGAACGGAATATTTGCACTGATTTTTTTTGCTCTGCATAGTAATTTGGTTATTTGTATGTTTCAATTGGAACTTGCTTTCCTTTTTTTAGTCAAGATGTTATTTCTTGACACATTAACAACCAAGGTCTACTGAAGTGTCATGTTGAAACTCAAGTTCATTGAACTGGGAGTGAGAGGTCCCCCTGGAAACAGCCTACAGCTCTGCTTTACCTAGAGTCCAAACTTGCAGGTACCTGTGCAGTAGCAAGGGAGGGGACGTCCTGTCCCCTTGGGCACATTAGTGAAATCTGGGTGATGAGAGAGAAAGAAAGAGAGAGAGGGAGAGAGAGAGAGAGCACGCATGACAATTCACCACCATCTTTAGAATCTACATGTGAAATCTCATGGACTTCCTTGGACTTCCGGTCTTAGGACAGAAGATCAACTTTTTTCCCAACTTAAGATTCATCACTGAAATTTTCAGGCAGAAGTGAACTGGCTGGCCTCAGCAGTGTCTTACTCAAAGAAGGGTATGGTTAATACCTCTGGCTTCAGCTGTGTAAATAACCAGGCGAAAGTATAATGAGACCGGCCCTTCAGTGTGACCAGGCATAATCTTTAGAAATGATTTATGATCAAAATACAGAAACTATTGGAAAAAATGAACATGTCAAGAAAAGAGGGCCCTGTGTGCTTTCAATGTGAGACTTGGGTACTGTTTACAGGCTTGTCTGTGGAGTCATTCATTACGCAGGAGACACGGCTGTACTTAGTGCTGCCAGCAGGGCTGAGCGACGGGGAGGTAAGCTGAGCTGTGATGTGCTGAGGCCTCTCTGGTAACAACAAAAAGAGGGCCCCACAGGTCACTCCCTTTCACTCCCTTACCAAGGCAGCAAATGGATGCCACAATGAGCTTCCTCATTGCTCGCTGTTCTTCGTATTTAGTTAGCACAGGGGGCACACCGTCATTCTAGAGCAGGTAAGAGGCATGCTTGATTACCTTACTGGACACGCCTCAGTTCTCAGGACAGAGACTGGCAGAAGCAGCCCTCTCTCCCTCTCCAGGCTAGCAAATGCCATGGCCCTCCCTCATGAATTAATAACTCTGCCCATGCCTGCATCCACCCTGAGAAGGGTTGGCACCGAGGCTTAGCCTGTCTCTTTCCGGGCTCTCGACAACAGCCTCAGGGAATCCTAGGCCGGTACTGGATTTAGTCTCCTCAGTGGATGCTCCAAGTGGCTCCAGACACAGACAGGGAGGCAGGGATGTATCTGCAACCTTCGCCTCTGCTGTCCTGGGCACTAGTCCTAACAGGCCTGCTGGTTTCTCCAATTACTGATTCATGAAGGCCTCCGAAACTGGTACCAGAACCATACCGGATGATTGGTTGACTTCATTAGGGAAACCTCAGAAACCACCATTTAACTGACCCTGTGCCATGAAGAAATCAACAGTGAAAAACACTAGTAATTTTGTGCCCAGGGGGCATTTCGAAATCTAGCCAGCCACTGTAATAGACAAATTTTATAGTCCCTGTGGCTGAACACAAAGAGAGACCATTTCTTACACTGGGAGAACAGAATTTGCAGTGGGAGACCCACCAACCTGGGCTACAGATCCTCTGGCTTCTGTGGTGTGTGCCTCGTTTCCTGGTGGTACCGGGGGTTAGTATTCAGCGGGTGTGTAAGGTGGGGAGTTGGGGAAGAGGGAGGGATAAGCCTTCATGGATCAGGCCAGGAAAAGGTATCATCTCTCCAAGTCCCCTAGGCCAAGCAGTGGGGCCAAAGCCCTAGGTCCTGCAGGCTATGCTGAGACCCTAACCTGACTGCCTTCTAGAAGGAGAAGCCACTTCAGTTTCAAAACCCAAATCACTCTGTTGTGCTAACCTGGCAGCAGTGGTCCTGGCAGAGAGCACAACGGGAAGCCTCCCACCTGCAGCCCCCGGGGCAGTGTCGGTCCTTTCCTCCCACTCTCCTTTATTTTCAGACAGAAAGTGTTCATTGGCAGGCCTAGACTTAGTTCTGCAGGGACTGGAAGGCCTGTCACCACTTGTGGGGAGGACTCTGAGAGGACCCTGCTAACCCAAGGGAGCACTCAGCTCCACCCTGGCTTCCCCTGTGGGATAGGAGAAATGACTGACTCAGCACCCGGGAGTTGCTCAGGGGTCTTGGATTTGTCACCTTAATTCCCCATCCCAGCATTCTGAGCCTCCTGAGAGAGGTTCCGCAACTTGCTTGAACCATCAGGGCCACCTCACAGCAGGAAGGGGCCGAGCCAAGGGGTCCCAGGCAGCACCTCCGGCAGCACTGAGTGATTGATCTTGCATTTTTAATGTAAAATACAGCAAAATGTTGAGTAATGAAAAATACCACCGAATCTAGTTGTTTTTCTGAACTGAATGTTCTGTCTGGCTCTGATTTAGCCACGGGGGTGGTTAAATCACCCCAGAGGATTGGAAATCTTTCTAAGACACAGCAGCCAGCCGTCCTGCCTTAATAGCCAATGTTGCCAAACTGAACAGTGTCACATTAATGTTGTCCACAGGGATGGCTATCCCCACACGGGGGAAGAAATGACAATTTTCTACGACCTGAAGTTCAGCCTTGAGGCCTCACAGAAAAGGGAGAGATGGGTTTGTTTAAATTTTAATTTTAAATTTAAACTTTAAATTTCAGGACTTGACCATGTGATCACATGGGTACCCGGGAAATTTTCACATCTTCATCGTCCATAGCTACTAACTGAAGGCCTCAGAGAAGTCTGAGCACATTCTCAGCAATAGCACAAGTTCATGTTACACACTGCGCTTGAACAATGTTCATCAGAGAAGCACGATGGTAATTATGGTTCCCTATTCATATTTCATCACTACAATAGAAATGAGCTTTGGTTCATAAATCTATCCAATACTGTGGATATTGAATAATGATTTTTTTTTCTGTAGTAGTCACTGCCTCTGGTTATGTTATACAACTTTATTCTTAAAATCATTTTTAATGCTATAACAAGTCCTTACATGTGATTCTTGCTAGCTACAAAGAAGCCGAGTTTAGGGGTGTGAGACAACCTGGGGAGGGTCACAGATTTTGTGACCTGGTTACCCTGAATGTAGTTCAATATCTGTTTCCCCATGGCACAAAACCCTTCTATTTTTACAAAGTCAATGTATAACTGAGTCTTTATTAATAAACATGTTTTTTAATTGACATGTAATTCTATGTATTTGTGGCTACAGTGTCTAATTCAAAGCATGTCTACAACGGGCAATGATTAAACCGCTGGTTATGACTAAGGCCTTGGAATGACATCCCCTTTGCCCTAGAACTCAGACTGTGGTCACTCACAAAGCAAAATTTCTCCCTTTTTCCTTGCCACCATTGGAAGCTGAATTATAGTGTGGGAGACTCAAATGTCAACACAGTTCCTGTCCTTAAGTGGCTCAGAATTCAGCAGTAGTTCTGGACAAGTAGATTAAAAACAAACTCCATCAACTAAGGGGACACCTGCCCAAAACAAAAAAGAGCCACACCAGGTGCAGGAGGAGGAGATGGCTGGGGAGCACTTAATGCTAGGTGAGAATTCCCAGCAGAGAGGTTCGGGAGGAGGTTTGAGGACAGTGAGGTGACTTCTCAGCTATACCAAGAAGGAAGAGAAAGGAAGGAAATGGAGAGGAGAGTCTAGCTAAGTGCACAGCTGGCAGAAGGCACACAGCTGAGACAGTAGGGCACGTTTAGTTTCAACCTGAGCAACACAGGTGAGGACTGGACTGGGAGCATCAGACCTGGACAGGGTCCACTGGGGCACTGGGGGCATCAAGCAGGGCTGTGTCATTCCGTCCCGCAGGCCCTGGGGCTAGTGCTAAGTTCACCAGCCACTTCATTCATCTCCCTGTCGATTACACAACCATTTTCTAACACTTGGGACAAAACTGAAATAAACCATGTGTCCACATGGGTGAGGTGGATAAATGGTACAAATACCAGTTTAGCCTGAAACCATCACAGTGTCCGCGTTTGGCTTTCCAGATCCTCCTAAGGTTCCCACTGAGCCAGAACAGAGTGGTGAAGCTGGGGCAGTGAGCAAGGGTTTGGCTGATGACATGTGAATCTGGGAGACTGAAAAGGTTTCTACAACAGGCAAGGACATGAGTGCACACAGATGGCCAGCTCTCACAGACGGCCAGATCTCTGACTTTATAAACACAATTAGTGTGCTCTGCTCATCCAATCAGCATTTTCTTGAACTTGTCTGGAAAAGAAAAATTCATCTTGGGAAGCTGCTTTTGATTAGATTTTCCCGGCTCGTGCCTTGGGAAGGAGATCCCCCCTGTTTTAATTACATCAAGTTGGGTCTGAGCGTGGCTGCCAAGGACCTGGGGCTGTGCCCACAGTGGGCTTCTCTCTCAGGATGCTCTGTCATGACAATCAGCTTAATTCACTGAAGGAGAGCTTATTTCTACCTTGTTGTGAAAATCACCCACGTTGAGCCACCCTGGCACAGTCACATTCCGTGGGCTCTGGTCCCTCTCCTTGCACGCCCTCTTCTGCCAGGCTCTCCCCAAGGTAAAGCGGGAGGCTTGGGCACAGGGGCTTAGGGACAGCCAGCTGTGTGATGTTCCTTCTCCCATGTGTGGACTCTCCATCGGCTCACCAGGGAGGAGCCCTCCTGTGTGAGTCTGGGCTGTTTCGTGTGATTCCAGCCTGCCTCACCCAGCCAATGGTGGCACGGCAATGTTTTCTCCTTTTTCTTTTCTGTCTTGACTCAGAGCTCCAAGTATAAGGAAGGATTTGCAATGGGCAACTCTTGCTGCGTTCCTGAAGAATGCCTCTTGGAAGCTGAGTTTGGTTAACAGCAGCGAGTTAAATACTGGCTTCCTCATTGAACTCTACCTGGGCACACGGCATTAAATATGGAGAAAACTGCTGATCCTTCCTTGGCTGCAACACACTGAGCCAGGTAAGTGGAACATATCAAAGGGAGTGAACTGACACAAAGCTAAAGGCACACAACAGGTCTTGTGGTTCACAATGAGTCACCTGACCATGACTGCCCCTTCTGAGGACATGTCCCAAGTCTAGGCAGAGAATTTTCTGAGATGCTTCATCTGCAAGGGTTGGCCCCATGCTCTCACTGGCTGCCCAACCCTGGCAGTTGGCACAGTTTCTGCCTGGAAGTCCTGAGCGGGGCAGAAGGAAGACACCCGGCTGCAATGACACTGGCCCCTGGGACCATCACAGCTATTCTCATGTTTCTCCAAATTCGGTTTTGCGGTTGGAGCATTCTTTCTATTATCTCATTTCATCCTTCTAACAAGTCTACAGGTCCAGTGACAGATCGTGTGCCCATCGGCACACATCTTTCCCATGGGCATGATGAGATTGGATTCTGAGTTATCTCTTTGCTAAATGATGTCTGTCACAGCGCACCAGCCCCTGCCCTGCAAAGAATCACCAGAGTGGCATCCCAGGAGAGCCTGCAAGGAAAGTGGGAGAAACACACAGCTGTGTAGTACCCGGGCCTCGCTACCAGGGTGCGCCTTGAAAAGGAGACAAAGAGCTAGTGAAAGAATTCTCAGCGAGGGGAAATGTCTGTGCCAAGTGCAGAAAAAGTTCCTAGATGAGACCAAGTCTCCAAGGTTGGGGGATTCCCTATGCGATAACGGACAGCTCTGGCTTGGATGAGAGAAGCCCTCCCACTGCATCCAAGCTCAGGTACCGTACAGGGCCATTAAAATTAGGAGCGTGAGTCACATTGCTCCTCGGGGAGCTGCTGTCGAATCGATATTCTGAAGTCAGAGAATTGTAGGAAAGTTCCGCCCGAGGTGGAGAGACATCATGGGGAAGAGGAAAAACATAAAATAAACACCATGCTTAGCTATCTGGCATTCCTGAGTCATGCACAAGGTTGTCTTGCCTTTCTGCTCTGACTCCGCAAAAGTCCATTTTCTGACATTTGTTCTTGGCCTAAAAACAGAGTATCAAAGGTTGATCAGCCCCGGGGATCCCGTGGTGAGCTGAAGACCTGGCATTTTGAGCACTCTTTGCTCCACAGGGGCAGGAGACACCAATGTCGAGTGAGGGGCAAGGTGAGTCCTAGCAGGGGATTGGGAAAGGAAGGACTGATGGACTGGCCAGAGGGAGGAAGGGAAGGGGTGAGGAAGGGACAGAAGGAGGGAGGAAGGGGTGAGAGAGGGAGGGAGAGAGCAGTCCCCTCCACCCTCTAGTCCCTTTAATCCTCAAAGCTACCTGGATACTGTTCCCATTTGTAGCGTCTAAATTTGGTTTTATGCTGTCTTCAGAAGAATGCTTATTTCAGCAGTCATCACAGAAAATTTAAAATGTTCTTGAAATAAAAGACTTGGCAGTGAGTGTGACTTAGCCCCAAAGGGCTGCTGGGGCTGCTTCTCCCCTGCTCAGGGTCACACAGCAAGCTGCGGCAATGCAGGTTATCCCCGACAAGATGTCAGCCCTTCTTGCTTCCTCACATCTTTCTGGCATCCCTTGCTTGCATCCCGCAGGCCAGTCTCTCAACCTACCACAGAAACTAGTTATGCATGTCTGTCTCTTTAAGCACAGAGGAGAAGCAAGATCTCAGAAGAGGGGGGATGGGGCGATGCAGATGGGCTCAGGCCTGCATCCCCTGTTCCTGGTTTTCTTCCAGCCAGCCAGAGTTCCAACCTGGAATCAGGCCCTGGCTGCCTTCACAAGCTCTGTCTGCCCTTGACTCTGAGTTCACGTCTAGGGGTCATGCTGTTCAGCTGTCTCTAGCAGAGCGGACCCTGCCTCAGATTCTGAGCCCTCCCTTCCCCCATCCCCAGCTCAGCCTCATTTAATACTCTTGTGTCTGACCTTGATCCCACACATGCCCTGGCTTCCTCCTCCTCCTCCATCTCCTGCTTGTGACTGCTTCCAATGGAACTGCTAAGGAATCGCAGCTCCTCCCTAACCTGGTACAACTGAGCTCCTTCCTAAGCAGGCCTCAGGGTGTGGGGAGGACAAGGGGCAGCCTTCCAGCTGTGCTCCTGGCTTCACTTGGGGATGGGCACAGACCAGCCTTCCCCCTGGAAGAGCTGCAGCTCTGTGATCCTGTGCAAGAATACCCCCATCACTCCTAGTTGGAGATGAGACCACACATGCACTGGTTGGATGATTCAGAATCTGACATATGACAAAGCTTTCCTTATTTTGCCAAATTCTTATTAATTTTTTCCTAATTGTTTTGTCTTCCCTTTACATTTATTCTGCTTACCATCACAGCACCACCCTAGAGAGGCCAAGTATGTGGGTATGACTTAGACCCAAAGGTGCATGGGGCTCTGAATCACAGCCCATATCTTTCAGCGAGTTGTGGCTATGGCAGGCTGGGACCACTTCTCCCAGACAGATCCTCTTGACCATGGACTTTCAGGGACCCTGTTGTCTTTGGACACTCTTGATGACCTACCTCACTGAGCCTAACTCTCTACACAAGAGCTATCACAATGACCTTTCTGTTATCCGTTTTCTGCTCCCCCAGAACCCAAACATGTTTCTGGAAATCTTGTGCTTATGTAAGAAAGACACCCAATACAAAAATGTTATCGAATGATGTTCCTCTCAGTCGAGTCTCAAACTTGTTTACCTCTTGTAGGAAATTTCCTTTCTCTGCTCCCGCAGCAGAAACGATAGGATGAAGGGGAAGCCTCCCACCTGCTGGACAATGAGGCCCTGTTATCCTAGCAGCCAGGTTGACATCTCCCCATCAGGGCAAAACCAACAGAACTGGGGTGGAACACTGATTTGCATTCTTTCTGCTAAAAGCAACAGACATTACTAGTTATTTTTTAACAACCTTTGGGCGTAACAGTTGATTGAGGTCTCTTAAGCCCCTCCCCGAGCATCTCCCCAGCTCCCGTCAAGGAAAAGATAGAGATGTTTCAGCCCAAACTGAGAAGCAGAGGAGAGATCTGAAGGAGCAGAGAAAGGAAATTTCCTACAAGAGGTAGAGAAGTTTGAGACTCAACTGAGAGGAACACCACTGGACAAGCACCTCAAGCATGTCACGAAAGAAGGAACTGTAAAAACACCCCTGAGTTAGTGGCTGATGGTGCTTCCAGCCATAAACTAAGAGATGTTGGAGTCGGGTACAAGCACACCTAACAGGAGACTGCGTGACAGAGTGACAGAGAAGGTTCAAATGATTCTTTCGTTTAAATCTCCCAAGATCTGATTTGTTTTGAAAACTAGCAGAGAGCCTGAACTGGTAGCGATAAAGTCATAAATAAAACCTGAATTGCAGAGCAGGATGCAGATCAGAACCACTGGACAGAAGGAGACCAGGAGAGCCCCAGAGAGGGAGGAGAGGTAGGGCAGAGTCTTGGCGACCCACAGTATTGCTTCAACAGTGTGAAAGCTACGGCTGTGCAGCTGAGCCTCCAGCAGGAGGATCTAGTGGGAAGCAGCAGGACCAGGATAGTGCAAAGCAAGCATTGGCTCACCCTCTGAGCCAAAAAGTGGCATTAGGCTTCATCTTATGGGTTAGAGGGAACCTCTGGAAATGCTGATTTGAAAGGAGTCTCAGGTTCCTGCAATTGATTAGCGGGTTGGACAGTAGACTCGCTGAGTTAGAAGAACAGGTGGTTCTAGAGATCCACTCTTGCTAACTGGCCTTCTATGTATTAGGATTTAGTGTCTAAAGCCTAACTGAAAATGAGTCTTTCCTCTTTTCCCCTATGCATTATTTATCTTGAGGACCCAGTGGGAAAGTGAGGCATTGTGACTTTGGTGTAAATAGATTGCTTGGCCAAGAAAAACTCAGAAAGAACTGGAATCAATCCCACCAATTTTACACTCAGATTATTTTTGGAAATTAGAACTCAGTATTTCCCCTTGCATGGAGAGAGGTTACTGGAGAACTCATGGGATAACTGGGCAGTGGGACGAGGATGGAACCTTTGGCTTCTGCTCTCCCGTCCTGCCCAGGCAAAGTGATGCTCAAGCTTCTGGTACCACCACCCAGGCCATCAGTGATCCTGGACAGCATTGGGCTCAGGCCAACAGGGGCTATGAGGATGTCAGGACTTACAATGACATGATTCGTCCTGATTGGACCACAAGGGTCAAGTGGGCAATGTTGACATAACCCGTCTGGGTCTAACCACTGCTTGTCCCTCCTACAGCCAGAGGTAGATGCTCAGGCCTCCAGATGAAGAATAGATTCAGCATTGCCTCCTGGTTACAGGATTGGCCTCTTGCACCAGAAGCTGATATCTGCAGCTAAGCTGCAGATCAGAGTGACAATCCATGTACAAGTGTGGTCACAGCTAGATCAGCCCCTAGCTGCCACTGGGTCAGAACTCACTTTATTCCTAACAACATACTGGTCAAAACTTTAGTTAAATATTAAGCATCAGTACAGTAAGACTTCATTCAGGTTGTAATGTCTGTACTTTATCACCAGAAAAATAAAACAAGTAGACACATAAAAGTGATCTTTTTTTCAGAATGTGCTTGCAAGACTGAAAATAAAGAGCCCCCAGCTATCTGTCCTAATACATGATCTCCTTTCCTATATTACATGTATTTTTAAAGGAGTATCCATTATATACTAATTTCCGTGACCTCCTTCCCCACAAATGTCTCATGCACAGTAAGCATGTTGGATAGCATTGCTTAGCTTAAATGTCAGGTTGTAAAGTTGAGTAGTGCAAACAGCCCTGTACTTGAATTTGAACGTGCTCCCAAGTTGTTGTACTCCTATCTGGTACACTGCAGCAGTTCTTGCCAGTAAGCACTATGAACAATAAGGTCCTAGGGATGCTTTTTTTTTTTTTTTGTAGAGGTGCTTTTAACCCCTCTAGGCCTTGGCTTTCTTGTAAAGATGGGGACAAATATTTCGACACAGTTTCAGGCCTTGGGCAATGCAACCTCCTCTTCTAGGAGCATCTTGTCCTTCTCATTTCTAGATTCTGACCAGGAGTCACCTTCTTTTTGAAGTTTTCTTTGGCTGCCTCTGGAGATCCAAGAAGACCTGACATCCACCATGGGGGGCTTAGTGAAGGCCCATCCTTTTTCTCCAGACAGCTACAACATGGAGTACAGAGAACATGGGTCTCTGTGAGACAAAGATTTCTTAGAGGGCAACCCCTAGGTCTCACTCAGCTCTGCATGCCCAATGCTCAGAACATCAGAATTGATATATCATTTCTGGATGAATAATTAACACTGTAATCAGCTGAGTGATGTGGGCCATTTTGGGTTTTGAAATGCATACAAATTCCCACCCTGGCACAGTAGGACACAAGGCAGAGAACCCACACTGTCACCAGAACCCTCTGTAAAATTCAGAGGTAAACCTGTGCAACGCAAGTCATTACCCATCACCAGTATACAGCCTAAGACATAGAGTCACATTTCATAAGGAGGTCAAGACTGGGTAGGAAGTGTTGGTTCACAGAGTCCCCTGGGCGGGTTAAGGGAGTTCTGGGTATATAGAGAGAGACAGGCAGGACCCTGATGGTGGGTGGGCAGTAAAGACCTATCCCAGGCCCTGCAGTTACTTTATCTCACAAAATGTGGGAAATAGGTTGGCTTCCTCAAAACTAGTGACAGGTTAGTCTTTGTGTACTGAGAATCCAAGTGAAGTGCAGGGGTTTCCATGCCCCCAGGCATGTGGGAAGGAGCAAGAAGCAGCTCAAGTTTGGTGGGAAACAAAGAAGTTCCAGCCCTGTCCTCAGGGACAGGTCACAAAGGGAGAGATATAAGTCCAGTTGGGTGTTAGAGGGCTTCAGAGGGGATGGCTTCCATTATGGTTGTTCCCCTGAGAGCAAGTGGCTTTTGTCATTCGTTTCTAGAACATGGACTAAGTTGCCTTTTAATACAGAAAATCTGTATTAAATCTATAGGACCAAGCTGTGGTTATCTATAGCCTATTATATTTTTACAAGAACAACCTGCTGGGGTTATAGTTTAATTAAAATAAACGGCACTCATCTAAAGCATGCAGATTCATGAGTTTGGACAGAATACACCCATGGCTACGGGCTCAACTGTGTTCACTCAAACTTTCATACCAAAGTCCTAACCCATGGTGTGTGACTCTACTTGGAGAGCAGGCCTACTAGAAAGTGAATAGCGTTAGATGAGATCCTATGGGGGCACTCTGATGGGGGAACACTGCCCTTGGGATAGGAGACACCGGGCGGGGGGGCGCATTAGAAGTTGGTCATATGCAACCTGGAAGGCAGCCCTCACCAGAAAGTGACCATGCTGGCCTCTTGCTTCCAGAATTTGTGATCAAGTTATTCCTATTACTCAGAGGTGGGGGCTGAGCCCAGCAGTGGAGACAGTGATTAACAAGTTCACATCTGGAGGCACCAATGGCTTCCTTCTGCCTTTGTGGAGCTGGAACTGCTGGTGGCTTTGCTCTCTTCCATGAGTTCTGGGGCCTGAGGATTTCACACTTGTTTTGGTCCCAGGAGTGAGTAGGGCAGGGAAGAGGAAAGGCTCCGAGAGGCTTGTCCTGGTGACTTGAACAGACTTTCTAGTTGAAGCCAAGAGCTGTCCAGCAGCGGCAGCAGCAGCAGCAGCAACAGGTACTTTGAGCCCACACAATTCCTGGGTGTTTGGTAATCAGAACACTTCTGTTTTCCAGCATCTTCTTTTCTCTTCTCCGGGAATCATATTTCCTCCTGTACTTTTTCAGAAAGGCTTTTTAAAATTCTCCCTACTTTTCCCCACTGCTTCCATCCCAAGCACCAAGCAGTTTCCAATCCTATCAGCATTTCTGCAAGTCCTGGACCTGACCCCAACCCAGCAATGTCTGCAGAATGAATCTTTGATTAGATCACCAGGAAAGGAGTCAGCCAACACAACGGCGGTGCTGCAGGTCTCTGAGGTTCCATTTGGTGCATATGCAGGCAGCCTGGGACATAAAGCTGCTTTTGGGGTGAGCAGGGCTGGCTAAACAGGAAGAAGGAGCCCTCTCTGGCTGGTCCCATTGCATCCTCATTCCATTCCCCACCCCCAGCAGTCTGGATTACGCAGAGCCATCTCTTAGCCCTAGGTATACTGCGTTCTGCTCAGCTGCTGCTGGTGCTATGTGGCCTTCTCACATGCACTTGCCACCTAGTGTTGCCCGGGTGCCTGCCCAGGCGTCAGGTGCCAGCTCAAGGTCTCCTTGCCTTTGGAGCCTTACCACACACGCTCTCTGAGCACACCACCCACACGCACTGCCATCAGCTCGCTCACAATGTTACACCATCTGCCTCTTCTTTGTCTTTCAAGCTAAACAGTGAGCCCCTTCGGACAATGTCCAGTCTTCACCATCTTTCAAACTCACTGCCTTCTTCAGAACTTGCACAAAATGCACTGGAATTTTTGCAGAATCTATCTACACAACAAGACCCCTCCGTGCTTCTCTGCCCAGAGGGAGTGGTAGCAAAGGCAGTTTATGTCTCAGGTCCAGTCATCCTTGAGTTTAAGTTCCAGTCCACCACGTTTTGCATTCATTTCCTATCACTATGTAACCAATGCATACAGCCTTAGTAGGTGCAAAGAATACTCGGTTTTTTTTTTCTCCTGATTTCCACAGGTCAGCAGTCCAGTGCAGCTGGGCTGGGCTCTCTTGCTAGTGCCCTGGGTGGCAGGAACAGTGTTAACTGGACTGAGACCCCTTCCAGAGCCTAGGCTTTCCATGCATGTGGTTGTTGGCAGAACTCAGCCCTGTTCTGGCTGCAGGACGGCGCCCCATTCTGTTGCTGGTAACCAATGGAGAACGCTCCCACATCTGAGAACACTGTGTGCTGTGTGTCTCCTCCCACCTCAACGCTAGAGAAACATCTTCCTTGGGTCCAAATTCTCTTCATTCTTCAAACATCTTAAATAACTTTGTCTCTTCCTCCCCATGCGGATTTAAATGGCTTATGGAATTAGGTCAGAAGCACCTGTCTGGTTTCCCTTTTGATCAGCGAGTAATTCCAATTACAAGGACACAATCTGGTTGCCAGGTACAACAGTTAATTGTGGAAGTGGTGGCTCAGCTTACACACACATCTCTGCCCCACTCTCGGGGGAAGGCATCAAACAGAGAGAAGTGTCACCAAAGAGTCACTATCCCAGTCGGCCCACCACATCTTCTCTAGCTACCTGCTCTACACAATACTATTCTCAGCTGAAAAGTACAGATACACCTCTGCCCCAAATTGTGGTGAGGATTAAGTCACATGAAGAGTGTGTAAGAGCGTCCCAGTCACAGCCACTGCAGGCCTCATCCCTTCATCCTGTAATTTCCAGGCCGTTTGTCTTGTAACATTTCCCAGTTGGTTTGGAGAAGAGGCAACAGCTAGACTGTGTGACCAAGACAGGAATCACAAAATCCCAGTGACAAATGCAGATGAAGGTACGATTCACAGATGTCTCTTGATGTTCTGTGATAGAGGATGAAGACTGACAGCTAAAGATCACGCATGCTCAGTGAAGAGGATTTTTAGAAAGCTCACGGGAAGGCAGTGGAGGATGGCCCAAGTATTTCATCTCCTTTCATACAAGTGGGAGACCCAGACAGAATTCCTGGTTTCTGGATTTTGCCTGACCCAGTCCCAGCTTCTGTGCCCATTTGAGGAGTGAACCAGTAGGTTGAAAATCTTTCTCCCGTCTCTTATCTTTTCCTCTATAACTTACATGAGCTAAATAAATCTTTTAAAAGATGTGCATAAAATTAATTCATTTCAAAACAATCATGTGCCATGGGAGCCTTACAGGACGCTGAGTTCAGCAGCTCCCAAACACGGTTTTGCTGAGTACCCTCTCCCTAGCTGGCTACCTTTGCATCATGGGTCTCAGGCCAGTACCCCAGAGATCCTAACTTAGCAAGCCTGGCAGTACGCCCAGGAACCCATACTCATTAAAATCAAAACCAAAGTGTTTGTCGTATAATTCCAAAGCAGGGCCTGGGTGGGGAGGGTTGGAGCCAACACGGTCCTCCCTCCCTCCTGACAACATGAGCAAACTGGGGGCTCAGAGTCAGGAGTCTCCTGCTGAGAATCTGGCAGGGACAGGGCCAGGGCTCAGTGCCCGTTCTGGAAGGGCACAGTGGACATGGGGGTAATTAGACAAGAACCCTGAGCGCTGAGAAGTCTGCTCCCTTGTGCTTCTTGTCACAGTATGGCTTTCCAAGGGCTGACCCTCCTGGAATTGCCTGACCCAGGGGCTGCTAAGGAATGCAGACTGGAGTCAATGTGCTCATCCTGTGGCCTTTCCTGAACAAAGGCATCCAGCCCTCTGGATCTGAAATGTTAATACAGAGGCACTGGGTGAGAGGGCTCTGACTCCTAGGGACTGGCACTATGATGTCTGTTTTGGCCTTTTGGGCAGCCAGCAACGTTGTGCATTCCTCCTTTGAAGAGCCAGGTTGGTGGGTCTCGGCAGGATCCTCTGGCAGGGTGGGTGGGCACCTTCAGGCTGCTAGGGAGGCAGACAGTGGGGAGGATGGTGTGGAGGTGTGGCAGTAGCAGAGCAGCTGCACCAGTGCTGAGCATGTCCCTGTTAATTGCACCATGCACCACTCAGCAAGGTCCTTCCCAGCACAGCCCTGTCAAAGCCACCTTTCTCCTCAGGTGTTTCTCATTAAAAGATGTCACCACAAAGGACAGGTATCAGAGTTGACATTCTTATGACACCTGTAAAAGCAGCTGGACCTGAGAAGGGTTTCAGTGTCCCTGCTGCTGCACAGGAAGTCCCTGCCCTGGGAAACAGAATACAGGAGGAACACACAACTCCCAACAGGCTTGACCAAAAGCGATCTTCACCAAGACACATGCTAATCAAGTTCTCTTCAACCCAACATAAGGAAAAAAAAAATCCTTAAATGTGCATGTGAAAAAAATCAACTGACCTATAAAAGAATGGCAATTAAATCCACAGCTGATCTCTCACAGGAAACTCTACAGGCCAGAAGAGAATAGAGTGACATATTCTAAAAGCAAGAAATTGTAGGCCCAGGATAACGTACCCAGCAAAGCTTTCCTTTGTCTTTGAAAATGCAGTAACATTATTCCACAATAAAGAAAAGCTCATAGTATATGCTTCTTCCAAACATGCCCTACAAAGGATCCTTAAAGATGTTCTCTTGACAGAGAAAAGGAATTGCGCCCACCAAAACCAAAGGCAAAAGTGAAGAACATCCCAGTAAAATAACAGCAGAAGACTAAATCAATGAACAACCCATTGCAAAATTGACAGGATCAAATTACCACCTATTTGTATTAACCCTGAAAGTAAATGGCTTAAACTCATCATAAACGTCACAGATTAGCAGACTGGCTTAAAAAAACAAAACCCATCTAATTGCTGAGTGCAGGAGATACATTTCACCAACAACAGCAGAAACTGTATCTCGTGGATTTTGATCTTTCTGTTTTTAGTTTTATTCCTTCAAAACAGTTTTTCTCATATTAAATTCTTTACTGATTCATAGATAATATAGTAGTATCATTTTCTTCAAGAAGATTCTTGATTTCCTTTTTCATTTCTCCAGCCAAGACATTAGTCATTCAGTAGCATGGCATTTTAAATTTCTATTGCTTTTCCTGTTGTTGGTTTTGTTTTGTGGCTTTTCATTTAAGCGGATATATAGCAACTATGTAATGGAGACTATCACATCCAGATGTGAGGATACAACGCAGTGTCGATCTATACTTCCAGATCAAGATGGACTCCCAATAAAACTGTTCAATCTATCTTGACAGTAGGATGCTGGACTCTGCCATTGCCCATACCCACAATGATGGACTCATGACTGTTTGTGAGGAACTATACTGTTGTGATTTTATGGGGGAAATCAGTGGGGTGAGGAGGAGCTTTGGGGAGGGAACAGGTTATACTAAAATTCTCCATCATGTATACATTATCACTTTTGTTCCAACTGATACATAGTATCAGGTACTGTTAATTTAAAAGATTCAATGCACTTGATAGTCTTTTAATTGGATTGGACTGGATATAATTTTTGCTGATTAATGTGAAAGTTTGATCAAGTCATAGGGTTTTCTTATGATCTTGGTCCTAACTGCACTTTTCCTGAATGAGGAGGTTTTCTAGGGCAAGATTTCTACACTGTGAATGGTGGGCAGTGGGAGTTTGAGCCTGGCTTTCCCCCACCCCCGCCAGGTGCCCTTTATGGTTTTATTTCCATAAATATTAAGCTGTTAGGGCTTCTGATGTTCTCTTAGAAGCCTCTGGATGCCATAGAACACCAGCCCCTTGCAGAAGAGAGCTCTCAGGTGGCTTATTAGGGACCTCATTTTTTTTTCTATGAGGACCTTTTTCTTATTAGGACCTGATTTTGTTTTCTAATCATTTGACTTTACTCTCGGCCATTAGTCCTCATTTGGGCTTCAAGTCAGTTTCCTAACACCCCTGTCCATCCCTCCCCGCAGAACATCCACAGACCCCCTCCACCTGTGGGAATGCATGTACACTCGTGCCCACCTCTCCTGTCAGCGCACACACACACTTTAACAGAGCAGTGCTGAGCTCTATTCGTCTCTTCCTCTCCTATCCTTATGTTTCCCTCCTCCCTCCTCTCAACCAACCTGCTCTGTCTGGATTCCCCAATTCATGGCCAACTAACCTAATGTGAATGTCCTCTAAGGGAGCATGGCAACCAACAAGGTGCTGAATTCCTGATCCTGGGCATCAGTTACCCCTTCAGACCCAAAGGGAGCACACACTGGTCAGCTTGGTGACCTCGGGCAAGGCACTCACCCTGAGGAAGTTTCCATCTCCTTTTTTCTCAAATATAAACAACAAAATCACCTACTTACAATGTAAACTGAAGGGGTCAGGCATTAAGCTGGGGATCAATAATGATTAACTGTTTCGATTGCTACGTGATGATCATAATGTTCCAGGCACTATGCTAGGCATTGCTTCATCTCTTTAATTCTATCACAGTGCTCTGAAGGTGACAGTGTTCCATGTCACAGTGGAAGGAGGCGAATCAGGTGATTCTCCAATGGTGTCATCTGATCACAACTCAAGGACCCTAGAGCCCATCTGCTTTTCCCTCACACCACACACTGCCCTCGGTAGGCCACATTTAGAAGGAACTGAAAATTCTTTGTTACACAACCATTTCCTGTGCTAAATACCAGGCACCATGCTGTGTGCTTTCCTCATGCCGCCTTGTTAGATCCTCACATCAGCCTTCCATTAATACAAGCATAATTGTTACTTGCACACATAATATTAGAGAACTCACTCATCTCACTCATGAGTCCTGGGAGAACTTCAGGCACAAAAGAAAGTCACTGTTTCTCTTCAACCCAGGGAAAGCTGGACACGCTGCTGCTCACCAATGCTTCTTCATACATAAAGAGATGGTGGCAGTTGCCACAATTCTTAGTTCTGTACTTTTACCTAGATGTGTTGTCAGTCAGCTGTGCCCAATTGCTCAGACTTTGAGTACAGGCACATATGTTTCAGTGGTAAGACTGTAGCATGAGAATGAAATTAATAGGATCAACAGTGAGGCATGGAAATGTTATCCATGTTTTTCTGGTTAGTGATTATCTATTTTTTAAGATGTGAGATCCAAATTAACTTATAACTCATGCACAGCATATGATAAATATTCCTTCTAAACAAGACTGGGGATTCTTCATGTAACCAAGTTAGATGGACTTGATGAATCTGCCCAAGAGCATGTGTACAACGGCACTCTGTTCAAAGCTGTGACTGACACTCAGCAGACACCGCCTGGCCAGACGGCTGCTTCCTGGGCTTATGTTCACGCTAACATAAGTCAGATGGATCTGGCAGAACGCTAACTCGGCTTTGGAAGGAACAGGTGGACAAAAGCATCCATGCATAAAGGACTGAGGATCCATGGGAGAATACTCGTCCTGAGGGCAAGGGGAGCCAGGCTCCATCGCTCCATGCAGCAACCACGCTTTGGCCCTGCAAGGGAGGGAGTCTGGGTCTGAGTATCACACAACAGCCACACTGCCTCTGCCTGTGTCTCTAGCTCAGCCTCAGTGCCATGAAACCAAGGCTGTGGCAGGGAGAGAGGAGGATATTGTCAGGAAGTACTAGGAAGTATTGCTAAAGTAACACAGAACCCAAAGCTTCAGTGTGCAGCAATGTCCCACAGCGATGTCTCCCACATCAAAGAGGGCACTGGCTCCTGAAGAGCTCTGCTAAGATGGTACCAGTGCTCCTGCAAGTAGCTGAAACAGCATCAATGGATTATACAAAATGGCAAGGTTCAATAGAAAAGCAGAGGAGTTCCTGGCAAGAGGTGGCAAGTAGGTACAGATGAAGTAGTGTTACTCACTGGACTGGATGGTTCCCAGGCCAAAGGGGTGGTGGTCAACAGCAGATAACATGCTGTGACTGAACTTGGCTGTGACTACAGGAAGAACTGCCCCTACACCTTGCCCTGACTGCCCCTATACCTTGTCCTGGTTCCTCCAGGAATGATGTTTAGGGACTTTGAAGAAGGTTGTAGCAATGAAATAAGGAGAAAAGGAAATTTAGTGCATTACTGTAACCGCAACAGCAGAAGCTGTGCTGTCTCAGGCCTGAGGAAAACACATCACATCACAGCAGCTGAAGCCAGCAGTGTGTGCCACAGCACGGCTCTGAGACCTGGATGCAGGACCTCGAACTGTAAAAGCAGGGAGGAAGCTTCCTGAGATCTCGTTTGAAGATGATTTCCTGGACACAACATCAAAAGTACTGGCAAAAACGAAGTAGACTGCCTCAACACGCCTTCCACAAGTCAAAGGACACAATTGATAGAGTGAAAAAATATCTTGCAGAAAGGGTAAAAATATTTGCAAATTGCATATCTGACAAAAGAGTGATGTCACATCACTAATTATTAGGGAAATGTCAAAGAGAGGGGAAGACATGGAGGCTGTTTACAAGATAGACAGTTACAGCTGCTAACAGGTTCTAGAGACCTTTTGTACCATCTAGTACCTACAATTAACAGTACAGTTTGCACATTTAAACAATTAGCTAGAGGACAAAGCTTACACTGATACACCATTACTGGGGTTTGGGTGTGGTCCAGCGCCCTCAAGGTCCACTGTGATTGGAGGAGGCTTGTTACAAAGGGTGTTGCTGCTGGAAAGTTCTGTGGAACCGCTAAGAAGTGGGGGCTAGTATAAGGCCCTTGGAACATTAGCGGTGTGCTCTCAGGAAGACAGCTGTCAAGTTATCTTTCAGTTTCTCACAAGAGTATTACTAAGATTAAATCCTGGCCCCTCCCCTATTTTCCCTACTTTTTGGTTCGAAATGTGACTGCAACACAGCATCTTGCCATTGCTAACTGCCATTCACCAAGGGGCCCTCACCAGAACTGAGTAAAAACAGGTATCGTGCCCTTGAACAGCCAAGCACATTTCTTTTCTTCAAAAGAAGGCTCCATCAGGAATTTCATTATAGTAACAGCTGACAACTATAACCACCCAAAGCACATTTAAAGAAAAGAATACTTTTGTACATAGCATTTTTTACATTGACTACGATAATGACATATTGGTACAAATCCATCAAATTTTATACATTAAATATAGGGCATTATTTATAAATCAATTATGCCTCAGTAAGTAAAGATGAGGGAAAAACCTATGCTATCACCCCACTCTCAATAGGATGGCTACTATACTTTTTTTTTTCTAAAGCTAAACAAAAGGGCAATTAAAAAGTGCTGATGAGGATGTGAAATCAGAATCCTTGTATATTGCTGGTGGGGATTAAAATGGTACTGCAGCTATGACAAAGAGTGATGGGCCCTTGATATATTAAAAATGGAATCAGTCTACGATTCAGCAATTCCACTTCTGGAGTATGTCAAAAGGTGTTGAAAGCAATGTCTCAAAGAGATATTTGTACAACCTTGCTCATGACAGTATTACATAAACCAGCTAAGTGTCCATCAACAGATGGATAAATAAAATGCGCTGCATGCATACATTGGAACAGTATTTAGCCTTCACAGGTGCACAAATCCACACATACACACACACCAGGGATGACTCTCAAGTACCTTACACAAGAGAAAATCCGTATGTGTCCATGTAAGGTACATATCTAGGGTATTCAAAGTCTTAGAGCCTGACAGAGGACTAGGGATTGCCAGGGTCTGGGAAAAGTAGAATGAGTACATAAGGAATACAGTTTTAAATATTGAAGATGAAGGAACTCTGGATATCAGTAAACACAATAATGGAAATACAATTAACAAAATTGAATGGGACAGTTAAGCATGCTTAAGACAATAAATTTTATCTTCTGCATATTTTATCACATTAAAAAATTGGATGTGTGCCAGAACGAGGCACACTGTGCATAGCAAGCCAGCATCTGGCTGGTTTTCTGCATAGCCACTGCAGGTCAAGGTGGTGGCCATCAGCTCTAGCTCACTTCCCCCAGCCTTGTCACGAATGCCTTGTCACGAATGCCAGGGATCTGCATGTGCGCATGTGGGCAGATCCAAGCTTTATTTCTTCAGTTTTCCAGTGCAGGAGACGAACAAGTCTGGACATATTCTTGGGCGTCAGAACAGCGAAGCTGCTGATCAACCTGCAGCGCACAGACAGCCCCCAACAACAGAAACTGATGCAGTCCAGCAAGCCCACCCTGCCGAAGCAGACAGAGCAAGCCCGTTCCTCCTGCTGGGACAGAAATCCCACCAGGTGAAAGGAAACTGACTGCATCTTTGCAGGCAGAGATGGTGAGTAACTACAAAGAATCAATTCTTTCTGTCCTTTTCCCATGAGTGCTCAGGCCAGATTTTCATGCAGCCCTGGAAAGATGTCACCCAGAATCTGTCTTATTTTGTCCCTAGTGACAATGCCCAGCTTCAGCTTTTTTTTTTCTTTCTTTTTTTGCTGGAGAGTTGCAGCCTTAGAAGAACAGAAACCAAACTGTCCTCTCTGACAGATGTGCAGTGACTGTCCTGGTCCTGTGTGACATCATTCTCCACATACTCAGATTGTCTCTTTCCACAGTCAGCACTGTGGCCCGGATGTAGCCTGCTTCCATCTGCTGTCCTCCTGCCAACCTGTTGCCAGGGGTAAACCACAGCTAGCCTCGGAGTGATTTTCCAGAAGGAAGCTGGGATGAAACATGTGAGAATTTGATTCACAACAAGTATTCGTGTCACAAGACAAACATGCTGGCCAAGGGGTGGCGTCTCAACATCGGATGATTCAATCAAGAAGGTGATGAAATTCCTGCTCTTTGGAAGCTCATGATTACTGAAAACTAGTGAATGTGTCCACCACGGAATAAATTCTTCTCCAAGTGACAACTCAGGAATCAGGACCATAAATAATGGGCCACATTCCTTGTCTCTGCCAAGAGGTAATGGCAAGTGCAGTCAGTTATGTTAATTAAAATTACATACCTCTAGACTCATAAAGCTGGGAGGTAAGTACTGGCAATCCCCATTCTTAATGAAGCATGGAGGCCCAGAGAGAGGGATTTGCTGGACTGCCACAAAATTGGTTGATGGCCAGGGGGCTTTCCATCGTAGAGCGGTAGGCCACTGTCCTCTGCTGAGTGAATTCTTGCCCTGTTATACTGTTTACAAGGCCCCGGGGAGTGACCAATGGCCAGGAAAGGTGCACCCCACTGACCAGCCTGAGTAAACTACAAGTGCAGCAAAGTTACAGGCAATGCTTTCCCCTCTGGAAGATCGCGGGGGCACAAAAGCTTCTCTGCAACATTTTGTTATAAAAATTTTAAACACAGAGTTAGTCCTACCTTATCCATGGGGGAAAATTTAAGATCTTCACTAGGTACCTGAGACCAAACAACCTTTATGCCTATGTACCTGTAATAAATTAAACTGAACAATTAAGTACAGTAAGAGATTAGGAGCAAAAATAATAAAATAGAACTGTTTCTTTCTTCATAATTTCATACACAGAATTAATGTCTACTGTAGGGCTTAGTGGTGTCAGTTTACAAACTTTTCCTTTTCTTCCCCAGTTGAGAGTTGAGATTCTCACTGAATTCTCACTCAAAAAAGGCACTGCATGGTTTTTCTTGGCATTTCCAAATGGCCAGTATCACCACTCTGGCACTTTGGGGTCCTGCCTAAGTAAAAGAAGCATGATTGAAGCAAACCAATGCAGCAACAGTGAATCTGATGCCTGGGAAGGCTTCTAGGTCCAGAGGCAGGTGTCCACTGTATGAATATGCTGGAAAAAGGATGATGCATGCCCAGTGTGCAATGGAGCAGGAGTGCAGAAGCTTAAGTTATGCTACCCAGAATGACATGCAACATGTATATTCTTGAGATTGTCCATGAAATGCTTTCAAATTGAGGTTGACTGAAATCATGGAAAACAAAATCACAGCTAGAGGGAGACTAAAGGTGCATATCTGAAAAAATTTATTATTTGAAGGACAAATTTAAAGCAGAGATCAATCGATTGATTGATTCTCCATCTGGCAGTTCATTCCCTAAATGGCTACAGCAGCTGGGGCTAGATGGGCCAAAATTAAGAGCCTAGGATTCCATCCAGGGCGCCCGTGTGGAGCACCTGGGCCATTTCACACTGTCTCCCCAGGTACATCAGCAGAGAGCTAGATCAGAAATGGAGCAGCCTAGACATGAACAGGAACTTACGTGGGATACTGACAGCACAGATGGCAGTTTAACGCCTTGCTGCACAATGTAGGTACAGACCATGTTGACACTTCCTTCCATTCACCTTGTTAATAAAGATGGGAATCTCACACTAGGATTGTGAAGATGGCCAAACCATGCAACAACTTACAGTAGAGTTGAGATGTGTCATTCCTGTATGCTCACAACCAAAAGGCGGTGGGCACCATAGGCCATACAGAGTCACTTGGGGGTTGGTTCTTCATATAACCAAGTGAATGACATGGGCTGCAGGAGATTGGCTCTGTTCATTCTATCAACAAAGTGAGGAGGCATCTCTCAGCTCCTACAGGAGAGGGGAGGGGATGTGACTGACTTGGTTGAATAATTAATGGACTGGCGGGGAATTAGAAACCACAATCCAGGGATAAGCAGGAACTGGTATGTGGTGCCTTGGAGTAAGTATCAGATGGTAAAGGGGTCCTATCCAACAGAACATAGTGGCAGGGGCCTTGTCTCAGCAGATACAAAGGAAGCACAAAATGTTCAGCCTTACTTTCAGAACTTGCATAGCCAAGCTGATAAAATTTGGCAGTGAATGTGTGTGTGTAATATATATATATATACACACACACACATTTATCTCACCACCTACACTCTAGCACTGACACTGTACTTGCTGTATCACCCACTTGACGTGGGAAGATGTCCCTGTGATTTTCAGGTCACTATGATAAAATTATCATGGCTGGCATTCCCACTCCTGATCCCTTGAATTTTCCATTACTTCCCCGTAAAGAGCACAGAAGCAGGTGGTACTGAAGCCCCCTTGCTCCCCTTTGAATAGTTAACTAAGCTGTACACCCAGTACAACTCCCTCTGTCTCCTGATAGTATCAAAGGATGGCTTGAACATTGTTAAGAGAACTTTTTGTTTTGGGGCTGTCCTTGGAGGTCTTTCCATGTTTTGGGTTTTCATTCTTTTTCTCTTGAGCTTGCTGTACTTTCCTCTGCTTTGAATAAATGTTTCCCCGAACAACTTTATGCCTTCACTTGATTCATTTGTGCATGGGGGGAAGAATCTGGAATAAACCTTGCCAGAGACCAGGCTGCCTGGTATCACAACGCATTTATCCATGTATCAATCCCTCTTTCCATCCGCAGATCCATAGATTTTGAGTTTCAAAGTTGACTGAAAGACTGCACTACACTTGGCCCTAAACATGTCAGTAACTTACTGTGGCTTGGCTACATTAATTCACATGCCAAACCTTCCAAAGTGTGACTCTATTGAGAAGTGGTGGGACTCTGAAGACTCAGGGGCTATCGGGAGGCTGTGACAATCATCTTACCTCCTCTTATCCCCACCACTTCCAAGTTTCTGTAACCACCATTCTACTCTCTGCTTCTGATAATGGGATGGTCTTAGGCTCCACATAGAGGGATATTTCAAAAGATTTGTGGAAAATGGAATGATGAGTTTTAAAAGATTTTAAAACTGCAAATTTTAAAAGAATATGCATATTTTGCGATGGTATGCATAATCCTAATACAAGTGAGAATATCTGGATTTTGTCATTAAGTGCCTGATGTATTTCACACAGAATAATGTTCTCCAATACACCTATGCTATTGTAAATTTCCTTCTATTTACGTCTGAATAGTATTCATTTGTGTATATACACCACTCATCCTCTGACACTGAATACTACTTGGCTACTTGGACATGGCTGTAATCACACTTATCCTCCATTGGCTGACTTCATCTCTTTTGGAGAAATGACCCAAAGTGGGATTACAGGCTCATACAGAAGCTCTATTTGTAGTGTTTGGAAGAACCACTGCAATGTTTTCCATAATAGCTCTACTAATTTACATGCTCACCAGAAACATACTAGGACTGCCTTTTCCCCACAATATCTTCACACTTGTTCCCATCTGTCTTGTCTTTTCTTTTTTTGTTTTTAACAAAAGCGATCCTGCCGAGTATGATATACTAACCCATGGTTTTAGTTTGCATTTGCTGTGCTTGCTTCGGCAGCACATATGCTAAAATTAGTTTGCATTTGCTTAATGGTTAGCAATGGTGGGTCATTTCTTCATGCACGTGTTACCCACTGGTACATGTTTGGTCATGTAAGGTTTCTTTGGATGGCAACTCATTTTCCAAGTTCACCTGGCAACATATTTTTCAGGTTCTCCACATGGCTGCATGTATTAGCAGTGTTCTTTTGCTGACTAGTATCGCACAGTATAAACACACCACAATGTGTTTATACATTCTTCTACTGGTAGGTACTTAGATTGCTGGAAACATTTGATTATAAACATTTTTCACTTGTTTTGGGTAAAGGCCAAGAGGGTACAGTATATTCAGCTCCATAAGAAAATGCCAACTTTTTTCCCCCAAAGTAATGGCTGTCCTATTTTACACTTCCACCAGCAATGGATGAGAACTCCTGTAGATCCAGATTCTTACCAAGGATGAGTGTTGTGAATATTTTCAGAAATTGTTTTGAAATCAAGTTGAAAAATTGAAAACATGCATGTGGAAGAGGGCAGGAACAGCAGGGGTCATAACAGCGTGTGTAGAATGCTGCTCCAAGATTGTCAGCTTGTCGTAATTTTCTAGGTCAAAGCCAGGGTGGCACTGCTCTTTTCTCTGACATTTAAGAACTGTGATGTCCCTAGGCCCTAGTGAAAGCGTGTGAGAAATGAGTAATGGGAAGCCACCGACTTAGGAGCCCTGCCTGTCATGGGCTGCAATTAGGCTTCCCAACACTTCCTGCACCTGCTAGCCACTCAAGGGTGCTTTGTGTCATGACCACTTAGTGTCATTCTCCAGATCTGTGAGTCAGGTTCATCCTGTAGGGACCCAGAGAAAACAGGGCACAAACACAACCTCTCAGCTCCCTGCAGGGGATGTGAGTCGAACCACAAGTTGGCTTGCTCTATCAATGTGTAGCCATTTGTTGTAACGGGTCCAAATGCACACTGGCCCCTTCTACTTTCCCAAAAGCTGTGGAAGGGGATTTGAGAATGAAGTAGTTGACAGAGTGGAGGGGCCACTGAAAAAAGGGCAGTCTCTTAGTCCTTTCCTCCATCAGAAAGAAGCACAGGTTAGGATTTCATCGCTGATCAGTGATGAACAAGACAGGTGAAAAGAGCGTAGGCACTTAAAGAATGAGGGTCCTCTTGCTCTGATCCATGGCTCCACTGATGGTGTTCCCTGGGCAAGGGCAGAGGGAGGGCGTTACAGACGTGTGCTCTGTGCTTCCTAAGCACTAAGACGAGCAGCAATAAGGCCAGATTAGCTATAACATCTGCTCTCAGAGGATGTGTGTATAGCATGGATGGGGGTGAGGGGCATCATGACACCATGGGTAAAGTCACTACTTGTGACACTGACATCCTATATTGGGATTTTAAAAAAAGATTTGTTTATTTTTATTGGAAAGCTAATTTACAAAGAGAAAGAGCCTCCATCCACTGGTTCACTGCCTAGTTGGCCACAACAGCCAGAGCAGAGCCAATCTGAAGCCAGGAGCCATGAGCTTCCTCCAGGTCACCCATGTAATTGCAGGGTCTCAAGGCTTTGGACTACCCTTACTGCCTTCCCAGGTCACAGGCAGGAAGCTGGATGGAAAGTAGGGCAGCTAGGGATCCCTACGCATATGAGGTGAGTCATCATGCTGGACCCCTATCACATATTGGATGGCTGGTTGTTTTGCGTCTAAACCAGCTTCTTGATAATATGCCTGGCATATTAGCAGTAATAGATGGCCCAGTGGCAGACCAAGATAGAGCTCCCAGCTCCTGCCTTTGGTTTGGCCCAACCCTAGCTGTTGTGACCACCTGTGGGGTGGACATGTGGTTGGAAGAGCTCTCCTTCTTTGGATATTCCCTTCCGACTCTCTCACTTCATTTTTCAAACAAATCTCCTGAAACAAGAAAGGTAGAGGGTACAATCCGAGTAAAGGAGGAATATTCTCTTCTTCAGAGAAGGGGAAAAATCACTCAGTTCTGATTAAAAGTAAACAGGAGATCAACGGCCATGCCCCCAGACAGAAGTCCTAATGCGCGCAAAGAATACATCAGTCTCTAATGCTGGGTCTTGCTTCCCGCAGATATAACACTAAGCAGAAACCAATACTGCCCACAAATGGGACTGTGCTTCATGTAACAGTGAGGTGATAAAGACACATTCATTCCTGTTTGTGGGCTGCCTTACCCTGAGAAAGACCCAACCTGAGTGGGCCAAAAAATACCCATTAATGAGTCAAAAAAAAAAAAAAAACATGAAAATGACAGCTCCAAGCAGCAAAGGAAAGGTCAGCTGAGAGCCCTCTGCAGTGGAGAGAAAACCAGGGCCACACATCCAAGAACAGAGAACAAAACAGAACGCTCCTGTGCCCTTCACCTTTTTATCAAACAGGGGCCAGTACCCCAACTGGACAGAAAATCAGGACAGTGTCTAAGTCTGTACCCTAGAATTAGATGCCACAGGTGTATCCAGGGACACTGGATACTCAGAAATCTTAAAGAGAAAGGTTACCTTACAAGCATACAAGTTTCCAGCTTTAATTAAAGCCTATACTTTAATCAACGGTCTAGTTAAAATGAACTATTGCTTCATGAGGACCACATTGGTCCTAATTTGGCTAGTAAATCAGGGAACAAAAGAACATGAAAAGGCAGAGATGTTTTGGAGACCTCAGAGAACTTTGATGTATCCTGTTCTGCAATGCTGAGTCATGGAGAAATCAAGGTTGGGGGAGCGATGCCCTGAAAAATGGGGTTTGGGAAGCCAAGTTGCACTTCAAGGCCATCCTGATCCACAGGGGATATCACAGGTTCTAAATCCAGCTGGGAGGCATGTTAGGAATCCACAGCAGCAAGTCAGGTGAGGCTGGAACGTCAGAAACAGACAGCAGAGATGTGAGGACCAGCGTCCCCAGGCCTCATTGAGCATCTGAGGGCAGAGATGTGGCATCTTATCAAGGGAGAGAAGCCTGCGCCATCAGTGACTTGGCTTTGTCCCAGAGGCATGTGCTGGGAGCGGGCTGTGCAATGGCACAGCCAACCCACCTGAGCTGCTGCCTTCCTCAGACAAGAAACTGGGAGGTGATTTCAGTGGGCAAGAATGCTGCAAACCATGCCTCTCTCCTCTGTGACGCCCCTTCATCCCTGTGTGATCCCTCAGACTTGATCATGTGACCTCCCTGACTGAGGCCTCTTGAGGAGCTCTGAATGAAATTCCCAATCCCTCCTTGTCCACCTAGACCCAGTGGGCTCTGACCTTGGCCTTCCCCACCCACCTCTCCCTGCATTCTTCTTGTCCTTAATTGCTGCACACTACATGCTAACATTTTGGTGAACGTGCCAACCTCCCCCCATAGCATCCTTTCCACAGAGCCTGGAATTTTCCCATAACATCCTCTCCCTTCTCCCCAGCCACATGGAATCCTTCCCTTTCCCCACAACCCAGTCAAATGATTCACTCTGATTGCACTTTCTTTTTCCTTTTCCCATTTTAATCACAATTTGGAACTACCTATTTATTTGACTTGAACCATTTAAAATCCATCATCCTTAATTAGCTGCCCCCTGCCCTGTGAGTAGTTATCTCCAGGGCCTGGCAGAGGCCGTGGCAGGCAGGTGGGGATAGGAAGCATCGGGGAGCACACCATAGCTTCATTTTGCATAGCTGCCACCTCACCTCTCTCACTGCTCCATCAAATGTCTCTCACTGTGACCCATCTGCATTTTAGAGTCTTCCGGAATGGGGGCTGGCTTTCCTAGAGATGGGAGTTTATGTCACTCTGCTGTGGTCACACCTGGGATTGTGGAAACCCAAAGTGTTGAATATTTTCCTGTCCTTGTTAGGTGGGAGTGGCTTTCCAGGGAAGCCAGCAGGTGGGAAGGAGAGATAAGCGAGGTTTTATCTTTACTGTAGTTGCAGAGGAACTGTGTGTGTGCCACTGTTCTAGTGAGCACAGACTTTGGGAGATAAAAACACTCTATTTTTAGGAATGCCCTTCATATTACAATAGCGTTTATGTAGTGACAGCCTCAATAGCAGTAGGGATTAGTGTAAATAGTATGAGACACAGCGCTATGCTATTACACCTAAATATATGCCCTTCAAGGGCAGATGGTGAAGGACATGCACCAATAGGAACCTGGCAACTGATGGACTAATGTGTGTGAGTGTAAGCATGTTTATGCATGTGTGTGTGTTAGACAGCATGTGCACACACACACTTAAGTGGTGCTGTGTGGGCATCACCGGAACTGTGATGTAGCTGAATTTCCACTTTGAGTGTGTGTCTGAGAATACTTTGGGTGTGTCTGCTGGTGTCTCCAACACCTGGAAGTGCAGTTTCCGTGAAATGAGCCCTGGCCTTGTCAGAGCAGAGCCTGACAATCTTATTGCATACTGGACTCACTCAAGGAGCCTTCAAACCCTACACTCCCCAGAACACACCAACATCAACTTGCTCAGCATGTCTAGGAGAAGACAGAGGCAGCACTGCTTTCTACAGCTCCCTGGGTGATCACAGTGGGCTACCAAGTTAGTGAAACCCTGGGTTAAGGTTGCTGAGGTTCGTAGGAGTGTTCTCAATCACGTGTTTCATGACTGAATTTATGAACCAAGGCCATGCTGCTAGCACAGAGGCCATCTTGCAAAAGGAGAGGAAGAGGGACCATAGTGGCCGAATGCATGCTTTGAGAGGCATTGCAGAGAAGTGCCTGGGAGCCCCCTCTCTGACATTCCATTGCTAAGAGCCAAATCCTGGCTTCAGCATTCCTTACAGGTATGTGATCTTTGGCAGCTCGTGTAAGCCTTCTGTGCCTAATGTCTGCCTTGCTTCAAAATGGAAGTGTAGCCTCCAGGCAGTCTTATCTGCCCCCACGTGATACGTGGAGGGAAGCCAACAGCAGGCAAAAGGCCTGCCCAGAATTTAATGAGCCCTAATGGGCTCTGATGCACACAGTACAAAAATCACAGCACCTGGATGAGATGTTCGAGTTCCCTCAAGGGAACTATTTCTGCAATCAGAAACAGGGCTGAGGGAGGGGGCAGGGGTTTCTCTCGGAATTAAAGTTCTCATTGCACTAGAATGTATCATGTACACTGAATCCGTGAGGCACAAGGGGTCTAGCAACAGAGCACACATGCGAACTTAAGAAATACAGACTCATTTTGAAATGTGCCTGGCTTAGGACTGTACAATCTATACACATGAACGTTCTTGCCCTTCCCTTCCAATGCTGGTATTGTCTTTTCATCTTTTGAGAGGCAGAGAAAAAGAGTGGCGGATAGAGAGCTCTCAGGCTCCGGTTCACTCCCCAGAATGCCGACAGCACCAGCAATCCCCTGTGGGGAGCAGGAGTCCATCTACCCGAGCTTTCATTAGGGCTCTGCATCTGCAGGAGGCCGGAGGAGGAGAAGCAGCCAGAGATCAACTGCTCTGTGGGCCACACCAGATTCCATGAATGTCTTTTTATGGTCACTGAGGTTGTATTAACTGGAACTCTTGGCAAGCAGAACAGAAACACAGAGCAGCTCTGGGAAGGTAAGCACGCACCTGCAAACCTGTGTGTGATCCACAGGCTGGGCTGGGAGATGGCCCAGGTGCCTCTGTCCATGGAGGTTGCTAAGGTCCTGGCCACTGTGGAAGGCTGCCCTGTGTGGGGACTCACTGCCACACTGCTCTCTCCTATCTGACTACTGAGCAGCGAGTAAGGAGTGACCCAAGTGCAAAGGGAGAGAGAAAGGAAGGGGCATGTACCGATGTGACTTTGTGTACTGCTGTGAATGTGTACCTGCACAGATGCACACATGCTTGTAGACTGGAGAGAGCTGGGCAGGGCGGGTCTGAGGATCATCTATGCTGGTTTCAGATTGAAAAGAATAAACTCACTTGGAAAAGAATTAGAGACAGACACCAAAATCTAGTTTGTAATGTGTGTATTCTTAAAAGATTTATTTACTTGAAATGATATAGAGAATATCTTCCATCTACTTCTGGTTTGCTTCCTAAGCCAAAGCTAGCAGGGTGAAACTCCATCTGGGTTTGCCCTGTGACTGACAGTCATCCAAATCCTCGGCCCATTTTCTGCCGCTTGCACTGGTGCATCAGCAGGAAGCTGGACTGGAAGCAGAACAGCTGGGACTTGAGCTGCTCTGCCACAGGATGCTGGCACTGCGAGTGATAGAGAAACCCTCTGTGCCATAAAACTGGCCTCTATCTGCACCCTCTTAAGGCAGCCACAAGATCTCTGAGTCTCAGGGTCCTCACCCATGAAGACACAGTGCTAGAAACCCCTCTTAAAATATTGGACATTTACTAGAGAATTCAGAATCGTGCATCACAGCCAGATGCTCAACAGGATATAGTTACTATTCTCTTCACAGTGATCCATTTAAAATTCATTGTATCACTGTTATTTTGCTTGATCTTACCACAGATCCAAGAGGGAAGTCTTTATTATTTTATCACACAGTTGAATAAACCAAGGCTCAGAGAGGTGAAGGGACTTTATTTTGGAATAAGGATTCAAACCCAGTTCTCGGTGGATGAGGATGAGGCTACATGTTTCTGTCCCCTTCCTTCCTTTTTCCCTAGGCTTTGCACTGGCTTGCTTCCACGGGGGTGCAGCCTGAGTTGGACTCAAGATCACAGGACCTTACAAAACTTCAGATCACTCTGCATTCCCTTAGGTTGGAGCTGGTGCTCCTGATAAGAAATATGATAGCGTAATACACTGTAAGAAATTATTTACCTTCTGAACACCTGCCAGTATTGAGCCTCTGCTATGTGTGTCACATCGTGTGCTTGGTGATTTATCAGGATTAGCTCACTTAAAGTCTTTGAGGATGCAAAACAGCTGGTGGATTGGAGCCCCCATAGGAGCTCTTGCTCCTCCTTGGAAGTGGCTCTCCATTGTTTCTCTGAAGAACTCTCTCTCCTCTCTCCTCAGTCAAGTGCAGCAACTGGAGTTGATGCCTCCTGGCCTTTAACAGCTTATGTGACCCAGGCTGGCCAATGAGAACATCATGTTTCCCTAACTATGGTGACTAAGCATGGGCATTTGACATGGCCAAAGAAAATGGTTTGCAATGAGCAGTGTGCTCATGTTTCTCAGAGAGATGCACAGGCACTGGTCTTCTCTGAGAAAATACCAACCCTTAAGGACACCTTACTTCCTATGAGGACACCTTACTTCCTGAAAGGACACCTGTACTTCCTATAAGGACACCTGTACTTCCTGTGAGGACACCTGTACTTCCTGTGAGGACACCTGTACTTCCTATAAGGACACCTGTACTTCCTGTGAGGACACCTGTACTTCCTATAAGGACACCTGTACTTCCTGTGAGGACACCTCTACTTCCTATAAGGACACCTGTACTTCCTGTGAGGACACCTGTACTTCCTGTGAGGACACCTCTACTTCCTGTGAGGATACCTGTGCTTGGCCAGCTGCTACCAAGGAGGGAACCTGAGGATGAATCTATAGGGAGGAGGGACAGGATGAAGGTGCAAAATGACAGGTTCAATTGGCATCACTTAAATTTGTACATTTGTTTCTTCCTCAGGCCAAGCCTACCCCACAGCCTATTAGCAATCAGCACTCTAGCACTCCTGTGTATTATAAAGGAATTTTATTTATTTTGCCAGATGAAGTTGGGTTTTCTGACTTCTGCAACTAGGTGTCCTTTCTTGTTCAATTTATTATCTTCACTTTGCAGATAAAGGAGTCAGATCTCAGAGAATAAGCAACTGAATTAAGTTCATGCTGCTCTGAAATTGCATAGAAATACTCAAGTCTTCCTCCAAGGCCACAGTTAATCCGCTCACTACCCTGACCCAGAACTTAAAGAGAAGAGGTTGTAAAGCTTTGCAATCACTGGCAGGTCCCAATATCAGGCCCAGATCCTGCCAACATGAGCTCTTTGCAGAAGGTGAGCCTTCTCAGTTCTCTCTACCAGTGACCCAACAACCTTATATCTGTAGCTACACAGCTACTTGTCTCTAGCTCTTAAAATTAGTATAACACAGTGATTCTAGTGGATTCGGACTTAAACTATAAACAAATGTTTAACATACACCAGATATTTACATATCAATTATTAATCATAAAAAATTCTAAGCCATCAGCAAAAGACCAATCAGATCACTGAGTCCACTCCCAGCAAATGCACAACTGGAAAGCCAAGTCATGGCAGGTCTACCTGGCCAGCAGGACTTGTGGGAAGCAGAATGAGATGACACAGCCACAGAGTGGCACCTGCCTGCAGCACATAGCTGCTCAGTGTGGGGCTGGTGGAAACCTGCTGCCTCAGAACCAAAAGTGCTGCTGCTTCCTAAAGCAGATTCCTGTACCACAGCCCGGGGCACTAAATCTGAATGCTTGAATCTAGCAAGTCTAGAAAAGCTGCAATTCTAATGAACTTTACTTCGGTTTTAGAATCAAAGCAATTGGAATGAAAAAGAGAGTGTGACCAGCTACCCTACTCCTGGACAAAATGTCCATGAATGCAGCCCACATTCACTGTATAGACTGTGAGCTCAAAGTGAATTTGCTGGACACAGGGACCTGCCATGCTGCTGCTGGTGATCTTTCTTGGGCACCACGGACCTCCTCCTGGACTGGCATTTCACACAGTGAGTCATGAACAGTGGAGGGTGACACAATTCATTATCTTCAGCTTCAATCATCATCCTTAGCAGGTGCAAATTTGTCACTCTGATACCTAGCAACAGCAGGTCATCAACATGCAACATGGTTTGTTTCTAATAGATTACCAGGAATATTTTTTTTAAAGATTTATTTTATTTTTATCAGAAAGGCCGATATACAGAGAGGAGGAGAGATAGAGAGGAAGTTCTTCCATCCAATGATTCATTCCCCGAGTGGCCACAATGGCTGGAACTGAGCTGATCTCAAGCTGGGAGCCAGGAACTACTTCTGGGTCTCCCGTGTGGCTGCAGCATCCCAAGGCTTTGGGCCGTCCTCAACTGCTTTCTCAGGCCACAAAAGGGAGCTGGATGGGAAGTGGGGCCTCTGGGATTAGAACCAGCGCCCATATGGAATCCAGGTGTGTGCAAGACGCAGACCTTGGCTGCTACACTACCGTGCTGGGCCCAGAAGATTTTTTTATATTAAAGTTTCAGTAAGACATAGGATTGGATGCCTAGAGTTTCAGAGTATTTGAACAGTATACACTCTGAAAAATCTTCTCTGACTTATTGCAAAGGAAAAAATTACCTTATTTGATGATTTTGGAAAGAATAAGATTTCTAACACATCTACTTGTGTGGAGAAGGATTAACAATATCTTTACAATGTTGTTGAAAAAGACAGCTTTACTGAAATGAGAAAAGTCAGGTTAACAAAGCAGTCTTGAGAACCTCCCGACTTTAAGAAGGGTAGGGATGCACATACGTGCCTGAGAATGAGCTGACTGCTGTCTGACTTCAGTCCTGGAACCTACCATTTCGAAGGGGAGAACGGCGGCACTGACACAGCTTGGGCAGGCAGCTAGAAACGTCAGCTGAGCTAGAAACCCCTGCAAGCTTCCCGCTCCCCAAGCCTGTGTGATTCTAGCTTCTATCAGTCAACAGAAACACTTTCCTAAGGAAGTAACATCTGGGACCCCAGCAGGAAAAGCCATGAGAACCCGGGTACCCAGCTCCCCGTGGAGCTTGGGGAGGTATGATAGGGTTCCCAGGTGACTAACACCTGGAGGCATCAACCCCAACTTCATAAATGAGACCAGTAACCGGGAGAGGTCCCCTCTTCCCTGCAGATGCTGGCTGGGGGTGCTGCCTGGAGCCCTCTCTGGCTCTCCTTTCCCACCCCGTCACCCTTCTGTCTATCATAACAGGTACTTCTGTATGTGCAGCAACCCATGCTTGTGTGTGTGTGTGTCAACAGACACACAAAAAGAGCCTAGAGTGAAACTAACGTATGCCTTGCCCTCATCAGTGTGACAGAAAGAGTGGCTTCACTCACCCACTTTCCTGGGGAAACTGGTAAAATCATTAAAATAGACACCTTTTTAATGGCTGGAACGTGTCCTACATTAAAAACAGTAAATGAAGAAATATTTACTAAAAAAAAATTTTTTTTAAATATTTGGGTAAGAAAGACCAGTTCTACATGATTTCAACCAGTAGCACTCCTTCTCTCTTTACCCTCTAACTCAGCCATGAGGGGACCCCACAGTGGCTTGCTGCAGCCCAGGACTTGGGCTTCCTCACCCCTTGGCTCCACTCGGAGGGCTCTCTCTTCCCAAGAGAACTCCAAGTGGTGCTCCTCGTGCTCTCAGGAACCCGGTGCTAAGACTAAAAGCCAAATGGGTGTGGTTGAGTAAGGGCTGAAGTCTGTGAGGGGTGCAGCATTCTGAGGCTACTTGCACCTCCTCGCCCTTGCCTGACCTGATGGCAGCCCTGTGCGGGGATGGGCTGAGCTGAGGCCACCTGAGGTGGGTGACCTTTCACTCCACGGAACAGGAGCTCACTACGAGGGCTGCTGCTCTGTCTCCACCTTGGCTTCAAAGCTCTGGCTCAGAGTTTGCCTGGGAGGGAGAAGCACGCCTGGAAATAGATAGCTCCTAATCACTTCCCAGAGGAACTGACTTCATTTGCAACAGAGTGGGAAAGTTCAAAGGTGCTCTCCAGAACAGAGGAGGCTGTGATAAAAGGCAGCAGGGAGGGACTCAGACAGCTGGTGATGCTGATGCAGCCTAGACTGTAAGCCACCTCATTTTTTTCCCCAAGAAAATTGGGGAATGGAACAGCTGGCAGAAGCCCTCCTAGGGTGAGAACAAATCTCAAACACCAACCTCAGAAATTATTCTTTTAAGGGAGTCACAGTTTTACTAGATTAGTTTATAGAGGAATTTATGCCTGCGGCACTGTTGAAAATAATAGAGCAAACAGTAGAATTTCAACAACTGGAAGTGATCAGTGAAAGAGAAAAGGAGAGCCCTTCCACTGCCATCCAGGCAGACTGAGCAAAGCTCAAGCTGCAGCGGCCTGAGCAGCTATGAGGGCCTGATGCTGCAGGTGCACGGAGGGATGTCACTAAATAACCACCATTAAAGTGCAGTGAATAACTTGACAACCAAGAGGCGGAAACCAGGACTCAGAGTTGCTACACTGAAAAAAAAAATTGGGCTGCATAAATTGTACTTGAGAGGCCAACTGTCAGACTGATAAGAAAATACAAAATAACTTCCAAATATACTCACAATACAAAAGAAAAAAACAATTGAAACAATAAAGGGCCTGGCACGGGGCTCAGTGGCTAAATCCTCACCTTGCACTCACCAGGATCCCATATGGACACTAGTTCATATCCTGGCTACTCCATCTCCCATCCAGCTCCCTGCTTATGGCCTGGGAGAGCAATGGAAGATGGTCCAAAAACCTTGGGACCCTGTACTCTCATGGGAGACCCAAAGGAAGTTCTTGGCTCCTAGCTCCTGGCTTTGGATCAACTCAGCTCTGGCTGTTGTGGCCACCTGGGAATGAACCAGCAGATAGAAGATCTTAGAAGATCTTCTCTTGGTCTCTTCTCTATATAAATTTACATTTTAACACAAACAAACAAACAAACAAACAAACAAACAAATAAATAAAGCAAATGACAACTGGATGACAGCACTGCCCTAAGCAGAGGAAACTCAACAAAGTATGACAACCAACATAAATATCAGAGAATGCAACAGATTTTAATTGGCAGAATGACTAAGTTTGAAGACAGACCTACAGAAATAATGAACAGGGAAAGGGAAAGGTGAGACACAAGTGTACCATAAGGCAAAGATGAGAAAGAAGTGAGCATAAAATTAAAAAAAAAAAGTCAGAAATCACCCCTCTCCTAGTTATTTTACAAACCAGCTACCTACACATCCAGAAAGTTCAATGAATTACAAGTAATATTGGCACAAAATCACTCACAGTCTCATCAGAGTAACAATCCTGATTCAAGGACGAAAAGAGAAATCCTAATAAGAGCAGTGCAGACACTACTCACTAGCCAGGGAGCCCCAATAAACACAGGGAAAACCAGGGTTGGCCATCAAAGGAAAACAATAAATCAGTCAACAGTCCTACATCTCGCAAAGCCATCTTTCAGAAATGAAGGTGAAACAGATCTCTCCAAGACAAGCGAAAAACTGAGAGAATCTTTTGCCAACAAACATTACTTGCAAGAAATACTGAAAAGTGTTCTTTAGGTTGACAGCCTGGGATCCAGGATAGCAATGTAAATCCATCCACTTGGATGTCATTGCTGCCTAATAAATATTCATATTTTTGGAAACACTAATTGCATGATTACTGACTATACTTGGCACTGGCCAGTACTATTTAATTTTTAAAAGCAGTGACTATATCTCCCATTGTACAGATGAAAACACATCACTTTTTAAAAATCGAATTAGTTAGGGGAAAAGTTAACATTGTCTAGGAACTATATGTAGACAATTAAACAGCATGTTGAGAAAAAAAAAAGGCCTGAAATATTTAGAAGAGAAAATGTGATCTTAAATAAGATAGTGTATCATGAAGATATTGGTACATTTTACAATATTTACTTATTTATTCCTTTAAAGGGCAGGGTGACAAGAGACAAAGGATTTTTCTCTGTTCATTCACTTTCCAGATGTCCAGAACACGAGGGGCAGGCCAGGTCAGTCAAGAACCTGGACTCTACCTGGGTCTCCCACAGGCCTGGACAGTCCCACGTCCTTCAGCCACCATCTTCTGACTGCCCAGTTTGAAGGAAGCTGGATTAGAAGTGGAGCAACTGGCATATGAACCTCTTTAGAATATTTCATAATCTTAATGCAATTTTAAGCTCTTAATTGGGTGTTAGGTAATATTTTAAAATAAAGCCTATTAAAAAAGAAATAAAAATAAACAAAAAAATTTTACAAAAGAATAGCAAGTTTGAGCTTGTATTTCAGATAACAAAATGCCCTGAAGCGTTAGGATGACAGAGACAGGTGTTGTGGCGTAGTGGCCATGCTGCCACGTGCAATGCCACCCTGTAAATGTATTTGGTTTGAGTTCTGGCTGCTCTTCATTTCTGATTCAGCTTCCTGCTAATGTGCCGGGCAGATGGATGATGATGCTGACAGTGGCCCATGTGCCCGGTTCCTGCCACACACGTGGGGATTACGCTAGCTCTTGGCTTCAGCTGGCCCAGCCTCGGTCGCTGGAAGCACTTGAGGAAGGAATCCATGGATGACAGATCTCTTCCTCTCTTCCAGCTCTCTGTCACCCCGCCTTTCAAATCAATCACTCAAAATTACTTTTGAAAAAAGAGTTGTGATCACAAAAAGCATAAAAGAAACATCAAAAAGAAAGAAAGAAAAGAAAACCCTCCAAAGTAGGCCTATGTATTGATATAGGTAAGGACATTATGAGTCAATGAGAGAATTCTGTCCCTTTCAATTAATTAGGATTTTCAACAGTTAGGATTTGCTCAAATACTCTTAAAACTGGATTTTTAGTTCATATTATTATGAGTCCTGTTTGTTATTCATATTATTTCACCACAATGTATGCTACAGAATTAATATGGAAAATAAAATCACAATCAATCTATAATAAAATTTGGATGAATATCTGTGCTCTGTGTGGTAAATTACTAATTAAAGCATCAACTTGAATGTAGAAATCATAGAGGAAGAATCAAGTCTAAGAGCAGAAAACAAAGAATAAAGAAGAGTTTGTAGGTAGGAAAAAAATTTGTAGCATTTACAGTAGAATATTAAAACAAAAGGATACTTTTGTAAACTAATATGAAGCTCCCCGTAAAAAAAAAAAGAGTAACCAACTATAAGGGCTATTTACAAAGGAAGAAATATAGTTGCCAAGTTAAAAAATCCAGAAACAAAGAACAAAGTTCAAGCTCAATGAGATGAAGAAACTGGAAATTAAAACCATAAACATCATTTTTTCTGATTATCCAGGTTGGCTGTTTTTCATTACAAATGACAGAAAATCTAACTAAATGTACCCTGAGAAATAGGAGCACATATGGGTACTACCTTGTACGAAACAGTCTGGCCTGGAGCTGGTCCCTGGCGATGAGTCTGAGACTCAGCAGGCTGTCAGGGACCTGCACTCAGCCTCCTTCTGGCCAGGGTCTGCACGCAGGCTGTCCTCTCTGTTGTCCCCTCCCCATTCCCCTTTGCAGAGAGCTGGACACACGGACAGTCAAGCAGGACATGTATTTCCCCTGCTGTGTCTCTTTTTATCTAAGATGTGCCCCTTTCCCATTTGCTCTCAAGGAGCCTTCTTCTTGGGTTCTGTTAGCCAGAACTGGTCATGAGTCCATAATGAAATGTGGACACTGGTACAGGATAGGGACATATCAGCAGCTGGCTTGGACCTCTCAGGGTTTACACACCGAGTCTGAGCTCAGCCTGATGGGCAGCTGGGGGCTAGACAAGGGTGCAAACCTCCCAGGCTCGCATCTCGGAAGCCCTGGAGCATTGCAGCCACATTCACCGACACTTCCACCACTTCCTGACCAAACAACTTCAGATGGGCTCTTAGATGGAGCCACTAGGCTGAAGAATTCAGTTACAAGTCCACAGATTAGAGCTCAACTAAATAAATAAAGGTATCATTTCAAGGCATGATATCATATGAAATACTATGAAGCCATCAAAAATATTTTTGTTACATTCAAAAATATTTATGTGGACATTTACTGGTGCTCTAATAAGAAGGAAAATAACACAAAAGTAGCATCCGCTGTACTGATGAGATAAATTTGTGAAGGACATATACCAATACATTAACAGTAACCTTAGACACTGGTGGTGTGATGACAATTTTAATTTGACTGTATTTGTAGAGTAATTTTCAACATTTTGAGGTAGAAACATGAAAGTATGCACTTCTGCTAGGATCGTGCTTTCCCCTTACCGCTGAGATGAAGGAAGTGACAGCTATGCTAGTCTGGGATGTCCAGCTCAGTGGAGAAGAGCGTGGTTCAGCTCTGCACTGCCCCTCACTGGCTCCCGGCACCTGCTCTGGGCCTGGAGTTGCCAGAGCCCCCTGAGCATGGGGCCGACTCGGGCTCCCTCCTCCGGGGAGGAGTGACTTCCACACGTCACTGTTTCCTCTGTGGATTGCCTCGCCCTCATTCGAATCTTCAAATAAAATAGCAAGTGGCTTTGCCTTAGCCTGAAGTGGAAATTTAAATAGGTATCTGAGCTTGTTCTGAGAACCAGCTATTAGCAACAGAGAAGAAGCAAAGGAAAAACATCCAGAAACTGTTTTCCCATCACATAGTACACCCCACTGCTGGCTCTCTCCTTCCTTTGCCAAGGCAGTGCAGGGCCAGCAGTCCTGGTGACAGCGCCATCTTGCTATGTTGGAAGAGTTTCTGTGGGAAGCAGCTTCCTAGCAGCTTCCAGCCACTGCACCTTTACTTGCAGCCATCTTGCTAAATTCTTTTCATCTCATTTTATCGGTATGACTACCTTGGGAAGGTGATACTATTTTTGTGCTCTTTGCACTGAGAAGGATACTGCCTTTTTCTTTTTGGTAACCTTTCCAAGGTTACAGGGCTGGAGAAGTGGCAAAATCAAAGCCAGAATCAAATCTTATCTGTCTTTCTCATCACTGTGTTGCTGTTTCAAGGTAGAGGAACACACCAGGCGGAGGGAGGGCTGCACTGGGTGGGCTCTCTCTGAGCTCTCTGCTCATGACATTGCAGGAAGGGTCTCTTCCTGGGGTTTTCAGTCTGAATGTAGAGCCTTTGAATAGCTTCAGGGTGGAAATCACTAGGGCAGCCACTCCTGCAACAGGCTTTGTTGAGTACTTCACTCGGAAACAGAAACAGAAGCCATGGCAGAAGCTCCAAGTCCCATTCATGAATATCACCTTGATATTCTACAGTGTGCCTTCCGGAAACATCTTCCCAGATTTCCCAAAACATCCTGGAAGCTGGCCCAGGTAGCATTCATAAGAAGGCTACCATAGACCTCACTTTCTAAAGTGGGAAGGTTTTCCTTTTATTGTCTCACAATAGCTAATTAGGGCCTAAGACCCTTAATGACAACACATCTTCCACTGGAAAACCCTGCTCTATTCCTGAGCTGAACTCAGCACATTTGAGCGACTCCAGACTCAGAATGGTTTGCTTGCTAAAGTTTGTGCTGTGCAGCAGCAACGCTCTATCATTGCCACTTCATTCCACTTCAGTCCCCAAAGCCAACAAAATACTTTTAAGAATAGCTCTATTCCCAGTTTTATTCCTCAGCTCATCAATTTTTGAGTAAATAAAAAGTTTAAGTGAGGAATTTCACTGAAGAGAAAAAGCCAATAAATGTGTAAAAATGCTCAAAGATATGTAAATCAGAAGAGGACTGAGATGCCATTTTCATCTTTCAAATAGGCAAAATTTTAAATGAAAGTATTGCATTAGGCAATGGTAAAGGGAAACAGCATTCTCCTGTAAGACTTTAGACAAATACATAATATCTGATGGGACATTTGGGAAGATGTAGCAAAAGCCCTAAACCATCTGAATCCTTTGACTCAAACTTTGGCTTCTATAAGTTTTCATTTGGAACTAACAGCAACATATGCAAATCAACATTTTGAGATCTTTGTCAAAATATCATTGAGAATATTTTAAAAAGTGAAGGTAGATTCCAAACAATTGAGGAAATCAACTTTGACGCTACACAGATATTAGGAAGTATATTCTCTAATGAAATGGGAAACAGTCAAAATATTTCATCAATGAAAAAAAAATGAGCTACCAAATTGACTGTTATTGCCTCAATTGATTTTTTATAATGTGTGTGTGTGTGTGTGTGTGTGTGTGTGTGTGTGTGTGTGTGTGTGTGTGTTACAGTTGGGGGAGAAACATGAAGAGCAGATATCGGAATGTTGCCTGTGCTACGTTCCTTGGAGGGTATGAGAAGTGATTTAAGAACTGGCCAAGGAAAGATGTCAGGCCAAAAGTATTATTTTGTGAAGCAATTCTTTTGTGAGAAAAATAATCAATTGTATTGTGACTTCTGTAAGTCAGTCAAAGCTTTGTGGAGAGCTGATATTTAATTTCCTGAGACTGCAAATCCAAATGTGGTTTTAGACAAGTCCTGCAGTCAGGGTCTCTATGAGCCTGGCCAGCCTCCTCCCTGGAGTCCTTGGTAGCCACAAAGGCTCTCTGGTCATGGTTTCTTAATATATTACATGCTGGGTGCTAAGCACCTTTTTGTAAACATTAAGGTAATCCTTTCATTCACCTTCTAGCTTAGGAACAGTTGATCCCCTTATTGTTACAAATCCCAGGCTTGGGAGGTTGTTGAAACACAGAAGCAGCCAAGATTGAGTCAGATTACAACCCAGTCTGGAGAGGGTCCAGTGCTGGTGGTCCCTGGACATGACCATTATGTAGCATGGTCTCCACAGGTCTACTCTAAGAGTACAAATGCCTGTAAGGAAGTCTCTGCCACTCTTCAACTCCATTTCCCTCCCAAACTGTGCTTTTTTCTTTTATCCTTTTGGTACTGTATTGTAACCTGGCAAGGATCTGATGAGCCAAAAAAACAAAACAAACAAACAAACAAACAAACAAAAAAAACAGTTGCCACAAACTCTGCAGGTATGGATTTACAAAACATGCATCTTGGAAATCAAAAACAGACCCAAGGAAACTAATGTGTTTTGCATAAATATCATTACTCTTGTGCTTTGGAACTAAGCAAATATTGGCTTATACATTGTCCAAAGACCCTTAGGGGAGAAATTAGCATGAAAGTCATTTGTTTCGCAAACACGATGTTTAATTCGCAGAATCTAGCTAGAACAAAGCTGGCACAATGAAATAAATGTGATTAAAAAAAATCTCTGTGAAGAGTCAGGAAAAGCAAGAGAAAGGCACAAGAATTGGTCAAATCAACCATCAGTCTGGAGGCTGCTCCTTGAGGCCAGGTGCACAGCTCTGCTGTGCTGACCCAGGAGGAAGCAATCAGTTACATGGGAGGCCTGAGCTAGAGGAAGAAGGAAACCATATCAGACACAGAAACAGTTTTCACATTCAGGAGGGTCATGTACTGGGTGGGCGTGGGAGATGGGATCAGACTGCTGGCACCCACATCCCTGAAAACCCCTTCCAACATTGTATTGCCATGCCATGCACTCCTTTTCTGTGCTTTGTCGTTCCCACCCCCTCATTTGTTTGAAAGGCAGAATGACAGAGTGACAGAAGCAAATACCATCCATTTGCTTGCTAACTCTTCCATATGCCTGCCACAGTCAGGGCTGGGTCTCCCACGTGAGTGGCAGGAACTCAAGGACTTGACTTGGCTGTCTCCCAGGGTCACAACAGTAGGTGACTGGATCAGGAAAAGAATACCCAAGACTCTAACCAGGCTTTGGGATTTGGTGGGCATCCCATGCAGTGACTTAACCACCACACCAAGCAGCCAGCCCTGCTGTGTCTCATTAAGTAGCACCTCGCACTGCTAGGGACTGGCCTTGCTGTTCAGCTGTAGGGGGAAGGCTTCTAAGACGGACTGCACAATTTTTCAGCTCCTGCTCAATTCTGTTGTCTGGCAGGGAGCAAATGCAGCCAGCTGATCACAGAGTTGGCAAAGAGATGCAGAATTAGAACTGATAGTCTACATCCATCTCTAACCACCCTGGGAAGAATTCCCAAACAGCATCATTTAGAAAGAAACCAGAAAGAAAAAATGACTCTTTCCTGACATAGCCTGTAGCTTGTCACAAAACCTCTATGTGTCATTCCAAAAAAATCACTTTAATTTAATGCACTTTTGTTTTTCTTCTTGATGATGTTCTTTGGGTAATCCAGATTTGAGAAACATGATGAGTGCTTAACATACTCAACGATAGCTTTTCATGTCTCTTCCCGTGGCTGATGTCAACAAGGCTGTGCTAATCTTTATGGCTTTAAAGCACCTTCAGCTCAGCCCAGGGAAGCAGCCTGAAATATGCTGAGGCACACTGCAATGGAATTCAACACAATTCCACTCATTTTTCTTATGAATCATGAAGGAGATAGAAAATAAGCATATTATAAGACTTGGGTGAAAGAATTGGTTCTCAGAATAGGAGAAGGGTGTCCTCCTCAGTGCCTGTGAACCTTAGCAAGGTGTCCACTGCCCAGCGATTCTTCTGTAAAATGGGACTAACAGCCATGGCAACACGAAAGTGAAATTTTAGAAAGGGGAGCATCTGTCCCATCATATGCACTTCTGATTTTAATGTTTAATTTTATTTATTTGTATTTTCTTTGAGTAAGGCTCACAGCAGGTGAGGTTGGGCCAGGTTGAAGCCAGGGGTTTTGAGCTTAGTCTGGGTCTCTTCCATGGTAGCAGGGACACAAATGCTCCAGTCATCAACCACCTGCTGCCTCCCGGACTCTGTACGGGGAGGGAGCTGGATTCAGAAGCAAGGTTGGGACCCAAACCCAGGAACCCCACCATAGGTGCTAGGATCCCAAATGTGAACTTAACTGCTGTGCCAAACACCTCTCCCCAGGTAAGCACTTCTAACACCAATCACTACCCCCATCATCACTATTACTGCCGCTTCTCATTTCAAACATGTGTATCTATGAGGAACACTGGAAGCTAGGGGTGCGGAAACAGTGTGCAAAGCAACTGCTCAGGATGGAGTGATGATGGAGAAGGGCCAGGGTGTTCAGGATGATGTTCAGGCAAGGCTTTGCAGACCTGTTTGTTCACACAGTGTAGCTAATTGCAGTGGGTGCAGAAGAAGAGTTGCATATGACTTGCTGGCTTCCTGCCCTTGGAGACGCAGCAGCCCCCACACAGGAACTGCCGGCTGCTGGGAGAATAGGAGCAGGGTGTTAGGATGTCAGGAACACAGCCTGGCATGGCTACTGAGTCAATCACAGCTCACTGCTAAGGAGGGCTGGTGTCAACAGCTTCACCATCCTCAAATAAAACACTTGTGGACATCCTTGAGACATGATGACAACTTTTCCCTCCTCAAGGCCTCATTTTTGCAGGAAAAAAAAAAGTCACACAACACATGGAACTGCAGAGCAATTGTAATATGGGAAAAGAGATTTTTGGATGTTGTGAATTGAGATTCAAAACCTGCATTCATTTGACATGTGGACTGTCTAAAACACCAGATCCTTGGTTGTCAAGAACATACTTGATGTGTTGTCTTGTCAGGCTGCTGATTAACGCCTTGCAGTTGCAGCAAATGAGAAGTCATGTCACCTTGTGCTTAAGGCGCCTATGGATCCCAAAAATAATCCTTGGGGGAGGGGAGAGAATGAGAGAGAGACAGAGACATTACAGCACTAAAGACAGTGACTGACTGACTAGGCATGACTTTCAGAAAGAGGCGAGTTCTCTGTGTTTTTGCAAAGTTCTCTTGCTCAAGCCATAAATGAACTTTTATTGACCCAGTCTTCTGGTTTGCTGAAAAAACGATCACCATATTAGAAATGGCTCCATGTAAGGGGATCTGGATAAAAAGCAGTTGCTTACAGAGAGCCTTTATATGGAGGCTCAAGTCTTCACAGTGCCAAAAGCATGAAATTATAATAATAATCCTATAATTATAAGTTGTAATAATAATTATTATATATACTTCACATGTATGTCAGTTATGAAAACAGAACCATCGCAAATATAAAATGATTCAATAGATGTGTCATTGTTTACAAAACAACTGCATGTGGGAAACAAGATTTTGAGGCAGCACTGGCGAAACAGGAGGGTCCTAGGTTCTTGACTTTCCCCAGAGGGAGCCTCACTGCTTTTCCACGAGCACAGTGGGAAACAGTCACTTAGACCTTGAGCTTCTCTCTCCTCATGGGTCTGAAGCCATCGATCAACTGATTAGCCTTCCCAGGTGCCAATTCTACTCCCAGTGGAGAGATTCTACCTGGCAAAGCTTAAGGGAAATGTTCACTGGCAATCCCACCAGCAATAGTTGGACAAAACAGTATAAGGAGGGTCCCCATGCCCTAGAACTGTGAGAAACAAGTGTGCCTGGGAAATGGCCCAGAAGGTGCCCCTTGCTGCAACCTCATGTGATTTGGTGGGTATTTCGGAGCTTCTGTGGGATCCCAGATGTGAGAATGCAACAGAAACATTAACACACTGGGCACAAAGTTGGGCGGATTCCTGACCTAAACAAATGCTACTGTGAACCATGTGTAGATTCAAGGAAAAGTGTCTGCCTTGGAGCACTGATGTGAAAGCTGGGCTCCGGTCGGGGAGTTTGATCCAAATGTGGCTCCCCCACTTTGCAGCTCTGGCACCTCAGCAGGTCACCTTCGGGAAGCCTCAGTTCTTCATTTTATAGACATGAAAGTAGTAGCGTGCTCTATCTCCAAAGCTGTTGTAAGGACTACATGGAATAAAATTAAAAGGAATAAAACATGCCCAGGACTTTGTTCAGCCATAAGATATTAATAATAACAGCAGCACCATTATTCCAACTGCCTCCCTTAGAAAAAGTGTGAAGTACATGGCAACCTTCTACACTAAGCAACCTCGAAATTGGTCAGCACTGTATTTATTGATAGTCCAGCTGGCTCCATATTCCACCTTTGATAAGATGCTCAGGGAGTATGAGAATATATTTCATCTTAACTCTTCTACGCATGAGCCTTAGCCAGTAAATTACATGAGGAAATGTGCTCGAGTGCCAAGAAGACTCTGGGTTAGCTGTGCGTGCAGAGTGACATATGGAAGAAGTAAAAATGACTCAAAGCATTGTCGGGCCTTAGGAGATGCCACGGCAAGACTGACTCACTGTCAGGCTGGACATGGGGAAGCTGTCTGCTGCCGACATAAGGAGCTGTTCCTGCTGGTTTCCAGTCAATTTGATGATCTGAAATCTAGCTGCCACCCAGGAGGACAGGCAGAGGCAGCTGCTCAGGATGCTAAGAGGATCCTTTCATTGGGCAATCCACTATGGGGAGGCACCATGTTAGGCACTATTTATTGAAACATCTTAAATGAAACTTAACAGTTATTTCACCATAAGGAATAAGTAAGAGGCAGCACTTGCCTGCATCAAGATCTCAGTCTAACAGGTTGCACCAAGAGGTACACACAAGGAGCCTGCAGACTGCTGTGCAGAGGTATCATGTAAATGGCACAAGCACATTGCTGGGGCACACCTACCCCAACTCCCACAGGAAACAGAGCCCACATAGAAGAGTCAGCCAATGCAGTGCCCTTTTCACAAAGCCTGGCTTTTGCCTAAACTGGAGGAGGCCACCAGCCTTCCGTATGGCACTACTTTATTTTTCTCATGGCCATCATTGCATTAGTAATGAAATTTTTCTCTTTAATACTAGCTCCTTCAATTATGAACTTCACAAGATCAGAAAAGTCACCTACTTATTCTTTTGTTGTCAAAAACATGGAGCGCTTCACAAATTTGCATGTCATCTTTGCACAGGGACAAGGCTAATCTCTTTATTGTTCCAATTTTAGTATTTGTGCTGCCCAAGTGAGCACATTTTTGTAGTCATTTCTTCAAGAATTAAGGCAGTGTTGAGCACTTAGGAGGTGCTTGCTTAAGAATGAGCATTGTGGTGTAGTGGGTTAAGCCACCACCTGTGATTCTGGCATGCCATAGGAGTACCAGTTCAAGTACTGGCTGCTCCACTTTCAATCCAGCTTTTTGTTAATGTGCCTTAAAGCAGCAAAGGATGGTGCCAGTCCTTGGAATTCTGTACCCATGTTAGAGATCTAGAGAAAGCTCCTTGCTTCTGGCTTTATTCTGGCCTAGACCTAGCTGTCGTGGCCATTTTGGGAGTGAAACAGCAGATGAAAGATGTCTTTCACTCTTGGCCTGCCCTTATCTCTCTGCAACTTAACTTTTCAAATAAAATAAAATCTATCTATCTATCTCTGTAATTATATATGCCTGATATTTAGACACATAGATATAAAAGAGATGGTCAATAAATGTGTTAGATGACTCCAGCTGGTAAGATAAGAAAAAGTAACAGAGGGAACAAAAGTCCAGAGGAGAAACGGCTCAATACTCAAGGAAATGAAGTGGCAGAATGCGCGCGCGCGCACGCACACACACACACACACACACACACACACACACACACACGAATGCACATGTTCATGTGAAGGACACAGAATCAACGTGGTCTATAGTAGAAATGTGGCTGAGTTTGATGTCAGGGACTCACTTGCCTTACTAAAAGACTATTCTTCCTCGCAACTCCCACAGGAGCCAACCAGGCTGCCACACAAGGTGTGTGAAATCTGATGGATGCAAACTTCTACTCAACTGAAATGTGAAATGCTGCACCTGCTACCTGGGGCCAAAGCTGCTCATCCTCACCAGTATTTAAGCATCTTGTGGGAGAAGACTAATTCCCTGGTTCCTGAATGTGTGGACGAGTTGCTTCTGGCAACAGAAGGAGAGTGTAGCAGTTAGGGTGGCTCTGCTTAGTTGCCTGCATCTCATACTGAACAGTGTCTGGGTTCCAGCCCAGCTGCACTCCCACACTAGCTTCCTACTAATTCGCAGCCTGGGAGGCAGTAGGTAGTAGCTGCCACAGGAAACCTGGATTTAGATACTGGCTGCACACTTCTGCCTAGCTCAGCCCTGGCTGCTGAAGGCATTTTGGGAAAGTGGAATAGTGCGTGGGACATCTCTCCTTCTACATTTCAAATAAATTAAAAAGTGACTAAAAATATTTACAAAAAGGAGTGCTTTCTCTGTCCACTTTTCTCTGTCTTGTATGCATACAGCAAGTAGCAGAAGACTCCAAGAGGGTAGAAGAGCAGAGGCTGGAAGTGGTGTGGCCCCTGCATGCCTGGAGAACAGATATCTGAATCCCACTCCCTGTCCCGGTCCTGGTCCAAATCAGACTCCTGTGAATGAGGCACAGACCTCGGTTGCTGCAATCCTGAGACTTGGGAGTGTTTACTGAAGCATAGATCGGACCAATCGTGGGATAAATACACTAATGTAATCTCTTTTCTTAAAAAAATTACTTCCATTCTTTGTATTTGTTCGTTTCAGGGGTGGAGAGGAGCCTCAGCTTTGATTAAATCTCCATAGATACATGACGGATGATCCCTTAAAGAACTTAGCCAATCAGACTAATGGCCCTGCTGTGAACCTACTGCTCCCATTCAAACTTGGCACATTGCAGCATCATATTAGTAATATGCACTATTGATTAGATCATCATTTCCCATAATAGGAGAGTCAGTGGACTTCTATTGAGGAAGTAAAGTGTAAAATGCTTATTATTTTAAGGCCTGCAGAGTCTGATTGGGGCTAGGACTGTCAAGTCTCCCTGTCTGGCTGGCAGCTTCACCTTCTTCACAGGCTGCCAATATTGATCCTGACATTATTTTCTGGTTAATACAAAGAAGCCAACCCAACCAAATCACTAAGTTTGGTGGAGGAGAAGGGAAACTGGTTAGATAGAGCAAGGATCTGTGTAAATTTCAGGGTCCTGGTGCTATAGGGCTGCTGCCCATGGCGGGAGAGTGTTTCCATGGAATGTCAGCCCTGTGGGGCTGCGGGGCCTGCTGTGCACTCAGAACAGTGCTGCAGCTGCCCTGTGACTGTGGGAGAAGGCAAGCAATCAGCCAAAACCCACATGGGATTTAAAGACCAACCTCTCAAAAGTAAATGAATCAAATTAGACCAAGGTCTCTGAGCATGGACCTTCTCCACATCAGACCCGGTAAAGGGGAGGAGGAAGGCAGGTTGATATGCACACAAGAGGGTCAGCTTCTGACATGCAGGAATATTTGACCTCTGACCCTTCGGATCCTGTTTGCTGCATGCCTCTGCAGGCACTTTCACATAGTAGGCTAAATTCTTCTAAATATTTTCCCAATATTTGTATAAGCAGGTAGGTTTGACTTTAGAGAGAAAATCAGATGACTATAAAAATTTAAGTTCACTGACTAACCAATTGTTCTCTACAGAGTTTGATCAAAATTCCAACTCCCTCGGTGGGTACAAAGCTCCTTCTGATGTGTTTGTCAGTGTGTCTGCGTGTGTGTGTGTATGTAAGTGTGTAAGTATAATACACATGTTCACTAAGAAAAACTCAGACAAAACAGAAAAGTAAAACTATAAGAAAAAAAAAAAAGGCCCAGCACAGTGGCCTAGCAGCTAAAATTCTCACTTTGCATGTGTCAGGATCCCGTATGGGTGCTGGTCCTAATCCCAGAAGCCCCCCTTCCCATCTAGCTCCCTGTTTGTGGTCTGGGAAAGCAGTCAAGGATGGCCCAAAACTTTGGGACGCTGCACCTGCGTGGGAAACCTGGAAGAAGCTCCAGGCTCCGCATTTCAGATAGGCTCAGCTTTGGCCATTGTGGCCATTTGCAGAATGAATCAGCAGATGGAAGATTTTCCTTTTGGTATCTTCTCCTCTCTGTATATCTGACTTTTCAATAACAATGAATAAATGTTTAAAATATATATATATATATATTTTATATTTTATATATATATTTTATATATATATATTATTTATATTTATATTTATATTTTATATATATATAAAATATATATATTTATTTATAAAATTATTTATATTTATATTTTATATATATATAAAATATATATATATATATATATATATATATATATATATATATATATATATATGTATATATAACATTTTATATATAGGTAAAACACATCACCAGGCTACTGTAGTCCAAAATTAACTACTAACTACTATATGTTTTATAGAATTAACACTCTAGTAAAAACAGAAACATAAATAGTGTTAAGGGCAGGCACCCAGCCTAGCAGTTGCCCATATCCCAGACCAGAGTACCCAGGCTCCACGCTTGGCGCTCCTCTGGCTTCCTGCTCATGTGTGCTCTGGGAAGCAGCCAGGTCGCTGGGTCCCTTCCACCAGCCAGGAGACACAGACCGAGTACCTTGCTCCTGGCTTTGGCTGCTTCCAGCCCTGGCTGCTGCAGGCGTCTGGGGTGTGAATCAATGAAAAGAAGTCTGTCTCTGTCTCTTTGTGCCTTCAGATAAAACTCAAAATCACTGTATTACAAATAAACTTCCTGACTCCAATATTCTTTACACAACAGATGTTAAATCCCCACTCCCAAATCATTAGACATTTCTGCGAACATTCTGAAAGCCCGTGTAATAGTTAATGTGAACGAGAGCATTTCATCCTATCTTTCCTTAGTGCTACATATGTACTTCATTTTAAAAAGCCCAGCTCATTTACTACTATGATTTGTTACACACCATTTTATACATAAATGTATTTTCTGTATTTTAAGTTACTTTCTTAGGGTATATTCCTAGAAGTGAGGACACTGAATCACAGCACACAGTCCTTTTTGAAATACATCTTAGCTATATCAATATATGTCTGAAAATAAAAGTGAATTGTGAAGAATTATAAATAATACTCCACCTATCAGAAATACTCGTTTACTATATTAGCACTTTTGGTAATGTGCGTATTCCTTCTGTTGTGAAATACAACTCAAATATTAATGGCATTAGGACTAAGACATTAGATTAAAACACCCTGGTGTCCTCCTATTCCAGCATCGGAATCCTCGGGTTGGGACAGGTAGGAAGGACTGAATATCCAGTATGAGGAGGGACTGGGTTTGCAGCTGAAGGGGAGGTGACACAAGCGGAGTCAGCTGGTGTTCAGCCTCCATCTTGAGCCATTCCTCTTGCTGCTGGCTCTGTCCTCGACATCCTCACAGCCTCCTTAGCAAGGGTTCGCCACTCCTCTTCCAAATGTCTTCTATCCAACAGGACTGGCTCCCCTCCAGATACCATCAAATTCACAGAAATCAATGTGTGGCAGTGGTTGCCCACTCCATGGATAATCACTTTAAAGACTCCTTGAATATACGGAATCAATAGCACAGCAAGTCATAGCAATCCACATAATTAAATCACTCCCTAGAACTTTCATTTTTTTCCTTCTAAACAGTTGTGATAGACCCTGAGCTGTCAGGGCCTCCAGAGTCTCGTCCTACCTCCTGGAAGGCCAGGGCTCCCGTCTGTCTGTTCCTGTTCCTGTAATCGTCATGTTTGCTGATATCAGAGAGCAAAGCCAGAGCACCAGATACGCAAGAAAGGAGGTCTGGCAAATGCAAGCTCTGCCTACTCCGGGGCAGAGGCAGCTTGAGGTCTTGGGAAGCAACAAATCCAATCACAGTCAGTCACTGACTTACAGAGCAGGACAGGTCATTTATGCCAGCCAGAAAAACAGTGGTTGGCGCATACTCAAGAGGTTGAGTGTGAGTGTTGGTGGATGTCCTGGTCAGTCACGTATTTTTTTAAATATACCCTGGGAATGTCTCCTATGAGTGAACTGCTAGGGCAAGACATGGGGGGGCTTGATGTAGAACATTCTTGGTGCAAAGAGGAGTGGAAGGGAGCTCAACAGAAAGCAGAAAAATGAGTATAGCACACTCCCGCTGTCGGATGCACAGGAGCCACTGGGGTTGCTGAAACCTGGGGGAAGCACTGGGAAACAGGATGGAGTGGGGATGATGGAGACAACCTGCCTGGCCTAGTCCCCCATGGAGCATCCACAAGCAAAGCATAGGGTCTGCTCCTGAACACAATGGGTGACGGAGCATTTCGCAATAACCGGCCCACCTAAGAAATCAGAAAGTCGATGCAAGAAACATTAAGGTAGGGCTGTGTGTGTGTGTGTGTGTGTGTGTGTGTGTGTGTGTACCAGAAAATTCTCACATGTTCTAAGATTTAGATACACAGTTTCATTAAAACCATGGATCCATTAAAAAAAACTATAACAGACACTATAACTAAAACATTTTAGTAAAAAAACAAAGCAAAAACCAAGATACATTATCCAAATTTTAAGAAGAAACTTAAGGAGATTTAGACAAACAACTATGGCCTGAAAAAAAGTAAGTTAAAGAGAGAAATGTATAAAATCAGTGACTTAGGCATTTTAAGACATTGGAAAAATTAAAGAAAACCAAAATAATACAAACTAAAAGAAAGCAAAGAATAAAGATATCAGTGAAAAGTCAATAAAGCAGTAAGAAAATGGTGAGATCAGCAAAGTCAGAAGCTGTATTTATAATAACTAATTGATCATGTGAAAAAATGATAAGGGTGGAGTCAAGAAAATCAAAACAGACAAAATAAGCCACATCAGAATGATAACAGCAACACCGCAGATATCAGTGCATCCAAACCATGAGCAAATGGAAGCAAATAAATTTAAAGGTCAGATGAAATAGATTCCTAGAGAAACTTGAAGGTCAAAACTTACAGAGTGAGCCAGCACTGAGGCCAATCAGGTAAAGCCACTGCCCGCAGCACCAACATCCCATAAGGGCATCAGTTGCAATCCCAGGTGCTCCACTTCCAGTCCAGCTTCCGGCTAATAGTCTGGCAAGGCAGTGGAGAATGGTTCAAGTTTTGGACCCCCGCACCCTGTGGGAGACCCAGAAGAAGCTCCTGCCTCCTAGCTTCAAATGACTGCCAGCCATTTGGGGAGTGAATTAACACATGGAAGATTTTTCTCTTTGTAATTCTGCCTTACAAATATAAATAAATAAATCTTAAAAATTTTATAGAAAATTGGACAAAAATTTGCATGCTCCTATTACTGTTAATGAAAATTAATCTTTAAATACTTGTTCCTGCTTCTCAACCTCCAGTAGTGGTTTCTCAGGTGAATTTAACTACCTATTTATGGAAGAAAAAACATGATTTTAGAAAGGGTTTTTCAGTTGACCAAACAAGCAGAAAACGTTTCCCATCCTAATTAATAGTACTAAAATAACCTATGAGTACAGCAATAAGAATTTTAAATAAATTATTGGTCAAAGATAAGAAGGAAAATAGCACACATTTGTCCCAGGAATGAAAGGATGATTTCATATTTGCAATTGATCAGTATACTTTACCACCATTATAAAAAGACAGGAAAAAATATGATCATTTAATGGATGCAGGAAAAGGTTTATTAATATCTAACTTTGTACAGAACAAAAGCTCTTAGCAAACCATACACATGTGTGTATGCGTCTGTATATGTATATGCTTAACAGTAAAACGTAGAAAACTTAAGATTGTGAATGAGACAGTGAAGCCATATTAATTTCATCATGTTGGAGGGTATTGTCTGTGGGATCCAGCAGGAAAAAAAATTAATATAAAAAGATTAGAAAGGAAGAGGTAAAATGATCAATTTTTAACAGATTTATTCATTTTCACTGGAAAGGCAGATAATACAGAGAGAAAGATCTTCCAAAGTTCTAGACTATTCTCTACAGCTTTCTGAGTCACAAGCAGGGCGCTGGACGGGAAGTGGGGCAGCTAGGACACAAACTGGCACCCACATGGCATCCCAGAACGTGGAAGGTGATGACTTAGCCACTAGCTCATCACGCCAAGCCCAGAATGATTGTTGTTATAGTAGATATGATTTTTCACACAGAAATCCAATGAATATATAAGCAAGCACTAATGTTTCAACATGTTTTGCCTTCCCAATTTGACTCTCCATCCTGTCTGCTGACCCTGAACTCATGTGGGAGTTTAATGCTCAGAGTTTTATGTTAATGGTAAGGAAAAGAACAGGAGAGTGGTTAGTTTAGGTCGTGAAGGCAGAGCTCCCATGATTGGATTTGGCTGGCATTATACGCAGAAGAGTGTGCAGACATTAGAGTAGTGCCCACACATGGTCCTAAGATCCAGGAAGAGGCTCCTCGCTCCCCAGAGCTCACGCAAAGCCTCATCTCCAAAGGTGTGGGTTAAATAGAGCCCTTTATAATATTAACCTCTCTCCAGTACTACCACTATAAAGACAATATGCAAAACTCAGCTGTATTTTTAAACACCAGCAAATGGCAACTCAAATATAAAACTGAAAAAGATAAAATCCACGGATATTGAAGATTCATTCACGCCTTCCCCTCTGAAAGTGGGATGCCCCAGTGCCCCATGTCCTCAAACAACAGGGACAAAGAAGAAGGGGACTTTGGGTCAGGGTGCTCTGACAATTCCGCTGCAATGAAGGGAAGAAGCCTGCTACCACCATGACATCACACAAACATCCTGTATCTGAGAGAAGATGGAATAGTACCTCCATCATCTTTCAAACACCCATATCACAGGTCTAACAACAACAAAAATTTTACTCAAATAGCGAGGTATTTCTACAGGATACCTGGTAATTTTCAAGACTGTCAAGAGCAAAGGAACAAAAAAGACTGAAAAACTAACACAGATCCCAAACCAAGTAAACACCACAAAGAGCAATGTGTTATCCTGGATTTGATTCTGCAAAAGAAGTCCATTCTTGGAAAACCTAAGAGAATCAAAACAGTCTGGAGTTTGGATGATACTAATGCAGAAACAAACAACTCCAGCTTTGCTAGTCTGGAGTTCTGATAGAAGGAAAGATGATATTTGTTAGCACCGATGTGTGATTCCCTCCAAATCATCACCAAGAGGTTATATCTAGTGTTAACTTCCTGTTACGGTGATGAAGCCACCGCCTGATCACTAATACATTCTTCCCCATGACTTCCTAAATATCTTTGGATTCTCATGGAACTCTCTGGGCGCTGCTGGGCACACAGGCCCTGGTGCTGAGGGGCTAACTCCAGTTCCCCATAACTCCCCAGGGCAGATAATTCGTGCCACTGTCTCTGCATCATCTCCCTTGCGGTCATTCTCAATTTGGGGCTCAGGCATCACAGCATGAAGTGTAGCATGACTTCATGGCTTGTCAAACACGTATGTGCCATTGAAGCTGCTTTCTCCTTATCCAGAAAGGTTGCAATGCCTTGTGGTGTGGTCACCCAGGAAATGCTGACTGCCTTTTAGGTTTGGTCTGAACAAAATGTCATGGAGGAAGGCTGTCAGACTTTGCTTCTGGTGGAAAGCAAGCCCAGAGCTCAAGGCTGAGGTTGCTATAGTGGCTCTAAGACACTTTTCATGACCCTATCTCCTCCCACTTCTCTGCTTCCTTGATGCTTCATTTCATCCCTTATGGTCATAAAATGTTGTATCACCATGTTCAAACGTTGCAAAAGAAGACCGTATCTGATGGGAAAAATGAGAGGCAACTCTGAGATGGTTACTTAATTCCTGGGTTCACGCGCACAGCCTGTCCCTCTGTCCACTCTTCTCTCTGATGCACAGCATTGGGTCTCCTGGAAAAAGGGATCTGGGGTTCCTGAAAACGACTTTTATTAGGCCACGCAGTTCCAGCATGTAGGATGTCCTCCTGTGTCTCGGGTCTCTACCTGTGCAGTGAGGAAGCTGCGCTCAACAGAGGATGCTCAGCTCTGTGCTACATGCTTGCCTGTGGCAGATGTTCCCAGCATCCTCAGGAGAAATAAAGATGGCAGCGTTCTCTTGAGCAGGTGGCAACCCGCGGCACAGATCAGGACATCACTGCCAAAGTCACAGGACTGGTTCTTGGCTCTTACTTACTCCCAATAAGGATGCCAGGAAACCAAAGTTTTCATTGGAGTGCTTTGATAGTCTGTGTGTGCCAACAAGCATCCCACGCTGTACTGCTTGCAGTCAGGAGTCGACAGGCTTCCGGACTCCCATCCCCCAAGCATTTCTGAGCTGCTCTACAATTTTCCAAACATTTCATTTATTCCTGACAACTGCCCACCCCCTACTCCCTGCCCCAACTTTCTGATTGGATGAATTTCATAAATAATTCATCATATAGAGCTGGTATCAAGCACAGCTCACAAGAAGCAGGGAAGGCAAGAGGGCGTTTCAAAACACCTTTCACTGAGGCTGCCATTGCATGGCTGCCACCCACCCATCTGAGCCCCAGATGAGCCTCGTGGCGATATACCCTCTTGACAAATGAGGAAAGTGAGGCTTACTGGAGGCAAGGGAGCTCATAGAGCTGGTGTGCTGTCAGATTCAGGACTCAAAACACTGGTCCTTTTGGTTCCCAAATCTAACAAATATTTACAGCTTAGTTGTAGCGAACATTTGTAGCCGACTGAACCCTCTCAACAATAGATGGTGAGATGAATTTCTGGTTCTTTTTCTCTTACTCTTTGTGGCCTGAACGATGGGATGCTTTGTACACAAGGCCAGTTTTTTTGTGTGTGTCTTAAGATCATGCTTAGACTGCTCTCTGCTCTCCTCTCCCAGTTTGGGACAGCGAGTTAGCCTCCTCTAGGATGGAGAGCCACGCTGAGGTATGTGGTTCCTCGTACGTGCTTGTGCTGGTCAAGGAATGCCCAGCACGCCTGTGCCAGTTGGCAGGCAGCCTCACTGTCACTGCTGAATTCTAAAGGACATCGCTCTCCTTGCACAGGCACGGATGCCTCGAGCTGGCTCCCAGAAAATGCTGTCAAGCCTGCCCACTGTGCTACCCACTCACAGCATAGCTCACCTGAATTCACAGCCCCTTGAAATGGATTTTTTTTTTCACTCCCATGCAAGAAAGACAGAATGGAAACCATTTTGCTAAACAAAGATACATAAAAAATGTTCTTACAAAGAATTTCAAAGATGAAGAAGGAATCAATAACCACCAAAGAAAAACTAGATGAATGTGACACCTGCAAACCCATTTCTCACTGCCGCCCACCCCTAGGATTGTCATGTTCATGTTGGTCTATAGAATAACCAAGTGAAAGCCTCGTGCCCTGGGCTGCCTCAAATGGCTAATTACAGAGAAATATGAGCAGAGTTCAGGTCTCTGAAGTGTATTTGACAGAATACTAGCTTTACAAAGATGATTAAGAGTTCTTCTACAGGGAAAAATGGTCTGGAGTCAAAGCAGTTGGGGAAAAAAAATCTAGGTTAGATGAAATTAACTGGGTTTCTTCCTTACTGAAATTTCTCAGTCTTTATTATGCTAACATTTTGTACCTCTAAGCACACAACCAGGGGATGCAGAATTTTCCATACTTCATGCCCTTTGTTGACCTTCACAAAGTGGGTCCCACCTGTTATTCTCTGTCACCAAGTCATGTTCATTTCCCCTCCAGACTGTGCCGCAGCCTGTGCTGCTGGGTGTATTTCTCTGTCTATGGCTGCATCCGTGGCAGGTCCTCGGGAGCTGACAGATCTGGCCATCAAGCCCGTGCATGTGTAGACACTCCCTCTCATGTACTACTTCATTTCATTGCCACGGCACTTCAGGCACCCTGTAACATCATCCTCTTTGGAGGTCCGAAGTCCCAGACTCACCAGCCACCAAGTCCATGGCCACAGCTGTTTCTCCTCTTTGAGCCTAACATACAGCAAGAGGATGAAGGTCTCTAGATTTTCTCGAGGATTCACTAAAAGCAAGCATATAAAGTACTGTAGCTCACTTCAGATATCTGTCTCTAAACAGTTATCACTCATAAAATAGTTAGCAACTTACGGTTCAGGCTGGTGAGCCTGAGACTGCGGCCTGACCAATTTGTGCTGCCCATGGAGGGTGCAAGGACGTGAGGGAAAGCCTTGCACTTGGCACACAGAAGATTCTCAACAAACACTCATTGGGTTGACTTGGCTTCTCCTCCAGAGTCAGTGAGAGCAAGAAGGCAAGAGGTAGTACAAATGACTGTGGGATGCCCAGATTGGCAAGGAGCAGTCAGATGAGGGGACGGCCACCTCTCCACCTCCTCTGCTGTGCACAGCTCTAGAGCTCTGCTGACACACTGGCTCTGGTTCCAGCTCAGCTCTCATGCTCCATTCTGAGAATTTCTCTTCTGTCTCCAGGAAACCCTGACTGTTGTGGGATGTGGGGGTGGGGAGGTGAGATGCAGAGGTGAAGGTTCCTCAGGTAGCAGATCAGCTCATTTAGTTCCGCAGCCTTTGAGGACTTTCTCCCCAGTTAGGCTAGGAAGCAAACGCATGTCACACAATGAATCTGAGGTTTCATTTTTCACACAAAGCCTACAGCTGGGGCCACAGCAATCTTGCCTGCATGTTCAGAGATGGGATAATAGGCAGTCCATGTAGCCACCCTTTCTTGTGCCTGGCCACCTGCCAAGCCATCACCACTTGCCTTGTTTGATCTTTACAGTTTCTACAAGGCAAGCGAAGCATCTACACTTCACTAGAAGGAAGATGCTGCCCAGAGTGGTTAGGTCGCTTCCCCGGCCAAACAGGTGCAGCCCTGGGAATCCTCTTCAACATCACTTGAACTCTACTTAGCACCACATATTCTGTTTCTTCCTCAGCTGGCTCTCAGGAACGCACACAGCCTCTAAATTGCATGATCCCAGTGAGCTATTTAATTCCTTGGTGCTTTAGTTGTTCTATCAGTAAACTCACAGTGACATTACCAATCATCTACGAATCACAGCAAGTGAATCCACCATCATCTCACTGAATCCACACAGAAGGCTGTGAGGTAGAGTCAATCATTTCCATTGTTTTTAAGAAAGATAAGTGGATAAAGCCATGGAACAGGAAGTGATTGCTAATTGGCTGGTCCAGGAGCCGGCATGACCTCTGTCTGACATCCAAGCCTGGAACCACAGCCTCATGTCCCCATAGGAGAGGGTGTGTCACACTCTCAATGCTGGGACTTGATCTAGATCAATCCCTAAGACAGGCTGCAGGAGGATGAGACCCAAGTCCATGAGACAGTTAAGGCACGCCAGGGCTTATCTATCCTCACCCTTGCCTATGCATTCACTCATCCTCAGCCCCTGGCTTTCTGTACCTTATCTTTGCTCCCTCCATTCAAGCTTTGGATCAGCTCTCACTTCCCCTCAGCACTCTGGATACTTTCACTATATCACTATCCTTTTCACTCACCTGACACACATTTAGGTAACTTGGGACTGCTATGTGACTCTTCCTTAGTCTTGTAAGTGGCAGGCACACAGTCATCATAGGATGATGGCTTCATCAACTTACCTCGCACATATGTGTAGCCTGTGTGCTCTTGTTAGGTCAGTGGCACATGTACTTTAACATCATCTTAATGGTTTCAAAAACACATTTTAATGAATTATCTCCAAACTCATTTCTCTTTGTAGTGGTGTGTGTGTTTGTGTGTGTGTGTGTGTGTGTGTGTGTGTGTGTGTGTGTGTGTGCGCGCGCAAACTGTGCTTTTTCATTTCAAGTTCAGTTGTGGTCTGGGCACTAAGAAACGCTTAAGTTGAGCATAGCTAATAATGCATACTCCCCATTCACCTCATCCTCTCCCTCTCTCTTTAAATTTATTTATTGTTAGGCATTTATTTTTATTGGAAAGTCAGATACACAGAGAGGAGAAGAGACAAAGATCTTTCATTTGCCGATTAACTCCCCAAGTGAATCAGCCAACAGCCGGAGTTGAGCTGATGTAAATCCAGGAGCTAGAAGCTTCTTCCTGGTCTCCCAAGTGGGTACAGGGTCCCAAGGCTTTGGGCCATCCTATACTGCTTTCCCAGGCCACAAGTAGGGAGCTGTACCAGCCAGGATACAAAACAGTGCCCATATGGGATCCTGGTGCATGCAAGGTGAGGACTTTCACCACAAAGCTGCCATGCTGGGCCCAACCTCATTCTCTCTTTACTGGTAGGTCCTCCCAGCCTTAATGCATGAAGGTAGAGACATGGACAGGATCCTTATGGCTGCTGACGAGGGGCTGGGCATTTGCCGCCATGTGAGTCTTGCCCCCAGAAGAGGTCCGGGGAACATGTGCTCATCTGAACTATGGCTTTAGCTCTACTAGGAGGGCAATGAGGATACGCACAGAGGGTGGATCACACACATGTCTGTGTGATAATCATCAGAAAGTCCTGCTCTTCACCAGGTTGGCCCTCTGAGAAGACACTAACACACAGCATCACAGACACCTAAGAATGGCAAAATCCAAGCATGCCCAGAGCACAGACACTGCACAGAGGAAGATGTGCCACTTCAGCACAGACCCTTCCCATAGGTTTGTTTTGCAATTTTCCTCCTTGATAACTAAGCAAAGTGATCTCTTGCTCTCTTGAGTTCTTGAGGAATCAACCATTGAAAGTGTAAAACACCTGGAATCAAGTATGCCACACACAACAGACTCCGAGAATAAAACTGTGTTCAACATTTGATCCACATACTCACAACTCTGTGTCCATCCTGTGTACTTGGCCTCTGCCGGATGCAGGTTTGGGTCATGCTGAAGCACATCAGCTGCTCAAGAGCAGTCATACGGACCTTGGTCAACCAGCAGGCGGGCAGTAAGAGTGAGAACTTCTCCACCACAGCAACTCTTTCTGGAGGTATCCACCTGGAAAAGATGCACAAATAATACCTTCATTGGCAAAAAGGAGTGCCTTCTCCCCAAGGATACTTCCATTCAGCTTTCTTCATACACAGAAAGATAGAAAGATAGATAGATATGCACACATATATATTCTAATATCTATATCTATCTATCTATTTATCTATCTATATATATTTGAAATTTCTCACTCCTTCATACACACTGGATTTATAAGAGAAAAATCATAGATTATGAGAAACTGTGGTACATCTATTCTATGGAATACTACTCAGCTAACAAAAAGAATGAAATTCTACCATTTACAACAAAACCGTCTCAACTAGAAAACATCATGATCAGTGAAATTAGCCAGTCCCCAAAAGACAAATATCAAGGTTCTTTCTGATATAAGTCAACCTCCACGCAAATACAGGAGCAACAGATATACAGATAAGCATGTATATACATATATTCATCCAGAGGAACTGTATGAGGCAGACTTTCATACCGAAAGTACACATCTCTACTCCAATGAAATTATTAAATCTATCTTGACAATAGGATGCTGGACTCTCTACCACTGTCTGTACCTACAATGCCATGACACACTTAAATAACAGAATGATGGACTTGTTACTGTTGTGAAGGACGCTATACTACTGCAATACTATGGGTAAAACAATTAGTGGGGTGAGGAGAATGGGGACAGTGGAAGGGGAAGTCTCTGAGCTTATGGAACTGTAATCATGAAAAATAAAAGCTAAAAACAACAAAAGCTTTAGGACTAGACTTTGGAAAGGCACCAGCAGCTGTTGAGTTGATTTCTTCCTGCCTCTTCCCTTTCCACCTACAAGTCATGAAGCACTTTGTGACTCCTAAGTGTCCCAACCAGTACTAACAGCTTCCTTTACACTGCCCAGCAGGTCCGAGTTAATGGCGTCTGAATGGCCCATCTGGCACCACTGGAGTGCTGAGTGTGTTTAGAAGACAGACAAGCAGATCTACTTTATTCCCAAGATCCAAAGTTCTTTTCTTTCTGTCTTCCTTTTTTCCCCTTTTCGTAAAAGAAGGGAGAAAGGACTCAAGAATGTCTCAGGACTGAGGCCCTACAGATCCCACCACCTGCTGCCACCCTACTACAATGTGACATTTGATTTTTACGACAACTAATTATTCATTTTAAAGAAAGAAAAAAAGAGACTTCAAATCTGCCCAAAGCTGTTTGATCACTTACTCTTTAATGAAATAAAACAAGTCAATAACTATAAGGTAAAAATAACAGCATCTAAGACCTTAATCAAGGTTATTTCATGAAAGAACAAGCTTTGAATGAATTTTCTGTTTTCCTTCCCCATGCTCATAGAAAGTTTGACACGTTTCTTGTTTGTCAAGGTAGGAAGTGTTTGCGAGGCTAGGGAGGTGAAATTAGTTGAAAGCAAATATGGTTGGCTGGCTTAATTATTTCTCTTTGTGTAAAATAATATCCTTTGTAGTAAAGAACCACAGTGCATTATCCTGTATAAATTACTTTATGCTAGCTTTCCTGCCCAGTGGGAAAATCTGGAGGAGGAGGGCATATTAGCCTAAGCAGCTCTGCCTAGGGTGGTGACAGTATGGCACTGCATTTTTAAGGGGATTTATTAAATGCATTTTTAGCCCTATACAAAAAAGAAAAGATATTTGATAAAGGACATAATTGTTTTTATATTTCTAATCTGAACCTATTTCCATCTCTAGGTCTATCATTATATGGTAACTCAAGGCATGGAAGGCTTCCAACAACTGGCAGAGATGAACTCTTTGCAATCGTGCTTTGAAATCTTAAAACATGACCTAGTCCTGAAACGAATACTTGTTGATCACTTTTCATAAGAAGATGGACCTCAGAGTAACCTGCAGCAATGGAGAAACACACATTCAGCTTGTCCACCCTCACACTAAACCCCTGTTCCCGGGGTCTGAGGAATTCAGCTATCTATCTTTTAAGTGATTCTGATGCTGATTCACGTTTGGGAGGGAGGAACCAAGAAGGCTAACTCCAAGCCTTTAGTGAGCATCACAATCTCCCGGGCTCCGATGACTGACCTCATGCCTGGGCTTTCTGATCCCTAAAGCCTGCAGCAGAGCATGCGAACTGACTTCTCCACCAAGCTGGTGGTGCTGACGCTGCACATCCTGGAAACCCTGGTGATGTGAAGCAGGCACATTCACAGTCCTTGGGTCAAACTCACCTTCCAGCTTTCTACTACATCACAGTTAGCCTCAGTTCATCCACACATTCTACATGGCTGCACTGCCATCCAATGGCATGCATCGTTGGGTAACCAAGCACCCAGAGAGTCTGAACCATTTGCTCCCTGGGTCTTTTCAGAAAAAACTTTGCCCATCCAGATGTAGGAGATGGAGACATTTATCTAGGGCTGGCAGTCACCAGATAAAAATATAGGACATCCAGGGAAGCTTAAATTTTAGATAAAGAATAATATTTTATGATAAGTAGGTGGTAAATATTACATGGGGCAGAATCAAGGTCAAGAAGGTATTGCATCCATCTCATCTTATTTGTCTAAAATGTGTTGATGGACACAGTCAGACACAAGGAGGATTTATACCATTGCGAGATAAAATTATATTCATGCGGGTGGGGAGAATGCCCCTGGGGTAAGTGTGGGCCTCATCCAAAGACCCTTGGGCTTATGAGCCACTCTGGAAGCAGGTCCTGAAGATCCCATGCAATTGGAATGGGAAAGACTTGAGGGAGCTGTGGCTTAGAGACCAGGGTGGACGAGGCCAGAGGCAGATCAGTCCCTCTGTTGCTTTCTCCTCACAGAGACATCAAGTCACCAGACTCGATCGTGCTGTATTCCTGACGCCCCCAGCCCTTCCCAGCCTGGAGTTGCCAGAACCCGTTGACCTGTGACAGCTCCCGGGTGTGCGGTTTCCCTGGACAACTCTGTCCATGAAGTCTTATGGAACTGCTCCTTGGAAAATTCATCTCACACACAAAATCTGACTCCCCACTGGAGAAACACTTGCTTTTCCATCTCCCCACTTACTGCCCCACCCCCAGACAGCCAATATTTCAGCAAAATAAATGGCCATGAACTTTCGTGTTGTTTCATTTTGAGTTCCTGTCTTGCAAAATGATGCAGTTGTTAGGTCTCAGCTGTGAGATGGCTCGGTGAAAAGAGTACGTATTTGGAGTGACAAACAGAAGCCCGGCCACGTGACTACCACAGTGCTCTTTTTACTTACGCAGTGCCTGTTACTTATGAAGAACTTTAGGCAAAACCAAGTTCTTTCATCTTCCTAAGACTCAACTTCTTCAACTTAAAAAATGCCATAGCATTAAGGTGAGGATTAGACAGAGAATGGGCGCACAGGCAGAGCACAGGGTGAGTGATCGTCAGTGGATATGCATGGCTATGCAGTAACCCAGAGGTTAGGAATAAGAGGGGCAGGGCTGATGTTGTTGCATAGTGGGTAAAGACACTGTCTGTGGTGCTGGAATCCCATATGGACACTGGTTGTAGTCCTGGCTGCTCCACTTCTGATTCAGCTCCTTGCCAATGTGCCTAGGAAAGCAGCTGAGGATAGTCCAAGTCCTTATACTTCAGAATCCACGTGGGAGAATTTAAAGATGCTCCTGGCTCCTGGCTTGGGACCAGTCTAATCCCGGCAACTGCAGCCATTTGAGGAGTGAACCTGCAGATGAAAGATCCTTCTCTGTCTCTGTCTGTATCTTTGCTTTTCAAATCATAGCAATAAAAAGGAACCAACTACTGGTTCATAAATAAATCTCACCAGGAAATAAGAATGTGACCCACTGAGCACAAGGCCTAGCATCTGTTACATCTCAGGCACATTCTATTTTCCTACCTCCAGAACCGCAATATTTAGACAAAATTTTACAAAACCTCAACCTTCCATATGATGGATAACTGATTTTCAAAAAATGTTCAAAAGCAATGCTAGGGATAAAAATGATATGGCAGCAAATAAATATTGAAACAAACGAATACTCACAGGGTCAGAAAAGCTATCCAGATCCCTCATCAACATTTCATACCGTATGCAATAATTAACTCAAAACAGATCATGACTGTAAAGGAAAAGGTTATTAAAATTAAAAACAATAAAATATATGAGAAAGCATTTGTGATCATAAGTTAGGTAGAGAAGTTTTGAGTAGGGCACAAGAAGCATGATCCAGAAAACAACTAACAGATAATTTGAATTTCTTCAGAATTTAGAAGCTTCTACTTTTTTGGCAGACCGTGATAAAGAATGAAAATAAAAACTACAGAGAGGAAGAAAATGTTTGCAAACCACCTGTTTGATGAAGGAATCATATCCAGAATAAACAAAGAACTGCTCAAACTAAATAATAATAATAAAAATAATAGCAACCCAGTTTGCTATTTTGATGGACAATATATTTCAATAGCCACTTGACTGCGGAACATAACTGGATGGTAAACAACCACTGGAGAGGATATCCAACATCATTAGTCATTAAAAGAATGCAAATTTATTCCAGAATGAGATACCACTATACTCCTTCCAGTTCTAAAGAACTGGTGACATGGTGACATGAATGTTCAGCGATAGTGATGCTGTGGTAACCCAGAGCCTGTTTCACCAGCAGCAGGATGAAAATGACAGAACCACGAACAGTTTCTTACTAAGTTGAACACACAGTAAAGCAGCCGTCCCACTCCGGGGTGTATGCCAGGATCAGTAAAAGGGATGCCCCGAGAAGGCGCACAACAGCGTTATCACCAAAACCCCAAGATGGCTCAAATGCCTTTCACCAACTGAACAGGTCACCATGTTGTGGCCAAAAGGGAATCATAGCAATAAAAAGGAACCGACTACTGGTTCATGTAACAACACAAGGGACTTTAAAGACAATCATGTTAAATGACAACCATCTGACAAAACAGTAGATGCCCTCTGATTCCATTGATACAGAATTCTAGAAAGAAAGGCTGCTCAAAAACAATACAGATTGGATTAATGAATCCAAGGACTGGGGAACAGAGGGAAATATGCAGAGTAGAACCCTGGTGGGGGACGATGGAAATGTCCATGATCGCGTTTGGGAGTGATTCATAGGTGCGTCGGCAGAACAAACACAGTGAATGGCTTGCTCTCAGGATGCTCAGTCTCTGGTATATTGTTGCACGCACCCACAATGACGCTGTCAAACAAACAGCCAGAGTAACGCTCTGCCTTCTGGTCTCGCTCACGTCCCACTTCTTCCCTGTTCTGCTTGACGAGTCAGGGCTGCTGCCGATGCTGACTCACTGTGCAACAGCCGCATTCATCTGTAGGCTTTGTAGCTGTGAGTCTAATCTACCTCACCGGATTATAAGGTCCTGGAAGGCAAATCCTCATACTTTAGGTGCCTATGGGGCTGAACCTGCTCTAAGAACAGAGCCTGCTGGCTTCCTGCCCCTGGGCTGCCACCTTCTTCACTGGCACCCTGACCTGCATTAAAAATGCCCAGCAAGCCCGGCCTCATTTTGGCAGTGGGCTCTTCCAGGAATGCCTATCTGTGAGTCCCCGACTTTGTCCTCAGGCTAGGTCCCTGAAGCACTGCATGCCTTTCCCCTGACACGCAGCTGTGTTGACGTGGGAGCTTCTCCCAGCTTTCTGGGTGAGGCTTTCCCATCCTCCTGAGGGATCTGAGGAGCAGACACGATCTAACTGGCTTGGCAATGGGGCTTAAAGGTCAGAAATGCAAGCTAGTGAGCCAGTGCAGTAGCCTAGCAGCTAAAGTCCTTCACTTGCATGCACCCAGATCCCATATGCGTCACTGGGTTGTGTCCACTTCCCTTCCAACTCCCTGCGTGTGGCCTGGGAAAGCAGCAGAGGATGGCCCAAAGCCTTGGGACCCTGCACCTGTGTGAAAAACCTGGAAGAGGCTCCTGGTTTTGGATCAGCTCACCTCTGGCCATTGCAGCCATTTGGGGAGTGAATCAGTAGATGGAAGATCTTTCTCTTTGTATCACCTTCTGTCTGTGTATCTGACTTTCCAACAAAAACAAATAAATCTTTATAAAAAAAAAAAGAAAAAGAAATGGCAGCTGGTGTCACTGAGGCAACACCTTTATCTGCCCTGCTGATCAGAAGAATCAGATGAGAGGAGGATGGGCAAAGAGATGTGTCACACCTGTCTGTGCCCCAGAGACAAGGGGCCTGTGGCCAGGGCAGACACATGAGCCTCTCTCCAGCAGCAACTGAGGGCGGGAGGAGGCAAAGACATCACCGCGTGGGAGAAGTTGTCTTGCTGAAACACTGGTAACCTGTGTGTCAGCCGATGAGGAGTTTAGCTTAGACTCATCATGGTTCTCAGACACCAGTATAAAATGAGATGGTCCATGCAAAAGAAGTCCTTACAAAGATACCTTCTGGGGTGGTTAGGATGCCTCCTGGAGATGCCCACATCCTATGATAGCGAGCCTGGGTTGGATGCCAGCAGTGCCTCTGATTCCAGCTGCCTGCTAATGTGCCCTTGGGGAGGTAGAAGGCAGTGAATCGACTGCTCCATGAGATCCCAGCTCCTGGCCCCCCCACAGTCACTGTGAGCTTGGAAAGTAAACCAGTGGATTGCAGTGCTCCTCCCTTGTCTCTGTCAGCCTCCTAAACAAATAAAACAGATTAAAATTTAGAAAAAAAAAGACATATTAGCAAACGTGTTACACCCCACGTGCTGGATGGATTCACTAGCACTAATGTGGGAATCACAAAAAAGAGGCCCACTCCAGGCAGCCCCGCTTCCCCATCCCACAGGGATGGCTCCGTCCTTGGAGATCCTAGAGGGAATCTCTTGTGTATCAGAAAATGGGTTTCCTTAACATGTGGGACAACTAGATGGTCTTCAACAACACAGTGCCTCCTTGGTGGAAGGGAGCCCACTTCCCAGGCTCTCAACCCTAACTGCGCAACCAAGGTACCCTGGAGGCGTCACTGCACGAGGTAGCCCAGGCTCTTCCCAGAGCTCTGCTTCAGCATGGCTGCGGATGGTGCCCCATCTCCCAGGCAGAGCTCTACATACAGGTGGGGTGAGAATCCAGAGAAGCACAAACTCAGGAAGGTTTGGGGCAGAGGGCAAACGCAAGGCTCCTGGGGAGCAATAAACATTTCAGATGTTGGTGTAGATGAGAAAAAGAACCGGGCCCAGCGCGGTGGCGCAAGTGGTTAAGGTCCTCGCCTTGCACGCCCAGGATCCCATATGGGCGCCGGTTCTATCCCAGCAGCCCCGCTTCCCTTCCAGCTCCCTGCCTGTGGCCTGGGAAAGCAGTCGGGGATGGCCCAAAGCTTTGGGACCCTGCACCTGTGTGGGAGACCCGGAAGAAGTTCCAGGATCCTGGCTTCAGATCAGCATAGCATCGGCCGTTGCGCTCACTTGGGGAGTGAATCATGGGACGGAAGATCTTCCTCTCTGTCTCTCCTCTCTGTATATCCGCCTTTCCAATAAACAAAATAATAAAAATAAAAAATCTTTAAAAAAAGAGAAAAAGAACCTATGCTACTTTGTCAACAGGAAGAATTGCAAGGAAAGTGCATTGGGGCAGAAATCCCAAACCCTATGCGACTTGACACAACTTGCTAAGATTGCATTCTGCTTTTAATAACATTTATGCATTGCGTGGGATTATCTCAGGATTATACAACTGCTAAGGCATATTGAAATGTTTTTGAGCATAAAGCAAAATAAGAAAGATAATCTCATCACTAACAGATAACCACCTTTAGGGTCTTTTAAGTTTGTTTTTTGGACATTTCCAATACAACACACTCTCACATCATCTATTGGTATGGAATCCCTCTGTCTGCACCAAGCCCACATCCTCACACTACACTTTGTTTGCTTGGCTGCTTATTGTTCCCTGGCTTCCCACAGCCAGGGACTTTGTCTTGCTGCCATCCATTAACCCAGTGTCTGCAGTCCCCAGTTCGCCACAGACAGCCCAGCAGTACATCTTCAGTGTTGTTAATGAGATGTTTCAAGATCGGGGATGCTAAAGACAGATCTGGATAGGACAAACAGTTTGGCCGCTGACTTGGACAAGTTAACTGAAACCTGCTGACCATTACTTTCTCTCAACTACGTAAGGGCACAAGGAGAAGACAGGTCTAAACAGCTTCTAGAAGGCACATAGTTGGTCCTAAGATGTTATCGACTGCATTACATACTTTGTCCTTATCTACAAAGTTTTGTTTTAAAAGATTGAATTAGAGTTCTCCAGGGTGGTGTGGTCGATTAGGAAGGATCAGCAAGATTTCTCTCTCTCTCTCTCTCTCTCTCTCTCTCTCTCTCACACACACACACACACACACACACTCAGCATGAGAATTGGCACATAAGATTGTGAAGGCTGAGAAGATCCATGACTAAAGCCTGCAGATCCAGCAGTCAGTTGTTTTAACTCAGTCTTAATTCGAAGGCTCAACATCCCGGAGCACTGGAGCTTGGGGCAGAATCGCAGGATGCCCCAGCTGAGGCAGAGGCAAATCCTCCTGTCCCCTACATGCCTATGTGATTTGGGCCCTTAGCTAATCTGGACATGCTCACCTGCACTGGCAAGGCCATGCTTTACTCAGTTTACTAACTACAATGAAATCTTCCAGAAGCACACCTAGACACACATACACAGAGATATGATTATTCTTTGTGCCAAACCTGAGCTTTCTTAAAACCAGTCAAGTTGAAACACAAAAGTAACCATCACAAAGATCAAAAACATGCACATCAATTTTTTGTTGTTTGGTTTCTATTTACCTGGTTTTTTTTTAGATGTATTCATTCTGAGTTATAGAGGGGGACACATGCACACACACTCAGAGAAAGAGAGAGAAAGAAAAAACAGAGAGAATCTTTGATCAGCTGGTTCACTAACCAAATGGCCATAGTAGGCAGCAATGGGTCAGGCAGAAATCAGAATCCAAGTCTCCCACAGGGGTGGTGAGGGCCAAAACATGTGGGCCATTCTCCACTGCTTTTCCTAGGCTGTTAGCATGGAGGTGGGTCAGAAGTGGAGCAGCCAAGACACAAAACAACACCCATAAGGGATGCTGCCAGTGTCATAGATGTTACCCCCTTTGCAACAAGGCTGACCCCCTATCTGTTTGATTTCTATGCAACACAAATCATATGCTAGCTACTCGTTCATTTTGAGCTCATAGGTTCTCTCACTTTTCCATGAGATTTCCACAGCGCCTTCCTTCAAAGTGGCCAAAACCCTTAATAAGGAAATCAGTATAGACTGCAATTTCTCTTATAAGTTTAGAATGGTTCCTGTTTCTAGCCAGGAAGCTTTTGTATATTCAACTTTGCTTTTGGTGATAGCTATCCTGTATTATTACTGTCAAGTTTGGAGGTTACTGCAAGAGCCTAGCACAGGTCAGTAACAATGGACGCCTGAGATGGGACAGCCAGTGCATTCCAAGCGGTGATCAAACTAGCTTTGGGGAAGCCAGAACACCACTGAAGTACAGAATATACATGGAACTTTGACATCATGGCATAGCATGTTAAGCTACTGCTCAGGACACCAGCATCTCAAAAAGGAGTGCTTCGGGTCAAGCTCCACCTGTTTCCCATGCAGGTTCCTACTAATGCATTCCTCCGGAGGCAACAGATGATGGCTCAAGAAGTCGAGTGTCTTACACTAATGTGGGAGACCAGATGGAGTTCCTGGCTCCTTGCTTCAGCATGGCCCACACCAGGCTACTAAGGGTATTTGGAAACTGACCCAGCAGATGCAATTTTCTCTCACTCACTCGTTTTCTGACTTTCAAATATTTTTTTTAATCTAAACTTTAAAAAACAAGAATATAGAGTCACAGAGTGCTGGGTATTGTTGCTGCCAATTCCTTTCCTGTGACTTAGATATTCCGTTTAACTTCTCTAGGCTTTGAGAGGCAAGGTGTTGAGCTTTGAGCTTATGGAGAAAGGATTAAATGTGATAAATGCTGTGCACATGTTTTTAGTACAGGGGCCTTGTGCACTGGAAACTTGAAATAACAGCAATTATTATTGAAATCTTACTATACATTAAAGCACCTGCAGCCCGGCTCCATTTCTGAAACAGATGGGGGCAAAGGTTTTAAACAGATGCCAAAGGCTGGACAGATTTTCATGTCTTCTTTTTGGATTTTTTTTGCCAGCTGAGCAGTAGGAATAAGAGAAGAAAGAGGGGAGGGGACAAGGGCTCAGGCCTGAGTGGAAACCACTGCTTCTCCAGGCATCACCCTCCCAAGACATCACTGACAGCCCATTCTCTATTTCCCCACTTCTGCATTAAGTTGTGTTTCGACTAAATCCTGAGGCTTTGCAAAAAGAAAAAGAATAAATCCCTGTATGATAGCTCCTCTCAGGTGAAAATGGGTTCCTGGGATGAAACCAGTAAGGCAAGCTGTTTTTTCATCACAGGCTAAACTCTTTAGAGATTCAATGCAGAATAAATTTAGATTGTAACACTGAAGAGCTAAATAGCTACACAGTTACTAAGTTGAATAAAAATCGAAGCTCATGGCTCCTCCGGTGAAGCAGCCTTTGTGTCCACTGCTTTTAATCACCTGCTCTTTTCTTTCAGCAGAGAATTGCCTTCAGGTGGAGACTTGAGTCTTCCTCCCAGGAATGATGTGTTTCAGGAGCCAGGTTTGGGGTCAGAAGGAGCTGCAGGCAGAGCAGGTGTTCCCTGGGAGACGCTGTTGAAGGGACTGGGGAAGCCTGGGGTCAGCTTGGCCCTCCCTGACTCAGGTCCCAGAAATGGACTCATCTACATGGAGCGTGAAGAGAATGAGGCATGAGCCAGGACATCGACACAGCACTGGACAGCGAGCACTCCAAATCCCAGGGAACCTTGCGTGTTTTCCTTCCAACCTGTTCCCCTCCACTCAGACATCCTCTCTTCAGGAAAAGGCCAAGAGTGATCAGAAGGCAGCTCCCAAAGCAGGGGGCCACAGTGGCATGCCCTCAAGCACTGTTTACAGAACAGCTGAGCACTGCGCATGAAGAGCAAACAGTCCTGGCAAGTGTGGCCCTGCAATCCACAGTCTACATAACAGAAGGGTAATGACATGGAAAGTGTACATTCTATGGTATGGGAGCTCAGGGCACAGGGATTTGTGGCAACTTGAGGGGCCAAGGATGGAGGGGAGTTAGTCAGAATCTTCAGGGGGTGGTCCTGGAGAAGGATGGCTGAAAATGAGACCATGAAGAAAGGAGGGACGTGGGGGCAGGAGAGGCCTGGAAGAGGGCCCGGAGGTTCCAGCGTGTGCCTTTTGCTGCAGGGATTGTCAAGGCTGGATACTGTGTCTGCATTGGAGTTATGGTTCCCCCAGAGACTACAGCAGGGGTCTCTGGACATCCTTTCCTTGGCAGCTTGCTAGACTGGGGAACGCCCATCTCTCACATGGTGACCATCTCATTGAGTAACATGGACTTGCTGGTAATCAAATCAACTGTGCCAGACTCGACTCAAAGACCTGGTAGAAATCTGTATTCTGAACAAATTGTATATGAATCCCATTTGCACCCAAAGAAGCTTGTCTTTTAGTTCATTTTTCTATAAACTTATTGATCTCCCCTTGTATTTTATTGACTTTGAACATAGGCACACTGATCTATTACAGTTTAGTGAATGACTCATTTCCCAAGAGCAAAGAGACATTTTGCAGGCCAAGGTTTGCTGATGATAACTTAACCCCTTTTGAATAATGCCTGCCTATTCCCTAAACGATGACTTCTGAAAATTCTAATGATTTGAAGTCTTGGGAAATGTAATTTAGAAGCTCATTACATACATTTCTTGTATAGATATTATGCCTCCTCTGGATGGTCATTTACTCTTTGTTTGCTGACAGGTAAATCTGTCACACTGAAAATGTACTAAGTGGGAGAGATACGATGGTGAGCAAAAGGCAGACACAGTCTTGGCCCTAACGGGATTTACACCCTAGTGAGTGGAAAGGCAACAGGCAGGTAGTCAGGGACTGTAACACTGAAACTATGCTACTGGCATACATGAATAAAAGACTGTGGAATAAAGAAGACAACATACAGAGAAAAGAAACTAAAACACAGGGGATGAAGGAATTTTCCACATCATAAGAAAATAGTCTGGGCCTGGGTAAAATGAGTAGAACCAACTGAAATCAGACAGGATGACTGTGAGAAAGGTTCCAGGTTTAGAGCAAGTAGGAAGACACAGACTGACTATTAAATAGGGCTCAGCTTCTAAATCCAGGGCTCAGAAAGAGTTATTCTAGACATGCACTCAAATCCATCAGCACCCTGTGTACTCAGCCAGTGACCTTGGCTGGCCAGAGACGGCAATCTGCTGTCCCTGTTGGAGGAGGCATCTTTGCATTCTGGGCATGGAGACAGGCTCCGAGTTGGTGGACTAGGCAACACACCCCCTACCATTAGCACTCCTGTATTAGGTTTGAAAGGTTTTGTAATCATAATAAGTTGTATCTGTTAATTTGATAATTATGTCAGTATTTCCCAACTTCTAGTACATCATGAGGTCAATCCCTAATTAAAGGAATACTGGTCTTGGTAACTGCAGAGATTTGCAAACCTTCCTGACACTACAGTCACCTGGACACAATCAGCCCACGGACTCCGGCCAGCTCATGCCCCACTTGCCCGCTCCAGAAACCAATCCTGAGGTGAACGAGCAAAAAAATGTTAATATGATATGCACAAAATTTTGAGCCTATGTGACCCACTAGATTTGTAGTTTTAATTTTAAATGTTTAAATTGCAATATACTTGTGATTTGAATTCTAAATGTCTGGGTAATTGGATTGTTTGCATTTGTAAACACTGTTCATTTGATGATCTGATCCATTATATCCAGCAGTTGAGATTACGCAGTTTTGAAAGTAGTATTTAAGTGCCCTAGGGAATGACATTCCAGTTGTAGGTTTGTCTACAACTGTTCCCTGGGAGAGTTGATCTTTTTCTTTTGTAGCTGTAACACAAATGTCAAATGGAAATTTAATTAAGATATGTTAAATGTTATGGAAAATTTAATCTGGTAAATGTATATTCAACTATTAATCATGTTAACCAAGTAACAAATATTTCTTCTTTTTATAAAATAAAATACCTAGAAGACTCAGAATGATGGCTCAGTTGGCTAATTTTCACCCTGCAAGAACTGCGATCCCACATGGAAGCCAGTTTGTGTCCCAGCTGCTCCACTTCCTATCCAGCTCCCTGCCTGTGGCCTAAGAGGGCAGCAGAGGATGGCTCAAAGACTTGGGACCCTGCACCTTCACGGGAGGTGCTTTGGATCAGCTCAGCTCCAACTGTTGTGGCCACTTGGGGAATCAACCAGTAGATGAAGGATCCTTGTCCCTCCTTCTCTCCATAAATATGCCTTTCCAAGAAAAATGAGTAAATTATTTTTTAAAAAGAAAATAACTAGAATCATAATTAAAAGTAGGTGAGTTGTCAACTGAGAATAATGCTTAGGAAAAGCTACTGTTCTAAATTTTCTATTTTAAGACTTCAGTGTTAATAAAAATAAAAACAATAGTAAAGATTCTATTGAATAAATAAAACTGAGCCACATACAACACAAAACCCAATTAACAAACATGATAAAAAAAAAGAATACATAAAAACGGAGATAATAACAGGCTACAATCTGGTCCAGGGAAAGAAACACTGAATTCAGCCCAGATCAGAAGATTTGGAAAAACAAAGTCCCGTGAGGGGAGAAAAGAGTGTCCCAAGTACTAGAAAAAGAAGAGAAAGAGGATGAGCAGAGAAAGGTGAGGGGAAGGAGAGCTGTGTAAAGGCACAGGGCAGTCTTAGGCATGGGGAAATATAAAAAACAAGTTCATCCTGAAAGTGCAGAGATGCAGTGGAGAAAAGAGCTGGGATCCTGAGCATGGGGCAACTTGGGTCTTTAGCCTGGGAGCCACTGTTAGACTCCCAGGAGTCCTTTTCAGCTATTAGGGAGGCCTCCCCCACTTTTCTGCTGGCTGGCATTTCTCCCCTTGACAGCAGAAAGAGAACCATCCACCTACCTCCCCAAGAGGAGACATGAGAGAAAGAACAGAAGGTGAGGGCAGGTGTGGATAGGTCTGGCGATTCAGCGTCAGGAAATTAAGAGCATTTCCCACGGGACAGCTTTGGTTGTTCCAGAAGGCGAGGGTTGCAGTCGATCACTGAGAAGGAAGTGGGGAGACAATGAGATTGCTGGGGTCAGCCTGGGTAGGATTATAGAGGAAGGATTGTAGAGTGACTGTAGAACAAACACAATCATGTTTACTCAACAACTCCAGTTGGCAGTTGATGATACAAGGAACCAATGCCAGAGGACATAGAAGCTGTCCCAGGAAACTGGGGGTCAGGAACTGGACGAGCTGAATATGAGGCCACCTGGGGCAAGACAAATTTGGGAAGGATGGTGGGAGAGTTGCAGCATTTGAGAATCATGAAGTGGGAGTGTGCATGTCGCTAGGCTCAGAGGAGAAGATGTCTGGGGCTAGTGCCAGGAGGATGGAGAAAACAGCACAGAAATGACAGGAGGGAGCTGGGAGGCTGCACACTCCTGTGACCCTGGAACATCTCTTGATAGGGCTGCAGGAGAAGGAAGTCTTCAGGACAGAACCAGATTTGAGTGAAAGTGCATTAATTCAACTGGTACACACTTCCACTTATCTTTTCTCTTACAGCTGATGAAACGAAAGCTCTGGTGACACGAATTAAAACCCACCCTTCCAGAATTTTCTCCTGCATACTGCAAATCAATTACTTCTAAACGATCTCAAACAATCTCAAATAGCAATTCACATTCCAGTTTGCTCCACATTCACACAAAGCATCTGAGTCATGCATGTCACATATCTCCTAGTTAAAAGAACCAAGCCAGTATTAGCATACGCAGTCCCAAACACAATGAATAAGCTAAGCAATTAAGGAATTTTTTTGCAAGCTTGAAAATCTTGAATCGCTGTGAGATGCCTAACCTTTAGAAAATACTTTTGAGGAAACAATGAGGTGTAAAATTATTTCTTAACACATTAATAAATGGGTCCTATCAGCATTGGGGTATAGAGGGTTAAGCTTCTGTAGGCGATGCTGGCATCACACAGATGACAGTTTGTGTCCCAGCTGCTCCACTACCAATCCATCTCCTTGCCAATGTGCCTGGGAAAGCAGTGGAAGATGGCCCAAGCATCCTTGGCTTGGTATCCTGCTTGATGTGGGAGACCTGGATGAAGCTTCTGGATCCTGGCTTTGACCTGTCCCAACCCTAGCTGTTAGGGCCATTTGTGGAGTGAACCAGTAGATGCAAGATGTCTCTGTCTCCCCTTCTCTCTCTGAAACTCTACATTTCAAGTAAATAAATAAATAAAAAGTTTGTCTTAAAATAGACACCAATATTTTTTGCATGTTTGTTTCAAAGAAGCCACACCAAAGATGAGGCAGGACCTCTTCTTCCTTGAGTGAATTTGGTGACATGTAGAGAAAATGTCAAAGGGCCTAGGATACTGGCATTCTACTTGTTCATTCTTTTGCTCCAAGAGCAAGAAACTCACAAATATCTATTTTTCAACATCACATAAACTCTGATTCCAGGCAAAGAAGGTCTTCTTTCATTCCCATATTTTCTCTTTGAGGAGACAAAGAATCCTGAGGTCTATAGTTAGGTTCACTTATCAAAACTTAGATGCACTCGGGAGAAGGGCTTTCGCAAGAGCTGTACAAACTTGGCGCATAAAATACAATTTCCTTTGATGTGATTGTGGCACTTAAGTCAAAGCAGTTATCATTCAAACAGACTTACTGAGTGTCTTGTAGATTCTGGTCAGGAAGCCCTGAGTAGTAGGAATCCAAAGAGAAGGAGGTATAGTTAAACATGTAATACCACAAGTTATTTTGTAAAGAGCTTCTTAATGTGTCTTAATTAAAATACACCTTAACTAACCTCCAGGTACCCTGACAATGGTGTAGCTGGCCCAAACAGGGTGACCGGCGCGGTCAGCGACAGTCATGGCTTTCAGCTTCATGTCAATTAGCAGCCCTGACCCTCCTCATTCGAGATGAGCTTAGACGATTATTCAGAAACTCTAGGATCCTTTTTCATCTGAGGAAGAACACAACGGTAATACCTACCACAGACGCCTGCTGGCAGGAGCTGATGAGAGTCCATGCAGAATGCCTAGCCTGTGTACAGTTCTGTGTCTGTCCTCCTCTATCAACAGGTCATTACTGTTAATTAGATACAACTGAAGCTAATGGTCATCTCCACTTCTTTTGCGACTTCCTGAATGCTCCACTTGGTGGGAACCCATCCTGGACTACATGCCTCATGAGACCTCGGAACTCCCGCAGCATCTGCCACCGGAACCCCAGGATCCGAGTCTTGTTCAGGTAACAGCCTGGATTTTTCTCTGAGAAACGCTCTGTGAGCAGTCCCTGTCATTTCCTCTTTAGGGCCTTTTGTAAGATGATGGATAGCAGATCCCCGTTTCTGCTGTTGGTAAGCCACTGCACATTTGTATTTGTCATTATCACTCAATGCTGAAAGCCGAGTTAGTTGGGGGATGGAAACCCAGCAGGTGACAGAGTTGGTATTCCAGCATGTGGCAATGAAACCATTCAGGTTCCACAGACAGGTTCCCCTGCTCTTTCACGAGATCTAACCCAGCCTGTGGCTTTAAATCACAGCGTCCATCGCACCACCTCAGGGAATCACCCAAAGCTATTTCTTTTTGTGTTTCTTGTTAACCATGGCTTGCATGGTCAGATACTGACCTAGATGAGACTTAGATAAAAGGAAATGGCAACATTACATCACAATGCCAGGAAAGCAATTATTGCAAATAAGGAATGTTTACTAGAAAATGTCTGTCTTCGAATTCTCTTTGACAGGAGAAATAAATGACATCAGTCCTTCTGCCAGAGTCCTCTTCCTTGTTAATATCATGAAGTTTCTGGAGCCCAAACAATTCCTCCAGAAGACTTGTCTCTCCACATAATCATGCAAATATCTTATCGGTGGAACTCTTGACATCTGCTAGTTTTCCCAAAGTGCTTAATTGACTCCATATGGCGAATCTTTTGTGGAGACTTGATGCACGGCCACAGCGGGACCATGAGCAGCTGTGGCCACCAAAGCCAGCGCCGCCCCCCCCCGCCCCGCCCCGGCCAGAGAAGCAAGCCCTTGCTGACACTAATGCGGGTGGGGGGAATCTGTGTCCTTACCTCTCAGTAATGTGGGGATGAGAAATATGAGAAATAGACCATGGGGCAAAGTTTGGAATTGTTCACAACCCATGTGTCCTAAAGTAGCTTCAACTTTATATTTCATAGATGGTTAGAATGGAAAAAGAAAAGTCACCTACCCCATTTTCTCTTGTTTATTAACTTATTTGACAGGCAGAGAAACAAAGACATATCGACAGACAGAGGCAGAACAAAAAGAAGAAAAAGAGACCCAAGCTGCTAGCCCACTCCCCAGATGCCCATAATGGCGGGAGCTGGGCTGAGGCCAGAAGTGGAAGCCAGAGATTGAGCCCAGGTCTCCGGCATGAATGGCAGAGACCTAACTGCCTGAGCCATCACGTGTTGCCTCCCAGGGTCCTGGAGCCAGAGTCTCCATTAAGGAGAATGACAGACCAAGTTCAGAATCAGTGACAAAAAAAATGACCCACAACTGTGCAGGGCTCGCTGACAAAGGGTCTTAGAGAAGATTTGTGTGGAACTGCCAGAAAAATTAAGGCACTGGAATTTCATTGACTTTACACATACACTTCAAACTTTGGATTCAAGGATTCTGCATCTTAAATTATTGAAAGAAGGCAAATTTGAGCAACAAATGTATCTGTCCAGAAAATGATGAAAACTCAGAACCTAACAAAAATGCCATCATATAAACAAGATACAAGGCTCCATGCCTCCGCTCCTCGCCCACATGTTTATCTCCCCTTAGGGAGGTAAGATGATCATTCAGAGACACAGCAAAGAAACCAACCTAATCAAAGGAAGAGCAATGCTGCCTTAAAATTATTTCATTATGATAAAACATCTGCAGAAACATTGTAAACATCCTGAAGAGAACACAAAAGAAAATGAGTAACAAATGACAATGCCACAATTCATAAGTTGAAAGTTATTGCTATTCTCTTGCTATGTGTGCATACGTGTGCGGATGAGTGCTAGGAGCGTATCGATTTTTGCATTATGTAACCTGGTCATTTCTTCCCAGGCATGATAATGTGAATGCTTGACTCTGTCATTCACTCCAACCCTTTAAAATATCTTGATCTGACTGCCTCACTCCTGTGATGTGAGAAAGCAGAGGATGCCTGGAGACAGCCTGCTGTTACCTCAGGAAAAGAAAACACGAAAAGGAAGACATGGTGGGTCCCAGTGTTACACTCCCAGTGAGATGGAGGTACTCAGTTTCATCACCTGACATCAGTTTCCTGTTGGGTGCCCAGCCTACAAGGACTGAACACAGAATGAGTAACAGCAGTCTGTCTGCAAGTCACAATCTGATGAAAGGCTCATTAGAACTACATCATCAGGACAGTGGACAAAGTTCATGTTTACATTTCTCTTCCTGGTTATCTAGACATTTCTGAATGGTGGGAGTCATCTCTGGACTAATGAGGAAAACTCACAGAACACTGTTTCGTTTCATGACTTGGGAAATGAGCATGGCCCACGAGCAGGTGTGAAACCGTAAGAAAACGGAGCCTTGACAAAGCTTAACAAGTTAACTACTGAATACTTCCACCTTAAGATTATAATGAGCCCTACAGAACTGCGAGAAGTCTTTGCCATCAGTGAATCTAGAACCCATCAAAGAGGTGAATTCTCACAGAAGCAGGAAATTGAAAAGATCAAGATAGAAATATAGAAGCTCTAAAAAATTAATTAAATGGGTCTGATACAGAATACCTTCCAAGCATACACTATGTTCAAGAAGAGAGAAGCCAAAGTACACAGGAAACCTATTTGCCTGTAGAGGTAACCATCTTCGGTAACACATTCCAGAGGCCTGAGATCAGGAAATGTTTCTTGAAGACCTGAGAGGATTGAACGGCTGGGAGACATAATTTCTTTGCATATGCTCCTAGCAGTTAGTTCTGAGATTGATTCTCACTCTGAAGAACTGTGTCTTCAAAAATTAAACCTCAATGATCACTCAACAAGCAAATAAAAGATGAAGATATTTCTAATGATTGAGGAGGATGCACACGGGACTGGTTAGGAAGTGGTAAGTAATGGTTTTATGAAAGTAAGTCTGGGCATTAAGTGCAGGTCTTAAAGAATTGGGAAGATATTTGCACATAGGTAAAAGGAGAATGACATCAAACCAGCATGCACTGCACAAGCTTTTCTTCTTACCACAAACAACAAAGGACTCCTCCCTTTACAATCCCAAAGCCAGTAAACAAATATATGCTCCACTCCTCACTACAGGCCATCTATGTTCCTTAGGAACAGTTTGTATTCCGAATAAATTGTAGGTTCTTACTGAAATGTTTGCTGCAGGTAACATTTTGTTACTTCTTGGCATTATAGATGGAGAGGGAAAAAATAAATCTGCCCAGTGGCTCTCGAACCGCCTCATAAAGTGCTGCACACAGCCCACCCCCTCCCTGCACCCCAGCCCAAGGCTGCTTCGTTCCAGGGTCTCCTGCCTGCCTAGCTGACTGCAGTGCTTTGGTCCCTGGTGCAGAAGAGGACCACAAGAGGACTCTTTGGTTCTGCCTCCTGCCTCACTTCCTTCCAGCATGAAGCCAAATTAAGGCTGCACAATTTCTCAAGATTCGTTCCTGCTTAGCACCAGCAAGACTGCTCCACTGTGTCCTGTCATTTCTGTGTTATATCAGAAACTTGCATGAGCTTCTGAGATGAGGTATGATGCCACATCTGCTTTCCTGTACTGATGCAGGGTTCTTCCTGGTACTTTTGGATTCATTTAGTCTTTTTTGACCAACACATAGAAGAGGGGCCGCCGTCTCTGCTAGACACTAGCCTGAACCACTCACTCCACTTGCCGAAAGGTGTTTTGGATATTTACGCATTTTAGGTAATCTAATTGTTTTGGGTTAGAAATAAAGATAGGGGAGCATCTGGCCTGTTGGTGAAGATGCTGACCAGGATACCCGTGCCCTAAATCTGAGTACCAGGCTCTGAGTGTTGGCTCCCAACACCAGCTTCCTGTTTATGCAGACCCTAGCAGACAGCGATGATCGGGCTCCTATTGCCCACATGGGACATCATGATGAAGTTTCCAGCTTCCAGTTTCACGCCAACCATTGTGGGCGTTTCAGAGAGTAGACCAAAAAAAAAGGGGGGGGGGCTTCATCTCTCTCTCTTTCTCTCTTCCCCCTTCTAAAGTAAGTATTTAATAAAAACTTTAATTAAAAAAGAAGGGATGGTTGACTTGCATATATAGGGCCCTATCACATTGCAGGAAGCAGACTGTCCCGAGACATAGGGCCTCCTTGTCTACAGAGATGTCAACAGCACCCAGCTCCTGGGATGATTATGAGGGCAGAACAAGTGGTGCAGGTAAGGCTCCCACACGTGCCTGTCACATGGTAGCTGCTGAAGGCATATTAACAACAGTTGTTCCTATTTTCCATTCCGGCTGAATGTGGTGCCCAACTCAAATGCTCTTACAAAGCTTCAGATTTCTCATGGCTAAATTTTTTTCAATGGAAGGTTTCTTTCTTTTTAAACGAATGTTTTATACTACAATTGAATTTGATCTAACACTACAGGTAGTGCGAAAATATCCTGTCTAGACACAGCTTACGGAGGCCAGGCACGCAACAATCTCCAACTCATATTTTTCTCATCTGGAAAGTAGATTTCCATTTCCATTGAAAAGTTCACAAAGATGCACACACTTCCATACGAAGGAAATGACACTCTCAGGTAATGGTGCTGTGGGTTTTTCTTAGTAAGTGAAGGGATTTCACACCTTCCCAAGCTTGATATGCAAGATTGGAGTGAGGATTAAAACGGGGATACTCTGAGGAGCTAAGCAGATTTACTGTAAATTGTTACTGGAGTGCCAATATTAGGGCCAGTCTCTCTCAAGGACTTTTCCTTCAGTAGTCAAAGCTAGGCAAAGCCATTTGCTTTTTCAAATCATTCTATAGAATGAGAAACAGTTTAAACCAAACTTCTCTCTGCAGTTAAACTGAACAACTTCAGTGGTATGTTGGGAAGATGATGCTAATGCTAAGAGACTTGCATCACGGAGAATCAGAAGGCACCACTCAAGATTACAGGCAACCGCCCTGCTTGGACACACGCCGTACAAGCACCTGATGCCCGCTCCCTCGACACCCCAGCCACCCACCATGGCTGCACCTCTGAGCTGGCTTCTCATTTCTTTCAGCATAAACTGTCAAATGATTAGCATGCCCTTCATGGTTCAGATCCTGCTTAACTTCCACCATCGCTCATTGTGTCCTAGCCAATGGAACACACGCCCACAGGTGCAAGACCTTTGCGAGCACAGTCCACCTGACCTGTGGAGCCCCAGTAGGCTCTTCAAAGTTGGAGGGGACAGCTTGAGTGTTTATACCACCCCTGATCGTCCCTTTTATAACTCTTCACAGTTCTAATCAATGACTAACTATATATTTATTTATTATCTGTAAATATTTCATGAGAAATTCATGAGTATAGGTGCTGTGTCTACATCCTATTCGTAGAATTTGCAAAAGAAAGATGGTCAACAAATATTCATCCAGTAAGGCAATGAATTCTCATTATCATTATCAGAGCATAGCCTATAAATTTCTAAGTCCAACAGTTTTTCAACACAAACTCAAGTGACGTGGCTCCATGAGAGGCAGTTTGCACAGTCACCCTTCCACCTCTGGGCTTCTGTATCCATAGATTCAACCAAACATGGATAGAAAAGAAGGTAACAATAGAGATTTTCTTCTTACTCTTTCCTAAACAGTTTCATATGACAACAGTTTACATCAGACTAGATATCATAAATAACCTAGGTACAAAATAGCATACATTCATATTGTGGGCAAATTATAAACAATCCAGACATGGTTTATACAGGAGGATGTTATGCATAGGTTATACGTATACACATTGTATATACCGCACGTGAGCATTCATGCACTGTGGGTGCTGCAGACACTCCTAAGGCTAACCCCCCAGAGATGCAGGCACACCTACAGTTGTGCTACATCCTGTGTGCCTGCGCGCGACTACCTCCCCATCTGTGTTCTCATCCTTTCCTCTGTTCTTTCTTTCCCTGGATCACTATGCGGCTTGCAGGTTCCTTGCTCTCTATTCCTTCATTTTCTCTATCATGTGCCTTTTGAGCACACTGTCTCTCCACCTTCACACCCCCCCCCATTCCAAGGTCAGCAACTTTCTGAGACCTGATGACCTCACTGACTTGACATTCACCATTCACGGACCCCAGGTGCTCAGGTTCTGACTCAATGGGCAGCCTACTTTCAAGGTCTGCTTGGTCCTTTACAAAGAGATTACAAATTTGATATTTACACAGAACTACTCATAAAACAAATTCTGTTCATTCATGTGGCTACTATTAATTTTAGGGCCTTCAACAAGGAGGTAATGAATTTTTCCCCTTAATCTATAGGATGTATTTCAGAAATTCCATCAATATGTCATTGATGCTTTCATAATCTTTTTAAAAAACAATGACAGTAATTGACTCTTGCCGGAAATGAAAATTGGACAACTAAGACTCTAGAGATGAAAACACTTGGGGAGAAAATGGAAAACTCATGTATCTTTGTCATGTTCAGCAGGAAACTGTTACAAGAGAAATTTATTTATGTGTTGTCTGTTAACTTAGTGATCATTTACTGAGTTGCCAATATGAGCCAGGTACTCTTTTTTTTTTTTTTAAACCAATTAGTGTACAAGGCAGAAGGGACTCTTGCCCTCCTGGGCATACATCCACACTGCAAGAAATCAAGAGCAAATAATAAAATATTTATCTATCCCAAGTGTAATGAATCACATGTGTTTACTAATAGCCCATTCCAGTAAGAATCTCCTTTTGGGGACAGTTTACCCAAAACCTGGAATGAAATCACTGCTTGATTTGAGTCCCCTGCTCCCTCACCAGCCTTCGTTTTTCATTATTTCAAAAATGTCAACTTGTTAAAAAAAAAAAAAGGCTGCTCCCTCCTAACACCATGGTTTTGCCTTCCCTGAAGACAGAATTAAGCTTCCTGAAAAACCCCACTCTTCCTCACTGTCTTTTCAAATGCAGCTGAGCACATCAGATGAGTACCTGGCAGCTGTGTGGCTTCCCGCTGAGTCGGGCTTGTGACCTGTGGGTGACATTCCTATTTGTTCTTTTCTTTGGAGATGCTGAGGACACCTGCAGACATCTTTTATTTTACCTCATTGCCTGATTTTATCCTAACTACAGCATGTGAGCTAAGGAGACAGTTGATGTGGAAGTCTGAAGCTACGGGGAATTGGCCTACTTTCCCGAGTCTCAAAATGGAGAAACAGAAAGGACCAGAATGCTACAAGTACTACACATAATGAGTATGAACTTTTCGGCATGATGTGTACACCTTCTATGGTGCAATTCATGGTGACATCAGTTCTGAAGTCCTAGCCTCTCACATATTAATAAGAATCCATTCAGTTGGTGTTCAGTATACAGCATTCTTCCCTGTCAACAACCTCGATCCATCTCTCACTAGAGAACGTAGGCTTAAACACCAGAGAATTAGTTCCCTTAGAGCTCATCTGTTTTAGGAATACGTGTTAATTCATTTAACAAATATGAATCAGGTACTCTTTCTGGACCAGGACCCAAGGGTTCAGCAGGGACCAAAGAAGACATGAGCTCAGCTCTTGACAATTTAAAGTCTCATCAGAAGGCCCGGCGCGGTGGCGCAAGTGGTTAAAGGTCCTCGCCTTGCACGCCCGGGATCCCATATGGGCGCCGGTTCTAATCCCGGCAGCCCCGCTTCCCTTCCAGCTCCCTGCCTGTGGCCTGGGAAGGCAGTCGAGGACGGCCCAAAGCTTTGGGAACCTGCGCCCGCGTGGGAGACCCGCAAGAGGCTCCTGGCTTCAGATCGGCATAGTATCGGCCCGTTGCGCTCACTTGGGGAGTGAATCATCGGATGGAAGATCTTCCTCTCTGTCTCTCCTCTCTGTATATCCGCCTTTCCAATGAAAAAATAATAAAAATAAATCTTTACAATAAAGTCTCATCAGAGAGGCTAGAATATTCCTAAGTGCTCTGTGGGGAATGAGGCCATGCCTGACCAGCAGGAAATTGATGATCACGGTGATGATGGTGATGAAGCTCATCTTTAACGTAAAAGGTGATAACATTCTCTATTATCATCAATCTTTTAAAGGAAGGTTAAAACCCTTTTCCTTCTCATGGCAGGAGCTCAGGAATGAGCTCCAGAGGTGGGGTCCCTTGGGGAAGGCATACCTTCAGTGGGTGGGAAGTGCCGCCCACTGGCTTCGACCAGGAGCTACTGTCTCATTTTCCAGGGGTTGCTTTCCCACTCGAAGATGACAGCGCTCACTCATTTTTATGACAAATCACGTAGCTTGCACTGCTGCATTTTCTCTCAGGGTTTTCATGGCCACAGCCAAAACCATTTTTACCACTCATTTTCTTACTTGCCTTTTTAACACTTAATACTGTGGTATACATTCAAGCATCAATGTTTGAATTTTTCCCAAAAGCTTCCTTTATGATATTATTCCAGTCTTTTTTTTTAAGTTTTACATATTGCATACCCTCTATTTTAGATGACTTTAAATGAAACTGTAATGATGGTGTAAATCTTTGTACATATTTTTTGTCACTAAATCATTGCTTTTATTTCTATTTCTACAAGGCATATGACCAACCCCCCCCCCCCACACACACACACAAATTATTGCCAAATACCATTCTAGAAAATTAGTTAGCAATATGTATGCTCACTAGCAGGGCTTAAGTAAGGAATTATCCAATCATACCTTCTCATGTCAGAAGAGTGAGCAGACGTGAGAGGAACATAGACAATCTAGCAAAACTGTAGGTGGCATTTGTATCCAGTGGCTGTGCAAACAACCAGAATTCTTGACCACATGGGCAAAGTACCAGGCACCTGTTATACCACCAATAGAAGGTAGAGATGGCAAAACTAAGACTTGCCAGGAGACAGTGTCACTGATAAGTGACCCTGTGCTAAGCACCTGCTGGCTGCTTTGCTGATGAGCTCCTTGGTCTTCAGTGCAGCCCAGAGAGGTGGGGGGAACAGCCACATTGCACCACTTGAATCCCTGAGGCAAGTTAACCCAGTCAATACTCCAGATGCTGCCCAAGGCCATCCTCTTCCCACTGTACCCCAAGAGCTCCAGCTGGGACGTGTCTGGAAAGCAGAGGTCAGAAATGCCTTTGAAGAAATATTAAACTTGGATGCTTACATTGCAAGGCACAGACGGAGATTTGCAAGCTAGCCCAAGTGCAGCTGGAGAGGACAGAGACAGGAGATGGACCCAGGATTTCCCTTGGAAATAAGGCAGGGGTTCTGAACAACAGGCTCACTCAGCAGCCCAAATGTTGGGTGGGTGGGAGGGAAAAGGACAGAGATGGGCCTTTACAGCTGTCAGCAGTTAACATTAAAACAAGAAGCCTGACGTTTTACTACAGCTAACTTATTGCTTGATTCAAAACACACAAAAAAGTTTTGTACACCAATGTTGTGGCATAGCAGGTAAAGCTACTACCCGTGACACCGGCATCCCATGTAGATACCAGTTCCTGTCTCTGCTTTTCCGATTCCAATCCCCTGTTAATGACCTGCATAAATCATCAGAAGATGGTTCAAATACTTTGTCCCCTGCTGCCCACGTGGGAGACCCAGAACAAGTTCCTGAATCCTGGTTTGGGCTGGTCCGCCTTTGGCCACTGTAGCCATTTGAGAAATGAATTAGTGGATGGAAGATCTCTCTCTGATTTTCCTTTTCCCTTTATGATTCTAACTTTCAAATAAATAAACACTTTAAAGAAGGAGAAAAAAAGGACATCAGAGCTCACAGGAGTCTTAGTCTGCTCTGTATTACACATCAAGAAAGCTTTGGCCTTTGAGAAGAGCAACAGTGACAGCATGAGGACATCTAGTAACCACTCATTTACTTTTTCACTCATTGTACCCACCAAGCATCAGTGTGGACTGGTGACAGTACGACTACTGAGAACACTACATCATTTTTGTGTCAGTTTTGCACATGATCTCCCTGCATCTTTTGGTGTTCTATTGCAGCTACCTTGTCATATCATAATACAAACAATACCCTCTCCTGCCTCTAACATGGTAAAAAAAATTATAGAAAGATAATCATTTCTAATTTTTCCCTGAGTTTGCACCTCACTTCTGAGATTTAAAAAAAAAAAAAAAACTTTTAGTGCTATAAAGAAAAGAGATTTCATGTATTTCATAGAAGCAATTCTAACAAGATAATCATATTTTCTTTCCTTTATCTCTCTTGCCTTCATTTTCTTCCTTCCTTACTTTAAAAAAAAAACCTTTTTACAAAAACATATTTTCAATCCACTCTATAATCACAAGTTGAATGTAGCACTAACCATAATACCAAACACATAAAAATAGAAAGGCCACAGTTTCACTGTACTATAAACAACAGGTAAAAACAACAATCAAATCCTAAAGTATCTGCTGCATTCCTGCACCCTTTTTGTATTCTATAACTATCATACAGCAGAGATACTTGTCCTTTGAGGACTGACTTATTTCACTAAGCATAACAGTTTCCATTGCAAACATTTGGTTGCACAAGACAGGATTTCATTCTTATGGATGAATGCTATTACATAATGTGTATGTATCACATTTTCTATTTGTGCAGTTTTTTAATGTCCTATACAATTTTCTTAATATTTTTAGCTTGCTCTGAAATCACACATCACAATTTCGTTCTGTTTTGCAAGCACGTCTTCCCTCTTTGTCTTGTGAATATTATTCTGTTCCCTATTATCTTTTACCCTAATGACTTTGCATGGACTTTACCTCGAATTTTCTGTTGCTCATTTTCAAGATGTGAGTGGTTTCCTGAGCTTTGAGGTGTGGTTCAGCTTAGCTTTGTAACGCCATAGATACCCCTCTCTGGTTGTCTGCAATGTTCACAGGTGAGTAGCCTGCTTCCTGCGGATTCGGGGCCCAGTCCCCCTCTCTGGTTTCATCTTTCCTAGTCCCCGGTGTGCACACTCTGCTCAGTTTTGAACCCACAATCAGAACATGTTTCTCAGGGCAGCCGTGTGCCAGCAGGTGGCTGTGCCAGCAGGTGGCTGAGGGCTTGGGAATTCACAGGGGCTATGGTCACTGCTGTCCCCTCACCCTCTTTGGAGCAGACTCCCTGGCCTTATCCATCCCTGCTGAAGTGAAGGAACCCCCTCCTACCCTTTTGGCCTCTACTGGCACCACAGCCTGGAGCACTTTTCAAGGAGAAACAATCACTGACGTGGGATTTTCCTGTACTCAGCTCTGTTGATCTAACCCCTTGTTCTTCACAATGCCAACAGCATGGAAGACCTTTGGGCTATCGGTATGTTTCTACCTGTTTGTGTTTTCAGGTTGAAGGGGGCAACTTCTAATGCATGCACATGCGCACATATGTGTATGTGTGTATATTTTGCTTTTTTTGTTTATGTCTTGGTAAATGCTGCCCATAGCTTTGCTACAAATCTGCTCTAACTTCATGTGGGAATTCAGAGAAATTGTGAAACTTCGTGGCTGACATCAGCATATTCCCCAAATTCTTCTAAGTCAGTAAACTTTTAATTTTTTTCAGCCAAGAGGCCCAAACAGTTTCCATTTTAATGCAGGCTTACTCAGTGGAGATATTCAGAAAATCCAGAAAGCATAAGGAAAACAATGAAAATTGGCAATTCTATAACACAAGGTATGCATACCTACTAAGAAGAAGGTATGTTTTGCAGCATAAATAAAACTCACAGTGATATATCTACCACCACTTAGATACAAACATTCAGTGTATTACACAGTGTTTTGACCTACTTCCCATGTACTTTCGTTTGTGACATATGGTTGCCATGATGCACCTTTTCCCATTTCTTGTACATCTGAAACTTTAGCGCAGAGGGATCTGTGCGCTCTGCACCTCAAGGAACTACAAGTAAATTAGTAAATCACCAGAAAAAGAGGCGGTTTTCCTTAGGACAGGCATGGAACTAACCCCTAACATAGATGTGTTAAATGTATTTTTTTTAATTAGAATGAACAAATATTGGTAAGTAGGGAAGACGATTCTAAGCAACAAAGCCACTGAAGGATGTGTGGACTGAGCAGGAGGAAAACAGCAGCCTTCCTGGGCGAGCAGTTCTCGCGTCACCCTGGCTCTTGACAACTACTGAGAACATGACTCCTCTGGGTTTCTGGCTAACTCAGGACCCTCGAATGAGAACATCTGCCCTTCTGGGTGCTTACCAAGTTCATCCTGAGAATCCGGCTCTGGTGGGCATGGCATCTTAGGACACAACACAGCCTTGAACTTTGACCAGAGAGTAGTAACAGTGAGGAAAAGAATGCTTGGCTGGTCTTTGCTTTGCCTAGGGCTGACCCTCAAGACTGAATTTTAGGAATAATCAAATTTATAAAAAAACTTCCAACTTGTAAGAGATCAAAACAACAAGAAAACGCACTGGTAAAACAAATTTCTCAAGTGACCATGAACAGTCCAAGTTTTAATTTTTTGGCTTATTTAACATCAATTTCCTTTGTGACATAATAAGAAAATTCTAACATTAATATGGCTGGCACTGTCACTGGTAATATGAAGCTCACAGGAAAAGAGAGGAAGTTTCCTGATACTTGCAAAGAATATTCATAAATATGTCCCCGGAAGGAGTGGTGGGCTGGCTGCAGAACAGGAAGCTATCCTGGTGTTTGTGAGCAATACCTTGAGGGGAAGGACACTGTCAGAGGGGAGGCAAGAGAGCACCCGGGGAGCAGACTGGAATGAGGCACCCACTGCCAGGACTTCCTCTCTGCCCCAAGGGGAGATTCCTGGTTGTGTCTACTTGATTCACCTCACCCTAGCACAGGCCCAGCTACTACTGTCCCAGGCGGTTCCCCTGGATCTTTTCCCAAGCAAATTCACCTGTCAGAGCCCTCTTAGAAGGAAGCTGGAGGAAGCCAGTTCTGAGTTAGCCAGAGGGGAAGTTCCAGGCAGCAGACATGCCAGCCTGGGCTGCTTTTCTATATTCATTGCCATGTTCCAGGCAAAATACTAATAATAGGAATTTGAACATGAGAGGGAAGGAGGGAAGGAGGGAGGGAGGGAGACACAGACAGAGAGAGGAAGAAAGAGAGAAAGAGAGAGAGAGAAAGAGAGAGAGAGAAATAAAGAGAGAAAGAAAGAAAGAAAAAAAGAAAGAAAGAAAGAAAGAAAGAAAGAAAAAAAGAAAGAAAGAAAGAAAGAAAGAAAGAAAGAAAGAAAGAAAGAAAGAAAGAAAGAAAGAAAGAAAGAAAGAGGGAGAGAGATCGATTGAGAGATTTGTAAGACCTGAATCTGAGAGTGTGAAATGTTGGAAAGCAGGGATGTGTTGTATGAGGATGCTTCAGCTTCAAAAGGCAAGTCTGGGGGGCCCGGCGCGGTGGTGCAAGTGGTTAAGTCCTCGCCTTGCACGCCCGGGATCCCATATGGGCGCCGGTTCTAATCCCGGCAGCCCCGCTTCCCTTCCAGCTCCCTGCCTGTGGCCTGGGAAAGCAGTCGAGGACGGCCCAAAGCTTTGGGACCCTGCACCCGCGTGGGAGACCCGGAAGAGGCTCCTGGCTTCAGATCGGCATAGTATCGGCCCGTTGCGGCTCACTTGGGGAGTGAATCATCGGACGGAAGATCTTCCTCTCTGTCTCTCCTCTCTGTATATCCACCTTTCCAATAAAAAAATAATAAAAAAATAAATCTTTAAAAAAAAAAAAAAAAAAAGGCAAGTCTGGCCACTGAAGCTTTGCTTACTCCACAAAACAAATTGAGTGTGGGGGCTGAGGTGTACCAGCAGGACCACGTTCTTGTAGTCCCTTGTTGTTTTGGAGGAATGAACTGGCCTCTTAAAAAATGTGATTCTGTGTGATGTCTTTTCTGTTTTCTCCTTCAAACAGCACGGGCTGGTGTGGCGTGTTCCCTTTATTCTATTCTCCCTCCACTGGGTCCCTTTGGAGACGCTGGCATCCCTGGGCCTCTGGTGGAAACCCTGCTGACAGAGCTCAGATCTGAAGGAAGAGTGTGGCCCACCACACTGAGCTGGAAATCCAGGACAAAGCAGCAGGTTGGCTCTGCTCTGAGCCCAATTGGAAATGCAAGCTCTCAGGGAATCAGTTCTTGTCGTGGGCCTCTCCATCTCTCTTGTCTTGGGCCACCATTTATCACCACTGTCTCAGCACATCTTGGCTTGTTGCATAGGAGTGAGGGGAACAGTTGTTTTCTCTGCCCCTCCATTTACTGCTGTGAGAGATGACCGTCTCCATGTTCTTTGTGCTCGCCACCTCATCCCCATTATTCTCAGCAGGTTTACCATCAAAGCCTGGCTGACTCTGTCCTGTGTAGGAATGCCGGGTTTCTCGCAGATGGCTCAGCTTCTAAAGCAAGCACTTTGGGCATATTTCTTGCTTAAAATAGTGGCCCAGGTCAGTGACCGACCAGGCCACAATTCATATTGTTTCCTCAATCGTGACTTTATTGCTACAGAGTTTCACTGTAAACTCCTGTGTGTGTAACCATGGCAGCAGCTTTTGTATTATGAGGGCCCTTCAAGAAGTTCATGGACAGTGGGATTAAAAGGTTAATATATTTTTGGTACAAAAACTATCTCAAATCCATGCATAGATGTTCTCATTAAACACATTCCCATGGACTTTTGAAAGCTCCACGTACCTTCTGAGGCCTCCCACAACCTGACCCCTTCCTGCTCTCTTCAACCCATATCTGCTGCTCCTTTGCTGTAGCTTGGGGCTCCCTCTTTTCCGCCACTCACACACTATCCCATACACATCCATTTGCTGTTTCAGACTTTGCACCTCAAGCCTGCCTCCAGGAGCATCTGAACTACCCAGGCCCAGCCCTTCTTTCCAGGGGAAGCACAGTGCACTGGGATCTTAGTCCCATAAGATGTATCCTCCTTCCCTGACCCCTCAAGACCCTCTAAATACTGACTTCTGACTTTGGACTCAGGTCCCTTTCCAAATCTCTTTCAAAAGATCACTCCTGACAGCTTGGAAAGAACAGGATCGGAGAAGAATCCCTCTTGTTCCTGGGGGCTGGCCATGGTGAGCCACCATCTCAGTGCCAGACATCTCCAAGCTGTAGTTGAACATGCAGGATATAGGGGTGCGACTTTAAGGCTCACAGGTATGTGAGAGATACACAGGGCCCAGTGGCTGGGATCACCTCAACCTATCGCAGAAGGCAGAGGGAGACTGATTGAAATTCAACATGTGTTTGTTGAGTTCCCACCACGAACGGCCTCTATTAAGCGCTGGGAAGACGAGACATAGTCTACATTAGAAGACTGATAAATGGGCTATGAAATTCAGATTTCTCTTCCTCTCTCGTGATGAGTTAATGCAATGAGCCTCAAACCTGACTGAGCAAGGAATCGCCTGGGGAATGCACCTTTAGTATTTGCTTATTTATGCATTCATTTTGAATTAATTTATTTTGTAGGAATACATTCACGGGATACCAACCCAAAAGGCATGCAGAGGAACGGATGCCTTTTGCATCATTGTCTCCTTCACTCAGTTCCCTCCCTGGAGACCTCCCCATTTGTTTGGTGTTAGAGGCAATATTTTGAAACTATTCTTTAGGCCACAAAGTGATTGAATGAGTCTCTCCGATTCCCAGGCGTGGTCCCAGGATCAGCAAAGCTCTTCAGTTGATTCTGAGGAGATCTGTACATTAGCCTTTCGCAAAGAAGAGCCAAGAGAAAGGAGGGAATACTTTTAAGATGACAGAATTTTTTGAGAGTGGGCAGAAAGATTCATTTCATTGTGGATGGAGAAGTAGGGTCTCCAGGGACTCATTCACATCTTTGTGGTATGGGAAAAGAGCAAAATCAGCAAATGAGCCCAAGGAGCCTGAATTGTGCCAGAGCTTCTGCAGCCCATGAGTTTGCCATAAACTAATGTGCTTTCCTCTGCAGGCAACAATGGTAATGTGGCCCTTTCTTTGACATCTGACAGTAGGATGAGGTATGCCACCTTCTGGGGGTTTTCCGTATAAGAACAAAAGACCTAACACTCAGCCAGCTCCTGCATGTTGTAATGAAAAAACATACTGAAACATGCTGAAGACCAGCTCAGAAGGAAAAAGTGAGCATCTTGAGCCAGGACCCAGGAGAGAACAACTCAGCTAAGGAACGTAAGGCTCTGCATGGGCTTGATACCAGATGTCCTAGGAAACCTCCAAAACACAGATCATCCCGAGGTTCTCAGATAATGTGACCCTGTGCTGCACGTTCCATTCCAGAAAATGGCATCTACTGTCTTCACCTAATAAGTTACAGAGTGAAATAATAACAAAATATCCATCCATACAAAAACAAAAGTAATGCTGAGTTTGGCTCAGGGAAATTCCAACATGCAGCTGCTCTGAGTGATGTGTACATGTTGGCACAAGACCATTCTCCAGCCATCCTTTAGCCATGGAAGAGATGTTGGTGACTGTTGGTTGACCACCCTGTCGGCCAACATCTGTTGACTATCTGTAATACATCGAAGATATTTTCCTAAGTAATCAGAATTTCATTGAGAGAGATCTGAAGAATCATCTTGCTTCTTTCTTCCTTAGGGAGCTGGGATTATAAGGATCACGCCTTGAGTTTACACCCATTACAGACACAGGAGAAATGTCACGAATGGTGATCAGTCGGGATCTCTGTCTCGCAAGACAGATGACCAGTGTGACCACACAGAGCCACCTCTCCGATTCTGAAGCAAAGCCCTGACAGACAATGCTGTCATAACAAAACACAGCAGATTGAGCAGCTAGACGAAAGATGATCACGTCTGCGTGGCTGTAAAGGCTGGAGTTCGAGAGCAGGTGCAGGTTTGATTTCTCCTGGTGTCTCTCCCAGGCTCACAGATGATGGCCTGTGTTGTCTCCTAACATAGCCCTTTCTTCGAAGCACACATCTCTGGTCTTGCTTTGTATGCCCCAGTTTCCTCTTTCTGTAAGGAGCCCAGTCAGAGTGGATTAGGGCCTCTTTTGATTTTTTTTTTTTTATTGGAAAGGCAGATATACAGAGAGGAGAGACAGAGAGGAAGATCTTCCGTCTGATGATTCACTCCCCAAGTGAGCGCAATGGCTGATACTATGCCGATCTGAAGCCAGGAGCCTCTTCCAGGTCTCCCACGCTGGTGCAGGGTCCCAAAGCTTTGGGCTGTCCTCAACTGCTTTCCCGGGCCACAGGCAGGGAGCTGGAAGGGAAGCGGGGCTGCCGGGATAGAACCGGCACCCATATGGGATCCTGGGCGTGCAAGGTGAGGACCTTAACCACTTGCCACCGCGCTGGGCCCTAGGGCCTCTTTTGAACTAAACCACCTAACAGCCCCACTGGGAGGTACTTGGTCATGTCCAGAAAGGTCCATCTCCAAATACAGTCATATTCTGAGGTTCTGGGGGCCAGGGATTCCAGGTATGAATGTCAGAGGAACACAATTCAGCCGTAACAGCATTCTAGGCCAAGAGGCTCTTCACCTTTCATTTGACTAACTGCTAAACCATCTTCCAGAATTGAACTCAGATAACCATGTCCTTGAAGAAGCTTATCTTGATTGCTGCCCACTTTTAGAAAACAAAATTAGGCCATTAGGTAGGTGCCCTGTGAACTGTGCAGAGGGCAGGTTATCCTGGCCTCCCTCCATTTGCCTTTCAGCCTCTGTGGGGCAGGCACTGGTTAATCAGGCCCATGGCTATATCCCTCTGTCTCCACCCCATGCCTAGCACAACTTAGTGACCCAGCAGAAAAACTCCTGAGTAAACAGATAAAAGAATGACCCTTCCAAGAAAGCATCAAAATTACAGAGCCCCATTTGGCATCATTATTTTCAAACTACTCCTGTCTTTGTTTTTCTTGTTGTTGTTGTTGTTGTTGTTTGCCTGGCTTATGATGCTCATGCCATAAAATTTTTTCCCAGGCTCCAAAGCCCAACTAAAACAGCACCCCAGTTGTTCTACCTACTGAAAGCAGGGGTCCCCTCCCCCGAAGCATCTTCATCTGGCAGTGAAAACCACCTATCCTGCATCTCTTCCCTCATCTCATCATACAGGTAGACACAGGGACAACATGACAGACACGTGCATACTCTCAAAGGTTATTAGGTTTGCTCACCCCCAAGTCTGAATCACAGTTCCACTTCCCACCAGCTCTACAATCTAGGGGAAGAAACTGACATTCGGTGTCGTCACTGCCCCGAGGAATTATAGGTAGCTGAGATGTTGTGAGGTCTGCGAACAACAGAGTCCAACACAGAGGAACATTCACTATACTGGAGCCAAGGCTCTCTGAGCTGTCACTCAGATCTGGTGCTTGCTTTCTTTCTCCCAGATTTGTTCTATGGATTTTTTTTGTTTTCTCTCTGCCTTCTCCTAGAACCTTCTTTCTCCAAGCAAAATGAACTCAATTCAGCTCCAGAATAGTTATCTCAAATAGAATTTCCTATCCTAGGTACTGTAAAATTTATACAGTAGGTCAAGTATCTTGTGCATTCAAATCTAAAAAAAAAAATAAGAAAGGAAGAAAACCAGGCTGCTTTCTCATTATGGGGATCTCTGAAAGTCTGTAAGCTTCAACTTAGGAACTCTAGAGTTCAGACAAAAACCTGTCATACCCAACAGTTCCCAAACGATTCCCCAATGCTCCCTTGCTCCAACCCCAACCAGTGTCCAAGCAATCACCAGTGTTTTTCCTTTGCAAACCATATTTAGAAAATGTGTAGTCGAGTTATACGAACTCCTGGCTTGCATCTTTCAAAGTATTCCAACTCGAGATTCATAGTTCTTTTTTTCCTTAAGTAAGCAGCAGTTATTAGCTGCAGGATATGTAAAGGGCATAGAGAGTCACTGAAGCATTGAGTCGAGCAAGTGCAAATGTCATGGGCAAAACGAAAACTGCAAATATAGTCACAGACTTGAAGGTGCTGGCAGCAAAAACAGCTGTGAGTAAAATGTCCTTGGAAAAATTGTCAAGATATTGGTTCATGGCTACCTATTGTTGACAATGAGAAAGGCCCTTCCTTGTCCCAGACTATGGCAGATGCTCCAGACAAACTAGCTGAATTAATGAATAACTTTTAAACACAATAAATGCTTCTTTTTATTGTTAACATTGTAATGGTGCAGCGGAAGTGCCATTGGCTTAAAAAATTGGGCTCCTGGGCCCGGTACAGTGGCCTTGCAGCTAAAGTCCTCACCTTAAATGTGCCAGGGTCCCATATGGGCATTGGTTCTAATCCCAGCAGCCCCCCACCCTTCCCATCCAGCTCCCTGCTTACAGCTTGGGAAAGCAGTGAAGGGTGGCCCAAAGCTTTGGGACCCTGTACCCTGAGTGGGAGACCTGGAAGAAGCTCCTGGCTCCTGGCTCCTGGCTTCGGATCGGCTTAGCTTTAGTCATTGCAGTCATTTGGGAAGTAAATCAACAGATGGAAGATCCTTTCTGTGTCTCCTCTCTGAATATCTGAGATATCTGAATATCTGTATTTTTGTAACAAAAATACATAAATCTTAAGAATTAGGCTCCTTTCTCATGTTATTTCTTTCCCATCTCATCTCCATTTTTAACTCTTTCATCAAACCCCTCTCTGCTTCTAGTTATCCTTACTATTTGGATGCCTGGCTTTAGACCTGATGGTGCAACGGCAACGTCTGGATTTCCATACACTTTGTGCTAGATGGACCCCAGAATGCCTGACACTCCCAACCCTATAAAAAATCATATAAAAAAGCCTCAAGTATTAGCTGATACTGCTTCTCTGTTGCTGTCGGTTCAGTTACCACCCTCAGTCACAAGGTGCCATCCCACTGCAGCTCTCCACCGACTCATCCTGTTCTGCTGCTTCATGGCGGGGTGAACAGTACCCCCAGAGCCATTCCTCAAAGTCTTCATATTCTCTGCTGGATCTCTGAACTACAGAAGCAGCAGGACTCGGCAGTGGGCCCCATCAGTGAGCTGCTAAGGACACATACATGACTTCCTGGCTCTAAGCCAAATGCCACACTTTTTTCCATTCTTGTCAAGTAACAATCTTACCACCTTATCTGGAATTCTTTGGATGTGCAAAGTACCATAGAGGCAGCTGTCTGACAAGTGCAATTGCCTGTACTCAATAAAGGGCTAACTTGTCTTGCCTATATAAGATGCAGCTTTTCTCGCTTTATCTACCGACATTCTAGCGCTTGCTTTGGCAGCACACATACTACGGACATTCTATCATTATTAGAGTAGATTTGATCAGGTATGGTTTTATTTGATTTATCCTTCTTTGGCAGTGATGAATGAGTTATTTGCAAACTACACTAAGTGACTAAGGCCATTTTGTCTAGTATCTCTGAAAGGAAACACAACATGATGGACTGCCACTCACAACAAAAAGCCATGAAGTCTCTACATGGCAATGTTTAGGGAACACATAAGAACCATACAGAGCAAAAGAAACCAGAAAAAGAGTGTACCTGCTGCATAATTCCATGGTTATGGGACAAGCAAATCAAACAGAGAGTGACAGAAGTTATAATGTGGTTAACCATGAAGAAGTTGTTGACAGAAAAGGAGGTACAAACTAACTTCACAGGGCTCCAGGTATGTTTCATATCTTTTCTTGGTTGTACTGCATGCATGTAACTACTTACTAGGTTGTTCACTGAATATGTATTCACCTGACCATATGCATGGCATACCTCAACAAAATAAAGTTTAAGACTTAACCCAACTTTACAATACAGACAGTTAGGAACATATAGGTGAAACAATTCGGAAAACAGGGTATCACAAAGTGAGACACTAACCAGATAAAACCCAGAATTATTTCTCAAATTGGCCTTGTGGGAGGAAGCACTGATTGTGAATTAAGCATGCTATGTCAGATGATAATCATGTGCTCGTTGTGTTCAAAACCATTGATTTCCCCTTATGGGATCTACTCCTGGAACATTTCCAAGCCTTATGAGGTGACTTCTTCACCTGCCCAGTAGCATTCACAGTACTCTTCTGCAACATGCTTGCAGAGATGCATCCTGGACGAGCGACTACTGACACATCTTTATTCAACAGGACATTAATTTCTAACATTGGTTAATTCCAAGCTAAAAAAAGAAGCACAGTTCTTAAATAATAAGAGTTTATATTTCTGCTAATGCCAATCAAATTTGAAAAATAATCCACCTGGAAAAACTGCATTAGCTGTGAAAATAACATTTCAATATTTGGAGTACAGCTGGCTTAAGAAGAAGCTTCCCTCTGTGACCACATGTAGGCTGTGTCTTTTTCAAACAGCTCAGCCTTTCAGAACTTCTGAAATCCATTTAGTCTGGAAATTACTAGGGTCTAGTTCAATCAAAAAATAAGCCTGGGTTGCTAAAGGGTACAAAAGCCATCATGGGGGGGGGGGGAATCAATTTTGTGATGCCGTACATGGCTCTCAGCCCTGAGACCTGAGTGCAGTGTTCATGACAAACAGCAGCTGTTGTCAGAGAGCTTGCCACAGACATCCCTCCTGGACAACCGTGTCCACGTGGATGCCTTAGGGCTTGTCTGTTGCGCTGTCTCTGGACAAGTGGTTCCTTTAACACCTTGCTTGCATGTGGAGGTCCGTCCGGTTGTCCTATGTGAGGTTTTTGCTCTACCACTTAGCACATTAGGTGGAACAGGATCATTGGCTTTTCTGGATTCATCTCAACACACTTGGGACTGTGCATCCTTGACCTGCCTTTAGTTTCTTCATTTACAAAAAGGACTGACAGCCCACCTTTTTTATTCAGAATTTCTATGACTATCAAGAGATACAGTAGAATCTGTGACATAGGAGGTATACAGTAACTTATTTCTATTGCTATTTTTTTCAAGGGAAACAGAACTGATTAGAGAACTCTGAATATCATGAAAAAAAAACCATGGCAGATACTGATCATTCAAACACAACACATGTAACTAATGCCACTGAGTACTGGGTATAAAGCCCTGATGAAACCACAAAGGAAGCTCAACTACTCGTTCTAACAAGGAGACCACATTAAGAGGGTGAGATAGAATGGTAACCATCGTGCAAAATGCCTGACATGGAAAAGCACACAACTATATTTATTTTTTTAATACTTATTTATTTTTATTGGAAAGGTAGATTTGCAGAGAAAAGGAGCGGCAGAGAGAATGATCGTCCATCTGCTAGTTTGCTCATGGCTACAATGGCTGTACCTGAGCCAATCTGAAGCCAGGAGCTTCTTCCTGGTCCCATGTGGGTGCAGGGTCCCAACACCTTGAGACATCCTCTACTGCTTTCTCAGGCTATAAGCAGAGAGCTGAATGGGAAGCAGAGCGTCCAAGCCATGAACTGGTGCCCATATATGGGATTCTGCTGCTTGCAAGTGGAGAATTAGCTAATTGTGCCATCGCACCAGCCCCTCAACTATACTAAATGATTTTTCTACTACTGTCTAAATTCTGTTTCTTTCTGCTCTAATCTTCACAATCACCCTATTTATTCCTTTGGGTTTAATTTGCTTATTTGCTACTTTAAAATAAAGATTAAGTTACTGATTACAGATCTTCATTTTTCATGTAAATATATGCAGACATAGCAATAGATTTCCCTCTAAAATACTGATTTAGCTGCATCCTACAAGTTTTGGCATGTTATGTTTTTCTTTTCATTTATCTTGAAATTTTAAAAATAAGTTCCTTATTTTACCCATCAAAAGTATGCTAAATTCCATTGTGTTTCTGACATCTACGTCAATTCATCTGTTGTTATGGCATGAAATTTAGCACAGCTTATTTGTGACCTGACATATGTTCAACTGAGAGAGTGAAACATGTCCCAGTGAAGAAAGTGTTTCCTGCTACTGCTGGGTAGAGTGTTATCGGTAAGTGCTGGCTCTGGTTGCTTGATGGGGTGAGTCAGCCTTCTATTTGTTAATTCCTGGTTGGCTTCTGTCTAGTTGAAAAAGACTTGAGAAGTACCCCATACCCTCCATTTTTACTTCCTGACTTCTACTGGAATACACATGCAGGTTTGTAAAGGCTTATCTTCATCACATATTAATTCCTTTATCATTAATATTATCCCTTGTCTCTATAAATAATTTTTATACTCAAGATTATGTTTCTGGGCCCTGCGGCGTGGCCTAGTGGCTAAAGTCCTCACCTTGAATGCGCCAGGATCCCATGTGGGCGCCAGTTCTAATCCCGGCAGCTCCACTTCCCATCCAGCTCCCTGCCTGTGGCCTGGGAAAGCAGTTGAGGATGGCCCAGAGCTTTGGGACCCTGCACCCGGGTGGGAGACCCGGAAGAAGCTCCTGTCTTCTGGCTTCAGATTGGCATAACATCGGCCATTGCGCTCACTTGGGGAGTGAATCATCGGACAGAAGATCTTCCTCTCTGTCTCTCCTCCTCTCTGTATATCTGACTTTCCAATAAATAAATAAATCTTTAAAAAAAAAAAGACTATGTTTCTGATGTAGGCACAGTTCTCTTATAATTTTTACAGTGTGTTTTTTTCCATCACTTCACTTTTGATCTGTTAACCTAAAGTTAGTCTCTAACAGACAACAAATGATTGGTTTGTATTTTCTTTTCTGTTCTGCCTAAGCCTTTGAGATATTACTATTATTATAGTAGTATTAGTAGTATTACTCCTTCTTTTTCCCTTTCTTTCCTCAAATCAGGTAGCTCTACTGATATCTAGAAACTGACATATGTGATACTGTGGGACTGATATTTTTGTTTAGTTCTCAATCTATTCAAGCAAGGCATAAAGAACTCACCTCTGAAGTTCCCTACTCAAATTTTCAAGTCCTTTTCATAGTGAGGTTTTGTTTTCTATTTCTATTTTCTAAGGTATCATGTTATATAACAAAAATTATAATTGCCTAGAGCTCAGATTTATAAAAGTTAACACATTACTCATTAGTTACATAGCACAAAGCCTTTCCAGGTTTGCAAGACAATATTTGTAACCCTTACCTTCGTCTTTCTTATTGTCTCTCCCTTCAGAAGCTGTGGCCATCTCCGCCTATCTCAGTGGTTTCTGCCTCTGGCATTGCTCGGAGTGACTCAGTGCTTCTCACCAGCCCTTTAATCCAATAGGCCGCTTATTCCCTCTTACATTTTAGTAATCAGATTTCCAAACAAGACTTGATCCTACTCTGTGCTCTTCAAATCCTTCCCATAAACCTTCTTATATCAGTCAAATTGTTTCCATGAATTCTGTCATTTTGTTATGCCCACTTGCTAGTGAATCTGTGAATCACAGAATGTGGAGCACTCTCATTCGACATCTTTAATTTTGGTCAAAAAATATTCTCTCAGCTCATTGTATTTGCATCCATCTGATGATAAATATCGACAGCAGAGATGACCGGAAGCGGTCTTACGGTGCCCCAACCCATTGTGTGAAGCACTTAAGTACTGTGCTTGCTATGATGGAGTAGTCAGAATGTGTAATTGCAGGGTTATTTCATCCTGCACATGCTATGGGAGGACAGTCATCAAAGGAAACAAAAAGAAGGAGGAGGCAGGGCATGAGCTGGAGAAATCACAGCAAGTATACAAAGAACTACGTGAGAAACTCACAAATCAATTTTTTCTTACAGAATGTATAATAACTGAACACAGAAATTTATTTGCCCTTTAGGGAAAAATACACATTTATTCTAGCCAGAAACTGACTAAATGCAAAAGAAATTCTCTTGTAGCTAAAACAAATCTGATTAGAAACAAAGATCAGAGACAATTTATATAAGAAACACACAAATATGTTCAATATGTCTAATGTGAGATATATATATATCTGTATAATAAGCACTGCAGATACAATAATGTGCAAAATTTTAAAAATGATGGAGCCTCACAATTTAGTAAGTGACAGAGATGCTGATCAAGTGGAACTCATACCAGCACTCTTGGTATGGGATGCCAGCATCAAGACTAGCAGCCTCGCCTACCCTGCCACAATGCATGCTCCCCTATAAAGATCATATCCAGAGACATCTGTGTTCTGCATCTGTCTAAAAGCTGATCACTTGGCAGACTGATAGATACAGATGATTTCTGGATATAACTATAACCATATATATATGTATACATATTAGACATACGTGTGTGTTTCTTGTTTAAATTGTCTCTGATCGTTCCTTCTACTTGAATAATATGCATTCCTGTGAACCTTTACAAGATTCCTCATACTTTTTCCCAAATGAACATTTCTACTTTATTGACATGGGCTATCCTAACTACCCAAGTTTCACCATAAACCTTACTTTGCAAACCTGTTGATGACATTTTGATCTTCTACCTAAGTCTTTGCCAAACATTGCTTTTAATTAACTGTCTATTTGTCTCCTTCATTAGTCTGTTGACCCGAGAGTATAAGCTCTATGTCTCCTACCCAGCACTCTGCCTTTTGGGTCCAGACAAGGGTTGACAGTCACACAGAGCTGACCTAATAAACTGTGGTGAGACAAGCACTGCAAGAAGAGGAGGAGGGCTCACTCACATTACTAAGTCCATAGCAGCTTCTATGATGATGCTCTCTCCCTCCTCTTAGGGATTTTCTGCTTTTCTATATCCCAGATAAGATGAAGAATTTCTCCTCCCTTAAATGCAAGAGCAGATGGCTGAAATATTGCAGTGGTGCTATGAAGTTTTACAGTAAGAAAGGTACTTAATATGGGGAAAACATCCCCAGACAAGAAGGATTTTCAATAGTGTTTGACAAAGCAGTGAGCACAGTAAGGGATTAGGGAAGACAGAGGCAGTGCCTTCAGTGTAGCAAGGATCTACCTTGTCAGAATCTCAGCAGGTCTCCAGGCACCAGTGCAATTCCAGAACGGGAACACAACACAGCAAGTAGAAGAAAGCAAAAGCCCCTTTAAAAAGTTGTTGCCCTTCTCTATGCAGGTACCAGGTGAAGCCATCACCCACTGAATATGTGCCTCCTCTCCCAGGAAAGAATTTCCAGTGGAAAGAACCATACTGTCCCATTGACTTGTTCTCTTGAAAGTCTGCTTTTCACTTGAACATAATGGGGAGGTTTAGTATGTAACAAACACTCAGTGCCTTAACATTTGAAAGTCCATGTACTAAAACCCAGAACTATAAGATTTACATGTAAACTTTTTCACCTTATTGTTATTCACTGTAGCAAATGTTAAGATACCACTAAGTGTTACACCACAACACACTGACTAAATGAATTATGAAAAATGCATGTGACAATGTCATTGCAGCATTTTGTAGTTGTTTTTAAACATTCAAAAGTGAAAGTTGTGTTTTTAAAGATAATAGATATTTCAAAGATGGAAAAATCCTCTTGATCTAAGGCTAAGCAAAACATACTAATCAACGCAACACACGAGACGGCCCAGCATGGTAACCTAGCCACTAACGTTCTCACCCTGTATGCCCCAGGATCCCATATGGGCAACAGTTCGTAGCCTGGTGGCCCCCCTTCCCATCTAGCTCCGTGCATGTGGCCTGGGAAGCAGTCAAGGATGGCCCAAAGCCTTGCAACCCTGCAGCTGCATGTGAGACCTGAAAGAGGCTCCTGGCTTTGGCTCAGCTCGGTTCCGGCCATTGCAGCCACTTGGGGAGTGAATCAGCGGCTAAAAGATCTTCCTCTCTGTCTCTCCTCCTCTCTGTATATCTGACTTTCCAATAAGAATAAATAAATCTTAAAAAAACATGGAATAACAATCTCTAAACACATGTAATTCCACTAATAGTAAAACCAAGGGAAATGGGATCAGTAATGATCATCACATTTCTTGGATATTAGAAAATATTTATTTTCTTAATTAAGCTTTTCTCTTTTTTTAAAAATGTATTTGCATATATTCACCAAAACGTCAGAAACCATTAGATGATTTTTTTAAAAATCCAGTAATATGATTTGTTATTTAAATCAATGTTCAGGTTTTTAACTCCACCTTTTCAAAAGGGTATGTGTGTTTGTGTGTGTGTGTGTGTGTTTGTGTGTGTGTGTGTTTGAAAGGCAGAATGACAGAGAGGAGAGACAGAGCTTCTATTTGCTGGTTCACTCCCAAAATGGCCACAACAGCCAGGTCTGGGTCAAGCTAAAACCGGGAACTACAAACCCCAGCATGTTTTCCTCCATGGGTGCAGGGATCCAGGAAGTTGGGCCATTCCCTGTGGCCCTCCCAGGTGCATTAGCAGGAAGCTGGACTGGAAGCAGAACAGCCAGGAACTGGAACCAGCACTTCAACACGGGATGTGGGTGACCCAAGAGGCAGCTTAAGCTGCTGTGTTTCAAGGCTCTCCCATTAACTTCATCTCTGACTCTACCAGATTTGTGATTGCAGAATACCCAATTAACTAGTAAGAGTCTCAGTTTCCTCATTCATACAATGAGAAAATTACCCTGGCTCTTTCACAAAGTTGAAAATGAAAAGAGAAATCCTAAGTGAGAATGCGTCTTCATTTGGTCTGAGTGTTCAGCATAACAAACAGCATCAGACAGAAGGCTGCTGAGCGCCATATGGTACACAAAGTAGCACTTTTCCAAGAGTCCTGTACTCTGGTTCTTTGGCATCTAATATGTAAAAATGCAGGAAGTACAGAAATATAGTAGGTAAATAAACAACGTGTCATGCAGCAATCTCAAGATTGACTCATCCCTTGTCAGTTAGCAATGATCTCTCTAATACCTCTGTGGGCTCTTGAACTTCTTTTTTCCAGTGTGGAAGCTCAGCTCTGTGATTAATTTATATATATTTCATTTCAGAAGCATCTTCAGAGTTATTAAGATGGTGGAGATAGCTCCTTCCTTCCTCCCTCCCTCCCTCCCTTCCTCCCTCCCTCCTTCCTTCTTCCCTTCCTCCCCTTTTCTTGACACCTTTGCTTCCACAGGAAGACAAAACTTGTCGTGCTAAACCATCATGGCTACCTACCACATTTGCTAGGAGAGCTGCAGATTGCAGACAGCCAAAGAGCAATGGTTTGTAAGATGTCACTGCAAGAAGTAGTCAAAGTTCCCTACATTTTTCTAGTGAGAGAAATCTATTACCCTTCTTTTTATAAGGACTAACAGCTGCATGTACTTCTATTTGCACCCCCCACCACCACCAAAAAAGAAAAACAGAAAAAAAGCAGTCTAGTCACTGGTGTAAAGGAGCTCTCTAGGAAGCACAGGCTTTAGAAATGTGGCTCGGTGGCTGGCGACAAGTGTCTCCCAGGCCAATGCTGTGCTCCTCTAGACTGGCTAGCACTGAAACCAGCAGGCTGAAGCCTCAAGCAGCAACAGCTTCAGACATTTGTGTCTCAAACAAGGGAACAATTCAGCAGATGAACTTCCTCGCAGTGGAGTTACTTATGCCGATCAACATACAGGCCAAGCCCTGGACTTCGCGTCTTTGTGTAGCCGGGACTCTCTCTCAACCCCTTATCTGAAAACAGGAGGCAACACATTTCAGAGGTTCCTCATGTGAATAAATGAAATAATGGATGTAAAAACTCTTGGCTAATTCACAAGCACTAATCAAACAATGAGAGGCTGCAGAGGGCCACGAGAGATGATTATTTCAGAATCACAAGAGTTTATGTTAATTATTCCTTCATTAAAAAATGGATTTGGGATTCCTGCTGTGGTAGATGAAAAATGACCAAATTCATTTGCAGCTTCTCTCTTCATGTGAAGAGCTCTATTTCTCCACTTGTTGGGCTTAGACTGACTGTGGCCCTTGATTGGACAAACACATCTATCGTGGGAACAATGTGGGGATTCTGAGTGCAGCTCTTGAGCAGTCTGGCAACTACCATTCTCCTGCAGTCCCATGTCCATGGGCAGCAGCTGGTCTCCTGGAGGATGAGAGACCATGAAGGGAATAAGGAACAACCCTCCGAGGCTTCCCTGGAGTCCCAGGGTGACACCAAATGGAGCAGAAATGAGCCACCCCAGCTTGTTCCCATCTAGTATCTGACCCAGAGAATAAAAAGCAGAGTTTGCTATTTTAAACATCTAGCTATTAGGATGACTTGTTATGCAACCAGAACTAACTACTTCTCACATCTCCTGCCCGACAACAACAGGATCTGATGTGTGTGTCTAAGCAAGACAGACTGCTTGCCACTCACTGATTGCCTGTGAGTCATGTTCAGAGGGGTTAACAGTCCAGTGAGGGGAGGCGGGAAGTAACTGAGGAAATTTAATTTTAAGAGAAGTGAAATTTTCCCCTCTTAGCATAGTCACATTTCTAGAGTGTGCAGTCCAGTTCCGACAACCTCCCCATTTGGAAGACTCATTCTGCAGAAGGGAAGATGAATGCCACAAAGTCCACGCTGAGATTTACGTACTCCTCCCACAGCAAAGCCCTGGTCACTGCTGTGCTCCATGTATTCTGAAGCAGCTTGATTTTCTGGTTTCTCAGCAATCAGAGAAATAGAAGGAAATAATGCAGACATGTATGCAGTGTGTGTGTGTGGGAGGGAGGGAGAGAGAGAGAGAGAGAAATACTGGAAAAGCAAGAAGGAGCATTGGGATAGAATTGTAAAAGCACAGAGGCACCCAAGCCACACAGCAATCCATGCTGAATCAACACCTCCACGTGTCTCAACAAGGAGCCACTAAATGTCATGGCCTGAAAGAGTTCAAGGCAGAAATTTAGGATGCAGCAGTAAATTTCACAAAAGGCTTACAACAACAACGATGAAAAGCTCGGTGAGCCTTCTGTCACCTGTGCAGCTCAGCCCACACATTTCCACCAGGTGCCAGAGACCACAAGTGAGCACAGGCAGCACTTCAAACTGCCCGCAGCTGGAACCCTGGCTTATTTCTTCTCCTCTGGGGAATGCCCTCTTGTGCACAGAAGCTTGCTGGGGAAAGAGAGCTAAAAGAAATGGAAGTGATATTTGTGGGAACACCAATGTCAAAAACGTTTTCTTTCAGAAGCCCATGAGGCCAGGCAGGATCTTGAACCCTGGCGAACTTCTCCAGAGAGGTGATTCTCTGAAGAGTGATGGGACTGCTTGCAAGAAATATTCAACTACAAAATGGGAGAACGGTGTCCTGCCCTCACCTCGCACCACTGGGGCGTGCTGGTGAAGGCAATGATTTCCCCAAAAGAAACAGGGGTTCTGTTAGGAAAGGATGGGGAGTTATGAGGGAATTTTAGAAAAAATACCCTTACATCAAGGACTGAATATTGGATCTCACTGTGTCTAGGTTGGGGTCTTCAAGGATCCACCAGTGTCCACCTGTCTCTGAAACTGTAAGGGGCAGGTGAAGCCAGATTCCATCATGCCATCTGACAAGCTGAAAGGCTCACATGGCAATGCCAGTGTGTGCGTGAAAGCCCTGGAATTTTCCTTTCAGTCTGATAACTTGGATGACATACAGCTTTTCTCTGTCTGGGTCTCTGTGAAACTTCAACCCTTGCCTCCCTTCCCCTCACGCACTGTGGGAGGTGACCCAATCAGACACTGCAGGGTGGTGGCAGAGGGCTCAGTCGCACAGGCAACCGATTTCAGTGATAGGAGATGTGTTTATCCCCTCCTGTTCTTTCTGTGACAGCTCCCCAGGCAGGTGTGCCATGGTTCAGGCTGCTCACAACTGGCACGAATGCTGATCTGCCACTGTGGGCTGCCAAGACTGAGAAGGAAGTAAGAGAACCACACACCAAGCATGTGGAGTTTTCCTGGAGACACCCAGAATGGAGCCTCCACAAGAGTCCTAGACAAACAGTGGTTCCAGAGAAGGAGGCCTGTGTGTGCTAGCACAGCTGTCAGGATGCCCTCAGCCACTGTGGTTTCTGATAGCTCTGATGAGCAGCTCTCAGATGTAGGAAACATCTGGCAGAGCAGCTGGATAGGCGGCACAGCACATGAGAAGGGGCAGAGGTCATGGTGGATTACATAGTGCAATTGTGCATCCTTACCATTTGCTGATCAGAACAAATCCCTGGGATGCTGACCTAGTATTGGGGGCTTAACAGCCCTTCCTGGAGCTCCTCACTGCCTCTGCCAGATGGGTCTTCTCTCTTAGCCTTGACTGATTCATTTTTCATCTTTTCCCCATATTGCCTTTCTCCACAGCACTGATGGATACAGACTCATAGAAATTTCCTTTAGGTTGAGCTATTCAAATAAGTGGATATTTACTCACAACTCATGTATCTGTTATCAAAAATCTGAGATTATTTCTGTGAACATAGTCTTCTAACTTTGACTGTACTTTTTCATGTTTTTGAGTTTCTGAGACCTTCACTGTTTAAAAGCAACTTGAGGCATTTTGAATATCAGGGTAGAAAGTATGGGGGCAGGGAAAGTAAGGATTTTTATTTGACATATTCACCAAACCTGTCTGCTTGAGAAGCTACAAAAATAAAACATTGTCGGGGAACTGAACAATGAATCACAGCCACTTCTCTGTTGAGCAGACCATGGTGTAAACAGCAGAGTAAGAAGGATGGGGACAGTCATCAAAACCATTTGTACAATGCTCACTGGACCCTGGACACTTGGCTAAAACCACTGCTTTACACACAACAAGGCAATGTGTGTTCTGCAAATAAGCCAATGAGGGAGGTCAATCCATTTTTTTCATTTACTTTTCAATGAACATGTCATAACTGCATTGGCTCCAGGAGTACCACATATGTCAATATCTTAATGCAGCATATGTTGCTCAAACCAAACGGATTAGCATTTCCTACTCTTGATCTTTTCTTCATGTCTGGAACCATCCAGCTCCAAAGTCCTACTCCTTAACTCTCTAACAGGCTGCTGTGAACTGCGGTCAGCTCATTGTGCTACAGAACACTGACACTGATTTCCATCTGCATAACTATCTTTGATACCAGGAGAGGGTGGTGATCTTAGTTCCCTCATCTGGCTCAAGAGAAATCATCCCATTAGCAATTGTGAAAGGCAGCATGCCTGGACTCCTGATGAGGACCTTCCCAGCCTCCTTATAGTGATGAACAGAGATGCTGGGTAGAGTGTGAATTTTTCTTACTTTCCTCACCACATAGAATTTTTTTTTTTTCATGACTTGAGGTCACATGGGGAAGCCACAGCTGGCAGGAGTACAGGCTCTCTGAGTGCTTGGACTCCGCCATCTCCAAGCTCTGTGCTGATGCTCACCTTAGCTCATCTCTGCGTCTCAGCTGTCCCTTTCTCCATATGGAATTAGCTACAAACGGCACCATGAGGTTTCTCTAGAGGCTTAAATCAGGCATTCGGTATCAAGCTTTCGGCAGAGAGCCAGTCCCATAGCAAATGCACAACAGACATTGACCATCTGGATTTGGTGTGATGCACACAGGTGTAGGACACTTACTGCGATCCCTGGTGACTGGCAAATTCCTATTTCCCTGTAAGTATGGGTGTTACTGGCCGGCCACGTGTCATTTGGCTCTCTTCTAGCTTCTTGAAGGATTCTTCCCAAGTCTCTACAAGGAAAAAAGGCACTCTACTAGTGGACCAGGCTTGGTAGGATACCTTTAGCTTGGTTTTCTCCACGGCATTTGTCTGGCTGTGTGCATTGGCTGGTTTCAGTTGCCCTCCTGCGGGATGGCTCAAGTGAGGCTGCCTAGATGATCAGGAATGAGTTTGATAAGCATTGACAGACACTCCAATTGTAGACTGGAAGAAATACAAGGATACTTCAAAAAGTTCATAAAGGCAGAATTAAAACATAAACATTTCCCTGTATCAAAAATAAATAAATAAATCCATGCAAATGACAGGCCTTCAAAACACTGACAGAAGAGGCACATTTTGGAAAAAAACTTACAGATTTCATAAACTTTAGGCACCCAAATAAACTAATTTTCTACTTCTACTTCCCATGAACTCTGAAGTGACTTCATGGTGACTGGTCATGGGAACAGAATCACATTTCCCAACTTCAGCTTATCCCTACGGTACATTCTAGTCTGTAAAGATGAGGTTTGGCACATGCTTTTCCACACAGTAGGCATTCAGGAAGCTGGCACATGTATGACAGGACCAGAAACATCTGAAAGAGCTGACTGTACGTTCTGTACTCGGAAGCCTGGGGTTACTATGGCAATGCACACCGGGGACAGTGGTTTATAAAATGTTAAGTGATGCTTATCTTCTCGGATCCAAATAGGTTGTTCTAGTTCAGAGAAAACTGATCAACTCTGTCTGCTTTCCTTATTTGTCCCTGCACTTGCCCACCCATCAACAGAATGGCTACTTGGTTTGTGATGTCTGCCTCCACTCTGCCGTAGAAAAGGAAAAATAGAAGAATCAAGCAAACACTTAATGGGATGTTTGGCAAAGTGGCACTCGGGTTTATTCATGCAACAAAGTAGCTGATAATTGCCTCTATTATTCTAGGCTAGATTGAGGTCATTGTCTGATGAAATTGGACAATTTAGGAAATGGAAAAAATGAACACAACATTTAAATCTGTTTAGACACAAGTGCTATCTTTCATTTCACTTTCTTATCAACTTTCAGCTTTTAGTAAGATGGTAGAGAAAGAAGGAGAACCTTGTAGACAGGGAGCCTTGGGTTGAAAAGAAGCACCTGTGATATGGTCAGTGTTTACTTAGAAAGGCAAGTGGCAAAGCAGATCAACACAGAGAGTTTCCAAATGAAGATGGGACAGTTTGTAACGTTGTGGCATGCTGTATTCCTGGCCATGGTCTTTCGGACTTCGTGGGCAGCTACTTCTGATATTTAAAAATAAAGAATAAGGGATAAGCATGTGGCACAGCACTTTAGCTGTTGTCTGGGATGCCCATGTCCCACACTGCAGTGCCTGGGTCTGTGTCATGTGTCTGCTTCCAGTTCCAGCTTTCTGCTCATCTGTACCTGGGAGACAGCAGGTGAAGGCCCAAACACTTCATTTCCTGCTGCTTTTATGGAATAGCTGCACAGAGCTCTGCGTTTTGGCTTCAACCTTGCTACTGTGGGCACCAGGGAGTGAACAAGTACATGGAGATGTTTCTGTCTCTCTGTCCTTCAAACGAAATGAATATAAATAGAATTTGAAAACAAAGTACAACAAAAGTAAAACCTGTGCATGGCCTATCAGTCCTTCTATGAATAAACTTCATTGAATGAAATTTCATTGCCTTAATAGTGGGAATGGTGGGAAGGCGTAACTTTGAGGCTTGTGTGAATTCAAGTGCCAAAGTTATTTAATCAATTTCTCAGCCTTTATCCCTGTCTTTCTTTGTGTATCTCTTTTTGTCTAACTTCAACAAGTGCGTGCTCCCCCAAGTAAAGGCAAAGGTGATCACCAGCAGCTCCAGGTCTATAGTCAGAAGCTCCAGTGCAAATTTCTGATCCCCACTGGAACCATTAGACAGAAGACAGAGATGGCGTATGCCCTGAAGTGAAAATGGGGCACTGGCACAGCACAACACAGACTATTCTCTGCAGGACTCTCCAAGACATTGCCAGCTAATCATCAGTGTCCCTTTGCTTGGGTTCCCTCTATCTCAGCGTTCAGTTCTTTTTCCCCACTGCTAGTGTGCTGGAGCTAAACATGCCAGAGACCATGTTCTTTCCTGTCCTTAGAAGGGAGTCAGACTCTTTAGAATAGACATCTTTCCCAAAAGGACTAAAGACCCCAAGAATCCAGGACCTGTAGTTGATCCCTGCACAGCTTTTGTGGGGTTTCAGTGGGTGTTCTGCTGAGTTGCTCAGACCCTTCAGCACCGGGCTCTCCTTCTCCCAGCAGTCAAGGCTCCTACTGCTCAAGAACTTGCCACCGAGTCTATGGGATCTTCCTTGGTTCAATGGAGCAACCTCACCCAAGGTGAGCCACCATCAGCAAGTTCACACTCTGCGGCTGGCTTACAAAGGCCCAATGCACTTGCCCTGGATCAGAATATTCTGAACAGCCACCTCAGCTCGAGGCCTGATTTGTGCGATCCACTGAGGGCTTTAATACAACTACTTGTTCAATTTTTCGATCAGCCTCACTGCTTCTCCTTTGCAGTTGTCCCATCCCTCACCTCTACCCTATTTCCAAAATCCATCATCAATAATCCTCCCACATTCCTGGGGAAACAATAAAAGACAGACTTAATTTAGCAACTGCAAACTTACTGTCCTTAGGCTCTCCTATAGAAGTAGGATTTTTTTTTTCAAAAAATATTCTAGTATTGTAATAGACAAACTTGGGTTCATTTTCAAATTAATACCTATCTTCACATCTTTTTCTGAGAAAGAAAAAAAGATGGCCATAACAATAACACTGTTATAGGACTGCTGGAGTTCAAACAGAGGTCATTCTGTCAAATGCTCAGCATAGGATCTGGCCTTAGGAAAGACCCAATGCATGGCTGTGATTATCTTATGATTTCCTAACATGGCTTAATTAATGACTTAAATCTGAATGTAAAAATGCACCAACAGTCAATATTAAGTGGTCAGTGCATGATGGTTCATACTGCCTGTGACTGATGTTCAGTTCTCCTTCAGGGTAATCAGATAACACTCATCACAAACCAGCAAAACACTCACACCTTCTGACCCAGAAAGTCCAAGTCATGGGCACTGTCTCTCAAGAAATCATCATGGTTATGACATAAGATGTCCAGATGGGTATATCCATTTTTTGTACAAACATCTGTGAATAATCTATTGTCAAACAACAAAGATCTGTGTCAATTACAGTAGATAATATATCTTGATAAAATGCAGCTATCAAAAACTACACTGTAGGAGACAAAATGAATCATGTTCAAGTAAGTTCATTACTTATCAAGTGATAAAAACAGCACAAAATAGAGTGATGTACGATCTTTAAGTACTTCTATAACTGTGGAAGATATGTGTGTGTGTGTGATGTGCACACACATGCACTCTGGGAAAAAATAAAACACCACAATGTGAGTAGTCATTATTCTTCAGAGTCCTGTTGGTAAAATGTCTTTTCCCTTTATGTTTTCCTAAATGTTGAACATTTTCTACAATGACCATTTTTCACTTTGTCAATACACGAAAGTCTTACTCCTTAAATAGCCATTATTGGACTAAAGTTAAAATCAAAAACACCCAATCGCTAAATGCAAGTAACAGTCCAATCTAAGCAGAGACCTGACTCCTAAAACTGTAAAGGTATGTCACAATGCCAATGAAATACGCTTCACAGACTCCTTAAGAAAAACAAAATATGAACACAGCAAACTCCTGCCAGGAAATCCTGCTGGCCATGATTAGCTCAGAAAAGCAATCACTAGCACTAAGGCTGTCTATTGTGATGTAAGTAACTCACTTGTTATGGATAATGCTCACCAGGATCAGGAATGGATTGTTAAATACATCTGCAGGGTCCACAGAACGCAGAGGACATTTATTTTTATGCACTTTCCTTCTGATGGCTGCTTTTCTCTGAAGGATGGCAATAAAAAACATGATTTGAAATCAGAATTTTCTTGGAAAATCCAGGACACAGGTCCTCGTGTTTACCCAACCTGAAAACAGCAAGGTAGCAGTCTTTTAATGCTCCTTTGCTTTAGCATTAATATTTGTTTCTTCTGTCCTTTTTCTCCCTTTCCTTCCTTTTAATTTTCTTTTTTAACATTTTATTATTATTATTATTATCATTTTATGATACAGTTCCATAGGCCACTGGGATTTCCCTTATCCCCACCCCAATTCTCCCCACCACCACCACCTAGTTCCTCTATATCATTATTACTAAAGTATAGTTCTTCATACACAGTCATATGTCCATCACTGTGGGTATGGACAATGGCAGGAAGTCCAGCATCCTATTGTCAAGATAGAGTAAACAGTTTCATTGTAAGTCCATCTTTGTCTGGAAGTAAAAATGCATACTACTCTGTATCCTCACATCTGGATATGTTAGTCTCCATTTCACAGCTACCATACATCCCCTCAAATGAAAAGTCATAATAGAAAATCAACAATAGAAAGAACACAGAAATTTACAATGTCATGAAGTTAAATAACATGTTACTAGATAGGACAGTCTCCGTTACACAGCTACTATACATCCCCTTAAACGAAAAGCCTGTTGTTGATTCTGTTTTGTGGCTTTTCATTTAAGGGGATGTACTGTAACTTTTCTAATTGGTTTAACTGTAGAGATGTCTTTCAATAAGAACTGAATAGACAGGGGCTGGCACTATGGCACAGCAAGTTAAACAACCACCTGCAATGCTGGCATTCCAATTCCAATCCAGCTTCTTGTTCATGTCCCTGGGAAAGCAATGAAAATGAACTAAGTCCCTGGGCCCCTACACCCATGTGGCAGACCCAGAAGAGCTCCTGACTCCTGGCTTTGGTCTGGCCTTTCTCATTGGCCACTGCAGTCATTTGATGCAGTCATCTCTCCTCTTCTCTCTGTAACTTCTGACTTTTAAATAAACAAAGTATTAGGGGAAAAAAAACCCTAACAAAGGAAGGCAATGTTTACCAGCATCCACAAATTACTAGTTTCTTTGAGTAAGTATAGTTGTGGAGGGAAGATTCTGTGGCACAGTTCATTAAGTTGTTACTTGCCATACTGGAACCCAGTCTGGAGTGCTGGTTTGAGTCTGACTGCTCTACTTCTAATTCAGCTTCTGTTAACCCCTTTAGGAGGTGGCAGGTAATGGCCCAAGTATTTAGGTACACACCGTTCATATGGAAGACTCAGTTGGAGTACTGCTGCCTGGTGGACCTGGTCCAGCTCCGGTTGGCAGTTGCATACGTTTTGGCATTCACCCAAAGAACAGAATTCTGTTCCTTCAGTCAGGTTCTTTCATTCTGTGTGTGTGTGTGTGTGTGTGTGTGTGTGTGTGTGTGTGTGTGTGTGTGTGTGTGTGTGTGTGCTGTCTCTTAAACAAATGAATAAATTCTTAAAAGTTGGATGTTGAGGGAGTTGGCTGTGGGACGCAGTGCTGACTAACAGAAAGGGAATGGAAACAGTAGTGTTACTCCTAGGCTTTGCTCCTTTTTCTGCGTTCTTTCTTCTCTGGCTGAACTGCAGAGCAGAGCAGCACCTGAATCTCACACCCAAGACACCTTCTCCATCTTCATCCTACTGTGACTGGAGGAAGTAACAGCATGAAGTCAAGTCACTGGGGTTGTTTACCTCTAACAAGACACACTCAATTAACATTTTCCCCCAAAGAGGCACAGAATCTCTGACTATGTGTGGCTTGCACATGAAAAAAGCTAAATACTTTTAAAAACTATAAAATGTATGGAAGGTAATCACACATATTCCAAACAAAATGATGATGTGCACAGAAGGATTCTAAATGGTTTTTTTTAATGATTTTAAATTAAATTCCCCAGGAATTTCGAACTCACTCATAAGCTATCAGATCGTACATATTTTCCAAACTGAATTATTTCCAGAGCTGAGAGAAAAAATCAATTTCTCTAAGGAATGCCTTCTAAATCAATGCAGCTCATAGCTTGACCTAAACATGCATTTTTCATTATTTTGTGGAGGTGGGTTGGCTTAGAAAGACTGCTGACATGGGAGCAGGGGACTTACCTGATGGGCAGTTTTAATGAGCTGTGCATCCTGAGCAAGCCTCCTGCACTCTCTGGACGTCCTTGTCCTCTCTGGTAAAACACAAATGCTAAAGAGAGATGTGTCATGGCTCCAGGTATCTGGCAGCCGCCCTCATAGCTTCCTGCATCTAAGGATGAAGTGGGGATTAAGCCTTTTGCTAACCTTGGGCAGTGGTCAGGGCTTAGAACACCTGCAGTGACTGAGATTTTTTCTATTTGCCAGGGAGTGTTAGGAACGAGTGCTCAATTCTTGAAAGTCAAGCTTAGGATAATTTAGTACTGTAAAAACTTAAAGAAGAAAGAGACCCATGCTCCTGGGTCTTAAGATGCACTAGTGTGGACTAGGTCAATCAATAGAACTTGAAAAGATTTTCTCAACGATGGAGTAGTAAAGCCATCAATTTCTCAGAACTATCAAAACCACTCAAGTACATTTGAACACTCTTCCCCACATCAGGGTCTAGGGAGTCATCAAATGACCACCACCCATCCTTGGGGATTGACTGTAATTTGACAGTAAGCAGCAGCCCCGTCCCTTTCCCTGCCTGCAGACACAGGAGAAAAAAAAACTGGAAACATTTGTCCCACCCACCTCGCTTCATACCTGACCACCCTCACCCTAATCAGAGGCCTATGTGGAGGTGCATGCCTTTCAACTACGTAAACAATATTAAAAAGAAAATTTTAAAAATTTTAAGATAAATCATTTTAAAAAGATAAACTTTCATGGTACCCATGGTTAATCAACAGGTTAGTTAGATTAGATTTCCAAATCAATAAAAACAAACTAGAGTCAATTCAGAGGTAGTGAACAGATGTCTGATTTAATGGAACGTTTTATGTAATCCGATTTATTGGTAAAGCCCAGAGGAAACAGCTGAAGGAAAATGAAAGAATTTCCGGTGATACAAAACAAAGAATCTTTCCCAGAAGGCCCCCAGACTCGCATATGGCTTCACCCATGGGCAGCTCCTGGTACCTGCAATTACACACGGTTCTTCTTGTTGAGATGTTACAAGGACAGCTCCGGGACTTAAATGAAGAGGAATAGCAGCAGGTGGGGATGGACAGCAAGGCTGATCCCATATCTTGGCTACTGAGCATAGTCCTGCCATAGCATAGACATGTAAGTACCTCTCCCACGTGCTGATTTCATTTCTGATACATACTTGCTAGATGCTAGATCATAAGGTAGTTTCAGTTATTTTATTTGTATCAGGTGAACACATTTACTGTACCTCACAATATAGATTTAGAACCATAGTGATACTTTCTACCCTGTTCTCCATCCTGCTCGTATCCCCACCCCTCTGTCCTCCTCCTTCATTTATCCATTCATTCATTCATTTATTTTAATTATTAAACAACAGCCAAAAGTTTAGCCCTCTGTTAAGTAAAAAAAAAAAATCCAACAAATATCTAGCAGAAAAAAACCCACTGCTCCTAAAGAGTACGAACAAAGGTTGTATGCACTAACCAAATCTCAAATGTCAATTTTGCTCATATAGATTAATTTTTGTACTCTATATATATTACTCTCTACATTTTGTACCCACTCTCTCTCCATATATATATTATTATATATATATAAATAAAAAGAAAAAATATATATGTATATCATTGCAGATAAGGGAAAAACATGAGATTGAGCTTTTTGGGACTGGTTTATTAGCTTAAGCATAATGGTTTCCAGCTAACATCCAACTCAACCTAGAGGTTAAGGTGTCCACATCCCAAATGGGTTGATTCCAGGCTCTGTCTACTAATTCCAGATGATGTAGACTCTGGGAGGAAGTGGTGATGCAGAGAACAGCTGGGTACCTGTGGAGATCTATATAGCGGTCCCTACTCCAGGTTGTAGCCCCAGTGAAGCCCCAGCTGGTGTAGGCATTTGGGTGATGACAGAAACACTTTCTCATTGTCTGTCTCTTACTTCCTCCCTTCCCCACCCTGCATGGCGCGGAAGTGCATGTGTGTGCTACTCAAGTAAATAATTGGACAAATGATATAAATCTTCAAATCCTCTTCTAAGCCTCTCTCTTGATGGGTCATCTGAGAATAGGTACTAGTCTTGTTTAATGCACATAGTAGGCCAGCTCCTTCCCTGACTGTCAGTGATGTCTTCCTTGCCTCCAGTCCTCCCAATCATCAATTTTTGATGGATCACTCACTTCATTCTTCATTTTACTGAATGCTTAGCACATCTGACACACAAAGTAGATCTTTTCACTTTTTTAAAAAATTGAGATATAATTTACATATAGTAAAATTTGTCTTTCTTTGATCTAAAATATTGAGATTTAACAAACACATAGGATCATTTGAAATACATTTCTACTCTATACAGCAAAGTTATTTTCAGCAACAAATATAATCAGGAAGAAATTTTTCTTGATATATTATTTATTTATAATAAACAATTTTAAGTATATTCTATCATGACTTTAAAATACCACTATTTTAGACAGATATCATGAATGTGGAATAAAATTTGTACCAGTTAAATCAAAATATTGCACACTTCAGTTTACACTGTTCCACTGGTTCCAGTTTTCCTCCAGGTGGCCACACAGAATACAAGTGAAGAAATCTGCAAACACTATGCCAGCATGACTATTTCCAAATCCACTATCTAAATGCATGAATATGCAGGTTGGAGACATAAACCGACCCAAAATAAGCAGCAGCCGGTGATTCCAAACCATGAGGAACTTGTCACTATGAAGACCAGTTTGCAAAGCTATTTCCAATCAAGCAAATGACCAGAGAGAAATATTTTGCTAGGAAAATGCCAACATTTTTCTCAAAGTCCTAATAGATGCTGGGAATCTAACTCAAAGCCCAGGAGCAGCAAGCCATAACAGCAGTTGTTTTGTTTTTTGCCTGTCTTTCCAGAAAACTCCCCAGAGCACTATGGTCAGCAGTTTTCATTTCTAAAATCATTGACAAATTCCATTCACCGCTACCATTTGCATTTCCAGCAGAAATTGTTAACCCCTGTTCTTGAATAGAAACAACATACAACAAACATGGGAGCAAAAGTCCAACCATAATACATTTACAATGAATAACTGTCTCATGAGTGATACTTCCACACATTTCTGAAAAGAACCACAAACATGGATGATCTGTAGTGGAGGCCCCGCAATCACTGCCCTTTGCACTCACCACAAACAGATCTCAAGTATCTGCTTGGCTAACTCCTCAGCTCTCTGCAGAGCTGATACATCATGACTTATTGATTGCTGCTCCGACCACAAACAATGTTATCCTCCACTGACATCAGCAGTTAGTACTATGTTTCTACTTTGGCCATCCCACCAAAAAAGAAGAAGAAGAAAAATACAGAGGAGGAGGAGGAGGAGGAGAAGCAGCAGCAGCAGCAGAAGCATGCACCCCTATGTACAGCCATCATTCACCCACACTGAATCATTCACAATGCTTAGGACTGAGGGGTCAAAGAACTAGAACTGATTTGAGCAGTCAAAGTAGGCATTGGCTTCTATAACTAAAAGTCCAATTAGAACTGGTTTACTGTGGTTTACTACAAACCTCTCTAGAATGCTCTTAACTTCATCCAATGGGCTGACTTTATCTTCAGTTTGCCTTGCTTTACAGCACCAAAGAAGCTAAAGTTGTTTCAGTTTTACTATCTGCAGCTTCTGTATTTTGATGGTGGACTCTCAGAGAGAAAACTTCTTTCTGGCAGACCTCTTCTCATTGAATTTAACTAAACCACATTTCCATTCATGAGCCAGTCAACCCAGCCAGGCTTATGAGATCACCCCTTCTATATCCTGCTTATGCAGAAGACCCATAATACACTGGGACTTCACCTACATTAATGCAATCTGGGTGTGACAGTATATTAATTTTATTTGTTGCTCAAAAAATTTTATTAAATCTCCATGCTTTGAAGTTTAAAATGGTTGGTCTCCTAAATAATTATGTTGTGCTATACCAGAGATACTCATACCATACACTGGCAACACTAGGCAAGATGGGGGAAGGAGGATGGGGAGTGAGTAAAGAGTAAGTGCATAGACAGAGCATGCAGCATGTCACTGGGTCTGAGTTCCCTGACTTGACTCGGGAGAGATTCCCAGGAAAATGATGGAAATAAAGTTTTTAAATGGTGGATTATGGAGGATTTTAACTTCACAGTCAAAGAATTTTGGTGACTGCAGGGAAGATTATGTTGAAAGAATTGTTTTAATAATTTTAAACCAAAAAAAGGAGTATGTTGAAAGATAACATTGATGAGACTATCAAAGACTCATTAGAATAGAAGATCTTTACAATAACACAGAAATAAAGGTCACAAGACAAACTGAGCAGGAAAATCATAGAAGGGAAGCATTTCAAAGTGGAAATGGGAATGGAGAAATGTCAGGCAGAGCATGTGTAGAATGAGAAGTCTTATCATGACTTCTTAGCATGATTTCCTTAGCATCAGGATCTCTGCTATAAGAAGATCTCATACAGTCTAATTAGAGTTTCTGAATGCATGCGTTTGTGTGGCTAACTTATTGTCCAGATTCCTATCCAACACATTCTTGAGTCTGTCCTAAATTAGCACTGCTCTAAGAGAAGGAAGTTGTGACTGGTAAAACTTGAAAGAACAATGACATCACTGAATGAGTAGGACCAGCAAACTGACACTGAAAACCAGAGTTCATAAACTCCTCTGGACCTCGCTCCCCCATTAAAAGCAGTACTACTGGATCTCTCCTTCCACCTCTGCCCTGCAGTTATGCCATTCTCCATCCCCCCACCCTCTCCTAGCCCCTTCTCCCTTGAAGAGCTCCAGCCCAGGTTCCACACCACGGAGGCATAATAGATTTTTCATGCAGACAGCTGCTAGCACTCCGTTTCTAGATGGTGCAGTCTTCTTAAAGCCTGTCAGGCATCTTCCTGGAAGAGTGGACCAAAGCAGCAGGTGCTAGGAGGAAGCTGCTGTGGGATCAGTGGAGCTCAGCACAGAATTGCACTGGCAGGCTGCCCGCTCACTTGCTGTAAGTTGTTTTACAATCATTTCTGCTCTGCATCCTGGATCTTGTGACTCCTAATTCACAGTGTTGCTGGCTTTGAGCCACCACAGTCCTCGGGGAGCAGCTCCCAGCAGCTTCATCCTAGAGCGCTGGGAAGCAGAGGCCCAGCTGGATGTGGCTGCTGTGCTGCTCTTGCAGCGGTGGTCTTGGGACTCCGGGGCATACCAAGTGGCTGCCCTGAAGTAAGGGAGCAGAGCACTTGGTCTCCTGGACAGGTGGTGGGTAGTCACAGTGCCAACTACTCTGAGGTTCCAGGAGATATGAAACTACAGGTAAACCTCGGGAACAAAATGATGACGGATGTCTGCTCATCTGGCAGATGCCAGTGAGGCAACACTGAGTCCTGGTTCCCAGACATCCCCTTGATTAGACTTTTCTGAGACTATTTCCTGAGTTTGAACATTACTGGAAACCATACAAATACAGATGGCCAGCTCCCAACTTCTTGCTTCCTGATCTTTCTGAATACTCTGGTTAAAAATAAAATCATTAAATGTAAATAACAACCATAACGATAAAGTAATAGTAACTACTATACTGAGGTTTTCTATGTGCTAGTAACACAACAATCCCATGAGCTCCATACTGTTGTCATCCTCGTTTTACAAATGAGAAAACAGAATCTAAAATGTGAAATGCCTTACTGACTGCCACGTAGTAAATGAGAGGAAGAACCACAACTGGAGCTCAGATTTGGAAGGGCCTAGAGCTAGAAGAGTACTTATTGAACACAGAACTCAGAATATTCCTAGACAGAAGTCCCTGAAAGTCCAAATATTTGGATTTCATGTAACTGAATACATTTTTAACATAATCAAATACCTTCTTTTCCCCTCCTACAAATTAAGTTAATTAAGTGTTGCTGAGAGTACAAATTAGGAAAATTGTTTTGGAAAACCACTGGCATTATGTGCTAAGGCTGTTGATTTCCAAATACTAAGCTCCAGTAATTTTATTACTAGGGATATTTTCAAAAGAAGTATCTGCGCCAGAAGGAATGTGCAAGAATGTTCGCGGCAGCATGATTTGTCACAACCCTAAAGGGCAAATGGGCTACATTGGCGGAGATTGCTAACACAATTAAATATCACACAGAATTTTAAAAATAATGAATCTAGCCACACACAGTAACATGGATGAATACCCTATAAAGAAAGTCAGACAAACAAAACTAGAGAACACATGTTGCAGATTCAATGCATTTATTTTTATTTTTTTCCAGTTTTTTAAATAGATTTTTTTAATGTTTGGAAACATAGGCACAGAGATGCCCCTTTCCATCTCTCCCCTCCTTTCTCCCCCTCCCATATTATTACAGAAGGACAGTCCTTCAGCAACAGTCACAAGTCTAACATTCTGCTATTTAAGTGTATCATGACATTGTAAGTATTGGCAAGGATAGAAAGTCTAATATCCTGCTGTCATGGTAGATTTAACAGTTTTATCGGGAGTCCTCCTTTTATTCAGGAGTAGAGATGCAAGCTGCAATGTATCTTCACTTCTCCATATGCTAGTCTCCATTATACATCAGTGAGAATATATGTACGTACAGGCTTACCTATATATTTATTTAAGTTCTTTGTGTGTGAAGGCTGTCTTGTATCAGAGAGAACATTTAATATGTGTCCTCTTTGGATTGGCTTATTTCACTGAGTGTAATGGTCTCCAGCTGGGACCATTTTGTTGCAAATGGCAGAACTTCATTCTTTTTATGGGCTGAGTAGTATTCCATAGAGTAGCTGTATCCTAGTTTCTTTATCCATTTCTCTTCTGATGGGCATCTGGGTTGTTTCCATGTCTTCACTATTATGAACTGTGCAGCTATAAATACAAGATTACAGGTCATTTTTCTCATGTGCAGATTTAATTTCCTTAGGATATATTAATAGAGGTGGGATAGCTAGGTCATACGGTAGCTCTATTTTCAATTGTCTTAGCATTCTCCAGACTGACTTCCATAGTGGTTGTACTAGTGTATGCTCCCAGCAACTGCGAAGCAGGAGACCTTTCTCCCCACATCCACATCAGGAGGTACTGTCAGTAAGATTCTGAATGTAGGCCAATCTCACTCAAATTAGGTGGAACCTCAATGTGGTCTTCATTTGTACTTCCTTATTAGCCAGGGAGCCTAAGCATTTCTTCATATGTTTATTAGCCATTTGAATTTGTTCTTTTGAAAAATGCCTGCTTATTTTCCTTACCCATTTCTTCATAGGGTTGTTTGTTTTGCTGTCGGTGAGTTTATGAAGCTCTTTGTAAGTTCTGGATATTGTTGTGTAGTGTGCAAAGATCTTCTCCCATTCTTTTGGGATTTCTATTCTGTCCAACTAATCATCTTCTCTGTTTCTGTACCAGTACCAGACTGTTTTGATGATTACTGCTCTGTAGTATGTCCTGAAGTCTAGAATTGTGATTCCTCCAATTTTATTTTTACTCATCAGGATAGCTTTGACAATTCGTGGTTTCTTGTGTTTCCAGATGAATTTTTGTATCATTTTTTTTTTCTATTTCTGAGAAGAATGCTGTCGGGATTTTCACTGGAACTGTATTGAATCCAAAATGACTTTTGGCAATATGGACAGTTTGATGACGCTGATTCCACCAACCAAGCAACATGGTAAATTTCTCCATCTTTCAATGTCTTCTTTTTCTTTCTTTTTTTAATGAATTGTAATGACTTGGTTAGGCATATTCCAAGGTACTTAAGATTCTCTCCACTATTTTAAATGGGACTGTATTACAAGTGTTCTTTCTCAGCCACAGATCTATTTGTGTGTACTAGGGCCATTGTTTTATGTTCATTAATTTTGTATCATACTACCCTGTCAAACATTTTTATGAGTTCCAATAGTTTCCTTATTGAGTCTTCAGGTTCTCCTATGTATAGAATCATGTTGTCTGTAGAGAGGGATAATTTTAATTCCTTATTTCCAATTTGAATCCCTTTAGCTTCTTTTTCTTGCTAATAACTCTAGTGAGGACTTCTAATACTAGCCATGATGAAAGTGACATCCTTGTCTAGTTTCAGATCCTAATGGAAAAACTTCCAGTCTTCCCATTTAGTATGATGATTGAGATTTTCACAAATTGCATTTATTGTGTTGTAGAATGTTCCTTCTAAGCCTCTCTTGCTTAGGGTTTTTAGCAGCAAGAGGTATTAGACTTTATCAAATGCCTCCTCCGCATCTATTGAAACGAGCATATGGTTTTTATTCTGCAATTTGTTGATGTGGTATATCACATTTATTGATTTGTCTGTGTTAAACCATCTGTGTATGCCCAAAGTGAACTCCAACTGGTCTGAGTGAATGATTTATGCGATATATTGTTATCCTCTATTGGCTAACATTTCGTTGAACATTTCTGCATCTAAGTTCATTAGGGATACCGGTCTGTTCTCTCTGCTGAGTCTCTACTTGCCTTTAGAATTAAGGTGATATAAGAGTTTAGACGAACTGCCTCCCTTTTGATTGCTTTGAATGGCTTGTGGAGGATTGGGATATGATCTTCTTGAAAAATTTGGTAGAATTCAGCAGTGAATCCATCCCATCCAGGGTTTTTCTTTGCTGGGAGGGATTAACTAGCGATTAAATCTCCATCCTTGGTACAGGTCTATTTAGATGAATTGCATCATAATTCAATTTTGGTAGAGTATATGTGTCCAAAAATCTATCTGTTTGATCTAGTTATCCAAATTCATCCGTGTATAGTTGCTTGTAATAATAGTTCCTATTTATTCTATGCATCTCTGAGGTATCCGTTATTAGATGTGCTTTTCTAATTCTGTGTGTTTATATGTTCTCCTTTTTAGATTAATTAGGTTAGTAGGGAATCAATTTATTACTTTTCTCAAAGAACCAGCTTTTTGTTCCATTGATTTCATGTACTGTGCTTTTGATCACTATTTGGTTATTTCCTCCCTTATTCTGATTATTTCTTTTTTTCTGCTAATCTTTGGGTTAATTTATTGTTTTTCTACATCCTTCAGACGTGTAGCTAGCCATTTTTTGATGCCGTTCTCATTTCTTGACATAAGCATTGCCTGAAATGAACTTTCTCTTAACATTGTGTTGACTGTGCCCCATCAGTTCTGATATGTTGTGTTGATGCCTTCACTTGTTTTAAGGAATGTTTTTTATTTCCTCTTTGATTTCTTCTATAACCCATTGTTCATTTGGCAGTACGTCGTTCAGTCTCTGAATATCTGCATATCTTCTGGGGTGCTATGACTTGTTGTTCTCCTGTTTTACTCCATGATGGTCTGAGAAGATGCACGGTATGATTCTATTTTTTTAAAATCTGTTGAGCCTTGTTTTGTGACCTATAATATGATCAATCCTAAATAAAGATACATGTACTGATAAAAAGTAAGGATGAAAGTTTCTGTACCTATCAATTAAACCCATTTGTTCTACTATTGTCTGCATGAGCTATACTTTACCTTGATAAGTTTCTGTCTTGTCATTCTGTCCATTGAGGTTAGTGGGGTGGTAATGTTCCCCATTATTATTGAATTGGAGGTTATTTCTCCCCTTAAATGCATTAATATTTGTTTCACTTAGCAGGTGCCCTGGCATTTGGTGCACATACATTTATTATCATAATTTCTTCCTGCTGAATGGATCCCCTGATCATTATCTAGCATCCTTCTTTATCTCTTCTAACACTTTTCACATCAAAGTCTATATTATATAATATTAGAATGGCTATATCAACTTGTGTTTCTTTTTTATTAGCCTGTAATATCTTTTTCTGTCCTTTCACTTTCAGATTCCACATACCTGTTGGTGAGATTCATTTCTCACACTCAACAGACAGATAAGTCCTGTTTTTTTTTAATTCAGTCTGCTCATCTATGTAATTTGATTAATGGATTTAATCCATTTATGTTCAGGATTAGGATCAGCAGTAATGATTTGACCCTGTCATTTTAGCAATGAATTTCTCATTGCTTGGTTTAGATTTCTTTCGCTATTTCACTGGGACATTCTCCACATTTGCTTTTGGATCTGGTAGGTACTATTTCTTTTCTCTGTCTGTAGCACATCTTTAAGTAACACTTGTAGGGCAGGTCTGGTAGAGGCAAAGTCTTTAGACTGGTTTGCTTTGGAAGTATTTTCTTTCATTTTCAAAGAAAAGGAAAAACGTATTTAAACTTCAAACACAAAGCTGAATCATAATATGTGGAGACATTCATCCTTTGGGATAAAATTGGAAAGTAGAGCAAGGAAGCAATTACAATAAAAGGAAGGAAGGGATGAGGGACAAGATGATCATAGCAGAAGAGGGTGGAGGAGGTTTCTGGAGTGCTGGCAATGCAGCAACTTTTTATTTCTTGGCCTGAGAAAGTAGTCCTCCTTGGCTTACTCTATACTGATTTGTTAAACTGAAAATAGCTATTTATGTATTTTTGCATGTGTATATCACACATACAATAGACATTACAATAGAATTACAGCAGAAATGGCATTAAAATAAGTCGAAAGCAGAAAACAGCAGACACAAAAAACAAAAAGCTCCACCAGGCAAAAAGACAACACCAGGCTTTTCCTTTAAAAATCCAGGGTAATGTGTCCTAGTAAGTGATCCATTGAAGGACAGATTTGAATTGGCAGAATCTGCCACTTGTAGTCACCTCTCTCCTCTCAGTTGATCTGAAACTTCCTCACTCCTACTCCTTATTCCACCGTTAATGTTTTTCTAGCAGTGTCTGTTGGCTCACATTGTATGTGACTGGACCCAGGTGTCTAGGAGGAATATGATTGATTTTCCTGGTCTAATCACTGGAAGGGATTGTGAGCACCTTGAGATACCCTTGACTCAGGAACAATTTTGTAATTGAAAAATGGGGACTGCAAATTTCACAGTTTTAATTACTGCATCTAAATACAATCTTGGTATTGCCAGAAACATAGACAGCATGTGATCCCACTAGGCAACAAGTTTAGACAGAGCTGGGAATGAGTACGGCACGGGAGGAGGGACTGATCCAGCCCCAGGAGATGTGGTCGGCTCAGGTACCTGGGGCTAGAGTTGGCAGTGGGTTGGAATCCAGCTCCCAGGCATCCCAAAATCTAAGAACACATCATATCAAGATCCCTTATTAAACTGGAATGCCTCTATTCTCTGAATTACATATCCTTTTGAGCTAAAAAGAATTTAGGACACAGCAAGGATCTTTTGGTTTCAAATTGAATGACAGAAAAAGATAAGTTATAGGAGGAAACCTGATCTCACGTTTTTCAAGGCAGATGATTATCTAGACTGAATTCTGGAGTTTCTTCTCAGTCAACAGTTACTCTTTATTTGTGTCCAAAAGAAAGAAGAAGGGATGGAGTCGCAGGGGGATGGACCCAGGCAGAGATGCCATTCACATATGGGTCAGATGACCAGCTTTCTCAAAGTCACCTGGTATCATCAGGTGTGGATTTGATTCACCAGCCTGATCCAACCATACAGACCTACTATGCCCAAGCATTCATTCTCAAGGTACATTATGCATCTGTTACCATCCGGGACAAGATATATTCTGAAATGCAGAACCTCAGGAACCTTTATAGCAATTTGACAGAGAATTGTCTACTGAACATAATACTGAAAATTCAGATCTTTAACGTGTCTTTTTTTTTTGTTCTAGGATCTATTTTTATTGCCATATCCTAAATTAGTCTACTTTGAACTGAAAACAAATCAATAAAATTAGCATTTTATCAACTCTCAGAGAAACATCAGTCTCTGAGGCATAGGCCTTATGAGACTAAACTTCAACTAGTCACGCTTTTTTTTTCAACCAATCATTTTACCCGTGGGGCACTGGAGCATTCTGGGCTCTGTGTGCTCCATTCCATACAACAGCGACACAGGTAGTAGACGCTACAGGTCCTCCCTGCATTCCAGGCATGGCTCTAAGCTAGCTGGCACAGCATCTTATTTAATCTTTACTATAAGCCCTATGAAGTTCATTCTGTTTTTACTGACTCACTTTACCAAACCAAAAACCAAGTAACACACATAGAGGCTAAGTAGTTGTCTTATTACCCATAATATGATCTTTTTAAGAAGAATGTAATATATAAATAAATCTCTGAGTTTTTCTTTAGCTTCTCTATATCTGATTCACCATTCAAGATCATTCTAAAACTCTACTTTCTTTATAAAAACATTCACTAACAAATACCCTTGAATTAGATAATTTCTCCCCAAATTACACATATTGATAGTGTCAAATCACACTGCATGAGTTTTAGTGTTACCTATCCAAACAGCCCGAAAAACCACTGAAGACACCATCTGTGCCACTTGTCTGTACACAACTCTTACCTCCCACCCCATTTTGCCTCTCTTGCAGACACATGCTGTGGACTTCCACTGTTGAATTTAATCGCTTGTCCTAATTAAAATTGATTCTTGTACTTTTCATAAATATAGACCTATATACACATACAGAACATTCACATGAAGAAAGAAGTTGATTTTTACTGTTTCTATATTATTTGGATTTTACAGTAAAGACTTCACTTACAAAAGTGAAAATTAATTTTAACCTTGAATTGAATGTTGCTGCTAGGAAAAACAGGGTAGAGAATTAGAAGAGCATGAACTACGTGCTGAAGCTGCTGGTGCCCAATGTTGCTTCTACCCTTGCCTCTCGCCATGCCCCATTTTTCCCAACTGGCGTTCATTCTTTCATTTATTTAGTCCTTCATTCAACTGCTATTTCCTGAGCATCTGCTTAACATTAGGCACTGTTTCTATCCTCATAAAATGAATTCACATTCTACTGAGAAGAGACAGAAAAGAAACAAGGAAATACATGGTACATTGGAGAGTGGCAAACTCTACAGAGAAAGACTAGGCAGAGTATGAGAGCCAGCAAGTAGGAGGGGTTGGGAGATGAGATTCCGGAACAAGTCTTAAGGCACCCCTGGGCTGCAGAAAGGGGGCTAAAGAGAGACTATGAAATCCTGCTCCTGCTCCACAACCCTCACCTAATTACACAAATAAGCTCTTGGCTTATCGTTGTTCAACAATCTGTACTTACATGACATAATCCTATAAGGCAGCATGCTTCCAACTCATCACCTCAACTGTCAGCATCACTCACTGTGCACATAGGTGTGCCCATGTTTGTGTCTCCTCAGACATGTGTGGAGAGAATAAGAACTTTCAGCACCTGAGTGCACATTTGTTACAGGAATTTAGGCACCAACATTTTCGCCTCAACTTTCTAAGAGTCAAAACCAAGAATAAACATATTAATCCATAGCTGTTTAGAACTGTTATTCCCAATGTTTGCTGCCTACGGAGGAACTGGCTCTGTACAGTATCTGACTACATCTGGCAATCTTTTGTGGCCTGACAGGTAAGTTTAAGTTGGGAGCCATGATGTTCCCTCGGCTACTTTCTAATACACATCTGAGTTTATAACACCCATGAGTGTAGCAGAAACCAGGGCCATTCTAAGGGTTTTGAAGCATCAACATCAATGCCCACAGAATGCTCTTGTTACTTTAGTGATCCAGTAACTGATAACATAAAAATGAGAATGTGTGTGTACACAATATAATTATTTCAAAACCATATGCCTTTTCTCTTAGCTTTTGAAATCTGTTTGTGTAAAAAGTTCCTTTTCCAACCAAGCTCTTCTGAGGGTTTCTGTTGGAAGGAAGTGTCAGGGGACATGATCTTTGCAAATATTTCATTTCGTTATCTCTTATTATTACATGGTAGCCCAGAGCATAGCATGAATAAAGCTGTCTTGTCATCAAAATGCATTCATTCATTTAACAAGTTCCTGAAAATAATGGAACAGTTGCTAAGCAATAGGGAAATTATACATGCCCTGGGATCTCTGCAGATTCAAAAGGCAAATGGAGTTCTGGGAACTGGTATCAATGTCTCTGGAACCCCTCTAAACAGAACAAAGAAACAGCAGACACCGCCCCAGGTACTGCAGACAGCAGCTTCCTATCTTCCCTTATTCTGATCCAGGTTTCCAAACTAACAATGCACATAGAAAACGTTCCTTTCAAAGATGGATCTGTGTCTATTAATGAACTACGAATAAGTGCCACACATTTATTGATCACATTTAAATATCACATTTATTTTGAAAGAACTGTGGTATCAGGAATGCTCTGTATTAGCCAAGAAGTAAAGTATATATGGGATATAATAAGAATGTTCTTAATTCCAAAAATAAATGTTCAATGCAAATATTTTAATCACAGAGATACACAGGTTTTTTTAACTAAGTCAAAAAAATTTTTAAAATATTTATTACTTTATGATACAGTTCCATAGACTCTGGGATTTCCCATGCCCCTCTCCAAGTCCCACCCCTCATTACTGAATTCTGCTCTAGTATTACAAAGGGTAGTCCTTCATGAACAGTCATTAGTCCATCATTCAACTACTGAAGTGTTTCCCAATATTGTAGGCTTGGATAATGTCAGAGTCTAGCTCCCTACTGTCAGGATAGTTTCAGCTGTTTCTTTGGGAGTCCATCTTTGGTCTGGATGCAGAGACTTACTGCATTTTCTCTCCACAAGTGAACATGTCAGTCTCTGTTACACTTCTGTTACACATCTCAAATACAGAGCCAGTGAACACAATCCACAATAGGGTAAAAAACAGAAAATTTATATCAACGTGAAGTTAAACATGCTACAGAAAGACCAATATGTCGTTCAAGTGATAAAAAGGAAAATAAAAAACCTCTTGTAGAAATTGATGCTACTGCATGACCCATGTAGTGTTAAAGAAATGACAATAAAAACAACATTAATGCCCATGAGATGTAGCAAAAACAGTGTTGAAAGAGACATTTACACCACCAGGTGCTTACAAATAATCAAAATGTCTCTTATGGCTGATCCAATAAAGAATCACAAGGACTTATAGAAAAAGACACAAGTGAATAAGAAATGCAAAAAAAGTAAAATTCATAGCAAAAATAATTGGATTTGAAAAAACCTGCATATTGAAACAAGGAAGAGCCATTCCCTAAGAAAATGAGCAAAACAACCCTTCAGTCATATTAACAATGAGCAGAATGAGAAGGCAACCACTTACAATTAGAGATGAAAGAGAAATGGTTCCAACTTTTTGCTCTTTTCGTGGGTCATGACACTTTTGCCACAGGTAATAGTAGGGGTTGGAATATTTTTTTGTCTAGGTATAGTTAGAAGTTTCACTGGGAATCTACCTCCATTCCTTAGTAGAGATGCATTCTGTTGATTTTCCTTGATTTCTGGTACTCTGGCATCCATTAAATCCTTCATTTGTAGGTTACACATGTTTGTTTATTCTCCTTTATTTTTTTTTTGAATTTTCAATGGATGTTGTGCTATATTGAAATGAACATACGATATCTGTCCTTTTGGGAATGGCTCATTTTCTTTAGCATAATGGTCTCCAGTTGGGTCCCTTTGGATGCAAACAATAGAATTTAATTTTTTCTACTACCTGAGTAGTATTCTGTAAAGTAGATGTACCACAGATTCTTTATCCAGTCCTCTTTCAATGGCCATCTAGGCTGTTTCCATGTTTTTGTGATTATTGGTTGTGCTGCAATGAACACAGGGGTGCAAGCTGCTTTCTCATGTATCAGATCCTGTGGATATATTCCCAAGGAATGGGACTGCTGGGTCATATGGTAGGTGAATGTTCAGTTGTCTGAGTGCTCCCCATATCATAATTCAGGAAATTTTTAATAAGTAATCCCTAATAAGTCCTTCCTGATATAGCTAATATTAACATTTCAGGTATTATTCTTGTTCATTTTCCTATGTGTATTTGAGGCTATTATTTATTAATATTGAACATTACATATCTAGACTACACACATATTGATATATGTAATTTTAAGGATTATATATATAATTTTAATGCTCTATATGTAACTTAAATTATATATATGAAATTTTAAGCAATTTTTAAATATGTGAGTTATTTATAACAGGAGCTGTTAATAAATACAGACAAGCATTTCTGGAATGATAGAATAAGAAACTGTGGAAGCCTACTTTTCCATAAGATCAACAAAAACACTGGAGAAAAATGTCAAAACAAACTATTTTAGAATCCTAAAAAAATGAGCCAAAGGCTTAGAACAATATAACAAGTGTTTATTCAATGAAAATGGCTGAATATCAGAATAGCAGGCTTTGAGGAATTTAAACTTGCACTATTTCCATTCCCCTCTCCTGAAACCTACAGTAAACTTGAAAAAAAAAAAAAATCAGCAGTTGCACAACCACAGATGCTGAAAAACTAGCTCATAGCAGCCAATGAATGAGAAAATGGGGTTGGCACTCTCTCCAAAAAGCTCCATTTCCTGAAATTGTCACTGTTGGACATGTCTGGCAGCTTCTTTGAAACTCCCCGATTTACAGTGCTTGTCCTTATTTGGCCTGACTCGGAGTTTGCTCAACAGGAAAAGCCCTGTCCCCAAGGTGCTTGCAGAAAACATTCAGTAGAAATTTTTTAGCACCACAGCTGTCCCAGTCAGTGATAACAACTAGGGCAAAGGGAATACTATCCCAGGATCTTAAGGAAAATCCTGGGACAAGCAGTCCATTGGGCATTTGCAAAAAATCCAGCATATTCCTGGAGTGCTGCTGGGCACACACATACAGCAGTTTTACACACTATTCCACAATACTTGAACCAGTGCTCATACGGAACAATGAAATTGCAGACAGCAACTTTATACACTACACCACAATACCAGTCCCTAGAATGTATTTTAAATGAACTATGTGAACCTAAGCAAAAAGATAGCAAGAGATACACCAGGCAGAGACTCCAACAAACAAAAACTCCCAAAGGTCTAGAAAACTACAGACAAAACAGAAGTTAAGTAGAAAATTTCCACTACAATTAAGTATATTTTATGATAAAGGAATCAATCCATCGAGAAGATAAAAGAATTTGAAATATACACATAAGAACAGAACCCCCAAATACCTGAAGTGAAAACTGTTAAAACTGTCAAAAGAGAAATTTCTACAATAATAGTTGGGGATTTCAGAATTCCATTTTCAGTAATCAATAAAGATGAAATATCAACAAGGACATCGAAGGTTGAAGCCACACTGTAAACTCGTACCTAACACATCCGCTCTACCCAAAAAGAGTAGAATACACATTTTGCCCAAGGGTACCAGGTCCATTCTCCAAGACTAACTATGTGTTGGATTACAGAGCAAATATCAGTAAACGTAAAAGATGAAATCGTATGACACATGCATCTTGTCTCAAATTGAATGCGTCTAGAAATCAATAACTACTACCACCACCACCTAAGGAATTAACAAATTTGTGGAAGTTAAGCAAAATACACACATAAAGAACATATATGTACAAATAGGAAATCACAAGAGAAATCAGATTAGAAATTCCTTTTGAAAACAATGATGAAAATGCAACGTGCCCAAATGTTAGATTCCCCAATGGAAACGTATTATAAAGGCATATACAAAAAAAAGAAAGGTCTTGGTTGAAAAGCTGGACTCTTCAGAATAAGAATCTAGAAAGTAAGGAAAGATTTAAATCAAATTAAACAGAAGGAAAAGGATAATAAATGTTGAAGGAGAAATAAGAGAATAAAACATTACTAAAAACAAAAAATGAAAAAATTTAATAAAATCAAGAGTTGATTCTTCAAAAAGATCAACAAAACTGACAAACTTTTAATTTAACTGACCAAGTATATAAAATTCAAATTTCAATGTAACTCACCAAAAAAGAGCATAGAAAATTCAAATTTCAAATTTTTCATTATGTCTTTTATCATTAACATATCATCCATTTGCCTAATGCTAATATTGTAAACCTTCCTGTAATTCTATTCATGTCTGAAAATTCACACTTTCATATACTTTTATTTTTTACTTTTTTCTTTATAACCGTCTTTTCTTTAAAAAAATTAAAAATTAAAATTAAATTTAAAAATTCATTTATTTATTATTTGAAAGAGTTACAGAGAGAGATAGACAACAGAGACGGAGATCTTCCATCTGCTGGCTCACTTTCCAAATGGCCAAAGCCTGGAGCCACGAGCTTCTTTTGCGTCTCCCACATGGGTACAGCGGCTCAAACGCTTGGTCTAGTTCTGTGGCTTCCTCAGGCACGTGAGCAAGGAGCTGGATCATAAGTGGAGTACCTGTGAATTGACGCTGCCACTGCAGGCTGCTACACCACAGCAACAGCCCTAGTTTCAATCATCCTCATTATTGTCTTTCATCGACACTTTGGCAGCTGTGTATGTGAAACATTTAATAGCTTGCAATGTACATTTAATAGGAACTCAGGTCTGCCCTCTCTCTCTCCAAGTTCCCTCCCCTCCCCACTGCTCTCCCCTATAGTTTCACAATGGGTGTCTTTCATGAACTTTCACAAGTCCATTATGCTGCCACTGAGGCATCTCCCAACAACGCAGGCATGGACAATGTTGCAGAGTCCAACTTCCAACTATTAATTTCATTATTTTTAAAGAAAACTCTCAAAATAAAATTGTTACCCCCTCTTGTTATCATCCACAATACCACTGCCTATCCTGCCATCCCAGAGGAGGCCTTTACTTTAAGTTTGGTATATATCCAGACCATTTTACACACTGTGTAAATGCTTTAATTATAACACATAAAATTTTATATATTGTTTATACACACTGCTTTTATACACTAATCAAACAGGTCTGTTATTCCTATTCCAAGCATCAGAGTATTTCATTTTATGAACATACCACAATTACTTTCTCATTTTCTCTGCTAAATGACATTTAAGTAGCTACAAGTGTTTTTTTTCCCTGAAATGATCAATTCGGCAACGAGCATATCTTCTTTATTCCAACAGAGCTGTGCAGAGCTTCCTCACATGGGGAAAGTTCCTGCAACACCAAGGGACAAGCTTACAGAATTTACTAGTCTTTGCTTGTAAAGGTTGGGTTTGGACATACAGAGTCCTGATATGATAGAATTCACCTCCTGGCAGGTGCCCAGGGAGGAGCAGAGCGTGATGAACGCTATCTCTTTGCATGCCATCCTTAATCACCTGTTACTGGCAGGCTTTAAGCTATTCTCATTCTTGTTCAAATTCATTTTCAGCTCATTGAAGATTGAAGCTACTTCATATATTAACAAGTAAATTTCGTTTCATCTAAAACATAACTCCTAGTTTTAAATGTAGATGTACATCTTTATGGCTTGACAGCACATTAAACAAGCCATATGCATAAATCCAAGTGTACGGGCAAAAAGAAAGAAATATTATAAAATACTTTTGATTGTCATAAACCAAGAGTGATTTTTTTGGATATCTGGCCTAACGAAACAGCAATAACCGATTAAAAAAATAAGGAATACATGTTTCTGATTAAAAGGCAATTTAGAAAAATCATTTCTAAAGAGAATAGCCCACAATTTCGTTCCTTGTTGATTGATTTTTTTTAATCAAAGAAACTGGTCTACTCAATTGAGTATATGTTATTCCAAAGGTTTTCTGCTTTTAAAATGCTGGGATAATTTAGAGCTACAGTGGTTTGGATAAGAACTTCATGGGTATACTTAAGAATGCAAATCCAGGATAGCAGAGTAAAACATCTCGGGCTGTGTCTCAGGTCCTAACATTTGTGGCTAGGGGTTGAAGACATGAGCTTTAGAAAGAAACCTTTCAAATTTGAGTTCAGCTTGGGAAAAGTTTCCTCACTTGAACTCTGGGCTGAATTCTGCCCAGAGTCACTCAACTGAGCAACTGGAGAAGAGCTCTAATGGATTGCAAACAAATTGACTAATAAATTAGGGGGACTTACAATGCTGCTCATGTATTATCACTTGTTATTTCGCTACCATTTATCAGATTTTTCCCATGACAATATTAAACTGATGGATTATAGCAATTATAAGGCAGTGATCACAAAACATTACAGGGTGTTTTAAACAACTGTTCACAAATTCTCCCATCATGGCTTTACTGTCTGGCCACTGCGTTTAACGGGCAATGTGCATAAATAACTAACGTGTCTAAGACCCAGCCTACATGCCTGCTAGAGGCACTTCCAGTGGACTTTGATGTGTGACTCTTCATTACAAGGCAGCAGATTTCTTCGAATTTTCTCCAACACCACTGCCAGATCTTTGAGGGTGGTGCTTCCTATCCTTCTTGCTGAGAATCTTGCTAGGTAGGAACTCTGCCACCTCTCACCTCTCCACTGCCTCCTACCCACTGCCAGTCTGAAGGCTCTGGTCTCTGAGGGCACAGAGGTCACTTCTGCTTTGATTCTTCCAAAACAGTCCAGCAAACCAAATTCAATGTTCTTTATTTTCTCCTTGGCCCTTGGTGAGACAGGAATCACTTTGACTTGCCTAGGAGACTTAACTACACCACAGGATACCTCCAGCAGCCAGGGAACATTTTTGCAGTGGAGGCAAATGAATGCCCCTGCCAACATGTCAGAACAGGTCTCTGCAGGCCTGTCCTGACCCTGCTGGAACGCACACTGCCGGAACCACTCAAGTCTTTCCAGCCACCCTTTCTGTCCCTCTAGGCTTGTCTTCAGATTCTGTCCTCCTACAATCTGGCGAACCACATCTTTTAGAAGTCTCAATCAGAGAATTACCGGTTGGTGCCTGGAGCTGCTCCACCGAGTCCTGATAACCCAAAACCTCAGGGCACCATGCTTACAGGTGCATCTGAACCAACGCTGACTCCTGCAAAAGGATGAAAGCCGTGCTCCTTGGGGAAAGCCAGACTGCTTTCCATCTCCCATGGGGATTAGAATCAGGCTTGGGCCTTTCTCTCTTTTCTTTACTTATTTCTCTGGGACAAACTTATAATAAATAAATAAATGGGGGTCAGATGCATGCAAACCCTTATCCCAAAGTCTGCCTTTCAAAAGTCCAGCTTAAGAAACCTGCTTTGAGAGTGTGATCAGCTTTACCTAGCAGGGTTATTCCACCCAAGAATCTATGGAGCTGGCCCCCTCGCCCAGGCCCTGAGCTGTCTGCTGGGGAGATGATGATGATTACAGAAGTCAATGCTTTAGGAAACTTGCTTTCTTTGGGAGAGAGGTGACGCATTTGCTAAACAAGTACATAAATGAACAAGATAATTTGAGTGATGAGAAGGAATACAAAGAAAATAATGTGATAGGAAATGACCAAGGAGGAAGAACAGCAGCTTGTGTAGGCTGAGTGGCCAGGATGAAGTTGCTGATGGGACATTGGACAGTAACCATAGCAACACAGGGAGCAGGTCAGACAGAGGAGCAGCAGGTGCAAAGGCATAGCAACAAGGCTGGTATGCTCCAGAGAAAGTATTGCAGTTAAGTCACAGGGAGAGCAACAGAGCCGAGGTCAGCCACGTAAGGAGGAGCAAGGTCAGGTGAGGTTTTATAGATCACATGCAGGGTTCCTTAGATCTTGATAGAAATTCTACGACAGGGTTTTAAGAATGGGAGTGTATGATTTCATTTATATTCTAGAATTATCACTGAGGCAGCTGAATGGAGCCTAGTTTATAGAAAGCCAAGTTGGAATTTATAGAACCAAGTATAAGGTTCTTTGTGGTGAGTAAGCCATCTGTTTTGAGCAGGGCCACTTTGTAGGACACAGACAAATGAGTGAGAAATTAATAGCCAACTGCGTCACATGGAATATTGCCATTGGCGATGGGGGTGAACATCCAAGTAAGATAAACTGCCAGATAAAATACAGGACACTGTGTGAAGTTACAACTTCAGATAACAGCAGACAACCTCTGAGCATATGAATATGTCATGGAGAGATGATATGAGACATTCTTGTGTTTAAAAAGTACTCATTACTTTGTCAAACAAATGGCTAAGAATGGTATATTACTACAATTTTAACAACCTGTGATTATTTTAAAATTTGCTGTATATAAGTGAAATGAGCATCTTTGCATTTGATATTGTTCATTACTCTCAGCTATATTCCTGGCTGAAGTATGGTCTTCACACTTTCTTTCATACTTTACAACTTTAACTACATTATAAGCTTAAAATGTTATCTCAAAACCTAAAAATAAAAAGATATGACACAAAGAGAAAATGAGGAAGAAGAAAGGGAAATATGATTCCATTGTTGGAATTTTAATATTAAGTATGCTAAATCTCTTGTGTTTATATTAAATTCTCCATAAAAACCTGAAGATCACTTACTGGCTGTATGAAACTTGAATCTAACTGGGCATCCTCCTTTTGCTTTTGTGGTTTCTCTTATCTCCTAAATCTGTCGCTCTACACGTAAGAATTGCTAGGCCCGCGTTACATAACAACAGTTATAATGTGCAAAAATCTCCTAAATGTAATCATGACTTTTTTCCTTTTGTCTGAATGTACGGACTAAAGTCAAAATGAGAAAATAATGTCACCCAAGGTAGAACAGTAAACCATCAAGTCCTTCATAGAAAGACTCAGGCCAGTAAAATAAACCCACACACCAACACAGGCATACACAAAACACAGGCATACACAGGATGCGAAATCAATCCAGTGAGGCTCTTCCCTGCCTTTCTGTCCAAAAGAAACACTTTTCCTATGCTGTTTCTCTTAAGAGAAAAATCGTCCTCCTTTGAAGGTAGCTCATGTTGATGTGAGAAGGATCAGACTGAATCCTGAGCACACAGCCCTGGCTCACCAGAACAGCTGCAGCTTGCAGTGTTCCCACTGCTGCGCAGCTGTCTGCAAAGAGCTTCACTTTCCAGAACGGTTGCTGAACCTGCTCCAGAGCCCGTGCAGCCTCTGCTGAGGCGTGAGTGCACCAAGGCTCCTGTGCGAGGCTCTGCACAGAGTCTGCCTGCCGGGGCTGCAAACCTTGTCTCCTCATCGGAGAAAACAAAATATCCACTGCCCATTAGGTGCGAATCTGTACAAGAGAAGGATTAGAACAGTGCCAGATTCACACTCTAATCTCAAAAATGCTATTCACTGGAGATATTGCTAGCCCCTCGAGTTTACCTCACGGAGGACACTGCTCTAATATAAATGTGTTCTCTAATGCACATGCCTCAGGGTATGTTTCCTAGATGCAGAACCAACAGGGCAATTTATACTTTCTTAGGAAATGGGTCAAGCGAGGGTTTGACAGCCAGAAACGCCCCATGGAGGATGACTGTGGCTGGGTCCCCCAAGGGAGCTGCTAAGACAATCTACTAAGACAGGGCCGGTCACATCTCCATTTTGCCATCTCAGGCAAACATGGTCGTTGCTAGAGAGAGGCTGCTGTACAAGTCCCTGTAGGTGAAGTGGGCTATGGCCTCACGAGGGCAGGCCTTCCACAGAGGTGCAGGTGATGGTTGTTTATTGCAAGGTGTATGCATTGTCAACCAATCGTGTTTAAAAATTTAAAAAAAAAAACATGTGTTAGGAGGAGGACGCTGTCAGTGCCCAGCACTCAGCCCCTCATTGAGCCTCAGTGCTATGCCAGAGAAAGAAGGAAGGATGATTCAGTTCTCACTCACTCCAGGACAAGATGGCTGCTGAGAAAACAAAACAAATAAAGATGACAGTTCTTGCTGGGATGGCAACCCACGGAGAACTATTCATACACTTTGGTTCATAAATAATCATTTTAAAATTCAGGTATTAATATAAGCACCTTTGATGTTGATTAACCGAGTACAGCATGACTGGCTCATATAATTCCTTCTTTTTAATCTAGCTCAACTACTAGAACCTATTACATAATAAACCACCCTAATGATATCTCTCCCCTTAAGGAAAAGAGAAAAGCACCAATAGAAAACTGGACAAAAAATGTGAAGACGAAAGTTGCAAAAGAACAAGAAAATTGGTGGGTATTCACGAAATTATTGCAGAAAATCACTACTAACAAAAGAAATACTATAAGATGCTTCTTTTATATATCATAACTAGAAATGATTTTTTAAAAAAATACTAATAGCTAAGATTTCCAAGAGTATGGGACCACAGATGTTCTTCTACAGCATTGTTTTTATAGCTGTAAATTGATATAACTTTCCTAAGACAATTTGATAATATACATCAATACATAAAGTATGCAAGCCGTTGACAACACAACTATATTGCAAGCTTTCTTTATTTAGAAAATAATCACTAACATATCTGGAAACTTAATTTTAATAATGTTTTCTGATATGCAAATTATAACACCTAAAACTTAAAATATTACATGTCTATCCAGAAAGGACCCAACTCTATGAGCAGGAACGCATAGGTTATCAGACTGCATTATCATTTTCAAAAGTTGTAAAGTTAAATATATTTTAAAAAATTTTAAGCACATATTGCTAAGCAAAAATTATATTAAAAACATGAAAGAGTGACTCAATCTAAACAATTAATATCCTGTCCACATGCATAGAGACAAGTTTAAAAGGATGCACACCAACATGCTAACATAATTATCTTTAGGGCTAAAAGCGACTTTTAATTTCTTCTTTTTGCTTATCTGTACTTTTCCAATTTATCTACAGTAAACATATGTTGCCCACATAATCAAAAAATGTTATAAAATAATAGGATATTTCCTCTCTTGCTTAGTTAAAAATGAAGAGCTCTCAGAGATTGGGCAGCAATAGATATTTTCCATTGTATTAATTTCCTGGTCCATTAAGTGTGTGTAATGAACAGTCTGCCATGACTCCGAGGAGCTGGGGAGAGCTGAACGCTCTGCCACCAGCCAGGCAATGCAAGTCATCCTTCTCTGTCTTTAACCTCAGCCAGCAAAATATGGCCCCGCACCTGAACCCATCCGGCTCTGTGCGCACAAAGTCTTAAGGCATCCCTGTCTAACAGCTGCTGCCTCATTGATTTGGACTGTGAGCAGTAACTTCACAGTAGTGAAAACCTAGTGCAATGCCCAGTGTGTGAAAGACGCTCAAGAACTGTTGGGCTGCCGCTTAATGGCTTGCATGCGAGGAGGGACGAGGCTGAATGAAAAGCTCGGGTCATAAACTGTTAGCTGTGTGTCACCAGGAAGGTATTAAGCAGTCATATTAGTAATGCTTTTATTATATATTTTTTCTTAGCTCAAATTACACACAGCAGTTTCCTGAAGCACGAATCCTAACTACCCACTTCTTAACTCACTGCTGCTCCTTTAGGCCAGAAACAGCATCAGCAACCAAACTTCATCTTTGGAAAAGCCACAGGCGGAGAATGAAGGCAGCACAAGGGCATGAGGAAGAGAAGCACCAGGCAAATCTGAATCATCTTTGTGATCTCCTCCTGGTCCCAAGTGCCCGTCTTCCCACTCTCACACCACACACACAGACTGAATAGACAAGAGCCCCTTGGGGATTCTGTTTTTCATTAAGGAGGTGAGTGCATGACAATTTTCTTGCTAGGGTCTTTGTGCATTTTATATCTAGAAAAAATTAGAGTTGTATTTTGCCCACTGCTCAAATAGTGGATTTTTTTAAAAATTCATTTTCAGACTATGCAAGCATACGTAAACTGCTCTGTCAAGTGTTTTGTTAACCCAGTGCACCATAATGGAACCCATCAGAGAAAACTTGTGTTCCTCCGCAATGGTTTGCCTAACAGGTCCTATCACAGATACACTCCACAAACGCAGCATTCCATTTTAGCAACCCTCCATGCTTCAGTCTCAGTAACCTGCAGGAGGGCAACACTGCAGTAGCCCATAACTTACATGTGCACAGCTAGGAATCAATCTGGAGGTTTCAATGATCATTTTCCAGATTGAAAGCAATCAGGGTCACATCACCATGTAATGTGACTGTCAGCTCTATTCCAGAAGCCTGAATTAAATCACAGGGGTAGGCATCTGACATGGCAGTTAAGATGCTACCTGGTATACTCACATGCCATCTAGGCATGCCTGCACCTGCGCGGGAAACCCAGAGGAAGCTCCTGGCATCAGATTGGCTCAGCTCCAACTGCTGTGGCCACTTGGTAAGTGAACCAGCAGATGGAGGACCTTTCTCTCTGCCTCTCCTTCTCTCTATAAATCTGTCTTTCCAATTTAAAAAATGAATCTTTTAAAATTGGATCCCTAGGTGCTGATATAGCTTGACAGCAAGCAGTGGCTTCCTCCCTTTCTCCTCCTGCAGACAACAGCAGAAAAGGAAAAAAAAAAAAGACAAAGAAAGAAACATTTGCTTTTACCCACCTTCTTTGAAGCCTCAAGACCCTCCCCAGCTCGGAAATTCACATGTGCATGTATCCCTCTCAACTATGTAAGCAAAATTAAAACAAAACAAAATAAAGTGAAATAAAAGCAGGACAGTCACAAATGAAGCTAGGTTACTATAACCAATCCTTCAGTGTGCAGACAATGTTGTATACCAACAAGCACAGAAAATTTAGTAGAGGCCCATAACCTCAACTAAAGACCAAATAAGGTGTCAGAAATCAGCCATCTGGGAATTTATATTTCCAAGTGCTCATAACAAGATTTCAGAATAACCTGTTTTGAGAAAATTCAACAGAATTCAAGAGAATATGGAGATATAATTCAGCATTTGGACAGAGTGATGGAAGTTAATAAAACCAAATCAACTTAGAAATCCTCCACTTAAACTACACTCAGTGAAATTTTAAAAAACATGAGAAAGAAACATCAATTGTAGAATAAATAAAACAGAAGACTCAGCGGGCTTGAAGACACTCTATTTGAAAATACACTATGGCATATTGGTTAAAGCTGAAACCTACAGTGCTAACATTTCACATGGCTGCTTGTTCAAGGCCTGGCTTGTCTACTTCCAATACAACTCCCTACTAACATGCCTGGAAAAGCAGTGGAGTGTGGTGCGAGTGCTTGATCCCAGTACCTGTGTGGGAGACTCTGAAGAAGCTCCTGGCTCCTGGCTTTGGATGGGGCCAGCTCTGGTTTTTGTAGATATTTAAAGAATGACTCATCAGATGAAGATTTCTGCCTCTATATATAATTTTACCTTCCAATAAATAAATATTTTAAAATGAAAAGAAAATGCACAGTTGAAGAGAAAAAAATAATTAAGAGAATAAAGAAAGCTTTGGGAAAATACTGGATGCTATGAAAAAAACAAATATCAAGCTATTAAGATTCCTGAGGAAACAAGGGAACTGAGAAATGTTCAAAGAGATACTGATAGAAAATTTCTCAAACCTTGAAAAAAATACAATTCTCTAAGAAGATAAAAGGTCACATGTCAGATCCAGCCCAACAAAGTCTATTCCAAAATATATTACAGTCAACTTCTCCAAGATTAAAGATAAAGCAGAGATTCTCAAAGCTACAAGAAATCAGGAAATAACACAGAAAGGAATTCCAATCTTCCTTGCCACAAACATCTTAGTAGAAACCTTACAACTCTGGAGGAAGCAGTAAGAGTCATATGACACTGAAGAAAAAGAACTGTTATTGAAGTATACTGCATCCAGCAATACTATCCTTTTGATAAGAGGTGAAAATGAAGACATTTCCAAACAAATGCAGACTTGAACTGGCACCCATATGGGACACTGGTGTAGTAGGCAACGTTAAGGGTTAAGAGTTGCCTACAACACCAGTGTCCCATATGGGGCCAGTTCAAGTCCTGACTGCTCCACTTCTGATCCAGCTTCATGCTAGTGCATCTAGGAAATCAGTGGATGATGACCCAAGTACTTGAGGCCCTGTCACCCATGGGAGATACCCCAGTGGAGTTCCAGGTTCCAGATTCCTGACTGTGGCCTGGCCTGGCCCAGACCTGGCTGTTGCAAACACTTGTTCAACCATTCCATATAGATAGAATCTCAATATTTCTCTCTCTCTCTCTCTCTCTCTTTCTCTTCTCTTCCTTCCTCCCTTCTTTTCTCTTACTCTGCCTTTCACAAAAAATATATAAATCTTTACTAATTACCTTAAACACCAAGGATTTAAATTCTTCAATTAAAAGACTGACTTCAATTAAAAGAGTTACTTGCAGAATATGACCCAACTAGATGCTACATACAAAAAAAAATCACATTGCTTCCAAAGACACCCCAGGACTGGGAGCAAAAGGAAAGAAAGACAGCTCATACAATGGAGACTCAAATGAAACCTGAGTAGGCATAACTCCATCAGCTCAAATTATGTTAGACATAAAGCAGAAATGATGAGGGTCATTAGGTGATAAAGCAATCTACTCAGCAAAAATAAGGAGCAGTCACCTCTTACGAGGGCCCCTCTCCCAATATCACTGCTTCAGGGATCAAGTATGTAACACAGTGAACTTTGGGGAACACATTCACATCCACAGCACAACTGTCAAAAGTGTTTTTTTTAAAAAGAAAAAACAGCAGCTAAACACTGCCCTGCTGAAAGCTGTCTGGTCTCCAGACCAACTGCATTTATATTCTACATCAAATATGAAAAGCAGTGTATTGCTAATCCTACACATGTTTGAGGGTCCTGGAGACAGCTGATGCTGACTACAAGATGCCCCCAGAAAAACAGGAGAGACTGAATCCAAAGTCCACTCCTGAATTCTGCGTCATGTACCGACGTTATCCTCATACATAACCTATGAACAGGCAGCTTTCCTAGTGGAAATCTAGCCTACATAGCCCATAAATGGGTTATTTACTCCTAATGATGGCTACAACAGTATTTATAGTCTCAGAGGAAAAAAATCAAAACAACATAAATAGTAACAGGTAAATGTCTAAATAAATTATGAGACATCCTTCTACGAAATTTAATTCAGCAATTTAAAAGAAGATGTGTTTCTATAATCTCATGTGAAAATTTCTCCATGCCAATTAGCAAATACAGCAAGACATTGTTATGCACTGCTCTCATTTTTGTCAAAGCACACAGAGAAAAGCACTTTATGTGTAAACATAGAATTATGGGTGTAAATATGAGCCCAAACACCAAACTCTACTTTTATAACACCCTTATTGAGATATAATTCACATGCTGTGCAATTCACCCACTTAATGTATATAATTCATGGCTTTTATTATATTCACAGGGTTATATATCATACAGATCAATTTCAAAATATTGCTGCATTAGCAGCTAATTCTCATGTTGTGCCAAATCTTTGCCCCAGCTGTGCTTAATCATCAAGCCTTTTCTATTCTGGACATTTTATATAAATGGAATAACACAATGTATGGGTTCCATAGCTGGGATAACTCACTTAGCATCTTTTCCAAGGTTCACCTATACTGTAGCCTATATCAGAATTCTATCCTCTTATACTCCTGGATTATTTATATAGACAAAATTTTATCCATCATCAGCTGATGGGCATGAGTTATTTCTACTTTGGGGCTTTTGTGAATAATGTTGGGCTGTGAATGCTGTTTGCAGAAGTTTTATGTGCAGACATATTTTGTTTTCTCGGACACACATCTGTGAGTGAAACTGCTGAGCCAGAAAGAAACTGTATTTGACCTGTGCGGAATTGTCAGGCTTCCCCTCGCCCCCCAAAATGGCTTACCTTTTTACCTGGCGACTAGCAGAATAGGAGGGTTCTGATTTCCTTACACACTCTCCAACACTCTCTATGATCTGTTTTCTTGATTACAGCTGTCCTACTAGGTGTCAAGCTCAATCTCACTGTTACTTTGAATTATTTTTCCTGGTGGCAAATGATTCTTAACATCTTCTAAATGTGCATTTTACCCATTTCTGTATTTTCTTTGGATAACCATTTTGTTAGATCTTCTGCCCACTTCTTTAATAGGGTTGGTTGTTACTGAATTCTCTTTTTTTAAAAGTCAATTTATTTTAATTGAAATTCAGAGTTACAGAGAGAGACAGAGATCTTCCATCAGCTACTTCGCTCCCCAAATGGTAACAATGGCTGGGACAGTCAGAAGTTGGGAACCAGCTTCTTCTGGGTCTCCCAGGTAGGTTCAGGGGCCCAAGGTCTTGGACCATCCTCCTCTGGTTTCCAAGACCAACAGCAGGGAGGTGGAGCAGCCGAGACTCCAACCAGCCAGAGGATGCCAGTGTCACAGCCAGAGGATTAGCATGCCACAACACTGCCCTAGTCCCTATTACTGAGTCTCTAGGATTTACTATATTCTACACAGAAGTTCGTCACATACATGACTCACAAATATTGTCTTCCATGATTTCCTGTTTGACTGTCTTGGTACTGTCCTTTGAAGCGCAGAACACTTTAATCTCAATGATGCACTCTTTTCTTTTCCCTTGCATTCACCTGTACTTTTGGTACTGCTTTCTCATTTCCTCCTTTACATTTAAGTCTAGAACCCATTCTGGGTTGTATGCATTGTGTGAGGAAGGAATCCAGCTTTATTCCTTTGCATGAAGACATGGAGTCAGCTATCTGTTAAAACAAGTTCTCCTTTCTCTATGAACCCTGGTGTTCTCCTTGAAGATCAACTGACCATAAGCATGAGGGCCACAGTGAACTTTTAAAAAAAGGGTGACCTATAGGGTTATAGCAATAGGAGGTAAGATTAGTGCTAACACAGGCATATGAGGGAGAAATTTGGTTTTTTAACTTTATACACTTGCATTAATGAAATGATCACAATGAGCATATATGACTTAAAATATTAATTAACTTTTAAAATATCACATTTGGTGCACCTTTTCTGATGAGCAAAATCTACTACTCACGCCTCAGGGTGATATCCACAAGAGAATATTTCTAAGCTGCTTTAAAGGTAGTGTAAGATTAATTTCGCACATGCAAAGATTAATTTTCTTCATATAATCATGCAATGATTCTATTTGTACCCTTCAAGTTCAAAGTGTATAACTGAAGCACCTAAAGGGGTATGACAAGATGTGTATTCTGACAGGACAGATGAAAGAGGAGCTAGTGTGGTATAAAGAACCTGCTCTGGTCCTCTTGATAGGTCCCTGTACCACCAATGGTCCTTTGGACTTGTGAGGGTTATTTTAATTCTTGAATTTGCAACCTTAGATTTATGTTTTTTGCTTAAGAACTAGTCAAGTGTCTCTTTTCTCTTTCATTCCATTTAATGAATTTGTGGTGATTTAATTTGTCTGTTAGTTTCCTAAGGAGATCTACCATAATCAAATTCTTTTAATAACAGCCCAGAGAGATTATCTTTTAGTACCTGAGAGTAATGGTGGCTCTCCAATAGTTATCGGCTGCCAGGAGCACCCAAACAAACACAATATTTTCTAGAACAGAAGAAAATCAATAAGATCTACCCACTGGGGCCCGGCACAGTGGCGCGGTGGTTAAGGAGGTCCTCGCCTTGCACGCCCAGGATCCCATATGGGCGCCGGTTCTATCCCGGCAGCCCCACTTCCCTTCCAGCTCCCTGCCTGTGGCCCAGGAAAGCAGTCGAGGACAGCACAAGGCTTTGGGACCCTGCACCCGCGTAGGACACCCGGAGGAGTCTCCTTGCTTTGGATCGGCATAGCATTGGCCATTGCGCTCACTTGGGGAGTGAATCATCAGACGGAAGATCTTCCTCTCTGTCTCTCCTCTCTGTATATCTGCCTTTCCAATAAAAAAAAAAAATAAAAAATAAAATCTTAAAAAAAAAAGATCTACCCACTGAATCACCGGACAGAAGATCTTCCTCTCTGTTTCTCCTCCTCCTCTATATATATCTTTTTCCTAGGTCCATGACTCTGCAACCATCTGCAGGCTACCTCTTTTACCTTCTTATCAGAGTGGGAGGTAAACTGGCTGACTATAAAGAGAGTACAGTTAGGAGCTGTTGGTTTAACAAGCATGCATGATGCCCTCAAAGCATTTCTTAAGTCCTTGTGACAAGGTGGTTAAAGCAGCCACACTCAGCCTTCACAGGACTGAAGGAGACAGACATTAATCAGATGATGACAGGAGTAAGTGTGCTGTTACTACTGGAGGTGAGAGCTTTGAAGAAGTGACAAGAGACTGGTAAAAGCCTTCAGGGAAGGCTTCACTAGAGAAGTGATGCCTTAGAGGAATGGGAGTTAAAAAGAAATGAGAATAGAAAGATTATTTCAGCAAAGGAAAATGTACATTTTTGCAAAGGCCTTGTCATATGGAAAGTTTGTTCAGAGAAAGGAAGCCTAGGGTGGCTAGAGCTCAGGGAGGGAGAGGGTTGATGTGAGAGCAAGCCAGAGAAATGGGCAGGCCAGTCACCCATCCTGAAAACATCAAGCTCCAGCTGCGCCATTTCCCACTGTCAACCTGGAGCCAAATCAAACTCATTGAAAATTCAGTGTCTTTATCTACAGTTACAGCAACAACAATAATACCTGATGTATTGATCCTGTGAAATATTATGCATGGATATGCATAGTAATTCAGTAACAAAGCAACAGAATGAGCAGAGGTTATTCCTAACTGGCTTTCTTCTTCCTTCTCTCCAGAACCAATTCTCTGGTTGTTGGGATTCTAGAACATGGCCAAGCATACGTTCACACCGCTTAAAAGTAATCACCCTCCTTTATTGTCTGTGGCAGGCATGACAAACAGGACTTCTGCTTAAGCACCAATGTAAGTCACTGCAGTTTGCCATTTCTTAGTTCAGCACAAATACCCCTGTAATCGGTGAGCCATTCCTTCCACGGGCAGCGAGTAAAAAAACTACAACACTGCTAAGCCTGGAACGGAGGCCCTTGCTCTGTCTCTCACTCTGTTTTTCCGGTTTCCTCACTATTTCGTATTCCTTCTCCAAAGTTCCAACTCTATGAATCAAGTGACTAGAACACACTCCTCCCACCATGCTGTCAGCACTCATCATCCCCTGCTTCTTGGTTCTTACTGTCTGTTTTGTCATTTTGACTCGGAAAGCTCTTACATACATACCCTACAGGAGAAGCCTGTGTCTCCCTACCTTGTTGGACCTCCCCAGACAAGGAACTCTCTACTCTGTGTCAAAGTTTCCACTGGACTGGTCAGAATTCCAAGGCACTATGTGAGTCTTCCTCCTTGCTATAATCCCCGTCTCCGACACAGTGCCTGTGCCCTGATGGGTACTTGTGTCTTTACGCCATTCTCTCCTGCTGTAGCTAAACACCAAGGCACGGTAATTTATAAACTCACAGATCTGGAGGTCCAGCGATAATCATGAGAACCTTGTGGCAGAAGAGTCAAAAAGGGGAAGAAAACAGGCATGGTATCAGAACAAGGAAGAGAGAGGGGAACGAGAGAGAGATTGCAATCTCTAGAGAAAAATACTAATATATTCATGGGACAGTGTTCCCCATGACCTCAGCATTTTCCAAATTTCAACATGAGAGATACACATTTATCTTAAAGCCCATGTCTCATATTAGAGTGACTGAGTTTCATATCCATCTACAGCTCCTATTTCTAACAATGCTGGGGCAGACCCTGGGAAGCAGTAAGTAATGGTTCAAGTAACCGGGTCGCTGTCATCCATGTGGAAGACTTGCACTGAATACCTGGCTCCTGGCTTCAGTCCAGCTCAACTGTGACCATTACAGGCATGTAGAAAATAGATTAGTGCAAGGGAATTGTGTGTGTGTGTGTAATATTAACTACATTTTTTTTAAACTTTCAAGATGAGTTATGATGGGGACAAAACACAGTATTTAGCAAGTATATGTGAAATTAACTGAAAAAAAGTGAATTAATCATGAGCCAACATCACAAGAACTTTCTTAACAGGCAAATCAAGGGCCAGAATTGTGAGGCATTAAGCCTTACTTGTAATGTTAGTATCCCACATGGGTCCAGTTCAAGCCTAAACTGCTTCACTTCTGGTCCAGTTCTATGCCAATGCGCCTTGCAGAGCACAAAATGGTCCAAGCACTTGGGCCCTGCCACCGACCAGGGAGACCCACTGGGGGTTTCAAGATCTGCCTTTCAGTCTCTCTCAATTTCTCTCTCTCTCTCTAACTCAATTTCTCTTTTCCTCTCTCTACTTCTTTTTACTTCTCTACCACTCACCAATAAATACAAAGGAAATCTTTCAAAACTGAAAACGTAAATCAAATTAGAAAAAAACAAATTTGACTTCTGGCTTACAAAGGTTAGTTAATTTCATGTGTTAACCTTACTGGCCCACAGTGAATCCATGCATTCAGTCAGACGTTCTGGGTGTGTCTGAGGGGATGCCTCAGGATGAGACTGACATGTCAATCAGTGGATGGAGTGAAACGGATGTGTGTGTATGCTCTCTGGAGCAGAGTAGGAGAATAAGTTTCATCATATCAATAGATGATGTGAATAGACATTAAAAAGCTGAGTAACAGATTAACCCCTTCTGTTTCACAGCTTGAACCAGAAGGTTGGTCTTTCCTAGCCTTAGGTGTCAGATAGATGGAAAAGTCACTGCTTCTTAGGTCTCTAGCTCACTAGCCTTCAGAAAAGAACTTCATGCTGGCTGAACCAGGTTCCCAGCTCACCACCAGCAGTCCTATCTCCATAATCAGGCGAGTTAATTTCTGATAACCTCAATCTCAGCTCCATTCTGAGGCTTCTCTGGAGCACTTCCCGGGTTTGCGACTTTAACTCTCCCAGGACTGGGATACTCTCTCACGGGGGAATCAGGGAGAGACAGGTCCCCCAGAGATGCTTCCAGGCAAGTTAGAAAATGCACAAGGACAGGAAAGCGCAAAAATCCAAGCACAAGTGTAAACTCCCAGCTTCTGCCTAACACTCAGAGGAACTTGGGGATAGTCACAATACCTTGGCTAGAATCTACTGGAAGCTAAGGGGCTGAAGTTTTTCCTATAGGTCAGACACTAGCTGGAGTCTGCCTTGAAGAAAATGAAAACAGCAACAACATACTTTTCTGGATTTCTGCACCCACTAGCATCAATTGCCAGTAATCTTCAAAGTTATTAGCGGAAGAAGGTCATTGGTGTATGCTACTAAAAGCAAAATCACACAGAAACTGGACAGAAAATTCAGACACCCAAGTGTTAGGAGGGACAGAGGAGAACCTGAGCAGCCTACCTCCTGGCCCTGCATTGGTCTCTGCTGTGGATTATCCCACACATCAGAGCATATGTTCCACAAGCCGTTACATAGACTAAAACTGCTCTACTTCAGGCATTGTCTTAGAAGCCTCCCTAAACACCACCACCTGCCCCACTGCCGCCCCGCGCTGACTTTTCCCACTGTCAGTCAGAGTTGCATATCTAAACGTCCTGTAGCCCAGGGACACAAGTCACTCTCCCCGAGAGAACTGTAGAGCCTCCATACAGGTCTCCCTGTCTCAACCCCAACCCCAGGTACCAGCTTCCTCCATAGTAGCATGACTGGTCTTTAAAAATAAAAATTTGAGTCATGCAATCACAAACCCACTTGGAAGTCTGCAATAACTTCCTATTGCTCATGGATGATTTGAAACTCTCACCAAGGACCCCAAACCCTGCCTGGCTCGGCGTCTGATGGGCGCCCACCCTTATCCCAAGCCAACACACCTCCAGACGAATCTTGCACTACTTCCCTTCATGGTCCATTACTCAACACGATCAGGTAATTAAATTCACTTTGGTCCCTTGTAGTGCTGGGCCTTTGCACATCCCCTGCCTGAAAAGCTTTCCTTTTCTCCTTACTCGCACTTTTTCCTTTCTGTCCTTCAGATCTCAAGAATCACTGTTTCCTGACATGTTGGTTGAAACTGATTCCTTGGAGGCGTGCTGTCATGGAAACACAACTCTTCTCTTGGGAGGCTTTTTCTTCACAGGAAGTAGGGATCATCAGTGTGATCACGTGGTTGTATCTGTTTCCCTTTCCACATCTCTGCTCACAAGAAACTGTGTCTATTTTTGCTCACCTTCGTATTTCTAGCACACGCACCTTGTCTGCCACAGGATACCCAATACACATCTGTTGAATGATTGAATGGCCAGCCTGAACGTATTTTCTTTCTCATATATCATCTGACAAATTCCTCACCTGCTAATTCAATATTCATGTCAAACCCCAGGTAAGAGGGGAAGGCACAAGACATGGTTCTGAAATTTCAGTGAGCGCAACTCTTCCCCTCTGACCTCCGCGCCCACCCCCTCCCTGCCAAGCAGTTCCATTATCTTGTTGACTGAAAGATTTCCCCCAAGTAATTACCAGAAAGAATGTGTCAAAATAATCCAGAGTCTTAAAGGAAAATCAGAATGCTTCTCACTGTCTCCTATTGGGCCCAAAATACTCTTTTGATGTGATAATTTGTTATATACCAAAGCCAGAGTTTTTTTTTTCAGTGACATTTAAAGATGAGAATGGGAATTCTTTCTCTGTATTCATTATTATTTCAGGCTGCACACTGAATTAATTTTAAGTAGTCCATCAGTCTATTAGTAAAACCCAGAGCTTTGGTGGATGGGAATCAAGGAGAGGGAGGCAGAAGCAAACATCTGGGGAACCCTGTGTTTTACATCTGAGAGTCTCTCCCCCACACACCCGGGGCTTTGCAGACAGTAAGACTCCAGCTGCTTAGCAGGGCAATAGAGCCTGGGGTATGGAGTGAGGCTCCACTGGCAGGGCCAGATTGAGAATAATTTTGCTTTCACTGACCAAAAGTCACCTTAAAAACAGTGACCTTCAGTAGCCTGTTTTCCATTGCCTGCTTATTGCTCTACAACCCAACATGAACCTCAGAAAGCTTTCAGGCTACTATTTGCATCTCTCAATGAGAAAGCCTCAAAGTAGGTGTAACTCAATTTGCCAAGATGCCCCACGAAACAAGGTTTTCCAGAAAGCATTCCATGGAACACAAGTTTGAGATGATAGTAAGAGAGGTCTTCAAAAGCATTTGTGCAAAATGCAAATTCAAAAAATGCATGGATTTCTAATTGTTATGCCAAAACAAACACTTTATTCATTTTCTGAAGTACCCCCATATTTCTTTGACAAAAAGAGATGTCATCATATTAGACTGAGGAGTGTTGGATTCAACCCAAGTCCAGGAAGTGACTCCTATAAGAACCTCTGAGTCTCTGAGAGGAGATGATGGCACACCCCACCAAGGAGAGGGTGGTAAAAAGGAGTTCCCCGTAGAACTGTCGTTCAAAGATAATTTCTTAGAACTCTGTTGAAATGTCTTGTGTGATGAATACTGCTTTAACCCACATGCTGTGGGACTGCCTCATGAGAAAAGCTCAGAATTGGAAAAGGGAAAAATAAAGTCATTGAGCTCCTGGGCAGACAAACCAGTAATGCAAGATTAAACTATCTCTCTCTCTTTCTCTTTCTCTCTCTCTCATTCAGCAAGTGAGCTTTGTGGTCAAAACAGAGACAGCCCAGAGTTTTGATGAAGTACTCTTCAGTCAGGAGGCCTTGAGTCCTTGATTCACCTGGGCAAGCTCTGCCCTGGAGTCAAACAAGGCTTTCCGGCTGGAGACTCCTGCCAACCTTTAAGAGGGTAGGACCCAAGAACTGACTTGGTTTAATAACTAATAGACCGCACTCGTTTTAATATCCCTTCAGATGAGATATAAAATGGAAAACAGAAGCATTTCAGGATAATTGTATTCTGCCTAAATCAATTCTGCCTTTGGTTACAATTGGATAGCACTGCCTTAAACGGTTGTCTAACGTATCCGTGGGTTGTGAAATAGAAACTGCCTTTCATTTCATAGGAAATGGCTTTTGACTGTATAAAGTTACCTTTTTGGGGGGGAAGTTTATATTTCTCTTTATACTTGTGAAGAGCTTTGGGACAGAGGTCAGTGTAAAATCGAGATTTATTATGACTATTACCAATGGTAAAAGTGTTATGAAGCCATTCATTCTGGTTTTGCTACTGATCACTGAGGGGAAAAAACCCATGATTCTCCTTTGTGGAATGGGAATGCAGCCTCAAATTATAAACATTCATCTTCTGTGGTTGTAAATGACTCCCAGATTCAGGTATGTGGAAAGGGCTCTGAGGCGTGGGCATGAGCAGCTCACACTCTTTAACTAAAGCTGGACTGAAAGCTACACCTTCCTAAGTATGCAGAACCATGATATGTACATAAACTATTAAAAACATATCTAATGCTTGTATTAAAGAGAGCAGTTTGTGTGGGGGGAGTTGGGAGGAAGGATTCCCATGTGTACCTTTCTTTGAATACTTATATATTTGTCTTCACTAGAATGATTTTATTGCAATTTCCTATAAGCACATTTAGGGGAACAGCATGTAAACTGGCGCTACTGGCCCACTTTAAATGAGTTTCAAAGAACTGTACTCAGATCTTCGAATCCAAACTGGCCTATACTTTAAAACTGCTGTTTCTCATCCAGCTGTTTCCCTGAATTCTTACCTTTTCTTCATCATGAGTAAACAAAGTTTTTCTGCTTAAATATGTGTTGCTAAGAAGACATGCTAAGGGAAAAATGACTTGCAAGAAAGTCAACTGCTAACAGCCTTTGAATTGTTTGAACTGAAGAGTTCACAAGAACAAAACAGCTGTTTCAGTAAATATTAACAAAAACATGTTCTGTAAATCTATTCAAGGGGTGCTACGGTTCTTTTTTTTTAAGATTTATTTTTATTATTTTTTATTGGAAAGGCGGATATACAGAGAGGAGAGACAGAGAGGAAGATCTTCCATCCGATGATTCACTCCCCAAGTGAGCGCAATGGCCTGCTATGCCAATCCAAAGTCAGGAGCCTCTTCTGGGTCTCCCACACGGGTGCAGGGTCCCAAAGCTTTGGGCCAGCCTGGACTGCCTTCCCGGGCCACAGGCAGGGAGATGGAAGGGAAGCGGGGCTGCCGGGATTAGAACCAGCGCCCATATGGGATCCCGGGCGTGCAAGGCGAGGACCTTAACCACTTAATGTAAGGTCAGAAGACACATTCTACTGTTTCTACTTAACTTTCTTGCCTTGATGCTTCAGTGGTGAATACCCACTGATCCAAAAATCACTTTTATTTTTCTGGCTATAAAATGTTTTGCTTTCATCTTTGTAGCACTGGTAAGTGAAACTTTCTAAGAAGAAGGTGAGCAAAAGGAACAAGCCCGGTTCAAGTCCTGCCATGAATTCCTGACTGCAGGACCACTCCGATAAGCAAATCTATCTCCTCAAGCTTCAAATCCTTTAACTGTGTAAATGGGCTGAAAATACGGATCTCTTGAGATTATTGGCAAGGGCCTAGTCCAGAGCCTCATACCCTGTAAACAATCAATGTGTACCCTGTCTTGGCAGAGATAAGGAGGAGCTCTCAGGAGCTTCCAGGCATTCTTAATTGAATTGTCTGATCAAGAATTGGCAAACTGTCCCTGCTTGGTTTCCCCAAGTATCTCAATGTCTCAATGAAATAGCAACGATGTGTCTGCCCTCTCAGTTCAGCAGCTTAGACCTGATGGGACCCAGACATCAAACAATCTTGTCAAACCTGAATAGCCCAAAATGGTGGACTCTGGTTCCATGCAGAGGGGAAAACAAAGACAGCTGGCAGAATTCAATGGTGGTGCTTGCAGCTTTTCCTGAGAGGTCCTCTCTGTCACCTGAACTTGTATTTCACTGTCTTGTCATCAAGGGGGCAGATTGTGGTCTCTGCCCTTCAAAGTGAGCCGTGAGCCATGGCTAGTGATTACAATAAACTAATAAACCACCGCAGCCCCTACAGCAGTCCAAGACGAGTTGAATTCTCCTTTTTTCCTGAGCTGGCTTCAAGATGTCTTTTTCTGAATAACTCTAAGCTTACTAATTTTTTGCACCATAATTTTCCCTACACCTTCTGAGATGTTGCAGTTTCTGCTTCTACATCTACCTTATATTCTATGGCTAAATGCTTTCGGTTATTTACATGTATGTATGAGAGCCCACATTCCAAATTCTAAATTTTGATGCAGTGTTAGTATTTCTCCATGATCAAATGTGCAATCTAAAAACGTTTCAAGCTAATTCTAGGTCAAATAGTGGTTTCCTGCAACTGATAATGTCTACTTCTACTTTTGGAGCCTGTGGTGGCTGTTGGCCATATGCTTTCATCAGAGGCAATTTTCCTCTTTCTGTTTAGCACTAGCTCCCAACCAGCAGGGAGAATAATTCTGAAGTTTGACCACTTTCCTAATAAACAAGCACTTCAAATATCAGTGTCCTATTCATCATTAAAATTCATAGTACATTGCTCTCCCTGCCCCTCCCTGCATTCTTTCCCAGGTGATGGCTGGTTTGTGGTCAAGTTACAGTGTCTGTTTTGTCTCTGGATGCACTCAGAATTAATTTGGAAAGTGTAGTCTTGTTTTCTCTGCTGAGTAAATGCTTGTCAGATTAGATTTCAATCCGATATATCTATAGACAGGAGAATATGATTAGCTCAGCTAAGACTTACGAGATACGCTGTCAGATGCATTCCCTGAGTGGCCAATACGGAACTGAGAGGGCAGCTGACAGGGAGCCAATATGAGTTTTCATGATAAACTATTTCTTTTTGCAATTTGATTTTCTCTTCTTGGAGAATTGCAAATTTTATTTGAAACTGCAGCTTTAACATAATAAACTACATATAATCTCTGAAAACCAATGTGAAGTGGGAATAAGCTTTGAAATACCAATATTTGCTCTATTCTATTGTTTCTCCTTTTCTCCTCTTCAGAAACTTAGTAATGTTTTCAGTCATTGCATTAATGAGCTCTGATCTGTCCTCCCAATCCATTAACACATATTGGAAGTTTCATGCCCTCTCCAGGACATGGAGGACACTGTCACACACAAAGCACAATCCCTATTCGTCTTCACAGGAAGCACATTATACTGAGGATGGGTGTGTCATTGGGAGTCTTCTATCCACAATGCACACTGGCTTATATTTCATGAGCACTGATTAAGGACCTACTGAGTATCAGACACAGTCCTAGGTTCTGGAGATGAAGTTATGAATGATATCGGTAAGATCCCCTACACTGCTGTTACTTCTCCCTGGAGAGCTTAGCCAGTTACCCACAGAACCCCCTTCCTCTTCAACCTCAGGAATCCTGTTAAAAATCACACTCGTGTGTTTACTGCAGCATTATCCACAACAGAAAAAAAAAGAAACACAGATATTCATCAGTGGATGAATGGATGAAGAAAATGTGATATTCTTATACACTGTGGAATACTGCTCAACTAGATAAAGAAGATCTTTACATGTGCAACAATGCCAGAATAAAACCTTATGCAGGCAGACAGCATCAGGCTATTGTTATTTTTAGCACCTAAAATAGACACGTTATGATAAACAGAAAATGACATGATTGTTTATACCATATATTTCCAAGCCATGCATCTAAAAAGAAGTTACTATCCAAACATATTGGGAACTACATTTCAATAACAAAACAACAAACAACCTGGTTCAAATTTGGGCGCAGGATCTCATACACATTTCTGATTATAAAGCACACAAATCGTCAAAAGGTACATGATAAAGTGTCGGACACCACAAATCACCAAGGAAATGCAGACCAACAGCTCAATGAGGCATCACATGTCACATTCCATGTACTAGGATGGCTCGTCTCAAAAAGTCAAAAGACAGCAAGTGTTGTGAGAATGTAAAAAACGAAGAAGCCATGTATGTATACTGTTGGGAGAAAAATAAATTGGTACAGCCTAATGGAAAACAGTACGACCATGCCTCAAAAACTGGAAATTCGAACTACCATGTGACCTGGCTACCTCAATTCTTGGTATACAGTTAGCCCTCTGCTTCAACATATCCTTGATCTGAAGACTCAACCAATCACAGATATACATACATATACACATATACAAACACACACACCTATGTATGTTGAAGAATTGTTAATTAGTTTTATTTTGGTCATCATTATGCAATGAAATGTACATCAAATCATCATACTATATTCCATGTATATGTGCAACTGTTGTTTATAACTACTGCCTCAACAAGTTGAAGGAAAATTGAACATGACATCTACAAAGGTCTTTAAAACTTCCCTTTGTCTAAATAGTATTTCTTTTAGATACTAATATTGTATCTAAGTGTTGACAAGATAATTCCAAGCTTCACCAACTTTAAAACAGTGAAAATATTTAGCTTAACAAAGGCAAGCATCCTATTGCTCACCATTGCATGCATTCCATATCGAAAAAAATACCAAAAATATAAATTTTTTTTTCTTTTTGCAAAAGCTTTAGTACCAAACAAGTACTGTAATTTTTTGGATGGCTTCCTACATTTGTTCCTGGTTTTCTTCCTTTGTTAAATGACAAAAATAATTCTGTGCCACAACATCCTAAACGACTTAATTTATAGGAAATGTTTTTTAAAATTAAATAAGCATTATACAATTGTAAGCTAAACATAGTGTCTGCCCTACAATTACTACATATTATAATTTTGGTGCTAAAATTCTATGTCAGTGCCCTGTGTTGGTTTATAATAAACATACAGCTTTGGCTATATGTGTATGTAAACATACAATGTGCTGTCATTGTTAAGAAAACAACCTCTTATTAAATGAGTTCCTCCCTATAGAAAGTTCACAAGGCATTCTGTGCTTGGGCGACAGACATTTTGTGAAGGTTGATGCCAATAGCAGTTAAAGTTACTTCACCCTCAATGTGCTCCTCTACCACCCAGCCCATCTGGAAAATGAGCGGAAGAATTACACCTGTTCTGCAGAGCTACTGAGTGGACAGGGCAGAATCATCCAAGCCCATAGAGCCCCTGTGCTCAATTCAAGGTTGATAATATTACAGATAAACAACTGGTCTATATCTCTCATTTTCACAGAGCTCTGGTCTAAATCCCTGTCTGAGGGGTATTTGTCTTACATAAACCTTTCTCTTAGTTCTCTGTATTTCTTGTTGGGGGTCAAAAGTCAAAGATGCTTGCTGGGTATCGAGAGCCAGGACACTGCCATTCAACCACCCCTAATCACACTTTTTGTTTCTTTGGTTTTATCCTCCTGGTAGGAAAACTTGCCCACTTTAATAAAAGAAAATGTGCCCACTTTAATAAAAGTCTACTTTATTATCTCAAATCAGGATGTTAAAGTGTATTAGTTTTAAAATGGTTAAATAATTTCTTCAAGAGCTTAACTTCTTTTATGTAGAAAGCATCCAAGAGAATCATTATTAAACTCTCTAAGGGGGAAAAAAAAGTCTCTCAAAGCAGGACTTGCTGTTTAATAAATAATCCATTGAATTCTTACAGCCCTTTCTTTCAGATAAAAAGCAACAGCAAGGCCAGTTAAAGAAACCCATCACAGCAAAATCCATACCCAACAGAAAGTGTCCAATAGAGTAAAATGACAGCACAAAGAGCTGAAAGAAGCTTGTCTTTGTTGAGGGAACAAAGATGCCTCTGGCAGTTAGGAGCACATCCATCTCTTTCAGATGCCATGAAGGAAAGTCCAGGGCAAACTGTAGCTCTGGGTGCTACTGGGGTGCCCTTCCTCCATGGCATGTGGCAGAAAAACATCAGTGGGGGGCAGGGGGAATCAAGATCAAATCAGTCAATTAATAATGAGACTCAGGTGTATTAGAGTATCACCACAGTCTCTTTCTTTTTGCAGCCACCTGCCCTAATGTCTTACCTATTACATGGATACACACTTATATGCTAACCTATAGACAAGACACAACAGAAGTACAAATCTCAAAAAAAAAAAGTCCACATCAATCACCCTAGGAGGATTTTCATTCATCTGGCAACCAAAGCCTGTTCAGCTCTAAGACTGGCTCCCATTTACAGCCCTCTGCCTCTGCTTTCACATGTACAGCCTAGTGTCCCACCACACTGACCAGGTTGGGAGTCCCTACTGAGCTGTGACCTCCACAGCTTTCAGCAGGTATATGCTCCCCACTGCTCACAGGCATTCTGTCCTACACTGCTATTACCTTGCTTGACAACTGTGTTCACTGCGTTGTTGCCGTGATGGCCAGAGGTGTGCCTTCTTCAGAGCTCAGAATGCAACACAGCCTCATAGCTGTTTACTTGGGTGGCTCCCAGAAGACCTCCATATGCCAATGCCCAGCACAAAATTTGACACAGATGGGTCTCAAGCAGGATTCAGATGATGGCTTAAGCATTTTGTGAGCTGCCACCTACATGGGAGATTTGGACTGTGCTCTTAGTTCCTAACTTCAGCGAGCCAAGCTATGACTACCAAGGGCATCTGCAGCATGCACCAGTGAATTAGAGTACTCTCTCTTTTTATACACATAGATACACACTCATATAAAACGTGTATAGAATATATATATATGCATATATATATATCCCTGCTTCTACGATAAGTCTTTAAAATGTTTTCATATTTAACAAATTTAAATCAGTAACTAAAATCTATCTCCATAAAGAGGGTGTCTGGAGTTTGCCTGATCTTTCTCCATCTGGTGTTGACCTCACAGTGTCCTGGAGGGAATATGCCGCACCCTAAGTTGTATAGTTCACACTTTTGGGGTTTTGCAGCTGCCCTGGCTTTTAAGATTCTTCCCAACCCCCTGGGAACCAGCCATCCTATTTAGAAGATGCTCTCAGGAAAGATTCCTTGTTCGCATAGGCAAAGCCAGCCCCTGCATTTCCAGATAGGACTACAAAAGCTAATTTGTAAGACAATTGGATTCAGCCAAGGGTAATTGAGTGGTCTTATTCTGGTCACTGAAAAACTTTTTTTTTAAGGTTCATCTAAGTCTCCAATAGATTTGCATAAATCATCAAATACATAAATGACATGGTGCCAAGTATAGGACTATAAAAAACAAACAACCTCAGGTCAGGAATGAAAACCCTAAAAAATGAATGATAAAGATATTCACTGATAAAGACATATCTGTATCTTTCTAACCTATCTTGGCCCTCAGATCATACACAACATGGGAACCACAAAGAGCTTGCCTCAAGTATCTGCCCTAAAGCTGGGACAGCCACAGACAGCTTTGGTGAAAGAAAAAGTGTGTGTGTTGGGGGGAGAATTGTCCACACAGTCCTTCCCCATTCTTGATAAATGTGCTAGAGAAGGAACCAAGGTTTAAAATGTTAGCTTCAGGACAGTGTTGCGGCAAAACCAGTAAAGCTACCACCTGGGACAGTGAAGCCCACAGAGGCACTGGTGTGAAACCCTCATATGGGCATTAGTTCAGGTCACAGCTGCCCCACGTCTGATTCAGTCCTGCTAATGTGTATGAAAGAGCAATGCCGGATGGCTCGGGTTCTCAGGTCCCTGCTCCCCTGTGGGAGACCTGGATAAAGCTCCTGGCTTGTACCCTTAGCCTGTCCCCTAACACAGCCACTTGGGCCATTCAATGAATCAGGGATACAATCTCTCTGTCTCTCTCTCGCTAATTTTGCTTTTCAAATAGATAAATAAATCTTGAAACAAATAAATGAATATACAAATAAAATGTCAGCTTATGTCCACCCTGTTCTTATTCCAGCCAAGAAAGTTGCCAGTCATATTTTTTCACATTAAAAATATTCGTCAGATACTGATTCAATGTCTGTTCAAGACCAGGCTCTACAATACCACCATGCATATGAGTCAGGTGGATTTCTAATGGGAAAGACAGAGGAGTGACTAAATACATGCAGTTTTCTGCTTCGCAAACTATTATAAAGGGAGTTTAAGTCACTGCAAAGCCACTAAGAAAAACAGGTAAGTCAATGAGGGTGGCTGAGAGGGTGAGGCAGCCTCCTACAGAAGGCAGCTCGAGATTCAAGGGTGGAGAACTAATGACTGTTGGTGTTAAGAAGCAGAAGTCAAGTGGGGGAATGGAGTGGATGACAGGTTGCAAGAGGCAGGGTACTTACTTCAAGTCAATATAGGAAGGGAACTTCTCACAGTGGAAGGGACTAGGGCACAGGCTGTGGCAGTTCTTAGGATCTGGGGCAGACAGTTGCTGGACAGGTATACGCGGCCTGATTAATTTATTCATGTTTTGAGACCGCATGCCTAAATTTTGCTTGGAGGTGACGAGTCCCTTAAAAACATTCAGAAAGAGAGAGTTGGTCTAGAATGCACTCACCCCCTAAACCACATGATCCATCAGTTCTTTGGCTCTTTTATAATGAGAATTCTGGATAAGCAAAACTTCATTTTTTCATTATCTGTCACTCATTTCTGATTCACCTGCTTCTATCCTACTGCACCTGGCTGAGACTTGTAGGTGCCTTATTATCTGATATGTGATTAGCTCAGAGCTAAACCAATTCCTCCCTGTATGATGAACTCCACACACCCCGCCCCTGCCCACCACCTGCAACATGGGCACAGAATATGGAGGTTTATTTTGCTTCATTTGCCTGAACATTCACCCAATCATACAACAAAAGAACAACTGTGCTAAATCCCCATGTGATTTCTAAATCTTCATATATCACCAAATTTGAGTCTAGGAACTGTCAGAAGCCATGTGTCAAGTCCGTTCATTACACCCCTGGGAGCACCTGCATCGGGATTACATGGATGCTAGTTCAGCTCTCCAAATGACGGTGATCTGCGAATAACATCTGGGAAACTGCATCTTGGCAAAGTCTGTAGAAGGTTTTTAATCCTGCTGATGTGGGTAACCTATTGATCGACATTTAGAAAACCCTCAGGAAAATAATGCCTAGATGGTCTTGTGATTTGCTCTAAGGAAAAGTGATTCTGAAGGACTATACTATTGTAATAATATGGGGAAGGGAAGAGTAGGAGAAGTCCTTGTGCCAATTGAACCATATCATGAAAAATTAAAAATAAACTAAAATTTTTAAAAATTCAAGAGAGAGAGATAAAAGGAGGTTCCAGGGAAATCCATGTTTGTAACCGCCCAGCATAAAATATTCCAAATTTGAGAACTGACTGCAGGGACCACTATCAAGATCTGGATCTTCTTGCCAAGGTAAATGAACTTGGGCATCTTGCCCTTTTCTTTGTCACTGTTCTCATCTCTGATGTGGAAATTACTGGCTTCACACTTCTTTCCAGTGTCAGCCTCTGCTGTCCAAAGCTTTAGCTGAAAGCATCAGGAAAAACATATTCTCCGTTCTCTTACCACAAGAATTCCATATTTGAGAGACTACTGTTAATCCAGCATGCATTCCTGGCTAAGTTAGCTGTGAAACAAGCATTCCTAGGCCATGAGTGCTCTTTAAGAGTCACTGGAGAGCAGGGGGCTCTTTGTAGAGCAGGTTGCGATGCCCCAAGATTGAGGAACAGGAGCATCAGGGGTCCTCAATCTAGCAGAGTTGGGGAGAGACATGAATTTGGCAAAAGCCGGGGAATGTTGACCTTAAATCAGAATGTGGCACATTAGGAGTTAACACCATATTTAATATTGTTCACTGCTCAAAGGAGTCTTTTCCTTTGTGGAGTAGAAAATGAAGCTATTTCACTGGATATAAAAATGGCAGTATTTCTGACTGTCCCTGTGTATTTTTAGCTGTCAGGATGAGATGACTATCTTATAACCATAGTTAATGCATGATTTTTCAATGGTTCAGATTTTCCATGTTGCAAATTTGACTGTGACATTTTGGGATCTCTTTGTGTTGAAAGAAAATAGATTTCTTTTTTTTGTTGTTGTTAATCATTTAGAATAATGTTTTTTTCTGAGTGTTTTTCAGAGACCCTCTTCTCCTTCTAAAATGACAAAGGAGAAAAGAGTAGGAGTGGAAGGCATTTCAAAGCCATTTTGTCCAGTCCCTGGCCCGGGTGGGGACATGTCCCCACATGAGCCATTTCAGACACTAATTTGTTTGGACACAAATGCCATGACATTCAAACAGCAAATCCAAGTGTGAGTTACCCTAGACACCGGAGGTGCTAAAACGAGGAACATGTGAGATTTTGGGCATAAAGCATATGTCAAGTCCAGGCAGGAAAATACTCATTCATTGATTTTATGGAGTCGACACTGACTTTGAAGAATTTGGGGAAAGGGCATTATTTCACAAATGGCTGGCCCAGTGTCCTGATTACAATCAGGCCCACGTTTTACAAGAGACCCAGCAGAAATGTAAACAAAGCTTCCATTTTGCACATAAACAAACATGATGAAACACTTTTAAGTGCATTTTAGAAGAAACCAGTTCATAGCAGGCACTGCCTCCCAGGTGATGGCACCTGTGTAAGACTGGAGGCTCAGCAAGATGGCAGAACATGGATCCTGTGCATAAGATTCTTTTGCAACATTTATCACTGCCTAAAAATGGCACATGCTTAAAAGATTTTTGATAAGACAAGATATAAATTAATGAGAATTTCTCTAACTTTGGACCCACATTTCACTGTTAAGAAGTGATGCCAAAGAAATCAATGCAGATTCTCGACCCAGTGTTGTTAGTACGGCCAAAAAAAAAAAAAAATTAGCCCAAAGGGGAAGAGTTGATTAAATGTTTATAAATCTATATGATGGAGCACTAGAACATTATTAAAATGCTATTCTATCAAAGTGAGCAGTGACAGGGAAGATAAAGTGGGTTGATTTGATAAATTTAAAAGTAGATAAATTATAAACTGTGATATTCATTAAAAATGACTGGTATTTATTACAAGGTCTTATTTTTGCTTATTCTCTAGTTCTACTGTGATTATGTATTACGCATTTATAGCAGTAGGCCATTGCTAAAAATGTAATACAATGAAAGACTGTACTGTACTCACTACCTCTCACTTAAAAACTATGCAATAAAATCTGAAATTTCCAAAAAATACTATCCTCTGCACAAGGATGAGTAAACTGCACAGGAACTCATTAGTAAACCCCTTTGTCATCATTAGTTTAGTCTGTTTGGTTTTATACCAAGAAAAAAAAAGAAGAGAAAGAAACAAACAACTTGAAAGATAGGTACAAATGTTCTGATTTACAGGGAGAAGAATATTTTGGAGATGAATTCAAAATTTTTATGCCATTGGAAGATAAAATAAAGTACAACATAATGAAACAATGGAAGATTTAACTGTAGCAGAGTCCTAGCAAGATGGACTCAGATGGCCTAAAGTTCCTGCCCACGGGTGATGCCTGTGGACATAAGAAATGACCATGAAGATCCTAGTCAACATGACAAGGGACTTGCATGGAGAAGCACGGCACAGGAGCCATCCACAAAGACCCATCAGACCCAATGGCCATCCCTTAGCAGGGACATCAAGTTCACTGTCTCAGTTTGGGCTGCTGTAAACACATACATGCGTGATGAGTGTTCAGAAAGTACCTCTTGAAGGAATGCATCAAGATAAAACTAGGAGAGATAGGGAAACAACTGATTTGACTGCTGTGATCCTGAGCTGAGTCTTCACAGCTATTGCAAACAATCTGCTAAAACTCATCTGGCTATGTCTGTGTTTGCAAAGTGTTCAAAGTGACAAAGTATGTGTCTCAATATTGTTTGCAAATGTGATCAAGATGTTCAAAGATGGCAGGTGAGAGAACATTCCCTCTGGATGATGTGGTGAGTAAGGACAGCAGTAGCAATGTGCCACTTGCAAAGGTGCTTTGCCTCATGAGGCTGCCCATCCAGACTGCCACCTGTGCTCTCGGCAGTTGCCCTGAGGGACAGCAGAACTGCCAAGCTAGGCTGAGACCAGGGCAAGCTGCCTTCAGTTGAAATTTTCCTCCTTTGCAGTTAGCTCACTTTACATTTTGTCATCTTATCCCTGCCCTTGAATACAGTTCAAATGGAATGGTTAAACATTTTGGTCAGTCCCTCTCTCAGCACAGTCGCAATTCAATTCAAATGATGTCAAACAGCACTGATAATCATCTCACAAGGGAGGATCCTCTGAGCAGCTTCATTGGGAATCTTCCTTCATGCATCTTCTGATGGAGACTTCATTTAAAATCAACACCCAAGGAATGGAGGAAAGGCCCGACCAGACTGGACTCAGTGAACTGCTTCTTAGGTATACGTGCCTCAGCCCCGACTAGGGGGCTCAGTCTGTGCACAATTACTTTGGGAGCCTGGAATGAACAACCAGGGCAAATTTTTCTGTCTATTGGTATCAAAAACAAACAAACAAAAGCCTAACTTTAGACAGTGTTTGAACTCTACACAATAATTTCTTATCCTATAAATTGGGAGCAACAGAGCCCCCTAAATTTTTTGTGAGTCTCAAGGAGATAATAGAGTAACACTAGCCCACTTGTCACAGGAACAGGCAGCAAGACCCTGACAATCCACACCACTTTCTACAGCCACACAAGTGATTAGTAGTAACTTTGGAATATGCCTCTAAACCTCTAAATTCCAAATTCACTTGTTACCCCAGCAAATATGCAATATACTGTCAGTCAGTAATTAGAGAGTATTAGCATCGTATCATTGGAATAAACTTCTGAAAAGCCAACCTTTTCAGATTAGTATTTTTTAAAAAATGATGATTTAACATCCTTTATTCTCATGATATTAACATACTTATTGTTCCTCTTGCACCATTTTGTTGATAATAATGTGAGCCAACAATGCAATTATTACTTGTATTACTTATGGAAAAGCAACTTTTCCTTAATTCACAACATAGATATGAAGGATTTTTTAAAAATTTTTATTTATCTTTATTGGAAAGGCGGATATACAGAGAGGAGGAAAGACAGAGAGGAAGATCTTCCATCTGATGGTTCACTCCCCAAGTGAGCGCAATGGCTGGAGCTGAGCCAATCCAAAGCCAGGAGCCAGGAGGTCTTCCAGGTATCCCATGTGGGTGCAGGGTCCCAAGGATTTGGGCCGTCCTCAACTGCTGCCCCAGGCCACAAGCAGGGAGCTGGATGGGAACCAGGGCCGCCAGGATTAGAACTGGCAACCATATGGGATCCTGGAGCGTACAAGGCAAGGACTTTAACCACTGTGCTATCGCGCCAGGACCGATATGAAGGATTTTGAAAACTAAAATGAATCTCAAACTTGATCCCACACAAAGGTGAATTTGTACTGTCAGATATTTTAGGAAGCATTTAGGCTCAAAGTATTCTTCCAACATTCTCACATGAAATATATTATGCTTTATAATAATCAATTATGGATTACTCAATTTGATTGATCTCCAGTTTCATCGCAGAATTCTCAAAAGGAATACAGTCCCTTGGTATTTGAACTCATCAGGAAAATTTGAGAAACACTGGAATATTTCTCAACATGCAGCCAGCCCCAGCACTGAGTGTGGAGATGTAGGCCCAGCACTGGACTCTGCGACACCATAGGCGGCTTCATAGCTGCAGGCTGATCCACTAACATCGTCAGCAAGAGCACAGTGTACTTGGGTGAGATGTTCTGGACACAAATCCCAGATGTCAGAACTAAGAAGACTTAGTAATTGTGTGATCGTGAGCAAACACGTAAATGTTAGTTTTCACACTTAGAATGCAATGTTAGTTTTTGTAAGGGGTACTACAAGGATTGGATAAGATAGTATTAGATAGCATTTAGGAAATCACTTACCATTTGTCAAGTGCTCAAGGAATGCCACCGGCTTACGGTTTCATGTTTAGCTGCTTAGCACCAAGTCAATTACTTATCCAGCTGACATATTCAAGAAGCACAGATGTGATGGCCTCCAACAGCCTCAGAAGACCAACTTCCTGTTCTAAGTTCCTAAGTGCTCTTGACCTTCTGGAGTCACCTTTAGCCTTTGGAAAGCATGGTAGCACAAATGCGGATTAATTTCTTACTAACACCTTGTTAGTTCTATGCCTAGGGCAAGTCAATAAATTCTATGAACTTCACATTTTCTCATCTGCAAAAATGAAGAAACTCCTTGAGAAATGTTGCAAAGATTGATTAGGGTAACACATGTTGAGAACTTAGGGCCTCCATAACAGGACCAAACCTTTTGGTGACTTTAGATTAGCACTGCAGTGAGCATCTGACTACTTCTCTCAATTGTGACATCTACAAAATTCCTTAGCCCTGAGACCAGTATCAGCCTCTGGATCCACAGCATTGGAGTGTGTGTACAGATCTTTCTCAGAGTATTGTTCCAATAGAAAGTATAAAGGATGTGGTGCCTCTAGGTTAGGGCATGTGAAATATACCATCACTCTAAGGTGTCTGATCCTTAACTTATTCTGGACTCACTGGGAGAGACTGTCAGAGGCTCTGGTCTCGTTCTCAAAACCAACACAGCACCAGGATACCGCCCACAGTGCAGAGCCCAGTTGCTGAAGACCTGGAAACCAACTAAACTTTCCTTAAAACTCCTTCAGCGTCCAAAGAAATATCATTTTAGGTACTAGGAGAAAATGCTGTTTGTCATCACTTAACGGTAATGGGAAGGCCCGGCACTCAATAAAAGATGTTCCATTGCTCTTAGCTTGCTTCTGCTGTTGACCACTGGAGGCTTTCCACCCCACTCCTTTCCACGCTGGCAGGAAGGAGATGGAACTGTGGAGAAACGTTGCGCTGAGATTTTCCTGATACATGAGGCCAAGATGTTTTATTGAATTTTTACAACTCCATAGAACCTGAATTAAAGTGTGAGTACTACCTTCTTACTACCTAGTCCATCTTCCTGAAGAAGCACAGCATTTTTCCTGGTTATTCCTGGTTGTTACCAAAGTCTTCTGCTTTGCCTGCAATCTAATTTGGAAGCAACAATTGCAAACAATCAGTGATAACTGGACCTTTATCATTCTTGGTACAGTCACATGCTCACAGCTCACCCTGGCAGTACGGCATCCATAAAATGCAAGACCGTGGAAAGGTGGCCATAAATCCTCCCAGTGATGCCTTCTCCATAACCTTCCAGTTCTGTCCCAATGTCCTGATCTGAGATATGTCATGCAGTGACCAGAAACACCAGATAACCCTGCAGGGTGTGTAAGCACTGTGCCCACTGGTAAAGTATCACTCCAGTATTATAAAAGCAGAGTCAAACATCACCAAGCAGAAAATATCAATTTTACATAATCAGACAAATGTATGATGGTTTCCTGCTACAACTGCCCTGATACCACACAGAGCTTCCTCAAGATTCCACTGAAAATAATACAGTCTCATACTAGGTCCTCTTACAAGATACTTCTGTGATTTAAGTGAATATATGCACATACATTAACATTTTAAGTTCTTAGAATTATGCTTGGCACATATTGAATGCTGCATAAATGTTTACTCATTTAAAAATACTTAGTCTAGTGCTGGACACAGACAGTGTTCAGTACATCAGTAATGTTTCTATTAATGTCATTACCACCAATCAAGATCTCAGGCACTATACTAACTAGACATAATCAGGGGCAAGCAAAGATTCAAAACAAAGTGTTCTTTTTCTCCAGGATCTTTGTTCCTATGGAGGAGAAAAACACACAGCATGGAATAATGCATACTGCTGGTCACTGATTTGGGGGCTAGAACTGGAAATGTTGATAGCCCCTTCCTAGACCTGTCATCCTATATTCGTTCCAATAGCCAGATTGAGGGACTAACACATCATCCATGTTTCCTGGTGTTAACAGAAATGTAAAAACCCATGGACATGAAAGAGGAAAACAGATTAATGCTGAATGACATTATCAGTAGATGTTCACTGAAGAGAGAACATTTAAGTGAGCCCTTGAAGATAAAAAGGATTTAACATTTTCATTCTCTCTCCCTCCCTCCTTCTTTCCATTCCTCTCTCCCTCTCTCTAGCAGGTGAAGGTGCACATGTGTACACACACACACACAAATACTATTGTGTTGGATCTTCTATTGCTAGCTATGATGGCATAATGGGTCTTAGATTAGTCTTCCCCCTGGAAACTACAATAAAACTGGACAATATCCATGAAGCAACTGTTCCCACAGACAGTGAGGGTCCATGTTCCCTGATGGAAGCAACATTTAAGTGGGAGTATGATGATGAATTCAGCACACTGTCAGGTCAGTTTCCTGATCACTGCAAGATGATCTAGGCTCTAAGCACAGCATAGCACAAGGGAGTTTCTGACAAGCCTTGGACTGAGGCCTTGTCCTGAGGAGCAGGGGGGTTATTAATTGCTAGAGAGTTAATAAGAACAAAGACAATAGAGGTCAAGCAGGGCTGGGGGGTTTCAGTCTGGCCTGAGAGCATCAAATTCCTTAGCACCCCAGTCACATCTCAGAAATCCTGCAGAAATGCCCAGAGACTGACCTGAGACTAAAGGCTACACTGTAGGAGACCAACGCTAGCAAAGGCTAGGCCCTGACAAGGACTGGAATGCAACGGCAAGTTGGGAGGTTAAGTCTCACCAAGAACACACAGGGAGACAACTGCAGCATTTCACAGACCCAGCCTACGCACAAAGCATACATCCTATAGAGGCTGACGGTCAGTGAGTAAATTTCCAGGTGGAATAAAATGTAACACTCTTCAGAAGATACACCAATTGTGCTCCCAAATGCATAATGGGTTATATCTAACATACAATCAAAAATTCCTGGAGAGAGGCAGGCATCAATAAAAATCAACTTTTGAAACTGGATTCAACAAAGATGTTAAATCATTTACTGTCAATGTGCTTGAATAATTAAATGAGATTATATTTAAATAATTAAGGAATGTCTTAAGACAAAAATGGACAGACAATATCACTAGAGAAGTAAAATATTACATGATATAAATTAAATAGTACACTAATCAAATGACCATTTTCTTTTACAAAATGAGCTTAATACAGCTGCCAAGAATGTGGCAGCTGTATTTTCCTCTGTTACTCAGCATGGTGACTATTATAAATACTAACATACATCTGAAACTGCTCAAAGAATAGACCTTACTCAGTCAAAACATAAATATTATGAATACATCTATGTTAATTAGCTTTATTGTGATCATATGTGATAATTTATTCATGTTTCAGAACACCATCTTGTATAGTATGCACCTAGTATGTACATAACAGACCACAATGTGGGCTCAGAAGCTACCTTATTTTTTCTTTATAAATTACAATTTCCAAACAGATAAGTTCCCAGTGTTGGAAAATCAAAATGGCAAAGCACTTTGGAAGACAATGTGGCTGCTTCCCATAAAGCTAAACATATTTTTACCACACTGATTTGGGAATTCTAGTGGCGCAGGTTCATACAGCTGAGCACACTGGCTCCCTGGGAAAAGAGATGCTAAGCAGGCTTCTGGGATCACCCCATCCAGGAAGTTTTTTTAACCCACATGGGTGCATTTAGGGAAATGCTTCTGGGAAGCCTGAGTGCCAAAGGCACTGGGCAAAGCCCCTCAGGCCACCCCGCTGCACACCTTGGAGGTTGGATGGGTCTGGATTTACAGGGGAATGATGGGATTGCACAGGTGGTAAACTATTTTTATACATAAACGAGGCATTTTATTTTCTTACTATAGACTGGATAAGCATCTTCTCAGAACTTGTAACACTCCACAGAAAACAGGATATATTATTCTGGATTGTGTTCCATTCTTTTCTTTATATATAGAAACATTTGCTTCTAGAAAAGGGGGTCATTAATTGCTGAATAACAGTGGGCTCCAGCAACACAAGCAAGCTGGATGGCTCTGACCAGGTTGAATTGTACATATTTGTCACAGGAATAGAGTTTGGATATGGGTTCTCTTACAAAATGAATGAAAAAAAATTAAGGAATTTCATTTATTCATATTAACTCCTAGGCCTATGGTCTCCCAAATGTGTGTGCTTTTGACCTCCACCTGGTTATCTGTAGCTGGTTGCAGCCTCCTAGTCAATGAATTAGAAATCTTCAACAATGTCCATTAAATGTAGCTATCTTTGGGATGAGTGTATGATGGTTTTTGAAATAACAGCAGTTCTTTGGAGGGCCCAGGATTGGTATGAGGGTTAGAAGCCATGGGTCTGTGAACCTAGATTCCTACTTTACCAGATGTGTTTAAATCGAAGTTCAGTAACCACTTCCTGCACAGCTTACTGAGGCACTCGACTCTTATTCACTGGACAAACACTTTCTGGGAGGGCTAGGAGAACATGCACACCAGCTGGGAACAAATAGATGCCCTTCCTGATGCAGGGGACAGGCAAAGAACCCGCAGGAATGCCTCATGTGTTGCAGGCCACAGGGAAGTGAACACAGAACCAAGGAGTGGCCAGTGGAAGGAGCGTCCACCACAACCTTGGGGAGGAGGGAGAAGGACAGTGAAGAGCAGGAAAAGGGGACACAGGTGAGTGAATGTCAAGGGGCAAGTGGGAGTGGGCCTGGTGAGCAAGGCCATGGCATGCCAACAAGAGGAAGAAGCATGTGCCAAGTCATGGGCAAACTGCAGGCAACTCTGTTCAGGTGGAGTCAGTAAGGGCATACACAAGAAGAGGGGCCTGACCCTACTATTACCGTCTGTACAACAGCTGTAGAGCAGCGCCTACCATGCAGAGTTGTAAGTGCCTTACGTATCAACACACTGCACACAGCTCTGCCCTCCCAGCCAGCAGCATGATCTATTGAGCTGGGCCCAGTGACTACTCACAGGACATATGTAAAACTGTACAACTGGTCTCCATCTCTTACCTATTACTGTTACTCTCCAGTTTTTCTCAAGACAGACTGTTCTTCCTATTGACCTATGTTACATTAGAACTCCAGTGAAAAGATGTTGGCTTATGTGACAATTTTAGCGATAATGAGAAAGCACATTTATTGCCCCTTTAATTGATAAATTAAAGACATCCCATAGAAAGAGACATGAATACCACAGAAGATTGAAACTATTTGTACAAGGAAACTGACCTCTATAAATTAACAAGCAAATTAAATGGCCTGGAAAGAACTACAGGCTCTCCATACTTTCAAGGAAATGGTTTGTCCCTCTGATATTAACCAAAGTCATAAATAAAATACTAACAAATGAAACCCAGCAATGGATTTCAAGAATGAAAATTGGTGTCCGCACCAAAATGGCCCTGTATTAGGAAATGTATTAATGTCATTAATCACACTGATAAATGGAGAGCAAGAAGGAGATGCGACTTTCGTTTTCACTGAGTGGCTGAAACAGTAGCACGAGTTGCAATGAGCTCGAGAGTGAACCAGACAAGGAATTAGGCACGGCCATTACAGGAGGGTCTCTCGGTGAGCACAGGCTGGAGATGGGGTGGGAGCTTGAGACACAGGGTCAAAGGAAAACGGAAGTGGGCAAGTCCAATATTGGAGGACACTGATGGAAGCCACTACAACCCTAAGAAGGCATTGAAGGCCTGCAAAGAAGGGCTAATGGAGAGGTATTTGAAGGTGTCATGAAAGTGATCTCCCCAGCTCTCGGGAATCCTGTCAGCAGCTATGAGCAGGGACTGTCACTCCCGGTTGATGAGTCTGCCAACCAGCTCCACCATTTCCTCTTGGAGTAATCTTCAGAAAGTTACCTAACACCACCATATGTTTTATGTCCCCAACTATAAATATGAGAATGAAACTGGTACCTTCCTCACAGAGTTGCCATAAGGATAAAATGAATTTATATGTGCAAAGTGCTTCAACCAGTCTCCAGCAGGTATACTGGATACTACTGAAACTTAGCACTTCTAAGTACAGAAAAGATATTAACATATCTGTACCTCATAATGCCATATCACAGACAGGGTATTATTCCCTTCCTACTGGGTAAACAGAGAAGGATTGGAGCAGAGAGGAAGGCACATGAACAGAGGCAGTGCCGATCTCCAATCATCACCAACAAGGAGGTCCCAACGTGCTGAATACAAGCACTCAGCCAGAGATTCCCGGACTATTTCCCCCCAGGATCAGCTCAGCTATTTCAGCAGACCAGTAAAGAGCCCAAGGAAGGGGTTGGCACAGCCAACTATAGCCGGCCTTGGGGTGAGAACAGCTGCCAGGAGGATGCAACTAAGCACAAGCTTCTTTTCTCCTAAACACAAGGGAACTGCACAAAGTCCATGGACAACAGCACTAAAAGACAGTGTCTTACCATGAACTTTCTGAAGTGCCTTTGTACTTCAGTATCATTTAAAGCTATCACCAGCAAAGCATTAATTTGATGTGTTGGTAATGACAAGATCATCAGGTGCAATGCTGTATGTGTGCTGAAGCACCAAGGAGAGGTCAGTTGCATCTCCTGACCGCTGTCTATGGTCTTCCCACAGCTGGGTGACTTAGGATCCTGGTGTTGTCAACTGACAACTGACAACTGACAACTGACCACACACAGAGGCCGACAGACACAAGTCTGGTCCACGGTGGTGACAAATGAGCACAGGAAACCAGCACAGCCTGGTAGCTGAGAACATGCGTTTTGTCAAAACGTAGCTTTTGGTTCAAATCCCTCCCAATCAGTTGTGTGGGTCTGGGAAATTTATTTAACCTTTAAGGACCTCCATTTCCCCATCTGTAACAATTAGATGATAGCAACCATTTTATCTTGAAGATGAGACATCAGCAAACCTCAGGATGATTAAACATGTTCATGTTCATCTCCTCCTAAATTTCATTTTTATAATTGTTAAGGAATAAATCATGTGTGATAGGAAAGAACAAAAAGTAGACAAGAGGAGAGACAGAGAGACATAGCAAGGCTTTCAGGGCACAGAAAATAGCTGGAGGAAAGGAACGGACTAGCCAGTAAAATCTGAAGGTGACTACTCAGCCTTCCTTGAAAAACAAAATAATCATGGATAAAATAATCAAAAGTAATTTCAGCATCCAACATTCTGTTTTCTAAAACTAAGATTCCCAAAAGTGGCAGTAACTTGTCTGGAAAGAAATAACAGTGAGTGGCAGGGCCAGAAGTGGATCCCATTTTGTGACTCAGATCCTAAGCTGTGTGGGAGCTTCAGAGACTTCTATATCTCCGAGTCTCAGGCTGCTGGGACCAAGGGGGAACAACAATGATGCCAATTCATAAATTAATTAAAGATGACTGAGAGGAGAAGGAGGGACGAGGACTGGGAAGCCAGGAGCAGCTCAGGGCACCTCTGCAGGCACACAGTCTCTTGGCCATCTGCCTGGTTTACCACACCACATCTGCAAAGACAGAGAGGTGCTATGGATGGTGGCAACAGGGAGGAGGCTGCTCTCCGTGTCCTGAAGCCAGTGCAGTTTCTAAAGGAAATCTGCTACTTCTCAGGCCCCAGGTGACAGTACTGCTAGAAGCCTGAATGAAGTTCAGTAAATTAATCTTGCATATTTTATGGGTCCTGAATGCTGAATACACAGCATTGCTGAGGCTGATTACTGTCTCTGCTAGTGTAAGAGAGGGTTGTTTGATGAGGATTTCAATTATAGATAACTGTTATATCCAGAATCACACATCAGTTGCTTGTAAACCAGATCTTGATATGATCACAGGCTGTTAGGACTGCCTAACACAGACTTTTAATGTAAACATGAAGAGAAATTAGCTTTGTGTGCCTTTCCTCTTGGACCTGAACACAGGATTGGGGATGACACGGGCAAATGGAATGAAACTGCATGGACTTGCTGCATTGTGCCTTCTGGCTCCTCCTAGGAATAAGTGGCATCTTAACATTGCTACTTGATGTACAAGCTGGGGTACGGAGAAGCGCCCAGCAGTTGTGACATTCTCGAGATGAATGTTCTGTATTATATAACAGGCTTCTGAAAATGATAGGGAGGCTGCCTACATACAACCCCAGAAATACAAGGGAGCATGAGGCCTTATATTTTCACTTTGTATTTTTACTTTGCTTATTAAACTTGTGAGTCTAAAAGTCAGGCTATCCTCTACTGAGCCATGATGTATGTGTATTTGGTGGCGCGGGGGGGGGGGGGCATGGTTCTGCAGCTCGATTTGAGAAAGATGAGGTCTCAAGCAAGTACTGTCCCCATGTTGAAGGCCCAGAGTATCACTATTGGAAAGGAGTAGGCGCTAACTCAGACTTTGATTTCACTGGGGAGAGAAACAGGGGTGGGGGCAGGATTCTCCTTAAGGTCACAAGAAATTTGAATCTCACCTCAGGGCTTCAAGTTCAGGATAAAATTTAGAAATCCATGATGTGTGCATTCTTCCTGGTTCCTCACCTCAAGAGTCTTGGAAGGAGGTAAAGGTGGGTGAACCTTAGCATCACTATACCTCCCACCATGTCCCATCTCAAAGAAAGCCATGCTGTTAGGTTCTCTCTTTTTTTTTTAAAGCCTGGCAGTGAACTCATCAGTGACTGCACCCCACGAACGCTGGTTTGCAGTAAAGCAGAGTGGCAGAGGGCCACCCCCACTGCCCTTCAGCAAGGGGAAGTCAACAGGGCTCATGGGCTTAATTTCATCCACACTTGCACAGGTCTGTCTCTGAGCGTAGCAGTTGGAAAGCCTCCTAGTCACCGTCTTCTGTCCAAGAGTACTCCTGTGTTTTCCATTCCAGAGGTCTGGCATGCATCCCACACATTTTGGGTTTTATGAAGGGAAACAATCTACTGTTGAGATTTGTAGGAATCCACTTGGAAGTCAGGAGTCCACATCCTTTCTTCTTGTGACTACAGAACAAGGTCACTGTGAGACGGAAATAATTAGAATATAAACCCCTCAAATAAATTCCTCCAGCAAATGCTCAACAATTTCTCCAGCCCTCCTGTTGCACCTTCTCATCTGTCCAGACACAGCTGCCTTGCCCTCCCAGTCTCTGCTTGCTGATGGCCATGACAGTCCTGCGGTTTGGGCAAAGGTCTTGTACGTTCTAACTGCCCACCACATAGTTGTGATGTTACCAAGACAGCCCAAGACCAGAGGTCCTCCCAAAGAGCCCCATCCTCTTGGAGATGGCCATTCTACAGCCCTGGGTTTTGCTGTACAACAGCAGCTTGTCCTGCCCATCTCCAATGCTGTCCCAGATGGTAAGGCCATGCTCATGGCCTGTCCCAGGATACTCCAGGCATCTCCATGCCATCAGCCACCCCACACTCACCCCAGCAAGTCCTCTTTACTTTTGGTCCCAGATAAAGGACAAAGTCCTTCAACATTTCCACTCAATGCCCACATCTTTCCTGCTCCAGAAATAACTTCTTCTCAGGTGGAGAGTGGAAGCCTCTACTTCTTCAGGAAGACATTCACCAGCTGACACCAGAAAACAAAGTACTAACAGGCAGGAGAAAGCTTCGGAACTGCTGACCCTTCACTACAGCAAATAATAGCACGAAACGCATCTCAAGTGGTTCAGTCAGCCCTGTGCCATTCATGCCACTTCATGATCCTCCCTCCCTAGAAAGAGCTGGAGCTGAGGCCTGTGTCCCTTCTGCCTCTGTCTTTTCCTGACTGCCCCAAGTAAGCCAATGTAGAGGCAGAGAAGGCTCCAATACTTTCCAACAACAGGCCTACATAGCCCAAAGCCAGAGGTAAGAGTCAGACACAATTAAGCAAAGTACATCTCCAACTCTGAGGAGACACACTGCCAGCCAGCAGCATCCACTCAAGTATCTTCATTTTGCTCTTTATTGCATATGGGAACTTCCCCAGGAAAAAAAATCAATCAATGCTCCATAATTCTCAACTGTCAAAGCCTCCACTAAAGAGCATGCCTCCTAGAAATGTAGAAAGTTCTGCCCAAATTTGCAAGACAAGCTGCAATGATCATTCAAAATACTGAAACTGCCTCCAACTATGGAAATGGCAGAATTTCCATCTTCTGAAACAATTTAGCATCTCAGGCTTCCCGCTGCATTTATATCATACTCTTACTGCTGTTCATGTAGAGAGACCAATACAGATGCTTCTAGGCTTTTTAAATACACAAGTGATTGGCTGTAAATACAGCTCTGTTTTAAAAACTGTAGTATGATGGTTGGGAGCAGCATGACCAACCATTAAAGTACAGTTTTCAATAAACTGGAGCCTTTTAGGATAAAGGATGTTATAACCACAATGGCCTCATTTAAGCATTATCAGTTTTACGAAAATGCCTTAGCACTTTTTCTCCAAATACAGAGAAACTTCTGGAACCAAACTGGGAAGAGACAAAACAGAATATTCTACATTTATGTGGACAATTATGAAAAGGAACATCCCCCAATGTAACCCTATCCCAGATGTTGAGAAGGCCCTTGCTGTAGTTGGGATATTAGTTCAGTGTCCCCTGAACTATGTATTAGAGGTTGGGGCTCCGGAGCCTTTTGATAATAGTTAACGTGCTTATGAATGAGTTCAGCATGGAGACCTAATGTGATTACAATGATTATAGAGATGCCCCACAACAGAATGATGCACAGGGAGTTTGAGCGTGCCCCATGTCTGCTTCCCGATTCACCATGTATTCTCTCCTCACCAGACACTCAAATAATAGGGCTGCCTGGTGTTGGACCAGAGAACCTCTAAACCCTTCAGTTTTTTTCCTTGCTAAATGGCTCCTCTTAACTATTTCACATAATGATGATAAGCTGAACAGCACAGCTCTCTTTTGGTTTAAATATACAGAGGAGTTGACTCTTGCCACAGGATACTCCGATTTGAGCCAAGAACCACCCATTGAGCTCCACTTCTATGTTCCCATTGGCAACATCATGTTGCTGAACAGACTTGTCATCTCTGAAGATCTCAAGGCCTTGCTCAGCCCCTGCTGCTACTTTCAAGGGGATATTCTGTCTGGGGTGTTCTTGAAGTACTCAGAAAGGCCCAAAGGTTATGAGCTGGGCTGGGGGTAGGGAAGAGAGGAAGATAACTTCTTTCACTCTCAGAGGAGCCTAGCAACAGTGCTTCTTGTTCACCTCCTTTACATGCACCCTAAATGGAGGCAACAACAAAAGACCAAAAAGGGAGAAGCCTTGTGCGCTTCAAGTTTGCACTATGTGATTTTTTAAAAGATCTATTTATTTTTATTGGAAATGCAGATATACAGAGAGAAGCAGATACAAAAAGATCTATCCACTGATTCATTTCCCCCAGTGACCACAATGACTGGAGTTGAGCCAGTCTGAAGCCAGGAGCCAGGAGCTTCTTCCAGGTCTCCCACAAAGATGCAGGATCCCAAGGCTTTGAGCCATCCTCAACTGCTTTCCCAGGCCACAAGCAGGGAGCTGGATGGGAAGTGGAGCTGCCAGGATTAGAACTAGAGCCCATATGGTAGAAGTGACTGTGTTTGCCCCCTTTTCCATTTTAGAACCTATTGTTATCTTGGGACTTGGAAACTGCTGGCTAACAGTTCTCCAATGTTGGAGTTCAGAAACTGGCATCCATGACAGTCCTCAAGAGGACTGGCTGCAGGAAATCCCTTCTCCAAATTGTTGGATTTCTCAGGAATCTACAGAAGAGGTAAGAACTGGCCATTCCTCCCTTTCCTGCTGACTCTCTGTGGGCCACTACTTAATGGGTGGTTATCTCAAAAAATCAAAGAGGTCCTTCATGACCGTAGCACATGCCTGACCCAAACACATCCATTCAGAGAGCTCTAGGATTTCTTAAGTCCCAACTGGTATGTTAAACTGATCCATGGAATTATAGTCTCAAAGAACTTAGAACATAAGAAACACCAGGGCCCGGCGCGGTGGCGCAAGTGGTTAAAGGTCCTCGCCTTGAACGCCCGGGATCCCATATGGGCGCCGGTTCTAATCCCGGCAGCCCCGCTTCCCTTCCAGCTCCCTGCCTGTGGCCTGGGAAAGCAGTCGAGGACGGCCCAAAGCTTTGGGAACCTGCACCCGCGTGGGAGACCCAGAAGAGGCTCCTGGCTTCGGATCGGCATAGTATCGGCCCGTTGCGCTCACTTGGGGAGTGAATCATCGGACGGAAGATCTTCCTCTCTGTCTCTCCTCTCTGTATATCCGCCTTTCCAATGCAAAAATAATAAAAATAAAAATCTTTAAGAAACACCAGAGAACAAACTTCTCCACACTGACACAGGTAAATATCAGCAAGATAGCATCAGGAAAAGTAGCTTTTAGTGCAATCAACCAGAATATTCTTCTTGGCCCCAGAAGCTGCCACTGTCCTGGGCACACGATTCCAGACCCAACGTTTCCTGCTTCTTTGGTGAACTTAATTTTGCTCCTTGCATTGATGGGATCTAGGTGCCCTTCAGTTCCTGCCTGAGCTAACACGGAAATGAGATGTGGCAGTATAATCTTCCAATAAAGAAAATACATATGGGAACATATACTGGCTCTGTAAACCAACAGTCTCCAGTATGACCATTAAGCAATTATTTCCTATATTTTCTTAAAACCCATGGGGAAGGCACCAATGAGAGTCACAGGGTGTGAGGGAAGAAATCAGACCTGAGGCAAAGCAAACACTCTCCCTTTCCTTACTTGCCAAATTCACCACATTTATTGATGGCCTCATTGGAAAGCTTTGGGGTAGGGAGGAGGGGAATATAAAACATTAATTGCTCTACATGTAAGCTCAGGGCCACCTGCCCCATGATCCTATGCCACATTCATCATTACAGCAAATAGCCTTCTCTCGACTAACTCCTGGTAAGAGGAATAATAAAAACTGACCTCATCAGGTGCCTGTAGTTCCTTAAGTAAAGGGTTTAAGTATTTTCTTATAGTCTAGAAACTCAATTCCTCACACTCAGAAACTAGGGGACCCTTTATTCCTGAGAGTACAGACAAAGTAGTGGCCAGCTCTACCAAGCCAATGCATGCACAAGGGTAGACCTCCAGCCACACACAATCTGTGACTGTTGAACCCTTCACCCCAAACACAACACCTGTCCCAGAGTAGAAGCACATTAAAAATCCACAGCTGCTTTCCTCTGTTGCCATCACTTCTCCCACCATATTGTCAGACACACACAGCAAAACACAAATGCAGATGAAGACTCAGCCACACAGCATCTTAGCATGCCTTCATTGGAGTGGAACAACAGAATTAAAAGAGAGAATCAGCACTGTGGTGCAGGTGTGAGGCTGGCATCCCATATCAGAGTACAGGTTTGTCTTGGTTGCTCTGCTTCTGAACTGCCCCCCTGCTAACATGCCTGAGGACCGGGGCCCGTGTAACCCATGTGAGAGATCCAAATGGAGTTCCTGGTTACTGGCTTTGGCCTGACCCAGTCCTGCATGTTGAGACAACTGGAGATCAGATCAACAGATGGAAGGTTCTCTCTCCCCCTCTCTCCCTCCGTGCTTCCCTCTCTCTCTCTACCTTTCAGACAAACAAATGAATTAAGGATTTAGTTTTATTTGAAAGGAAAATTTACAGAGAGAAATTCTTTATCTACTGGTTCATTCCATAATAGGCTGCAACAGCCAGAGCTGAGCTGAGCTGAAGCCAGGAGCTTCTTCTGGGTCTCCAATGTGGGTGTAGGATCCCAAAGCTTTGGGAAATCCTCCACTGCTTTCTCAGCAAGGAGCTGGACTGGAAATAAAGCAGCCAGGTCAGGAACTGGCACCCACATGGGATGCCAGTGCCACAGGCGGGAGGATAGCCTGATATGCCACTGTGCCAGTCCCAAATTAAATATTTTTAAGTGAAAACTTTTATATAAAAAATAAAAACAATGCATGATTTTTGTATATACATATACATACATTTTCCATGGCCTTCTGAGTCCCCAAATATGAATGGATTGCAAAAATTTTATAAATCTTTTCCTTAAATTTTGCACAAACTTCTTGAAGTTCTCTAGCAAATAAGGGTATGCATAAATATACACATCAACATAGCACCCACACAGAAAGCCTTCCCTTTCCAAGATTTAAGACTAGAATTTCCGGGCCCGGCGCCATGGCCTAGCGGCTAAAGTCCTCACCTTGAATGCGCCAGGATCCCATGTGGGCGCCAGTTCTAATTCCAGCAGCTCCACTTCCCATCCAGCTCCCTGCCTGTGGCCCGGGAAATCAGCCGAGGACAGCCCAAAGCTTTGGGATCCTGCACTCACATGGGAGACCTGGAAGAAGTTCCTGGATCCTGGCTTCAGATTGGCATAGCATCGGCCGTTGTGCTCATTTGGGGAGTGAATCATCGGACAGAAGATCTTCCTCTCTGTCTCTCTTCCTCTCTGTATATCTGACTTTCCAATAAAAATAAATAAATCTTTTAAAAAACAAAAGACTAGAATTTCCTTAATTTTTGCCATCCGTTTGACATCCCACTCTCCTGGTAAAAATACAAGAATTTACACTAAAGGGGCTATTTTGTTTCATTAATTTCCCAGTTGCTTCACAAGAGCCATTAGAGTTTTTTAGGCCAATCACTCCATCCAAAGGCGGGAACACTGAGTTCCCCTTAGGGAGGGGAATTGTTGAGGTGAATTAAAGATCTTTGGGAATGAATCAGGCTCTAGGTTCCTAAGCCAAGTGGCCCTAGGTTTCCTCCACTGAGGACTTCTCAGTGAATGACAGCCATGCTGGGAAGTGATGGTCCCTGGAATGTCCCCTACTTGCTGTATATGACACAAGGCCTCTGACACATAATTCTCTCTAATCTCAGTTTCAATAGCATCACCTGCATCTCAGAGAGGAAGAAACCAATTTTGCAGATGCAAATATCCAACCGAACCACATGCAATTAACCCTATTCAAGCTTTTGACAAAAATGGCAATTTGCTGGTTTTCCACAAGCCTCAAAGCAGGTGAGTGGCTGGGCCATGCCATGCCTGAAGAGCCCTTTTCCATTTCTTGCAGCCTCACAGGGGACATAGCACAGTATCCAGCCCCTTTACTCACCAGGATCAAGGCCTCCCTGTCCACCACTGCACCTTGATGGGACCCACTCCCCTGGGAGCCCAGCACTCTGTCACACAATACAACCCATCTCCAGCACAACAGTCCCTGTCTTTTCCAATCTCAGCTCTCTCTCACTGGGACTCTGAGTGCCTCTAGGACTCTTTGAAGACACATTGTGCCTACACTGACCCTCCTACTGTCCTTCTCACACAGAGTCACAAGAAACCTCCCCCCACATTTACCAGTTTTTGCAATTTGTGTTGAGAATTGCCACTACCATGGTTTTACAAAGTTTGTCTACAGTGTTGAATAATCCAGCTTTTGAGGGGAGAAGTTTCACCACACTCCTCCTGAGTGTGAGCCAGACTCACTTCTTCTCTATTTGGTAATTTGTAATTATTTTGCATAATTACCAGACAGAACCAAAGAGGGAGATGGAGACAGAGATGGGGAGGAGGAGGAGGGAAGAAGAAAGAGAAATCCTGGATTTTGTCTGCTGGTCACATCATGACTGAGTCCTGGGACCAGGACAATCAATCTGCATCACCCACATGTGTGGCAGGGACCCAACTGCTTGAGTCATCACTGCGGCTCCCCAGGGTGCATATCAGCTGGAGTTGGAAACAGAGCACTCCCGTAGGGAATGTAGGCATCCATGTGGTGCTTTAACCATTGTACCAAACGTTACTTCTGACAAATAAAGCAGGGTAATGGTCTCCAACTTTCAAGATCAGGTGAGAACAATGCTGTGACTTCTAATCTGATTCTCTTACAGCACCTGCCTGCTCTGGGGGATGCCAGATCATATACAGCTCTAGGGAGAAAACCGTGTAGTGAGGAACTAAAGATTCCTGCCAACAGTCACAAGCAGAGACCTCAAAGCCTTATCAACTACAGCTTGATTTTCCAGAGCCTAAGTGAGAACCTCCAGCCAATTGTGAGACAGTAAATACTGTTTCAAGTAGGTGAGTTTTCAGTGACTGGAAACCAACACAAGCTCCTTTGACCTTCCTTGTCAGAAAGAGGTCATGCCATATTGACAGCCACATAATGCACACAGGCTTCTTCATGCATCTTCCCCAGTCATTCCCCATGCAACCTGCTCCAGTGGAAACCTACACACCCATGCTCCCCTCCCAGTATCCTTAAACCAGATGCCCATTGCTTAAGGGTTCTAATTAACCAAAAAGCAAACAAACCAATGAAAGATGAAACTGCAATAGTAAAATCTCCAAAAGATAGTATATCAGAGTAAACTGCTTCAAAGTTACTTTTACATGGCTACAACATCACTCAAAGAAATCATCTCACTGCTTTGAGCTTGTTCTCTGATTTAGAGCCACACAAGGATTTTCCAGCCCACTGAAATGCATGCTGACATTAAAAACATGTCAGAATGGGGACAGAGTCACAACACTTGAATATCAGAAAACTGAGTCCAGTTCTCCAAGGTGTGCACCTCACTTTGTGTAGGCAAATTATTTGGGACATCAATGTGGGGATAAAATCTCACAGCTGTGAATGTGTAAGGCCCCTTCTGGGTTATTTGGTGGTCACAGAATTCTACTGAATCAATTCAGTGTAAGCAGACTTTGGAGTCCTTTGGGAACCGAGGTGCTTGCTTGGTGTTGTTTTAGTCATAGGAGTGCTGTTGTGATAAGGACACTCATTTTGTCATTAGGACATTCAGACGGACACCACACGTGGAGTTTTCTCTCACATTCCCTTGGCTCATTCTGCTCCATTTCGAAGGCTCACATGCCCTTAACTAGGGTGTTAAATCACTCCAGTCTTTTTCCAATGAACTGGGAACAAGTTTTATTACTTGTGGCAGGTCTATCACATAGGATCCAAGGTGCTAGCCCTTCCTTGTTTGTAGTGTTGTTTATTAGGCTTCTAAATGACTTGGAATAGTGTCATTTCTAGCTTTTGTGAAACAGACAAGAAAATCAAGTGGAGCTGTACAGCTATTTCAAAAATAGCTCACAGCAAATAGCTTTGACTGTGAGCCTCATCAATCCTCCATGTTGATTTCATTGCACTACTCTGCCTGCCCCCCAAATGAACAGCTAATACTCAAGTGCATCGTCAGGAATCTAGGATGCGTGCTGGAGGAAGGATGCTGAGGATTGATTCATCCTTGGAGCCACCAGGCCTACATCACTGCTCACCATAAGCAGTGTCCTGAGAACATTTTCAGCTCCAGTTAAGAGTCCCCCGTGTGTCAGACCCCTGGCCCTCGGCTCCCAAAAAGGAAGGGAGCAGACAAAAGTAAATCCTAACTGGAGACAGAAAGAAGCATTGTTGGCTTTGATTTGGGGAATTACAGATGACAGAATTTTGAAACACACTGGTATGGGCTTCTTCCATTCATCAATCTCACTCACTAAATGGGATTTCTGAAGCAGCCAACTGGAAACATAATCTGTATTTCAAGAAAACAAAATCAGCTTTCATCACTCATATTTGGTGATTGAATGTCAGTACTAAAGCATGCAAAAGTAAAACAATTTGATACCAAATATTAAAAGCATACAGATGGAAAAAAGAAAAAGCCACATCAGAGACACCCTTTACTGTCACAAACTCTGAGACTGTAGTTGTATAACATTACCACTGTTTGCCTCAGTTTCATGACCTGTAAAATGGAGATATTATCAGAAATCTACCTTAGAGGACTGCTGTGAGAACTGAGTAAGATCACACATTACCACAACCCCCATCAGGTATGAAGCATAGAGCAAGCATTGGTTCTTACTGCTGCTCTTGCTTTGGTTAACATTCCATTCTATCTCTCTAGGCAGAGCCATACTGGGAGACTCACATAATAACTATATTGCTAGGGTTACATGGGATCTACACATTAGGATGACTCCCATGGCATTAGTCCAGATGGCCTGCGTGACCCTGTTTCTTTTATGGGAGAAGATTTTTATCAGTATGGCCACTCTGTTCTAAGTCCATCACTGGAAGACTCTTCTGGTCAAATGAGCATTTTCTGTGAACCCTGTCTTTCTCCTCCTTCTTTGCTTCCCTTATTAACTTACCAAATGCTCTAAATACTCTTTCTATATAGACTAATTTTTTTCTCCTTCAGGTCTCAATCTGTCGGTCAGGATCAATTTGTTTGAATCTCAAGGAACTCCCTTTACTTCCTATTTCCTGTAGAAAAATCTCATAATCACACTTTTTTTAAATCCAAAGAATTCAATTTAGATACTTAACAGGTTCTTCACAGCCTGGTAAAATATTCACTCTCTCTCTCTCTTTTTTAAGTTTGGTGAAATCCATTTGCCTTCAGCTTTAATGGTGTTGTTCATATCCACTTAAAATGAGATGAAAAGATCATCCTCAATGACTTATTTCTTGAGAGAATTGAAAATATTGTCATTATTATATATAATCCTGCTAGAGTTTAGGTTAGCTGTGGGATATTACAGCGTAACTCCCCAAGGAAATACATGTGAGATTAGAGAAAGCAATTGAGCAATTCCTGTAGTAACAGCTTTTATTATTTTTCTAGTGCCATTTTTAAAATTATTTTTGAAGCTGCTCTTACAAACACATAAATGATTCTATTTAATTGCACCTTTAGGAACATGTCAAGCCTGAGTATACTCCCGTATGAATTATAAATGACAAATGCAATTTCTCTGAAACGGGAACCTAACAGAGCTGACCAAGTTAGGGGTCTCTGGCTAACACTGGAAGAGATCTCTGCAGGTGCAATGTCCTCTGTATGTTCTATATTGTTCTGTTTAGACAGATGAGACAGAGGTCCATTAACTCACCCAAGTAACCAGATGAGTAAGAGTGCAACTTTTTAAATATTCATAGTCTATCTGAAAAGCAGAAGCCATTCTAAGTGTCTCAAATAAAGAGGGATTTAGTACAAAGAATTAAAATATAAAATTGTTGGGAGGCCTGGAGGTACAAGAGTGCCATGGTATGAACTAAAGATAAGGAAAGACAGAGAACTGTTGTTCTACTCTAGAACTTGCCCATTTCTGATACATACCCCGTGATCACTGCTCTTCCAACATGGATGGCCTTACACTTCTGCTGTTACAGCTGACTACAGGTGCCAGTGCTGCCAGCATTCAATAAAGTGTATTCTTCCCTGCCTGCACCGAAGTTCCCAAGGCTGATTTCATTAGAACTCAAATGAATCCCTGAGGGAGAGTTTGTAAAATGTAGTTCCAGTGACTTTCAAGTCCTGTGGTAGAGTAGACCAAGAGGTCTGTAGATACAATTCAGGAACTTATTAATTTGGATGAAAAAAAAATGACATTGCCATTACCCCTTGCTGAAACTTAGTGTCCACCACAGTTATGAGGTAGGTAACCACTCATAAAAGAGTCAATAGCACTGTGACATTTTTACTAATAGAAGCTTCAGATAAGCATTAACAAAGAAACCTATATTACTGTGTTACAAATTCAGTATTATATAAGTTCTCCTAACCAACAAAACTGGTTTCCTATGAAACTCTAGATAATTTACATAAGCCTGTTTAGAAAATTACTATAAGAAACAGTCCACAGGCTTCATTTAATTGTTGACAGATCTGTGGCCCACAAACATTAATTGCTCTTGACCTACAAGAAATAGGGATGACTCTGAGACCCAACATATAGACTCTGAGCTCTGAAATCCCCACCTCTTTCAGACTCCAGAAATTGTGCGTTAATCAGCAACTCTACTGGGCTTTGAGAGTTAGTGTAACCCTTTCTGGTTTTATGGATGCCAACAAAAACCCCAGGTTCCCACATTTCTTGACAATTGTGGGGCTGCTGGAGTCCCCAACAAACACAGCGGGAGTACTTCTTTCATCCAGGTGAGCATTCCTTTCCAAGAGTGGGGAGTGCCATCTTTCATCATCGTTAGAAAATTTCACACTACTTTCCCATGTGCTCATTGCCTTTTGATTTGCAACATGTCTGTCACACAGACCTCATTAACACTGTGGAACCAGGCAGAGTAATGATGTGCATAAACGAACATGTGCGAATTGAAGGTGTGCTTAAAAGAAGAAATAAAGATGCTATGCCAAGATTCTTTCCACGAAGTACCCACCTCGGCATGCAAGAATGTGCAGCATTTTCCTTCCTATCATCTTAAATCTTCAAGTATGGCTAAAACACAGATCTTTTCTCATGCTATGAGAATGACAGCAAGAAGAGACATCATCTAACAGATAGGGAAATCAAGAGAGCTATTGCAGTGCCTAAGCAGTCAACTGTGGAGTCAAACAGACTTGGGTTTATGTATTAATCTTTTTCATAGCATTTGTGTGACAAGAGGGTCACTGTGTTCATCGCTGGGTTAGTCATTTAGCCATTGGTTCAGCATCTACTATGCAGGGGGAACTTACTTGCCAAGGTGTTTCATTTTTAATAAGGTTAAAACACGTGAGATGTGAGCACACACAGTGGATATTATCAGCACAAACAGAGCCAAAGCTACTCAAGGTCACAAGATGGTATAGAGCCAGGTCTCAGACTCAGGAATTCTGGCACTTTCTGCATGTTCTTTTCTGTAAAGACCTCCTATGGGACAGCCTTCTTTCCTCTAGGACTTGGCTGGACATCTGGTAAACTGCCTGACCCCTTTCTAGCTTGTGCCCAGAAAATGAAAAAAGAAAACAGCATGCTTACATAACAAAGGCTCCACAATCAAGACTGGCTTATTCTATCACCAGAAAAAAAAATGAAAGAATAGAAGACGAGCTGAAGACATGTCAAGGCAGCTTTTCATCCGGCACCTGCTAGTAACCTGATTGTTGGACTTGCTGCACCTTTTGATATATTGGTTGTTCTCTTCTCTCATCCCCATCATTCATTTTTGGCATATGCTCAGCCAAGGCTTCCATTCAAATCATAATCATCTTTGGGAAACTCATTTCCAGGTGACTCAACAGACTCCAAGAAATTACATGTTCCAGAGCTGTCTTGTCATTCACTTGAGGCTCAGTATCCTGCCTACTTCAGCGGGCTCAGAAAGGGAGCACACGGGACACAATTTGTGTTTTCGAATATCTTGTAGGACAGAGGACAATTTGTGCATACAGGCTGTCATGGGACAAACCCAGGATTCAACAGCCCATGGCACCAGATGTGATCTTAACGGAAGAGGCAATCGGAGAAACTGGTCCATGAGTGAAGACAGAGAACAAAGTTCAGAAATTGAAACAGTATGAGGAGACCCGGAAAACGAGAGGGGTAGAGTGGACTTGAGAAACTGAAAGAAACTGACAGTGGTAAAACTACAGACACTAAGGAGCAACAATAAGGCCAGAAGCAGATACAGGAAGGCCACTGAATGTTAGCTAAAGTGCTAGACTTCCTCCTGAGAGCAAAGGATACAGGAGCAGTGGAAATGCCGACTTCATGGAAAGAGCAGTGCTTAGAGCTTGAGCTTATCTGCATTGGAAGGCCAATTCAACAGAGGACCTAGGCCACTTATGATGGGATCAGTCATGTTTTATCTCATGATGGATTTCAGTTTTGGCAAGTCAAATGTCACATCAGTCTTTTCTCCATTTAGTTCTCATTTTCATTCTTTCTTTTACTGAGCTATAAAGGTGTCCACTCGTCACCTAATATCCACCACACATCAGCTATTTCTTCTCCTGGCATCTGCAACGGTTTTCTGCTCCATAGCAATGACCACTTCAGCTGTTCAGTCCCAACCTCTTTGAAATTTTTTTGAGTTCATGAATACCATAGTCTCACAGAACCCAAGCCCTGTTGCTTCTTGTATCCATGAGTTTATCCTATACTCTCTGTCTACCGAAACCCCAGAGTCCCACTGCCTGGGCCATTCTTACTCATCCTGTAAGAATAGTTCAATCCATCTCCCGTAAAGTCTGCATACATCCTTCTCTAAACCTGCTTGCTTTGGCTAATTTCTCATCACTATAATGAAATAAATACTTTGTAAATGAGAGTTTATTTTCACTGATGGTTGTGAAGGTTCACCATCCAATATTGGGCATGTTCCATCAGCTTGGGCTTTGGTACTGACTAAAAAGCAGGGCAGAGCATCCATGGCAAGATAGGATGTGTGCTTTCTGTCTATGTCCCTGTGGTCTCCTATGAGGTCCCTGGGGTTTAACTATGGGGATTTTACTCTAAGGACCTAATACAACCCAAATATGTCCAGAAGGTCTCATAAACAAACACCATAATTGGATTGAGTTTCCACCCTCTCAGAGTCATTTACCTAAGATTTGGGGCAACAGACCTTTAACGTGTAGGTCTTTGGGAAACATTAAACAATCAAACTACTATCTAAACAACAGTGCTGCAGCAGTATCAGCTTGAACTTTTCCAGCAGCATTTATCATATTCAGCCGTGTATGTTCATCCATGCCTTATTTTTCTGTCTCCAGCAAATAACTAATCCTTTAACACTAAAGGTGTGCCTTTTGGATCAAGACTATTGAGGAATCTCACCCAAGACCTTGGACGGAGGATATGCTCTGTCAATCACTATTTAAATTCTATGAGATTCTGAGTCTCCTGGAATTTCAATAAAATTTTGTTTTGGATTAAGACAGCTTACTTTTTTCCCCTAAGGATTTCTGCATCAAAAAGAAGCTATTTTATACTACACTGACCTGGAGCCAGTCATTTTCATAATGGAAGGCCACATAGTGGAACTTATGATCACAGCTGAGAAGGTAGTGATGGGTACTTACCAACCAGTGGGGCTCATGTGAGACACAGCAAGGATTCCTGGCTGTACCTGACAACTGAATGACCTCACTGTGCCTTAATCACTCAGTAAAAATGAGTTGCTGAAGGAAAATACAGCTCTTCTACCGATGGTGCTGCCAACAGACTGCTGGCTGGAGGGTTTCTCCACAAATGAGACTGGATTTCAACTCAGCCATTAATTTAATCTTCTTTCCTCTTCTGACTACTAAGACATTCCCAATTAGAGAGGTTCAATATTTATTGATTTAGCCTAGGGTGAGTTCCGCCTAGTTCAGTTTGCTTAGCACTCAGGGGCTTCTGGGAACATGAGAATGTCAGTGTTAAATTCAGGAGAGTAACAGAAAAATCAGGACAAGTTGGATACCTTAGTTCAACAATATAGACAAACACACTACTTTCTGCTAGGTGCTAGGCTAGAACACCTACAGACGTGGACATGGGTAAGCTACAGCTGCTGCCTTCAGGAATGTCTCTGCATGAAGGAAAAAAAAAAAGCGAGAGCAAAATAAATCCTGACACTCTCATCTAGTCCTGTCTAAAGTGGTGAGTCCAAGGAATTTCAACAACTAAAAGCAACCAAAATATAATTCCAACTCTTTGTCTCTCAAAGAGTACCAAGGACTCCAGTTCACCACCTACATTCTCTTTTATTAGTCTTCTTTCAAATCTCCTGTCTCCTAATTCCTAGGCTGTTCCTTCCTCCTCTTGCTCCTGAACATGCAATACCATATCCCTACTACCAGAACTGCCTGAGACAATCAGGCCCCTGGCCCACTCCAGGAAATACCGTTCAGCAACTCCACACCCTAACTCCCAGATGGAAACCCCTGGGGAATCATTTTTTCCTTCACAGTGACTGCTTTTCTTGCAAGAAATTCTCTCCCTCATTTTACATAGGGCGACCTTTGCAAAAGGCTCTGCTAATTGCCTTGATGAGGATCATGCAAGCACAGCATAGCAACAGAAGCAAGCACTTAGTTCAAGAGTCAAGCAGGAACTTGGTGACTGCAATGACAGTGGGCTATGTCCTCCAGATCTGGGTTTCTGCCCCACTCTTTCAGATCCAGAAGAACTTGACCTATAGAGGAGGAAGACCCTGAAGGCTTCATTCACCTAACTCATAAGCAAATGGGCTTGAAAACAAGGTGAGATGCACCAGCCAAGGCCAGAGTGGTCTATTTTCTGGACCACTCAAGAAAAATAGATCATTAATGGGAAATTAGGACAAAGGGATACTTGAATTTTTAGGGCATCATCTTTTTTGGACACGAAAAATTCTGTCTCAGAAGAAACACAAGAATTTGTCACAGTTAAATCATAGCAACATATTGATTGGCTAACCAGAACAGGGAAATATGTCCTGCCATGGAATTCTCACTTTTATACTTTCATGTCCTTTTGCTGACATTCTTCATGAAACATTATCATGATCATGAGGTTGAACAAGCTAATGTAAAGTCAGGCTGCCTGGATTGGGTCCACTGGCTGACCATGAGATTTTCAACAAGTTATGTTACCTGACTGAGCCTCAGTTTTGATATTCAGGGAAAAATTACTTGACAAGGTTACTTAGATACAATGAGGTATTAACTGCTAACTGCTTAGACTAGTTCCTGATACATGGTGAGCATCATAAGAATGCTGACTAACTACCTTCATTACCTTAAATATCATCTTATCTGCACTTGCTTGGTGCCTAGCATGATACTCACTAAAAGTTCCAAGAGGCAAGCAGCTTAAAATCATTTACTGTTCACAGTCAAGGAAACTGAGCCTCAGAGAGCAAAGTCACTCATCCAGGTCACACCCTGATAGATGGCAGTCAGGTGCTAAGGCCAGTTTGTTCCATCTTCCAAGCGCTTGCTTCTGCTGCCATTCTGTATTCCCTCCCTAAGTACTGGAGAACTATCCCTGGGGAGTTTGTCTAAAATACTCAGCTGGAACATGTCTCCCCTGTAGGTTGCATGGAATTTTGAAACTGTGTCTCAGGAAGAACCTCTGGAAGCTACAGATTATCTAAGGAGAGACATACCCCTGGAGCCAATCAGCCTCCACCTGGATCTTTGCATGCAGACTAGTCAGCATGAGCTCCTAGCAGAACATACGGTGGGAGCCAGCAATGTCAACTCTGCTCCCAGTGTCAGTTCAGCAGTCTGCTAGCTTCCAGACACCCTGCTGTTCATTGCAAGAGTGCTTCTATGATACAGTACTGCCTGTCCTTGCTGTCTCAGGTGCACAGAGCCTGCTCCCACTATGGGCCTCCCTCCTTCTTCCCAGGTGAGGGATGCATGTTTGCCTCTAAGAGCAGCCTCAGAAAGAGTGTTAGGCAAGGGAGCAGACAGGCTATTCCCAACCTAGCAACACAGCCATCTCTGAGGACTAACAAGAACAGTAGCAAAAACAATAGTGAATCTGACACATACACAGGAAGTAACATGAGTTGCAGGAGTGACTGAGTGTAGGATGCTGTTTTAGCCAGTTCTATATGTCACCCCATAGACTCCTTACAGTAATCCTCAAACACTACAAACTCCACTGACAAAAGTAAATGAAATCCAGCCCAGAAAGGAGAGGTGATTACTCAAATAGCCACTGCCCCCTGGCACAGCAGAGGTGAAACCCTAGGTCTATGACCCAAGTCTGCAAGTCTCTCCCTGCTACCTCTGGCTCATAGACATCTGGCCTAAGGGAGCCTCCAGCCCTTTTATTCCCTAGCTCTGTGAACACGACTTGTCAGTAACAGAACTTCGTTTTCTCTGTTCCATCGCTATTCCCTGCCCCTTGTCTTCCTGGACTTGGTGAAATGGACTAAGAATTCTCCAGAGTATATCTGAACAAAGCAAGGGCTGCCCAGTGCAAATGTTTCAGAGGTAATTTGCACAAACAGATGGACCTGCTCCAAGGTCACAGACTGTATTACAGCTTTTCATGGGAACATCTGCCAGACTTTGCAAGCTCAGCAGTCAGGTGGTATCCCAATGCTCGGTAAAATGCCTGGTAAAACGTCTCTCCTTAAGTGACTCTGGCTACAACCCAAATGTGCTTCACTAGAGCTGCCGCCCTCGCTACCTGCCTGGGCCTGAGACTCGTCACTGGATCCACTCAGGTACAGCCTCTGCTTCCGCTGGGGACTTCTTTACAACTCTTTAACTGTTCTGCCACAAGAATCTGCCCAGGGATCTCCTGGGGACACTGTGGTGGATAACACGAGCCTCCATGACAACCAGCCACTCTCACTGGTATGTTTGGAATTGAATTCTGCAACTCAATCCCACAATAAATCCTGTTGTGTGTTATTCATGTGCAGCTATTCACCACAGTTTAGATTATTTCTCTGAAATGAGGAGGAATCTCCCAGCACATGGGAACTGGTCTTTGCCAGTGACTTCTCAGCAGAGGAATACACGGACTACCAACTTGGTCACCTCCTCTGTCCTGGAGCTCCTAACCCAATTTGTGGCTCACTTTTCCTGGAGGCCCTAGGGTTAGGCTATGCAAGGTTACAAGGAAGGGCACTGCAACTTGACAGTCATGTCTGATTCCAACTTGCTCCTATGTCGGTCCTGTGACAGAACCAACTTGCTAGGCTATCTGAACCTGGATTTCTTCATCTAAAATTAAAGAAATGGTTACACAATTCTCACAGAGCTATAGTGTTAAGTGACTTAATGCATTAGAAGATTAGCATGAACACAGGAAGCATGAGGATGTCACTTAGTAACTGCAAGGATCTCACTTCCTCTTCTAGGATGATGGTTTTCAAGTCTGCAGTTCCATCACTTCCTTCCTCCTGGATCTCTATCTGGGAGTGTACAGATACCTTGGGTCTCAAACTAACCACAAGCGAAGCTCCTCTTTTTCAAACTAGCATGTATCCGAGACCTTTGCAGCCTGGTCCACTCCTGCCCTGCTATATATAACCTCAACTCTTCATTGTACATGACCAGTTAGCTTCCCTACATTGCAAATCCAAAATAATGTTCCATGTTATCTCTTGCCCAGTTTTTTGTGCTAACTCATTTCTATTTTTTTTTTCCATTCAAGCATCTCTTTCTACAAAAGCCTTGCCAAAACTCCCTCCCATCCCGAGCTGGATCATGTGAGCACCCACAGCCCTTGTCCTCCCACCCCATCACGGCCTGTGTCACACTGGACCTGAATGGTCTATGTAATAAGTAAGTGCTTCCATCTGTCATCTAGATTGTATGCAAAACAAAAACAAAAAACCCTTTGTTTCGTCGTTTGGCAATTCACCTTGATTTCTATTTGAGCTAATATTAGTTCATTAAGTAAACTGAGTTTCTCAGTCAAAGTGAACTTAACCATGGTCACCACAGCTCCCAAAACTTGAGTCTGGCCTCTAAGGAGCCCAAACACTGTCGTGGCGTAAGTGGGATAGGAGGATCTTGAGATCCTTGGCTATCATCATCAACTCATGCCAGCAGCTGCTGGGATAAATCCCACCCTCTGATCCTATCAGACTATAGAGCACTTAGTCGGCCCCAGGATCTGCCTCTCCAAGCCCAGTACGGTTTTTGGTTACTTTCACATCTAGCTGGGTGCAGAAAAAACACCTGCCTGTTGTTCATGCAATGCTGCGTTCAACAAGAGGTCTCAAGGCCATCCAACACAGACCCGCCTCACATCCATCTCCACTGCCTCAATGCACTAGGAAAACCCAAGTGCAGCCCAACAGACCTTGTCTTCCAAGCTCCACCCACAAATTTAGGTTCTGATATCTTCCGATTACCTACTTGAAAATGCTGTCAGTTCCCTTACACATCATCCTTACAGCACATCCCTGAGTCATGGACCCTGTCTAAGGAAATAGTACCGACATATATTTCTTTTTGCTTCCCTGCCAATTTACCACCATTGATGCAGAAAATATCTCAGAAAACAGGAAAATAACAAAAGAAAACAACCCTGTGATAGATCTTACTTTCAGTAGATCCTGAATTCCTTCAAGGCAAAGACTTACAGGATCCCAAGTTCCTATGCTCCTCAATTTCAAAAGTATTTTCTTTCAAACTGCTATGTTACCCTGAGTTTTCAAACATATTTCAGCATTCAAACGCCAAGACCTGACTCCTATCTTCTTATATTCTGCTGTAACAGACCACCAGTGAAGGAAAGAGCCTCTCAAGGGACAGGGAAGCAGGCAGAGGAAGCATGGGCATTCAATACATTATGAAGAGTAAACATACAGAACCAGTCTCTTACTGCTTCTGTCAACTTGCCTGACTCTCCAACAGACTAAATGCTCTGGATCTGATTAAATTATTTGTTTCATTGAAGATCACCATTTGCTCAGTGAACCTTAGTTGGAAAACATGACTGGTTCCTATTCACATTGACTATTAAATGGAGTTTGGATGAATCACGCAAGGGGAGCAAAGCTCTCTGGAAAAGCTATTAAGATGACGGAGGCAATCAGTTAACTACTCTTCTTTCTTCTACAAGATCTTTTTTCTTTTGAAAGCATTCCCTAAGCTATTACTATGAATCAGACACTTGAGACATATTACATTCCTTATCTCACTTAACTCCCATCCTAGAAGGGAATGGAGTCTGCTGGGAATGAGATCCCTGGCCCCGCGGGCCCACTTTCCCCACTGTGAAATGAGACATCTCCGTTCTCACACAGAATGGTTACATTCAGAGCTCATCAGCTCAGTTAGGACACAGGAGCAGGCAGGAAGTCTGGCCCTGAGCATCTTCCCTAGAATGTGTGGCAATGGCCTTATTAGAGATGCAAGGGGAAAACCTAGGAACATATTTATCATTACATTTCACGTCGTGTATGATCCACTTTTGTGCTGAGATAAATTCACAAGTTAATATGGAGAAGCTGGTCATAATTTCAGGAAGACTCCTGGAAACCTCATATTGCAACTGCCCTCGCACACAAAATTTGACTTTCAATCAATGCAGCTGAAATATGTGGCATAAAAATTTTATTGCAAAAGAAAAATGTGTGTGCCAGAAGGTAGCCTCTTTTATGAGTTAATTATTTACTCTTAAAGGGAAAATATCCCCCACGTAAATCATAGGTGAACTGTTCCTTAGATTCTGACTAGAGTCTAAGCACAGCTCTGCTCTCTAAAACCAAATACAAGTCGTGCATTCAGACTTACCCCACAGCCATGGCTGTCCAAGTGTCTCATAAAACTGGAAACTAGGAAAGAGGCTAGGGACAGGGGAATGGCTGCTAGACTTGTTCCCCACACTGCAGCTCCACAGGACTCTCTCCTTCCTTACTTGCTAAGCCAGTGAGTGACCTGAACTGGTCTTCCTATCTCTCCCCTGGGGATAGTCAGACCAATCCTTCCTGCAGACCATGGTAGGCTCTATTCGTAGAAGAGGGGTATGCACTGCCGATGGCCCTGTCCTCGTGAGACGAGAGAAGGCAGCTGACTGCCAGGCTTATCCACCCTGTCCCTCTTGTAGGAAAAAGAGAATGAAATCTAACCTTTCTATGTGTTCTCTGTATACCAGTATGTACTCTAAGTAGTTTACAAATAATAACCCCAATCCTCAGACAATCCTGATACACAGGTTCTATTATTGTTTCCATCTTACACATAAGGAAATTGAGTCACAGAGTGGCCAAGGCAGTGGCCCCGAAATAGACATCTGTTAAACTGGATCCTAGGTCAGTCCATCTGGCTCCAGGATCTCTGTTCCTAAAACCCTGACAGAGGTCGACTCCCAACCCACCTAGGAACCTTGTAGGCACACGTTCCTCTCCCCAGAACAGGGTCTACTGTGGGATCTGGCACCACCACCCAACTGGAAACCATTATTAGAGGTCCTACTGAGACACAAAATGTGCTAAACTCTCTCCCCTCTGGGGTCATTCAGAGCAGGTAAGTCCTTCCTCATGGAGCAGGTCATGGAGCAGGGCATATGCTGAAGATATTTCTCCAATTTCCTGTAGGTCTTTATTCTTGAAAAAGAAAGACACTCAGACCTCTCAACTTTTTATCCCATGGAATGTGCCTAGGATTCTTCTAAATGCTTGTCACCTACCTTCATGTACCTTTGATGCTGTGTCTAGAAATGGACAGTGTGTGACTGGACATCCAAGTACAAAGTTAACACAATGCAGGCCATCTAGGACAGCAGTCAGGACAGCCATTCCCAGAAGCAGAACCACGCCCCACATGTTCAGAGCACAGCTAGCAGTCAGGCCTGTCTTCAGTCACCATGCATCCTTCTGAGCCCAGCTGAATTCAGGCCTAGGATTCAAAGGATCTGGGAGGGTATCACTCTTCCCTCCAAGGGAGACTCAGCCCACCCCTACCCCCACCACCACCAGAGGAGAACCAATGTCTTTAGGTCATTCTCTCTCCTAACACCATAACCTCCCTCTGCGTCAGCTTCTCTTATCATTCTTCAGTCCATTTGTTCAAATACATAGCAATGTCATCAAAACACAAATCAAGGTTAGAAAATATTACAACTATTTAAGAGATAGGAAAAAGTGAAGATACACTCTATTTCTTCAATGTTTTGGAGTATCTGCAGAGATAATTCATCCAGATTGTCTCTTTCTGCTTGTAAAAAAATTATGATTGTAACTTTACCTACAGTAGGAGTTCAGAGAGTGCTTACAGAATTTAAATAAAGCTGCACGTGTACATGATACATGCATATATGATCGCTGGTGGCGAGGATTAGGTGCTTTCACAGTACGTTCTGCACAAGGAAGGCAAAGGAGGCGGCCCATGCTTTACACTCTCAACCTGCAGCACGCTCACCCACCTTTCCGATCCTCTCATTTTATCCCTGGGACAGAATTGACAGAGTAACAAATCTGGCAGTTTTCAAAGAAACATTTAGCTAAAGCAAATCATCTGTAGATTTTTTTTTTTCTCAAGGACATTCTTTATTCTGGCTGAGCTGTTGATTTGGGGGGAAATACTGAATACCAAATGGTTTATTTTAATAATAATTGCCTTAGATGAAGGTTTTATTTCCATTTCCTTTGAATTTGTACCATTTTTCTCGGCAACAAATTATTTAACCCTCAACTAAGAACAAAGAATGAAGAGTGAATCTATTCTCTTAAAGAGTTATTTAAAAAAAATACACATCATCTCTTATCTTTGAGCAGAGTTCTCCTTTCCCTGCATACAACTGCATCATGCATCCCCTAGAAACTGCCTTTGCCTGCAGCGCCACATCCCATTTGGGCACGGTTCACTGTCCTGGCTGCTCCACTCTCGATCAAGCTCCCTGCCTATCACTGGGAAAGCATCAGAGAGCCCCTGCATCGGCGTGGGAGGTCTGAAGGAAGCTCCTGGCTCCTGACTTCAAATAGGCTTGATCCAGCCATGACAGCCATTTGGAAAGTGAGCCAGTAGATGGAACGCCTCTTTCTTCCTTCCTTTCTCTCTCTCTCTCTCCTTCCTTCTGTAAATCTGCCTTTCAAATAAACATAAATAAGTCTTTTAAAAGAAGAGTGTCAATGGAAGCAGCTGAGATGATTACAAAGATATGGCAAAAAAAAAAAAAACAGATATGGTACATTGACAAAATTATCCACATCAGCCTAAGCAGGTGGTTCATGCCTTTATATGATGCATTTTCCCAGCCTGCTTTTGGAATAAAACACTGTGTCCTGCTGAGCCCTGTGAAAATCCGATAGCTCCAGGGATCTGGATGTGAGCTAAGGTATCACAGGGGCCTGCAGCCTATTCAACAATCCCTGTGAAATTGAAAAGTGATGAAATCCTGCTCTATGCTGCATCTTCCCCCCTCACCTGAGGCCCTATTCACTGAATAAACATGTACTGGCTTCTGCAGGAGAAATGAGTTAAACTGACATGCTCTGACCTGTAGAGCACAGTCTACACCCTTCTCATACAGAACGGCAGATTCTTCCTCAGTCAGCACACAGTGCCAGAGTGCCATCCACCCATGCCAGGGACAAAGATGGACTCCAGCACAGAGGACACAGATGGTCCCGGAGCCTCCAAACACCACACCGGCCCTTTCCACCAGCAAACCCTCAGTGCCAATCTGTCTCACAGCACATTCTGTATGATGCTTCTGGGTCCCACCAAGGCTAGCTTCAGCTCGTAAGATGGCAAAGTCAGTGGGAGTTGAGGAGTGCCACCATAATGCTCATCAAATCAGCCGCTCTCTCATGATAAACACAAATGTACAACCAATCTACATTAACTAAAGCCCACCTTATCTGTTTTAACACGTGTGAATCGTGTTTGAAAATGAATTCCACTGCCAAAAGTAATACAAGATAAAGTACAACTCTGATAAAGGCCTGCTTCCTGTTGCATGTCTGAGGGTTAGTCCCTAATGTCTTGAATTTCTGACACTGTTGGATTTTCAAGACATAGTGGCCAGTAATATGAATTATTAATATTGGTGTGTTTTATATTTAAAAATATTTCAGAAATTGGTTGCCATTACAGAAGCAATTAGAAGCCAAGGCTCACCGTTATTCTCAAAGGGGAGTTTGAGTTCTCACTGCTCACTGCAGGGAGGTGTGCACAGAAAGTAGGAAAAACGTTCCCACAATTTTTTAAGCTTTCCACCGGCAATGTCTCTTCACTCTGTCCCCTAATCCTTTCTGACACTGATGAAATCAGTCATTCCCAAGGGGCCACTGGAATGCAACCTCTGCCCCCGCCTGAGAACACTCTTCTTCATCCAGCCCCTCTCCTACAGTTGGGTTTTTCAGAGTCCTCGCAGGCCTGTGGACGTTGTGGCCACCAGAGTTTTTCCCATAGTACAACAGATCAAGCCCCACTGCTGGCACAATGTGTAGCTGAGCATGTTTCAAATAATTTCACAGTAGAACTTGTGGAGTGTGAACTGAAGTACTACAAGGTAACGGAGCCTGGAAGATAAGCACATTCTGGAGCTAGACTGACTCTTATTCCTGGTTTCTCTGCTGACTTACTACATGACCTTGGGAAAACGACTTAACCTTTTTGAGCTTCAGTTTCATCATTTTCTAAAAAGGATCACATGAATACCAGCCTCCTGGGAATCTGGAGGATTTAATTGGAATAATATATGTAAAGCACTCAGAGAGTATCTGGCACTCAATAAATGTTAGCTATTATTTTTCATTAGTGAAGTTCACAAATTATTTGCTTTCACTAAATTAAGAAGGCTTCATCCTCACTGGTTCCCTTTCTAGAAAGACATGGAAAGGATAAAATTATGGACAGGCTACGGAAATTGTTCATAATCCCTGGAATATCAAGCCATGTGCGAGGAACACATAAATATTATTCTTCCTGTGTTGGTGGGAAAGGGCTTCAGACAAACTCCTCCAGGGACAGCCAGAGGCACTTCCTTAGGGGGAATTCTCAGCATCTACTCCTCTCTTTATTTTCCCTCTTTTTTTGTTTATTTCCTTTCTTTCTCTCTTCCTTCAGATTTCCTTTTTTCTTGCCCTTTCTTATTTTTTTTAAATATTTATTTGCAAGGTAGCAGGACTGACAGCAAGGGGACACACTGACACAGACTGCTCCTGTTCACTGATTCACTCCAAAAATGCCTGTAAGAATCAGTGCTAGGACAAGCACAAACTGAAGCCAAGACCTCACTGAGGCCTCCCACCTGTACGGCGGGACGTGGTACCTCCCAGTGTACTTGGGATACTATACCACCTGACGCCTCTCAGGGAGCACATTAGGCAGAGGCTAGGACTTGAACCAAGGCACTATGGCATGGGATGTGAGGCCAGTCACTTGCCTCCTTCTTTTAAAGCACACTATGTCTGGATTCAAAAAATTATCAATAAGAACACATGGATTTTGGAGTCAGAGTTATATTTCATAGCTTGGTTAAGTGCAAATTATCTGACCAGAGGTAAGTTTTCATTCTTACTTCTGTGAGATCATCTAATGCAGACTTTGGTGGATTGTTACCAGGATTAGGTCAAAATACAAACAGCACTGCATTTGGCTTTTTTTCTCTCTTGTGTAATAAATAACATTTGAACCTCAACTTCCTCATGAATACAAGGTTTTTTTTTTTTAAAAAATTCTATTGAGTGGTCATCGGCAAAGGACAAGCTCCATCTCTTAAATGTGTGAATGTGAATGGTGACGTGTGTGCATCTGTGAAATCACCAACTCCATGAGAAGGAACACATGGCCATCATCCCCAAAGTTCCCTCTTGCACCTTTGTGATTTTTCTTTTCTGCTCCTCACTAACCCATTCTCACCTGTGAATTCAAATTTGCATTTATGTTTCTATATACTTTCCTAAAATTTTACATAAATGACAGCATATGATGTTTCATTACTGTTATATAGAAACATATTTCAAAAGCCACCTAGCATGTATCTATAGCTTATTATTTTTATTGCCAAGTAGTATTCCTTTGTTTGAATATAGCATTGGAAGCTTATCTCTTTATGGGCATTTGGATTATTTACACCTCGGGCTATTCCAACTAAAGTTGCTTTAAGCATTTGCACACAAGTGTTGCTGGATGTAGGCCTTCATTCCTCTCATGTAAATTCTATTCCTAAGAGCAGAATGGCTGGACAATTGGCTCTAGGTTAGCTTTTAAAAAGTCATACAACAGCAGCAGAACAAAACACTGCTTTCATGATGGGCTCTACCATTTTACATCTCTGCAAGTAGTGCAGAAGAGTTGCAGCTCCTCTCCCATCTCACCCACGTTAATTTTATCCACTGAAATCAGCACACAGTATTTCTCAACATGACCTTTACCGCACTTCCTGAATGACTGACCTTGTTGCCCAGTTTTCCAATCACTTATTTATCACTGTTATCTTCACAGGAATGGATGACCTCATCTTTTGCTCATATTTCTATTGGATAGTTAATTTCCTTATTTTGTGTTTATATATATACACATATATACATACATATACATATATATACACAAACACACACACACACACATATATATATATATATATACTATTATCATAATCAAGTTATGTAGGTATAGAGGTACTTCCCTGCCCTTCCCTTCCTCCCTCAACATTTTCCCCTCGTGCTATTATTCCCCAAATTACCACAGTATAGTCCCTTAGTAACAATTACAAGATTAAGTTTCTGTTATTTAAACATATCATGACATGGTAGGTAAAGGCAAAGGTAGAAAATCTAGAGCCATACTTTCATTTGGGAGTAGAAATGCCTATTGCAGTATAACTTTACTTGCCAATATGGGAGGCTCTGTTATAGAGGTCATTTGTGAGAATATATGTATACACTTGATTACCTTTGCACATAGGCTGTCTTACACCGGAGAGAAGCTCCTTTGACATTCTGAACCTTTATAGCTTTAGGTTTTATTGTTAGGTTTTTGATTCTTTATCAGTTAACATTTTGCATGTGGTGTGAGACAGAATCAAAGTCCTTGTTTACTTTGTTTTGTTTTTACATCTGGATGTCAATTTGTTTTAGCACCTTTGCTGAAGACTACTGTTTCTTCACTGATTTGCTCTTGTACGTCTGTCAAAAATTAATTTTCCATATACGTGCACATCTAATTATGGATTCTTTATTCTGTCACTTTTTTTTTTACTTGCGCTAACCCCATACTGTATTGACTTACAGCTACTTTGTAATGTCTGCAAAGAATAGCACATATTCTGCCAGATTTTCTACAAAGTTAATATTGTTATCTGTAAGTAAACATGATTTTATTTTAGCTAATACAAATGCCTTTAACTTCTTCCTCTTGCCTATTTACAGTGGAAAGAAGACCTACCACAATGCTGAAAACACATGGAAAGTGGAGACGCCCGATCATATTCCTGTCATCGGGCAGAAAGCTTTCAGTCTTTCCCTGGCAAGCACCTGCTGCGTAGGTATTTTGTGGATACCTTTTCATTTGGAAAAAATTTTAGCAAGAACAGAGTTCTGGATTTTACATAATATACCTGTTAACTCACATAGTGAGGTGATCATGTTTTTATAGTTTAGGTTTCTTCACACAAAGAAATACAGTCACTCACTTTTGAACATTTAAACAATTTTGAATCTCTGGGAGAAGTCAACTTAGTTATAATCTATCATTTATTTAAATACTGCTGCATACAGTTTGATAAAATTTTGTTTACAACACTTATCTGTGTATTCATAAAGAATATCAATCTGTTGTTTCTTTGAATAATTTCACTGATTTTGCTGGAAAATTAATTCTAGTCTTATAGAACTAGTGAGGAAATATCTCCTCTCTTACATGTTCATAAAAGAGTTCAAGTAAAATTGGCATTTTTCCCTTAAATACCTGGTAGAATTCACCAGAAAGTCACCTGATTATTGATCTATCCATAGAGAAAAAGGTTTTAAAAATCAGTAAGATGGGGAGGACTACTCAATATATCTATTTCTTCTTGAATTAATGTAATATTTTGAGTCCCTCAAGGGATTTGCCCACTTAACATCAATCATCAAATTTGTAAACATAAAGTTATTAATAATATTCCTGAACTATCCTTTTAGTAACTGTATAACCTATAGTGGTATCACCTCTCTCAGTCCTTGCGCTAGTACTTCATGTCTTATTTCCTTTCCCACCAACTGGGTGGCTACAGATTTCATTTCATTGATTTTCTCAAAACGTAAGATTTTCATCTCTTTATTTTTCTTTTATATATTTTTTAGTTTCAGTGACCTCTCTGAATTTTATTGTCTTTTTATTTTTTCTCATTCTGCTGCTTCAATTGTTCTTCTTTTTCTATTTTTAAGGTTCATTCTTTTTTATTGAAAAGGCAGATCTGATTTGCAGAGAAAGATGTTCTATTTACTGCTTCACTCCCCACATGGCTATAATGGACAGAATTGAGCTGATCTGAAGCCAGCAGCCAGGAGCTTCTTCCAGGACTCCCACATGGGTGCAGGGTCTCAAGACTTTGGGTTATCTTCTACTATTTTCCCAGTAAGCAGGGAGCTGGATAGGAAGTGGATCAGCCAGGACTTGAATTGGCACCATTTGAGATCTTGGCACTTGCAAGGTGACGATTTAGCCATTGACAGTCATGCCAGGCTCAAACTTCATTCATTTATGAGCTATACTGTTTCGTATTATTAGAATTTAATGCTAGGTAAAACTAAATAAAATACTATGTAACACAATCTAACACTCTGGAACATCACATTTTTACTTTAACTCATTTCGCAATAATTTCTATTTTCCCTTCTGCCTTCTTCCTTGAGCCATGTGCTACTTAGAGATAGGTGATCTATTGTCCAGACATTAGGGGATTTGTCAGAGATCCTTCCATTACTGAGTTCTAATTTAATTCCACTGTGATCAGGCAGCATACCAGCATCATTATAAAAATGTATTTTATGGCCCAGTATATAGCCTTGCTAAACATTATTTGTGTGTGCTTGGAAAGAACATATGTGTTCTACTGATACTGGGAGGAGAGCTAATAAACACCAATCAAGCCAGGTCATATGATAGTGCTATTCAGATTTACCAAATACTTGCCAGCTTATTTTTATCAATTACTGAACAGGGTATTAAAAATCTCTGGATCTAATTATGCTTCTGATTAATTTCCCGCTATTTCTTCAATTTCTGCTCTGTGTACTTTGAAGCTGTGATATTAGGGTGGATCAACATTTAGGACTGTTGTGTTCTTTGATGTATGGACCGCTTATCATTATGAAATCTCCTTCTTTATTCCTGGCAATATTACTTGCTCTGAAATATATTTCATCTAATATTAATATTGCCACTCCAGCTGTCTTTTGATGAGTGTTACTAAGATACACATTTTGCCATTCTTTCACTTTTAACCTATTTGTTTCTTATACTTCTTGTAAGCAGCATATTACAGGGTCTCCTATTTTCATCCAGTATCTGCTCTTTAACTGCAATAATTTCATTTAATGTGATAACTGACAGGATGAGAATTTATTCATCTTAGTACTTGTTTCCTATTATTTCTCTTGTTCTTTATTTTCTTTTCCTTCTTTTGTCTTCTTAGATTGAGTTAATTTTAATTAATTTCTTGGTTGGCTTATTAGCTAGTTAGTTGTTCCTTCAGGGTTTACTGCACACCTTTATCGTATCACAGTTTACTTCCAACTGAGACAATGAAGTATATTTGAAAAAGTTTAAGACTCAAACAATAACATACTTCTGTTTCTCACCTATCAGTTTTTATACTTTTATTGTCATATTTGCATATTTATGTATGAAGTTCCCAATGCACTACTGTAACCTCTGTTTAAATAGCAAATGATCTTTTAAAAATATCTAAATATTAAAAACTCAGGCCTTTACTATGGACTAGCTGGTAAACCTGTCGCCTGCACTGCTGGCCTTCCATATGAGTGCCAGTTCAATTCCTGGCTATTCCACCTCAAATACAGAACCCTAAAAATGTGCTTGGGAAAGCAGCAGAAGGTGGTCCAGGTCCTTGGACTCTTGAACTCACGGGGGAGACCTGGAAGAAGTCCTAAATCATGGTTTCAGACCTGATCATTCTCGACCACTGCAGCCATCTGGGTAGTTAACCCGCAGATGGGAAATTGTGGGGCTTTAGCGAGTGAATCAGTGAAGAGGCATTTTTTTTTCCTCTGTGTGTCTGTCTGTCTTTCAAATAAAAACATAAGTGTTTTCAAAAACAATTACTTTGTAAATATCATTTGCAGTATTCCCTGTTCCTGCATATAGATCCAGATTCCCAGCTAACATTTACTGTCTTTCTATCTGAAGGGCTTCCTTTGACATTGCTTGCATGCTGGTAGTGAGCTCTTCCAACTTCTCAATGCCCAAGATGTCACTATTTGCCTTCACTTCTGTAGGATATCTCTACCAGAACTTTAGTTGGTGCTATTTTCCTGTTAGATATTGCTTTTTTGTGCTTGAATTTCATCTAGCTTTTTGTATATGCAGTTGTCACAGCAATAATTCCTAGTCCAGACAATAAATGAATAAATGTCTTCTAATGTAGAAGACATGGATACAAGGCAGCTATAACTTACCAACAGCCAATTCAGCACATTTTTGCTTTTAGCCCTCCCTGGCCAAAGGCTAGCCTCAGCAATGGTACCTAGCATATGGATTTTATGTAAAGAATGTTTCACACCTTTTATTTTGGTCACTTGAGTAGATTAAGGATTTATATTAAAGAAACACATTGCAGGCAGATTCTTGTGATGCAAGCTGTAAGTAGAGAAGGTTCCAACCCAGGTAGAGAAAAAGATACAAAACTGTAAATAAGGAAATGGAGAAATCACAGCAACTTGATACACAAATAGGAATTTATTCTGCCTTAGATGCCTCACACATGCCTCACTAGATTGGGTAAATGTCTACAATTGTTTGCTGAATATATTCTATGGGCTAGCCTATTCTAAGGCTTTTAGAGCACATTGGAAAAAAAAAACACAAAGCAAAATGAAAAAACAGAAAAAGAAGGAGAGGTAGAAATGGAGGAAAAGAGGAAGAAAGCACAGATTGCAAATAGTCAGGCCTGTGGCTGCACTCTGAAACCCTGGCTCTGCATGCAGGACCACAACGTGCCTGTGACCTGAGCCCCTGTCTCTCCACCCCACCTGTCTGTACCTGAGTTCACTGGAAGAACTCAAAGTGACTAATTTCCAGATATATCAGGACACCTGATGGAACAAAAGTCTTTTTCAAGATGCCTAGATCATGGTACAGCACAGACTGGCTGGTGTGAAAATAATAGCACTGGATCTACAAAAGGACAGACAAGTTTCTAAACTGCAAACTGTTTTGTCTCTGTCCTTTTGTAAGCATGAGAAACAAAGTGATGAGGACAAACACTGAAAGGGTTTCGTGAAGGACCCAAGCCCGTCAACAGGCAGAGACACAGGCTGAACTTGGGCACAGCAATATGACTTTGACAGATTTATGAATCCTGGAATGGGCCAAATCAACACAAGGGACATTACCCTGCTCATGTAGGCAGGCTTCCTCCTGCAGCAAACTCAAATGTGGAACAAAAATGTAAGGTCCAGAGCTAAATATAAAAGATAGAGAAAGGACTCCCCAACTTCCAGCCACAGAGAGGCCAGGCAGCAAAGGTGGAGTGATGGCTTTGTTGTATTGAGCATGAGAACAGACAGAACAGGAGCTAGGCTTGGGGTTGTAGTCCCAGCACCCACAGATGAACCCAGGGTCTCAGAGGACATGGCAATTACAGAGACAAAGTGTCCCAGCAGACACAGGGACACAGGAACACAGAGGTGCATAGCCATGCTGACCTGAAGTTTTGTGTAATCACACCAGAGTGTGTTCAACCACTCTTCAATCTATAGGTGTGGGAGTTATTTCTAATCTCTGTTAATATGGACACTTCTATGAAACAGCTTACATCTCCTGGTACAATAAAACAAGTATTTCATTATATTACATACCAAGGAACAGAACTGCTGGGTCACAAGCTGTTTTACAAAATACCACGTTTGCAGATGTTTTCACTTTATCTAATTGCTGATGGAATACAGCCATTGGACACCTGCCTTGTGTGCTGTTCCAGCAGGCTTGTCCTCTATCTGCTACATTTTTGAGATATTGTTTTGATATCCTGGCCATGAATTTATTTGCCAAATATGTACATTGTAAATATGTTATCTTGTTTCCTTAAGGTTTTTCATTCTATACTTCTGATGAGACATCTTAATTTCACCATAGTCAATATAATGATCTTACCTTTGTATTTCAGGATTTTTGTTCCCATTGTGAGCAGTCTTTTCCTACCCAAAGATCACAAAATATTTCCCCTATTTTGTGCCCAAAAGTTGTAATTTGAAATTTCACATTAATTTTTTTATTGAATTTTAGGAAACAATTCTTCCCTCTCTCCCTAAACCTTCCCAGATAATGAAAATCCAATTATATCTGAAATTCAGTTCTTTTGTATGTGAAATGCATTCATATTTACATCTATCTGTCAATTTTTCTATCCATATTCTAATGTCCCTATATAATTTAAATAAAGCTTGGGATCTGCTACACCAATTCCCACTGTCCCCAACAAAGTTTCCTGGAAATTTTGTCTATCACTGACTTTCTGCACTTCTGTACAAATTTTAGTATTAACTTAACAACATATTCCCGAGGTGTTCCACACACATGCGCACACACACATACAGATGCATACAACTTACTGCCTAGGCCTATACAATTTTCTAAACTTAGTAATGAAAGGGAAAGAAAGTGCTAGCAAAGTTGATATGATAATGTTAATATTAAATTATTCTAAGAATTTATCTTTAGGAATAAAATAGTTAGCTATGCAAAATTAAATTCACAGGAAAATATGACAGCTTTGTCTAGTATAAATGCAACCAAACAATTTCAAAACATGTAAGAAAAATAGGCAAAACTGAGTGGATAAACTGATCGATCACTATGAGAGATTTTAACATGTCTCTCAGAAACTGATAAACAAGCAAGCAAAATCAACACAGCAATAAAAGATTTGAACAACAAAATAAACAATATTGATTGATCTAGCCGAAATATCCTTCAAACAGAGCAAACATATTCTTGTTAAGCATGTATAGATAATTCACAAAAACCTGACACCGTTCTGGACCATAAAAGAAACTTCGACCAAGCAGTCGATATCACACACTAAACTCTCAGACTACAAAGCAATAAAATTAGAAATCAATAGCAAAGTGGTAGCTTTTACAAGTCGATACTCACGATTTTCACGGGATTTTCACAGCTTGACAAGCTCTTGAAAATAGGCCCAGAAGATGACCTCTTTCCTAAGAATAAAGAAAACAGAGTTAACAATGTAAGCTGTGGAGTCAAGCAAACCCCAGGTACCTTACTTACTATTTGACCTCCTACAAATGACACAACCTCTTTGTCATATTGTATCTTCACGTTTAGAAAGCAAAGTGCTTTCTCACAGGGTTCTATACAGATTAAACCAGATAATACACAGAACTTGTCACATAGCAAGGCCACATAAAAATATAATGTTTAAGAGTTTGTGCTGGGAGTGAGGAGGGCTTCTTTTTCTGATTTAGTATCAGTATTGTATTAACATTTTCTTCCCTTCATCACAAAGTGAATTTTTTTCTATTTAAAACCCTGGAACAAGACACTATTTTTCAAATCAAGTTCAAATACAACTCCACAGAGGAGTTTCCAGTTTTTTACAGGTGGCTTCTCTGGACGCTCATGGCCTCTACGGAGACTGTCTCCAATGTCCCTTTTGCAAATATCTGAAAAGGCTGTTCAGACTTGACTATCAGTTACCAACTTTCACTTTTCTCTACCTCCCTTGTGAACCTTTTTTAATTCCCTTTGGAATCTTTGGTGCATGGTTGAGGAGTTGTGAACACCTAAAATGCAGATGAACTAACAACAAAATGACCTGAATTAAAAATCCAGCTGTCCTTCATTCAGTCACCTTGTGATCCCAAATGAGTAGTTCAACAGGGCAAGCCACATAGCCCTACTGGAGAGCCAAGACAGCCTCAAATGGCACTTCCACCACAGGCTCGGGGACTCAGCTCCCTGACAGTCCGGCATCACACCCGTGTCCAGAAACAGAAAACAAAAAAGAAACAGAAAAAGATTGGGAGGGGGGAAATAAGTGCTTTCTGGGGCAATGTTAAAGATGAGGAGGGAAACAGTACATGAATCAAAATGAGTAAAACTCATGGAAGAGAGAGGAGGCAGGGAACTCAAAAGTTAGGCACTTTTCCAGGCACTTCTGTAAGAAATGCCAGAGAGAAACAGGTGAGGTCCTTGGACAGATGCCATCACGTGACAGAACTGTGAGACCATAATATACTCATTCATGCAATAAAATGCAGATTTTCCTCTTAACATTCACATCTTCAAAGATGAGGGGAAAGCTTGTGATAAAATAATAAATAAAAAGAGGTACACAAGGGCACGGGGTTATAATCAATAGCTTCTTCATTTTCTGCTTCTGACATCACAGGCTGAAATCTAACCTCAAGGATCATAAACGCCAAGGTTACACCCTGGGACTGACTGTGGTTCGGTCTCCTCCATATGGCCACAAACTCCCTGGGAAAGTAGACACAATTTTTCATTTTATTCTGTGTGCCTGGACCATAACCTGAGCTTGGACAGTCCTTAAAGGATGCCATTTCAAGAGAAAAAAAAAGACTACAGAAACATGTGAAAAAAAGAAAGGAATGGAAAGGATCTTGAATTTCATGAGCTCTCAGGTTCCTAAGCAAGAGTATGGTGTATTGTCAGCATTTCATAGGCTCCTCATCTATGGATTCAAGCAATCATAGATAAAAATATTCAAAGGAGCAGGCACTAGACAGACTGATAACAACATTACTTACAACGTGTGCATGGCCTGTCACAGTGCCTGAGTTCAAGCGCCAGTTCTCCCACTGCTCCACTTTTTTTTTCATTTTTATATACTTACTACAGTATAATCAAATTAAAATGAACTTCAAGTATTCAAAGCAATTTTGTAAGTTTTGAATGCCCCCTTTTAACATTAGCACAACTGACCTAGTAAACAGATCCCATCACCACCAAGCTTCCACTGTGTGCCCCTTTGTGGGCACGTGATAGAGAGCTGTATGCAGGTGTGTTCAGGAGCACTTTCAGAACAGCCCCTGTGTGCAAATGAGGGAGGCAGTCCTGGAAAGGGTGGGGCCTGCTGGACTGTGATGCCCATGCCCGGCCCAACCCACCCACTGTGGAGCTTTGGTACTCTCCAGCCTTTGTGCCACATAGCCATTCTCCTTGGAGGAGCCCAACCCTTACAGAGCCTCATGGCCTGCGCCAATTCCTGGGAAGGAATTCGACTATGAAGATCAGCGTTCCTCACACACAGATGCAGTAATAAGTACTGGCATCAAAAAGAGACTAAGGGGGCACCACAGCATTCCCCTCCTGAGGTCAGGTCAAGGAACCCAGGGGTGGACAAGCATAATCCCTGCCCTCATCAAGTAAGGAAATTAAGAATTCTGCTTTACGAGGGAAAATCCAATCCAACAAAACAAAAGTTTATGTCATACACTGTATTTTACACTAGTTATCTCGATTTGTCCTGGAGTACCACAGGAAGCAACTGGGCACAGAGAGTCATTAAACCACTCAAAGTCTCAAAGGCAGCACCCAAAACTCCAGGCAGCTGCTCCTACTCTAAGTTCCTAAATCCTACAGTCTAGCATCTCTGAGATTGCATCTTCACTGACAATTTTCTACTATATTTTATATTACATATCAGCTCTCAAAAAGGTACTATTTTTGTATGTTATGCTCAAAAAAGTTAAGATTGACAACATGACACACACTGATTCTATGAATCACTTCATGATTGTATTAGAATTACCCAAGTAACATTTTGCAAAGTTCCATGATATTTTGTCACCACATTAGAAAAGGCTATCATTATCGCTCATAGTTGTTGATGGAGTGAAAACAGAATCCTACAATTAGCTTCAACCTCACTCAAAGAAATTAGAAATAAGAAAAATACAGATATACGCCCTACAAGAAGGAGAACTGAGTTCACTGGGAACACTGCCTCATTTTTATTCCCCAGGAAATGATCACCTTGTATTGTATTATCCTCATAGCTAAGAGATGCCAAGCTTGAGCTCTGCAAGTACTCTAATCAAACACATTTCCTATCGCATCTGAAAAGGTTCAGGGAAGCAAAAACACCACAACAGAGTCGATAGATTAAGAGAAGCAGTCTAGGTGAAGTTGGGGAAGTCGGTTGAACAGTCTTGGAGAAGCTCTTCCATCTGCTTGTACTGGAGCCTGAAGTTCACAAAAAAGGTCATTAGGAAGAGAAAATGAATTGTGAAGTGAAGAAGGAGTAACTGGAACCTATGAGAATGAGTGACAAAGGCCTGGTACCCACTTCCTGCAAGCATCCTACTTCAAGGATGAAGACTCCTGCAAGGGAGGCTGGAGCCGTTCAGTAAACAGCTAAACATACGGCTGGACCAAGAGTTAGAGTCCCTGACAGCCTGGATGCAAGCCAGCAGATCAGCTGAGTCATGAAAAAACATGCCAGGGAGAGCACTAGCATAGCACATCCTGACCTGACCTGACCTGTGGAGACCAAGAATATGGCCATTTCTCCACTGCCACTTCCACATCTCAAAAAAAATCCCTTTTATGACCCATCTGATACAGAATCCTTCAGGCAAAGAAAATTTGAGAAACGAAGTCTTAGCTAAAGTGAAATGGTACAAATCCTCTACACCTATTATTGAGGGTAGACCTAGGACAGAAGGGGTATGAACAGAAATAATTATACCTACAAAAATACTACTGTTGATCTGTTCAAACCATTTATACCACATGGGAAAAGATTTGAGGTTTTGAAGGAAGCAGTGAGCTGACACTGTTAACTGCTTTACACACACATCCTTTGTTAACTCCTAAGGTCAGTACTATGATCATGGCCCTGTTTTGCAAGCAAATGAGCTGAAGCTTAAATAAGTCAACTGATTTGCTCAAAGTCATACATAGTAATTTGAAGATCTAGGGGAGAATCAAGATGGCAGAATACGGTAAGGACATGTTTAAACAGATGGAGAAACATTAACCAGTATGAATCAGACAGGGCATGTTTCAGGAAACAGAAGAGGACAAAACAATGGCAGAGGGGTACCTAGAGACTGACAGACACAGGAAAACAGCAAAAACAACGGTGTGGTGTTGTAACGACTGATACTGCAGCAGCATTCAGCAAAAGGCAATCTGAACTCCACCAGCAGCTGGAATTTCACCAGCGACAAGGTGGGAAGGGACTTTCACTGGGTGTTTGAGAGGTGAACCCATTCAAAGAACTGCCCAGGATTTGACCAGGAGCAGAGAGAGAGCAGCAGATGCCAGACGGACAGTGTGAGAGATTCTCTTCTAGCTCCTGATTCCAGCTTCCTACAATGTAGGTGCAGAAAAATAATAGCAGTGACATCTCAAGTGACTGAGTGCCTGCCACCCACACTATTTCCAGTTTCAGTGCAGAACCAGCCACTTGTGACCATCAGAATCATTCTCTCTCTCTCTCTTTTCCTGCTAAATAAATTTTTTTTAAAAGTATTTCTTCAGAAAATTTATTAAAATTGATGTTTACAAAGACTAATCAAGGAAAATAATAAATATAAGTGACCAATATTAATGAAAAGGAATATACTATTAAAATCAATTTATGCTAAACAGACAACAGAATACTATTGAAGTTTCCAGCTAATTCACCTGGGAGCAGACAACAGCCCTCCCCGCCCACAGTTCTTTAGTTCCTGCCACCTGTGTGAGAGACCAGGCTTCCCACTCACCCAGTCCCCCCACTCCCCTCCCATTGTTTTTTCTTTCTACCTCATTTTTCTCTCAATTGTCCAAAAAACAATAAATTCTTTGTAAAGCATTATAAAGGGTTTTTTTTTTCATTTCTTCATTGATGCATTAGCCATTCAGTGGCATGCTATTTACCTTCATGTTGTTGTAAAATTTTAAACTTTATTCCTGTTGTTTATTGTGTCTTATGGCTTTTCATTTAAGGCAATGTATAGTAACTGTGTAACGGAGACTGTCATATCCAGATGTGCAGATAAAACACAGTATGCATCTCTACTTCCAAATAAAAGATGGACTCCCAAAGAAACTGTTAGATATATCTTGGCAACAGGATGTTAGTCTGTCTGCCACTGTCTGTACCCACAATGTCAGGATGCACTTAGATAGCAGAATGATGGATTTATGACTGCTTATGAAGGTCTATACTATTGTAAAAATATGGGAGAAATGAGTTGGGGGGAAGGAGCTTGGGAAGGAGGTAAGGGAAATTCCAGAGCCTATGGAATTGTATCATAAAATTAAAATAAAATGAAATACACATATTTTAATTAATAAGTGATTAAATTTATTTCACATATATATAATGAAGAATATTATGTGAATAAATCTGACCACATACTAAATTAAAAAGTTCTCCAAAAAAAACTTTTCCAAAGTTGAGCCAAGATTTACATTAATATTTAACAAACATATTACCTCAGGGATAGTCTAGACTTCTTAGTGCATTTTCTCAAGAGGTACATACTAGATATTCCAAGTCTTAGAGGTACCAGGTTTGACTCTTGAGTTAAGGTGTGGAGTATCAGAACTGCCCATTGTAAAACTGCATTTTCTCTTTTACCAAAAATAAGCTCTGGAGTGACATTCTGCAACTGTGTCAATATCCTGTTCCCCAACAGTCATTCACCTAAAGCTTTCAGCATTCACTCATCATACTTGTTTGAATCAATTACACAGATAGAAAATCTTCATTTTCTGATTATATTATTTCATCTACATTTATTATCCAGTGTCCTTTAATAAAAAGAGCTTTTCAGGACCTGTGTGTTGGTTCCAAATGACTAATCCTCCAACTCCAAGCACTCCATCCCCTAAGGGCACTGGTTTGTGTCCCAGCTGCTCCTCTTGACATCCAGCTCCCTGCCTGTAGCCTGGGAAAAGAGTGGAGGATGGCCAAAAGCCACAGTGCCTACATGGGAGACTAGGAAGGAACTCCTGGCTCCTGACTTCAGATTAACTCGGCTCTGGCCACTGTGTCCATTTGGGGAGTGAACCAGCATATGGAAGATCTTTCTCTCTGCCTCTCCTCTCTGTAACCTGAATTTCCAATCAAAACAAACAAGTGGGTTTTTTTTAATGATTTGGTTGGCCCTCAACAGCTGCTTTAAAACATGGAGTTTTGTTCTTTGTCTCTCTCTTCTCTCTTCCCTCATCACTTTGAATCACTTTTTACTCAATGTGTTAGTTGTAATCAATTACCACCATTATTTCTGATGTGTAACTTGTCCCAAGCTAGCTCTTGTGCTTTTTCTTTTTAATGAACCCATTTGTCTTTGTGTGCTTACTGCCATCATGAGGACACAAGATTTTTCAGGCTTACGTTGTAAAATTTCCTGTTCCCGATCTGGCAATAATAGTTTCTCTAAGGAATTCTTTAGTGGTAGCTGGTATTTACAAATGCAGGTGCCTACTGTGTTCACTGCTTTGAAGTGGCACTGCTTGTAAGTCTACTCAGTAGACAGAGTCAGTAAGTATGCATACGTATCTGTATTATCCATCCATCTATCTATCTTTGCATGATAGCCTCATATTGACGTCTGTGGCTGGAAACCAATCCTAAAAAAGTAAAATATCAATGTATTTATACATATGTTTCATCCTATTAAAAGACCACAACATTGCTTTGGAATTATACCACCACTGCTACTACCAAGACCAAATCTACTAAGTAAACTCAAAAGTTATTCACATTTCTTTCTGACCTTACAACATATTCTATTTAGATCTTGATGTTCAAAAATTTGAGGGCTTAATCTTTTCTGTGATTCTTACCAGTTATGTTTTCCAATTATAGCCAAGCTTAGTGTCTGCCTTTTCAAATTTTATTCTACTTTTGAATATTTAAGTCATTTACATAGTTCAAAATTAAATTATATAGAATAGTGGCTGGCCTACTACAAGAAATCTCCATAATATCCTTCTTCTATAGCCTTCCTCCACACACTGTAACTAAATATTTTTTTATCAATTTCAATTTTACAAGACTAATCTTGCCTTCCTTCTAACACAGCAGTAGCTTATTATCTGCCTTATTTCATGAAGAAATTTATCCACATTCTTACAATACTTTCTGTTCTCCCTCACTGGCTGCACTGCGTGCCTCTGCATGCAGTACTGCACCAAGCTCCACCATTCCGAGTGATCCACAATGCTTTGTTACTACAAACTGTCATTAATGAATAGCTTTGTGTATTCGCTGTTTTATATCTGTGGAGGTATCTCTGTATGACAAATTTCTAGACTGCACATTATGGCTGGAAAACCAAATAGATATATAGCTTTGTGACATATTATGAAATGTTTCCCAGAAGTATGGTATCACTTTAGTTTCTACTATAAATGCACAAAAGTATCAATTTCCAGTAGGTTAACCATATTTCGAACTTTTCACCAATCTGGAAGGTGAAAAATGGTCTTTCCATAATGTCCTAATGTGCATTTTATTATTATTTGCAAATTAAATACTTTTTATTTCTTGTATCAAAGGGCCATTTTTATATTTTTCATGAGCCATTCAAGTCTTTGTCCATGTTATATCATTTTTGCACTTTTCTCTTGACTCTTAAGAATTGTTTATTTGTTGGAGAAATTATTTACTACAGGTCTTCTGATTTCTCTCTTTTCTCTCTTGATTTTGTGTGGTGGTTTTGCTATATAAAAATACTTTCCCACATTCTTATGAAGTTGATATAATCAATATTTTCTTTTAATGTTTCCAGAGTTTTTATTATAGTTGGAAAATTTCTCCATGCCAAGTCAAGAGAGAAATAGCCCATATCTTCTTCTATTATTTATACAGCATTTTAAAAATATTTACATCCTGGATCCCTTTGAAGTTTGTTCTAGTGATTTCAAGAGAAATCAATTTTTTTTCTTAACAGATACCCAGCTATCACAATATCACTGTTTTTTAGAAAACAAAACAGAATTTGAGGTATGGAACTAGTTCTGTGAGTGACAGATGAGCTAAGAAGCCCAGCAGAGAGCAATGGGACAGCCCAAAGATTGTCACCAGCAGGAAGCAACCGTTCCCTTCAGGCTAAAGTCTCAGAGGGAGAAGAAAATGTTCCTGAAGTCTCAGGTGGAGGGCACCAAATACTAAAATCACGGTAGTCGATTTGCCAGGATTTGAAGCCATAAAGGAGCCGCAATTTCTGCCTATGTGTGGAGAGAAGAGCCGAGATGCTTCCTTCCTTCCTGTCCGTCAGTCTTCCACAGATGACTTGCACTGACTAACCCCAGACAGAAACAGAGCACGGAAAATGCATTCTAGAACTTAGTTTCCTTGCAAGAGTGAATAGAGCTAGGGGGCAGGGAGTGACAGAGAGATTTAAGGCAAGATGGCTCTGAAGGCACAGGATGAGCACAATACTCAGCAGCAACATCAAGCCTAGGGAGACTCGCTTATGCTTCACTTCGACCAATTCCCAGAAGACACCATGCTCCTTACTCACACTAACAGCCAAATTCCTTCAAGTAAATGTTGGAAAGGTATACAATGATTTAAAGATGGACTGCAATACAATCTTCGTACTAGTTCAAAACAAATTATCCCGGAAATACTCCGAGCCAATGTGTATGCTTTGGATGAAAAAATATTGAGGAAATCAGCAGTGTAGGGACGGAACTAGGACAATTAGAAAAAAAAAATAGAATTAGGCCTGCAGACACCAGAAACATTCAAAATGCTGAGACTGAGATCAAACTGAAAACAACTCAATAAAAATAGTTAAAACTTATTTTAGAATGATTAAATAAAATCTAATTTTAAAAAGGAACAAAGAAAAATAATGAACCAAACACAATGTTACAGGAGTTTAGACATTCAGAAAAAAAAAAGTTTCTCCTTTGATATTTAATAATTAACTTCCCTAGGATTTATATTTTAATGTAATAGTTTTAGAGTTATAAACTTTTAACTTTTAAAGTCTGACATTTTATTTTACAGCACAAGAAATCTGGAATATCAATTATTCAGACATTCTAATGCATTAAAATCCAAGCATAAACCATTTTTGAGAATTTATTAGTTGATACAAAAGAGATAAAGGAAATAGTCTGATTTGTTTTCAAGGAATAATTTATCCTGAAATTAATCTAGTAAGACGAGATCAGTTTTCTATAGAGAAAACTAATAACATGCTCATCGAATCTTCTAGAAAACCATGGACTTAACATCAAGCACTTGGCTAATTCAGCTTTTCAAGAAAAAACTCTCTAGCTGAAGTATTCACTATGCTCCTTCAGGGCTCTACTCACTTTTTCTTCTTCTGTTTGCTGACGTCCTCTTCTGTACTGGACAACACCAATATTCTAAGGGAAAAGAGTCAAAGGAGAAAGAAATCAGCCCAAGCTATAACATCCTGCTGCACACAGAATGAAATTAATCACTGTGTGGAACACCCTGAACCATCATCATTCTGCATACATTGAATCCAATAACCAAACATCCTTGGATGACTGGTTCCAGTGACTAATACAAAGCCACTGATCCACAGCCTAGAGAGTGCAAGTGACAAACAATAAACCTCCATGGGATAATGTGATTGATAGTAATTCCATTTGATATTACTGTAACAAATGGCAATGAGCCATCTAGTTAACCATGCAACACAACTGTAATTGTTAAGGTTGTTCATTCTTTACACCAAGTCCTTTCTCAGAAGAAAGATGAAAAATCTGCTCTTACTATAAGGAACTGCTGTTCTATACTTGGTCACATAGATTCCACTCATCACTTGGCTTGTTTATATTTTTTTTACTCTGGCTTCTAGAACACATGAAACTCAGGAAGATACAATACACACATGTCAGGTTTAGCCAAGCAGTCTTTATTATTGCCCTACTCTTCTTCACTTATTTCTAATTTATTTCACACATTTATTTTATACATTTCCTTCAGCCATCTGTTGGAGTCTGAATAATCTGGAAACATATACAAAGACAGAGTCTGGAGTATAAGAGGTTTGTTTCTAATCAAGACTGGTGACAAAGAGGAGGAAGCAGAATTGGGTAAAGTGAGAATTTAGGTCTTATCAAAACTTGGCCAACCTACCATGGCGCTTAACTGTGGCCAGTATCCAGCCAAATGTTCTGTATGCAGGCCTTTCACTCAGTCCCATATACAGGCTTCCTGAACAAGGATGTGACCTCAGATGGAGACAATTTCTGGGACTGAGGCAGACTCTGAAAGAGCAGAAATGCTACCTAACGGTGACAGGACCTTCAGTTGGGCAATAAGGCCTTCCTTGGCAGAAACTAAGTGGCAGGCCTATCTATAGCTCCACCACTGCCAAATCTCAAACATCAAATGGAACACAATTTCCTCCATACCAAATGTCCTCTCTTCTTAAAGAAAGATTTAGAAACAAGACATTACGATAATCAAGACGGTCGAATAGGGTAAGGACACATTTAAACAGATAGAGAAGCATTAGCCAGTATGAAGCGGAGAAATAGGAGAGGACAGAATGACAGCAGAGGGGTAGGAAAGGCAGACCAACTCCTAGAGTGCCGCCCATTCATCCTTCCAAGAATAAAATGAGCCCATTCTAGTCACTCTGCTACCAAGAGGGTGGCTGGTCTTCCTGCGTACTGATGGGATTTTAGCATCAGTTCCTGTTGCTGGCATACTGGATATCCAACACTGATCACAGCTCAAAAAGTTCTGATAATTGGTAGATCAGCTGTTGAGGTCATGCAAATCTTATATTGTCACTATTACATTTTATGTGTCTTTAATTCTAGAACTTAGATAGCTATAGACAGGCTGACTTTTCTACTTAATTATTATCAAGCTTCCATTATTTTTTGCTCCAGGTCCCTGATAAACTTGGCAGAACATTCATCATTATGTGGGTTTCTATAAAGTTATCTCAGCTTAGTTTTCTTTCATTCGAAGGGCTAACCAGGACCACCTCTAGGCGCTGGAAAGATTGCCCTTGTCTTTCTAGTCCTTCCCTGTCCATACCATCCGTTTTTCACTTGTTAAGTACTAACATAACCACTAGGCACAGCGAACTAAGGTTTTTCCTCCTCCCTCACATAGTACAACATATTCTCCAGATATCCATAGGCACAAGCTACAAGAGATCCACTGATGGCACAGCAGGTACTGGAACCACCCACTCACACTGCAGCACCTTGGTCCTCCAAGCACTTAGTCCCAGCCACACTACTTTCATTTTACAATGAACTGTTGCTGCAGAACATAGATGACCTTATAGCTTGATGGGTCTGACACAATCCAGCTTCTAATCAACAGTTCTGCATTTTCTCAGGCCCATCAGCACACCTGAAGCTGCTTTTCAAAAAACACATAATTAGCAACTATGAATGGGATGAAGTTCTACGGCCACACTCCAGAAACCCCAAAGCCATGGTGTGACTGTTTCATGACATCTTTGTCTATCCCTAAAAACCACTAAGACCTTTTGTTCTGTCAGGTTGTGGGACTCAACGGGGCTGCTTGCATCATCACCTGGCCCTGTTACACAAGTGTTTCCCTGCCCTGGATGGACTTCACCTAAAGTTGGCAACATTCCATGCTTCCCAGAGTACAAACTGGGACAGAGTTTATAGATGTAGCCTCTGCAGCCTCTGGGACACAAAGTAATCACTGTGCTTTGTTATTTATTAGAAGACTTCAAGACACAGTACTCTGTCCTTTACTTTAGAAGGAATGTACCAGAACTGACCTGATGGACATTGCAGTCCACATCAGGAAGGAGTTGGACAAGAAACACCATCCCACTCGGCACTGCATTGGAAAATCTTCCGCCTCCAAGTGCCAGCATCCCATATGGGTGCCAGTTCATGTCCCAGTTGCTCCACTTCCAATCTAGCTTCTTGTTTGTGGCCTGGTAAAGCAGCAGAGAATAGCTGAAAACATGGGGACCAAGCCTCCCATGAGGGAGGCCCAGGAGAGGCTCCTGGTTCCTGGCTTTGGATTGGCTCACCTCTGGCCATTGCAATTATTCGAGGAATGAACCAATGGATAGAAGATCTTTCTCTGTCTCTCCTCTCTGTAAACTCTATCTTTCCAATAAAAATAATTTTTTTAAAAAGAGGAGATGTGGGCCCGGCGCGGTGGCGCAAGTGGTTAAGTCCTCGCCTTGCACGCCCAGGATCCCATATGGGCGCCGGTTCTAATCCCGGCAGCCCCGCTTCCCTTCCAGCTCCCTGCCTGTGGCCTGGGAAAGCAGTTGAGGACGGCCCAAAGCTTTGGGACCCTGCACCCGCGTGGGAGACCCGGAAGAGGCTCCTGGCTTCGGATCGGCATAGTATCGGCCCGTTGCGGCTCACTTGGGGAGTGAATCATCGGACGGAAGATCTTCCTCTCTGTCTCTCCTCTCTGTATATCTGCCTTTCCAATAAAAAATAATAAAAATAAATCTTTAAAAAAAAAATAAAAAGAGGAGATGTGCCAGCATGCTGGACTCCTAAAAATTTTGGACTCAACAAACCAAAAATTCTTCTATTTTGTATGATTTTATTCCCTACCATCTGGAGTGCATGTGCCTCACAAAAGACCTTCATCATGAAGACCACTTGTTGCTCATCTAGACCATTCAACATAATATCTGTAAAATAAATCAATGTTCTGTACTCAAGCAGTTCACATCTCTTTGAATTCTTGTAATAGACAGCTGGACATTTAACATAACCTCTTAAAAACTAAATATGTATTGTGTCCATGCCACAAGAGTTTGAATCTTTTATTCTCTTTTATAACTTAGGGTAGAAAATACGTTTTACAAAATAATGACAACATATCTGAGGCCTATTAATCTATCCAAACAAACCAAATCTGGGTTACTGGCTGGGATCAGAGCTACTATTTGCTTAAATCTGAAATCATATAAATTCCTAATTCTATGGCTATTGGGATCAACAGGAACTAAATGAATCATCATAAATGAAAATGTCTCAAGGATTATCATCTGATTTATCCCTAAGTGATTTAGATAGAAAATTACATTATTAAGGGTATCACGAATTCCTACCACTTTCCTTTCCAAAGAAGGAAACATCCATAAGATCTTTTTCTTTTTTTTTTCCATTTTTATTTTTATTTTATTTTATTTTATTTTTTTATTGTTGCTTACATTGTATTATGTAGTACAGTTTTATAGGCGCTGGGGATTCCCCCCACCCCTCCCAGACCCCTCCCCCCATGGTGGATTCCTCCACCTTGTTGCATAACCATAGTTCAAGTTCAGTTGAGATTCATTGCTTGCAAACACATGCCTAGCATAAAGTTCAGCGTCTTATTGTCCAGATAAGTCCAGTGGCCTCTTGGGGAGACCTTCTATGGTCTGAAGATAGGTCTAACAGAGTAAAGATCCGGTCAGTTAAAAGCCCCAACAAGGCCTCAGTATCAATATACAACATTATGGAATTAATTGACATAGTATTGGGTAAACAATATGTTAAAAATAATGCAAGTTCCCTTCTTCGAAACATCTGGGTTGAGACAGTATCAATGACAGGTTCAAAAAATAACAAACAACCAAACAAAAAATTTCAGGTTAAATCAAGGCAAACATGTGGTATCTAATCTTTTGGGATTCGCTCATTTCCCTTAGCATTATAGTTTTTCTTTAATATCTTAGCTGGCGGTGGGGAGCTGTAAGCTAACAGTACAGTACAGTAGTCTAGTGGCTAAAGTCCTTGCCTTGCATGTGCCAGTTCCCATATGTACACCAGTTGGTATCCTGTCTGTTCCGCTTTCTGTCCAGCTCCTCATTTGTGGCCTAAGGAAGGCAGTAGAGGATGGCCCAAAACCTTTGGACCCTATACCCATGTGGGAGATCTGAAAAAAGCTCCTGGCTCCTGGCTTCAGGTTGGCTCAGCTTCAGCTGTTGTGGCCACATGGGGAATGGATCAGCACATGGAAGATCTTTCTGCCTCTCTGTAAATTTGACTTTCCAATAAAAATAACTTTTTTTTTAAAATAAAGGAGCCTTCCACTTGGTTTTCTCTGATGTGACAGTGCTTAGCCCACATTGTTAGGATTGGATGGGGAGGCTGCACCAAACGTCAAGCACGTCAAACTCAGTTATCATTCTGTGATGAGGAAAATTATCATTAGGTTGGTTCAAGGACCCAGTGGACCTCTTGTATATCTGATCTTTTCCAGAGCTCCATTTATTATATGGTCGTCATGTGCCACCACTCTAACAAGAGGCCTTTGGTCTCTGGACATTAACATCAGCTCAAACTTGCATTCAATAAGCCCCCAAATGCCTGAATCGCCCCTCCTTCCCCTTTCCCCAACACAAACTTACTCATGCAAATACCGCAGTATCCTTTGGAGAAAGATTGAGACTCATCACAATAGAAACAATCTAGGAATCTTTCTCTAAAAAACTGTTCCACATCTTCAATCAGTTCAAAAAACCAGACCAGAAACTGGGCATGGAATCATAAATTTTAAGAATATGGTGTATTCAAATGAAAAATGATATGCTGTATAATTCAGCTATACCACTCTTGGGAATATTTCCAAGTAAAGAGAAAGTGACCTGCATCCCTATATTTATGCCAGCACAATCCACAATAGCAAAAACATGGAAACAACCTAGATGCCTGAAAAAACGAAGAATGGATAAAGAAACTTGGTAAATTTCCATAGAATATTACACATCCATTAAAAATAATAAAATTCTACCATGTGCAATAAAGCGGTCACAACTGGAGACCATTATGCTCAGTGGATTAAGCCCATTCCAAAAGGACAACTACCACATGTTGTCTCTAATACAAAATGAACAGATATTTAGGTAAACTTATATACACACTTATATTCTCATAGATAAACTGTATAATGGAGATTAGCACAGTCGGAAGTGAAAATACGTTGCAATATGCATCTCTGCTTCTGAATAAAAGGAGGATTCCCAATAACACTGGTAAATATATCTTTACAATATGACACTAGGTTTTCAACTATTGCCTGTGCCTGCTATGATACATTTAAATAGCAGAATGTTAAATTTGTAACTGTTACTAAAGGACCATCCTATTGTAGTAATATAAGAAGAAAATGGCTACAGGCTAAATTGGGGACAGAGTTGGGGGAGCACGAAAACCCTATACCTACAAAACTGTACCATGGAGAATAACAGTAAAAAACTGAATTATAAATAATATTACATTTTAGAGCAATTTTAGGTTGTCAGAAAAATTGATTGCCCCCTTTCTGCCACAGTCTCCCTCCATTACCCACATCACACACCATGATGCTACATTCATTGTAATCAATGAATTTGCAGTAATAGATTATTATCCCCTCCAAGCCCATAATCTCCACTAGAGTTCATTCTTGGAATTGTACACTCTACATGTTTTCACAAATGTATAATGCCTTGTGTCTACCATTAACTATGGTATCATAAACAATGCTTTCTCTGCTCTAAAAATCCTCTGTGTTCAACCTGTTCATCCTTTTCCAATGCCAATGCCTGATAATCACTGGCCTTTCTTTTATATTCCTAGTTTTGCTTTTTCTAGAATAACATATAGCTGGATTTACACAGTATGCTGCCTTTTCAGACTGCCTTTCTGATTTATTAACTTCTTATTGGAGTAGCCTTCCTTAGCCTACCTGTTATCATCCTCTCTCTATTTTTCCACAGAGACTAACTAAACAGTATCCCAGCCAGCTATTTTCTAGTAAATCCATGGGAATACTATGTTTTGCTAACTCTGTGAGTCTTGCCCTTTGGCTACCTCTCCAGTTTTTCTGTTCATCACAGTAACTGTAGCACTTTGGTTTAGGATTCTTCAACATCACTACCTGCCCTTTATTATTTCAGGGCTGTCTAGCAGCGAGAAACTTCTACTACACACAGTCCCGCTGTGTTCCATGGCCTTCAGAAAGGGATAATGACTAAAAAGCAATCCTGGTGTTTCTCTGCCAAATGTACTTGTTATGATTTGTTAACAGATTTCTCTCTAGGTCCTGTAGACATAACTCCTTCATGAGACTTTTAGCAAGACAGAGTATAATGATTCCAGCATCTCCATATTATAAGCTATTTATTTCCTTCCTCCATTTTTTGCCACACAAATTCTGTCACCATAATATTTATCCTTTAGTTGCAGTTTCCATGATTTTCTGAATATCCTAATAGGTTTCTCTTTACCTTTTTGGTAACTCTTATAGGTCTAAGGGTTCATCCCTTCTCGCCCCACTCTTCCTCCCCACTTTCCCTGCCAATTTTCCTCTGTTATCACAATATATAATACCTTAGTACAAGCCACATTTTAACTTGCTGATTTTTAATTGTTTCATGACAATTAAACATTAGTGTAGCGGTATATTTCTAAGTTTCATTGGGAGTCTTATTTATTTGGGAGTAGAGATGTATGCTGCACAGTGCCTTTACTTTTAAAACAAACTTTTAATAGACTATAGGCCAATCATAACTTACATAAATAATGAAAACATACAACCACAGAAATCTGCAAAATTGCAGTCTAAAGTAAAAAATCCTTAATTTTCCATAAAACATAAAAATATGAACATAATTCACTTCAGATCATACTATTCATCACTTTGAGACATTGTGCCACTTCTGGGCTCTCCGTACCTACTTATAGACAAAATTTTCCACTCCTTTAAAACAGGTTAGGGCACAGGATTTTTAGTGTTCCTTGTGTGCACACTGGACAAACTTAAAAGTAATGTTAACATCAATCAAGATGGAAGAGATTAACTCTTTTTGCAGGTGAGGCATCACTGTGGTTTCTAATCATTTCAATTAGCTTTTTGTCAGATTGATAAGGTGGTGCCAGAGTAAAATATTAGAACCACATACTAAGAGTACACTCGCTGTTCAACGACACTGAGAGCAGGCAGGGACACACATGGAGCCCTGATGATGTGTCAGACACTGCTATAAGCTCTTTATGTGAGCTTTCTCATTTTTTTCTTCACTATAACTCTGTGACAAAACTCTGGGACACATTTGGAGAAAGAAGGATTTGGAGTTAAAATACAGAAAAGCAAATATGAAAAGAAGCCAAGTGCATCACCAAATCTACCCTAAGCTTATGTCAGGTTGAGACTGGGAGAAATCCAACCTCAGGACCTTACACATAAATCTTAGATGACTTCTGGGCGAGAACTGCCTGGACCTTCATGGTTGGGTAGTTAAGAGCCAAAAACATTGTGTTTTATAAGTGGGAGATGCTGCTTTATCAACAATGATAATGTGTTTCACATGATGAGTACCTACCTTTGGTTCAGGGGTCTGTTTACAGCCCTGTGGGTTGTTTCCTTCACAAAATACCACCTTCTCCCACCACCTCCATAGACTGGCCTAGCCTGAGTCTCAACTGTCTTTAATGAATATACCTAGGAAAAAGCAGCTTATTGCCTTTCTTGGTCTATATACACATTAGAGGTACATATCACATCAAATAATTATAAATGGTTGTTATACTACTATTGTAACACTTTCTGAAATATTATTTGTTTTTAATGAGTTACTGTCATCAACCAAACCAAAAATATAGCTCATGAAAGGATTTCATGAAACTATTCTCTAGGTTATTTGTTAAAACTATAATAAAATTTCGTCCCTATCACGATGAACTATAAGCCACAACCCAGCAGTCTCCAGAAAGCATTTATCATTAACAGCAGCTTCACTAATCATAATGATGGGGATCCTACTCAGAAGGATATTATCAATGTCAGAGTTAATCTTTCCCACATTGTGGTTGTGCAACATACTTGCTTCACGTATCATATTCTGTTCTACACTTCAGTGTAATACCATCTACTTACTGATTTATTTTAATGTTATTTGAAAGGCAGAGAGCGCTCTTTCATCCACTGGTTCACTCTCCAAACACCTGCAGAGTCATGCTGGAGCCAGAAGCCTGGAATCAGTCTAGACCTCCCACAGGAATGGCATGGACACAAGTGCTGACCATCACTTTCTGTTTCCCAAGCTGAGCATTAAGTAGCAACTGATTTGGAAGTGCAGGAGGCTGCACTCACACCAAGCACTGTGATATGGGCTGCTAGTGTCCCAAGTGGCAACTTAACCATGGTGTCAAAGGCCTTCTCACTTCAGCATAATACTAAGTAGTTCTTTGTTCATTAACATTCTGTTGAAATGAGCTAAATCTAATTGTTTCTGATTATGATGAAAATAAAAATTTTTCATCCTTGCATATTAGAAAATGATTTAAAGGAAAAGGTCTTAATTTGGAGAAAAATTTAAATATATTATACTTAACAAAGCAAAACCATTAATACTGGGAAGCTTGTATGGGGACAATATCAAACTTTTCAGTTTTAAATAGAGATTTACTTTAACTTCTGCTGAGTTTGGGGAACATTAAAATATGTCACACATGCCTCATATGTGAACTCTTTTAGGTGTTTTGTATATATTGTTTCAATTAATTTTCACCATAACTATGGGAGGAAAATCATTTTTTAATCCCTTTATTATTCACCATTTATGTGTGAAGAGTCTGAGACTCCATGACATTAAGTTGTGGCCAAAATCACACAGTTAATAAGTGAACCAAAACCCAAAGGTTGTTCCTCACACATTATGTTGTCTCCAGAGTAAATGCTAGTATCATCTTAATGAGTTAATACAATCTTATTTACATATAAAATTATAATGGACTTGTACAAGACATATTATGAGCCAACTTTCATCTTAAATATCATGTTTGCAATCTTTTTACAGTGCCAATGATTACTCCAGGAGTCAGTTTCAAGGAATGAGCACTCTGATTTACTGTTTAGCAACCCACACAGGTCCCAGAAATAAGCAGAGTTTCTATCTTAGCCAGGCAATATTTCAATTGAGGAGGTTTCTTTCCATTGTTTATGTTTTTGAGATTCCTTTGTGTTTTGAGAATCATACACCATTTAGTAATGCAACAGCTGCTAAAAATATTATGGGCTGTTGGAAAAACAGATTTTTGCACTGGGAATTTCAAGATATCGAAAGTTATTAACATTAAATGATTTCTTCCTAATTCAAGATAGTGCAAAGCAAAAGCATAAAGTTAGAAGACACATCTCTCATAGAAGACAAAGTGGGGTGTGGCGCTGAGGATTAGCAAAGAAAGCTACTTAGTCACACTTCAGGCTCCAGTGGATTTAGTTTACTTCTCAACTCCCTCCCTCTATAAACACATAGACCCAAACCATTCATCCCTCAGGTAGAGAGCCAACTCATTCCTCATTTTTCACCTGTTTAAATCAGTGAATATTCTGCCTCAGGAGGCAAAGCACTCTGCCTTATATAACCTAGGAGTGTGTGCGTGTCTGTGTGTGTGCCTGTGTGCTGTGCAATATTCTACGAGGAGGAGGGGCTGGTGGGAATTCCGAGAGGCTGTGTGGTAGGAAGACAGAGTTGTTGCCTTCCTTTCAAAGCTACATCTGGCAGAGGGGTGGGGACAGTACCAAGCCATCCCCACGCTGCATGCTGGTCTCAAACACGGATGCTCCTCTGTCATATTCTCTGAGACATTTCTCCTGGATTGGGAAAAGGACGGCAACACGGCTCTGCTCCACAAGGCGGGTTTTTACCCTTGCAGCACAAAGAACCGGGGAGCGCGTGTTTGCATCACTGCAACTCCACTCTCTGGACCAGCTCCGCGCTTCAGCACCTCGGAGAGCGGCATTACCCAGCCGCTGCCCATGGGGAGCCAGATTCCCGCGGCTGGGCGCAGGCTTCCGGGCATCTAGAAGTGGACAAGCCTGAGCATTTTACCCTCATGTAAGCAACTACCACAATTCCTTCTATCGATTTTTCTAGCAGAGGTGGTTTTCTAAATGAAAAAATGGAATTAAACTTTTATTTATTAGCCCTCCCTTGGGTTCTGGTTAGATTTTTAGATCTGAGTGTGGATTTGAAATCATTCTAATGCATTGAGTGAATTCTTTTTCTCATATTGGAAATCTAAGTTTACAAAATAATTTAGAAATAGAAAACTGCTCCTGGTCGCCTAGTCCATTTGTGCTGGAGTAGTATTGCTTTATTCCTAAAGGAGAGTGTGTGTGCTTCTGTTTTATTACTGACAGCTTTCTAAATGGGTGTTTTTGTGGTTGTGCTTCTCTTAATATAAATACAGAGACAAGAGGAGGAGGGCCACATTCTAATTAAGAGTTATCACTGAAAAACTACAGGTGGCAAGAAAGGTTGTTATGCTTCTTACTTTGCTGATAGTATAGTATGAGCTGTGCATCTCCTTTAGACATCCATTTCAAAATAACAAATATGCTCTTAATAAAACAGATATAATCTGGCAGAGCTCCGACATGATCTTTGATACTCTGTATCTTCTTTAAATTTGAAGTGGTAAACTTACTTACGTATGATTGAGTAGACAGAACCAAGATGCTACTGCTATTAATTGTAATTTAAAGGCTTAGTGGATTCAGGGTAGATTTGAAAAAGGCAATAATGATTGACTCTGTCTGATGACACTCCAGTGAATTTTTGCCTCAGAATGCCACCTGCTGGTGGGCCCTGTTTCTGAGGCACAGGGCATACATCAGTTTTATGAATGAACTCACATTAATTCCAGAATATTCATTATGGATTTGATGCAAAACCTATTCTCTAAGATATTTTTAACAATAGTAGTGACTCAGTTGTTTAATAACTTATGAAGGCTCTATGCCACAATTATAATTTCACAAATGGTTATTTGCAAAAATACTTGCTCCTAAGCTTAGAGGCCTGTAGACCAACTCCCTGAGGCAGTAATTAACCCAGAAAAAAAATCAGAAGTATGTGGAACCTTACTGATGCTAATTGCAGAATGCATGTGGTATTTTGGATGAGCACAACCACAAGTTCTTGCTCAGTAAAAGCAATCAGCACTTCCCTCTATATACATATTCAGCATGTTACTTTTTTCAGTATTGTCATTTCACAATTTAAAGGCCTCTTCAGCTTTGCTGAAACAGATCTTTATTTCAGACTCATTTATCACAAAGGCCAATGGAAAAAATCAAAAGATTACATGTATCCATTTTATTCCAAAACTGATTTCTTAAATTCAACTCTTAGAACTTGTTTCAGCTATAGCTTGAACTATATATAATGAGATACTGACACCCAATTTCTTAACCCTACTTCCAAACAGGCAATGACCAATATGAAAAGACAGGAGCAGCAGTACACACAAAGTACTACTGAAATATGGAAAACAGAGTAACTTCCCGAAATGGTATTATTAGGTTAAAAAATAAATTATAAAAGAACCATTTATTAACATTCAGTAATACTCAATAATATTTTTTTAATCCAAGATGTACTGGAAGTGTCCCACATTAGCAGAATTATTTGTAAAGTATATCTTAATACAATATATGGTCATGAGTAGTAGAGTGATAGGTTGCTTATTTCCTTTAGAATCTGGTAAATTTATGGACTCACATATATCATGGGTGGAAATTAGGTGGTATCATATATATAAACATGCTCATATAGCTGTTGCACAAATTGTCATTGGTAGCTTAGTTGGGAATCTGAATGCCTTAGTTCCACAATTAACATAATTATATTAAGCTAATTTTAACAATATGTCACTAGAGCACTTACTAAGCACTGATAAGTAATTGATATCTATAATCTCACCTCAGCCGCAACAGAATAAGGAAAATGATTCTTATCAAAAGTGTGGAAAATTGAAATCTGTAAATATTTTTAGCATTATAAAGCAGTAGAGATATCTCAATTTTCTGCCCCAGTCACTCAAGGGAACTAATATAACCTCTGATATCATCTGTCTCATCGAGCAGTTTATAAGCCAGCATTTAGTGGAGCTAATTGGAAATCAATTTTATGCTGGAACTCATATCTTCTTTTAAAGTTGTCAGTCATATAGAAAAGAACAGGTATTGCTCCTGTATTTGTCGAGAGGAGGATTCTGGTTATTGTCAATATCTCAATTTCACTGATCTCCTTAAATCATCAACACAGATCAAATATTTAAGGACTGATTAAGTTTATGGCAGTAACTATTCACCAGGCACCAGGGTGGTACATGCCAGGTGAACGAGACACCTAAGTAAGTCATTCTCCTGCCCTCAATGATCCTGTATTCTAATGGAAAACTTAGAATGTGAAGCATCTTAGGGAAAATGCAGGAAGGAGAATGGATAGAGGTAGATACTTTGGATAGAGAATGGATAGAGGCAGGGCCTTTGAAATCAGACAGACTAGCATCCTATATACCCACAAATTGGGCAGCTTCAGGAGAATATTATATTTATCTGAGACTCATTTTCTTATCTGTTAAATGGGAAGAACAAGGACACTTAAATCATGTAGAAGTTTATGAACATCTTCAATAATAATCCATGTAAACCTAGCATTGTGGCTGGCAAGTGGTTAACATGCCATGAGTCTTAATCACGATGATTGAAAGCATCATTTTGTAAAATAGTTAAGCTTATCACATAATTTATTTAAGAAAATATTTCCTATAAAGCACTTAGCACAGGTCTGGCAATATGGCAAATGTGTAATATATGCTAACTATTACTATTATATAATCATTTTTTTAAAAATAGCTGAGCTGAGTGTATCAGTGTAGAGCTCGTGAAATGCAAGCCAATTTAAATAATTGTGTACTTAAGTGTATTAATGTGCAGATGTCATCGTTATTACCACAGGCATTTGAGGTTTTCTAGGATCCCGAGTGTCTGGCATGCATGATTAAATCTTCACTGTGGGGAGGGGTGGGTGTTATTACTCCCTTTTGATTGACAGCAGGACTGAGAGGGGAAGACTCCAATCCCTGTAGATGCTCCTGCCCTTCTTTAGAACAGAAGCACTGGGAGAGGACACAGGGACTAGAGCTGGGCTCTCCCAAGCACATCAGCTGCATCCTGGAATCTGGCTTTACATTCGGTTCAGAAATGTTCCAGGTTGAATTTCTTTTGGGTGTGGGTAATTCCCAGAGACCTCTGATGTATGTAGCCATCTGGGGGGCAGGGGGTGACACAGATATCTCTAAAAACACATGATGAAATGGCCTTTTCTTCCCAGTAATTAGTGACAAATCCTGTCTTCCAGAAGACGTTACGGTCATGCTCAATTTCAGCTGGACTTCAGGTGCCAGATTCCTATTTTCATGGATTACTAACATCTGGCTCCCTTCAAACTGGGTGATGCATCTGTAAGAGCAGCTTGATAAAAATAGAAATGGAGAGATCAAGAGGGAGTTTAATAATCAGTCCTGCTCTCAAATATAGTTTTGCTTTCATTGGAACCCTTCTTCTCAATGACATTAAATGTCAATGTATGCATTCGGGAAAATGAAAAACACAGTATCTTAATTGAGGTGTTTGATGAGTCTGATCACTCATTATTTTAAAAATATATGCAAATAAGTAGACATTCGTATTCAAAATTCATTTTTAAGAAAAATATTAAAGTAAGAGCAATTGTACATCAACTGCATTTTAGGAAGAATCACTTCACTCATTATTGGCCCTAACCCTTGATAAGATCACCAGAGTCCAGAGGCCTAACTCACTGGATTAAAGAACATGAGCTCTGTCACCAACTACTGGGGACCAAAGCACCTGATCGTGCTGACACGTTGTCCTTTGCAGGTTCTTTCCAATTCATGTAATACCTATGGAAGGTGAAAATATCTGTAATATCAAGATTAAATTTCAAAGATATGTGAGAAAATATAAACATGGGCATATAAATGTTAAGAAGGAGTCAGAGCTGAGAGGAAACCCTCAGTAAGGTGAAAAGGCCTCCATCAGTAACTGAGTGAATTCACAGGGCTCCAGGATCCACAGCAGCAACTCCCAAGGAGGAAGTGAGCAGCATGCCCCATGAGCTTCTGCTTGGTATACATGACCTGATGGTTCGGAGGGCCCCCAGTGTAATGCTACACTCTACCAAAGAAGAAAAGACAGTTTTGTGTACCTCAAGGCAAATGTTTAAAAACTGAAAAAGAGGCTTGTTTATTTCTTACTACATCTAGGTGTCTGCTTTCAAGGTCATGCAGAAAAATGCAGGACAACTGGTGAGGACATTTTCATTTCTGACAACAGCTGATTAAGTTATGGCATCAAGATGTATATGATGTTCCAGCCTTATACAGAAATTCTTTCCCCTAAGGCTTAGCCTTTTCATTTTAACTACTTCAGCTTCTCCTAAAGGACTAGAATACTAATACATTGCTTTTCACGTTTTGTTGCACTTTTTAATGAGAAGCATTAGCAGGCATTACCTGCACATCCTTTACGTTCATAGGCTGGAGAATCTATGATATGTGTATGACTTTTGATGGGGTACTTACATGTTCCTAGTGAAATGTTTCTTTGCCCTGTCCTGGTTCCGCATACTTTACATTCCCTTAGATTAATCTCCCTGAGGCTTGCTGCTATGTAATAGCTGCACCCTCTTGAGCAGATTCTACTGGCAAGTGACATGGAGTCCTGCGGTAGTGCCTGCCTCTTCCAAGACTGTTGTGCTTTCATATCTGATGGACGGCTCAGATTCTCCCAAGAGAAAATTGATTTTTGGGGGGTTTCCTTCTGATGGTTACGCCCTCAGAGCTGCCTCACAATGGGATAGACGTCTATCAAAGGACAGGCTGAATAACTCTGTGAGGAACATTAGTCTAGCATGGGCTCAGCCTTCACCTGAGTGTGGATGGATCACTGTATCACCTGAAACAAGGCCCTTCGGGTGTGTGCACACGTGTGTGCATGCGTGCGCACACACACACACTGCTGTTTTCAACTCAGTCACCTTTCTCTCTCTCTTGAAAACTCCCAGTTGGTAAATCCTTCTCTGGTCTAAAGGATTCTATGAGATTCCCCACCTTTGGTCTGCCATTGGCACCAACAAGCAGCCATTCTCCTTGGACTGACAGTAGTGCTGAAGGAGATGGGCTCACAAAAAGCTCATGGACCTGAATCCTGAGCACCTTTTCCACAGCAATCTTTCCTCAAAGTGCTCTTCCGGACAGTGGACAGCAGCTCAGACTTCCTCCTTGGAGGGTGCAGATTCTCTCTCAGGTTTTAGCACTCACAGTTGCCTTTGGAGGGAGTTGTCCATAATTATTACTTTTATTTGCTGCAGTTGAAGAAGCTGCTCCACTGTACAGTTCAGTAGCTGTTCCCATGAGGAGCATAACTCCGCCTCAAGTACGACTGAGTACACTCAACCCCACTCTTCCTCTTTGCTCCAGAGAAGCTCCCTACAAAGCTAAATTCAAAGGGGCTTGTGCAAGTCAAAGGTTAAATGAGCAGAAAAACTTAATGGAAACAAAAGATTTGACATTCATAACACTTGATGACGTGAGATTTCCTAAGTCTCAAAACATTGACACCAGAGAAAATAAAAACAAATCCTAAAGTATTTATTTGTTAGACCAGATATTCTTGATAAAATGCATGCCATTCTAATATTATTTGAATAGTGTAATGGGGCTACATTAGAAAAGTCAAATAGAAAACACAGGAGAAACAGAAAAGTTAAGCAAGTCCAAGTCAGTGAGCACTTAGAAAACATCTGTTCAGTGACCTTGTTATCTAAGACCCAGAAGAAGGGACCTGCTTAAGTCTCAAGGCTGAATAGAGATAGAATATTTGGAGTTGAGCTCAAAATAAACAATAGTTGTATTCACTACACTTTGCCATTTAAAAGACTTCTCAAACTAATGTTGGGCAATTTGTCCAAAGTCACAAGGCTGGCATATGGCAGAGCCAAGATTTCTACTGCAAGCCTACTGACATTAAAACCTGTTTTTCTAGTCTCCTTGCACTTAGCATCTTCATTTGAGATGGGGACAGTAACAGGACCCTTCTCTCAGTTTTAATACAAAAAATTATAAAACTTGACAAGTAGAAACTCTTAGTACCTGGCATAAAATAGGTACTTAATAAATATTTACTGCTATTACTTCCAGTATTTGTATTAATCTTCAGACTATGTATTCAGTTGGAAGTAGATCTATCATGTAAGTTGACCTACTTCTTCCATCCACATATAAACTCCCTCTGGAATGCAGATTCCCTGGCAATGACTCCAGACATCTCTCTGCTACACCCTACCCCTTAGCAGATGCTCAAGCTGCATGAAGCTTAGAAAGCACAGACTCCATAGAGAACAGCACAGGACGGAGGAATTGATGCTCTCATATTACTGAGTTTTCACCACAGGCAAAGGACTCACTAGGCTCCTGAGCCAACAGCAGCAATAACTACGGGGGCCAAGTCCACAAGGCTACCCCAGGAGATCCGGGCATCTCAAAAGACACAAAAGGAAAAAATAAAGCCAACATTGAGCAGGTACCTTCTACATGCCACTGAACAACATTTATAGTCCTCCTACAGACTCTCTGGCACACAAAAAGTTACCTAAATTGTACCATTAAGAAAACCAGCACAGAAGGATCACACTACTGGCTCAACTTTATGAGAACAGAAATAAAACCACAGCCACAAACCTCACACACGTCCCCACCCCCATCTCCTGTTCCAGTCCACCTGAACCAAGAGATGGCAAAAAACAAGTAAAGAAGTTGGTGTACTACCATTTTAAAATCCAGTTCGGGATCCAATTTGCATTATGATGATGATTCAGACTATGAGCTCTAATAACATTTCACCAGTTCTTTAAAGGTTTCCAATTCTTTTTCTACCTTGAGAGTTTGTGCTTCCCCCAAGCCTGGGGAAGAACCACCAGGCTCCTGGGAGAGTAAATGAATGTCTCTGCCTTATCGTCCACAGGTTGGGGAGCAGCACCTTCAAAAACATGCAGCGCCGGCACACGACGCTGAGAGAGAAGGGCCGCCGCCAGGCCATCCGAGGTCCTGCCTACATGTTCAATGAGAAGGGGACGAGCCTGACGCCTGAGGAGGAGCGCTTCCTGGACTCCGCAGAGTATGGCAACATCCCGGTGGTCAGGAAAATGCTGGAGGAGTCCAAGACCCTCAACTTCAACTGTGTGGACTACATGGGGCAGAACGCGCTGCAGCTGGCCGTGGGCAACGAACACCTGGAGGTCACCGAGCTGCTGCTCAAAAAGGAGAACCTGGCACGGGTCGGGGATGCGCTGCTGCTGGCCATCAGCAAGGGCTATGTGCGCATTGTGGAAGCCATCCTTAACCACCCAGCCTTTGCACAGGGTCAGCGCCTGACACTCAGCCCGCTGGAGCAGGAGCTGCGGGATGATGACTTCTATGCCTATGACGAGGATGGGACACGCTTCTCCCATGACATCACACCAATCATCCTCGCAGCACACTGCCAGGAATACGAGATCGTGCACATCCTGCTGCTCAAGGGTGCGCGCATCGAGCGGCCCCACGACTACTTCTGTAAATGCAATGAGTGCACTGAGAAGCAGCGCAAGGACTCCTTCAGCCACTCGCGCTCGCGCATGAATGCCTACAAGGGCTTGGCAAGTGCCGCCTACTTGTCCCTGTCTAGCGAAGACCCGGTCCTCACTGCGCTGGAGCTAAGCAACGAGTTAGCCAGACTAGCCAACATTGAGACTGAATTCAAGGTAACTCCCACTCACCACCTCGTGGGCAGACGGCCCTGTGTGCGCCTCAGGTGTGTCCAGTAGCAAGATGGGTTACCTTCTGGTGGAAGAAAAGGGTAGGTCAGACTCACAGGAAGTGAGGGAGACTCATCTCAGTTGTGGTAGATGGAGGCCAAGGGAAAAACAGTACATTAGGCAGAAAATTCGAGCCTATGTAAATGCAGTAAAGAGGTAACTTCCACATGGATCCATTAAGGAGCAAGCAGACTTGTGTGTTGTAGCTCACCTCTGTACACATCAGCTCAGCTTCAGGGAGGGAGCTCAGGAAACGTTGGGGACATGTGACAGTCTGAGGTCTGTCCCGAGTACACGGCTTAGAGGTCTCAATTATTTCATATGCATGTTTTTGGCTTGTCTTCTTCCCCTCTCTATCCCACCTTGGGCTGTGTTCATCTTGGGTTTAGTCTCAGTTTAAAGCTAGAAAGATTCTTCCTGAGCCTGACAAGCTATTGCTATGGTTCTGAAACTATGCTGAGGAGGAAATACAAAACGATAAAAAAGAAATTCTCCAAGTGGAGTTGAGTTTGTTACCCCTCCCCTGCATAGAGGAACCAGGGCAAGGTCCTGTGTTTCAGACACCTTGAGAACTGCTGGATCTACCAGTCCAGGCCAAGAGACACAGCTCCATCTCCAAAGTCCATGACTCAGTCATGATCCTGTGCATTTATTATCATCTGACACTCTCTTAAAAGAGAAGACTGGGACCTAATATAGGAAAGTCTTTTGGCACCATGTTTAATAATAACAACAAACCTTCAGTGGGCACTCAATGTGCATCAGGCACTAATTGCTTTGCTTACATGTGGTCACAGGAGTAAGAACTCAGATGCCTAGTAATCAGTAAAAGCACTGCTTTAATAATGGAGGCCCTAAGATCCCACAACCAACTCAACAACTCAAAGAAACCAGGAGCTAGAGGCCTTGCTCATGTATTCAGCTGTTCAGTCTATCATCTCTCTAAATGAAAAAAGGGATTCCCCAGTGCAGAAGGCAAAGCTGAGAGAACAGGAATCACAGCTGGTTCCTATTCTCATCTTGCCTCCTGACAAGGGACTCTGCACAAGATGCCATGGCACATAAAATGAGGTATAACACACAAGCCTGATGATCAAACATGTCACCAGCAAGTGTAAGTTCATTATCCAAACAAGATGTCAATACAAGAACTATCCCTGCATAGGACATGAGTAAACGGAATAGGATGGGGACTTAGTCCCCAGCAGAGGAGAATCCCTGACCCTTTGCTATGTTGTTCAGGGAGATCTCAAAGGGGGAGACAGGACTGAACTGGACTTTGCTAAGCCGAAGAAAAAAGGATCAGTGGCAAAACAGAGCTGGAGGATGCAAATGATGATGAGGTCTAGGATGGCCCAGAGCAGAGAGGTGACTTGGTGATCAGAACACAAACTCCTCCTTCTTTAGAGGTGCACACAGAAAGACCAACAAGATGGGCTGGGGTCAGATCTCAGAGGGCCTTACATGTCAGGCTTTGACTGCTACCTTACAGGAAAAAGAATCTTAGTGAAAATTTATGATTTGTAGGCAAATGTGATGAAAACTAGTGCTTGAGAATTTACTTGATTAGTACATTATGCAAAGTGTGAACAACTGGGACCAAATAAGAAGAGAGTTCAGTTGTGCACACAGAAGGCCATGGAAGGCTGTCTAGGGGTTAGGATCACTCAGGATCCAGAGACAGAAAGACCAGGCCACTGGAATGCTCCAGGGAATCATACACTGTGGATAAAACATTCCATGGTTAAGGTAATTTCACTCCCTCTGTGTCCCCATCACAGACCCACCACAAATGGGAAATCATCTAGAAAATGGCTGAACTTGGTGGATGTCGATATAGAGATTAACAGTGGCACTCCCAAGAATGTAATTGTTTCTCTTGTGTTTGGAGAACAAATCTCACCTAACAACATTAAGGCCAAGGATATCCCAGGGAAGGTGATGGAATGTTGCTTGTTCCCCAGTCTTCAGACTAATTGTTCAGAGGCCATATTCAGAGAAATGGGTATGCCAATTAATTAAGATATTTCTGGCCAAGCTTTTTTAAAAAAAAAAGTTGCAAATTTATTTTTAGGATTGGATTATGTGGAAAACTGCACAATTCACTTTATCTCACATTTGGGAGTGTGCCAGTCTTACGAAATCAATGGATGCTAGACCAACTTTTGGAAATGTTGCCATTTGTTGCCTTTGTTAAAATCCAAAGACTGGCATACTTTAGTATATGCATAATATCTCAAAATTGGAAATTTGTTAAAAGCACATTATGACATTTTAATTTTAAAGAGCAAGCTATGAAAACTGTAGACAATTAAGGACAGTGCTAAACATGATGACAAATCCTCCCTACGATGTAATGACTTATTTAGAATAAGAATGAAGATGGACACATTTACTGGCTATTAACATCCCCCAAATTACCTCTGAAATAATGTCTTTCAGATCATCGACAAATGGTGCATTATAAATGAACATAACTATTCCTTTACAACTCTATTACTTATTCAGCTTTTCTTGTATGTGCGTTCCTGACATTATAAATCATTTGAGAACAGAGAGCAGCTTAGCAGGAGACAAGGCTGTAGCAGAAGAATGAAGAACAAGTGCAAGTGTACTAAAATGCACACTTGACGAGTCTGTAATGCTTTTAAGGGACAGTGTGTTTTTGCTTATAGCCACATGTTATTGTGACAACCCAATGCCATCAGTTCTATAAAAAGCTATCAGGACCTCATTGGAAATATCACATATCATCCACTTCATTCCCTAAAAACTCACCTGGAGTGACTTTTCCTGATGAGCCAGCCAACGTTATCCATGAAAACATGAATTTAGTTGTCCCAGCTATTTTTTCAGAATTATTTTACTTTATTACCAGTAGAGTCTAGTCGTGAACAAGAAGCAAGGCCAGTGGCAAGCCTCCAGTAAATTGTGGCAGGAGTCAGTTGCCTGATAGCAAGCCATTATTTTTGGTGTGGAAATTATATAGCTGCTCAAGGATTTACTAAATCTTTCTAATCTTCTTTGACTTAAAAAGACATTAAAACTTGATGTGGCCACCGAGGCCTCCACAGTACCTTGATGGGCATGTGATAAGCCAGTGAACACTCCACAGAAATGCTTTAGTGAAAGCAAGAAGGAAACTCCCAAAAGGATTATAATTTAAACTGATGAAGCAAGTGATTGTTTACCTATTGTTTCAACTCTTCCTAGACAGACTCAACAGAAGTATTTGATGTTATGATGAAATGGGCAAGCTCTAAAAACAGAGCTGCTCCGGGGAATAAAACCCTTACACATTAAAGAACTGCAGACCAGTCGCTTGCTGCACCATCTAGTGTATGGAGATCAGGATGTGTCTTCTTAATCTTAGCCACAGTCTCTAAAATGAGGTCTGGGAGCACTAAGAATCAATGACACGGAGGCTCATTGGCTTATCGACACGATGGGAGCCAGAGAACACACAGACCAGCCTTGTATGGTTCACAGGATGTTCATCCTGGTCAAACAAGTTCTTTCTCTGCAGAAATACCTCTATTGTACAAAAGTAAAAATAATTTGTTGATCTCATTCGGATAACAGCTCCCACCCCCAAGAACATAATGAGCTTTCTGCAGCTCTTTCAAATTAGCCCTCTTGGTTTTCTTCACTGATCATCCCTGTGATAAAATTACTTAGGATCCCCTTTATTTTGCTGGTACCTTCCCAAATTCCTCAGCATTTTGTCTACATGTCACTAGAAATTTCTCTTTGTTCCAACTCACTTATGGCAGCAACAATATCTGGTAGGTCAGCAAGAGGGTTGCAAGGAAAAATATGACAAGGAAATATTGGAAAACTATTTAAGGCTTTGGAAGGAAAAGGAAATAAGACATTCTTGCTTTTTACTTCAACTTAAAAGCATCCAATGTTCCTGAGTTAGAAAACTACAGAAGTTCAGTGCAGGCACACGCATGTACACACACACACACACACACACACAGTATCTTGATTATTTAACACCTGGTCTTTATGGAGAACAACAAAGCTATGACTGAGAGGCTCTTCCTGGTCACAGAACGTCAGCAAGGCTTTTCTATGCGTGAAGGAATCTCTTCTTACTGACCTCAGTGGGGAGTGAGGCAAGAGGACCAAAGCCTTCATTCTACTACAAGTGTTAATGTGTTCTCTGTTCATCAGTGGACTGCTACCCACGTGCCTTATGAAAAACAGGCGATGAATTGCGCATTAATGTTGTGCTGTTATTTTAAAGCCCATAAAAAACTCTCTGGGCCTAAAATATCATAAATTTAAAATGCAAATAATGATAAATCAGACCAATTTGTCACCTGCTGTGATTTGTACTGAGATCCCATTGTGAAAGGTAACGCTGTTGAGGTGACAGTGTGTAATCTGCTTGCAAACTTACCAAATGGACCAGGAAGAAGGGGAGAGGGAGGTAGTGACTTTATACAGTGAGGGACTGGGGAACTGGGCTCAGAGGACATCTGGCTGTCTGCAGCCAGGGAAGCCCAACGTGGGTTGCAGTGTTTGCACCAGTTTCCCATACACCAAGAATGTTTTGAAGATTTTTAAATTGCATACAACAACATGCTAGGAAAATACATTGCCTTAGTTGTGTGAAAGCCTGCCTGGTAGGATAAACAAATGTCTGCTTAACACACAGGAAATGAATTGAAAATTGTTTCCTTTTCCACAACAAAACTGTTTTCTTAAGCTCTGAAGGCAGCAGGTCTTAAAATATAAGCGTGTGTATTGGCAGGGAAGAGGGGGTATGCATGTGCTCTAAGTTGGGGGTGGGGGCAGGATAAGAAAATCTCACAGGAAAATCTCCATAGAAGGCACATTTGCCTGTGTCACTTTATCCCCATGCTTGAGTGTGATACAGAACAATAGGAAAGGTGCGGAGGATCACAAATATTTGATGGAACAACAATGGGGGTTACCCTTCTGTGAGCATACACAGGTGAGCTGAAGGCAGAGCATTTGTGCCTACCTACCAGCAAGTCCACACTAGGACCATGCTTATAGGCCCCATGTCCAAAGGCAAGACCCAGGGACTGGTTTATTTCTGGAGGGGAAAAACTATATTCTGTCTATGGTACTTTTGTCTTTTTTTAATAGTTCTGCCTAGGCATCTGGAGGATTGTGTTTGCCAGAGCATTCATTAATGAGTCATCACAGGGAAGTAAATCAATTAATGTGTCCTTTAATTGTAGTACTACATTGGGTCACAAACAACATCTAAAATCAGACGACGTGCCTCTTCTGTGGTTTGTGCCTAGGGTGTCGGCCGTCACCATGAGTGACAGGTATTTAGGTGGCATGTAGAAGGGCACCTTGCTAAGACGGCTCGAGTAACCAGGCTTCACTTCCAGACTAGGAGAGGAGATCGCATGTCTTGGTCCTGGAATCTGACCTGCTCTCCATCACCTACCACCCACAGAATCTTAGGTATCTACTAGAAGTTAACTTTCATATTTGAAAAACAAAGTGGGAGGGAGGGAACCTTTTAGCTGTAACCTGTCTAAGCTGAATGCTTCTTTTCCCATCCAAATATTGGCCCTATCTGGCCAGCTCTGTAGGTGTCACCAGGAATCACAACTTACTAAAAACTGTCATACCTTATCCTGTTTAACCTCCAGAAAGTTTAGGTACAAATTGAATATTCAGTAAATATTAACTCAGTTTTTTAAAGAAAGCCACTGAGTGAATTAAGACTCCCAGAGTCTTAGTGAGGATTAAGAGAGATTAAGAACATAAAAATTCTTCACAAGAAACCAAGCACAATCAAGCACTATCAAGGTTTCATAAGACAGCCTGGTGGAGATCTTTTATGTATTTATCGAGCCCACTAGATTTTTCAGAGCCACAACTTTTCCTCCAATTAATATAACTTATAAATTTATGTACCCCTACACTGAAAGTCTTCCTGATTTCCACCAAGCTTCCCATCTATTTAGCAGATCTTTCCAAAACAAGAAAAAAAAAAATCTGAGCTTTACATGTGAGCTCCATGGTTAAAAATAAATCAGGGGAATATTTCTCGACTGGAAAAACAGACCAATGAAACTGAAAAGCCAGGAGTACTGCTAAAATGCTACTGTGGAGAGCAGCAGTGTGAGCTTGGAAGATGGAAAAGCAAAAGTGGAGGAGGGAGAAGCTGGGTGGGCAGCCCTTGCCAAATACAGACAGAATATTTTTTTGAAAATTATCTCTGTGGAGATTTATCACCATGCACAAGATAAAATGGGAAAAAATTACTACAAAAGTGCAACCATCAGTCTAAAATATCAGATACGGAGAAAACTGACAGTTCTTTGAGAAAATTAGCCAATGAGCAGTAGCACAAATTACACCAAATGGAAATGCAGGGATTTTTCTTGGGAAAACAAAAAATCACAGTGTAGTGTCAACTGGTCACAGGAGGGGCTCCCTCATCGAGCATGTTGTGCACAACATCAGCATGGAAGGCTGTGTTGTCACATTCAGCATCGATGCAGAGGTGAGCACAGGGCGGAGTCGCAGGACACTCAGAGGCATCCTCGTCAGGGAGCGACCCCAGGGCTCAGCATGCAGACGGAAGGCTTGGTGCAGGTGCTGGAACAGAGTGATGACCTGGACAAGGTCCCTGCCGTGCAGCAGTGCAGCCTCCTGAAAGAGGCAAGCCCTTAGCCTTCTTCATATATACACTCATACAGAAAACTGCAGCATTTCCACTCATGTGAGGAGATAGGCTTCCAAAGAACTCAGTGGGACTCCTGCGTTTGTGTCAGGAGAATCTGCAGGATAAGCAGTGTTTACACTGAAAGCCGTGGATACATAACAGGTGAGAAATGACAGAGCTGGTAAAGATAATCCTAGGAACACAGAAACAGCACAAGAAGGAGGGCAGTGTTGAGAGCAAGAGGCCCAAAGACTCGGGACTAGGCGAGCACAGGACACTCGCAGGGCTTGGAGGGAGAAGTGAGAAGTGATGAGGATGCTGACAAGGGCTTCACCACTGATCACCATGGAAGAAAGTGGGACTGTGCCGTAAGGGGAAGGGAGAGCCAGTGACACTTCCAGTGGATGACCAGGTGACTCTTCTCTGAAGTTTAGACTCACTCTTCCTGCTGTCATAAAGGGACTGAAGAGGAAAAAAATGAAAGGTGTTGGAAGACCCTGTGGGAATAGGAGACCTTCCCAGGAAGATGAGAGGCCAGCATATTCAGAAGGACCTGGGCATCTCAACCAGTGGGTGAATCTTCCCAGACAGAGCCATGGCACTGGCAGGAGGGGCCTGTAGCCTGGCTGATTCCAGGCCGGCTCTCTTGTCCATGAGCTCTTTCCAGACCCTGCTTCTCTATGGCTGGAGTCTCTGTGTGCTTCACAGTGAAGCACCAGAAAGGGCGAACACAGTCAGCTTTGTAACTGCTTCTTTCAAAGGCAGGAAGCAGGCCAGAGAGATGAGAGGAGGAGAGGAGGATGTACTCCAGGCTTGGCCAAACTGATCAGTGAGCGCACTGACACCATGGGGGCTACTGGGAAAGGAGTTCCAGTGTGATAATTCCACAATGGGAAGAATTCCATTGGATTTTAATCTTTCCACAACATTTCCCCTATTGCAGGGCCCTCTTTCTTCCTCTGTTGGCTATAGGTGATCAAAAAAAAATTCTCATTAAAGGAGCAAAACAGATGAAAATTAGCTCAGATCTGTACTCTGGAGAGAAAGCCGGAGGTCAGTCAAGCCAGCAATGTGGGAATTCCATAAAAGCATGTGCATGTGTGTGTGCAGTGTCTGTGGGAAGCAGCCAGACATGAGGTGGGCAGATAGCTGACAGGAGCAAGGAAGGGAAACTTGGTCCTGGGGGCATTGCCTTTCTCAAGTATGAGAAAGAAAATAAGTGTTGGATTTACAGAAACAGGAAATACTACTCATTATAGACTTTTTTAGAAAATATAGAAAAGCAAAGACAAGTTTAAAAGCATGAATCTTACCAGCTAAGAATAATTCATATTTCCATGTATTTCCTCCTCCTGTTCCTCCTGTTCCCAGGCATACTAATTTGAAATAATCCCTTGACACAATGAGTGAAAGATTACCACCAGATTTGTTTTTCCTCCATGCTTTAGCACCATTATCATTCTCTCACTCCCCCTCCCACTCCCAAACATCCGACTGCAGCATATTTAATGTATTCAGATACGTATGTGTGTGTGTGTGTGTGTGTGTGTGTGTGTGTCTTTCCTTCAAGAAACAACAGTTCTCAGATCTACGTTTTCGAAGTTCTAGAGCAGGGGCTAGGAAACTTCCCCCTTACCCCCAAGAGACATTTGGATATTTATAACATCATCTGGGGGAGGGGAGATATACAAAATTTTCAACTTAAAATTAGTCTGCCAATGATTTATTAAATTCCAAGTCCCATATGCAGTAACCTAGACAGGGCCAGACCAAATGACTTTCACAGGCCTTACATGGCTCACAGTAAGGCACTACCTACCCCTGTTCTAAAGACTACAAATGTTTGAAGAGCATCTTCACCCTTACAGATCTTACATTCTAACTGAGATTGTGGAAAAATATATTGTTGATTTGTGTGTACCTGTGTGGATGTGCAGACTTATAAATTACATGAAAGATTTCATTTAAGTAGGACCATGTAGTATCTGTCTTTTTCAGCCTGGTTTACTTCACATAATGTCCTCTAGATTCATCTATATTGCTACAAATTATAAAATCTCCTGTTACCTTCTGCTAGATAGTATTGATGATACGCATGAGTTCAGCACATTTTCTTTATCCGTTCATCCATCACTGGACCCTTTAGTGGTTCCCTGGCTTGGTAACTGGGAAGGGTGCTGCAACAAACATGAAGTGCAGACACTTCCTCAGCATTCTGACTGTTGTCCCTGAAAGATTTTTATACTTCACCTGTGTAGTACTTCTCATTTCATTTTTGGAAATTTCTTCTGATATAAGGAGCAAGTTCCCTCACTGTCTCCACAGAAACACACTACTTCATTTGCTCCCAAGATTTGATCCATTTGCAAAGTTGAAGACTCCTATTTGAAAATATCAATGAAGAGATGTAATGTAATTAAGCAGAATGAGGCTTGATGCTAGAGGAAATGATTACCCATTTCCCATCTAGCCCCAGCTACATATTTTTCAGCCACAAATTTTAAACAGAAAGTTAAAGTCATATTCAAATTGGTTTTAAATTTTTAGGGTTTTTCCCTAGGTTTTAAATTATTTTGGTGTTACATTATTCTTTTGCTATTTATTATGTTGTTATTTTATTTTCATTATTATCTTAATTGGGGGAAGTGCTGCAAAATGGTAACAAGTCATGCCTCCTGCATTTCCCTCATCAGCTAATGGATTATACAAAGCTGGCAAATCACACTGCAACCTTGAAATCCAAAATACAAATACATTCAATGCCAATCAGGAAAACTGAGATTTGATTGAAAATCACATTTGATTGAAGAATGAAAAAATCTCCAATATGCAGAAGTAACAAGGCATAAATATCAGTGGGCCTTGATGAACTAAGTGTGCCCCTCTCAGCTTTCGCTTTTGTTTTGTTTTCATTACAAGCTCTGTGAATAATCCGTATGATAGATGTCACACACTCAAACAGTGTAGAGACAAGCAATTTTATAATAAATAGTCTTCAACTATCCTATCATAGGATTTCCTTTCAAACATATACTGCCTGAACTATGTCCATGCATTGTCCTGTAAGCTCCTATCATATGGATCAGGTGGTACTACATCATCGCCACTCCTCTACTGAGGTCTTCAGAAGAGGGTACAAGCTCTGGTTACAGAAGAGGCTTCACAATGTAAGATCCAGGAAAAATAAGTAAATTAAAATTTCATAACAACATAGGGAGATGGAAATGCCCGAGGTTGAAATTTTCTAACATACTCCTCAAAAAGAAAAAGGCTACCCCAATGCTTGGTAACATGGTTGGTCCTCATATTACTGTGATCTCGTCACTTCCCATCCCTACAATGTGAAATTAATAACCAAGTTCTGTTATCCTGGGATATGGAATAAACTGCTACTTACTTATTGACAAGTACTTATCCTGAAGACCACAATAAGATGTTAAGCACTGTATTTATGCCAGCTCTCCTCCCACTTCTTGATCAATCTTTCCTGTCTCTTCTGTACTTATGAAATACAGTACATGGTGTCATATACAGGCAGCTGTTTGGACCTGGGAGGTCAAAGTTGACGCTTGCATTGTGGCTCCAGCATTCTGCATGATAAGCACCAGGGCACAGTCTCTTAACAGCTCTGCCCAACTTACATATTTTGCAAACAAGGATTTAAGCCTTTCCCCATTTAATGTAGGAAACTTGGACTGAAAGGCTTTGGTCTTTTCCCTGGTAATTTCTAATTTTGTGTGGAATACTCCAAAGAACTTAGCCAATTCCTTCTGTCAACACCATCAGCAACTTGAGGCTATATGCACTTAAAACTGGTATTTTAACATAAACATGCAAATGAGCTCTGGGAAGTGTGCAGGTACAGGGAAAAATAAATCAAACCAAAAAAATCAGGAGCAGAAATGTATTCCTCCAAATGACATCTTCTCAAAAACCGCAAATTCAGAAACCATATTTTAAGCAGAGTGTGGAATCTGTATTTTAGCTAGAGCAAATATTTAAGGTGTTCTCTGATGCTAGTCAGATTCTGGAAGGGTCACTTGAGGGAAACAAATACCTCAGAGCTTTGTGGTCAGACGTTCCCCTGGAGACAGCGCATGGCACAGGTGATACAGCATCCTAAAGAAAGGTGCTTGATGGAAACAGTACGACGGGGCCTTCCCCGGTTAGTCTCAGAGAGGTACCGAGTCAGGAGTCCTTGGTTTAGTCACTTCACCATGCTGCAGCTCACCTTCTTCATTCAGGAATTCAGGTGTTCGGAGGAAATAATCCCTTAGGAACTTTTCACTTCTCTACTACTTTCAGCTTCTCATAACATTTTCATATAAAACATCCATATTAAGATATAAGAAGAGATTGTTATTCCCATTTTACAGATGAACAAATAGACAAGATAAGGGTTTAAAATATCTATCAGAAAATAGTAATCTTCCTCTGGGGTGTCTGATCCTTGTATCAGATGAGATCCAATCTCCAGCAGGGGAGAGGCCGGGGGAAAAGAGATTATGACATGTGGTAGAGAATGAGCAAGAACACAGAGAATTCAGGGAATATCCAGATCATGCAGAGACTTCCTCTAAGAGACATGCACTGAAGTAGCAGCCTGGCACATGGAGGAGAGGAGAGCAGCCCAGCAGCAGAGAGAGTGAATCCAGAGGCATGAACAGCTTCCACACAGGAAAGGTGTAGCTGGAGGAGAGCTGCATCAATCTAAGTGGTTCGTGTTGGTAAGGCAGGCTGAAGAATGAGGAGAAAGATCTTGAGTCTTGTCTTACAGCTGTTCAAGCAAGGGAATGATGGGCTAGCCTCTAGGTAGAAGAAGGCAACGTGGCAGTCGTAATTCAAAGATCAGTATAAAACCTCAGACATGAAGAGCTGAGACCCTAACTGTGGGGACAAGGCGTAGGGATCAGATGTATGAGACACTTATGTTTCAGGATCCAGAGATCTTGCTGAAGACTGACAGAACCCAAGAGGAACTTGGGGTTTCTTCTGCCGGAAGCTGAGTGGATGGGGACTCCATTTGTCAAACACGAAGCAGCAGACAGGTTCTGGTGTTACAAGGAAGACTCCCGTGTTGAGTTTGGAGCTTTCCCATTTTGAAGGGCCTGCAGGATTTACCCGTGTAGATGAGCCTGGCTGGATCAACACAGCCTGGAGTTGAAGACACAGTGGAGCTGCAGTGCTTAGGTGAGAGTTAAACTGTGAAGATGGATGAAATCATGGCAAAGTTTTAGGCTCTTTGCAAAATAAGTATAAGTGGTACTTGCAAGGGTTAGCCAGCCATTTGTTGAATCAATCAGATTAAAGTAAAAAACTGGAATCTGGTTTTCCTGATTAGATTTTAAATGTATTTAAGCACAATCACTTACTACTCTGCTTTTAATCCATGTCTTCTGGAACTTTTAAGAAGTCGTGGCAGTCATCTACGTGTTAGATAATGGGCGTTTAACAGTCAGCTTTGGCTCCCAGACTGTCTCACTGAGCCAAATCCATCTCTTAGATCAATTCCCTGGTAGCCAAATATGAGTTCTTACTCCTTGACTTTCTGTAACTAAGATCCTTGAATCAAAGCATAGGAATTAAGTCATTTTATGTAACATTCACTAAGTCCCATAATGTGGTCTACTCCGAGCCAGCTTCCAGATGCACGTAGTCGCTCAGTCAGCTATCCCACCGCTGACAACACTGAGCCCTGTGACCCGGTCCTGTGACCCTAAGAATAAACACAAGACTGGGGATTTCCCCAGAGACACCCAGAGCTACAGCAGAGCCACCTCCAAGCTGACCTGGGGAAGGAACGCTGTTCTCAGGTGGCAAGAGGAGCACCGGTTCTGGCTACAACATGGGACACAGAGGCACCAGAGGCAAACCTGGGCTGAGCTCCTGCTGTGAGGAGCTCTCAGCCACTGATCTGCCCAACCCGGCTTTTGTTTTCCTTTTATAATTAGCAGGGCCCTACACTTGTTTAATTGCTACTCTGCCATCCAACTATTTGCCCTCTTAATCTACAGGAATCACACACAATTTTTTTTAATTTAGTTTTATACATATGCTGCACTTTAATTGCTCTTTGAAACAAGCCTGGTGCACATTCATTATTCTGAAAATGGGTGAGTCATGACACAGTCCTTCAGAAAGATACGCTTTCCGGTGATGGCAATTCCAAATTAGTGTTTTTCCGAAATGTTTTCACAATAAACTGTTAGTACAAATGAGATGCATACTTCACATTTGCTCTGAACTTTTTAGATCATCTTTGTTATTAAAAAAAAAAGTCAGGAATCAAGTTGAGCCAACACCAACCCGGGCGAAGGGAGCATCAAAGCAGAATGTCCCTCTCCAACACAGACGGTTTTCATTTCAACTCAGTGAAAACCAGGGAAATTTAAACACCATAACATACCCAAAGTTTTTTTTCTACTTACACTGGAAATGTATGACTAATGTAGAAAATGGGTTTCTACATATGATGAAAAGGAAAATCACTTACAATCTCACTGGATGGTAACATTATAAGGAAATTCCTTCCAGCATTCCACAGCCCAAGCAGGCCACACAGAGATCATTCGCTTTCTCTCTCTGTGTACCTTAAATCCTACTGCTATCAAAACTTAAATATTTCCCAAACCCATTTCCATTCCTTACCACTACTGCACTAGGTAGACTGCCACAACAGATCCCACCTGGTCTTCTGACTCCGGGCTAAAGCACTCCACAAAGGCATCCTCTCCACAGGGCTGGGAGACTGCACCTAGGTGCACATCAGACCTGACCTTCTCCCACTTTGACCCAGCTATCCCACTTCTAGGTAAATATCCAAAGCAAATGCAATCAGCATGTGAAACCATTAACTGCACTCTCATGTTCACTGAAGCACTATTCACAATAGACAAGATAGAAAATAAACATAGGTGTCCACTAATGGATGAAAAAAGAATGATACAGATATGGCATGAACTATTCATAAAACAAATGACATGTTGCTATCTGCAGCAAACTGGGATAGAATTGAGGTTACTGTGTTAAGTAAAATACACCAGACACACAAAAAACAAGCACTGCATATTCTCTCTCATACATGGAAGGCTAAAACAAACAAATCTGAACTTGGAATTGGGATTGGTAGAGTAATAGTGTGGGGGAAGGGTAGGGGACAGAGGACACAAAAAGGTTAGGTAAAGGAAACTAGTGGTTCACAGCCTAAGGGAGCACCAACAGAACACAGTAATGTATTACCAACTGTACCAAGAACTGGGAGGGAGGAGCCAGCAAGCTGCAAGGATGGAGGAAGGGTGAGGGGTGGCGATGCTGATTGCCTGACTGGTCAGTTCACGCTGTATGCCTGTGTTTAGATACTGTATTACATCCTAGCAAAATTAGAAGACAGCATTTAGAGTAATGCTAATACTCCTGAATTGTGAATATTCACAACCTGCCAAGCTGAAAGGAAAGCAGGAGACCCTTGGTGGCCCATGATCCATACCAGAGAAGACAACCTGTATGGTCCCGGTACTGCTTATTTCTTCAAATTCATCTTCATCTGCTGCTCTCTGCTCCTAACCACATAGCTCCCTGGATATCCACATCGTTCTGAGCCCTCTATTTGCCTTCGCTATGTCAAGCCTTCAGCTTGGAACACTCTTCCTCTGCCTCTTGAACTAAGCAACTCTGATTTAGCCTAACTTTGATTTAACCAATAACCTGTTTCCTTCAGGGCAACTTCCCTCTCCTGCCCAGACGAGGGTAAGAGCTTGCCTTTAATGTTCACGCTCCAAGGCCCCGAGGCTTTTACCGGTCAGTTATGGCAACAGTAAGATCTGTAACAAACTGCTCCAAACTAACAGTCTACACAATCACCATTTATTCTCACGTTCATAAGTGTCTAGGTATATCTCACTTTGGGGCCCAAGATAGGAGCTACTGAGGGCACACTCCTTCTCAGCAGCAATCAGAAACTCACGAGGACCAAGGGAAAAATGCATGGTGCTTCGGAAGGTCTATTCTTAGCCATCACGCTATCATTTTCACCCACATTTCATTGGTTAATGCAAGGCCAGTGATTAAACTGAACATCACTGGCAAGAACGACATTCTTCATGGAGGCAAACAAGCAGAGAGGAAAAATACACTACACAATCGTCTATTCTCGTGTTCATTTCCTAAATGCTTTCTATTGTGTAGACCAAAATCTTCAGATCTTCATCTCTTTTCCTTCCTTTCTCATTCTGTATCGAATTTATCAATGTTTCTTCTTGACTGTATCTGTCAAAGACACCAGAAGTTGATTGTCCTCATTCCTTGCCTTTTGTGGCCAAGTCAGGTTCACCGTTCCTCTAGGTATCTCTAACAGCTTCTCTGGTTGCTGTCTGCCTCCTCCTCTCTTGCTGCTTACACTGTGTGACAGCCTGGTGATCAGAATGGTCCCCTTAGCACATAAATCACATCACACCAGCTCCACTTTCTGAAACCCAGTGACTCACCATCTCCCTAAAATCAAGCCACAGTCCTGACACTGCCTGCTGGAAACTGGCCATCTGTCCTGCAGTGGCCTCACCTTTCCCTGTTCTCCTCTTACCCCCTTTGCCCCAGCAGCTGGCCTCTCACTAGGTCTCACAAGCCCCTGCTGCTCTCCCACTTCTGCCTGTGTACTCTTCTCTCTCCCTCTCTGCATTAGAACATTCTCCCTCTCTGAAACATTCCTTCCTCATCTGTCTAAGTAACTCTTTCCTTCAACTCTCTATTCCAAACCACTGCCTCAGATTTACCTTCTCACAGAGCTCCTCACCATTCTATGTAAAACAGCAGAGCCCCATCTGCAGTCCTCATTTCACAGGAAAACACAAGTTTTTTGAGCCAGGAAGGATGTTTTGCTCGTAACTGACTGTCAGAGCTAGAGCAGCACCTGCCTGCCACAAGGAGATTTTTTGTGAATTATCTGTTGGATGACTGACAAGCACTTACTTCATAAAACTGAATGATCAGCTTGTGTGTCGCCTGCTCCTTGGGCGAGCAGCCGCATCTTGTCCTGTGCCTTCTGCAAGGCAGGGCAAAGCTCCTGACACACAAAGGCTCAGAAAGCACATGCTGAACTTGACAGAACGTCTCTAAGTGTGGATTCCTAGAAATCACTCATGCTTTGGAGCGAACAGTCATCTCCTGAGTCTGCAGCTCACTACTTCAATACATTCCAGATGAAGTATCTTCCCAGGAATTGCTATAGGACCAAATGTAACAGAACTCAGTCTTTTAAAACAAAACTGAGAACACCTCATCCCAGTTTATTGTAGGACCTTCCCTTGACTGTCTGACCACTAGCCCACCTGCTAGTGACTGAAGAACATGATATGTTCAGTTCCCCATGCCTCCCCGGCGTTCCACTGGCTGTGGAAATTCAGGTTAGTGCCTAACTCAGCTAAAGAACCTTTGTCCCTTAATAGTGCTTCACCTCTCCCTTTCTCTTCGCACCAGACAGCCCTTACACACCTTGTCCATCATAGTCATGTTCAAGGTTTCAGAGTGTGTGTCTGGGAAGTGGGCATGTCTAAAAAATGTGTGCTTAACAGTATTAGGATCCTGAACTTTGGAGGTAACCATCCCTGAGATCAGATCCTGTGTCTGGGCCCCAGGTCTCCGTAAACAAATAGTGGAGATGTAGCCTCTACTCCCTACATCTGCAGGAAGTCCAGTGAGCATCCCATGAAAAGCCATAAGCCTGAGGCCTGGCATACAGTGACCTATCAATAGGGGACAATTAAGAGAGGTTAAAACAGTAATAGGCCCAGCTTTTAATACTGTCTCCTACTCTAGTGGGTACAGAGATCCATCAATCACTCATCAATCATGCTTTGGCCAACCCCATGAGAGAACAGGACAGGGAGGCACAAGGAAGGTGCCACTGCCTTTTGTAAGTGAACATAGCGCTTCCCTCCTCTTCCGACTAAAGCATCTTGACCTGTTTCCTGAGTGACATCTCAGAGCATGCACTTCGCCCTAGACCTATGGTTGACAAAGTTTGTGTGTGCATGCACGAGAGAGACAAAGAGAGAGAGAATACAGGAATATAGATGGAGGGAGGGTGGCCCATAGGAACCACAGTGAGGTCAGATGGCTGTAAGGTGCGAAGTATGAGATACACTGGAATCTGCGGTTTGGGTTCATTATAGTTCCAGTAGGAAAGCAAAATAGCTCCAAAGCTCTTCTGGGTCTACACACAAGGGAGCAAAAGAGCATCTTTTGAGTAGGTAAGAATGTACAATGGATATACATAAATTCCTGCCCAGATAAAAAGCACAAACATGTTTGTTTAATTGTGAGAAATCATGCAAAATATTGAAAACATACACAGATTCTGAGCACACTCACACTGTGGTTCATGTTAGCTAATATCCATAGCAGCCCACATGCTGGTCAATATCCTCTCCCAGTGGAACCTGGGACTCGGCACTCCCTTCTCCTGAAGTGTCCACTACCTGATGCTCTCCTCTCCCCTGCCCCAGCCCTCCTCAAAGCCTCCTTATCCCTGCAGCTCAGGTGGCATAACTGAGTCCTGTCCCATGGCACTTCTGTCACCCTGTGATCTTCACCTACTTACTTGTATTCTTTCTTCAAGACTCAACCTCTCAAGGGTAAGGACTGTGTTTCATTAGGACTGTATTTCCAGTGACTGGGACACAGAGGGTCCTCAGATTTGCTAAATCAGTGGGTATAATACTGGAGCCGCTAACCAAATAGCTGACTTGTTTCCTTGACAGACAGCCTCTGTCCTTAGGCAAACCTCTGAATCCATCAGAGGGGATGTGCAATCTATTACTCTGGGATTTCACAAATGTCATGCTGATGTGCTGAAGGTCCTGCTCAATGCTGGTGGCTGCCAATTAAGTAAACCAAACTCCAGACTGGAAACCACAAAGTGCCCGTGGAGAGGGTGGTGCAGGGCCTCTACAGGCTCAAGGCTCAGCAACCAGGGGCCTGCACCTGCCTTGTGAGTGGTCAGGCCTGTGCAGGGCCTCTACAGGCTCAAGGCTCAGCAACCAGGGGCCTGCACCTGCCTTGTGAGTGGTCAGGCCTGTGCCCCCAGTCCCTGTGTCACTGTAGGTACCTTCCTGCAGAGGATGCCATGCAGTGAGGCTGTGTGATTGAACCCATAGTTCTTGATCTTCCATCACTAGTCCATTAGATGTTTCTTTTGTTTGAAGATCAATTCCCAAATAGGTAATCAACATGCTCGTGTTCTCTGCTAACCTGTAATCCCAATATCATTATAATATTAGCCAACACCTGGCTCCTGTTATGTTTAATAACTTACATGGATTATATTTTTGTAGTCTTCCTTTTGCAAGAACCCTATAATGTAGTGAAATTATGATCCCCATCGTGTAGATAGACCTGGAACATAATCCAAGATTAAATTACACTCTCAAAATCCCACCACCAAAGATGTATAAGAGCTGGAACTGGAATCCAGACACTGATCACCCAGTCACACTTCTCATGCAGCTGCTCTTCAGGACTGGGATGTAAAACTCTGAGATCACCCACGACACACATACACATACAATCATCTTTCCCAAATCCTGACACACTTACAACACAGAGGCCCACTGCGAAATGTAGGCAATACATTTGGGATGCATAAAGAAAGAATTCCTGTGGTGAGCAGATAAACTCACGGAGGCAATAGGTAACCAGTGGCAGAACTGGAAACAAGGAGCCAGCCCCACACTGGATCTGAGGACCACGGAGCTGCCTAAATACCCACTTCAAAAGATGAAGCAGGAACACTGGCTGTCCCATGGACCAACCTTGAAACATCTTTCTTAGATCTGTATTTGCCTTGATGATCATTTGGGTCATGGATTATAGATACAGTAAAAGTTGATGAAACAATTGTGTACAAAACAGCTAGAACATGGACTGAAGTTTTTCAATTTTCATCTGCAATAATGAGCTCAGGTTCTTACTCAGCACTTCACATCCATTAATTATTTCAGTGATTCCAGTTACAATTAAGAAGAGTTCGTCTGTCTGTTAAATCTTAACATGCAGAGTTCTCCCACCCATCAGCCTAGTGGGGAAGCATTGAATGAATGGCATTAGGGAAAGATGCAGAGCTATCGTGCTGCGTTAGCCACAAGCACCAGGCACCTGTGTGCCCAGTGCTGTGTCCCAGGGCCTCACCCATCTGGCCTCACTGAACCCTCAAGCCATCACGTGATGAGGTCTCCTTTGTCATCATCACAGGAAATCGCTGTCTCCTAGGTTGCCCTCAGAACCTGCCTGGAATGCTCCAGAAGGTTCCTCTATCACTGCTCCATCCCATAATCCTTTTTCTTCATCTCCAGATACCCTCCTACTTTGCCTCTGTAGGCCTCAGGCTCCACAGAGCCCTCTGAGAGTCTGACTCTGACCATGGCTGCAGCCTTGTCAAGTGGGCTGGGTTTGCTCCCTTGGTCTTCACAGCACTGGGCTCCTACAGGAGAAAGTGATTTCCTTCCTGATTCTAGACTCTTCAGACCTTCCTCCTCCCTTTGTTAAGAATATCCTTCTTGGAATTATTGTTCATCAGATCAAATAATCCATTATCTCTTATTGTTCAGTCTGCAGTGATACATCATTTTATGTCATTTCCCATTGCTTTTGTTCTGCTGTTTAAATTCTTATTTTATGATTTTGTACAAAAAGCTTTTATTAACATTCAATACTTTGGGGCCAGTTTTATGGAATACAATGCAATATTCCAACACATATACACTGCATGTCTTTTTATTTCCTTATATTTTCTTTATGCGTAGAGCCCACTCTTCCTGTTCTTTACACAGAGTTCCATCTCCCAGATCTCCATAAGGTGCACAGCATCTAAGTTTTGAACACCTGAATGTATGCATGGATACTCACTTCCCCAGCAGTCCTGACTTCCACCTCACCTTAGTTACCCTGAACTTACCTACCCTCTTCACGGTCATGATCAGTAAATGCAAACCCTCCATCATCTAAGCCCAACAAATCATACTCTAAGAATAGCAGCTCTATTTCTTCAACCTCCCTTGAACACCCAAATTCTGCCAATCCTTTGCTTCTCTCCAAGGTCTCCAAATCACTGATCTTCATCTTTCCATGTTCCCTGTTCCTGTCAAGGTCCTGCCTTCCCTTCACACCAGCTCACAGTCCATGAACTGCCACTACAATCACTCCCTCATGTACACTTCAACTCCTTTGTCCCTGACCCGGAAAGAAGGAAAGGAAGGAGGGAGAATGGGAGAAGAAAGAAGAGGTGTAGGGGAGGGGGACGGCAAGAAAGAAAGGTTTGGAGAGTTCTTACTGTTTATTCTAGCATTCTTGCCAAACACCACCCCACCCTAGTTGGATATACTGCTATAGAACTTCCAGATCTAGGTCTGCTCTCCTGATGCACAGAAAGGCAAACACTGATATTAGAATAATGGAAAGAAGTAGGTGTTTATTCCAAAGCGCAGAGCAACGAGTCAAGTAGCTCTGGCCTAATTCCTGTGCTCACCAAGGAGTTAGAGGAAAGATTCTTACAGGCTGATGTAGGGGTTGAAAGGTGCACGAGCAGCTTGTGTCCAAGTTCCTGGCCGGTCACTAACTTCCTCTGACTAGTCAATGATCCCATACTCTTTAAAGAATTTAAAGTGGGCTTCAGTTGGTCTGGGAGCTTATAGGAAAGTGGCAGTTTCTTTCTGTCCTGGACCTGGAATTCCCCTAAACAAATCCCTTCAGGTAATGCAGGCCAACAAGGTCTTACCTACTGATTAGCAAATGACTCCTTGACACCATGATCAGAACCTTAAGGACAGCTGTACAACTTTCTCAACTCAGTGAGTTTCCTTTGATAAAGGATAAACAAATGCAGGACTGAGGAAGACAGATGACAGGCTGGCTCTGGGATTGAAATTACAGAGTTTCATTCTCAACATCAACTACTTAATCAGTTCTCGGATCCCTTTTGCAATAAAACTCCTGAAAGGAGATATCTGTATGCCTGGCTCCAATCTCCTTCCTCTAAATCCCTTCTAATTCTCTTGTCACAACCTCCACTTTCCCAGTACTGCTCTAGGCAAGGTGGCCACTTCTCTGCCAATGCTCAATTCTTAACTGGTCTTAGAGATAATTCTGCTATCAGCTGGACAGGATAGTTCTAGCCACTTCATGAAATATTAGAATGTTCAGAAGACTTTTATTACAACCTTTATGTTCATGAAAACATTTCTGAATCTCTGCCTAAAGGTCAAAAGCAGAAGCCCATCCCACATTTACAGCAATCCTGCTGCTGTGGCTGCTGATCTCTTATTTGTATTTCAGTTGCGGTTTGTGATAAACATGTTGTCTCCACATCTCCACCACTGGGCCCCTGAAGGGGGGGAGGGATGGATTTGAAGCCTGAGCTATTTTTTTTAATGCAATTTCCAAGGTCTCCATTGAGGAATGAGTGTTAATTACTCTGCATTGTGTGGATGTTTCCACAGCATCCATCTGAGAAATTCACTTAACTTCTGACCCACTGGTGTAATGAGCTTCACCGTCTCTCTCTTCTGATTTAAGTCTGTCAGTAGTTTCGAAAAAAATAAAATGAAATGGAGAGTTGCAATTTTTAACCAAAGTTAAACAAACTAATAATTTTCTGAAATTGATGCTGTCAAAACAAGAGCCTAAACAGCAGGAGTTCAGTATATCAGTGACTCTTACTAGGCAGTTTTCTCTTGTCCTCTGTGTTACCACCAGAATTTCAGCTCAATAAAAAATAAGTTTTGGGCCCGGTGTGGTGGCGCAAGTGGTTAAGGTCCTCGCCTTGCACACCCAGGATCCCATATGGGCACCGGTTCTAATCCCGGCAGCCCTGCTTCCCTTCCAGCTCCCTGCCTGTGGCCTGGGAAAGCAGTCGAGGACGGCCCAAAGCCTTGGGATCCTGCACCCGCGTAGGAGACCCGGAAGAGGCTCCTGGCTTCGGATCGGCATAGCATCAGCCGTTGCGCTCACTTGGGGAGTGAATCATCGGACAGAAGATCTTCTTCTCTGTCTCTCCTCTCTGTATATCCGCCTTTCCAATAAAAAATAATAAAAATAAATCTTTAAAAAAAAAATAAGTTTTGGAGGTTTCGGGCAGAAGGAAAAGGAAGAAATTTGGGGCTAGTTTAGAATCAAAGAATTTCTTTTCTCATCTGTATTGAATCAAGAACAAGAAACAAATGGAGGGCGAGTATTCTATAAGCTGTTCAACATATTTATCTAAAACGCTCAGAGTCAAATAAATTTTGGGTTGAAAACCTCAAAGCTTTAATGACAACATTCTGATCCTAAATACTCTGAAAACCTTCAAAGTAATGTCAAACTAAGTTACTGAGCATTTTATCCACTGTCTTAAAAATTTTTTTTTTACTTGTTTTTATTGGAAAGGCAGACTTACAAAGAGGCAAGACATAGAGATCTTCCATCCACTGGTTCACTTCCCCCAAATAGCCACAATGGCCAGAACTAAGCCAATCTGAAACCAAAAGCCAGGAGCTTCTTCCCAGTCTCCCATGCAGGCACAGGCCCAAGGCCTTGGGCCATCCTCCACTGCTTTCCCAGGCCACAACCAGAGAGCTGGAAGTGGAGCACCCTGGATACAAATGAGCATCCACGTGAGCTGCTGGCACTTGAAGGTAGAGGATCACCCAGTTGAGCCATCAGGCCAGCCCCTCTGCTTCACCATTTTGATAAATACATCTGAGCTAGGATTCACTCAAAGTCAAAAATCCAAATTTTCAGATGACATGTTTGTTTACATAGGAAATCCCAAGGAATCTACAAAGCACCAAATAAGTGAACATAGTAAAGTCACGGATATAAGACCAATATACAAAGTCAATGAACAATTACAAATAAAAACATTTATTTCCAATAGCTAAAAAAAAAACAAAATATTGAGATTAAAACTTAGAAAACAGACTGGGAAATATTAAATAAGAAAGAAAAAATCTAAAAACACCCAAACAAATGAAGATACATACGATGTTCATGGTATGGAGGACTCAACAGAATCAAGATGTCATTTCTCCCAAAACTGAAATATAGATTTAATACAATTGCAATAAAAATCTCAAAAGGACTGCCTAAGGACACAAACATGCTGATCCTCAAATTTATATAAAACAAAGAACAGGATGAGAAAAACCCAAAACAATTTGAATAACAAGGACAAAGTTGGAGGACTTAAAGTATCTAGTTTGAAGACTCACTATAAATCTACAAAATAAAGACTGGGAGTATAACTGATTACAAGAACAGAGAGAGTGGATCATAGTGAAAGAAGAGGCAGAGACAAGAGGACCTAGGAAAGAAAACGTGAAAGTTCTTTAAAAATTTCATGGAAATATATGACATAAAAAACAATGCATAGATTTCAAAAACTTGCACTAAAATGAGCATATATTTTAAACCCATTTTCCACTAGTTTTATGAAGTTCCCACTTGAGAACATACAGATATAGTCAAATATTCAACACGTTTTGACAGTTACGTATTAACAATCTGATAGAGAAGAAATAGTCTTTTCAACAAACAATGCCAGAACAAATGAACATCCAGTAAGTTCACACAGGCCCAGCCAAGTAGCCTAGTAGCTAAAGTGGGCGCTGATTCATATCCCAACTGCCCCACTTCCTTTCTAGCTCCTTGCTTATGGCCTAGATAGGCAATTAAGGACAGCCCCAAGCCTTAGGACCTTACACCCGCATGGGAGACCCAGAGGAGGCTCCTGGTTCCTGGCTTCAGATCAGCTTGGTTCTGGCCATTGCAGCACTTGGGGAGTGAACCAACAAACGGAAGATCTTTGTCTCTGTAAATCTTTCAATAAAAAATAGATAAATATTTTTTTTAAGATTTATTTTGTATTTTTTTTTATTGGAAAGGCGGATATACAGAGAGGAGAGACAGAGAGGAAAATCTTCCGTCCAATGATTCACTCCCCAAGTGAGCACAATGGCCAATGCTATGCCAATCCGAAGCCAGGAGCCTCTTCCGGGTCTCCCACACGGGTGCAGGGTCCCAAAGCTTTGGGCCGTCCTGCTTTCCCGGGCCACAGGCAGGGAGCTGGAAGGGAAGCAGGGCTGCCAGGATTAGAACCGGTGCCCATATGGGATCCCGGGTGTGCAAGGCGAGGACCTTAACCACTTGCGCCACCGCGCCGGGCCCTAGATAAATATTTTTTTTAAAGTTAAAAGTTCACACATTCTTAAACATCAGCATATAACTTACAGTAAAATCATATAAAATGGATCTAATGCCTAAGTAAAAACTACAAAATCTAGAGAAAAACATGACACAATTATGATCCTGCATTAAGATTTCTTAGTCATGATACCAACAGAACAACCATTAAAATTTTTCTTCCTTTGAAATTTACTGGTAAGAGAATCAGAAAATAAGTCATATACACATGATTACCTCATACATACAGAAAAAGTGAAATTAAAAGGTGCATTTCTTTAGGTGTAAAATTTTTTAAATCTTTGTATAGATTGTTTCATAATATACATTTCCAAAGACTTTTTAGTACAGATAGAAAACTGAGAAACAAAAGAGTTCAGTGGTTTGCACAACCTGCTTGCTATACTGGCAACAGATGTTCACATTCAAGGCTACAGAGCCCGGGCACTGACCGACCTGTGCAATCTTCTGAGGATTCAAACACCCATTAGCCTAGCCACCCTTTATTTCCCCCACCTTCATGGAGAATCAGTGTGCTGGTGGGAGACATCCTGCTTACCAAAGGGAACAGAATTACAGGGAAGAGTTCCTGGATTTGGGTCAGACCAACCTATTGTGAATCTTAGCTCTACCATTCAGTAGTTTTCTTAGGCAAGTCCACTGCTCTGATTCAATCAACAACCACCTGCCGAATACCTGTCATATCTTAGGAATGCTCCTATCCAGGAGCTGTTCCTGACCTTAGGATAGACATCTAAGATTAAAAAGAAAACCAGCCTGCCCTCAAGAGGCTTCCGTTCTCCCTGGGAACATGGACATAAACACACTCAGTAATTAAAATACATAATACATCAGATGATAATAGTATTATGAGCAAAACAAAAAGCAGGGAATGATGATGTGGAATGAAGGCATGTACTTTTTTTAAGATTTATTTTATTTTTATTGGAAAGTCAGATATACAGAGAGGAGGAGAGACAGAGAGGAAGATCTTCCGTCCGATGATTCACTCCCCAAGTGACCACTACGGCCGGTGCTGCGCCGATCTGAAGCCGGGAACCAGGAACCTCTTCCAGGTCTCCCACATGTGGGTACAGAGTCCCAAAGCTTTGGGGCATCCTCAACTGCTTTCCCAGGCCACAAACAGGGAGCCGGATGGGAAGTGGGCTGCCGGGATTAGAACCGGCACCCATATGGAATCCCGGCGCTTTCAAGGCGAGGACTTTAGCCGCTAGCCCACACTGCCGGGCCCAGGCATGTACATTTTTTAGAGATAAATAGGAAGGCTCAACTAAGAACGTGACATTTGAGCAATGACCCAGAGGAGGTAAGAAATTGTTCATGTAAACATACAGAGAAACAGTATTCCCACCAGAGTAGCCAGTGCCAAGATCGGCTCTAAACAAAGGTGTTTCAGGATAGTGGGAAGGCCACAGTGGCTGGAGTGAGTGAGATGGGCAGACCCACAGGAGACAAAACCAGAGACAGGAGGGCTGGACACTTAGGCCAGGACTTCTGCTTCAGATGGAAAGCCACTAGAGGCTTGGGACAGTGCCATGAACTGACTAATTTTGCTAAGTATCTCTCTGAGAATAATAGACCATAATATACAAGCTAGGCAGACCAGTTAAGACGATACTGTGGTCAGGGTCAGCACTGATACAGTAAGTAAAACCGCTGCCTGCAGCATCGTGACCCCATGAGGGTACCACTTCATGTCTAAGTATTTGTCTTCTGACCCAGTTGGGGGTGAGGGAGATGTGCCTGCAGCAGAGGATGGCCCAAGTTCATGGGTCCCAACACCCAAGTGGGAAGCCTGGAGGTGGCTGCTGGATCCTGGCTTCAATCTGGACCAGCTTCAGCCATTGTAGCCATTTGGGGAGTGAACCAGTGAACAGAAGATTCTCCTCCACCCATCCTTTCAAATAAATAAATAAACCCTCAAAATAATAATATTACTTTTTAGAGAGATGATGGTTTGATCACAGGTTGAAATAATGGAACTAGTAAAAAAAAAATCAGACTATATCAGAATATATTTGGCAGGTAGAATTGGAAGGCCTTGCTAACAAACTATTTGTGGATTATAAAACTGCATAAAAATCAAAGAGAAATCCATGATTTTGTGTCTATAATGACTGAAAGAACAGATGAGGCTAAATTATGTGGAGAAAACTAGATTCAGAATTGATTTCACGAAATCTGAAATATTTATTAGACATATAAGTGGAGATACAAGATGTCTACTGGTATACAAGGGAGCTGGGCTAAGGATACAAACTTTGGGTTCATCAGCATATGGATGACACTGAGAGATATAACAGAACATAAGATCACTAAGACAATAAGAGTAGCTAAAAGGCCAGCACTCCAAGCCCTGGACATATTTGGGCATTGGAAACTTAAGAAATAAGGGAAATGAAAATAAATTAGCAAAAACTCCTAAACAGTTTATTCCAGAAGAGTGTTTTATGCTGAAATCCAAGTAACACGTATCAAGGGAGAAGGAACAATCGGCATATCACGCTAATTTGACAGATTATGTAAAATCAGGACTAAGAACCAACCACAGAATCTAGCAACATGAAAGTCATTTGTAACCTTGACAAGAGCCACCCCCGTGGCGGTCACGGCTTTTCCTTATCGAACGGGACCACGAACAGTGCAAAGAAGGCAACTGGAGACAGTGAATGTAAACAACTCTTGAACAGTTTTTCTATTACAAAAAAATAAAGAACACAAAATTAGAATATAATCAGAGGAGGGATTGGGGTCAAAAGACATCACTTTTTATTTAAGATTTATTTGTTTTTATTGCAAAGTCAGATAGAGAGAGAGAGAGAGAGAGAGAGAAGAGGAGAGAGAGAGAAGAGGAGAAACAGAGAGAAATATCTTCCATCCAATGATTCACTCTCCAAGTGATAACAGCCAGAGCTGAGCTAATCCAAAGCCAGGAGCCAGGAGCTCTTCCAGGTCTCCCACGCAAGTGCAGGATCCCAAGGCTTTGGGCCATCCTTGACTGCTTTCCCAGGCCACAGGCAGGGAGCTGGATGGGAAGCAGGGCTGCTGGGATTAGAACTGGTGCCCATAATGGATTCCTGGCACCTTCAAGGTGAGGACTTCAGCTACTAGGCCACAGCGCTGGGCCCAAGACATTTACTTTTAAGACGAGAGAAACAACAGCATTTTTATATGCCGACAAGGAGGAACTGACGGTGCACAAGATGGGAAGGGAGACTGCAGGAACCCTGACTTCTATAGGTGGAGAGACTGATATTCAACATACAACTAAAAGATCTGTTTCTGGAGTGGAGCAGGCTGGTTAATCCACAGCAAGACTAGAAAACAGAGTACACGCTACATAGACAAGTACATGTGATAGTAGAAGCTGTGGAGTTTCTCTTCTGATGACTCATATTTTCTTAATAAAATAGGAGACTAGAACTCAGAGTTGGGGGTGAGGGAGATGTGCAAAGATTCTTTGAAGACAGTAGGAGAGCATGTTGCCCTATAGCACAAAGGGCTGCCAAAGACCGGAGGTAGTTCACACCATCATCAGCCAGGCAGTCATATGTTCTCAGCCACAGTTACTGTGCAGAGGCAGGATCTGAGTGCTGGAAAGGGACAGCCAACCCACACCAGGCTTTAATCAAAATAGAAGAGGAAGAGAGTCGATGGTACACACATACATGACTTATAATGGATCCTAAAATAAAAACTCTCAAGATGGAAGGCAGGTATCTAAGAGGATGCATAGCAGTGTAGAGGGAGCATTGTCAAAAGCGTGCGGGCCTGCTGGAATCGAAGGATTTCTGCAGTCAGGATCCCAGAGGGACTTACAAGAGGTGTGTGGTAGAGAGAGGGAGACTTGAAATTGGGATCAGAGAGATACCTACCACCCTTTCTTTCAGCATCCTTGCCATGACACCTCCAACAAAGGCCTTAGTTACATCTTTCCCAACCACCTGCAGACACCAGAAAGTTTATGTCTTCCGAGCTGAGTGTCCAATGCAGACAACAGAAAGCAATCTACCTGATTTGGCTATTGCAGTGCTTCCCCTCTTGAAGGCTACGAGAATTCAAGGAAGTGACATTCTATAACAAAGTGGAACCTTTTGTCTTCTGAACTGGACTCAACCTACACACATACTAAGGCTTTGAACATTACAGCTGGACTTGATCCTAGCTTGCAGAACTGTGGGCCGAAATTTAGATGAAGTCTTTTCTACTTCCTTTCCTATAACCATCTACGCACTCTGGGCAGTGGTTTCCAGAGGAGGTCTGGTCCAGCCAACAATGTCCTTTTTTTTTTTAACAACAAACAGGCAACAACAATCAGGGAGACATCCTGTTCTCCAGAAAAGAATGACAGAGCTGTTGGAGGAGGGCTCAGAGACTACCAGCATGGGAAGGGTTTATGGGGTGAGGTAACCACGTTGCCCACTTTGTGGATCTGGTGTTGCGTTTCCTACCTCTAGCTCACTGTAAGGACTCTGTAGGATATCTTAGCCAGGATAAGGTTTAAGCAAGCTTTCCTTAGCACTGCTTTCACGCAGGCCTGAGGGTAGGTTCTCAGCCACTTTTTCTCATTTATCACTCAGAGATTACATTTCTCACTAACTCATTTTTCATTGCTTGCTACACAGCAGATCCTCAACAACAAATGACTGCATATGTGCATGGGTGGATGTTAAGGACAGAGGAAGACACAGCACAGATCTGCATGTTACCCCTCAGCTCCGTGCTAGGTGCTAAAAGCTAAAACACTCCAAAAGGTTGAATCTAATTTTTCTCCATGACAATGTACCTGGGCTAAGCAGTCATTTTTTTATTCAGTTTTACTTTCATTTTTCCTACCCTTCTCCAGTCTAAATCCTATATAAAAATAAAGGGTAGCCATTCTCATCTGAAAATATTTTCTTGAGCCTCCTTCTTCTAGCAATCACCTACTTAACCCTTTCTCTAACACAAAGTGACACTGGAGGCAGCACCCTGGAAGGAGACAAAAATCATGAACTCAGAAAAAGTGGCTGAGCTCCTACAGCTAGACAGGCTCCCCCCAACACACCCTACTAAGGAATTCAGGTTCTGTAAAAGCAAACCACATTCCTGTTTGCTGACCACTACTTACTGGTCAGAGGACTGTTGACAATGATTTCCATGGAAAGTGACATTTGACTCTTGTGTTGTCTCCCAGTAGACTCATTTCAACTAAGAAACCAACAAGGAGGCCCTAGGGGGAACTATTTCGTGGCAGTAATGGGATGAGAATGACATAAGATGTTCTCTTGTCCAGTGATTGGATCATTATCTGTATCTGAGCAGTCTGCTTGGGGATAGAGAAGTCGCAATGTCTCCAGAAACACAAGTCAGACTCTCAGCAAACATGCAGAGAGGTGTACCTAGGCGTAGGGGAATGGTGAGCAGTGGCAACTCATTAAAAAAATAAATAAAGCAATGACAACAAAAACCTCAGGCCTAAAAATGCTTATTCAACAAGCACGACCTGCCACACAAATGGACATATAGTAAAAAGAGATTTTGATAGATTTAAAATTGCATTTGATTTTAAAATGTGTAATTTACACAGAAGTTGTTTGGCTCATAAAAGAAAGCACCAGTGTACATTTTGGCCCCAGTGTTAGCACAGCAGCCAGGCCTCTCCAGTAAACTACCCATGGGGAGCAGTCACCACTGCAGGCTGGGGTCCAGGAGGGGAGCGTTTTTTCTGCCAGCCTTAGATGTGAATGTGCTAACTCCCTTCTCAGTAGTGGCTCGCAACTGAGCACAGGAAGCTGCTGCTTTGAAAGAGCTCAGTGTGCAGCGTGCCGGGCACTCTACACATTTACACAGCAAGGTCAAAGAGAGAGCCCTGCACCTGTCCTCAGAAATTGTGACTCAGTAAGTCTAGGACGAGATTTGACAAACTATAACCGGGGTGATTTTGACGCAGGTGGCCTACAGACCAGGATTTGACAGGTGCTGGCTTAGGGAAGATGTCCTACACATTGTGTGTCAGGGGAGACTTCCCTGCCTTCTGGATCCAGCATGCCCTCTGTTCCAGGATGCTCTGTAATCTCATACTTGTGAACAGTTGCTGTTCAACACTGCCGTGCTGGACAAGCCCATCTGAGGCTCACTGTGCCACACCCCTGATTTCTCTTTATTCTGTTAGAACGATTACAGGAAGTTATCTATGCAATGCAAGGATTTTGTGGTGGGTGTGCTGGACCTGTGCCGAGACACAGAAGAGGTGGAAGCAATTTTAAATGGTGATGTGAACTTTCAAGTCTGGCCCGACCACCACCGTCCCAGTCTGAGCCGGATCAAACTCGCCATTAAATATGAAGTCAAGAAGGTAAGCCTCCCTCTCCCTCCTGGCCATCCTGCCTTCCTGTACAGGGCTGCCGCCTTAGCTTTGTGTGCATGTCTACTTCATGTGCCCACAAGGTGACTGTGATGACACCTGAATTCCCTCTAAGCTGGGAAATGCCCCCTTGCAGAGCTGTGCAGAGCCTTTCTCATTACCCTCCTTCTTGACCTCAAGCCCCTGTCCACCAAGTAACAGAGAGATCACAATAATTAGTCAATAAGTAGACCTGAACCTGGAGAATAAAGAGATTTTTCAGCCTAACATCACCGCAAGGGCTCCTGTGAACTAGAACGCCATTTCCTACGTCTGTAGAAGTATGTCACTCTAGTCTTTTGATAGCATTTAGATTGTTTTTTCTGTGTGCCTGGGAACTATCTGTGTTGAGAAGAGAGTAGAAGGTTTGTGGGATCCACAGTCCTGGGAGGGGTATCAAAGTCAGCAGGAAGTTCCAGGTAGGATCTTGCACTTCAAGGCCATTTTCACTCAGGAGCCCTCCGAAAACACAGTGGCTGCTCAGAATGAAGTTCTGCAGAGTACAGGTCAGTTGTGTTTCCATTGGCTGCAAGCGGAACCCCTTCAGAGCCTGCTCTTGTGCCACCTGACATCATTCATCACGATGAAAAGAAAGAGCCTTAAAGTCCCATCCATTCAGATGTCAGAGTGCTTTTCACATCAGCAAAGCAGCTGGAAAGTTTTTGAGGGGTCCTGGGGTGGTTGTTAGCTATTTCATGTGGTCAAAACTGACTGATTTTTTAATGCTCTCAGATCAAACTCTGGGCAAATTTCCTCTTCCCTGATTATCTTAACTGCTGTGAGGTAAACCAGTCTTCAACAAACCACATTTATCTCTGTTAATTATCTAAGGAGCACTTTCAATCTGATAAAACATTCCCTTTTATTTTAATAATAATCATAAATGGTTAAAAAAAAATGCTTTTTTCTAAACTTGGCATCCCAAAGGTAAAACCGATGAACCATGCAAGGCAAAGGGGGCGTTAGGGATTATTAAATTGGGGAGGGTGGGAATTAGGAAAATTAGAATGCCATCTCAAGGATAATCCTCCCTTCTATGATCAGGGAAGCTCATTTTGTATCCCAGCCCAAGAACTCAGTGAGACTTTTCCCAAAGTATCACAACCACTTCCTGAAGCTGCTGACATATCAATAGCCCTGACTCAAGCAAACCCAAACAAGCTGGGGAGGCTGCTCGGTAATGGCAACATGGAAATGGTAAAGTTGAGCTGGAGTTCCCAAAACTACCAATGTTCCATTCATTCTCCAGGCCAGGGTATCATCCTGCTTCCCAATACAGGGTAAGCTACAGATGTGAGGGAAGCCCCCAGAACACAAGACGCTTGGTGTTCAGGGATGGTATCCACAGTTCTATCAGTGAGCAATCCCAACATTCCAAGGAAGGCAGATGTTCACCATTTTCTTGAAACACAGATTCAAATCCCCTGAGCAACACCACCACGTAGATACATTCACTCAGTCAGTTCAAAAGTCTAGGCTCTCACAGCTACATGTGCCCTTTCTTTGTTGATTACCAAGTACAAAATGACAAGTAATGAATAAGAAAAAGTGAAACCCAGGGTGAGTGTGACAGTTTAGGTAAGAATAAAAAGGTTTCATAAGGGAAATTATTTGCTCTGCTGATATCTGCCAATTAGGAGAGCCATAAAAGATCTCGGGAAATATCCATCATGAATGTCAAGTGTCTGCTGCAATCCATAGGTATGAAGGTGATAAACGACCCATATAAAAATGCCAGTCTTACTCCTTTCAGCGAGCTCCAGTGGATAGATTTTCTCAAATCATGTATGCCGCTGTGCAATGGCAGACAGGTTCTGGCTTTCCTTGACATTTATTCTATTATGAATTATCAGTGAAAATACTTAATATAAAAAGGCTTATTAGTATTTTAATGAACTTCCATTTTATGTGTAACATGCTTATGTGGACACATCATCCTGAAGATTTGTATTCTGAAATGACTAGCACCAAGGCCTATTTAGAATTATCTGATCTCTTATAGATGAGACACAGACTAGATATCAAGTGTATTGGGGCTTGGAACACAACTCCTCAGAATCCGTCCCTGTGATGGCAAATAAACCCATTAATCCAATGGTTAAAGTAAACAAGTTGTTTTTGGGTAACTATAGGCATTCCCTCAGACAGACAAGAAGAAAAAAAAAACATTTTGTTTTCAAATAAATTAAAGACCTTGAACTAAACATAGCTAGCATATTCCTTTGCATAAAAACATTGTAGTCTTTTCAACGCATCACTACTCTTAAAAAGACAGGTATAGTACGTATTACTGACCACAAAACTCGAACCTCTCATAGAACCACCTTGCATGTCCACGAAATGTCTGGATCTCAGTGAAGTGGCTGCTACTCTGACTGGTGCTGTGCCCTGGGCCGTGTCTGTCACTTGCATGAGGCATCTTTCCAGGCTGCTCTCTAATGTTTCACTGGCTGGCTGGCTTAGCCATGACATCATTTTCCCTTAGAGGGCGAATAATTATTCACCACCTATCACATAAGGAAACACTGCCTGCTAGAGGGAGAAGAATCCTGAACCGAGTGTTGTGAGGTGAGATTTCCAGCCTGGTTCATACACTTACTAATCATGGGATCTTGAGCAAGTCAATGACGCTCTCTGACCTCATCCTTCATCTGCAGCATGGGCACAGCAGAGCTTTGTGAACTATCAGAGACCAGGGGAAATGCTCCATCAACAGTAAAGCCCCATGCAGCTCCACCAGGAAGCATTACTGCCATCACTTAGTGCTGACTCTCCTCCTTGGGACTCTGGGAAGTCCTTTTCGCCTCTGAGGTCTTCCTATATCCTTATGAAGAAAAATAAAACATTCTAGTTCACTAAGCTTAAATGAGGTGACATTTTAATGTTTTCAAGGTTGTTTTAGTTGACAAGTTAGCTTAAAATTTCTAGTTCAAGTTATAAGTGGCCTTTATAATCCTGAGACTCTCTCTTTTCCTTTGTTCTCTCTCCAGAAAATTCTACAAATATATCCCCATGGAAAGGGTATCACTCTCAGAGCCTAACATTCCTCCCCAAAATCCAAGAAACTATGAGGCTACGGTTGCTTGCCATGACTTCTGCCTTAAGAGGACCCCAGTGTTCAGGAGGTAGTGGCAGAGGTGTGGCTAAGGGGTGCCCATTAACATCAACCCTGGGTAGAGGCTACTGAACAAATAACTTATCCTCCATCACCAACCCACCCCCTGCCAGTTTCTCATTCTCACTGTAAAGTTGGGATAACAACACCTACTTCTTAGGGCTATGCTGAGAGCCACATGGCATCAAATGGTGCCTCACGTTTCTGTTGGTTTCAAGAACCTGTAAGTATAAACGGGAACACAAAGGCACCCACTGTATTAGCTTATAGCAAACCTCCACATCGTTTGAAGAAACTTATGTTAACCTGCTCAGTCCTGCCCAGCCCTCACACAGTTCCTTCAGAAGCCAAGCTGACCTCATGCCAAAGCAGGAATAAGATCCTCTCTCCCCTGCTGAGTTAAAACAAACAAACTAACTAAACTCAGCAGCAACTTCTTGTGTGCCTCAGTGCTAAAGAAAACAATCCTCCCAGCTTTGGCTTGTAGCGCCCCTGTTCACAGTCCTTGGCCTTCTCCAGGTCCCTGAGTAACAGACATTTGGCTATGTGCTCCATCTCACTCTATCTTTCTCTGTCCCCAAGGAACCAGGCCTTCTCTCTCCACATATCAGCTATAAATAAATGCATAGGGAACTTTTAGTCCCAGTAATCTAAATTGTAGCCAACCTCTAAGTCAATTTTATACTGAGTAGGGCACAGACTGCCCTATACCCTGAGTGATGCACACCCAGAAGCAGTCCTTGCTGCTCCATTCTGCTTACCTAGGGGAAGAAACACTCCTCGTCCTCTCTCTCCTCTCTTCATTCCCCGGGCTTACATGGATCACCTTTCCCTTCCTTCCCCTCCATCATGTCTTCCTTCTTCCTGATTCCAGTGGGCCTCTTGTTTACCTCAGTTCCCCACGCTCAACTGTGAGAGGACAGTAGGACAAAGACCTGTTTCTGTATGATTCAGACCTTCACTTGACTTAAAAAGCTGACAGTCTCTCTACTGACAAAGGAAAATCAAAACTAAAACAAGAGAAATACATAAATACTCGTTGCCAAAATGTATCACACCCATAGAAGAAAACACATCCATTATCACATAGCATGGCAGGATCAGTGACAGGGATGACTGCTTCCCTCTGACAGGTGGATTTAGTCTATACTCATGAGCTCTACCCTGAACTCACCCTGACAGGAACCCAAAGCAGCAGCATTTTGTGTTCTACTTGTGCTGCAAGGGAGCCATTAGCCTCAGTGATTAATTAACCTCTGACATGTCCATGTGACCACTGTGATGATGGAAATGAATTCTATAGTAATTACTGGCGAGTCAATAGCGACGCTGTGGTCAGTGGTTACCACACTGGAGAGCACAGCTACCTCTGCATCTTCACTTATGCATCAACATGCTTCTGCTGAGTGACTACAAAGTATGGTTTGCTGATCACTGCAGACGTGGTAGTAAATGAAAGTAACATGACTTCAGCCATCACGGGGAAGGCAGACATAAATAAAAATGTCACACACGTTGCTTATAATGCTGCAACTGTAATAGATGCCATGAGACTTGACGAATAAGACTGTGTGAGAACTTTCAAGGGTGGATATGAACTAAGCAGTGAGGGCAGCGAAAGCTCTCTGAGGAGCTCATGCTTGCCTGAGAGGTCAAAAAGGGTTACCAGAGTCAAGGATGGCACTTCTGGCCAAGAGAGCACACATTCAAGGGATAGCCAACAAACCTGAAGTAAGAAGAATGAGCTAGAACAACAAGTCAGCCACCAAGCAAGAAAGCATGTAGAGGAGCGGGATGGGAGGTGAATCTAAAGACAGGCACTTGTTTATTTTAAAAAGTTGATCAATATGTAAATATCTGATTTGAACCACACCTGACTCACAGGTGTCTTTCCAGAAAATGTAGTCCCAGTGTCCATTCAACAGGGCCCAGTAAGCTGGTGGACATGCGCTTCACGTGCTGTTGAGAGCAGCAGGGTGTCCACCCTTTGTTAGGTGGAACGGAAGCACAATGGAAATATCCCTGAACTGTTTTATTTTTTCATATCCGAAATTATATTATTTCACATTTTGAATAAGATTTTAAAAAAAATAAATGGCAGAAGTATAAACCCCCAAAAAAGGGGCAGAGCCTTGCAGAAAGATTTTGTCATTTAGAGAATAAATAGGAAGTCATTGAAAGACTTTAATCAAGGATGCTTAGAAAGATCAGAATAGTCGGAGACAGAGGGTTCTCCCACTGAGAACACATTGGAAGGGAAAAGAAAAAAGCACGCATGTCTGCAGCAAATGTATCAGGTAAGCAGCCAGGCTATTAATTACTCAAGATCAGTTAAGTCATGCTGCGCTGACAGCAAAAACCCAAGTTTTAGAGGCTTTTAACAACGACGACAAAGTTATTTACCCACCTTACATCCATCTTGGAATGACACTCACTCAAATATCGATGCTGATCAACTCCCACCATCCCACGTTTCCTCCTTGCCAGAGGAACACTCAGTCCTGGAGAGTCTCACCCCAGCGATGGCCTGCTGTCACCTGAAGGACCACTGGCCCCACCTGCACTCAGTCCTGCCCCTCCCTGTCACAAGGGTCAGGAAGCAGTATCCTGCAATGTGTCTAAGAGAGGAAATCAGAGCTGTTGGGCAAACAGCACTCAGGGTTACCACAGAGAAATGGTGGAAAGTGCCATATTGATGACTTCACCTTCTCTGTAAACAGGAAGCATTATTTCCCTGGTCCAAGCCAGCCTGAAGAAGCACAACAATGGGAGGGATTCTGTGGGAGGACTAGGGAGATGGCCCTGGAGCCAACAAACCAGCCAAGACTGAGATTCAGAATTCTTTGGCAACGGCCTGCATTCATTCTTATTCATTCATTCTCATTCATGCATTCATTCATTCATTCATTCTCTCTCTCTGTCTGGTGACTTTTATTGTTTGTTTGTAAGACTTTTTGTTTGTAAGGCAGAGAGAAGATGATTCCAGACACTGTTTGAATCCCTAAAAACCCAAAACAGCCAGGAAAGCCATGGCCCGGTGGATGGCAGAGACAGTTTCTTGAGCCATTACCTGCTGCACATTAGCAAGGAGCTGTGGTCAGTAGCCAGGACAGGATGTTGAACACTGGGATATGGGATGAAGGCATCCCAGGGGCCAAATGACCCCATTGCTCTGCAGCTCCTGCCCCTGGCCTGCATCCTTAATCAAAGTACATTCTCCATAAAGCTTAATTTTAGGCTCTCAAGCTTTGGATTCATCCCCAGACACAGGGCCAGAAGCAAAGTAGATATGCCCTCAGAGCAGACTGCAAGGAGGGAGGAGACGTATTTCGGGGAGACGGTGGTGGGGTCACCAATTCCCATGTCATCGCTCCATCTAAAGGTAGGCGAGGGCCTCCAGTCCCATCAAAGCCTGTTTTGTTTTTCCAAGACCACCTTGAGCATATTTTACAGTCAAGCTGTACATGATCCTCTCTTCCCATCTGAGAAAAGTCTTCAGAGAAGGAAACAGGATGTATCAGGGGGCATTAGAGCTAAGGCTGGGAGTTAAGCTGTGCTTTCTGGATATGACCTGGTGATGTGTGGGCCTGCCAGGGCCTCACAGATCCAGGGGACACTGCTCCAATTTGTAGAAGTCTCTGGCCTGACCAAGTGCAGAGAGACAGTGATGCTCAGTGGTGGGCGCATCCCTGGTCAATAGCCATCCTCTCCTGCACAGACTGTGGAGAAGGACGCTCTGGAGAGGGTGAATACCCTCTGCTGGGTCCCTTTCATTTCCTCCATCTGCACAAAGCACAGTCAGTGAACAAAGGGGCCCCGGGGACATCAGGGCTTTCTGGAGGATGTCTGAGGGCCTGGCAGCCATTCTCCCACTGTGTTTTCCTGCCGAGGCATCACTGTAGCAGATGCTCAGAGTTAGGAAGATCAGAGTTGTCAGAAACACAGTCTGGCTGGCCAGGCACTTCCCCAAATGGTGCCGCATGATGCCCTCAAGCTGCCAAGCACTGCTAGAATCCACAGGGGTTTGAAAGCATCATTCATCACCCTCATCTGAGATCCCACTAAGTACTTTCTGGCTCAACCCTGGCCACAAAACTGATCCCTGTCCAGTGTTCTGGCTCAGAAGGACCTGCCTTTTGCCTCTCTTTGTCTTATTCAAACAACCAATGTTTAGAAGAGAAGGAATAACCTAAGTGGTTGGTATCCTTTTCTTACCTGGGGGAAAAAAAACTTCTGCAAAAGGAATCAAAGAACCTCCTGGGCAGGAGTAAAGCATTATGGTCAGGAGTCTGACTGCCTCTGTTCAAATCCCAAGTCTTACATTTATTAGATGCATATCTTCAAATACATTATCTAACTTCTGGGCCTCAGTATTATCATTCACATAATGGGAATACATGATAAACAGCAGTCAGCATTTACTATTACACATCCTTAGAATGTAATGAGTATACAATAAATCAGCCACTGGGAGCTAACTGCCTTAATAGTTTTCTAAGCAGAGATAATTTAATTTTTATTTTATTTTTAATATTGCTTATATGACTGACGGGTATGTCTGTGTGAACTTGTCAACCTCAGCACCGTTGAACTGTTGGACCACATAACTCTTTGCTATAGAAGTATTCTGTGCAGGGTGTCCCATGCTTCCTCTGCCCCCTCAGGCATGCTGCACACTGTCTGGCAAGACTTTCTATAACACACAGTTTTGCAAAAGAGATTCCTGATCCTCCAGGCAAGAGTCGTCACAACCGGGCAGAACATGACTGCCTTTTTGGCTGTTTTGCTGCCTTTTGTTTAGCTCTTTCAAAAGATAAGCACTTATACAAAAGGATAATCCTTTAGCGTGTTTTTCTTCTTTGTTATCACGCTGCTTGGCTGGGAAGCCTTAGCTGTATGACTATCATTCTGTTCGTTGTTAAGCTGCATTTGCGAAGGTAGGCAGAACCTTGCTACCACTGCGTCCTCTTGCAGGGTCTGAGGAGTACCTAAGAGAGGAGCAAAACTCTCCCCATCCCTCGGAGACACAGCTGCAGATCAGATGCATCTGCTAGCCCCCAGTGCACAGGACAGCAAGCGTCATTTTCACACTGGCTCTTCAATCCCAGAGACAAACAAACCTGAGAGGTTACAGTCTACCCTGAGAGCTAGTAACTAACTCCAGTAATGCAGCTAAAGACCAACTCCACATTTCTGACTTATTGCTGATACATGAATTTGGAGTTTTACTGAGTATTTGATATTTCAAATATTCCTCCCATTATGTACCATTATAAATTACTCTTTAATTAACTTCCACCTGCCTAAAATCATTTTACAAATTTTTCTTAATGGAAGGGGGGAGATTTGTAAGCTTAACTGCAAGTGTAAATCATTGCTTAAAAAGAACACTTTAGTTTACGAAGCCCAAGACAGTCATAACTCACCTGGATGAGTACCACAGCATCTAACGGGCTTTCTACCTCTTCCCTCTCCTTCCTCCCATCTCCTCACCTACACATAAAAGCACGCAGGCAACAGTCAGAGAATTTTTTAAAATCAGAGATCATGTTATGGCCTCACGTAAACCTTCCACTTGGATCAACAAGCCAGGCACAGTCCTGGCTAGTCCTCATTAGCAGAAGTACAGCCTAAGACAAGGATTCCCAAGTTAGCACTTCAAGAAAACTGGGATCTCAGGAGAAACATGCAAAGCAGGGGCAGAGCCATGATGAGACAGCTGAGCCCACAGGTGCTCTCCGGGAAGTCTGGCGTTAGCGCGACCTCATGAGGAACACCGGGATGTGAGTAGCACCACAGAGCTGTCCCAGGAGAAGGCTGGGAAGTGACCACTGCACACCTGTATCTGTCGGTCATTAACTGCAGGCAACCCCCAAGGGGAGAGCACAATTTCCTAGGACTGTCTGGAAACAATGGTCTCACAAGCTGAAAAGAATTTCTAGAGAAAGGATTGGCCATGACTTCAGTAGTCAACACCCCTAACAGCTAGGGCTGGATGTACCCTGCCTGGAAGGGCAGTTCTGGCAGCACACGAACACCTTCTTCCCCAACCTTAACAGTGGGCCACGTGGTGCTGCCTCATCTCCTTCCTTCAGCAGGCCTGCTCCTGGCTAGTGCCCACCCCAAGGGTGGGACACGTGCCTTTTCCTCAGCTCTCTGCTGTCTCCTCCTTAGCGTTCCAAGGGGCCTCCTGGCTTGCTACATGAACTTGGCCATCATCCTGCTTCCTCCCTCAACAGCCACTCTGTCCTGGTACCCTCTTTGTCATGAACATGATTTTTTCTTTATTTGTTGATTGTCTGTTGCCCTCAGCAAGGGAACTCTATGGCAGCAATTCACATATTTCCAACCTAGGACAAATCTAGGCAAGTAGAAGGTTCTCAAAAATGGTTGCTAAGCAAGTGAGAGACTAAGAGAATGAATGTGCCACACTGAGCTTTCTCTTGGTTTTTGTTTTCTGAAATATTGCAAAGTTCCAAGTTCAAGGTGAGATGCATTCCAAAAGCCACTGAAGAAACTCAAGAGTTCTCTTGAGGATTGAAGTGGGATAAACAGGAGAGTATTCCAGGGTGGTGACTAGGTTAGGCACCATCTCATTCTTAAATTCCTATAATTACTGTCACTAAGTTCCGTGGAAACTTGATTCATGACTGATGCTCTTATTTTACTTAAAAACACAAAGAAATCACTTTAATATAAAACAATTTAAATAATAATAATTTGGCCTCCAAATTGCATCAAAAGAAATTAGATTAATCTTAGAGTTTTTACCCCCCTTAATAGTACTTATAATAATATACTTGTTTAATAAATATACTTACTAACGTATAAGTTTTATAAGTTTTCTTTGTATAATTATAACACATTTATTGGCATACCCGAAAGTTCATAAGAAATGCTATTAAAAGAAGTTTATTTTGGTACAAAATTTGAAATACATGTATAACAGGGGTCTTTAAACAGTCATGAAGATGTGTTTTATGAAAAAAAATACATGAATTTCAAAAATTGTGGCAAAATAAACTTAGCTTGTAGTTCTGTTTTTCCTATCCTGCTCAATGCCATGGTACGTGAGTACCATGAATACTTATCACAAACTGGTCACTGTACGCTCACCATCTCCTAGTAAGCCTGTGTACACCTGTGCTTGGTCCTCTCCTGATTACTGTCAGCAGTTGGAGCAGGTTTGAAAGAGGAGAGGACAATCAGGTGACCCCAGCCAGCAGCTAAACCTGTGGACAAGTTAGGATTAGACCAGGGTCTTGTCAGTCAGGAGCATGCATCCCATGCAACTGCACAGCACTGAGGCCACCCTTAACCAAACAAGTAAGGAAAGAGTAATTCAGACACAAATGAATGGGGTGGGAGGTCTTCACGGAAGAGGAGGGAGTAACCTGAGTCAGAGCTCAGATGAAAAGGGAAACACAGACAAGGGAACAGTGTGGAAGTGCAAAGGGGAGACAGCATTTGGAGCCCGCAGTTGGTCTAGGGGAAGGCAGAGGGACACTGGGGGAGAGAGCCATGACAGGAGCTGGGAGGGCAGGAACCTGGGGTAGAGCGAGAGAGGGTGGGCTGGGGAGGCCAGGACTGCCAAGTGCAGTGGCTGAAAGGACAGCAGGGGCAAGAGGCCCCACTGCAAAACAGCAGGGGCTGCTCCAGGGAGAAGGGATGGTTATATTTCCAATTCTGCAGCACAGCCATCATTACAAAGATAACGAAGATACTTAAAAGTTAAATTATGCTGCTCCTCCTATGTCCCCTATATCAATTGTTTTCTTACAGTTTTTCAATTTTTTCCCAAATGCAGATATGTATTTACATACTTAGACCAACAGGGTAAATAATTTTATGACATGATTCACCAAGCATCTGAATGTGAACATTTTCTTTGTTTTCAATAATTACTATTTTTCTGTTAACGTAAGACAGATATGCCATGGTTTATATTTTTTCTACTGTCAAGCATTCACTTTTTCAACATATTTATGTGGAACTATTATCTCTACATACATAGCTTTCTTTCCTGTTCTATTATTGCTTTAAATTAAATTTCTCAGAGTGAGGCTACTGGGTCAAAAAAACATAAATATTTGCTATGTTTCTACAAATGCACTGCAAAATTATTTTCCCAAAAGGATACTAGTTTTCTGTTGCAAATGGTATTCAATTGCACCGGTTTCCTCAGTACTCTTCCAATACTGAAAAAATTATTAATACTGTTTCCCTGATTCAATAACTACAAAATACTTTCTTATGCCCATTTTTGAAGTTCATTCTTCTGAAGGTGTGTGGAGACAGGCATTTCCTGTATGGACTGCCATCATGGTCCCAAGGCTCCACACACTAGGCCATCAGCATCCCCCAGCATTTCTACACTGAAGCCTTAATACTTTCCATGTTGATCTGTCGGACTGCTGTGCAACATTGAACTTTCCACACAGCTATGACCACACTGTGGTGTAGTTCTACAGGTAGTCTCACTTCAATGAGTAGTAAGGTTTGAATGGTGTATACAGGAAGAAGCAGCTAAAATGAATCCAGCAGGGAGAATGAGGAACTTTAGGATATGGCTGTGTTCAATGAAAGAACTTATGTGACCACCATTTGGAGGCAATCAACAGAGCTTTGCATTCAGATCACGGATTCAGTCTAGTCGCTTCCATATGACAGGCTGGACTACCAAAAACTGGACAGAGTGCTCCAATTCTGCAACTTCCCTAGCAGAGATCTAATTTATGTGATGAAGGGCACAGGACACCATTTCAGAGCTTAGAGAACTTCATAGTAGGAGGGTATGGTGCCAGACCCAGAGCAGGACTGGGCCCACAGTGGATGGCAAAGGCATTAGGGCAGAGGACAAGGAAGGAGGAATTGGGGCTTGAAAGAAATCCTGAGACGAAAGGATAGTTCAGTGTAGGGGGAGCCAACAAGGGGAACATCCCTGCTCTTCATAAGAATGCTGTATCCTCATGCAGTCCCTACCCTCTCTCCTGCACTTTACTGATGAAGGAACCAAAACCCAGGGAAGAGATGCAAACATCACCTAAGGTGGTAGGAGGTGCCACAGGGACATGAGCTGGCATCTATCCTGAGCTCTGTTCTTCACCACCACACTCTGCTGGTGCCCAGGGGCTGAGATAAGCTGCCCCATCTATCAGGCTGCCAGAGGCACATCCACAGTGAGTTAGGGCAAGGGAGCCCAGGAATCCTAGAAACGCTAACCTCTTGGCTGATCCTCAGCTAACCCTCCAAACCCAGTTTCCTTGGAATATTTTCAGTGAAAGCAACATTTTATACTTGTTCTAAGAAGGACCTTCGCTTAGTGCACAAAAACGAAATGTTTAAGTGTTGGCTAATTCCGAGGTTGTTCTCAATGGCCATTAGGCTGAACTTTAATGAAATTAAGATCCATTAGGGAGGATTTACAAAGACAAAGTTCCAAGAGCCAAATCCATTAGCACCAGTTACAGATCCTTAGCAGGTAATGAACCACTGCCCACAGAAAATGGACTCTGTTCTACGGGGTCAAGGGACAATGCTCTAGTAAGGTTCTATCAAAATTGTGATTGCTATCACAGTTACAAAGAACCCATAAACACCCTGCAGGTTCTTCACAGGTTGTTAAAGATGTGCTCCTGAAATAGCCAACTCCCTTCCAGACAATCCAAAAATGCATGTTTCTGCAGAAAACACATACCTTTCAACATGATGTGACAAATGATTCTATGTAGAGTCATGGTTAGAATCATAAGCTCTGGAGGGAGATGGCTATGGGTCACTTTAGGCAGATCACTCCCTCTTGCTTTCCCCTCCTGCTAGACCATGAGTCCAACAGTTCTTGCCTTAGATGGTTCCAGTATGTAGTAAAGGCTGCGTACGAGTACAGGCCAATGCTGTCTTTCAGGCATTGTTCTGGGCAGATACCGTGAGGCAGCCAGTTGTTAAATGTTACAAGTGGCAAACAAGGCACAGCCCATTTCATGTTGTCATGCTCTCTGACTTTAAAAAAAAAATCCATATTGCTAACCTTGATCTGCTCTGTCAGATTTTATTGTATGACTGATTATTTTGTATATAACTTATGTGTGCATATATACATTAAATACATATTCACCAGAGAAACAGGTACAACCAGTATGAATTTGCTGTATGAATCTTAGCGATAAAGAATGTCACATGTTAACTGCTCCTTCATTTAAGTCAAGCTCTAAAGCAGGTGTGTCTGGGTTCACAGCCTGGCTGGGATTTCAGACAAATCACTCAGTCTTTCTGTGCTTCATTTGCCTCACACGTTAAGTATATATATGTGTGTCTGTCTTGGACTTGTTGCAAGGATTGAATTATTTATCAAAATCATTTAGAATATTTAGAATATATGAAATAGGGCACATGTCTCTTGCCCTGGTGGCCAAGAAACTGTCTCAGTCACTCTGGGGCATCCTCCTCTGTGTCATGACACAGTTCAGAGGACTTGTCTTTTTTTTTTTTTTTTATTGCAAAGTCAGATACACAGAGAGGAGAGACAAAGAGGAAGTTCATCTGTCTGTTGATTCACTCTCCAAGTGGCCGCAATAGCTGGACCTGAGCTAATCCCAAGCCAGGAGCCTGGAGTCTCCTCTGGGCCTCCCACATGGGTGCAGGGTCCCAAGGCCATCCTCGACTGCTTTCCCAGGCCACAAGCAGGGAGCTGGATGGGAAGTGGGGCTGCCGGGATTAGAACAGGCACCCATATGGGATGGCAGTGCATGCAAGATGTGGACTGCAGCTACTAGGCCACAGTGCTGGGTCTGAGGACTCATCTTTATATCCTTTGCCCTTCTGTGGACACAGTAGGCTACTACCAAGTTCTATCTATCCCAAGCAGACGCTCAAGTTTACTGATCCAACAAACTTCCAGGAGCACCCACCACAGCTCAGACATTGCAGCAGGTGCTAGGCACACAGCAGGACAGGCAAGAACCCCTTCCTTCAGAAAATTTCCCATGAAGCAAGACCTCTGGGCTAGAACTAGCACTGGGGCCCTCCCTTGAACTGTGACGGGGAAGAACCATCCCTCAAATATTCTGAAATGATTCTCATCTCAGCTTCAACCCACCTCCTGGACCGAGTTCAAGTAGATGTTTGCCTCCTGATGGGGACTCCCAAGCTCCAGTCTGTTCACAGTCTTAGCAAATGCCTCCCCAACAATCAAGCACTTTCCCCTTCAGCCTCTCCCCTCCCCTGGACTGCAGTACCCCCAAGAAAGCCAACATGTGGTCCTCAGAAATCCAGAAACCAACACACCTCCCCCATGCCAAGAAGCTGTTAGGACAGAGAGAACACAACCTCAAGGTCACCCCCTTCAGGAGGGGAAACCAAAAAGCAAGCCACACTCCCAAACATGTCTTCACCCAGGGCCATCACCCAGGCTCATCTCCCAGTCCCAGGCAGGTTATTCAAATGACGTCCACAGAGCCGGGCTGAAGGGAGAAGGGTATGTGAGCCTCCAGGAATGATGTGGCATTTGGACCTCAGAGATGGTGGAAGAAAGGAAGAAGCCAGAGGGAAGGTGACAACCACTGGGAAGTTACAGGATCCTGAGACTACTACTGCAGCAGGGTACAGAAGCCAGACTTCAAATGATCAGAAGGTCTAGGAAAACCAAGATCGCAGCTTAGGAGGAGAGGAGCAGAGAATGAGCACCCAGGTCAAGAGGAGGTGAGGACCCAGGAAGACACTCGTGTCCAACAGCTCCATGGAAGCAGTGAGATGGAATAGTGGAGTCCGAACTAGCACTGGGAGCTGAACACAAGTGTTCCATTTACCTACTGGTGCATAAAATTCAGTGGCTCAGAAAAAATATCTTTTATTTTACTCATAATTCTATAGATCAGGAAACCAAACAGAGCTCAGATGAGAAGTTCTCGTGTTCAGCTATATTCACCTGGTTGGAGGGCTAGGATGGACAATGCCAGAAGGCTACACCGCTTGGCTGCCACCTCGATTCAGCTCCTTCATATTAGCCTCTTTCCTCCCTGTGGCTGCACTGAGCTTCCCACAGTAGTGGTCTCAGAGGAGCTGGTGATATGTGGGATGGTGGGGGCAATGAGAAAGCTTTCCCAGGAGGGAAAGCAGATGCTGGAAACCCTTAAGGCCTGGTCTTGGAAAGCTCTACTGGATCACTTTCACCACATTCTGCTGGTGAAAACAGGCCAGGGCCACACTCTTCACCTCACAAAGGGGTACTAGTAAGTTCCCATTCTAGAGCATGCAGAATTCTACAACTCTAATATGTTCCTATTCTAAAGACATCGTTGTCACTAGATTTGGAAATGCCATCTGCCCCAGGAGGAGAGAAGAACTGGAGCTGACACTCATGGTAGTATACTGTGTATATGAGGATACGAGGTAAAACAGCCATTCATGTTACAAACTACACAGCAATTTAACATATTACATACAACACAGCAATAAATAAAGTTCTTGCTCTTGTGGAACTCTGACATTCTAGTGCAGATTCTGATTGTTAAGTGATGAAGAGAAAGCAGAGGACAGAAATGGGAAAGGACTGCATGGGAGCAGGGAGAAGACCGGTTTGGGACAGTATGGTCAAGGAAGACCTTGGTATATCTCAGGAGTTATAAAGAGGCAAATACAGTAACAAAAGGGAGAATGAAAGGCAAGAGTCAGATTATCAAAAGCCTTATAGACATGGGTAAATGAGATTGATTTTTTTTTTCCTAGTAACACAAAGTCAACCTTTCATTTAGCCTGCTGTCTAGACAAATGAGGCTCACTAGCCAAATTATGCCCCCTGCTTGCCCAGAGGAAGTGAGGAAGGGAGAGTATAAAACCCTCTATACCCTCTAATTCAGCCCCAGAGCATTGGGCTTCCATACTGCCAGGGGCTGGTGTCTTTCCTATAGGTTTGAAATTACAGAGACTAGAAGATACCAAAGTTTTCTTGAGAGGAAAAAAAAAATAAGAATTCTGCATAGCTCCAGATGGCTTTGTAAATTAAATTAAACCCACAACTGGCCCAGGAACTTTCCCCATCATAATCACATTATTGATCATTAACATTTAAAGAGGCTGTAAACAGACGACTGGACATTACAATAAATGATCATTGTCCACGACGCAGGTTCCATGAATCAAGTGTCCCCGGAGCCTTCTGAGACTGTCTGATGCTGTAATTCAAAGGGAGGATGTTGCTCTGCTCTTTAGACCATGGGCTACAGTGAGGGCAGGAATGAGGGATAACACATACATATGCACAAAAAAGCAAACCCTACATTATAGATCTCTGATGCACAGAATTAAAAATTCTGTTACCACTCCCTTAGTGCTCCCAAGGCCCCTGCTTTTTCCAGTCACATGTGGTCTCTATCTTAGCATGATTTCCAAACCCTACAGAGTCTCCTGTCTCCTATCATTCCTCAGGGGCAGTTGCCCTGAGCAACCTGCACCCTGCACTCAGACAGGCCAGGCTCTGAGGCTTCAGCAGTAACAGCAGAAAGACAGTTTATTAAGTGTTTGACCCCACCTGCCCTCTGTCAGGTCAAGTGCACTGGGCACCATCAGTCTGTTTGCAGATGACACAGACATAGCTGTAATTTGCTCAGCATCACACAGCAGTCACAGGCAGAGGCCAGGTTTAATCTAGGATTTGTGTAACTCCAGAGCCCAAACGCTTGGCAGCTCCCTCTCCTGACTCTCTTGATTGCCTTGGAATAGCGTTCATGATTCAAAACAGAAATCCCTCCCCCAACAAGCCTTTCCCTACCACCCCTCCGCCTCCTAGCTGGGCTGGGTGCCTCTTCCCTGCTGTTTAGTGTATCCCTGGCTAACCCTGTGACAGCACTCTTGGGACTATTTTGTGCCTATCAGACTGCCTTCCCAGTAGGGTTGGGGAGCCCTGGGACACAGGACAATATGGACCTCTGTGTTCCTGGTATCCAGCTCAGTGGAACCTTGATGAATGAATGAACAAATACAGATAGAGATAAATTTGAATGTGGGTAAATTTGACTTTAAATATTTCACGTCTCATAGAACACAGCTTCTGTTCCTGAAGAATTTGAACATGCTGAGAAAGACCAAGAGTTTTTTTATTTGCCATGGATTGTCATATAGCAGCAATCCAAGTAGGACCCAAATTGACCCAGTCCATCACAAGATCTCCTGTGTACACCATGGCATGAAAGTTGGTTCCTGAGGCCAAAGAACATGGCTTCCTCTTCACACAGCAAAGACAACAGTTCAGGGAACCCTGACACTGAACGCTGTATCACTGCATCCTCTTTACCATCTCAAGTAGGGAGACCAGAGTTCACCTGCATGACCGACACGTGCCTTCACCAGATAGCCCTTCAGTGTTTGGGATGCGGCAAATTCCTCAAAGAAGTGAAGGGCACAGGTGCGACTGTCCAAACGGGAAGCCCAGGGTGGCAGAGTGGGCCCAGGGCAAAAGAAACCAACATTTATGAGGGTCTTGTCTATGCCTGTAAGTCCCCTGTGAAGTAATAAACCCGCAGGGCACTAGAGGGTACAGAGAGGCAGTGTGAATCACAGGATTGGGGAGTGGGAAGGGGAACCCTCAAAAGTGCTTACTGTGCTGTACAGGTGCAGAATGGTTGTGGCTGTGGGAGAGAGAGGAAATTCTTCAGTCTATACACCCCACTGGATACAAGTGCCCAGAACCACAGGATGACAGAGCTTGAACTGTCTATATTGGGTATTTACTAGTCAGATGGATGCTACAAGGTGAAAGAACAAGAAAATACAACTAGTTTTTAAGGAAAACATGAGAGAAAATTTTCCAGAAGGAAATCTGGACTAGACCTAGGTGTAGGGGGGCCTGAGCAAGAGTTTTGAGATGGTCCTTGGGCACTCCACAATCTCTCTTCTTGAGGGCCAAGATGAATTATGTATAGAAAACTAAGAGTTTATGTCTGGGATCTTTCACCTTTCTCCACTGAGAGAGGCTACCTCATGTACCCAGATGGAGGTAAAATGAAATAAGAAGAGTAATCTTCCACCTCAGATTATCGGAAGCAGAAATGTGCAGGCCTGAACCCAGGCGGAAAGCAGCTGTGGAGCATGGCAAGGCACGGCTTCACCCTGGGTGTCAGTCCCAGGCACTCTGCCAGGGAACTGCTCTTTCAGATGGGGGAAAATCGATATGCAGAGAGAGCTGCATTTCTGAAATCAATGGACAGATGCCTAGAGACCAGAACTGTGGAGAACAAATAGATGCCCACATGTTAAGGAGGCATCAAAGTTCAGAAGAATTCAGCAGCTAACAATACCTGGGACCTCCTGGCCCCCAAGGGAGCTGCAAGAGAAAATCAGCGCCTGAGGGCAGGGCAGCAGATGCAGGGCTGTTCCCACATGGCAGCAGCATGTACCAGATCAAGAGGCTTCCCTGCACAGAGTCACAGATCTACAGCAGAGATGCAGACACACAGCACAGGCTTGGCCTGGGTTCTGGATAGGCCCACCCCAGCTCTCACGAAGGGGGAGTAAGGAGCTGAGGTCCTGCACTGGGTACATTCAGTAACAGGAAAAATGACCTGAGTCGAATACAGGTGTCTGCACTAAATAGGAATACATAGGAAGAGGCTCTCATTAAAAAAAAAAAAAAAAAAAAAAAAAAAAGGAAGGAGGGTAGGAAAGTAGGAAAGGAGAGAGAGAGAAAGGAAGAGGGGAGAGAAGAAGGGGCGAGGAAATGGAAGGGGAAACAGAAGGGGAGGAGAGAAGAGGAGGGAGGGGAAGGGAAGGGAAGGAAGAGGAGAGCAGAATGGAGGGGAGAGGAGGAGACCCAACTATCCCTGCCATCCAATCTGAAAGAGCCCAGATGATTTTGACTGGGGACTTAGCAAGCTTCCCAAGCACAGGGACCTTGTCCATTGGGGTCTTCCATGCATGGTGTCAATAGCCACTTGACATACACCCTGAGCAGCGGAGGGCAACTGTCAACCTGTAGGACTTAGCACCTGGCAACACCTGGAACATTTAAACTCCACACATATTACTTCTAATTCTTGAACCAATGACAATGCCATTATTTCAGCACTTATGACTCACTACCAAAATATTGGCAATAGTAACATTTCATAAGTTTGGAAATTTAAAAATTACAGCTTAAAATCAGTGACACTAAATCTTGAGTATATTTTAATTATAAAATAATTTGTACAAAATAGGTTTTACAGAAACCAGCATTATAATGCAAATTCAGAATAACCAAAATTATTTTAAAGTATTACTATTTAAAAAATTACATAAATGTAAAATATGGAAGTTTTTAAAGCAAAGGATATCAAATATGTTACTGTTGAATTTTCAGCAGATTTCTCTGCAAAAAATATTTGGAAAATTTGGAATCATTTATAGACAGTTCTAAGTAAATTCTCAATATTTCCCTCTGGTTCCTTCATCTGCTTGCAACTGACTGTTCTGACAATACAGAAAATCTCTTTTAAAAATGTGTGAGTATCCCTACTCCACCCTACCACAACTCCACCAACCTACCTACAGTTTTTATGTTGCTCTAAAGCTGTGCTTTATGTTTGAAGAAAACATGTGCCTTTTCCCTTTAGCTACGGTGTTCTTGTGTTGAGAACAACATCTTTGAATGTATGCTGGGTTGGTAAAGCCTTCGAACTGGAGGAAGAATTATTCTTACAAGAATAACTTGATTTTTAATGATCATCACTTCTTCCTCTATATAAGAATCATGGGTAATTTAAAAAATTAATGCACGATAGAAGTGATTTCTATTTCTTACTTCTGTTTCAGAAATATTATACCACCAACAATGAAACAGCATTTTGGGACTTAAAAACTGAACCATGAACCAAAACCTGGGACTGCATTTTTTAAGTCACTAGAACTCCCCCAGGTACTCATGACTGCGGTCATTTTACATACAGAGAAACGAAGCCAAAAGTTAGGCTGCTTGATCCCTCACTAGTTGACAGCGCAGCCAGGACCGACACCCAGGCAGGCTGACCCCAGCGCTCATGTCTGTTCCTGACACCATGACACTGGGTACCTGAGAAATGGCACCCCAACCACCAGGAAAATTGGTTAAGCTATGGAAACACCTTGAGCAATTGTTCAGTCAGATTTTAAGCCCAGGCAACTGTGTGGAACCCACAGCTCTTTCTAGGAAGATTCCAGTATCCCGTGGGATTTGGCAAAGGGTCTGAGATCTTAATTAGGTCTTTCACAAAAGTGTTTTTTTTTTTTTTAATGGAGTCAGAAGTTTTCAAAGCTGTAAATCTAGGCATGAGTGGTTTCCAGGTTAGCCTGGTCTTGGCAAAGTGAAAATCAGGAAGTTGATCCATCATGAAATCAATTCAATCACTAAAACTTACATCTATATGTGGAAAAAAGGCTGGGATTGCATCGTGGGCATGTGGTTCACTCGTTTAAAAGGAAGAAGCTGCCAAGAAAATGCACTGTCCCTCTCTTTTCATAAAACTGGTTTTTATACCCAGTGCCATGTAACTGACAAGCAGTTGTAAAAGTAGCAAGAGATGAAAACTCTGGAAGCATCTTCAGTGGTGACAGCCCTGACCTCTCGTGGGCCTAGGGAGAGATCACAGGGGTCCCCTGCGCTCTGGCAAGCCTGTTGATTTTAAATGTTACTTGTGGAAATACAACAGTTTAAAACAGGATCTTTGAAATCAGTCCAGGCCCTGTCATAATCACTTTTGTGGTTGGTTGTAGACAAGTAATTTTTAAAAAATAGGAATATTAGGCAAGTGTTGTAGCAGGGTATGTTAAACAGCCTCTTAGATAGACACTTTCTTGGTTTCAGTCTGGCTATTCTGTGCTTCGGATCCAGCTTCCTGTTTACATACCAGGAGGCAGTAGATGATGGTTCCTGCCACCCACACGGGAGACCCCAAGGGAGTATCTGGCTCCTAGCCCCTGGCTCCTGGATCTGGCCCAGGACTGACTATTGCAGGCATGTGGAAAGTGAACAAATGGGGGAAAGTTTTTCATTTGTCTCTCCTCCTCTTTCTGCCAGCCTGCCTTTCAAATAAACAGATAAATGTTTAAATAAATTGAATTAAATACAAATATAGCCAGTTAAATTAGGAATATAACAATAGCCCCTCAGGGAACTCATGTGAGAGCTAAGTGATACAATGACTGTTACGCCCATAGCCTGGAACAAAATAGATGTTCAACATATATTAGTTATTTCTTATTATATTTGTGTAAATATTTTCAATTAATGTTACTTAATTGCAGTATACAGTGCATATAGCAATCAAATTATCCTCATCTAACCCATAAGATAATCCTCAAATCCCATTTTAGATTCACACCTTGACCTTCCGCACAAGAACACAGGAGCCCAATAGTTTAGTTTTCATCCCCTCTCCTTGTCTGTCTTTTAGTAAAGATCTGGAGACAGTTAAGCGTACATCAGATCCTGAGTAACAAGGGACTTGTTATATTTAGAAACTATTCTGGGATGATGAATCACAGCAACATTATGAAGCAAAATCTTAAGACTACTTAGAAGAGCGTTCAGTTTATCAGTCACTCAGTAGAAGTTTACAGAACACCTATTATGTAAAAGGCAAGGCTGCTCGCTCTGGATGGTGCAGCTGGCTCCTTTAAGGACCTGAGAGACAGCAGGCAAGATCCTGTGTAAACATGAGTATAGCTATTCACAGACTGACTCATGAACTGTGACTGTCAGGTGAACAAGCCATACAATCAGACCCAAAGGAGCCAAGACATCTCTAGGGGCCAAGAGACTCGGCGGGATGGGGAGGCATAGGGAAGTTGATCTCAGAATCTGATCAGAATTAAGCCAGAGACGAGCACGATGGGCCATCTCTGAACACAGACAAGCGCTGGCCACTTAGGTCAAAGTTTGGGGGCAATATAAAGAGCCACCTGGTTGGAGGGGAAGACTCAGGAAGTGCAAGGAAAAACAACAGTAGGACAGTTTGCTGAAATATCTCCCACTTTTCTGATCTCAAGTGAGAGCTTAATAACCACTAGTTGGGAGGAGCAGTCTCTGCCCGACTGTGCAGAGCGACCTCTATGTGAAGCAGTCACACGGCAGAGGCACACATATGGAGCCAGCTGCAAGCTGACGCTGAGCCCTCAGAGGGACTCTGGCCATGGCGATGAGGCCAGAGTGAGGACCAAGTCACTCTGCAGAACATCCTCGAGGCTTGCTGTGCTAGAAGATTCCTCTATGGGACATCGCAGCACTCAACATCCTCCTCAAGCAAGGCCAGCCACTGCCCCTGCCTCGATGCTACACTTGGCATATAGCCCACTCAGGAAGGTGGCCAGTGCTGTTTGTTTTGGGCCCAGCCCTGAGAATGAGGCATGAACTAGTTCGAGGATGACTTTTTCTGGGACAACAGATGCTGCTGAGTCATGGGTGCAGTCTTCAGAACAACTCCTCAGCTGGAACATTTGTGCAAGTAATCCCCACGGTTTAAGAAGACTAGAGATTTGCCTAATGAAAGGTGGGAGAGTTTTCCATGTTCTGTTCGGGCCCTGGGAAATGCAAATACAGAACAGTTTTTTGAGAATGACTGAGCACACTGCCTAACTGCCTGTTCCCTCTGCTGTCTGGTAGACTTCCAGAATGGCTCAGTGAGCAGCTTCCCAGTAGGACTCCAGGAGTGCAGAGAAGCAAGCAACATGGCAGTCCTGCCTAGGATCTGGTGTGTACACATGGATGAACAGGCAGGGGACATCAGGACTGACAGACATGCGCGTGGAGTCAAAGAGCAGCAAGGGGGATACGTGACACACACTCAGATGCTGCGAGAAAGTGAAGGGGAGTGCAGTGTGCCTTGGTGTAGCTCAAGATCAAGCACACTGATTTATGGCCCCAAATCCCCTTGAGCTAAGTCCCAATTCCTACTCTCAGTTCACTTCTGAGCGCACTTCCTCCAGAACAGACTAGGAATAGTTTTCTGGTAAAGTCGCAGACTAACTGCCTTTGCAAACTAAAAAAGTGGTCATTTTCCAATATCCTGGCACTTCTAACATGAAAGTAAACTCAGACGAAACCTAAATTCCATTCCTCATGTCCCTGGAAAGGAAGCCACACTTCCCACCTCCTGCACTTACATAACTCTTACAGTGCTGGAAATGTACCACACGGCAGGGACAGGGAGCAGGAGGACACGTGCTTTGGTCCTGTGGCTAGCAACAGGTTTGCAGTCTGAAAGCAGAGAACATCGAACTGTGCCACTTACTCAAACTGCTCCCACCTATGGAGCACCACACCAGTGACAGCAGCGGCCTTCCAGCAGGAAGGGCTTTCCCAGGAAAGAACCACACAGGCATACAAGCATAAAAGGAGGAGTGATAGAATTCCATGGGAAGAAATGGGATTAGCACAGCAACTTCTATTCTGGCACAGAAAGTCAGAGACTCACTGTTCTCTCCTGAAGGACACTACCCATTATCCAAAACGAGAGAGACAGACAGACAGACACCCAGAGCACACTGGAAAAGATGCACCAGGAACGGTGCTGGGGAGAAGGAACACAAAAGCAGCCAAGAACATCTACTCTGGAGTCAAGTGTGAATAGCAACGTAGATTCTGTGCTCCACTAACAGTCACAGCACCATCAGTCTTTGAATGAACGTAAGCTTAGGTGCCACCTTAGAGCGCAATAAGGATTCAATGAGAAAATGTCCATATGGGTTGCTCAGAGGTGAGCTCACCAGGGGGAACACTCAGGAAATGTTTGCTTTTTAGCATTTTATGATGGACAAGGAGCTACAATCAAGACAGAAAGTCCATGCCAACAAAAACAGGAAAGTTCAAGAGGGCTCGTAGAGAATGCAGAGAACCCAGGCATTAGAGCAGAGTTGGAAACGGCTTTCAAGCTGTGGGACCATGGGCAACTGAGAAGATCCAGCAGCAGTCCCCTCAACTAAAACAAACAAACAAACAAATAAACAATAACAACAACAACATCTCTATCTGGAAATGAGAATAATCCATTTCTGGAAGGTTATTGTGGAAACTGCAGTCAATGTAAAGTCCCTTCCATTAAGGAACTCAATAAAAATCAGAGCACGGGACAGTGACCTGCAGCCTTTGCTTTGCGGGCACCCATGTCTGAAGGCTCCTGCTGCAGGCGGGCTCCTCCCCCTCACCACCACCATCTCTCAGGGACTCTCATGAGTGACGTTCTTGAGGGGGCCACCCTGGAGCAGCAGAACTAAACAAATAGGTCCAATGAGCATGGCAATAACTCTAATCCCATACCAAAATGTCCTATGAACTTAGAATTTATTAAAACAATGTCATTTTCTGCTTTTTTTAAAATTATAATCAAGAGACTGATTCTCTAAGGCGATCCAACTCTTAAAAATACCATGTCTATATGTACTCTCAATCGACAGCACAACCTCAGCAAATGCTAGAGGTAAAAGAACTGCTTACCTCCACAGCCCTGGAAGGGGCAGCTGGGGGCCTGGTGGAAGAAGCGGCAGTAGGAATGACAGCAGGAATATCCACCTTCAGTTCTTAATATCAGCACCAGATCATACACGGCACACCCTGCATTCATTTTCCTCTTTCAGAAATCACAAGATAAGGGCTATGAGGTGATCTGCTCACGTTCACAGAGCTAGAAAATGGCAGATCTGGGATTTGAACATTGGCAATCCAACCTCCGAATCTGAGCACTTAATCAGACTGGTAGCACAGAGAAGAGCAGTTTGAGCTGAGTTATCCAGGAGGCTCCGCACACGTGGAGCTCACATGAGCTTCACAGAAAAGAACAAACAATTCAGCAGAAATGGGGCCCAGAGCACACAGTGATGACGGAAAGAGTGTTGGGTATCTATTCACTCACCCAGCAGGGAGGCGTACCTGCTCAGGAACTGGCAGGGTATTCATGCTAAGCCCCACTCCACTTTCAGATTTGTGCACAACGATGGTGACTTTCATCTCCAATGCCGAGCACAGTGCCTGGTGAGAGGGATCCTGAGGAAAAGCTTGCTGAACATATGAGTGATAAAATGAACAAACAGTAAACTCAGAGATGCAAATGACTGACATTTCCATCTCTCTCCAGCCTCTCAACTTCCATGACTTGAGAATGCTGCCCCAAACAGAGAAAATGTAGCATCCCTGAGCCCAACCCTATGAGAGACCACAAACAGGACACGGCAGCACAGCATTAGTCTGATTTCAACTGACTGTCCACACTGAGACCAGCCACTTGGTAACTGATATGGTCTCTTTTTTGCCCATGCAGACAGCTTCCAGGAGAAAAGATTTCCCTAAGCAAATGCCAATGAAGAGCCTAGTGAAAACTCCTTGACCACAGTCACATCAAACAGTCGTGAGGCCTTTTGATGATCTAACTGTATAAAAGAAAGTTATTTCTCCATAAAATTTTTGAATTTCATGAATTTTTTCTCCACCTAAATTATTCTTCAGCTTATCAAATCATGCATTGACACAAATCATTACTGTGTAAATGAGGCCTGGCATCAGAGAGAAAATTCTGTACTTGAGAGCTACAGAAATCCTACAGCCTCTAGGTTAGCTCTCTCTTTCCTGCAGAGAGGGGGAAGTGCAGGATGTCTGAGCTTTTAAGGCAGGAGAAAAAAGGCATCCAGGGAGCAGTGCTCTTGGCAGATCCAGAGGCCTCCTCCGCCCCGCTGACCGAGGGCTCTGCAACCAGCTCACGGTGGACCTCAGAGTCTGTCCAACAGAGTTGATGGTAACCCTGACTGCCCCCAGCAGGTAGTAGCCCATTCTGAGCTCACAGCCTATACAAACCAAGCTTACCAACAGTGGAGCATCAGGAAGTAGGAACTGCATAGACAGGAAGTGGCCTAAGCCATCTGGCTAAGTTACAAGAACCTTCCAGTTCTGGCCATGCAGAAAATGTGTAAAGGCACCAACACTTCCATGAAGTGTCTGCTGAACCAGATGGAGATCAGAAATAAGGACTGAAGGCCAGGGTGGAGTTGTATGGAGTGCAAGAGAAGAAACAATAAAACAGGAGGCATGGGGGAGAAAAAGAATTAACAAGAAGATAAGCCATTGGTTAGCTTTCAAGCTGTTTAATACATAGCTTTATATTTTTAAAATTTTTACTTATTTGAAAGGCAGAGAGAGAGAAATCTTTCATCTGTGGATTCACTCCTCAAATGACTGCAACACTGGGTCTGAGTCACACCAAAGCCAGGAGTCAGGAATTCAATCCAGATCTCTCACATGGGTGGCAGAGGCCCTGACACATTATCTGCCACCACTGGGGGTGTGCTGTAGCAGGAAGCTGCAATCAGAGGTGGAACTCGTGCTCGAATCCAAGTACTCTAATATGGAATGCACACACCTCACACAGTATCTTAACCAATACTGCAAGTGCCTATCCCTACCCAATATTAACATAAACACGGGATACACTGTTTCCCAGGTACTGCTCTTAGCACCTTACTCATTCATTTAATCTCCTTCACTTTTACAGAAGGAAAGCTAAGCATGAGAAGCGTTGAGAATGAACCACGAGCTGGCCAGCATGCGGCAGGGCTAGGACTTGGAGCCCAGCAGCCTTGTGGCTTAACTGTCCATAACAGGACTCTTACACTCTGTCATCCATGGATATCTCAGCCTCGAGTGTTAGAGTTACAGAATACAATCCTAAAATACTCAAGAGCAAGTTCATTGCTCTTCAACGGCTATTTTTTTTAAAGTGAGACATTTCCTTATGGATGAATATACAGAGAAGAGAAAATGAGAGAAGATTATTTTCCTCCATAAAATAAAATACACATAGTAGCTAGTGGGCCAATTAAAAGAGGACGGGACCATTGCTGTGGCACAGCAAATTAAGCCATTGTGTGTGACACAGCCATCCCATTTTGAGCAAGAATGCCAGTCTTGGCTTCCCACTTCTAATCTAGCTTTTTGCTAATGTACCTGGGAAAGCAGCAGCAGAAGGCCCAAGCTGGACTTCTGCCACCCACATGGGAGACCCAGATGGAGTTCCTGACTCCTGACTGCCTGGTTTAGCCCTGGACCAATGCAGTCATTGAGAGAGTGAACTAATAAATGGGAGAGCTTCCTCTCTGAGTGTCTTTTCTTCTCTGTAACTATACCTTTCATATAAATAAAGTAATATTTAACAACAAAAAACAAAAGCAAGGTAAGAGTCAAGCTTCAGCAGCTGTCCGAGAGTCCCCACTCATCCTACCCAGCCAGTCACCAGTGAAGTGGATACGAGGGTCAGAGAAAAATCCTAGCAGAAACTAGCTTTGGGCACAATGGTTGTCACATCAAACAAGACAACTGGAACGAACATGCCACCAAGATCACTGGCTTGGGAAACAATCGAGGACCAGCAGCCTGTAACTCTCGGGTTTTGCTGCCCAGCCAGGGTCACCCAAAGGCCTATTTCCATTACAGAAAATCCTGAGTACTCTCCTACTTCTCCTCATGGTTTTATGTATCTTCATCCTGTTCCTCTCTCAGTTCAAAGGATGGTGCATGCCATTTACAGATATGCTTTCTCTTTAAAAAACAGCTGCTTAGGCCCATATGCTGCCACACCCTGACACAGCCTCAACTCCAGCCCATTTACAACCGCCTCCAGGGAAAACAAAGGCAGTCACGTCTTCTCTTCCCTTGAAGTGTGCTGTGCTGCTGGCCAGAATGGCGTGGGGCACAGATAGCCTCGGAAAGTTCTCAGGTGACACCCATCCTCTCTGACCATGCCATCCTTTAAGGGCCAAAGAAAGCCAGCCGCAGACAACATCAGCGCTCTGAGCTTTCGTTTCCTTCTAGCTGCGGCCTTCTCTCCCACAGTTACTCTCCAACCTTGCTTCTGAAAATTCTCCTCCCATCTGAGCTCGGCCTGCCTTTGATCCTTGGCCTCGTGTTCTCTCAGGTTTTCTTTGTGTCCTGCTACAGTGTTTCATTGGCTACCTTCATTTGCCATGGATCAGGGATGATATTTTTTCTGTGCTTCAAAAATCATACTGCAAAGAATTCTTTGATGCCCACTGCATCGTATGTAAGGGAGCTGTCTTACAAGACCTGTCACAGTCCAGAAACATGTCCATATAAAGATACATTTCCAACTGGGCTCTGGCTCCCAGCTGCTGTTGACTTTCTTGAACTACTAGATCATAAATCCCATCCACAGGTATGCAGCATGTCTGCAGCTATGTTGTCTGATTATGGAGGAACAAACATAGCTGAGGAAATTACAGTGGTCTATTCAGAGAAACAGCCCCAGAAGAACCCCCTTGAACCCCTCACCCAGTTCAGCTGGGACCACTGACTCCCTCTGAGATAAGCTGGGGGCAGCAGGGATAGTGTTCATGGCAGTATAGTTCAGATTCCTGTAGACAAGTGCTGACTTGTCTGCAAAGAGGCAGCAGAAGAGGAAAAAGCATGTGTGGGCTCTTTCCAGATCCAGATGAGAGACCAATGGTGGAGACCACGACAAGGGTCCAGAGTAGCTGCAGTGCAGCAAGCCACGGGTTAAGTCAAGTCATCATCTCCTGCTGTTCCATGGGCATGTGTTCCACCCTCTGAGAGGGGCCATAGCACCGACAGAAGGCTGGCTGTTGAAAATGAAATCGCCTGGCCCCCTGCACACTCTGACTAAATGCTAAAAGTCGCTGCAAGCTCTATATCATGTCCACTTGCTGTGTGAGGCAGAGAATGGCCAGCACACCATAGCACCTGCTGGCGGGGATTCCTCTCAGTGGTGGGGAGAACCCACCGCACTTACTCTCAGAGGAAAAGGCCCTAATGGTTGGGATGAAGACAGTAATGCTGCAGGAGAACCTCATCTGCATTCAACATCTGAATAATTTTATTGAAAAATTACTGCAGGGCAAAATAAACCTTTACGCATGCCTTCACATCTGCCTACTTTGGTGGGTTCTCAGAAACTGCAGGCAAGAATAGGTCACCATCTGCATTAATTTTCAAACTGCTTTAATTTATACTGTTCTTAGAATGAAAAGGGGGTTTCACATTTCCCAGGAATCACTCTACATTTAGTTCTCTTAATATCCAATGAGGCAATTGGAATGGAGATTGGCATTTTATGTTCCAGAGTAATCAACTGAGAGGTCACCTCTTTGAAAACCAGTCAGCATGTCTTTCCCAGCACTTGGCATGTAACATTCCCATTCCGCAGGGGTGTTCTCAACAGAGCCCACAGGCAGGCTAGCCCAAAGCAAAGCATGGCTTCCTCCTGCTACAGGGGTCAGGGGGATCAGCTAATGTGTTTGCTTTTCACAAATGTAGACTACACTGTTACAAATTTTATCTAGGTATTGCCTAATGACTGGACCTGGGGTTAACATGAATAAATAGCCACATAGCAACAAATGTGTGCAAAAAAGGGATGTTTTCATGAGAGCAACTAAAAGAACAATGGGTTTGTCTATGCTTGGACCATAACGGGCAGAAAAGAGCTGAGCCCCCAAAAGAGTCAGATGGCCCTTAGCTTCTTTCTGTACCTCCTCATTCTCCTCGTCTTCAGAATGCAGTTATTGTGCCGCTCAGTCCACAGAGTGGAAGATAACTTCCCAGATCTTCCAGGATTACACGTCAACATCCTCCTAAGTAAAGCATCTGCTTCTCTCACAGACTATGCCAGGAGAGAACACTTACAGGAATAGCTGGGGTCCAATAAGTTATGTGGGATAAGGGCAGGGGGAAAACAATGTTACATGATATAAAAATTCTATACAGAAAGTCCCAAGAGAGGGTGGCAGTGGTGAGCAGGGTGCCTTATGACCCCGAAGGCATGTACTGCATGGCACCACGGGCATGCAAGGTGTTGGCATATTCCTTGGAAGCTCCATGTACTCATGCTGAACACCACTAGGATCCAGGAGGGAAATGCCGAAAGATGGAAACAGGCCTCTGGAAACACTGTGAGCCTCTGCCCCTAGACCTCAGGGGAAAAGGGAAGGGAGCCTTTTTTACAACATTTACTCCTCCAAAACAAAACCATAGTCCGTTTTGCAGATGAGAATGCTGAGGCTCAGTGGCTAGCCCAAGTCACCTAGCTAGTAACCAGCAGAGCAAACCTCAGACTCATGTCCATCTCCAAAAGCCTTTCCATGCTCCACTCATTCCTCTTTGTGTTGCTTCCCAGACTTGCCAGGGCTTAAAGTGTCCCTGTTCAACTCAATAGCCTGAGTTGGAGACAACCCAAAAGATGTCAGCCCTCGGTGGGCAGAACACCAATTCAGCCAGTCCTGTGAGGACGCAGCACAGGCTCCCCTGCCTCCCCACCCCGACTCTGCAGACACCCACCCCAGCCGCTCTGGCTCCAGCATTCTGGTTATCTCCCCCTAGGTGGTATGCAATTCAACTACTATCAATGCCATTTTCCTGTTTTGTTTTGTTTTTTGTTTTTGTTTTTGTTTTCACAGTTCGTTGCTCATCCTAACTGTCAGCAGCAATTGCTTACCATGTGGTATGAAAATCTCTCAGGCTTACGGCAACAGTCTATCGCTGTGAAATTCCTGGCTGTCTTTGGAGTCTCCATAGGCCTCCCTTTTCTCGCCATAGCCTATTGGATTGCTCCGTGCAGCAAGGTACAGACTGCTTAAGGTGCATGTCGTTGGCGGTTATTTTTTCTCTCTTCTTAGCATGACCTGAAGATTATTCTGTTCAAATCAGCAGCTGAGCTCTTTACACATTCAAAGACAATAGTTCTGAGATACTTAGCAGAAGTAGAAAACCAAATGAGGACAAATCTGAAGACTTACTTTTCTTCATCATTTAAAAAGAGAGAAGAGCAATAAAATGGATAATTTTAAATGTACGAGGGATCATCTGAAAAAGAAATCAGTAATAGAGCAGAGAGAATAAAGGCACACTTCATCTTCTAATTACCCAGGGTGCTATGCATGTCCTCAAAACCCATCATGCGGTCATTACAATCATGGCTGTGGAGCAGGCAAGCTGGTCCTGAGTACTTTCTGCTTGAGAAGCCCTTTTGATGGGATATCTCATTTATCTACCTCAAGTATATGATATGTGTGTGCTTCATGAAGTCTGTTCAGACATGAAAAATATGTGCTGGGCTACAATGAATACAGCTCCCAGTGGGTGCTGCAGACCCACCATGACACCCTCCTACTTCCTCCGGCTTCCTTGATAGAGTTTGGGCCCATAAGAACAGCTAGTCTGGTCATAAGGAAAGAAGACAACTTAAAAAAAAAAAAGAAAAAAAAACATGACTGGGTTCTTTTTCCAAAGGGGAATGTCAAGTTCACACTGGTGACTGGATAAATGGATCCTACAGGTGCATGGCCCTGCTGCCTTCTCCACCGTCCGTCCCCACAACCCAGCCAAAGCTACAGAGCATGCCAGCACTCCAGATTCAGTCAAGAGTCAGGGCCTAAAAGAAGTATCGCAATATATTTCAAGAGTTAAAGATTGCCACTAAAGGTTCCAAAGCTGTATTCACCTAGTGACACATTAAAAAAAAAAAAGGAATTAATCTTAGATAATCAATGCTCAGTAGAGAAAATATGACTTCAGGGGGACTCATCCCACAAAGAATTTAATCACTAATGAGGTTAACATAAGAGTCACCAGTGAAAATGACCCTCTTGTCAACTCCACTTAGAGAGAACTGATGCCAGAATGACAGGCCCGTGACTTCGGCACAGCTGCAGTGGCTCTCACACCAGACAGGCAATGAGCCGGCTGCCTCAGAGCAAGTGAGAGGGCACGAAGGGAGGTCAGGGCTTGAACTCTTTCGTTTGTTAAATAGAATTAAAAATGAAAGGCCTAATTATAAATATTCACAGTACTCATTTGTTAAGATCTTTGTTTCTAGAAGAGTCTATCATGCCATGGACCTTTGAATCAGAATTTCTCAAATGCACAAGGGCAATTTAAAACCCTCACAAAACCAATGTGATCAAACCATAGATTTATTTTTGTGCCAAAAAAAGGTTAAAATCCATGCATACTTTTTCCATAGCATGAACTTTTGGAAAACACTCGGGCATGCTGCTGAAGGCAGGTTTATTGGTTGGTTGGCTGGTTGACAATGCTGCCAATTTTCACTTTTGCTGTGAAGCTGAGTGTCACAGCTTCCAGGAACCTGGGGCTAGCCAGCAGCGGCAAAGCGGCGTGCCTCTGCCTGCCTGATGGCGCAGAGACAGGATACCAGCTGCTGAAGAAGACTTTGTAGTTTTCTGAGATGCCTAGAAAAGAATCTTGGCAAACATGCAGACATGTGGTTGCAGGGAGGAAACTGTGGAACGTGTTGGCCCCCATAGATGAATTCAGGAAGATAGCACCAGCGGGAGCCTTGAGACAGACAGCAGCTTTCTGAGTCTTCTGAAACATTCACAAGGAAGTGATTGCTGGACACTTTGGCCTACAACTGGTACTTCCTTCCCCTCTGTTCAGATGCGTAATCAGCATTTGGTGTACTCAGAACTTCTAGGAAAATTAAAAATATAAGGTTGCTCCAAATAAATATTATCTGATCACTGAAATACCTGTAACCCCCATGCACTTCCTAGATTTCAGTGCAAGAGGGGACACGAGGGGCTGATGGCCAGATCTCAGTCTAGCAGAAGATGGCTGCTGAGGGACCCTGCTCACTCAGGTGAAGGAGTCTCATTGAAGTGCTTGCCAAACTTGCTCCAAGGCGGCCAAAGTACACACAGCCCATATGTTTTTGACTTTCATTTCACCAATTAGAAAAAAATCACTTCAGCTTAGGAGTGATTCTGCTGGGGTTTACAAAGACACCCCATCTGCCATGTGACAGAAGCAGCTCTTTACATGAGCTTGTACTGCCAAGCATCCCACATCCTCCCAAGAGCTGGACAGAAAAATCTACTAATGGCCTGAGATCCCGCCTCCCAAGGAGTCATTGCCTTGTATCTTTCTATATCTGCGATGCCAACAACAACAGAATCAATGCCATTCTATGGATCCCACGTTCTAATATTCAACTTCCCTCTAAGGAATCAGACTTCAATATTATTTTATAAATGTATTTGTAAAACATCTCTCTCTGCCAAACTTTATCAACTGGCTAATGCCTATCAATATCTAGCAAATGTTACAATTTGTTTCCAATTGAATGGTATATTTACATCCTAATAACTGGTGTCCTAATTTAGAAACTATTTCAAACATCAAAACAACTTGATTAGCCTGCTAAAATGATCTCATCACCCCGCTCATATTGAGCTCCTAAGGTTGTCAATCCTACTATTACATACCCTTAGACTTCTAGAGGGTTGATAAGACAGTTCAATCAACAGTAACAAAGTCAAGAGGATCCAAAAAAGTTCAGCTTACTAACATGTTAGCTGCGGGGGTAGCTAAGTCATAGATGTATACATATGGTGATAAATAAAGGCTTGCAGAATGAGAGAGGTATGTTGGGGGCCAAGAAAAAAAACCAGGATTTTGTCTGTCATTTTCCAATGTCATCACTGACAGGGTCACAGGAAGGCATCTCGCTGGGACGACAATGAATTCATATTTATGTGGCTGCAAGTTAGGGCTTTCCACAGAGTTCTTTAGCTTCTCAATAAAGGTTCAGCTGCCAAAAGGCTCTCCTTTAAAATATATATATATACATTAATTCTTATTTTAAAGACAGAGTTAGAGAAAGAACATAAGAGAGACAGAGAGACAAAAATTTTACATTCACTGGTTCAGTCCCCACATGGCTGCAATGGCCAGAACTGGGCTAGTCTGAAGCCAGGAGCCAGGAGTTTCCTCCAGGTTCCACAAGGTGCAGGAGTCTAACCTCTTGGGCTATTTTCTGCTGCCCTCCCAGGTACATCAGCAGGGAGCTGGATCAGAAGTAGAGCAACTGGGACTCAAACTGGTGCCCACATGAGATAATGGCACCATAAACAGAGGCTTAACCTACTGTGCCATGGCACAAGTCCATCACAAAGGGACTTTTTGGATAATTAGGTTGTTTGCCATCCTCTGCTATTCCATCAAGATGCACAACTTAAACTACTTACCTATTAAAATCTCAGAGCTAAAAGAGTAACAGCCACCCTTTGGGGGTTCAACCAGCAGCTCTACAGCAGGCAGATCTAGGCTGAAGTAAGTGCCATGCAACATGGAAGAAACACATACACTGTAATTCTAAATGGGCGACAGAAGATGCTGACTTCCTTTATTACCTGTTAGGCTTCACTGTGCAATTATCCTTAAAATTAGTCCTGGCAGTCAAGCAAGGAGAAGCAGAAACAATTTTAGAGTCCTAACTGATATTGTTGCAGCACACAATCTACCAGTCCTTACCACGACCTAATTCTTGCCTGGAGAAATATCAAAGTGTTAGTCATTTCCTCTTCTCCATCCTCCCAAACATGAGCACCTAGTAAGGACCAAGAGAGAAAGAGCAGCTTTTAAAGCCAAACAATGTAAAATAGGGTTAATGTAGCCAGGCGGTCCAGGGGCCAAGTAAGAGAAGGCAGGTCCTCCTAGACCAGTTTCTCCCAACACTTTCTCTATCAGAAAGCTGCACTGGAAAAGGAAGGAAGGGAGAGAGGGAGGGAGGGAGGGAGAAGGGAGGGAAAGAAAGAAACAAAGAAAAAAAGAAAGAAGAAAGGAAGGAAGGAAAGAAAGAAAAGAAAAGAAAAGGGAAAGAGAAAAAGAAGATTCCATATAATTCTGGGAGCGTTCTCATGGATGGAAATTCTGTAGCAGGACCCAGAGCACGGATGCCCCTCTAACACCAGTGCTTCTGCCCCTGGGTCCAAAACGAATGCCAGCACCTGTCCCTTTGCTGGAATTAATTTCATCCCCCTTGACAAAAGATCAAGACACAACAGGATAAAGAAACCCACAGAAAACCCGTGCAGCTGAAATTTAAATCAAGTCTCTGATCCAGAGATCTACCTTTGGGCACTACCCTGGCATGCGCGCGCGCACACACACACACACACATCTATATTCATATCACATCTATGTTACAACCTTCAACTCCTAATGTAAACACCTTAGCTCACTTAGCTGGATGACCTTGGAATGTACCTGAATCAGATCTTGAGAATTGTCAGGACTTTCATAGAAAGAAGTCAAAACTACCATGTGACAAACCATGCCCATTCCTTTTCTTTCCTTTTGAGCCCAACTTTGTAAATTTTACTATCATCCAATACCTATTAAGCCCCCAGGACAGAGTGTGGGTTCACACTGTTATTAAGAACACCCACATTAGTGATACCTAGTAGAGTTCTACTTTAAACGTTCCAAGAATTGGGGACAGTGGGATAGGGGACTTATTGAGAAATACATCACTTTAATCAGGATCTCTCTAACATTTTGAGAACCACTCAATTTTAAAAGTGGCCACACTTCTTCACTGAAGGCTTGATCCCAAGTTTGCCTGCATTCAGTTTTATAACTTGTGAACTCAGCCCCTGCCTGACACCACTGGCAAACAGTGAGTGTAACATTTCAGACGGGCACTCGGTAGTACAGGCCTAGGAAGGGATGCAGGAAACGTTATGCTTCACCACAGCTCCAGCCATGTCCCTAGCTTGTGAGGCCACCAGGTCTGTCAGTGCTTACGTCTGTCATTCTGGGCGAGGCCCAGCGGCATGAGACACAGGGTCGTGCAGACCAACAAAAGCAGATGCCCTCCACCCCACCAAGTGTCCGGGGATCAAGTCATCTGAGGCTAACTTAGTTGCTTTCATGCTCGAGTATTTCCCAGGGTAGCCAAATGGTACCCAAAAAGCTGGAGGTGAGCCAGAGACTTGGGTTCTGAAAGCTTGCATTTCCTAAAATGGTCTCAACTCACAGGCTCCTGGTGACGCCTGGCCTTCCGTGGGGCCTGCGCTTCAGGCTCTCCAGGCACAGCGGTCAGCATGCTCCTCTCCTGAAGCTCTGCTGCCTCTCTTCATGCCTAGAGCCGTCACTTGACCCATCCTGAATCACTCTGCAGCTCAGAGCTGCTGGCAAATACTAGCTGACTTTTCTCCTTTCTTTTGACTCATCTGGCAACTTTATAAAAGGAGATGTTTTCCCCAAGAGCAATTTGCTTCAAAAATAATCTTTGAGAGTAAAGTAGGGAACATCACAAAAAAAAAAGAAAAAAGAAAAGAAAGAAAGAAAGAAAAAAGAGAGAGAAGCACTGAAATGTCTGGAGCTCATCAGACCCATATCAAAGTGCAAAATGCTGCCACTTATGGCGGCGGGGGGGCGACGGGGGGCTTCCCTCTCCTTAGCTCACTTTCACCCCCTGAGACCCCGATGAAGTGAGGAGCTGAGTCCACGCTAAACAACCACAGGGCATTACCTATACCTTTCCATCAGAATTTTCAGTAAACATAATCATGTTTCTTGACTAATCCTGTACAGGAAGCTAACAACTTAAAACAGGTAACAAAGAAATACTCCATTCTTCAAACCAAGTCTTCTGGGCAATCCCGGCCCCTCGAGGGACAGGTGCAGGTAGATCCCAGGATTCAGATGCTTCACCCAGGTGACAAGATGGAGAGGGGCACGCTACACTCCCAACCAGGTGGACCCGGAAAACACCATACAGATGCAGATAAAGGATCAGGATGCCCCCACAACAGTTGTGTCTGTGTCAGCGTTCCTGGGGACTCTTCTGGACACACAGACTGGTCCCCTACTTTCCCCTGCTCTCCTCCCTGAAGTCCATGTTCTGTCATGTCCCTTTACCACCTCAGGTCAGTGGGTGACAACATGTTCCACAATGACTGAGAATGTCTCCAGCACAACCCTGATGTATTCCAAGGTCCTGCCTGGGAAACGGGGCACCAGGACAGCACTATTAGCATGTTGAAAACTTCAGAGCTCATAAATTCTAAATATAAGGAAGAGATCATGGAAATGCTAATGACCTGAGTGGATCAGTTTACACTGTATGTGTGTGCTGAGAAATTACATTAAGCCCCATGAAGATGTTTCAGTATTACACGTGAATCTTAAAACTTTAAAATAACTAAAATGTTGAAAAATTCAAATTAGCTATTTGACATACAACTCAAAATGAGACATACAAAGCCCCCCACTTTTTAAACTAATTTTATGTGAGATATATTATCTGGCCTCACATTTAACCTCTGTATTCTGAGATTAGCACCTTTGATTCATGGTAAAAAAAAAAAAAAAACACCAATTCTACAGTCCCTGTTTTTATAAATAAAAAAGTTGGGCATTGTATAGAAGCCTTATCAGTAACACATCTGTGAGTCTATGATTGTCACAGATAAATACCCATGTACGCCAATACTGCCCAATACTTTTAATGTCACGACCTGAGGCTCAGCTTTCTAAAACAACAACCAAAAAAAACAAGTTTAAAACTACTTTTCCTATTTCAATACAGGGATTGTAGCCATCAGAAACATAATAAATCATGTTATACTAATCACTTAAATAATTAAAGTGGTGACCACCATACCAAGGCACATTAAAATCAGATTAATAAATGTTCTGTTGGACAGTCACAATGAGGGGGACTTCACCTAAAGGAACTCCTGTCATTACCCCCTATCGAGCCAACAACCCCTCTGCCAGATGACATTTCCCCCAACGAATCCTGGATGAAGAAGGATGCGAACGTCCATTAACCAGCTGGTAGTTCTCATGGAACATCTACCCTGAAGAAGGAGCCGAACTTTTAAAATGTTCCCCCCTTTCCTTGTGTCTTATCAATTCATCTGAGTGGGAGGGAAGGCTTGACACCTAGGTGGGGAGGACGTCAATGGCAGGGAAGAGACTCCTGGGGGTCAGCAAGGACACCTGTGCAGCACTGGGCTGCGGGACACCCTGACCAGAGGGCACAGGAGCCATACTGACTGCCTCCGAGGGCAGTTCCTGGCTGTTGCCCATCTGTCTAGAACAAACAACACACAGCTCACCTGTGCCCTAGGCCACAAGGAAAATCTCAATAAATCTTAGAATAGTGTCTAGTAGCTATGTTCTGTAAATAGGCTGCAAATAAAATTAGAACCTGTGAAAGCAGGAAAAAAAAATATTTCATCCTATAGGTCTGGAAGCCAAATAAGCCCTGAGTTAAAAATAAAGAGAGATACTATTAAATACTTAGAACGCACCTACCTACAGCAGTATCCAGCAGCAAAGGAACCGCACTTACAAAGACACAAGAAAGACCAAACATCTAACCAAAAGGCCCAACCAAGTTGAGGGAAGAGCACAGCCATCTCCTCAGTGCACTTTTTAAAGCTGGGAAGTTTTTTCACATAGACTGTTTTTCCCTGATTTGAAAGGCACACAATTCATATCCATGTGGCCGGGGGCTCTTTGTGCAAGCAGACTTGATGTGATGGCAACTCAGTGTATTCTGTTCAGTTCTCTTAGCCCCTCCCAGCATGTCCTCTAAACAGGAAAAAAGTGAAATCAGTAGAAAAAAATAGCACTTTCCACACACATGTAAGGGAGAATTGTTGTCCGTGTTCGGTTAGCGCTGTCTGTCTTAGACAGGGGATGCTCCAGTTAGGCTGCGGTAAACTCAGCATTATAGAGACGTGCAGTCACCAGGAGTCGCCAGTTTAACTCATCTCCCACGCATTTTGTTTCCAGCTAGGACGAACCCTGAGGAGCCCTTTCATGAAGTTTGTAGCCCATGCAGTTTCTTTTACAATCTTCTTGGGATTGTTGGTTGTGAATGCTTCAGACCGATTTGAAGGCATTAAAACGCTGCCAAATGAAACCTTCACGGACTACCCGAAACAGATCTTCCGTGTGAAAACCACACAGTTCTCCTGGACGGAAATGCTCATTATGAAATGGGTGCTGGGTAAGCAAGCCTTGCTTTGATTCTCTCCTCCCCTAACTCTGACAGGATAGGACAGTGCTGCGCTCTGACTTCAGACTGCCCCTCTCTTCTCAAGAGCACTGTGGGCAGACAAAACAGTGAGTGACAAAGGTCAGGTCGTTGGTTTTACAGGTGCTGCTGTAAAAGATATACTGACTGGCACAGAAACTCCAATTTTGAAAGAAAATGTTTGAGAAAAATATTTCATTAAATGTTTTTCCATTATACAAAACTGGAAATAAACCATACAGTGGTTTTGCATGGAAAATATGTTAGTTTAGTTATTTAAATGCAGTCTCCTAAAAGCCTTGGGACATGCATGCTGCTGAGATCTGCCACTGAACTGTCCAGCAAATTGTCCCAGTGTCCTTGCTGATCAGTTAAGAATGGCTACCTCTCTCTTACCCAGTTTGTAAGAACTAGTACTAGTGGGAATAAGCAAAATTAAATAAAACCGGCAATGGCTAAAATTGAAGAGGGGAAAGCGTGCCAAATATTTGCACTAAAAACTATAAAATTTGTTGGCAAAAGAATGATCAGTGTTGGTAGAACCAAACGAAATATTATAAAACTCATGATCAGTGAAACTACAAACAACTAAAACCTACCAATAATTTGTAATGTATACATCAAATTTTTTTATTTGATGGGAATCTTTTTAATAAAACCATAGATTTTTTAAATGAAAATTTCAACTGCACAAAACAAGGATGTGACCAATTAACTCAACTGACTTAATGGTTTTCACCCCAAATTTTGCTTTCCTGACAAACATTCCATACAAACATCAAGCCCAAAAATACCCCATGTTGGAATGCTCGTGCTATCAGTCCACAAGATCACAAATGAATAAATACTTTAAGAGGTAATACCACACAGACTGCTAAGTGAAGTTTCAGAGTGCTAATTTTTACTATGCTGAGTGGAACCACGAGAGCACATGATTTATGAGCAGGCTGAGAACACCTGCGAGACTGTCTCTGTGCTGAACAGGCAGAGAGAGGCCATGGACGGTTTAATCAAGGAGCAGAGGAAGGATAGCGTAGCCGAGGGCAGGTTCACGAAGACTAGAACTGACCAGCAAGCCAGCAGTTCAAGTCTCTTACAGGAGAGTCATGGGCACTAAAGTACAGAAGGAACACACAGAAACCTGTTCCAGAATGAGTTCTGCAGCCTAACTTTCTTAGTTCAGAGCCCTCAGTTCTTCCTAGGATATCTGCCACAGTTCCAGAGTTGGTCTGTTGTAAGCACTTTCACAGCAGGCATGTAAAAAAGAAAAAAAAAAAAAACCCTCACACACTGGATTTATAAATTAAAGTTTCAAATACAAATGGCACCAGTGACCATTCTTCCTTTCACTCTGGGGCCCCAGGAAAGTGATGCAACCCTCCTTGGTCTTCACTTGGAGCAAGCAGGGCTGCCCCAGGTTAATGGCTCCTGACTAACCACGATGCTTCATCCCCTGTCCTCAGTATCAGATATCACCCCAGGGCATGGGATGCATCTTGAGCCAGAGCAATAAAACTGGGCACACTTGGTTCCAGCTTCCATCCACCTAGGAGCAGCCTGGTTCTCCAGGATGCCAAATCAGAAATAGTATGCAAGGACAAACTTCTCGTTCAGTGATCTCCTTGCTAAGTTTCAGAAGCTCAGTATCATTTATAATATCAAGTCTTTATGACAATGCCAAAATCAACAGAAGAGCATATGGAACCTACGAACCCATCCCTCATCTTCAACAAGAAGCACGTCATGGCTGGCCTGGGTTTCATCTGTTCATCTCCCAGTTCCTTCTCCTTAATCTGAACTACTGCGAGGTAAACACGAGAAATCATAAAGCTGGATATGTAAGCACTGTTGTGCAAGTTACTAAAAGTTCTCTTTTTCTAATCTTTTCTGTGTGCTTCCTGTTCAGCGTTCTTGGTAGTGTCTGTGATTTTAATCCCAAGCAGAGAATTTTTTTCATGGAAGATACTATCTAGTTAAATCTGAGATCTTATTTTCTTTCTAGCTCCCATCTGCTTCTTCATCATGTTTGTATTCCTTAAACCACTGGACACACGTGTATTTATATTAACTCCTTCAAGGGTCCATCATCTCTGTCATCGCTGAGTTGGTTTCTCTTGCCTCATCTTTCTGCTGGTTATGGTCAATGTTTCTGCTCCTTGACATTTTCTGACTGAATGATGGGCACTTTCTATGGAGCATCTCGACTCTGTTGTCTTCCTGGGAAGAGCGCTCTGCACTGACAGACTGTCGGCATTATTTTCAGAGCAAACTTTTTTTAGAGTACCTCTGGGGAAACTCTGCCATGCGATTATTTATCTTTGTCCCATGCACTGCTGGCGTCTCCGCCATCAACTCTGTGCGGGCAGAGCTCAGATTGTTCAGTCTTACTGCTCTCTGGCTGTTCAGGCAATCTCACCCTATGTGTGCATGCCAGCAAACATTCAAAAGATCTCCTAATTAAATTTCTGGAGTCTTTTTGCTGTTGTCACTGGGAGTGAGCTGTGTAGTTTTTGTTTGCTTGTTTGCTTTTGCATTATGCCTTTCTCCCTGGAGCTGTGCCACATCACCTCTAACCATCTCCACTTTCCTGAACTTATTCTCTGTCTCTTCAACTCAGTAAGAAAGCCTGATATGCTTCCAGGCTCCCTCTCGTGCACTACAGACCACACGGTTTAGGAATAACAGGCCTTTGCTGCCTGCTCCCCACGTTTTTGCTTTTTTCTTTGTTTGTTTGCTTGCTTGTCACTCTATCATGGCTGGTAACAGAAATCAGGAAACTTTAGCTAAAGCAAAACCAGATAAACATTGTCAAACACAACAGAAAACTAGTGTTTTAAATATTTAGTCGGTAATTAAATCTCTTTCATTGATAGGCTGAAAAAATAGCCACATGATTTGTTTCCTTTCCTCGGCTCTCTGGTCAGATTTTACCTTATCAAAATAGTTAGGCGGTGAAACACACTCTCTTATTTGCTGCCTCTGGTAACACGAGTGACTCCAGGCAGACAGAACATGTGCCAAGGCCCAGATGCAGGAGCAAGCCGGACATTTCCAAGACATAGTGAAGAGAGCTGTATGGCCAGAGGAGCTGAGTAAGAAGTGGAGGTCGAAAGGAGATCAGAGAGGTGGCCTTCACAGAATTTACAGTGAGAAAACAACATCATATCATTTCAGTTCTTCAAGAGTCACTGACTTTTGTCTAGAAAAACAATTATTACAGGACAAAAGCAGAAGCAAGGACACCAATTAGGGGACCTCTGCAATAATTCATACAGGAAATGATTGGTCTGAAGAAGTGGTTAGGTGGTAATTACAGTCTGAAGGCAAAAAAACAGTTAAATTTACTATTCAATTATTAGAAGCAGAGCAGCCAAGGACAACGTGAAGTGCTTCAGCTTGAGTCATGGTACCTAGAAAGTCATTCAGGATGGGAAAATGTGGAGAGCAGCTCTGAAGAGGGAGATGAGATCAAAGTGAAGACTTCAATTTGAAATCAATACATATTAGACACTCAAGTGGAAATGTCAAGTTAACAATGGATATGCAACTCTGAAATTTAGAGGAAAGATTTGGGCTGAAGATACTAAACAGCACTTTTATGAAAATAAAAAGTTGATGAAAACACGTATTATTTTTTAAAAGTATGGAATTTTAAAACTTTCTGCACCAAAACAAATTCATTTTTAATTTCATTTATCAAAAACTTTCTCAAATTCCATCATAAACTTTGGCATACTGGTATGTGTAAAACAAATTATATGAGATGACCATGACTGAAAATGTGGACAGACGAATTGATAACCAAGCCCTAGGGTACAATAATGCTCAAGTACAGAAAGATTAAGTAACCAGCAAAAGAGACTGGGGCAGGAAGAAGGCCAATGCTGCTGATGCACAAGCCAATCCAAGTAACTCTATCAGGCACCAGGGAGTGATCACGTATGTGGAATGCTGCTGTTTGCAGCACCGTGAGGCCGACACCTGAGTGGGTGACAGCGAGGAGATCCATGCAAGCAGAAGATGTGGCCTTATCAGAAAGATGGACACTTTATCACTGACAGAAGGGAAGGTGGAATTGAAAGACCAGGGAACTTGGGAGCACGCAGAAATTCTTGAAAATTTCTATTTTCTCATATTTTTGGTCACTAAATATGCTCCCATTTTTAAGCACATAATGTACACATACACACACATGTGTGTCTGTGTGTCATTCATGTTAAATATTTATTTTATATTTTCATATATTATCTATATCTCACAGGTACTGTAGCAGGTACTAAGGAGGAAGGTATCTAAAACTAACATCTTCTTATCTTAAATACCTCCTTATTACTAAAACAATAATAATCTTGGAGAAAAACACCTGAGTCTTGTGTTCATGCAGAGAAGGTTCTCTGTGCTGACATACCCCCCATCCTGCACCTGATCCACTGTGCTCAGGCATGAGGAGCTGATGTTGCATCAGACACCTGTGCCAGGGATGTGGACTCCCAGACACCAGGAAGGCCTTGTATCATCTAGAAACATAAATGCTTAACTCTTTTCTCCCAGGACATACTACACATACAACTGCAGTATGCTGGACACTCGGTTGTATAAATGCCCAAAGCCTTACTCCCACTCTATCAGCACCCTCTCTGCGGCTGACAGGAGCCTCTAGACCTTTGCCAGCTCAGTCTGCTCCTCTCTCAGACGAAGGGCCTGGCAACTGAGGTGCCTGGCCTCGCCAGTCACTCTGCTTCCACCCCTCCCACCCCCACGCCTCAGTCTCTTCTCAACGCAGGAGCCAGAGGGATCCACTCTGAACAGAACCCCAACTTGTCACTCTCTCCTCAAAACTCTTAGGGACTTGCCAGCTCCAGTCTAAGATATCTCAACCACAGGCACAGGAGCAGGGGGGGTAAGAAGAGAGAGAGGTGGGAAGGAAACCCAGGACAACACAGCATCCAGGAGGCAAAGGAACATGGATTTTTCTGGCAGGAATTACTCTCCTACCAACAGTGGAGAGGGTGCCTTCCTCCCCACAACCACCCCAGCAGATGTGGTTAGCAGATTTCCATATGTAGGCCAATTTCACTGGAGTTAGGCGGAACCTCAGTGTGGTTTTTATTTGTATTTACCTGATAGTTTGGAAGCCTGAGCATTTTTTCCTAAGTCTGTTGGCCATTTGAATTTGTTCTTTTGAAAAATGTCTGCTCATTTCCTTTGCCCATTTCTTCACAGGGTTGTTTGTTTTACTGTCCTTTTCTGAAGCTCTTTGTATATCCTGGATATCAGTTTCCTAACAGTTGGGTGGTGTGCAAGGATTCTCTCCCACTCTGTCAGCTGCTTCTTCGGTTTGCTGATCGTTTCGCTCGCTGTGTAGGAGCGTCTTAGTTTGACATGGTTCCATTTGTTTATTTTGTCTTTGACTGCCTTGTGATTGGTGACTTCTTAGAAAAGACTGTTGCTTCTTAAACAGATACCTCCTTATTGGAAATTCAGTTGGTGGTCGGAGGTATAAATGCCTAACACAGTAGAAAAATGCATTTTAAAACCTGGGATAAGATGAAAGAGCTTGGGACCGAATACCCAGGCCTGACCGTGTCCCTTCCTCTTCAGTGGCTTTGCCTCTGAATCCATGCTCACATCTGCTAAATGTGAGAGCTCAGCTGCTCCCTCACCCACACCACTCAAGATTGTAAAACATCTGAGACTCAAGCCAAGCCTTAGCTCCAGAATCACACATTCAGGTTGGGCCAGGAGTAAAGTTCTAAAATCTGGAGGGGAGTGGGGGATTCCTTCCTAATGCACTCTCATAACGATGTCTTCACTGACTTAGCTGATTCCCAGGTAAACTCTACCACCAACTTGCCAAAGCTCCTCCCAGCAACTAAGATGTGTCTGTGTCCTGTTCATCAGGGTGAGCCCCAGCTCCCTGAGCATGAGCTAAAGTAGAAGCTGCCCAGTGTCCCCCCGGCCTTCACTGGTCTCACCTGCAGACATGCCCCAACCCCACTCCTTCACCCTGAACACCGTACCAGGAAGGGCCCGCTCTCCCTCACTCCCATGGCCACCATTTGGAATAGCCTGCCAGTTCCTCACCATTCCCCTCCCTGACTCTTGGCTCATCACTCCAAGTGTCACCTCTTCCATGAATCCACCCCTTCACTGAGTCAAGAGATCTATGGCACACCCAGTACTCTGCTGAGCCCCATAACCACAAAGATGGCCCTCTAACCCCTGCAGCTCCACAGTCCCCTGGGCACTGTTCATGACAGCAGCTGCCACCCTCCAGCACTGCCCTGGATGGGCGCACCTGTGTGCAGCACTAGACTATGCTTGCTGGGAAAGCAGCCATTGTCTTGGTTGCTATGACCCGAGAGAGGTGCCTGGCAGAGAGGTAAACCCAACCACATCACCTAGGCACATGAATGAGTACCTGATCAGTGAAAGTACACTTGTGCCTTTCAGAGGAAATGGGAGAAGGCGTAACAGTGGACAGCAAGGATCCAGGACTGCTGGTGTGATTTGGAACAACTCATAGTCCACCTTCATATACGATTCTTCATCTGCAAACTGGGTTCACTGCAGTCACTATTTCTCAGACTAATACACAAAGTGCTTAGCACAGGGCCTGGCACCCAAGGTACTCAACAATTGCTGTGTGTTACAACCAGCGAGGAGGAGGAGGAAAGCCTTGCTGGGCAGATTCTAAATAGATTACTATCTTGAACCTTGAACACACCTGACGCTAGGTTTGTCCCCAAGGTTCTGCCACTGTGGCAGGGTGGGTTTGGATGTTATAATCCTTGTGGTCTGGTAGCTTCTGAGCCTATTTTACCACCTGAGTTCACCAGACAGCCATGTCCAGGACCAAAGGGAAGAAGCTTGCCTGAGGAAGCCAAGACGCAGACCCAGGGGGCTGAGACAGTGCAGAGGAAGCCCCAGGAGCCATGACCGTGGGTGTACAGGCCTTCACACTGGAGTTTCTCAGGACTTTGATGGGGCACCCTGCTTAAGCGGCCTGACTCAGTAACAGGAAGAACCACCTTTTGAACTGGGAGGCTCTGGCTCTCCAAGGTGCAGGCCTCAGCACCTGCTGACAGCAAGCAATTTACTTTTTCAGCAACTTTCCAAAGGGGTCCTGGGCCAGGTCCCCTCCTCAATTATCAGTGACCTTGCTCTCTGAGCAACAAGCAGCCTTGAATGAAGGAATCAGCCTTGAATGAAGGAGTGGCAGGTGCCCAGCCTCCTTGTCCCTGAGCCCCGGAGCTCTAAACAACTTCCCTGATGCTGGAGACAAAAACCGGAGCAGCCCAGCGTGGACAGAAGATGCTGAACCACCCTTGGAACCCTGGAAGCAAGGGGCCTCATTTCACTCACTGAAGTGTCTAATTTCACACATTTCTTTTTTCATTAAGCATTCCTGCTGCTCAAGCCCTTGGGCCCTTGTTATTTTACTTATGGCCTTGGAATAATTTAAATTAGTCTGGGTAAGTTCATATTTAAATTGAGGAAGACTGGTACAAGCATTTGACCATGGAGGAAGAGATTTGCAATGCCCAATGAACCAGCCACTGTATCGGTCAGAAAAGTCAGTTTTCTGTAAATAGTTTGCATTTAAAATTCATACAGCTTTCTGTGTTTGAAGTCACCCCCACAACCTCATTTCATTCCTTCCCTAAGTATAAAATCCGAGTTCCATCCACAAAGCAAGAGACTTACCCAAAGCCGCACAGCCAGGAGTCAGTGGCCAAGCTAGAACTTGAACCCACAGTTCCCTACCCTCAATGCGACAGTGTGTGGCTCTCCTCCTGCCTGGCTACAAGGCAGTTCTACGACAGCAGCAATTTTAATTCTGAGGGAGAGGAAATGTTTTTTTCCCGGCATGAAATGGTTTTTCTAATAACACTTTTAAAATGCCAATTTGAACAGGCACACACGAAAGTACATTTTAGCAGCAAGGAAATTATTATTTCACTGAATTATCCCACAAATTCTGACAGGGCAGGCTTAAGAAGGGGCTCTGTTAAGAAAAGGGTCGGGGTGGGTGGGGAGAGGGGAGGGTGTGGCAGAGTGTCTTGCAAACCAACCTGTGGTATTCTTTAATATTTCCTGCAGTAATCTTTAATATTTCCTGCCTTGGAGGCTGCAATTTGACAGAAAAATGCTTCTCTTCATCAAACCACCATGACACTTCTCTAAATAGCTGCTCTAAATTACTCTTCTCCTAAGAAAACCATTCCAATTCCTTTCAGTGGGTGGGCCAATTTCACTAGGAAAAACAAACAAACAAACAGGGATGGGGGGAGGAGAGGAGTCCTCAGTGTGGACTGGTCCTGTTCCAGCTGCCGAGGAGCCACACGTGGCTACAGCACTGGACCACGCAGGTCAGGAAGGACACAGGCCCGGCACACACACCTAGCCACTCACAGAGCCGGCTGGGACAAGCCGAGGCATGTGGTCTGTCATCTAGCCGGGAAGACATTTACCCTTAAAAGACGATTAAATAACCAAAGGGGAAGAAAAACAGTCAATAATCCCAAACTAACCATCTCTGACAAAGTCACGGAGATACAGGCAAGAGCGCCCCATTCGGGAGTCAGGCGAACGGAGCCCTCCGAAAAGCTGTTTTTCTTACTGGGGCTTCTCCAATTTCCTTTAACTCCTAACTGAATGATTCCTTAAAACATGCCAGTTAAAAATTGTTTTAAATGTTGGGGAGGGGTCGGGGGAATCCCAGAGCCTATAAAAGTGTGTCATAAAATGAAATAAAATAAATAAATAAAAATGAAAGCCACACATACAAATCTGCCAATCTAAAAAAAAAAAAAAAAAAAAAAAGGCATTCAAGGAGTCTTCAAAAAGCCCAGGGAAAATGTGTATTATTTTTTTAAAGGCAACGCATGAGTTTCAAACGTTTTGCAGTAAATTCACCTTTTAGCTCCAGGTCCCGCGAGCCTTGCCGGACGCCAGGAGCCCCCGCTGCCTCGGGGAGAGAGGGGCCTGTGAGGGCGGAGAGGCCGAAGGGGCGTCCGCCCTGTCAGGGCCGCCCTGGGCCTCGGCCGAGCCGGCCTGCACTGACCCCCCGGGCCTCTGCTGGCCGCCAGGAGCCCCCGCTGCCTCGGGGAGAGAGAGGCCTGTGAGGGCGGAGAGGCCGAAGGGGCGTCCGCCCTGTCAGGGCCGCCCTAGCCCTCGGGCCGGGCCGGCCTGCACTGACCCCCGGGCCTTCCCGTGTCCCACAGGCATGATCTGGTCCGAGTGCAAGGAGATCTGGGAGGAGGGGCCGCGCGAGTACGTACTGCACCTGTGGAACCTGCTGGACTTCGGCATGCTGTCCATCTTCGTGGCCTCCTTCACGGCGCGCTTCATGGCCTTCCTCAAGGCCAGCGAGGCCCAGCTCTACGTGGACCAGCACGTGCCGGAAGACACGCTGCACAACGTCTCGCTTCCGCCCGAGGTCGCGTACTTCACCTACGGTGAGTCGGAGGGGCCACGGCCAGCGCGGCCTCAAGCGTTCGCGCTTCCGGCAGGCGCCCAGTCCTGCGACCGCGGGGGATGTGCCGCGGGCCGGCTGGTGGGTCTCTGACCCCTTCCCCTCCAAAGGATTCCACTAAATTATCTTTCAAGTTTAGTTTTAGAAGGAGAGGGGGCGGAGACAGAGACCAAAGCCAGGCATAGGAAGCTGATTGCTGGCCCCCTCGCTGCTGCCTCAGGGGGTCAGCAGGACGCTGGAGCTGGAGTGTCCAGTATGGACGCCAGGTCCGTCCCTAGGACAGGCCGCAGCCACTGCTTTCTTTAAGAAATGCTTCGCTCCCTAGGCAGCTCTGGGAGCACTAAAGACGCTTCCTTGTGTCTTAGAGGCCATGCTTTATGTTCAAAGTCCCCATCAAGGTCAGTGCCCAGCGGAAGCCTTCATTCTTTGGAGTTCGTTGGCTGAGATTTTCAGAGGCCTGAGAGTCATGGCTAGAGCACCCAGCTGTGTCGAAAGGATTTCACTGTCTCTAACTTCCCCTGTGTGAGACAGAAAAAGCAGCAAGCCTCCGCGGCAGCGGCCACCGAGTGGTCAGGGACACAAGCTGGCCTTGTGTCTGCTGGGAAATGAAACTCATGCTCAGGCTAGGCCTGCCCGGAGTCGCACCCCACTCCTGTGGCTGGCTGGGAGAGCTTGCCTGCCTCACATTTTCTCAGCCTCCATTTAATGCTGAGTTTCAAATAAAACGTTATCAGCAGACACCAAGTGCTCACTGACTGGTGAGTCATTCCCACAAGAGCCCTTTTCTATCCTCTGTCCCAAAACAGACAAGAAAGCGGAGGGACAGCAGGTGTGTTGTTTGCCAACAGGAGCTGGACACATCGTAGGTACGTGTGGATGGCAGCTGCTATACCCCGAGTGTCCAAAATCCCTCTGGATGACACGAGCCAGCTCCTGGGACCTCACTCTGCAGTGGTGTGCAGAGGGCTGCCCACTCTCCGTGTACAGCACGTTACCTGTAAATGTGGTGGAAAACCCCAATCAACCGTCCCATCTCCCACCCCCACTGCATCCCGGCTTGGCAAATCCGGGCTCCTCGGTGTCCCTCCTAAAGGCGGGAGGACCTCGGTACTGCAGTACAGACTGCCTTCCACTGTGTCTCCCGCTGCAGTAACGCTTGCAGTGCCACCAGCTGAGCCGGCTAGCCCTCTGTACGTGGCATTTCTCCGCGTCCTTGCTTGGGTGGTTCATGGATGCCATTGGAAAGCTGGCAGAAGTCTCAGGCATGGACAAAGGGCGCCCTCTTGTGGTCAGCTGGGTAGTGGCGGGCCAACCTCCACCCCACAGCGCCCGTGGGTGGGAGCGGCCAGGAATTCGGGTTGCGGGGGCAGTGTTTTCCCCTGGAAATACCGCCAAGAAGAAAACCCCGCTGTCTGAATCAGCATGGTGCTGCTCGATCTCCCCCCAGGCTCTATCCCAGACCAACAATCCGAGCAGGATACTTTTCCACAAAGTTCTCCCCCTGGCCTGCAGCTGGATTTGTCCGAAGAGGTGATAGCAGTGGCTTTGACGGTGATAGCCCAGGTTTAGGATAAGCAATTACAGGCATCAGGAAGGAGTGAGTCCTCTTGGGTGTCTGTGCACAGAGGAAGTCGGAGCCTGCTTCATGGTACCCACGTGTGTTATTTATCCAAAGAAAGTGGATAAGATATTGGAGAGCACAGCATTTGTTCTCCCTGTCATTTCGATTTATGGTCTTGATACGAACAGTCTGTAATGTTGTTCTATTTTCAAATGTCATTGGGAATGCACTACATGAAACTCAGGACCTGGCTTTTACTGTGAGCTTCTTACCGCTCTCTATAATTATTTAACAGAGCCTCGCTTTGAAAATAGAGAGTATGTTTCTTGTTCCTCCAACTCCCTTGGGGTGCCAAGAATTGCTATGTAATATCTCTGCTAGCTGCATCTCCCAGGCCCTGAACAGGACCCCATACCCCAAATCCAATCTTAAAGATGGCAATCATAATATCCACTCCACAGGGCTGTTGTGAAAATTGCAGCCAGTGCAAGCACGAGAGCTAATTCAGGTCTCTCGATGTTTTTCAATGTGTTTTTCCTTAGTGTTTTCTCACTGGGAATGCTGTTGGCTTTTCCAGCAGGGCAGCCGTCCTCTGCAGAGATGTCTGCAACATTCTAGAACGTGAGCAGCCTAGGCAAACCCCTGCATAGCTGTTGTGACAACCACACCCTTCCCCTAGGAGGCCAGCACTACCCTCTCCTTCACAGCAGATGGCCCAGCTTTCTAGTCCTTGTACGGTTGGCACTGGCACTGCGGTGGGAACACGCTGGCAGGTCTGCTCAGTAGCAGAAATACCCCTAGAGGCAGTGGAAACCCTGGTGGGGACCAGCGACCACCAACCAAGTTCTCACCCTGTCTCCCAGCACTCTTGCCCACAGGGGACAGAGCCTGCCTGGTCCACCTGCCTGCTCGCGGGCCTCAGCTCCATTTGGGAGCACATTTCTCAGCACACAGCAGCTCCAGAACAAAACCCAAGAGAATTTTCCCCAATCAGGTTCTTCTGGTTTCCAGTCCTGGTCCTCACGTGAGGTCACATCTGCCTTATTGACCAGTCGCCTCTTGCGGCTAAGAGCTCACTCCATCACTTGGCCAGCATTTCTCAGTGTGCTGTGTGCCAGACCCGAGGCTAGCCCTGGCCATGGATGATTCCACTCCGTCCTCAGCACAACAACCCAGGGCGTTGATTTCATCCCCTCTTGACGGAGCAGGAAAGGAGGCCCGAGACTCAGACTAGCCGAGTCCCGCCTGCCCGAGTCCGCGCTCTCTGCTGCCACCTGCTGGTGAAGTGGCAGCACGGCCACTGTGTGCGGGCAATGCAGGCAGCAGGCAGTGTGGCAGGTCTGCAACGGGTGTGCACGGGAGGACCCCAGGAACTACCGAGGATCAGGGCGTCTGCCCGGCTGTGGGAGCAGGGGAGGATCGAGACGTGAGGCAGGGAAAGATGCTCCAGGCAGACAGACCAGCACGTTCCCAGAAAGGGTGGTATCATCCAGCTCCTGGATTGACTTAAGGACAAAGGCAGGTATGGCCAGGGATGCATTAGACACCTCTCTAAGGTGGATCCCGCTCGCCGCGACTGACCCAGTGATTTCCCTGTAGCCAGGGACAAGTGGTGGCCTTCCGACCCCCAAATCATCTCGGAGGGGCTGTACGCCATTGCCGTCGTGCTGAGCTTCTCACGCATTGCCTACATCCTGCCGGCCAATGAGAGCTTCGGACCCCTGCAGATCTCCCTGGGGAGGACCGTGAAGGACATCTTCAAGTTCATGGTCATTTTCATCATGGTGTTTGTGGCCTTCATGATTGGCATGTTCAACCTGTACTCCTACTACCGAGGTGCGAAGTATAACCCAGCCTTTACGACGTGAGTATAGCAGGCTTCTGCCTGAGGGTCCCTGGGCTGGGAAGGGATGTGGTGGACAGGGAGAGGTCTCTGGACGGTCTGTTGGATTTCCTTGGTAATTAGGGTTCAGGCTATGCTGTTGGAAGGATGACAGACCTGAGCTAAATCCTCACAGGGTTTTGATTGGCTGGAGGCGGTGGGCATCAAGGGAACCGGACAACGCCAGCTTCCTTGGGATAATGCAAAGACGAGGTCATTCTCAGAGTAAGCTTGCAATAGAGGGAAGCAATGGATATTGCAATTATCACCTGTCACCTTCTACACAAGACCCTAGGGGAAACAGGCACCCAAGCACATGCTTAGACCAAGGGAATTGCAAAGAAGTCAGGCAAAATGGAAACAGAAAGCAATGTCTCAGGATATGCGGGTGCAGGGTGCCCTGCACGGAAGCCCGTGGTGTATGAGCAAGGCAGATGCTGGCTGCTGCCAACAAGTGACACAGCTCAGGCGTGAAGAGGTTCCCAGGGGAACTTCTGAGATGAGTGCACCGCATCTCAGAATAGCCCAGGCTGGAGGGTAATGCAGGGGCACACCTGGGTATCGATCTGCTTATACAGGGGGTCTTCCTGCAAGGGGTCTTCCTGGCAGATAGTACCACCTTGGGCCAAGTACATCATGGGCTTCCCTGGACACTCCCTATCACCCCAACTCCCTGGACAGTCGACAGTCTGACATAGGTGCAAGTCACCCAAAAGCCAACCTGCTGTGGATGTGGCACAGGCAGAGCCAGCGTGCTTGCCCAGCATGGCACGGCACATGGTTACCAAGCTACAGAACCCTCCTAGCTACACAGGGCCTCCCGATGTTTTCCCACTAAATGCTTCATGGACAAGAGTGAGGGAACAAACAGGACGAAGGAAGGCAGATCCAGAGCAGTTGAGGAGGCAATGGACAGGCATCTGACCATACAGGCTTCTCTTCCTCCTCCACTGCCCTGGCTTCTGTGCGGCCCCACCACTTCCAGAGGGTGCAGCCCCCAGTGCCACAGCACACAGGAACATGATGAAGGTCTTGGCTGCAGTGGGGACCCTCCTAGCCACAGTTTTCTACAACACGAAGCACAGAGTCTAAATGGGGAGTGGGCTGGGATCTTTGGGGAGCCATGGGGAAAGGTAAAACAGTCAGTTTATCCTATCTGCTAGCATGTGGATGAAGACCTGGTAGATGTGATGGGCTCAAACAGAGAGGACCACAGGCCTTCCGCAGAGAGGCAGGCAGGCATGCCGCAGGGAGCAATGCATGGGGAGTTTATCACCACCAGGGCTGCTCCTGACATGGACTGCGCAGCCGTAAGTGGGATTTGATTGAACCGAGGGTCAATAGAGCAGTGAGGCAAAGAAGAGAAAGAATAGATTTTTTTGCAAATGCCATCTCTCACCTTTGCGCTCTGGAGTACATCACCACTCGAGAGACTGACCTCAATATTAGCAAAGATGGATGAGGATAGGTGAGCTTCGTGTCCCACGGGATGCAAAGCTGTGCCTGGTGTGCCACCAGGCCAATGGCAAAGCCAGAGGCTGGCTCAGATGCATCCCCAATACCAGCTCACACAGCCCGTCCCACCGGAGTCTTACCAACTTGGAGTTTCTGTAGGGGAACTGTGGGCAGGGCAGACATTCTAGAACAAAAGAAAATAAAAGGAGCAGGGTTTCTCCAATCGTGGCAGCCGCCAACCCCCAACATAGCCCTGTCTTAATGCCCCATACAACAGCCCATGGTCAGCAGTTCTGGAACCACATACTGCACCTGCCCCAACCCAGATGGCCTTTTCCTCCAGAAGGCCTCAGAGACCTCAGGGAAGGGACTAGAAGGAAATGGATGGATCAGCTCAGCCAGCCCAAGGCATGGATGAACACAAAGTATGAGCAGGCTTAGGAAAGGCAGTGGTTTCAAACCACATATAGCTGAAGCTAGGGCCTGGGAAGCTGTGTACCGCCACATTCTAACACGTGTGCTCTGAGGAACATGGGATAAGAAACACAGATCCCATTCTGGCCCCATCATACACTGAGAGAGCCAGAAGCCACCCTGGGCTCTGTGCATTTCCAAAGCAAGGGGCCTGTTCATCTAAGTGGGAGACATTCTGGCGCTGCCTGGCTCTGTGCAGGCAGCGTGTTGCAAGCACTAAGTTAGCCCAGATGGTCAGAGCCAGTGGGAGATAGGCCTGGAGACAGAGCTGTGAGCATTCCTGGTGGTTAAATGTCCTTCTGGCTCTTGGAGGGCTGGGCTAGCTCGAGGGTCAGGGCTTGGTACAGAGGGCAGGATGGGTGCCTTAACACCCGGTGGGTGAGGTGGGGCCACCTGTGCCTGCCAGAATACACATGTCACAGCTCATTGTCTCAGCCACTTCTATTAGAAATTGCAGGTGACCAATGGGGAGGAGGAAGGAGCATGCCAGTCTTATGTTCTCAAAGTAGAAAATCACAGTGCCCCCTGACACGGATGAGAAGAGAAGCACCTGAGAATACACCTGCTTGAAGGCAGGTCAGGTGCACAGTTCAGACTCTTGGGACTTTTGCCCTTTGGGGAGAATACACCTTGGATGATATCAAATGGGCTTATAGAGGATTGTTCCGTAACTCCTTTGCTAGAACACACATATTTCAAAAAGCAAGGTTGTCTGACTGGGCAGTGTATGTAAGCCCTAGGAGCCCAGCACCATGGTTACATTAAAAATAGAAACACAGGTCCCTGGTTCACAGATGAAGTACAGGGTGGGCGTGTGGAGTCAAAGGTACTGCTTGATGGCCGCAGCTGGACGGGCACACAGAGAGGAAAGGGCAGTGGTGGGCCAGGGAGAAGTGGAGAGCCCAGAACCCCTGACTGCCCCCCATTTAACTCTGGTGGGAGACTAAGCTTGGGCTGCCTCTCAACGACTGACCCCAGCCGGTCTTCCATACAGGTCACCGTGGCATCAGCATCCCAGGACAGCTGGGCTAAGCCTGCTTTCATCAAAAGTCACACCTCTCTTGAGGTTGTTCTGGCTCCCCAGGAATGACTTTAATGGAAGGAGCTTTTGCAGTGCTAGGCAAAATTAGAAGCTTCTATTTTCCACAACACCTAATGGAAATTTTCCACACTCTATTAGAGCACAAGACACCAATTTGGCCCCACCCAGTGTGTCTGGGTCATGGAAGGGCTGGCACGGCTTTCTAGCCATCCTGGGGTAGAGAAGGGGAAGAAGAGGGACTGGGGCCAGAGGAGGGGCCCCTAAGGCTCTGTGCCTGCAAGCCTGAACCCCTGAAGGAGCCCTGCCCTGCCCCACCCTGCCTCCAGATCCCGTGGAGGCTGAGCCTCACACACAGTGGCTTAGCCCTGAAATGTAGACTACAGACATTGTTTTTGGAGTCAATAAGGGACTAAGGGACAAGAGTAATACTAAATATCATTGTTGAACCACCCGTTGTGGCACACACATGCATCTGCTCTTTTGTGTGCTGGCATGGGTTCTAGACTGAAGGTCTGCCAGGTGCTGCCCCTGCCCCGGGCCCTGGAGCCCAGACCTGCAGGACTCCGAACCCACCCTCCACCTTTAGCGCTGACATTCCCAGGTGGCAGCCAAGTCCCTCGGGAAGCTGCATCCTTCTTCTGTGGTCTTCAACACGAGAACCCAATGACTACTTAGCGCCACTCTCCACCTGCCACCTGAGAACCTCCCCTGGGTAAGGCAGATTTCTGCCTGCCTCATTTAACAAACTCCAGGCCAAATTCTACAGTAGGCCCTGGGATCACAGAAGACAGGAAGTAAATTTTCTTACTTGTGGACAAATGAAGATTCAGAGGTTTATAAAAAAGGGGGTGGGGGACACATAGCACGGTGAGGAAGGGGCCCTGCTGGGAATTCTGCCCGGCGGGGTCAGGGACGGGCCCCAAGCAGAGGAGCCGGCGGATTAGGGGAGCGCATTCCGGCCTGACTAGGGCACTTCTGCACTGCATATAATGCAAGCTCTAGAGAACTGTGAAATCCCAGAGCCACAGTTGCAGAGCCCTTTAAGCCCTCGGAGTTGTGGCGTCTCCACAGAGGCCTCCGGTTAAGAAAGAAAGATGTGGTTAGCTCTGCCTTCTTGGCACCCTGAGGGCAGCCCAAGCTGGGCTCCAGCAGGGTGCCCCCACCTCCACGCCAGGGTGATTGCAGCCCCTGAGCACCGTGCAACCATTAACCCCACCTTCCCAGGAGGGAGGGTGTCTGCAAAGTCAGGGAAGGTTCTGAGAGACAGGAACTTGAAAGGCAGGCCACTCCAAGGGGAACCTAGGTAGATCCTCAAAGGAAGCCGGACTGAGAGCCGCCTGGTGGATGAGGGCTGGTGGTGGGCAAGGTGGCGGCACTCTGAAGGCGCGTAGATCTGGCTACCCAGGGTTCCTGCTGGGCAACCAATGCCAGGCTGTGTCATAAAACTCATTGCAACCAGTGACCGTCCCAGGAAACCAGGGACAGCATGCCCCACAACCATAGGACTGGGCCTGCTGCACCCTGCTAGTGCAGCCCATGCTGACTGGGTGTTGCCTGCAGGGGCTGGGCATGCACCCAGCCTGCTGGGCTTTCACATCTTCCTCAGTCAGCTCCCACCTGTCTCACCCCTAACCACACTCAACCCACACTGTGAAAGCCATCATCTCTTGCCTTTTATCTTTTGTAAAAAAAGATTTATGTATTTTACTTGAAAGTTAGGATTACAGAGACAAGGTCTTCCATCTACTAGTTCACTTACCAAATGGTCTCTGGTCAGAGCTGAGCTGGTCTGAAGCTGGGAGCAAGGAAATTTTACTGGGTCTCTCACATGGGTGAAGGGGCCCAAGCTCCTAGGCCAGCCTTCGCTGCTTTCCCAGGCCATGAACAGGGAGCTGGATCAGCAATGGAGCAGCCAGGACACAAACCGGCCCAGTTGTAGGATGCTAATGCCCACAGGCACTGCATGAGCTTGCTATACCACTGTGCCAGCGCCTTTCATCCTAAAAGCGCATGGCAGGCAGAAGAGCACAAGGGGGCGCCAGACCTGAATCGCAGCTGTCTGTGGAGGAGCCAGTGCCAAGACCTTCTGGGGTCCCAGGGGGTGCAGGCAGAGCGTAGGGAAGCCTGTTGTGGCAGAAATGCAATTTGAGCTGTTCTTTTCTGGACACAGCTCTCCAACCAGATAGATCACCTCCAGGACTTTGCTAAGATATCCCAGACTCCACAATGACCTAATGTCCCTTTCTGAGCTCTCCGTGCTTATCCTTGATGTGGGTGTTAAAAGCCCACTGCCTTGGCGCCCCTGCAGCAGCTGAGAGGCCAGAGGGTTTTGAGGGGAGGCCTGGCGGTGCACCCATGAGCTTCCCAACATCAACTGCTTCCTGCCAAGTCTCAGACCCCACCTGGGTCCCCCATCTTGGTTCTCACACTACCGGCAAGAAGCCTCTCCCTTTTACTCAGCAAGCTTCAGTTCCAGGATGCAAATAAGGCTGAAAGGGTCACTCTTCAAGGTCACAAAGTGCCAGGAAACTGCTGTGCTGTTGCTGTCCCCTCCAGGGACACAACCAGCAAAAGTGGTACTCAGGCAGGGCTGCGGCCAGCTGTGAAAGACCCAGGCCCCTCATGCCACCCTTCCTGCCCCACTTCCTCAGCATCCATTCTGTGGTCAGATGCTGTTCTGGGCTGTAACAGTCAAAAGCATCATCCAGGACCCACAACAGCGCCAAGAGGCGTTGAGAGGTGCCGGGCTTTCTGGCTGTGGTCTTGGAGGAACTCAGCCCCCTAGCAAGCTCCTTCTCTGTTCCTGACACCTCCCTCTACCACAGCAGCCAGGGCTAGGGTGGCTGGTGGGCGCCCTGCCCCTTTCAAGCAGAACATCTTAGCCCACGTCCGCTCTTGTCTTCTGAACTGGAGAAACAATCTTTTGAGACAGCCGAACCTGCTGCTGCGTTTTTTCAGCTGCTCCGTGCAGATTTGGGTAGTTAAATGAACCGAACTGTTCAGCGGGGAGCAGGAGGGAGTCGCAGCCTCCTGAAAGCAGCAGCAATTTCCCTAACAATGGCCCCAAAGCCTCAGGCTGTTGATCAGTTTGTTCTCTGAGCCCATCCACAAGTGCAATGCACTCTTTGGGAACCTGTTATTAAAGTCTCATTATACAGGCGAGACAGCCCTGGTGGAGAACTGATTACTGATTGTCTAGCCCGCCCTTCCTGCATGATAAGTCAGCCCCAGCCTACATCTGTACACACACACCAACCACCACACACCCCCCTTCACGGCCTCATTGGCAGGCTCTCTCCCTCTCTGCCTTCGTTAGCAGCGCCTCTCATGCTCGGGTGGCCTATAGATCACCTTCAGACAGACAGTCACAGATTAAAAGACAGCCCGGACTGGAGAAACCAGAGCATTTGCATGAAATCAAGGGCCTGCAGGTAGGGAGGAAAATGACACATATTCATGAAAGTCAATGAGCAGCCAGTCATTCCCTGCCTTCAGTCCCGGGGGAAGCACCCGAGGCGTAGGCAAGGCAGCGACAGACAGCCTGCCCTGGCTTTCAACTTTGTTCAAGTTCTCTTCTTCTTCTTCTTTTTTTAACATTTGTTTATTTTTTTATTAGAAAGCCAGATTTACAGAGTGAAGGAGAGACACAGAAAGGAAGATCTTCCATTCACTGGTTCACTCCCCAAGTGGCTGCCAACGGCTGGAGCTGAGCTGATCCAAAGTCAGGAGCCAGAGGCTGCTTCTGGGTCTCTGACACCAGTGCAGGGTCCCAAGGTGTTGGCTCGCTTTCCCAGGCCATGAGCAGAGAGCTGAATGGGAAGTGGATCAGCTGGGATATGAACCAGTGCCCATATGGGATCCCTGAGCATGCAAGATGAGTACTCTAGCCACTAGGCTACCACACTGGGCCCCTTGTCTTCTTCTTTCAAGCTGAGACCACCAAAGGGGGAGAAATACATTTGCTGTAGACATCAGTGTATTTCTGTCCTCTGGTGGAGTACCTGGCACCTCGTCCCAGCTCAGTTGACTAAGTAAACAGCTCAAGGTAATAGCTAGCATCAGCAGAGCTCTTACTGTAAGGGTAGCTGGGGCTCGGGCCCCAGTTGATGCGGCCGTGGAGACTTGAAGCCAGGTGAGCACCTTTGCCCTTATTTCTCAGCTGTCTCGGTGCTGCCTCCTTTGAGTGACAGAGTTGAAGGGATCTCTGGCAAATTGCACAGCCAGTAAAGGGAAGTGGGAAAAGGCTGGGAGCCAAAGCTGCCGATGTTCTAGTAAAGACCTTCAGGTTCAGCCGAGCACCAGCTGGTTGACACTGAGGGCTTTCTGCGAGCCAAGGGGTGGCGCAGTAAAGGTCTTGCAAGACCTTTAGTTGCTGAAAGGTGTCCCCGATGACCGGCCTTCCGCCCCATCCCTGGCTCCCACGGCCCCACACAATCCTAACTGCCAGCTCCAAATCCTGCACTCTGGGGACCAGTTACACCCCGTTGACTTCATTCCAAGCCCAACCTTCTCCCTGAGACTGTCACTGCAGGTGTCCAAGATCAAAACAATGCAAATTTTCCTTTCCTGTCACCTATTAAACCACAAGATGACACTAGCATGACATCTCCAGGCAACTGCAGATCTCTTATCACCATTTTTTTAAAAGGAGCTAGCTTCCCAGGTATAAACTATAGATTAAAATATCGCTTACAGTGTAGGCCAGCCAATTGCATAACTCAGTCTGCAGTATCCCCTCCAATAACAGCATTAGATTGAAACTCCTTGGTTATTCCACTGAATTTTTATGTCTAGGGCCCCCAGAAAAAGCAGTGACTTGTCATATAGGCGATGCAGCTACTTTTGTAAGGAAGAACTTGGTTGCCTAGTTCATTTTGCTCCACCCGTAGAAGCAGAAACCATAGGTGATCTACTTCAAGCGCTTAGAAGGAAGCATTTCTATGCCGTCTTTTGGCTCAGACCCTTTCCCACTCAGTAGTCTGTAACTGGGTTTTGCTCTGAAGGAGGGTGTGGCTTTCAGTCTAGCAACCTTAGGGACTCTGGGCCCCTTGTAATTAGAGTCTCCTGGAGATGCCGGCCAGGTCTAAGTCCAGAGTCCACAGATGAGAAGCCACAGATGAGAAGTAAAACTGGTGTAAACTAATGAAGAGTTTCTGGAAGCTACACAACCAAACACATCAGCCTTCCGAGCAAGCCCAACAGTCTCCGGCGAGGGGGACTGGCTGTGGAGGGCCCGTGGCACAGGGTTAGAGACCAGTCGATATTCCTTTGTGGGAATATTGCTTCCCAGAGTAGCTCTGTCTTCTTCAAATTATTAGAGCATAATGTTTAAGTGGAGGTGCCAAGTACAAATCAGGGTTTGGTGGCAGAATTCAAGGAATAAGAAAAATGAGAAAATATACATATGTCTACGCTGACCTGAGGCCCATTCTCCCTGATCCAAATGCAGCAGGCACCCCGGAAGGGTCCTGCCATCACTTGCCTCATTCGTATGAGCCAGAGGCTTGCAGGGTGGTGCAGGGAAGACAGCGAGGCTGAGTTAGGAGGAACAGTTCTCAAGCACAGCAAGGATGCTGCAAGTCCCAGGTTGTGCATGGCCAGTGCCTGACCCCGGACCAGCCCCTGTGCGCCCCAACTCCACCCTCAGGTGTATAGCCTCGGATTTCCAGTCAGTCCTGCCAGGAAGGGAGCAACTGCTGGAGGCTGAAGCCCTGCTACTTCCTTCCAGTCTGGAGCCAGGGGCTCACCCAGTGAATTGGGACTCTTCCTGCTACTGTTCTCGTCTACCAGGGGGACAACCAGAACCTCATGCTATGGCGGAGGACAATCCCGCGGTGAGCATGCCATGCAGTGAGTGAGCTTTCCCATGCAAGTGGATCCTACTTCTCGCATGCGAAAGCCACTTCGTCCACCCCTCTTGCAGTAGCATCCAGGGCAGGAGCTCGGTCCCAGTTATTAACTTCCAACCCCCAGCTAAATTCCTGCTAGCACAAAGAGGAATTCAGCTGGCAAAACCCACAGCTGTCAAAGACACCAAAAACAGAACATGGCAACACAAACCCGCTTCCAAGATGAGTTCTGCAGACTCGAGAACACATCAGGAATGAGCCAGACAGCTGGCTAGACACGCATCCCGCCCACCACCTGCGCAGTCACACTTGCGAGAACTGCAAACGCATGCAGGCGCTGGATCTCAGAGCCCGAGGGATGAGTACTAGTATTTTTGTACATCTTGTCAAGTAAATACCAGTCCTTCCAAAACAGATTTTTGTAAAATCTTTTTTGAGATGCAGCTAATCCTGGCCATTTGTGGGTGAGTGTCGAAAGCCTGAAATGCTAAAAGGTGGTGGTAGGGGGTGCTTTCTCATAAGGGTACCACAAACTGAAAGACTGCATTTACCCATTGAGATCATCGACGTGTGGATTTTGTGCCATCAACCCTACCCAGGGTTCACAGCCATGGGGCAGGGACTCTGACATGAACCTGAAACTTAACTTAAAACTGCTGTTTTTCAGGAGCTGCATACTCACGAGTGCTCAGAGAGCAGGGTCCTGAAACCCAGCAGTCCCCCAATCCACACTCACACAATGTACAACATCCGCCTTGGGGAGCTGCGGTGGGCCTCAGGCACCTACCTGGGTAGTCACACCAAACCCCCCCACCCTTGTTTCCAATCCTTCGGCCCCAGCTGAGGACTGAATATGCCTGTCTGGCTCAGGTATGTCACCCGAAGGGAATGAGGAGGAAGCCCATGGCAGAGGTGCTCAGGAAGCTGACGTGAGCTGCTGTGCGGGAAGTGCCCAGCAAGGTGCAAGGCGCCAGGGATGCCAGCTCGGTCTCTGGACGCCGCCCACTTCCCCCAGGGAACCGCCATGGCTCTGCTTCATGGGGATCCAGGACATCTAAGAGCCACTGCAAGCAAGAGTGTGCTTCTGAGGCTAATAATACACAGGAACAAACATTTACTCTGGTGCCCTGGTGTTTAATTTTAAATTTTTAATTAATAAGAGCCAGATAAGAATGATAGCACAGCCAGGAGTCCCAGTGAGTGGAGGGGATGGAAAAGAAGGGGCTGCCCTTTGCAACACCCTTTCCAAGTTGCAGAGATCTCAACAGCTCATTACTTGAGATTGAAGCCTCAACCCCCAGCAGCCCTGACCCCCTCTGGTGGAGCTGGGGACTCTGCCACAAAAGCATGAGCCCATGCCAACTGTAACAGGACTGCCTGCTTCCTTTGTAGGGTCGAAGAAAGTTTCAAAACCTTATTTTGGTCCATATTTGGCTTGTCTGAAGTGATCTCGGTGGTGCTGAAATACGACCACAAATTCATCGAGAACATTGGCTACGTTCTCTATGGTGTTTACAACGTCACCATGGTGGTAGTACTGCTCAACATGCTGATTGCCATGATCAACAACTCCTACCAGGAGATCGAGGTAAGGCCAGTTCATGGGCAAGGCGCTCTGTCCCCTGGGTTGGACGTTGCTACCGAGCACAGCAGGGACGGTGACGGCAGCATGTGTTAGTCATGGGCAAGCCAGGGCACCAAACAGCAGGGACTCTTCCTGCCCAAGGAGTGCCCTCACTGCTTAGAAAAGAGCCTCCAGCCAGCTCATCCCATGGCACAGCCGGCACCAGCCACACAAAATGGCCCTACTGAGAGCGGAAGGAACCAGGATTGTGACTCTTTCCTCCTGGGACAGGGCACAGGTGGCCCACAGCACAGCAGAACTGTCTACCAGCCCACAGCACCGTCAACCTAGCACGTGATTGCTGATCCGAGGGTGCTGCATGCCAGGCCTGTGCTAGGCACCAGCAGTGTGGAGATGGACTAACACATCGTCCTCTCACTGTCGGAGCATCCTCCCAACCCCCACAACACTGCAGTTCAGCAAGGAAAACTCACGTGGCCCTCAACAAATCACCATGCCAGTGCAACCGAGTTCAGGCAGGGACAAATAACAGTGATGGACTTGGCAGGGAGCAAGGTTCCGGCGGGGAGGCACAAAGGCCATTTAAAGATAAAAACAGTTTTGCCAGACAGATAAGAGGGTCAAGAGAAGGCAGCAGGAGGCAATTAATCAAAACGGAAAGCACACAAACCAGGAGCTACTGACTTGAGCTGTGTTTAGACTGGCTAGAAATGGAGACAAAGTGAGTCAGGCCTGAACCTCGTTCAACTTAAGACAGTTTCTCAGAACAGTGGTACGCTCTTTGTGCTGGAGCGGAAAGACCTCTAAGTTCCATTGTGTGTAAACAGAATCTAGTCTTATCCCACTGCACGTTGTGTGTGCTGTCGTGTTAAGACACAGGACTGCACACTCAGGTGTGACTGGGTAAGCATGAACAAGAGAAAGTCCCTGAAGGACCCTGAAGAAAAGCACAACAGGGCCCCTCTGAGGTGAGGCTGGGAACATCCTATAAATCATGGCCTATAAGTCATGCTACTGTTTTACCCATTCTGCAGTAAATAATCTTTTTTATTAAAGATTTTTATTTTTATTATTTTTTATTGGAAAGGCGGATATACAGAGAGGAGAGACAGAGAGGAAGATCTTCCATCCGATGATTCACTCCCCAAGTGAGCGCAACGGCGATGCTATGCCGATCCGAAGCCAGGAGCCTCTTCTGGGTCTCCCACGTGCTTATTAATGTTTTTACAATAGTTATATATTTAGAAAAACAGAATCTAATGGACCAAATGCAATGACATCACTGACTCTGATTCTGCTTACCATACGTAACGTAACTGGTAGAAAATCCACACTTACCTGGCGGCTCATGTCTGTTGGTCAGCACCGCTCCAAAGGCTGCGTCCCTCACTATCGTGGTGAGTGGCAAGCCAGCGAGCGCAGCTGCCAAAATCAGAGGAAAACACATTGGGGTAGCTGTGGGAAGCTGCAGGTGGGGAAGGCCGGCACCCGTGTCCAGGAGGCTGCAGTGAGTGCCCAGCAGGTCAGCAGAGAGCCTCCGGAGGGCCTGCGACACGTGCACCTGTACACAGAGTGGACGTTCAGTGTTTGGGTTGTGTGGGGAGGGAGTGATGAGCCCCAGGACATTGCAGCCCCAGCTGGAGAGGTGCTGTCTGAGTCAGCCACGTTGCTCTGCACCACGGCCCTGGCTCGGTGGCTCAGTGGTGGCCTTTGATGGTGGTACTGTGGTCTCCCTTGCCCCACAGGAGGATGCAGACGTGGAGTGGAAGTTTGCACGCGCCAAGCTCTGGCTGTCTTACTTTGATGAGGGACGAACGTTACCTGCTCCCTTCAACCTAGTGCCAAGTCCTAAATCATTTTACTATCTCATACTGAGAATCAAGATGTGCCTCATAAAACTCTGCAAATCTAAGGCCAAAAGCTGTGAAAATGACCTTGAAATGGGCATGCTCAACTCCAAATTCAGGGTAGGTAGCCTCTGGGGTATGGGGAGAAGGGAGTTGGTGTGTGTGATTTGCAAGCTGCAGCTGGAGGAGCCATGGCTTCGTGCCATCCCCTGGGCACATCAGCAGAGGCCCCAAAACCCAGCAGAGGCTGCCTGTGGCACCAGACCTGCTCATGGAAGGACCTTGGAAAAGGAGATGCAGCAGGGTGCCTGGCTGAGCAGCTGGGGCCTGCAGTAGAGCCATTCCTGGCAATGAACTGAGGAAAAGCTTCCCTTCCCACTGTCGCCCCCTGCTGAAAAGTATCGGTATTTGCCACAAAACCACATAGCTGTGCGTGCAGAAGCTGACCAAACTCTATCGCATGGCCCTGGTTCACCTGCATGGAACAGTCCTCAGAACAGCGTACACAGAACAGCATGCTAGTAGGGCCCCCAGGGAAACCACCCCCTCCCTGCACACTGCTCAAGCCCCGCCATATATGTTGGTATATATACAGTCAAATGTGATTGTGGGTTTTTTTTTTCACCCTCCAGAAGACTCGCTACCAGGCTGGCATGAGGAATGCTGAGAACTTGACAGCAAATAACACTTTCAGCAAGCCCACCAGATACCAGGTAACTACCCCTTTCACAAGCATGGACGCAAGTAGATGCCATCAAGACATGGGGTTAGTCCTGGGGCTGTGTCACGTCCCAAGAACACAGCTTCAGCCTTGCCTTCACTGAACAAAATGGTTGGAGTGGCTGCGGTGCACCAGGAACCTCCTGTGGCCACAACCGGGGTTCCTGCCTTAGTGGCACCTAAGTGTGGGGAGGGAGGATGGGAACCCGCAAACATGGGAACATACAGACAAGAAGCGATTCAGATTGAGCAGAGTGCCAAGCTGGAAGCAATATTCAGAACGGCGGGATCCAGGGGAGCCGCCACAGGGATAGGACAAGAAGCAAGGACCTCAGAGGGCGGGGGGCTTACCGGGTAGAGGAGAAAGGCAGGAGATGCGAGGCAAGCACAGAGCCACAGGGGCCCAGGCAGGGTCAGGGCCACAAGACCAGCCTCCACCCCACCCTGGGCAGCAGGTGGAGTCCATCCAAGTTCATTAGAAGGTCAAGGTAGAGGTTATGTTGCAGGATAAAGAGGTGACGACATTGCCTCCACGCCTTTAGAAAGCCACCTCACTGCTCTAGGTGGGGACACTGGTGCTGGGATGTGACAGTAGGGGTACAGGGGCAGGGATGGGGGAGTGAGAGTTGACAACACACAGGTTCAGTTTCCCTTGAGAGCATTTGCTGGGGGCTGTAATGAGGCAAGGAGGGCCCAGTGTGGCTCCCAGGTCTGCCAAAAGCAGCCAGCTAGACACTGGGGTCTCCTGTGAGCAACCAGCCTCCGACCGCAAGTCTGCCATATCCACGGCGCTAAGGTGTGTAGCAGAACTTCCTGCAGCAACGGCAGCACTTTGGGAATGAACACCCACGTCCAGGCTGCGTGTAGTGGCCCCGCTTGGGAGCCCCTGAGTGATGGCAGCTGTGGGCTATCGTTTCTGCAAGCACAGCCACTCCTGCCCCGCCATGGCCTCTCTGGGGTCAGCAGGTGGACCCACGCCAGTCATTTGTTCACACATGTAAATATGAGTCTCTCCTGAGCTTTTCCCTCCGGCCCGGAGAACTATCCCCCTTCCCAAAAGGGAACCATTACAGATGCGGCAGCCTAGAGTCACCCCTCCTGTAGGGGCTCAAGCCAGCTGGGCAGCGAGGAGGGTTTAACTGTACAATTCAGAAACAGCTCAGCTCTGAAAATTTTATCAGATGACACAAACTAAAAACTGGGTCAGTGGGCAAATCTCACATTTAATCGTGCACAACATTGGAACTGCCCAGTTTGATCTGCTTTGAGTTAAATTACAGGCCAAATCCTTTGGTCAGTGGAAGGATTTTTTTTTAACCTCTTGCCCTCTGAGAGAAGAGTATAGATCATCCTTGTCAAGAAGAAGATAGAAAACCTTGAGCAAGTTAGGGCCAAATCTCCTGGATTTTGAACAGAATCAACCTGTGAGATAAATGAAGACTACTAATGGGTGAACGTCCTGGAAGGCCTTTCCCAGTCAGCTCCAGGGACACTCACTCCCTCGCCCATCATCGCAGGCTCTGCCTGCTTAAATCCTGCTCTCCAACCCCCAAGAACTTCCCGCCAAGTCTCTGAGACCCCGGGCGCTGTGCAACCCCAGGCTATTGGCGACCTTGACAAAGAGGCAGCTCACCTTGTTATGTTCTGAATCTGCAGAGGGAAGCCCGCCCGTTATGTATTTATAGTTGTCACAGAAAAAGGAAGAAAAACCAAGGTGGAGGCAGCAGGCCTCCGGTGGAAAGAGCCGAGGGCACTGCAGCCAGGGGCGGGAGCACCCTGTGCTCATACAGACATCCCCCTTGACTGAGCCCTGCTGGTCCCTGCCGGGCAACCTCCTGAGCCATCCCCTGCTCGCCGGTGGAATAGACAACACTGAAGGACAGCAGGAACAGGCTGAACCCCAGCCACGTGTGCTTTCAGTCCCTGGCCCATGTGACAGATGAGGGACCTGAGGCCCTGGGGACGCCCCTCCAGTGGACTCCCAGGCTGTCTGGACTCGGACTCCAGGGTACCCACAGGGCCTGTTATCATTTTCTTCCCCACAAACTAGTTTCTTGCTTTTACAGTGCTTTTTGTTTGCTTTACTCCAGTCCAGCTCTCTGGATATGAGACCAAACAGTGGAACCCAACCCATGATATTGTGGCAACAGCCAAAGTGTGCCCCCTTTAAAAGCTACCCTGGGATCTGTTCCAAGGTCAGGGTGCCAGTTGGTGAGAGTGGGGGTACAGGAGATATGCTTCTTGCTGGGCAAAGAAACTGCAGCCCATATAAACCATTGGCCATAGCCCCTGTGATGTCATCTGGCTGGCCCCCAGAGCCTGGTGGGGCGTGCACTTGAACACCTACCATGCAGCCTCTGCTGGGTGTGCAGTGGTCCCCGCTTCCTTCTTCCATTCTGGTATGTTTCAAGCCTTGAGCTCCACCTGGCCACTTAGCCAAACATTCCTCAGCTTCTCTTTCCAGGAGGCAACATGGTAGTAGCCTCTGGGTCCTACTTCTCTGGCCACATTCAGCGTTCCAGTCATGTTCTCCTCTTTATCTGAGCTTTTATCTGCCGTAGCCACACAGGGTGTCATCTCTCTCACAGAAAGACCCAACCTGGAGCCTCCATGCACACACACCTGTTGATGCAGATGGCTGGCAGCTGCCTGGGTTTCTGGGAGGACTAGGTGTAAGACCACTTCTGGGGAAGGGGCCAACACGATCAGAGCCTATAGGACACACCCAAGGCCTTGTCACTTCCCCCTGGAGGGCATGTCCACACTGAAGTAGGCTGGTGGACACCATCTCTGCTCAAAGCCAGGGGCGCACTTGGTACTGGTGGCCAACAAGCACCATGTGTGCCATGAGCAGCTGGGACTTCCACTGCTGCAAACGCTTCTGCCACACACCGCTTTCACCCCGGCCTCTGGCTCTACATATCACATCCAAAATACCAGGACTCTCTCACAGACAAAGCCCGAAAGGCAGGATGCTTGAGGTGTGTTCTGAAGAGGCAGAGGATGATAACTAAGTCCCTTTAACCCAAAACATCCTGTAGGTGTGCACAGAAAGAACACATCTGAATGGCTTCTGGAGTAAGAACAGAGTTAATGATCAGGCAGGGCTTTCCCAGAGGAGCAATTTGGGGCAACACTTTGGTTTTGTTTTTCCAACTCAAAGTGAAAACAGTGCCCAAGTCTCTTGGAACAGTCTCTGTCCATTAGACCTGGATGATCTGCCTTAAGGACTCATAGGAGCTGGCTAGTGCTGCAGGGCAGGCCACTGATGGGATCAGACCCAGGCCTCACTGAATAGGAGCAGTGGAGGCAGCTTGCCCAGTAACTGTTGGGCAGGATTTGAGATCTACCCACAGAGCCTGGTGGGGTCAGGAGCACTGGGCCGGGGATCCCCAGGGCTCAGCACCATTATGGAACCTTGGAAGTACAGGACCAGGCAAGTCCTCACCGTGGAGAGAGCCATCGCCTGCTGACGATGGATGAAATCCGTGGAGCCCTCCCTCAGCATCCACATCCTTGACCCCTTCTTGTCCTTGAACCCATCTCATCAGAGAACAACCTGCTCGCAGGCATCACACACTAAAGCAACGACAGCGTCCAGGTCCCTTGCCATCTGGAAAACGCTTCCCTCAGTCCTCAGGTGCAAACAGCTGAGCCACTCTCACCTGGGTGGAGCAGGGTGCTCCTGGCCGCTCATCCTTGTTGCTCAGCTCTCCTGAGAACGAGCCAGCACAACCACCACCAGACATTTCTGCCCCTCACTGCCACCCCCAACCCTGTGTGATTTCACAAGAACTCTGGGACAAGAAGCTGGGTGGCAAAATACAAAGTTCAGCTCCTTGCTGTCCTTCTCACACTCGGCTCTATTCTTGGCGTGTGCTGAGTGTTGACTCCTGCCTCATTCGCTTAAAGAGCACAGCTTCTGCATAATAAATACAACTCCAGGGCCAGAGCCTTCCCCAGCGTGGCCGGAAGTGTGACGCCAGATCTGTGGGATTTCGTGGGAAGCCAGCTCTCCCTGGAGAAGCCTGAGGTCCCTGCCTCCACCTTGTAGGCAGTGCAGCAGCTGCCGGGGATTTTCCAAGATATAGTGCAGAGTGTCCTCCAAGCCAGGGCCTGGTTTGTGCAGATCTCCTCTCAAAAACACTGCACATGCCACCCCTAAGGGACGCAGCTGCCCCTGGCTGGCCAGCTGAGACCTCGTCAGGGTGGACACGGGCCCTGGAACAGAGCCATGGAGCCAAGATGCTCCTTTTCCAGTCTCCACCTTGGCCAGGGACAGGTGTCCTGTTCTGAATCCTAGAGTCAGGTAGACACTGGCTCTTGGGGCAGAGGCTGGTTGGGTTCTCATCCTACTCAGGCCACCCAGGAGAGGGACATGCCGCAGGGCTAGGAGGCGCCACACTGCCAGGCCAGGGCAGCCCTGGAGAGGGACATGCCGCAGGGCTAGGAGGCACCACGCTGCCAGGGCAGGGCACCCCGGAGAGGGACATGGCACAGGGCTAGGAGGCATCGCACTACCCAAGGCAGGGCACCTCAGGCCAATCAAGGCTGATTTCATCCTTTCCTTCTTTCTTCACATTTTAGAAAATCATGAAACGCCTCATAAAAAGATATGTCCTGAAAGCCCAGGTGGACAGAGAAAACGACGAGGTCAACGAAGGTGAGTGGCCCTGACGTCACGTGCGGGTCTCCGGGCACCGAGGCTGGAGACTGTGCTAATCAGCCTTGCCTCCTTCTAATGAAACATGGATGCCTGCTGCTGCGTAAAGAGAAAAGGTTCACTTTGCCTCGTGATTCTGGGGGCACAGGGCTCTGGCCAGCATCAGGGAAAGGATTTCTTCACAGGTGGAGTTCAGTCATGCAGCCTCCACTCTGGGGACCTAATCTGATCACGTCCTCTAAGCACCAGCATCAGATGAAGTTTCCGCCCCTCAAAACCATTAACCCGAGCCCATGGGGATTCCACTGACACCCGAGATGTGAGACAAATCTTGTCTGTGCCATTGCAGGTGCTGAGTGATGTCCATGCTCAGGCAGGTGATAGCAGCAGAATTGCTCAGTGTGGACTTCAAGTCCACACTCCCAGCTCAGAGCCCACGGCCAGCAGGCTGCTCTCAGAGCCCACGGCCAGCAGGCTGCTCTCAGAGCCCACGGCCAGCAGGCTGCCCCTGGAGCCCACGGCCTGCAGGCTGCTCTCAGAGCCCAGCCAGCAAGCAGCTGCCCCCGGAGCCCATGGCCAGCAGGCTGCTCTCAGAGCCCAGCCAGCAAGCGGCTGCCCCCGGAGCCCATGGCCAGCAGGCTGCTCTCAGAGCCCACGGCCAGCAGGCTGCTCTCAGAGCCCACGGCCAGCAGGCTGCTCTCAGAGCCCACGGCCAGCAGGCTGCCCCTGGAGCCCACGGCCTGCAGGCTGCTCTCAGAGCCCAGCCAGCAAGCAGCTGCCCCCGGAGCCCACGGCCAGCAGGCTGCTCTCATAGGGGCTCTGCCTGCCAAGTCCTCTTTCCTCCTTCCTCTACTTCTAAGGCCTCCTGGGTTAGATCTTCAGGAAAGTGCCCCTACAATGAGGTCTGCAGGCTCAGCTCCTTCCTACCTGCGAATGTCACAGGTGCTAGGACACGTACCCCTCGCCACGGGGCAGCTGCGCTCCTGCAGTGAGAGGTGCCCTGAGTGCAGGACCTACCTCAGGACAGCGTTCCTGTGGTAGACACACCTGTCCTTCTGACGTGGGTGGCACTTGGGGCAAAACACAGCTCTGGCTGCCTGGCCTGCACCCCAGGGCTCTCTGCCCAGGGAACTGAGCCCCTTCCCTTCCCCACGGTCCCTGCTCACTCTCAGCTCAATCCTGTGTGTCCTCTGCAGGTGAGCTCAAGGAGATCAAACAGGACATCTCCAGCCTACGCTACGAACTGTTGGAAGAGAAGTCGCAAGCCACTGGAGAGCTGGCAGACCTCATCCAGCAGCTGAGTGACAAATTCGGCAAGAATTTAAACAGAGACCACATGCGGGTGAACAAGGGCAAGGACATTTAGTGGCCCCCTCCTCCACCGCGGCCTCAGTGACTCCAACCAGCATTCCAAGGCCCAGCTGGATGCCCAGGACAGCGAGGGAGCAGGGGCCTTGGCTGACTTCTGCAGCCGGGGCTCAAGCATTGCCGCCACAGAAGCAGGGAATGTGCCCCAGGCACGTCCACACCCCTGTGTCCGCCACAGGAAAAGGCCATTCTAGATGCACAACGTGCACTCCCGCCACCCTGGGCTGTGGTGTCCAGGAGAGACCCAGCTGTCCTCCCACCAGCCCCTTCTCACAGCACCGCCACCCTCCCCCAGGACTGCTGAGCCGGGAGGTGACCTGTGACCTACTCTTAAGTGCCAGATGAGAACACAGATAGCCTAATAGTAACATAGTTCTATTTGTTTATATAAAAAAATGTTTAAAAATCCTAAATCAAAAAATCGTACTGTAGGTAGCTCTGTTTAGAAAGCAACACCAAATTCCAAATGATGTATTTTTACCTTTATTATCTTGTATTTACTATTTTTACCTAAAATGGAAAGAAATAAAAATTACCTCAGCCTCACCTGGGGAGCCTCTGTGCCCCATTTTGGAGTGAGCTGGGAACCCCCCAGGGGCTGAGTTGCCACAGTGTGTTTGGGTGAGGGGGATGCTAGCCCACAGCCTGCAGCCACGACCCCAGCTACCACCTCCAAGCACCTCCTCCTAACCCAACTTCACTAAGGTCAGCAGGAGTGGCATGAAAGGTGAGACAAGTGGGAGGTCGCCCCAGCCCTCCTGAAGAGCTTCCCTCCCCATCCCCAACAGAGGAGCCTACGTGTGGGTGGGGAGACGGCCACCAGAGGGCGCCCAGTCCCACACAATGCCGGACATGTGTGTGTTGGAGAGACCGTTGCATATCGCTGGTCCCCATCACTCACGAGGTCTCAGACTCAGCAGGCTCTGCAGCCCTGTGAGGAGGATCAGGGTGACAAACCCAGATGCCTGGAAGGGAAAGGCAGTCTCTCTCTCTCTCTCACTCACTCACTCACACACACACACACCCCACCTCTGCACCATCAGATGTGGTGGCAAAAGAAGTGAAGCTGGGCCCAGCCCTGAGGGGGATAGGAAGGGATTCCTCCACAAGCTAGACAGTGCATGGTTGTTATAGTAACACGGGGTTCATGATGTTAGAGTATCCTGTGCATAACTGGGGGCTCCGTGTGGCTTAGGGGTGGAACCCAGTCCCTCCTGCCCCACCACCCTGTGCTCAAACACAGCGGAAGCAACAGCAGTCAGCACGTATAGCAGATGTGCCCGGCACAGGGTGTTTTTACATAACGCTGGCCCAGCAGCTTGTCACTTTGGGTCCCAGAAGGACCAGGGGCAGATTTCAAAGAACAAAGGAGTTCTAACGTGCCATTCCGAATGTGTGCTTAACCTTGTGGTGTGCTGCTCTGGAGAGAAGACCTCAAGTGCTTCTCAAATACTCACCCACACTCCCAACCCTGCAATGGGTGGGAAATGAATTCACCCAGCTCATAATTTGCAGAGACCAGAGGCAGGGCACTGGGGTTGGGTCCCACACGGCCAGCAGGGCTCTGAGTTCAGCCTGGCCTCCGGGTAGATGAATGAGCTTCGTGGGAACAGCACTTGACGTATCCTGGGAAGACATGACCAGCATTACTGGAAGATTTTCCTTCAGTTCTCCCACCCCATTCATCCAAACACTGATAAACACATCTGTGATGCATTATTCAATTTCTCCATCTGCGTTCAGCCAGACACAGCTGACAACCTCATTTTCAAACTGTGGGCACCCCTTGCCTGTTAAACCTGAGTCTCAAATCTGCTCCTAACAGAGATAAAGCAAAACAAACTCCACGGCGTAACTGAAATCAGGGAAAGCAACTGGCATCCTCCATTCAGCTTTCAGCCCCACGGCCCAGGCAGCAGGTGGCCCAGAACCATGTCCAAGGTTGCCAGGTGGACAGAGGCAGGGCTGCACTGGGAACCTCTTTTCTGGAATGCTTCGAGGGAGGTTGGGAGTTGACAGGTGGAGCCAGGATGGAAGGTGAGGGGTTCCCAGGCACTGACACCCACCCATGCCTAGAGCTGAATGGACCATGGAGGGAACCAAACCAGAAGGTGAAGAATGGAAGCTGAGAGGGGCTCAAGGCCAGAGAGGGAAGAGGTCCCAGGACTCTCTGAGAAGCTCACAGATGCCACCAAGATGCCCACACACTTCCCTGAGTACCTCCAAGTACCCACCATGGATGCACCTGTCAGTTCCATCCCAGCCAGACGAGCACCAAGTTATCTGCCTCCTCTGCTCCATGGTAACCCTGTGTGGTGGCCACATCTGCTTGATTCCCCGTTGGGGACAAGCACAGGGCCGAGGAGGAGGAAGCATTCCATCAGCCAGTGCTGGGCTTGTTTTTTGAAGTTCCTTGAGATGGTACTGCTGGGCCTGAAAAACCCAGGAGTTAGCACCAAATACAAACCCTTCCCACTGTACCCCAGCACCACTCTGGCCACACCTGTTCTCCATCTACCTCCCAGACAGAGCCCAGAAGGAGCCCCACCCCTCTGCCAACACTGTGTCTTACCTTTGGCCCAGGCCTCTGGGATAACCAGTGGTTAAGCAATGAGTTCCATAGTCCTCGGTCACCTGACACTTCGTAGGCACAAACCCTGTGGAAGTCCCCAGATTTGTCTGCCTCCTTAAGCTATTTTCATCTCCAGCCCCTCCAGGTGGGGAGTCCTTAAAGGGGCCTGCTGCGTTGTTATCATACGGTAGAAGTTAGGGGATGTTAGGGAATGCCGGCACAGTGAGGGACTCCCAGCACTGCAGGCCCCAGGGCCCAGGAGCAGACTTTGAGAAAGGGCCACATTTCAGGGGTGAGGGGGTGCCAAAGTCCAGCTGAGCCTGGCCAGGGCAGGCAGGAACAGTGTCTCCCCAAAGCCTGATTTCTCTTCCAGTTTGGTGGCAGAGGGCACAGGATTGCCCCTTGTTGAGGTGTGGAGTGGGGCCAGGGACACAGGAGCCCTGCCGGGGCCCTCCAGCACAAAGAGGGCAGACACACTGGAGGAAAGAAGGTGGAGGGAGAGCCAGCGGGCACGAGACCAATGCCTTTCACACCCAGCAGACCTCAACACTCCACAGGAACCCAAGGAGAACCACCTTAATCCAACACCAAGAGGTCATTGCCAGCCAGTATTTACTTAAGATCTTCTGTGTACATTCACGCAAATTGTAATCCACAAACTCTCACAGAGAAGAAAAGCTGAGCTCAGCTTGAGTCCCCACACCTACTTCCTGCCTTGTGGCAGGCACGCTGGTGCCTCTGTGCCCAGAAGTCAGTGACACTGATGGCCGCTGCATGGACCCTCCACCCACGGGACACCTGCCTGCCTCCCCAGCTGCCCTCTTGTCTGGCTGGGTCCCGGCTCCAACCCCCTGCACCCCAGGCCCTGGCTGGAGGAGCCCCAAGCAGGATGGTCTCCCAAATAGCTGGGTCTCTGCTATCCCTCAAAAGAATCTCCTCTCCTTTACCTCCCGTTCTACTCTGTGGGAGATTTGGAAGGACTGCAGGTTCTGGGGTCTTTCCATCCTTGTCCAGTCCCCAGATTCAAGTTTGCAAGGATCCTCTTCCCCAGCAGACCTGGGTGCTGAGAGCCACATGTGCCCCTCCCAAAGGCAGCCTGCCAAGATGCAGACAGCCTGGTGGCTAGCCTGGGAGCCCGAGTGGAGAGCATGCAGACTTCCCACCACCTTGGAAATGGCAATGCCCATGCTGTTTCCAATTTAGGTTCTGAAATGCCACATAAAGGACAGCTTCAGTTCTGTCGCTTAAAACTCTTTTAAAGAATCATATCTCCTCACGTGACTCAGCCAGCCCAGAGCACCGTGGCCTCCTCAACCCTGCTCCCACTCCCACTCTCAGGGCTAGCAGAGCAAAGGACCTCACTTTGCTTGGAGCCCTGATGGCCCAATGGCTGAACCTGCAGCCCCAGGACCTCAGTCTCCTCTGCCCCAGCCTGAGCTCCAGGTCTACCCCTGGCATTTGCAGTAGGGCAGGGGGGAAGATGGCACCACCAGTGGCAGGGGCAGGAAGGACAAGGAAAGAAGCCAGGGCCATCCCAGAAAGTGGCCAAGGTGGAGTGCTGGAGCTGGGCAGACTGACTGCAGAGAGGGGCTCAGGCACATAGGAGAACTGGGGGTGTGCTGTGGCCATCCTTAGCATCTGGGGGTGGGCTGTGATTCCAGGACCCCCATGCACACCAAGGATAGCAAATTCAAGGCTCCCCATAAGATGTAGTAAGGTATTCGTAACCACCCTGCATACATCTTTCCAAATACTTAAAGTCACCTCCAGTCAATGTATAACACAGCATAGCCAGCATGGTATAAATGCTGTGTTAACCACTGTGTTGTTTAGGAAATAATAATAACAGGGAAAAAATAGCTGTCCATGATCAGTGTAGACACAATGATTTTTTCCCAAATAACTTAAATCCATGATTGAGGTAGGCTGCATCCGTGCAGCTGGGGATGGTGGGTGGGGCAGGCTGCAGCTCACAGCAGGGAACTGCCACTGTGGGTATTTTTGAACTTTTGGCCCATCACAGGTATAAATGAATCCACTGTGCAAAAATGGAGGACCCAAAAGGACAAAACCCCATAATGCAATATCAAGTTCTCACTATAGTCAGCAGAATTAGAAGACCGGTGGGGCTGGCGTTGGAGGCAATGGCTAAGACACTGAACAGGATACGCCAGCATCCTGTATCAGAGTGTCCATCTGCTGCTCCTCACTCCATCCTGGGTGATGCACCTCCTGGAGAGGCAGCAGGGGACAGCTCATGTTCCTGGGCTCCTCCACTCACGTGAGAGATTTGGATGGAATTTCAGGCCCCTGGCTTTGGCCCTGCCCAGCCCTGGCATTGCTGCAATTTGGGGAGTGAGCTAGCACATGGAGTGCCCATTCCCACTGTCAGTCATATTCTTTCTCTCTCTCTCCTCCGTTCCTTTCTTCCCTCCCTCCCTGTCAAATAATTACATGTTACAATAGCTATAAAGAAAGAAGTAGTCATTGTGTGACTCCGGTGGCACCATCTGGAGGAAGGTTGCATCCTGCCCGAGGGGCACAAAGGAGACTTTAAGTAAAGGTAACCCTGGGAGTAACCGAGTTCTTCCTGACGGAGCCCCTGTGCCCTGGCTTGCACTGTCCTGAGATAGACAGGTCCCCCACTGCTGCCCCAGGTGGGCTGTGGATGCTGCCTGCGCACCTTCCCTGGCCGTCAGAACCCCTCCCCCTGACTCCACACTGCTCCCTAGGAGCACTTCTTGCTCCTGGCACCTCCGGCTGGAGGTATAGGGACACGAGGAGCCCAACTAGGGTAAGCCAGCCTACTGATCCCAAACCACGTGCCACTCCCAGGTCCTCCTGCTCGTTCCATCACGTGTGGCTCTGTCCCAGGTTCAGCCCGTCCCCAGGACTCAGCCAGAGCAGTGGCCTGGCTCTGAGCACATTTTTGTCTCATCCCAAAACCCTTGGTCCATCCTGGCAGCAATAGGGAGGTAGCTTCACTGAGACAGTCCAAGCCTGCTGAAATCTTGGCCACACTTCCAAGCAGGTGGCACAAGCATTGCCTACCCATGTCCTAATTGGTTAAGAGACCACCAATGGGGGACCTTTTACTTGGTTCCCACCCAACAAGGAGGGCTCAGGGAAGGCTTAAAACCCCCAAGACCCTTGCTCAAACTATTGCTGCTAATGGTTGAGGAAAGTTCTGTGAGCAGGGGCTTCTCCTGTCTTCACAGAGGACTCAGTGGCAGCCATTCTGTTCTGTAGCAGCCTGGTCCCGCTCCCTCCACAGCGCCTTCCCTCTCCGGCAGCAATGACCTGCACCCTCCAGACACCAGTTCTTTGCACCTGACCTTTACTCCTAGCCCGTCCGTCTGTCCACCTATCCACCCATGTCACTGGGTACTTTAATCCTCATTCATCTGCAGGCACTCATGGAAGGAACAGAACCAGCTCCACCAAGTGCCACGGGCTGCATTGGCACTGCTTGTGAAACCCCGGGACTTGGATACTCCCCAGATCTAGCTGCCATCGGTAGTGGCAGGAAGGGTGCCTGAGCCTTCCCCAGCCCTGGCATAGGTCATAGGCGGGCAGCAGGCAAGGCACGTGGGCCACGCGAAACAGCCACGTAATGGGAAAGAGGCGCCTTGGGGCCTCAGCCCTGTGACCCCCCCTTGCCTGTCAAAGCTGACCTCTGCGCCCCCTTTCGTAATCTCCCCTGAAGATGGAAATGTATGGGTACACACAGCTCCCTTAATGGCAGGTCACATGGGCATATAAAAAGCTGTGTCAACTCTGTGGATGCATTTGCTCGGCGCCTGCCTCGCTTCACTTCCTGCCTGGCGGTGTGCGGGGAACGTGACTCTCCATGCCAGGCTCTGAGCATCTTTTGCACAAGAATCAGTGCTGTCACCACTTGGGGAGCCTAAGGGCTCCCCAACAAAAGGCCAGCCATCTCCTCTGATCTCCTGGGGCTGGGTGGGGAAAGGCAATCTGGCTGTAGGTTTGTGGAGGACCATCTCAGGAGAGAAAACCCTGGAAGTGGGGGTGGGGTACACAGGTGGATGTGAGGCCCCAGTACCACCCTACCCCAGCTGTGCCACCCTGGCAAATGTCACTGCTGGGTTCTGCTTCCACTGTGACAACAGGAGATGGTGGCACCTCTCACAGGTTGATAAGGGGAACCAGGATGACTGCAGAGCCCCTCTACAGGGGCCAGCAGTTCCAGGAGCCGCCCTGTACCAGGAGGCTGCTCACGAGAATGGCCGGTGTGCAGATTTGGCCCAGGGTCAAGCCTCAGCTCCTCTTCCGTATGTTGTTTCACCTCCGAGAAATGCAGCAGTGTTGGCGGGAAACAACAGCAGCTGTGGGCGGGGAAGGAGCCGTGGTAGTGCCCCAAATGAGCAGTAGAGCTGCACCTAACCTTAGCACGCTGCCCTCCTCACACCTGCTTCCTGGATGAGCACTGTGTGCTTCCACTGTGACAATCACCCACCACCATGCCTCCCTAGATAGTGCAAGCTGGGGCCTGTTCAGGTTCCGCTTAGAACATTTGCCTGGTACCATGGGTGGTATATGCAAGCCAGGGTGCTGCCCACACAAAGTCCAGGAGAAAATGCCAGGTCAGGGCCCGGCGCAGTGGCAAGTGGTTAAGGTCCTCGCCTTGCACGCCCAGGATCCCATATGGGCACCGGTTCTATCCCGGCAGCCCCACTTCCCTTCCAGCTCCCTGCCTGTGGCCCGGGAAAGCAGTCGAGGACGGCCCAAAGCTTTGGGACCCTGCACCCGCGTGGGAGACCCGGAAGAAGTTCCTGGCTTCGGATCGGCATAGTATCGACCGTTGCGCTCACTTGGGGAGTGAATCATCGGATGGAAGATCTTCCTCTCTGTCTCTTCTCTCTGTATATCTGCCTTTCCAATAAAAAAAATAATAAAAATAAATTAAAAAAAAATAAAAAAATAAAATGCCAGGTCAAAACGGAGTAACTCCAGCCTAGCACCCAAGTCTCCCCAGGACTTAGCAAGTTACCTGCAGCTGGGATCCTGCCAGGGCAAAAGCCACAGGCATCTCCCTGACTACAGCTGACAGCGCCAGGCAGGAGGCCTGTCGGCTTTCAAAGTGTCTTCCAGGATTCTGTTGGCTGAGAAAAATTAACAAAACCACCCGAACTAGGTCAGAGATGGATGTGCACCCCTCTGCTGAGTGGCCACTGCTGCTGCCATGTGTGGCTGAGAGTGGTGCCCTGTGCTCATGCAGATAAGCCCTGCCCCCCCCTCAGTGCCAACATCTGCAAACACCAGTGTAGGCCTGTGCGACAGCAGCCAGTTCCAGGGCCCCACGCCTGCTCTGTGGGCACACCAGGCAGCCCTCCAGGGCACCGCGGGGCTTCTCAGGACGGTGACCAGGAAGATGTGATGGTGCTGACTCCTGCTGGGCCCTACCCTCCACACAACCCTCCACTCCAGGCACAGGGCGTCCACCCCACCCCCTCTGCCCTCCTACACACAAGGCCTGGCCACAGGGCTACCAGCACAACAAGCAGGAGGCCTCCAAGTATTTTCATCAGACAGCACTCAGCAGTTAGGACTTGGGACTCCAATTTCAAAGCTGTTTGCAGGGGCATTGTCTGCTGGGCTGAGCAGGGGTGGTGGGGATGAGCTCCAGCTAAGGTCAGCCTCGCACACCTTGGTTCCTCTCACCATGCCTGTGTTCAGAGAGCAGGGGTGGAGCTAAGAGGACACCTGCCTCATCTCGCTGCCAGTGCCACCAGAGCCTCCCTGTGAATCCAGTCCTCAAACGGAGATGAAAACAGGCGAGCAGAGATTTGGATGTGAACGTGACTGGTGTTGGGAGGGTCTCAGGTACAGCAGGTGACAGGGCTGGGGGGAAGCACCTACTCGAACACTGCACTGTGTCCTACTGGGCTGTGCCCTAACCTCCTTACAGGCCCACCAGGGGTGACCCAGACCGCTGGTTTTCATTCTAGACCTGGGAGCTGGGAAGGCTTCTTAGAGGAAGTGGAAAGGTGGACTCCTAAAAAGGCAGACGTTTCCATGCTCTGCCATCCCTCAGTCCCACAGACTGCCAGCTCCTCCCTGCCCACAAGGTTTGCCAGGGCTGCCCACGGATGGTGGTCTTACCAGAGAGATCTGCGACAGCCCCTCTGTGTCAGGACACTGACAGCGAGGGTTGCTAATCGAGAGAGCTCCCGCTGTGTACCCGAGGCCCCAGCTCCTGCAGTCTTTCTGAGGCTCCGCCCGACGGCCAGGCGTGCCCAGAGCCACCCAGCAACCTGCAGGGGCTGGGAGCAAACCTGGCCATGCTGAAAGCCAAGGAAGCAGACGTTGGTGTCCACTGAGACCTGCGTTTAAGTCGCCTCTTGGTGCCAAGCGACACCCTGTTCCTTGTCTTTTTGCTGCAGCCATCCCAGGACCCTCTGCACGTCCTGTGTGTCCGGGTGTTGGCAAGCAGTGGGAGCTTGGGTCAGGGCGGGCACAGCCCAGCCTCTCTCCCTCATTGGTGAGCAGCCGCTCCCGGAGCAGCGCCTCCACCCGCCTTGCCACTGACCCTTAGCGCGCTCAAAGCCTCCGGGGAGCCTCCGGGGAGCTGTCTCCTCCTGCTCAGACAGGAGGCAGCCGCCTGCGGGTGAGGACGGACTAGCAGCGCACCTGTGCTCTCGGCAGGAGCCTAGGCTGCAGGGCTGTACCGGCAGACGCAGCAAGCTCCAGGCCACCTGCCCTTGGTGCGCTCTGCATCTCCCGCTGGCTCCCTGAGCCCGAAGCTGGAGTCTGAGCTGGAAGAGCGGCTGGGAAACCGCGAGAAGAGTTGGCGACTCTCGCCCACTGTCTTGGGGGCACCTGCAAGAAACGGGAAGCCCGAGGAGCACCAACACGGAGCCGAGCAGCTCTGAGTGTGGGGGTTTGCCGCCCCGCGCGCCAGGTGGCTGAGCACGGAGGCGACCGAGCAAGAGGACGTGTCCCCAGGACCAGCATCCCCTCGCTGGTCCGAGGGCACCGACTGTGGTCAGTGGCACACAGCAGGACGAGTGGGGCATGCCATGGAGGTACTGGATCAATCGGCTGTGTGAGACAAAGTGAGGAGGGAGCAGCGGGCCATGTACGGCGACCTGTTCAACGCCACTGGGAGCCCTGAGGCGGCGGTGGGCAGCGCGCTGGCCCCCGGAGCCACGGTTAAGGCAGAGGGCGCTTTGCCGCTGGAACTAGCCACAGCTCACGGTATGCGGGACAGCACGGCCACCAAGCCCGACCTGCCTACCTACCTGCTGCTCTTCTTCCTGCTGTTGCTCTCCGTGGCTCTCGTCGTCCTCTTCATCGGCTGTCAGCTGCGCCACTCGGCCTTTGCCGCTCTGCCCCACGACCGCTCGCTGCGCGACGCCCGCACACCCTGGAAAACGCGGCCAGTGTAGCGGCTGCAGGAGCCGGGTGATCTGCAGCGCTGGAGCAGCAGACGGAGCCAGATCAAATCCTCTCGACGCCAGAGGTCGCTGCCCCCCGGCCCTTTCCAACTAAGAGCGGCAACCCTGAGGCCAAAGGGAGGCTGTATAGGTTTCCGGTTCGCTAAGGGACCTTGGCTGGGATTCCCTGGCTGGGTACTTGTACCCCTGGTCCAGTCTGAGAACTATTTTGCCCGGGCGCAGCAGCCTTGCCTGCAGCCTGCTGACTCCCGCAAGAGCAAAGCCCGCACGAGCTGCCTACACTGACTTCCCTGCCACGAGGCAGTATCCCCGCGGCTACTTCCACCTTTTGCTCCTTGGCAGTAAAGGACCCCGCTTGCATCCCGACTTCGGAAAGATGACCTTGGGGAGGGACAGGGTGGCACCCACCCAGGGGAAATGATGGGGCGTGGATATGGGGTACCGGTGGGTCCCACCTGGAGCCAGGTGCCCAGTCTCCTGCTCAGGCACCGAGGAGAGGTGTTCGGGATCCACACCCCTACCTCTGGTGGGGCCACGTTTCTACAATAAAAGCTCAGCACGGTAAGACGGGGCATTGCCGAGGCTCTGGTCTTGGGTTGCGCGGCTTCGGATAGGGGATTGTGGCAGGCGGACCGAACAGGATAGACCCGACTGTGACTCACCTTCCCCAGGTCAGTCTGGTGATAGCCCCTCTTCTTCCGATCTCCCTGGTAAGGCAGGGACTTGCTCTGCGAAGTTTTTGCAGGGTGGTCTCCATGGGACAGGGCACAAGGCAGCCTGACCCCTCTCTGAGGGCATTCCTTCTGCCTGATGTCCAGCCCTCTGCTCTCCTGGGCCAGAACCACCTAGTGATGCTCAGGAGAGGTGGGATGGGTAAGCTTCTCCCCGAAACAGCCTTGGAGAAGCCCCCAAGAAAGAAATGGATAAACCCTGCCATGGGGAATGAGGTTTGTGATAACCTTTAACTTTTTGAACATTAACCAAATTATAGCCTCTTTGTGGAAGTTTCAAATTATTTCTGAAGTCATCTGGCTCAACGTGGGCACCAGAGGTTAGGAAACGTTCAACTAAAAATGCATTTGGTAACCTAGTCAAACCACTAGTTCCAGATTTTCTCCAAATTGTGCAGTCCTGTTGACTCCTGTCCCTGGCCACACAGGCATATGAACCTACAAAATCTCCACAGGCTGGCTGTTAGGCACTGAATGTTCCAGAGACCAACCAGGATGGGAAGACACTGACTGGGACCTCCCATTTCTATCTAACCAGTCTCAAGAAGGCGTGGAGATGAGCAGCAGCCAAGTCCCAATGGGCCCCACCGTGCATGCCTTCCAGAAACACCACCAACCAAGCCCTAACGGGGCCAAAGCCGTGGTCACCTACATTTTAGCTTGGTCTTTGGAACTGACGCTGAACCTCTTCAGCCTGCAGTCAGAGTAACCCAGCTAATCTACATGAACCTCATCTGCAGAAAAATCAGATGGAATAAACGTAAGGCACAGCAGAGATCCTGACTGGCATGCCTAGTGTGGTGCTGCTGCTAGGAGAGACTCTTCAGCCATGATCTGGAGGCAGTGAGGAGTAGGGAACTAATTAAGTCCCAGAGGCCAGACCTGAAGGTAATATGCAGGTGGCAGGAAACACAGACTCTGGTTGGTATTAAGTCCTGGCTCCACTGCTCACTAGCCATGTGGCCATTTGCAAATTACTTGATGTTTCTTTATCTCTGAAATATGTATTAAACCATTTGGTTTCACAGCATTTACACAGAACAGCATCACCAGTGTAACACGCTGGAGCAAAGGCAGCACCTGAATGTAGGCTGTTACTATAACTGAGTTATGGTGGTGGGGCAGCACCACTGACTGGGACAGCTGACCCATGCCAAATGTATTGCAAGTTCAGTTGTCTTCTGTGGCCACAAACACTAAGAGCTGGTTCCTTAGGGGAGAACAGGAGAGGCCGACTGGTATGCAAGTTGTTGGTACTGAGTCAGTATCAGCCACAGTCAGAGTGACCCAGGAAGCTCTCATAATTGCTTACTCTGGTGCAGGCATCAAGGGGTTAAATCCCAAAACTACTAAGATACAACCTGCAAAGTATGTGTCTGATGTCTCTAGAGTCCAAGTGGCTTTGACCTCCAGAAGCAAGAGATTTCACTACTTTAAATAGATACTTCTGGCCCGAGTTCCTGGGCGACTAAGGCTACACAAAGCTGCGCCTAGAAAACAACCAATCAATTGAGTTCTCTACTAGCCAGCACTGTGAAAACAAACTTCTTTGCCTTTGCTGGTGTTGGACTTGCTGAGCAACCATGGGGTCTTTTTGTTTTAAATGCTAGGCATAACCCAATTTTCCTGGAGCAGTAGGGATGTGGCCAAGTTCATGTCTGCCCTCTGCTGATATGTAGTATTGGACTGCAGTGTGGTGACTGGATATGTGGACGATGCTATCCACTGAACAAATGCATGTGCTCTCCCCAAACCCATGCACTGAAGCCCTAAGCCCAGAATGGCTGCATTTGGAGTAAGAAATTAAGGTGCTGCAAGTGTTACAGGTGAGGACTCATGTCCTTAATGAGACCCTAACGAGCCTGCTGGCTTGTTCTCTGTGCATATACACCAAGACAAGGCTTTGTGAGAATACAGTGGAGACAACCATCCACAAACCAGGAAGAAGGCACTGACCAGAACCCAAATCAGCCTGAAATCTGCAACTCTAGCTTCCAAATCAATCTTAGTTGTCTAAGCCACCCAGTTTACAATTAGTTTTGTTATGGCAAACCAAGCTGAGACAGAGAGAGTATCTGGGGGGCAGATCTGTGCCACCCAAGCTGTCTTGCAGCCACCTTTGCACAGCTGGGCATGGCATAATACATTTGGGAACAGAGCCAATGCCATAGGTGTTAGGGCTCCTCTGCCAGTCAGCTACCAGGAGCAAAGTTTGAAGCAAAGAAGTTTGTGATAGGAAGTGGTGCAGATGTTAGGTACTGGTAGAGGCAGCAGGATGCTGAACAAGAGCCAGGACACCTGAGCTGGGTCATCCCTTCACTGCCTGGTCACATTTCTGAATTTCTGCTAGCCAGTTTCCTCATCTGTCAAATGCATGTGAATGGCACCTGGCCTTTAGTATCATCAACACTTAGTGCACAGTGTAGGTGAAGCATCAAGCTTGGACTTGATAAGGACCAGAGAGCCATTGCCCCAGTGCCTGCGGCAGTACCAACAAGCAGCCACCTTGACCCACAGACCTTCTCAGATCGGTGCTGCCACAACACAGTGGGCACCCACTGCATCCCTGGCATGCCTAGAACTGGAGGGCAGCTGTGCCGGGGTATTAACCTGTGCTTTCCACCACCTCCACTCAGCTACCTCATCCACTCTGGTGGCTTCCACTGCTTTTCCAGACTCCCTCCACACCATCCCTGCACCTACTGAGCATGTCTGTCTGCAGGTCTGACAGGAAACCGCAGCCTCGTGGAGTCTAAAACTCATCCTTCCAAATGAGATCACTTTAATTCCCTGTCTGCCCCATCCTGCTGTCTCCCTTTTTATGCTTTATTTTAGAACTTACCAGTGAACACACATCTTTTCTTTAGCTGGTGTAGCTTCTCATCAGCCACAATGAAGAGCCATGAGGGAATGACTTTTCCTTTTATTTTTAACATGATGTAAATTACTGCATCCTTTATGGATTTCCAAAGGTGACTTGTCTGGCCAAACACAATCTCAACACCTCCAACACTCCACTTCACTCCATCAAATCCTGTCTCAAACCAGCACCACTTGCACCCTATGCCCACTTTTGCCTCTCTGCAAACACGCTCCTCACAGAAACTACTGCCTGTCTAGCACACACTTCACTGGCCTCACCCTGCTCTCAGGATTAACAAAATGCTAATGCCCCCCAGAGGCCCAGCATCATCTGGTAGCACCAACCTCCTCCTGCTCATCCCCCTCCGGTAATCCACACTCTGGTCACCGTTATTCCCCTTCTTTTGGCTAACACCTTCTCATCCTTCAGTCATCAAAATCTTTCCTCAACAAGGACAAGTCCCAGTCTCTCAGGTAAAGTACTTACATCCCCTCCCGGCCTCAGATTACTTGCTGGTCATAGCAAAAAATTAGCTGATTAACTGACAGCTGGACATGAATGTTTCTGCTCACTAACACCTAAGTCCATGAGGTGAGGTACGTGTGTCTCATCACTAACATTTCCCCAATGCCTCACATTTTAACACAAAACAGGCAACTCAGTATTTGTTGAATGAAATAAAAACAAAACTAAAGGTTAAGCTAAACCTGGCTGTGTATTGTTCATTTGAACAGGTCTCTTAAATTTTCTACATTAAATTTCTGTCAACTGAAATTACTGACCTCAACTTTCTCTCATTTAAAGACTTTGCAAGTGACCAGTTTTATAGGGAAGGGAATCCACAAAGCAGTCAGCAGCCAACACCCCCCTAACTCGATGGAGGTAACACCTCTATTATCATTATCCCCTGTGAAGACGAAGGAGCATGCAGTTTCAGAGTTCTACCTATAGTCCTTTCTGCTGGAATTGCTTTACCTGTAGTAAAACACACATCTCAGCAGAACCAGTCACACCTTCTAAACTGCCCTAAGGACCCTGAAGTTACTACTTCACATGCCGACTTCCTCAGCTTCTTCTGTATTCTGAGCCAAGATGTCTGTCCACTAGATCGAACACTGTTGTTTTTCTTCCTCCTGATGCCCTGCCTTCTTTTCCTTGGGTTTTCTCCCTTAGAACTTAGCAGTAAACATACTACGTATCTATTGTAACAGCCAGAATGAAGAGCCTGTTAAGAGTTGAACTAGCAATCCAGTACAGTTGTTCACGCTGCACCACAGGAACAAGCAGTCTCCAGATTTCACCTTTTGGGTTCCTGTTTTTCCCACCTTCCAGAATGGGTCAGTTAACCTAACTGGGTAGGAACTAGGCAGGTACAGCTTCACCTGACTTGAGAACCAAAAATGACAGCAGGTCTCCCCTCCTGAATGCCCTGAATACCCATTCAAGATCTGGGAAGAGTAACAACTAATTTTTTTTGTTTGTTTATTTTTATTAGAAAGTCAAATATACAGAGAAGAGAGACAGAGAAAGATCTTCCATCTGATGATTCATTCCCCAAGTAACCACAATGGCCAGAGCTAAGCCGATCCGAAGCCAAGAGCCAGGAGCTTCTTCTGGGTCTCCCACACGGGTGCAGGGTCCCAAAGCTTTGGGCCGTCCTTGATTGCTTTCTCAGACCACAAGCAGCGGGTTAGATGGGTAATGGGACTGCTGGGATTAGAACTGGCACCCATATGGGATCCTCGCATGTGCAAGGTGAAGACGTAAGCCAGGCCCCAATTTGCTTATTCTAAACTGTTTTAAAAAAGAAACCCTGCCTCCCAGTCCCTAACAGCAACCTTCAGGGGTAGCACAGCTCATTTCTCGGCTTCCATACCTGCTTCCAGGTGGCTGATCTAGCTCCAGTCACCCCATCTACATTCCAGCCATTGAGAAGGAGCTGAAAGAGCATCCCTCTTCAGGGTATACACTGAAGTGGTACATACATTTTCTGCTCATCTCCCATCAGTCAACACAAAGAGAGGCCAAGAAGCATACACAACTGGGCAGAGGTACGCCATAATGGTTACAGGGGTATGAGCAACTGGCAGATCAGCAGTCTTTTCATGTGCACAGCAAATCAGCATTCTTGCATCACTGGTTGCATTTACATCCACTGCCTACTTCACTGTCTACTTCCTAGGATTTCATATGAAAAGGCTCTCAGGAATGCTTTTTATCAATGTTGACTATCCTGATTCTGGGGGCAAGTACAAAGCAGTTCAAAGTTGCCAAAGACCTCGGATTCCTGTGCCCTACAATATCCACACACTCCAAAGCAGCCCTGGTCTTCTCGTGAGGTGCACAGTGCAGACCTAGATTCCTGTCCTGTCCATCCTCCAAGGCCCACTCCTCATGCTCAACTCGGAGAAGGTCTATGGGACCTAACCGAGGCACTGAACTCAACTGTAAGAAGCTTAGGACTCCACCTCTGTGAGCTCTGAAATTAGAACTACATCTTTTGGTTATTTTCTCTTACCAAATATGCCAAGGAAATTATGCCCTTTCTGCTTTCTCTGAAAACGTACTAGGTATCAACAGGCTAAGGCTCCAATTTGTTAACCATGAAGGTTCTTCAGACAACAATTCCAGGAACCTGTCACTTTTGGGGCAAAGGTCCAAAAGTAGCAACAAAAATCAGATATGTCGGGCCCGGCGCGGTGGCGCAGGTGGTTGAGTCCTCGCCTTGCACGCCCGGGATCCCATATGGGCGCCGGTTCTGATCCCGGCAGCCCCGCTTCCCTTCCGGCTCCCTGCCTGTGGCCCGGGAAAGCAGTCGAGGACGGCCCAAGGCTTTGGGACCCTGCACCCATGTGGGAGACCCGGGGGAGGCTCCTGGCTTCGGATCATAGCGTCGGCCGTTGCGCTCACTTGGGGAGTGAATCGTCGGATGGAGGATCTTCCTCTCTGTCTCTCCTCTCTGTATATCCGCCTTTCCAATAAAAATAAAATAAATCTTTAAAAAAAAAGAAAAAATCAGATATGTGTCCTCTAACTCCTTGAGTTTCCCCCTTTAATCTAAGGAGTCAAAGTGCTGAACTAGAACCAATTCAGGTAAGAACGTACACTGTGCAAAAGTAAAATCTCTAATTTTCTTCCTAATGTCTCTTCTTGCTTCAGTCCTAAGTACACAGCAAATACTGGAGGACTTACCTACCACTTCTGAGAGCTACACCCGCAGGGACAGCACAGGCCTGCCCTCCGAGCTTGCAAGTCAATAAAGAGCACACAGAAAACACCTGGTGGATGTTAGATGATGATTCTATGAGCAAGGAAAAGCTTTCTTGGGTAGTGAGAATGTTAACCATTTTGTAACCAATCAGCTTCTGTGGGAGTCCTTTCATAAGCCAGGTCTAGAGCTCCATCCCAGCCAGCCTACCCCCATGAGAGACAGCAAAGGTCTAATGCAGAGCAACCCACGACCAGACCCGGTTCAAAGGTCCCAAGTGCAAACATTTAGCGGTGAGCTCCTGGCTTCAGAGTTGCTGTTCATATTTTTCTTTAACGTTAAAATCCTCAGGTTTTCTCTGAGATTGGAGTATTATGGAAAATGAGGCATAGGTGAAATCCACAGAATGGGGAATAAAAAAGGGATAAGCAGAACTTTCCAAAATCTACTTGCAAATATCAAACCAGTGCCTAACAAGAATCTGTCAAATGGAGTAAGACACACACTTACCTGATACAAAATCAATATTAAAGAAGTTCTAACCACCAGACTAAAGTCCCCTTTCCATCCTAAACACTTTACAATGGAAATGATTAAGCCAATGCCAACAGCAGTTATGTCCATTTTCTCCACGGGAGCACTATACCCCTTTCTGGAAAACACAACAAACAACAACTTTTAATAAGTTTTTTAGACCAAAGAACAAGAAAACTTTTTCCCCATAAGACTTGTTAAAGTTTGTACACTTACAAATTCAACACTAAAAAGCATTATGGAGTTTAAAATGGCAGATGAGGGGGAGCTTTTAAAAATGCTTTCATCTATGGTCACACAATCCTGGACATGCCACAACTCATTTAAGAACTACACATCCTATGTACAATTTTAAAGTACTCTGTTGGAAGGGCTGACTGCAGACAGCCTTCTAAGACATGCTTAACAAACACAAACTGCATCAAACTGCAGTGACACAGAATACAATCAGCCATTACTCCTGAATCTCAACTGGTTTGACTCCAATCTGAAAACAATCTTAAATCATTAAAATATTTTGTGAATATAAGTACTTTAAAAACAATAAAAATACTTGGCAAGCTTCAGTGAAATTTCTACAAAACATTTTATTAGATGCTTTTCAAATAAAAAGATCTAAGAGGCAAACTGATTTAGAGAAACTGATTCTTCTGAGCAAATCTTTTCTCTAAAGAACATTTCCATTTCTTTTGAGAGATTTATATATTGCAGTTTTTTGGACTCTTCCAGCCAGTGAACCTGAATCTTCACAATCTCTTTTTAATTAGACTGAGCTGGCAATTCCTTTCCACACCACACAGTGGGGTGGAAATGACATGATGGGATGATCAAAACTAAACTGTGATCTACACGTTTTCAACAAAGGAGGAGGAGGAGACAAAACAGAATGGAAATACAGCAGACTCACAAATTGGCTCGCTCAAGGACAAACAGCATTAGCAATTACTATGAAATAAACAAGGTCATAAGAACATGCAAGGTAGTGATTTAACAAGGAGTCATATCCATGGCAGTGGTCTGCACACTTTGTTTGTATTACTTGTATTACTTGAGTGATGTTAGGCCAAATCCTACACAGATTTTATTTTACAAATCAGGAAACTGAGGTGCAGAGAGATGGAGGCAATCTCCTTAAGGGCACACAGCAAGACCCGATGCAGACAGGCAGAGTCTACAGCCTGCTCTGCTAACAGCCACTTGCTTGAAATCCCGTATTCCGGTCATCCAGTTGAGCCTTCTCCTTTACAGACACTGAGATCTACAGATGGGAAACTGCTGGCAAATCTCCAAAACTCCAGTCTGGACCCTAAGTGATCCAAAATCACAAAGTCTGCCAAAATTCTCTCTTTTAATATTGAAAAGAAAAACACATCAACTCCCATATAAACACAATGGAAAAAGTGAATCTCAATAGCTCTGAGCTGTGCTGCAAGAAGTAGTGCATTCATGTTCTACCACCAGCACACAAATATGTAACTCAGCGGGTGACAGCAACAGGCCATCTTCATCCCTCTTTCCTAATGAAAAGTAGTCAAAGCAGACACACCAGGCGGCTTTTATGGTTTATTAAAATAAAGTATTAGCAAACAATTGCAAAAACACATTTTTAAAAGAGTTATGGCTTTGAAAAGCACAATATAATAAAATCTAATACATGTTTGTAAGTATCAAAAAAAAAAACCCAGTTGAAGCACATTGCTAGAACTTCATTTTCTACAGTATCAACAGAAGCAGAACAAGTATAAATTGAGAAGCGGGACCTGCAGTACAGCCGATAGTTTGGTCTGTATTAACTGCGTGGGAAACACCTTGCAAGGAGAATATTTTTGTCATAATCTTAAGTGATTTCAACTTTAACCATATAGGTTAAAGAGAAAAAAGAAATCACTTGCTGAAACATGACCTTAACAGCCTCTATAATTAGTGTTTTAGGAATAAACCAAAGCAATGTCATCTCCAGCAGTGGTGAAAGGCAAAAATGTGACCCTGAAAGACTTCTTTACCAAGGTTTGGGATTCTTTGGCCTCAACGGAGTTTTGCTATAGTTCATACCACATAATATCAAGACAACACTACCCATTCCTTAATAAGGGCAAAAAAATCTACCTGTACACAAGATTTTTCAAATAAATTCTTACTAAATTGACACCTTAGAATGATTCCAAAAATTTTAGGACTCAAGTTATTTAAACAAGAATGACATAAACCTTTCTCACTCTGCCACTAATGACCAACGAACCCCCACTTGAGGAAAAGATCTTCCCAACAAAGTAACACATCAGTTGTGTTACGACAGCAGCTCCTGGCAAATATTACAGCGTATTATTTTCTCATTTATAATACAACAGCAATAATCCCTTGAAGTGTGAATTCACTTCCACTGGTTTTGGAGAACGACCCAATTGCAGGATATCACTTCATTTATAGGACAATTGTACTCCGGAAGACAGGTGATCCCAGGTGACAGGCTTGATGAATGCTGCTACTTCCGGTGGCCAGCACCCAATATTGGAAAGTGAGGTTCTGTTTGGCGGGCAGAATTTTTGGAGTATTCAAAAGAAATGCCTTCAACTCTAATAGTTCAAATAGGCATCATTTGTGATAAGCATCAATGCGGAACGTGTGGCTTTGCTCTGGGAAATAGGCATCAAACTCATTAAACGCCGTCCTGGTTAGTGTCTCAGACTTCCAATAAATCACCGTTTAAGAAAGCTTCCTTCATAAAACTTGTGGAGCACTCCTGAAACCACTGCCTTAAATGAAGCCTGCCTAGCTGATGGGTGTGAGAGGACACAAGTTCAGATTCACACTGGGGAGACTGAGAACTTTATAAGGAAGGGCTCTGACTTTGTTAAAAGTTACCATCGCTAAATTCATTGCTGGAAGCTGAATTCACTCATTATCAAGAGTTTGCCTTCCTTGGGAAATAAAAAAGATTAATAATGTATTTCTTAAGTGGAAAGATTTTAATGAGCCAAAATACTAAACAAGTAACAAGAAAAAGTACCAAGAAAATGTCTCGATATAGGTCCACCAGACACTCTGGGTAACCCAAGCACACTGCTATCGACAGACACTAACTAGCACATGTTGGAGCCTCTCTGCTGGTGTGATGGCTTTGCCATGTCCATGTTCCCCTCCGAGGGAGTACTGTGACCGGGAAAGGAACTGCTCCCGGGAGGCGGGGTTTGGAACGAAGATGAGATCTTGACAACAGGTTCCAGACCTGAATACTCAATGACCAATCTACACCCCAAAGAGTGCCATGTTTTCCAATGCTAGATAGAGTTTCAAAATGCTCTGCTTTGTGAATAATTAAGTGCAGCATGTGGAATTATCAACCTATTAAACTACTCTTAGATTTCACCTCAAGAATTCAGTCAATTCTATTACCAGTTTTCTTAAAAAGCAACAATGAAGTGTAAAAAGTGATTCATCTATATTTTGAGGCATGTAATTCATATTTTGTTTTCCTCAAATTTCCTTAAAAAAAAAAAAGAGTGAGTCTCAGTAGATTAATAACATGCCTACTAGCTAACATTCCTCGGTGCCAACCAGGCCATACTATGTCATTATGTACAGACAGATGACTGCTACATGTACCTCTCACATCCTGCTTTTCTGCATTCAACATTTTCTTGTTGTAACTCATCACTGTGGTTGATCTGATTCCACTCTGCTTCTTGAACCTATCAGACTGATGGTAACTTTCTTATTTCCTCATTCTGAACATCTTTCTCAGCTGGTATATACTTGTAAAAACAGTGATTATTCTGGTAGTGATGTTTTCCTAAATTTGACCAACTATGAAACATTCTGCAGATTACATAAACACTTAAAGCTGTAACTTTCAAGGGGTAGGCATTATGGCACAATGGGTTAAACTGCTACTTGGAATGCATCTCGTATCAAAATGCCTGGTTCAAGTCCCACCTGTTCTACTTCCCACTCAACTCCGTACCTGGGAAGTAGCTGGGTTTCTGCAACCCCCACGAGAGACTCGTAGAGTTCCTGACTGCAGACTTCAGTCTGGTCCCTCCCAGCTGTTGCAGGCATTTGAGAAGAGGCACTTAGGAATGAGCAGTTAGGTGAACATCTCTCTCTCTCTCTGTCTCTCCCTTTCTCTGTCTCTCTTTCAAATAAATAAGGAAGTCTAAAAAGATGCTTTTTTGGCTGGAACTGCAATTTTCATTTCCTATCCACAGAGACGAGGGCATACTTAAGAGACTGTAAAGCAACTGGAGTGAATGAAGTTTTCATTAAAATCCACAGGTGCCAAGTTCACAACTTTTAGTAAACACACAAAAAAGTTTATACTTCTCCATGAAACTCCCAACAGTTAACAGCTTCAGTACTATCATTTATGAGCTACACCTTAAAGGCAACAACAAAAAAGAAAATGATATAAAATCCTAATTCCAATAGCTGTGACATCATGGCCACAAATAAAAATAATTTTTAATTAACTCTCAGTTCAAAACATCCCAAAAACTGTGCAACAGATTCTTTTAGGTTTACCACTAGAAGCTGCTGAAGATTAATACATGTTTCCATCACTCAACTTGAGTAAATTTTTTCTTTACCACACATCTGCTCCAAAGACTGAGCCATGTGCCTCTGCTGGCAAAGAAATGAAGATGTCAAGCAAATGGCTTTGCCAGGTGGCTACCAATGCTCTGAGAGAGCAACGATGCATGGCTACAACACGTGTGTTAAGGCTCAGGTGATTGTCACTAAGTGGTTCTGTCACCTAGCAAGAATGATGAGCTGGGACACCAATGGCCTTCACCTCAAAGAACTCAAACCACCTACTGGCTGCATTTGAAAAAAAAAAAACAATAAATAATGGCACAGACGACAAAAGAAATTGCATAATCCTTTCCTTGAAAGACACACTTTTTTTCCCACAAAAGCAAAAATAGCAAACTATAAAGTCAAGCCAACAGTTTAAACAAAAGAACGACATCATCTCCACATATTTTCAAAAGGCACCAGAAAATAAAACTTGTGTTGGGTAAATCAGGTAGTTTTTTTCCCCAAATAACGTCTTTATTTATTTTCTTGCCACAACTAACTGCCCATTAAACTGCTCCCTATAAAAAGTGGTTAAAAGTTTTTCTATTAACATTTTAGGGTTATCAGATATTTCCTCTTTGAAGACTATATTTTGGGAGTCTAGCATCCGCAAGGCTACTAAAATGGAAACAGAGCGTTGATGGCGAGAAGAAAGTCTGAAGATCCTACAAATTCCAAAAATCAGCCATGCCAATATTCACTGCCAACTCATATGGATACTGAGCTAGAAATCTCCTCCTTGGGGACAACACTGAAGGGCCACCCCCAGAGCTACAGGACAAAGGTCCCCACATGAGTGGGCTGAAAGAAAGCAGTAGCATTAAGTGCGTGATTTCCAACATTAATAACATCCATACAATCATAGGGAGTTAAAAAGGCACCTGATGTTGGAGCTACACAATAACAGTCTTATAAAAACCTAAGTTGAAAATAAAAAAAAGAAAAGGAAAAAGCCTAACTTTCTACATCTGTAGTCTAAAAGTTGCACTGTTTATTAATACAAAAGGGATAACCAAGGAAGTAAGGATAAAGCATCTACATCCAAGTCACTTGAGTGTTATACCGAAGCTCACACTAAGAAATGCCACCCATCAAAGTGCAAAACAAAAGACTAATGCATGTAAAAATTAGAGTTCTCGCAACACTGGCCAAAAGCAGCAGAGCTGCCACGGCCATGCATGCACTGTCACTGGCTATAAAGTAGTATTTACGACAGATTCTGAGTAAATGACATATACTAGAGATCCGTTATTTGCAATATTATTTTTAAAAGGGAAATGTCTTATAAAAGGTACACAGCATAAAATCACATTACACTGATAAACACTTAGCTATGTCAAAGGTGAATTTTAGGATGGCATCTAGAAAACTATCACTCTTACTGAGCACTCCCTGCCGAGGAGAGCACAGTGTTCTTCTAACCCAAGACTCCCAGAACTCCTCTTAAGCCCTATCTTACGCTTTTGTAAACCAATCAACTGTACTTTTATAAAAACAGCGGGACAAAAATGGTGGTAAAACTAGTCTCTGGAAGATCAACCGCGGGAGGAAGGCTTACTCTCCAATATACTCTATTTTCATTTTTTACCATGCGATTCCTTTTTCAAAAAATTTAACAAACAAAAAATTACTGTAAAAATAAAGCAAAAGCATGTTCCAGTTTAAGCGCAATGCAAACTTCTGGCCTGGGGCATAATTCTTCGTATCTTTCATAACACCTCAGAGTTAATCACGTGAACAGGAATACAAACAAATGTAGATTCATCGCAAAATACAAATGTATTGGTCACAATTATGTAGAAAAAAAAATAACCTGTAATATCTGCTTTCCATGTAAGCTCACAGTATCTGTACTGAAAGTTTCTCTAAAATTAAAACAAGTCCACCAATAATGTAATTGAAAAGAATACTTCTGCACTATGAAACAGAAGATATGGGGTTCAGAGGGGAGCCCATCTGAGTAAGGACTTTATCCAGCCATTGAAGAGGCCCATGCAGATGAATCTCAATCCAACACGGGGTACTGGTGACATCCTGCCGGTGATACTCTGCTCCCCAGCCCTACGAAAATGAACAGAAAGCACGGCAAACTTATTGTTCAATAGTTAACCAGTCTTACAAACAGAGAGCTTAAAACCAGAAATGGCAAAATAACAAACTCATTATTCACAAACACATGAATTTTTAAATAACACATAACTCCCTTAGTAGAAATCTATTGTTAATTTCTTTTTTCTTCCTAATGTTGATTTTCTTTTGTGGCTTTTCATTTAAGGGGATGTATAGTAGCTGTGTAATGGAGACTGTCATATCTAGTAACATGTTATTTAACTTCATGGCATTGTAAATTTCTATTTTTCTTTCTATTTTTGATTTTCTATTATGACTTTTCATTTGAGGAGATATACAGTAGCTGTGAAATGGAGACTAACATCCAGATGTGGAGGATACAATGTAGTATGCATTTCTACTTCCAGACAAAGATGGACTTACAATGAAACTATTTACTATATCTTGACAATAGGACGTTGGATTCTCTGCCATTGTCCATGCCCGCAATGATGGACATATGACTGTGTATAAATAACTATACTTTAGTAATGATAGAGAGGATCTAGGTGGCGGGGCGGGGGGAAGAATTGGGGCTGGGATAAGGGAAATCCCAGTGGCCTATGGAACTATCATAAAATGACAATAAACAACAATAAATTAAATAAATAAAAAAAGCAAAAAAAAAGAAAAAAAAGAAAGAAATCTATGGGGCCAAATTAGTCCAGAAATATATTTTGGAAATGCAATAGAATACCTCATAACTAAAACAGAGTTTCTGTAATGAAATACATTCTCAATTACATAAATTCATAAATAGTACCAAGTTAGTTCATGTCAGATTGCTACCAAGAATTTTTGTTGCTGTTGTTGTTTTTATTTATTTGAGAGAGAGATGTCCCATCCACTGGTTAATTTCCCAAATGCCCACAATGAGTGAAACCACGAGGTGGGAACTCAGTTAGCTCTCTCACAGGAATGGCAAAAGCCCAGCTACTTGAGCCATCTCTTCCTTTGCCAGGATGCCCGAACCAGGTGTTAAACCCAGAATCTCCAACATGCCACGTGCAGTTAACTGCTAAGCAAAAGTGCGGCCCATGTTTTCTCCCCTCATCCTTTCTGACTAGCAGATAAAGCACTATTCATATTACCAATGCAGCCCAGGAGCCTGGGTTGGAGTCCTGCTGCCCCTCTCGGTTCCAGCTTCCTGCAATGGTGCACCCAGAGAGGCAGTGGGCCACGGCTCAAGCAAGTGGGCCCTGAGCAACGCTGCATTTCCAACTCCCGGCTTCGGCCTCATCCCGTCTTAGCTGCTATAGACAGGGAGGGAACCAGCAGACAAGACAGCACACTTTGTGTGTTCCTATGTTTTTCAAATAAATACACTACTTTTTCATCAAAACTTGCACTTCACTGCTTTACATTTATCAAATTCTCTGTTCTACCAGTTATGGCAGTTGTGGCCCAGAACAGTGGGGTAGGAGGAACACAGCAAGGGAGATGGGTCGAGAAGATGGAGAACAGACATGAAACTTAGTAAGAAAAAGTCACATATTCACAGAGTCGGAATTACCACCAGGTAATTGATAATCTGATGTAAATACAACAGAGCTACAACAAAGCAGCGAGGGACTGCTGGGGTGCGAGACTGAAAACCCTTACTCCGCCATCTCCTGTAGGCTCACATGGAGAGGTACAGGCAGTCGAAATGCACTACTAAAATTCTGGGTCTCCCGTGTGGGTGCAGGGTCCTGAGGCTTTGGGCCATCCTCGACTGCCTTCCCAGGCCACAAGTAGGGAGCTGGATGGGAAACAGGGTTTCCGGGATTAGAACCGGCACCCATATGGGATCCTGGTGTGTGCAAGAAAAGGACTTTGGCCACTAGGCTACCACGCTGGGCCCATCACTAAAGTTCTTTTACAATTTCCTGTGAACTGTAATCTTTGCAATGTCAACAAAACCAGATCAAGAGGGTAAACACTAAATTACAAAGTTCTTTGAATTTCACCAACGCTTAGAGCTTAGATACAGGTAAAAATAACTATCATAATCTAAGCCACTGTTACTATGTTAGAATATAATAATAGAACTGTTGATGCTAAGAACTGAAAATGCACTTTAATATAAATGTTTTCCAGCCTTTAAACTGCAGTTTTTCACAAAATCAGCTCCTATTTGACATCTAAAGTAGTCAACCATGAGTTTTATAATTCTGGATTACAAAATAAAATGTTATATTAAACAATTTAAAACAACATTAAATCATGTCAAAATTATTTGCTTTCATTTAACAGATAAAATTTTAAATCAACATGAATACATACTACACATATTTACAGCACCTCACATTATATTATGAATCACAACTTGCTCACCTTGACAAAACTCATCCGAATGGTGCACATTTTGGTGAGCTCATACACTGCCTCAAATCCATGATTGACAGACTGGGCCAGAAGCTGAGCAAACTCTTGATTGTTAAAAATTTTGAGACTGCAGCTACTAGGAATCTTACAGACAGTGGTGGGATGAAAGTTATGGTGGAAGTTGCAGTTCCTGCTTTGCACAAATATGCTGCTGTCACTGAGACACTCGGCATATACTTCCCCGCCAACATAGTAGAGATGAACACCTTAAAAAGACAGCAAGAGTCAGCTAAACCAAGGCCATATGCTGGATGTCAACAAGGTAAGTACAGCCTGTAGGAAATACCACAGATTCACAGCTCCCAATTATCTGCAACTAAGGACTACCACTAGATGGCCTTCCACTGCCAAAAAGGATTACAAGGTTAATGCAAGCCCAGTCCAAGATGGCTCTGCTCCCAAGGAACTGAGACTGGAAGACAAACAGGGATTCACTCTTAGCTTTTTTCCTTCTCCAACAATCCCCTAGTAGCTCCTAAAGGGAACTCTGAAAATGCCTCCTGATGCCTCAAAGGCGTGAGCATGACTGGGCTGTCAATAGTCACGCAGCACTCGTTCTACTAAAGGACTGCAAAAATATGTACATACATATTTTCAATGCTATACACTTCAAGTCACAAGAAGCATTTTAGATGGGATTCTCTACTTTGTTTTAATTTATATGTATATATGTAAGTGAAAAGTTTTAATGAAACTAAAATTCTGGGGCCAGAATTTGTGGCACAGAGCCTCAGCGGCCACCTCCAACAGCCTGGTTCCTTGGGCACACAGAAGGGACACCCAGACGGAATTCTAGGCTTCTGGCCCAGGCCTGGCCCTTGTGACCATTTGGTCTTCAAAGTATATTCTATCACTAACGCTGAAGACATCTAGTATTCTCCCAAATTACCTATCCACCTTTTCAAATTCATTCTTCCTCAAAAGCAGAAGACACTGACTTTCAAAACTTTTAATATGCAATTAATTACAAATCTAACTCACTCTGGAATATTTCTGCTTCATACACAGGCAAGTGTCTGGTTTGGCTTTATTCTCTAGGGTATCAGAAATTTGTTCTTCTAACAAATCTTAGAGGATGTTATTATGCCCCAAAATACAAATTTCCATTCTAGATTTTAAATGGTACACATAATTTGAGAATAAATATTGGGCTGATATCGAAAATTGTGTTTTGTGAACAAGTAAAAATGACCCATGAAGACAAGGCTTCAGAACTGTGTACTAGGGAAAAGGCGGAAATTAATTCAAGAATTTCAGATTTCACCAAATGGATTTCTCTTAAATTATTTCTGCTGTAATGTGAGGTGGAACTCAGGGAAACTTAAGTGATGCAGTTCACCTGATAAATCAAAGCAACTGGCAACAAAGTACACAAAGTGGCAAAAGTTTACAACTCATTTTTGGGATGGTACTTTCAAAAATATCTTCTATGAGAAAACTCATAAAAATGTTCTTGTTTTTGTTTCTGAGAACAAAAAGCAAGCAGCAGCAAAAGCCAGGGGCAGGAAGTAAGCCTACAGCTGACACTCTGCCTCTATGAACCTTCTTCCTGACTGCTGGCACTCCAGGGCAGCCAGGTGCAGGGCAACAGGGTCTTGTTTGCTGTGGCAACTTGTGGGACTTATTATATACCAAACCTTGGAGCCACAATCTGTGGTGAAGCCACTGCAGACAACATTCATCATGCTTGATTTCCCATCTCTAACTCTGCTTTGATAACTAGACAACTCTGAATATATTCCCAGATACCCAAAACACCATAATTAACTCCTAATTCTTCACCAGAATTGCTATTCTCCACAATTTCCTGTGTAGTTTATCGAACTATCAAGGGTACTGTTATCAACAAGGCAAATTTCCATACAACTTTGAGGTAACACCCAAAAAGTAAATATGACTTGACAATCTTCGCTCCAGGAAAGCTAAGCATGACAAGGAAGAGGGGACTAACTCTGTCTTTATTTCTGTAATACAGCCTCCAATATACGTCACTTGAGACAGAGGTTAGGCCGTAAGCTTAGACAGTGCGTAACACACAGAAAGAACAAAATGACAACATTACCTTTTCCAATGTGTCGCCTAGTGTTTTCAATTGTGGAATTACGATTCACATTCGACAATAACCCCAAGCAGAATCTATTTTTGTTATTGGAAGGGTCTGTGAATCCATCAACTAACACACTAGTAGATGATGCATGAAAAGCTTCCCCAACACGATTATTTAACTCATAATAGACAATTGAACACCAATGCTTGGGCTCCTCATAGGCAACAGGCTGAACATCTGTGAATAAATCAGACAGAAAAAAGTTTAATAAAGAATTTATAAGAAATTATACATTATTTTCCATTATTGAAAAAATATTTCATTTTTACTGGAAAGGCAGATTTACAGAGAAGGAGAAACAGAGAGAAACAGAGAGAAAGGTCATCTGTCCACTGGTTCATTCCCCAAGTGGCTGCAACAGCCAGGATGTGAAACTAGGAGCCAGGAATCCCAAGGAGTCCCCGCATGGGGTCCCAAGATTTTGGGCCGTCCTCAACTGATTTCCCAGGCCACAAGCAGGGAGCTGGATGGGAACTGGAGCACCTGGGACATGAACTGGTGCCCATATAGGACCCTGGCACTTGGAGGTAGAGCATTATTAAGATGAGACATTGTAGGTGGCCTAAAACTCTAGATTTTTACTGTTTTTACACTCTTTAACCCAAACCACACTCTACATGGAAAAAAATTTTCATTTTTTAAAATTTATTGATTGATTTTGGAAAGTCAGATATACACCAAGGAGAGATAGAGAAGATCTTCTATCCACTGATTCACTCCTCAAGTGGCCGCGATGGCCAGAGTTGAGCCATTCCAAAACCAGGAGCCAGTAGCTTCTTCTGGGTCTCCCATGCAGGTGTAGGGTCCCAAGGCCTTGGGCCATCCTCCCTTGCTTTCCCAGACCACAAGCAGGAAGCTGGATGGAAAGTGGGGCCACTGGGACATAACCCTGACACCCATGTGAGATCCCAGTGTGTTCAAGGCAAGGACTACCCACTAGGCTACAGTGCCAGGGCCCCAAATGTTCAGTCTTTTTGAAAAAGTTTTACGGTCCTGCCTGCCTTTGAATCCACCTCTAAAAAACAACAACCAAACCAAACCAAAACAACAACACCAGATAGAAGTTTTAGCTTGACAATTTTAAAAACCATATAGACTGACAAAAATCTCAACCTGCTTGGACTGCTCTAATACCAAATCCTGTCTAATTTAAACCACAGCAATCTATTTCTCACAGTCATGGAAATCAAAGATCAAGGGACAGGTTTTCCACTTTGCAATTTGCAGACAAATGCCCTCTCACTGTCTGTGCTCCTGGAGCCTTATCTCAGTGTGGGCAAGGAAGGAGCAGTCCCTCCTCCTCCTGGAGGGTGTTAGGCTCTTCAGGAGGAGGACTCCACCCTCATCAACCCATCCTACCCATAATTACCTCCCCTAGGCCCCATCTCCAAATGCCAACACACTAGGGGTTAGGGTTTCAACATCAGAATTTGCAACCATTTAAGCATTCCATTCCTAGCCCTCCAAAATTTTTATCTTTCACAAGTTAAATATATATACTCCAAGCCAAAACCCTGAAGTATTAACTCCTATCAGTACCCTAAGTCTAAAGTCCAGTTTCCTCTAAATCAGAAGTGGGTGAGACTCAGGCAAAATCCCAAGGCAAAATTGCTCTCCTGCTGTAAACCTGTGAAACCAGTTATGTGCTGGAGGCGGGGCAGTGGGCAGATAGCCAACTCCAGGCTCCTGGTGGAACTCGGCTTGGGAGAACATCCAGTCTGGAAGCCAGGGCCGCAGCCTGGCTCATAATCATCTCTATCACCCTTTGAAGAACAGAACAAGTTTTCAGTCCAATACCTTCATGACCTGTCCTACAGAATTTAAGAAACCTGACAGCCTTCCTTCCTTCCCACCAGTCTGTTGCCTTTAGTTCAAACTGAGCTGCACCCTGTCAGAGTGGATGCCTGATAGAGTCATGGCTCACACACATCCACACCAACCTCACCAACTGCTTCATGGGCAACACCTTTAGTGTTCTCTTGTGAACATGCTTTTCTCATTTTTCGCAATATGGATGAAGACTTTCCAAATTCTTAATAAAGTTATGGCTCTTTTTTTGACTTAATTCATTCTTCATTTTTCTTACATTTTACCATTAGTCACAGGAGGAAGCAGACCATTCCTTCAGCACTGTTGTGCCACAATGGGTAAACATCTGCCACTCCGCTCTCCCCTAGGGATCCCTGTTTTGAGTTCCCACTGCTTTGCTGCCCATGAAGCTACCCGCAATGCATCTGAGAAAAAGGACGGCTGAGTACTTTGGCACCCTGTCACCCACAGCCAGGTGTGTTCTGACATGGACCTCAACATTCTACCTTTTACCTAGATTTTAAGCCAGGTCCTTATTTTCCAGGCATTTTATCAGCAGCAAATTATCTCTAGAAGCCAATCATGCTGTAACAAAACACCAGGGTGAGAGACTCAAGCAGCAGAAATGTGTCATTCTGCAGGCAGGAAGTTCAGAATCAAGGTGGCAACAACTTCAGTGTCTGAGCAGGGTCCACTTAATAGCTTGTCGCCAATCACCTTACTGCTCGGAGATAGTGGGATCTCTCTTCTTCCCACAACCTTATCATGGGTTCACCTCGTAACCTTACCGAAATTGAATTACTTCCTAAATACCATCAGAAACTGACAAATTTTGGGAGGTCACAACTGAGAAAAGAGCAGCAACATTGCAATTTAAATAAATTTTCTAGCAGATTCTAGTTCAGGCTTGCAAACTTCTTCCTCAGCAACCTAAAAGATTTAACAAAACATTATCTGTAAAACTATTATATAAACAAAAGTTTAGCTAAAACCCAAGCCACTCAGGAAACTAGGAATAAAGAACTCTTCCAAACAGATAAAGAACATTGACAGAAAATCTACAACTTATAAGCCTGGCACTATGGCCTAGTGGCTAAATTCTTGCCTTGCACACACCAAGATCATATATGGGTATCAGCTCATGTGCTGCCTACTCTACTTCCCATCCCGCTCCCTGCTTGTGGCCTGGGAAAGCAGTGAAGGACAGCCCAAAGCCTTGGGATCCTGCACCTGCATGAAAGCACAGGAAGCTCCTGGCTCCTGGTTTCGGATTAGTTCAGCTCCAGCTGTAGTGGCCATTTGGGGAGTGAATCAGCAGACAGAGTACCTTTCTCTCTGTAAGTCTGCTTTTCAGTTTAAAAACATGAATAAATTAAATAAAAGTACAACTAACAACACAATAAGTACTGAAGGTTTTATTAAGTTTCTTGGTAAGAACAGTGTTCACACATTCTTTTTCAAGACTGTACTAGAAGTACCATTGATGCAACAAGATACAAGGAAACACAAAGTACACAGACTGGGAGAAGAGATAAATGTTTTCATTTACAAATAAAATGACTGTAGAAAACCCAAGAGGGAGTTCAGCAACGTCATGGTGAGGGCCCAGCACTGTGGTGTAGCATGTTAACCTGCTGCCCACCACACTGACATCCACATGTGAGTGCTGGCTGCCTTTCTGCAGATCCAGGCCCCCGCCTGGGCAGGCAGTGGAGTACAGCTCAAACCCTTGGGCCTCTGCACTGTGTGCAGATCAAGCACCTGGCTTTTGGCATGCCAAGGGTCCAGCCTCTCTCTTTTGTAACTCTTTCAAGTAAATAAAACACATTTTTAAAAAATATTAAATGAATTCTTACATACTAATAAAAAGTTCAAAATTATATTAAAAATCATATTTGTTTAGAAATAAGTTTAATAAAGAGAACTAAAAGTACAAGATTTACATTAATAAAAACTGAGAAGTATAAAGATATTCCATGCCCATGTATCAGAAGGCTGTGTTAAGATGACAAATATTTCCTAACTGATCTTGAATGTAATGTGAGCTCCAGCAGAGCACAGAGTTCTTGCGTTTGTTTTTCACACAAACTAATAAGCTAATATCAAAATACATGGAAGTGTAAAAAACACAAAAGTCAAAATTTTTTGAAAAATTTCAAAGCTGGACAACTACACATCTCACTTTCAAAGCTTATACCATGATTTGCAAATCGTGTGCCTTATAAGAATATCCAGAATATATTAAAAACTCGTACATCTAAGGAAAAATGTCAATTCAGATATGAGCAAAGCATTTAGAAGAAACATTTCTCCAAAGCTGATATACACATGAGAAGATGCTAACACTACCACTCACCAGGGAGATGCAAATCAAGCTTTAAAGCTGCCACTTCACACTCATTAGGATGGCCATTACCCAAAAAATACAAAATAACAAACACTGGCAAGGATATAAAAAACTGGAACTCTGGCACAACATAGCTGGCAAAACAAAATGGCATAGCTGCTATGAAAAACTATATTGCTTGTTTCTCAAAAACTAATAATGACCATATAACCCAGCCATTCCAATTCTGAGTATTCACCTAAAGAACTGGAAACGCAGTCTTGAAGAGCTTTGCGGTACACTCATGTACAGAGCAGTCAAAAAAAAAAAAAAAGTGCACGCCAAGTGCTCATTAATGGATGAACAGAAAAATAAAATTAGTCTACACATGCATTGGAGTATGACTCACCCTCAAAAAGGAATGAAATCATGACATACAGTTCAACATGGGTGAGCTCTAAGGATATCAATGCTATGTGAAATAATGTAGTCTCTCTCTCACACACTCACACACACACACTACTATATTTGATATACTTCAGAGCAGTCAAAATCACAGAAACAGAAGACAGAAAGGAGGCTGCCAGGAAGAGGGGAAGGAAGAAATGGTCAATGGGCATACAGATTCACAAGGTGAAGAATTCTGAAAGTGGATGAGTAGAAATGGTTGCACATTACAGATATATTTAACGCACCAAACTCTATACTTCAACCTAGCTAAGATGTGGAGAAGGCACTCAGTCTAGCAGGATGCTTTAACCTGTGTACCACAGCACGGCCCCAGCTACGTACTTCTCTTACCTCTGCTAGATATACTGGGCATTATCTGAGGAATCATATTACTGCTTGTATCCATCGGCTGTGAATTATCTTGACCCATCTGATCATCAGGGGGCATATATGCAGGAGGAGGTGTATCAGCTTAGAGGAAGAAAATGAGACAGGTTAAAGTCCCCCCCAAAAAAGTTAAAATCTCACACCTGCTCAAAGTTATCACACTAAAAGCATTTAAAAATTTTGTAAGATTACCAGTAGGGTCTTTATTGAATATCACACATACAAAAATGTAGGACACTGTCCTAGGGCAAGGAGAGAGGAAAGAAGACATATGATATGAACAGCTACTGAAAACCTATGGGTAAGTGATATTTACTAAGCCCTGATCCCTGGTAATCCAGAGAACTAAATTCAGTGTTAAAATTCATTAAAACAGACTTCAAGAATTTTCATTATTTACTTAGAACTATGTTCAGACACTGCAGCTACTGAAAATCAATTGGAACACTAGGTTATTCTATTCTAGATATATATGTACTACAAGGATTCCTAATTTGTCAAAATCACCTCACATTATACATTCCTCAAATTTTGCAATTAACATTAATTACAACTTTCATCTTATACACAATCTGATGAGGAAACTTAACATTAACCACAAAATCTTCCCAAGTTCCACCACTTCTGAGCATTTTGTAAAAGCAAGTTAGACTTCGGGGTCTCAGTAACTATAAATAACAACTGTAATTTTTCTTTTACCCCAGGTCTGTATGGAACACACTGGAAAGACAGCCACAAAGAGTACTGAAACTAACATAATGTGTGAACACCTGTTTTTGAGTAAATTTTTAATAGTTAAGCAGCTGATATTTGACACCTCTAACCACGCACACAAGAAAATTTTAAAAACTTGAATTAACCGACATTTTGTTTCAATACAAGAATATCCTTACATGACTCTTGAGTTTCTTGACAGAGTAATAAAATGTCTTTACATGACACACATGAGCAAAATTTATTATAACCTTTAAGTTACAGAAAATACTACTAGAAAAATATCTAACTCCTACTTTTTAAAAGCATACAATATAGAGCAAAATCAAATCCAAACTCTTCTGGGCATCAATTATCTAAACAACAGATTCCAGGAGAGCTAGCTCTCGGCACACAGCATTTTACCCAAGGAGCCACAGTGAAACAAAGTGCTGATTCTCAGGAATTACCCTTCTTGTATTAATAAAAGTCTTACCTGGGAGCTGAAATGGACTTCCCGGCCCGGAACTTGCTGGGGAATTGGGGTATGTGCTGCTAGCAGGTGAAGGGGGATAGGGGCTGTTTGGAGACAAGGGGAAAGGAGTGTTGTTGGGCTGGGAAAAAGAATCTGGAAATGTGGCATTTTGTGGCATGTGCGGTTCATTGTGGCTCAAGTTCCGAAACTGAACCAGAAGGCTGTGTTGTGGATTGAATTCATTATGACGAGGCACTAATACTGGAGGTAAGACTGAAAGACAAAAATCAACAAGAATCATGTCAGGAATATCCCATCTATATCAAAGACTGGTAAAGGAATTACATAAAATTAGAAACCTACTAAAACAACTTACTTTTAGGAAGGGCTAAAGCCATCTTTATACAATAATACTTAACACAATAATACTAAATCAAAAACTGTAACCATTTAGCCTGTTAAAGAAAATCAAAAACACACAACTCCTTGTCCATAGGAGGGGAGTCATCTTTCCAAGCAACCACAGCCTAGAAAATGAATGCAATAGAAATCCAAAAGAGATGAGCACTACTAGTTTTTTTTTTGAAAGATTTATTTTTATTATTTTTTTCATTAGAAAGGCGGATATACAGAGAGGAGAGACAGATTCACTCCCCAAGTGAGCGCAACGGGCTGATACTATGCCGGTCCGAAGCCAGGAGCCTCTTCTGGGTCTCCCACATGGGTGCAGGTTCCCAAAGCTTTGGGCTGTCCTGGACTGCTTTCCCAGGCCACAGGCAGGGAGCTGGAAGGGAAGCGGGGCTGCCGGGATTAGAACCGGCGCCCATATGGGATCCTGGGCGTGCAAGGCGAGGACCTTTAACTACTTGTGCCACCGCGCCGGGCCCAGCACTACCAGTTTTTACAAAATCTAACAAAATACTGTGGGAAACGCATCTGACTGGTCCTTAAAGAAATCAGGAGGGGGCTAACATCACCATACAGCAACTTAAGTCCCCAACTGTGACACTAGCACCCATCTGAGCACTGCTTGGATTTCAGGCTGCTCCTCTTGATCTGGATCCCACTGCTGTGCCTGAGAAGAACTGTGCAAGACAATCAAGCACACACTTGGGAGCTCCTGGTTGGGGAATTCTGGGGAATCAATGAGCCGATCGAAGGGATCTCTAGCTCTCCACTCGCTCTCTGTAACTGCTTTTCAAGCCAATCCATCTATCTTCTCTAAGAAACAATCAGGGGTACTTCCTACGGGAGTGCTAGTGGGGCCAGTTAGAGGGAAGGAACAGAATGGTTAGTTGACCAAGGAAATATTAAAGCAAAGTTGAAGTCAATTATATGAATGTTCTGAAAAGCTACAGGTTTCTAATTCTGAACACTTGATCTTTCTTAGCTTCAGATATCAGTAAGGTTTTCTTCAAAACAATTCTCTGAAAACAGTAACACTCCTTCCATGCAAGCCTTCCACTCAAATTCTTCCTTCTAAATACTACAAGGAAAATATATAATAGTAATTAGGCATTTTAGTGGATGCATTTTTAAAAAATGTAAACTGTCACCACATTCAAATGTTCATTTTCTTGAAACATTCACATCATAAATTACACACAAACATCTGACTACTTCCCCTATACATGATGGGGAAAAAAATCTTCAAATAAAACCAAATTTCATTCAAACTCTTACTGTACCAATTCATCCCTTCTTCTAACTTTTCTGTATTTGTCAGTGTAATTTCATTTCAGACAATTTCACTTTGACAACATTCAGCACCAACACAGTCAGCCTGTCATTAAGTGACACAGTTGGTACTTGCCCGTGAAGACGTATGTGATGTATGCAGACCAGAGGCTCTACAAACTGAGTGCTTATTGCTTCTTTTGTTTAATTATTTCTATAAATGCCTGGTCAACATCTAACTGCAATTGTTTCCACTGTGTACTAACAACTGCTGTTCTAATAAATGATGGAGCAGCTGCAACCCCACAGCAAGGCATTAGATGGCAAGAATTTCTATGTTTAGATGGCAAGTAATCTGAAAGACTTAGTGAAATAACTAAAGAATTCAGTGCAGTAATGATGTAGTCTTTTTTAAGGCATAACTATAAGCACTTGCTTCGCTCTTGATTCTGAAGTATCTATGCACAAGATTTTTAAAAATTTTATTTTCAGATAATATAATCCATAAGTCATTATGAAAGTGGCAGACAAAGTTATAATATATATTTAAAGAGACCATAACAAAGACATTAACTTCTAGCCCTCTCCAATATTGTCACCATAAATTTAAACTGAGCAATTTCTTCTAATACTTACTTTGTTCATTGCTAAATTACATGCTTATATTGCTCTGATTTTTCAAGACAAATCAAACTTGATTTTATTGTAAGTAGGGGTAGCTTCCTTGTATTAATTCCTCTCTTTCAAGAGTTATATACACACTTCTTATTAAACCAATACCCAATATTTGTATTTATTAATTGTTGAGCCAAATGAACTATGTTGTTTTCCTGAGGAATACTTTCATTAGTTAACTGTTTCCTCTTTTTTTTTTCTTAAGATTTATTTATTTACTGGAAAATCAAATATACAGAGAGGAGGAGAGACAGAGGGGAAGATCTTCCGTCCAATGATTCACTCGCCAGGCAGCTACAACGGCCGGTAGCTGGCGCCGATCCGAAGCCAGGATCCAGAAACTTCTTCCAGGTCTCCCACATGGGTGCAGGGTCCCAAGGCCGCAGGCGGTCCTTGACTGCTTTCCCAGGCCACAAGCAGGGAGCTGGATGGGAAGGGAGCTGCTGGGATTAGAACTGGCACCCGGTGCATTCAAGGCGAGGACTTAAGCCGCTAGGCCACGCCACTGGGCCCTCCTTGTTCTTTACTTTCATATAAATGCTAACATTTCTGGAATTTCAACAAATTGTCAAATGCCTGTCAATACTATTTTTCAGATGCCATGGGTCCCAGGTTCCCTGACCCCAGGTTTTTGCCTAGAACTTCCACCTTTTCCTTCTGCTCCAGACTGGCTGCTGCTCGATTCTCTCCAGACCTGCCCCACACCTGAGACTTTGTCCCTATTACCTAGCTCAGCGAGGATAAGAAACAAAGAAGTTCTTGTTTGATTCTTCACATGGACGAAAATATTTAGGTTTTGTCTGTTTGGAGGCAAAATTTCAGACGCTTTACACCTGAATTTTGAGGATACTGCTTCATTTTCTTCTAGAATCCACACTTGTATGGATAAATTCAATATTTTGATACCCAATCCTTTGTATATATCTTGTTTTCTGTTTCTGGAAGTTTCTGCAATCTTTTTATCTATGATATACTTGCATTTCACAAAGGACTTTTCTTTCCCTTGTTCTGATTATTGGTCACTGTGCTCTTTCAATTTTCAGATGTCAGAGCTGCTGACATCTGAAAATTGAAAGAGCTGACATTAGCAGCATTTTCTCAAAAACGTTATCACCATACTTCCTGCAACCCAAAATTTATTACTTTATCAGAACTGGCAATTAGAACTGATATTTGGGCCAGTTAATTTTTTAAAACTTTTTTTTAAATTTTATTGGAAGACAGATTTACAGAGAAGGAGAGACAGAGAGAAACTTCTTCCATTCACTGTTTCACTCCCTAAATGGCTACAATGTCCAGAGCTGAGCTGATTCAAAACCAGAAGCTTCTTTTGGGTCTCCTACATGGGTACAGGGTCCCAAAGACTTCAGCCACAAACTGGGAACTGGACAGGAAGTAAAACAGCTAGGACAAGAACTGGCATCCATATTGAATGCTGACACTTGTAGGAAGTCACTATGTCAGTCCCCCATGAGTCAGCTAAGGTTTTAACTTATGCACTTCTTCATGCATTGATTCACCTATGCCCCACAACAATCCTATGAGGCTGACATTATTAATCTAATTTTGTAGGTGACAAAACTAACTCACAATAAAAGTTACATAACTTGCCTGAAGTCACATTGGCAATAAGTATATGGTAAAGCCAAGACTGAGACCCACAAAGTCTGGATCCAGAACCAATGCTAACCCACTTGGAAATAATTGTCTATTAAACAGTGGATGAGGGGCAACGGTCATGGCCAAGCAAGAAGAGGCATCACCAGTAACATGGGCAGTGAGGGGCTCCTACATCGGAACACTTGTTTACTTCTGCTGCATTTGACACTGCTCTTTGCCCATGTGCCTGGGGAAGCAATGAATATGGCACAGTACACAGACACCTGACACCCACTTGACCCAGCTGGAATTCCAGCATCCTGGCTTCTGGGCAGTCCAGCCCCAGATGCTACAGCCATTTGCGGAGTGAACAGATTTGTTTATCTCTCCCTGACACTCTGCCTTTCAAATAAATAACTCCTAAAAAAAAATAATAATAATAAAAATGTAAACATTGGACTTCCTAGGCTTTTTTTCTATCTTTATCATGTTATCACTCCCCAGTTTTTATTTTTATCTTTTTGCAAGTGATCCTATAGATTACTTCCCTTTTAAATCTTGGTTTCCATACCTGAAAACTCTTAAGTACCCATTTCTAAGTCTGGAAAAGAGCCATCGAATAGTTACAAAAGCACCTAACCCATAAGCACTGACTAAGTGTTACCATTACTACCTTATCAATATGATTATCATAAAATGACCCACACTTTGTCACAGCTGCTTGATCAAGGGGAAAGTTAAATTAATCCATAAGTGGCCTAGCTGTGTCTTCCCCCTAGACATTTTGTCTTGGGGCAAAAATCAGGTTTCTTAGTCTTTTTCCAATCACTGAGCTAAGTAAGATATGAAATTTTCAGAGTCATTTTTATGAGAGCTATATTCCAGTCCATGCTATAGAATGAACCACAGCTGGAAAAAAAAAATTTATCACAAAAAAGGCATTTCTATTGTCTGGTCATCAGTCACATCCTGGCAACCAGGAACATCAGTGCACAAAACTCAGACTTACTCCTGGTAAATAAAGAAGCTTTTCACAGTATCTTTACTTTACCACATCTTCCTTTCCTGATATATTCCTTCAAGGCTATAGCTCCCCACGAATTCAACAAGTCAAAGTTATCTCCAAGTCAACAAGCACTTCTAAAGCTCTTAAAATTGAACCCTAATAGTGTATTCACTTAAACTCTTTTGCTAGTCTTCACATTCAATGTCTGAGTTGTTTTTTTAACCACATCTAGCTCACATTATCCTCCACGTAAACACAGTGTGGTACACAGACTGAGGCAGCCATTGTGACTCCCACTCTAGGTACCATCTCCTTGGGGCACCTTCTCTTGAGTATCGGCATGACCTGGAACTTGCTTCAAACCAACAGAACACAGCAAAGATAACAGGATGCATGAGATTCTATTTCCAAAGGATATCGTGCCCTTCTTGTAATAGACACTCTCTTCCTTACTGGCAATGAAGACGATGAGAATGTGAGCTGCCTACAAAGACTGTCGAGTGACAAGAAACTGAAAGCAATCTCCAGTCTACAATCATCATAGAGTCTAATGGCCTGCAAGGAACTAAATTTAGTTAACCATCACAGGTAACAGGCCTGGAGCAGTGGCCCAGTAGATAAATCCTCGCCTTGCATGACCAAGATCTCATATGAGTGCCAGTTTGTGTCCTAGCTGCTCTATGTCCCATCCAGCTCCCAGCTTGTGGTCTGGGAAACAGAGGATAGCTCAGAAACTTGGGACCCTGTATTCACATGAGAGACCCAGAAGAGGCGCCCAGCTCCTGACTTTAGGTCAATTCAGCTCCAGCCACTGCAGCCTCTTGGGAACTGAAGATCTTTCTGTATCTCCTTCCCTCTGTAAATCTGCCTTTCCAATAAAAAATAAACCTTAAAAAAAATCAGGTCCCGGCACGATAGCATAGTGGTTAAAGTCCATGCCTTGCATGCCTGGGATCCCATATGAGTGCAAATAATCTGGCAAAGGGGAAAATACAATGCTTCAAAGTGAGATAATTGTGCAAAAAAAATTTTTTTTTTAAACTTACGTTTACTTATTTTCACTTTCACTTGAAAGCCCAAGAAAGATCTGGTTCACTTCCCAAAGATCTGTAGCAGCCGGGTCTGGGCCAGGCAAAAGCCAGGAGCCTACAACCTAATCTAGGTCTTCCACACAGAGAGCAGGGACTCAAATACTCGAGTTATCACCTACACATTAACAGGAAGCCAGATTGAGAGCAAAGCCAAGACTTGCAAGCTATTCAGCACTGTGGGCTAGACACACACCCACAGAACACCTGGTTCTTGAACAGACAAAAAGGAAATGGATCTAGGGCTTGCGTGAATCTTAAGCTTCAACAAAACAGAGACAGACTTGGCAAAGGAAAGGCAGAGCATAGATAATGGGGACCTGGGAGGTTTATCACCTATGTTACAAAAAGATAAATTGAATAAGTCACTATTCCAAAATGTTAATGTTCAAGAAGTAAACACAAGGCAAATATAATTTTTCAGTTACTAAAAATAGCTACACACAAATCAGGAAGGGAGAAGTTTGCTTATTTCTCTTACTTCTCAAGGTTGCAAACCTACCTGGACTCTCCACTCTCTTATAGTGGTATGGGTTGATGCAAACTTCTTTTTGTTTGGATCCAAAAGGAAATTCACAAATATCCAATGGCTTTAGCTCATGATGACTCTGTAAATCAGGCCAGCGCCAAACCCGACAATATATAACGTGGGGTAGGCCTTTCCTGTGAGAGACCTGCAGGCGCCCATCTAAAGATCTGGGAATAGTGACACATTTGCTCGGCTGTCCTGGGCTGCTCAGCGCCTTCTCCAGCTCCTCCATGGCACCCTTTTTCTTTTTCAGTTTTTTCACCAATGCATCGACTGCTTTTTCTGCCCATTTCTCCTCCTCATCACCTTGTTTCCATCCCAACAATCGCTTCACCGCTGGACTAGTAAAAGAAAACAAGCTGGCCATTGACGTCATTTGATACAAATCTTCAGAGACCTTCCTGTAATCAAAGTCAGCAGCTACTCAAGAACAAGGGTGGAAACTCATGCAGGCCCTAAGGCCAAGCTCCCTTTAAGCAGGGAGGAGTGACATCTCTCTTCCCAAGTGCCATGGGCTCCTTTCATTGGTTCAAGTTCTGAAAGAGAAAGGGGGAAAGGATCCTAATTTAAACCAACTCAAATTACACATATTAAATCCATTTTTTTTTTTAAAAAAAAGTTATTTCGAGAAGAAATTTTCTCTCAAAAATTCTGTGACCACTCATTTACAAACAAATCACATCCTCATAACATGAACAAGTAACTAAAGTGCAATTTGAAATGATAATCAAAAGCAAATAGTTTGCTTTGCTTTTTACATATTAAAAAAAAAACCTTGCTGTGTCAATTTTGAACATATATTGATTTGAACAAAAGACTTACCAGAAATCGAGTTCTTTCCTAAAACCATTATCATCTTTAAAATGTTTCACTGACTTATATTCAGTTTGGGCAAAACTCATGATACCTGTCATGTAATCATTTGCAAACATTAAATATTATCTTAAGATGTACCAAACTCTCAAATCGCAAGCACATGAAATTTTCATGAAACTATTTCCAAAATGACTATCAGATAAATTTGAGGGAAATACACAATTTAACAAAAACAGGTCTGTTTACAATGTTAAATTCTTACTGTCTTTTGTGATGTTTTAAGGATGTGAATGCATCAGATCCAAGGAAACTACCATGCACACATCACAAAGCTTTCAGGGACAAGGTGCTGACCAGATGAAGGCCCCTGCGGTGGTGCTCTCCTATCAGTAGGTACAATGCCCCGCAGAGCAGTACTCAGCCTCTGTACAGTAAGTACCCAGTGAAACAGAAGGAATGATGTTTGGAAAAAGGATGTCAGTAACCAAAGGCCTTTCCTGTGCCTAAAATCACTAAACATTAACTATAGCTTTACTTCTGCGAATTCTTTTGCATTAAGATTATTTTGAATTGGGACGTATCTTGCCTGAAACAAACATGTGGGCTCAACTAAACCCCAAGTAAACACAAAATAAAACTAGGTTAAAATCAAAGGATAATTATTGGTTGCTTATTAAGTGTCACATGGTGGCAACAGTCACAATATCACACTAAAAAAATTAAACCGGGCCTGGCGCAGTAGGCTAGAGGCTAAAGTCCTCGCCTTGAACGTGCCAAGATCCCAATTGGGCACCAGTAGCCCTGCTTCCCATCCCGGTTCCTGCTTGTGGCTTGGGAAAGCAGTCAAAGATGGCCCAAAGACTTGGGACCCTGTACCTGAATGGGAGACCTGGAAGAGGTTCCTGGCTCCCGGTTTTGGATTGGCTCAGCACCGACTGTTGTGGTCACTTGATGAGTGAATCAACTGACGGAAGATCTCCCTTTCTGTCTCTCCTCCTCTGTATATCCGCCTTTCCAATAAAAATAAATAAATCTTAAAAAAAAAAAATTAAACCAAAGACGATTCACTTCAAGAGCTACGTCATTCATTGCAGTATAATTACATAGGATCTACTACAAGCCAGGCACTCCTCTGGATGCCAATCCTACCCTGCCTGCTATTGTGGAACCACAGTGAAAGGGGATGAGGATGTGAAGGAATGTGACTTATCTTTCTCAATTCTATGTAAGATAATTTTTTGCAAGGCAAGAAAGCATCATACATGTAAACAAGACAAATATAATCAAGAGAATGAGAGCTATAGATCACAGAGTACAAAGTGTTACATATTAAATGGATTACAAGAAGGCTTCCTTCCAGTTGTCAGAAGCAAAACTCTGGAGGGAATGGGACACCAACAAAATATAGGCAGATATGAACAGAAAATGTCCTAGAAGAGAGCTGAAACTGAGATCTTACTCAGAGATACTAGAATATAATGAGGGCAAATAAGGCAGTGAATGTATAAGAGAATGCAGGAGCAATGAAACATGTTGAGGAAGGAGGCAAAGGAGAGGTGGTAGAAGACCATGATGCATCATAAACATTTCATTCCACATTCAGCAGCGACTTAAAAATGATTCAACCAACTGTGAAAAAGGAAAAGTATGCTTGGCAAAGCAATTAGACACTTGTTTGGGGGCACTGCAGCAGTCAGTAATGCCACCATCCCATAACAGCACCAATTTGTCCTAGCTGCTACACTTTGAATTCAATTCCCTGTTAAAACCATAGGAAAAGCAGAATAAGGTTTGGGCCATTGCTATCCACATGGGTGACCCAGAGGAAGCTCCTGGCTTGGTCCAATGCTGGCCCTTGCAGTCATCTGGGTAGTGAACCAGCAAATGGATAATCTATCTCTCTGTAACAATTCTCCCTCTCTCTCTCTCTCTCTCTCTCTCTCTCTCTCTCTAAATAAGAGAGTGTAGGCGGGGGGAAAAATCCTCGTTTCTCACATCAGCAGTACCTGGGTTGGCTTCCCAGCTTGGGCTCTAGATTCCAACTTCCCTTCAGTCTGGACTCTGGGAGGCAGCAGATGATGGATTAAGTAGTTGGGTCCTTACCTACTACCTGGGAGACCTGGACTGAGTTCCCAGCTCCTGGCATTTGCCCAAGCCATTGGGAGCACTTAGAAAAATAAACAAGAAAATGGAGTTCTTTCTCTCTGTGTCTGCCTCTGCCTTTCAAGTAGTTAAGTAGAAAACTGTAAAATTAACTGACAAAACTGGCTTTAACTTGATACAGTATAAGAATGCTACACAGTAAACAAAAACAATTACATGGATAACTGGGCAAGACACATCCCCTGTCTGTATCTGTTCCAACTACAAAATGGCTGTAAGGGGTGTAACGGTCTACTGCATGTAAAACACTCAGCACTTCACAGGGTGTGTGCAGGGTACCTAATAAGCATTAACTCATAATCTACCATTATCATCATTAACTACTAACATGAAGAAAAGGCAAAGATCTTTGTATGGAACATAGAGAACGAGGATTAGAAGGCAACGTATCAGAATCCATTAGATTTGACTCATTTATCAGATTTGTTCTCAATTTTGTAACTTTTTAACAAATGTATTATGAATGGGATGAAGCTCAGAGCACAAGTATAAAAACCAGGGACACTAATGTATGCTGTCAGAATTTGGCTGGAGGTTGGGGTGGAGGTGGTATGTTATCATGGGAAGGAAAAAATAGAGTAGTAACCACAAGAAAACCTGACACTTGTGGTATCCTGGTCAAGCATGGGTTCTCACCCTGGGTCACCACATCTGAGAGCTCGATTTACAAAAACTCAGCTGACTGAATATTTGCAACATGTACACTCTTCTTGACACACCCCAAAATTTTGATATTTAGCTCCTTCTTGGTCTTTTCTCTATTTAGTCTCACACTTGTAGGTATAAGATCTCTTACATCTTTATCTTTTAGGTCCTTTCAGAGCAATTTTACACAAGAACTAATAAAAAATAAAGCTAACAAAAATACCCCCCCCCTTTTTTTTTTTACAAAACTATTAAAGTAAAAAAAGGTGCAGAAAAATGTATGACAAAATATCTTTAAGATCTTTCATACTAATAGTTCCCAAATTCTTTTCTACTCAACAGAATCTCAATGTAGAAGTAATCTTGTAAGTAGGTAAAATCATGTTCTCTCCCCTGCTCAAAAAGTACTCAGTGGCTTATCATCATAATCAAAATTTCACTTCTTGTTACATGACAGACCCACCAGATCTTGTTCTTGGCTCCTTCTGTCAGTTCCTAGCCATTCTCCCAACTAACCTAACTTTACACACTTGACTTTTCCATCTCTCAAGTATTACAAGGCTAGTTCTATCTCATAGTCTTGGCACTGATTCCCCTTCCTGCCCCCGCAATTCTCCTTCCAGATCGCATCATGACTTACTTTCCCTCTCAATTAATTGAGTTGCTCAAATGCCAACTCCTCAAAGAGCAATACACTGATTATCTAGAGTAGCATAAAGCCCCTACCCACATCATTTTCTAGCTTCTCATCACATTTAGTTTTCTTTTGTGGCATGTACCCTACCTAGTATTATAGTATTACTTTTATTTATTTATTATGTCTCCTCTACTGAAATGTTAGTGCAGTCTCTCAGCTACTCCAATGTTAGATTCCCCTGGACCCTACAATGCCATCTATTTTAAAATCCTTGAGACAGCAATACAAATCAGTTGACATACACATACTGGCACTGAAATCCATGGATGCTCAAGCCCTTGTGTGAAATGGTATAGTATTTGCACATAATCTACACATCCTCCTGTATATTTTTAAGTATTATCTTACAATTTTGTCTTTTTAAATTTATCTACTTGAAACATAAAGAAACAGAGAGAGACTGTCCACTGGTTAACTCTGCAATGGCCCAGAACCAGGAATTCAACCTGGTTGTTAGTACCAGTCAACGTGTTACAGGACCAATGTGCAGGAGGAAACAAAGACAGCAATGGGAACTCAGGTGCTCAAAATAGGATGGTAGCATCTCAACCCCTGCACCAAACAGCTGCCCCTTTGTACTTTAGACCATCTCTAGATTATTTGTTTATAATATAATAATATGCAAACAGCTGTCACTAAAATGCTTAGGGAATAATGTATGAGGAAAATTTGCACATGTCAAGTACCCAGGTATTTTCCCCCAAATATTTTCAATCTGCATTTGGTTGAATCTGCAGTTAAGTAACTCACAAACAGAGGGACATACTTTTACATGAATATCCGGACAAAATTTAAAATTGTTATTTATGGATATGCAGATATAATAAGAATAAAAATGTGTGAAATCAATACATTAACAACCTCAGAGTAATAAATACTGGTTGCCTTTGGTGAGCAGGGAAACAAAGGTGAAGGAAAAATGAAAAAGAAAAAAACAGCCATATTTTGAAAAAATAGTTTTCAAGCATACTGGCAAATCATTTATCACAGTAAATAGATACATTATTATCTCCATGTGTTGAAATATTTTCTAACAAAAAAAAGTCACTACTTTTAACAAAAGTAGTATCATGAAATCAGGGTATTTGCTTCTGTTCTTCATGACACGGACAGCAGGAGCAGGTATGAGCACGTCTGTTATGTTCTCTGTAAAAGAGGTGATGGCGACACTGCAGCACAGCAAGTTGTAACAGCCACTGCTTGCAGCAGCAGTGCCAGCTGCTCCACTTCCGACGCATCTCCCTGCTAACATGCCTAGGAAAGCAGCAGATGGCACAAGTGCTTGGGCTCCTGAATCCATGGGAGAGACATGGAATAAGCTTCTGGCTCTGGATTCTGCCTGGCTCGCCCTTGGGGAATAGATCAGCAGATGGAAAACCTATCTCTCCTTCCTTCGACCTATTCCTATAGCTTTCAAATAAAACAAATCTTTTAAAAAGAGAGATGATAGTTACTCAATCACTGAAATATTGAATATTGTGTGTATACGCCACTTACAATGTTAAGAGCTATTCAAATACCATTATAATTCATCAATATTCAAAAGGAAGAACTGTCAAGTCTCAATCCAGCTTTACCCATCACTGTCCTGCCACAATCCAAATCCCTGCACCCATGCCCGGCTGTATCATCCAAGAGAAATCTTGGTCATCTTCCCAAGTGAAGTCTTCAAAACTAAGTATTCATTATTCCATGCACCATACCATACACCAGGATACTGAAAGAATGGTTAGTGATTTTTCTATCAGTTGTACTTTAAAACTGCAATATTTCATATTTTAAATCTGAGTAACTAAGATAAAGGTAATTCCACCATCAGAATTAAGGAATATGAAAAGTTATTTTTAAAAAGAGATGTTTATTTCTTATTTGAAAAGCAGTGCAACAGAGGGATGGGGATTGAGATCTTTTATCCTCTGGTTAACTCCCTAAACGTCAATGAACGTTGGGGATAGGCCAGGTGAAAGCCAGGAGTCAGGAATTTCATCTAGGTCACTTAAGTGTGTTAGAAGAATCCAAATACTTGAACCATCATCTGCTGCCTCCCAGGCACATTACCACAAACCTGGATGGGAATCACAGAAGGGCCAGAACTCAAGCAAGGCACTCAGATACAAGATGCAGGATCCTGAGCAGAGACAGAGACAGTGAAAGATCTTCAAGCCATCAGGTTACTCCCCAGATGGCCAAGGTTGGGCCAGATGGAACTCTAGAGCCAGGAACTCCATCTAGCTCTCCAATGTGCATGGCAGGGATTCAACCACTTGGGCAATTTTCTGCTGCTTTCCATCTGCCACAGCCTTGGCCATTTGGGGCCCAAATAAGGATGCTAGCACTGCAGGCTGAGGATTAGCTTGTTAAGCCACCATGCCACCCTCTTTAATTCTTTAAATGCAGAACAATTCAAACTTTTAAACATGCTAAATGCAATCCTTTAATTCCCCACGGTGCCAGTGATATACCTAAGGTATCCAAGTACTCATTATCTAAGTCCCAACTTATAAAATTACAACAGTATGCAAAAGGCATATATTAGTCGATAGTGAAAGAGATGGGCATATATTTCAAATTTTAAAAAAATGGCCAACAGATGAGAAAAATAAGCACCACATGAGATATCAGACAAATGCAAAAAAGAGCAAAAACAGCAGCCACAGTGAGAAAGAAAGCACTCCATATATTAGTATATATTATTCATGATGATCCAGTACAACTGGAACACTCATATACTGTGAGAAAGAATACAAACGACCTCAGTCCTTTGGAAAAGTATTCGACAGTATTCTTTAACTGCTAAAAACAGATCTCCACGGCCCATCAATTCCATTCCAATATACATGTGCACAATGTCCACCATATTCATAGCAACTTTATAACAGTGTCAAACTGGAACCCATTTATCCATTCACAGTAAACAAATTGTGCTAATAAATTCACAATGCAAAGTTACAGCAACAAAAAAATAAAGACTGTAAAATATGGAATTAATCTCTGAGATAACAATAAAAGAGAGATGAGACAGTATATCATTCCATTCATATAACATTCAAAACCAGATAAAACTAACCTATCCTATGCGAGGCTAGCATGATGCTGAGAGGTGACGAGAAGACTCCTAGGGAGCTAGGAATTTCTTGTTACTTGATCTAGGTGGTGAACACATGTATAAAAGATTACTGAGGTATCCACTTAAGATGTGTGTACATTATTACTTGTATAACTTAAACTATCTCCTAGAAGCAGCGTTGTGGTGTAGCACATTAAGTCACTGCTTGCACATAAGCCTCTTACATGTTGTAGTCTGGCTACTCCTCTGCCCATCTACCTTCCTGATAGCATGCCTGCAAAGGCGATGCAAGATTGCCTACGTACATGGGCCCATCACTTACACGGGGGACAGGATGCAGTTACTAGCTGCTGGCTTCAGATGGCTCAGACCTCACTGTTGCAGTCTCATTTGGGAGGTGAGCCAATGGAGCTCAGATTGATGAATTTTTTCTTTCTCCATCTCACCCTCTCTGATGCTCTTTCAAAAATTACATACATACATTCATATATATATAAATCATTCTTAAACTGTTTATTTTATGTATTTGAAAGGCAGTTACGCCCAAAGTCTTCATTCACTGGTTTCCCTGCTACATGGCTGCAACCCCCAGGGCTGGGCCAGGCAAAAGCCAGGAGCTTCATTTGGGTGTCCCACATGGGTGCAGGGGCCCAAGAACTTGGACCATCACCCACTGCTTTCCAAGGTGCATGAGCAGAGAGTCAGATCACAAGTGATGCAGCTGGAATTTGAACCAGCATCCAAATAGGATGTCAGTATTGCAGGTGGTAGCTTAACTTATTACGCCACAAATGCCAGCCCCAACTAAATTATTTTTCAAATAAAAAAGAAAACAATCTTCTAAAGGCAAGCATTTGGTCTATCAATTAAAATGCCTGTCAGGATGTCCTTTAGGACACCCAGATCCCACATCAGGATTCCTGGCTTCTATCCCGAGCTCCGCCTCCTTACCCTGGTGTACTGCTAACAGACCCGGGAGGCAGCCACCAGGGCACAACAACTGTGCTCCCGTCACCCACATGGGAGACATGGATTCCAGGCTCCAGGCTCTCGGTCTCTCTTAAATAACTAAATTTCCTAAAAACACTTTTAAATCTTTTAAAAATTTATTAGTGACTGCTTATAAAATTAGTCTCCATTTATCAGTATCCCCCCTCACAATGGTTTATGAGACTCCAAATTTTGAAAAATCTACAAGATTTTACTAAATTTATACAAACGATAACAAACACTGGACATGATTCTCACATCAGCATCAGAACCCTTTATTACTCCTGACCTCCTGACCCAGGGAGTGACACGAAGGTCTTCGCTGTACCCACGACCCCATGGGGCGGAGGTGTATGGGATAAGACCCTGTTTGAGTACTCCACCGTTTCCACAGTAAGGTTAGTAATCCATTCTTTGTGGGGAAAATTATTGTCTGCCAAAGGATTAACAGAAATTCTTGGGAAAACTGATATATTCATATCAAATATGCAGAGAAGAAACTCTTAATGCTGTGAATGTCAAAGAACCTCATATAAACTACTAAATCAACCATGAGAAAAATTATGTCTAAATCTAGCCTTACACACTTGTTTCATTCTCCATTCACTAAAACAACGTATGCCTACAACCATAATCTAATATCTTCTCAAATTTTTTGTTCTGTAAAGTTCGACCGTGCTCATCAGTCACTGGGAAGCACTGGCCTAGTTTTTAAGAGGTTTCATTTCAAATCAGATTCTTCCTGAGCCAATTTTCATGAACTCATAAAGACCTAACGGCAGCACAAGCTTTTTTCATAACTCACTTATGACCAACTTTGCAGGAAACCCTCCAGCACACAGTATGGAAAGTGGGATGCACTACTACTGACTGAAGAGACAAAACACTATGGCTAGTCTGGTTAAGAGCACGTGTTTGGAATTACGGCTTTCTTAAATGAACTCAATGATTTCAAGGTTTTCAGCAGTTTCCTTTCTATAAAATCAACTGCCCAAAGCAGTCATACTTGATTTCGATAATAGAATAGTTGGACTAACATTTCTTAAGAACTTGAACACTGACTCACGCCCCAAATGCCTGCAGCAGCCAGGACGAGGCCAACCCATGAGCCCAGAGCCCAATCTGGGGTTCCCACAACAGTGACAGGTCATACCCCAACCATCCCTGCTCCTCCCAGCAGGGCCAGGCCTTGAACCAAGGTGCTCTGATACGAGTCGTAGATACTCCAAGCAGCATCCTAAATGTCACCACCCTGTAGGTTACTTTATTTCAACAATACAAACTCACCTACCTTAACAGACATTATTCTACCACAAACAAAAATAGGCAAATTAAAGTACTATACAATGCATGCTTTTCAGGACTTAAAATCTGTCTTCACAGATTCCTTCCATATTCAAGATCACAGATCTGGAGTTATAACTCTGCACCGGGACTGTTATTCAAAGGTACTAGTATTCAACTTCCAAGTTCTCATGTTGGTGCTTGCCTATTCTTCTCAACAGGTGTCTACGAGCACTTAAAGCAGTAACTAAGAAATGATTTTTTTAAGATTTATTTTATTGGGCCCAGTGCGGCAGCCTAGTGGCTGAAGTCCTTGCCCTGCATGCACCAGGATCCTACATGGGTGCCAGTTCTAATCCTGGCAGCCCCGCTTCCCAGCTCCCTGCTTGTGGCCTCGGAAACCAGTTGAGGACAGAACAAAGCCTTGGAACCCTGCACCCGTGTGGGAGACCCAGAGGAAGCTTTGTTTGTTTGCTTGTTTTTTAATTGGAAAGTCATACACACAGAGAGAAGGAGAGACAGAGAGGAAGATTTTCCATCTGCTGATTCACTTCCCAAGTGGCCACCACTGTCAAGCTGAGCCAATCCAAAGTCAGGAGCCAGGAGCTTCTTCAGGGACTCCCACACAGGCACAGGCTCCCAGGGCTTTGGGCCATCCTCCTCCGCCCTCCCAAGCCACAGGCAGGCAGTTGGATTGGAAGTGGTACAGCTGGGACACAAAACCAGCGCCCACGTGGGATCCTGGCTCATGCATGGCAAGAGACTTTAGCCACTACGCTACAGTGCTGGGCTCTAAGCACTGTGTGGGAGATCCTGAAGAAGCTCCTCGCTCCTGGCTTCGGATTGGCTCAGCTCTGACAGTGGTGTGAGATCTGAGGCTGGGAACAGGCCTGGCTGGGGAGCTAAGGGGACACCCTGGCTTGGTTGTGGGTCCCACTGGTTAGCATGGGGGATGTGGTCTGGTCTAGGTATGGATATAGTCTCCCTTGGCATGGACTGGGTCTGGGGCGTGCAAGACTGGGCTAGACTCTAGCACCCACTGGAGCTCATGAGAACCAGGATGGGTGTAGGATAGGCTGGGCTAGGTCTCTGTCCCTGCTGAGCTATGTGTGAGCTGTGTCTGGGTATGGAACAGACTTGGCTGGGCTGTAGCACCCAACAATAATGAGTAAGGGCTGGTCAGGAAAGGCCACTCTTCCAACGAGGTCAGGAGGTGGACTAAGTAGAGCTGGCCCATGGATCCACTGGTGTGCATGAGATCTGGTATTGCGAGAGGTTCTGATGTAGGAGCTGGGCAACTCCTCTGTTGGGTCATAGTCCCTGCAGGTGAGTGCAAGAATCGAGAAAGGGAGCAGCCCAGACCAGGCCAGGTTATGGTACCCATGGACTTATATTTGGCTCAGGTCTGGGGTAAGCTAGGCTGGGCCAATTCATATCATCCACGGGCAAATCTGAGAGCCGGAATGGTGTGTGGGTCATGCCAGATCAGGCCACAATACCAGTCAGTTCACACTAGGACCAGAACTGGGGGCTGGCCGGGCTAGCTAGGCTGTAATCCCCACCATGTGAGCTGGAACTGGGGCAGGCCGGAATGTGCCAAGCTACAGCACCCACTGGCAAATGCCAAGGTGAGGCAGGCCATACCATAGTGGGCTGCAGCATCCAACCAGAGTGCACACATGAGACCGGGGAGGTGGGGGAGAGTGGGCAAACTCAGTATGGGGGCTGTAGGGAGATCCCCTGCTGGGCTACTATTCCCACTGATGAGCACGGGAGCTGGGATTGGGGACAGATGAGGCCTGGCAGGAATACAATACCTGTAGGCCTGCATGTTAGCTGATTAAGGACAAGCCAGGCTGGGTGGACTGTACCTACTAGTACATGCATAAGTCAGAGGGGGTGAGGGTTGGCTGGGCTTTGCTACAGCATCAGCTAACAGTTGCTGGCATGGGGGGAAATTCTGTCAGGCTAAACTGCAGTACCACCTGGAGAATTTAAGATCCAGAAGTGAGAGTGGACCCAATAGGGTAACAGTGGGCACCTCCCTCTTAGGTTGCTTCTCCAACTGGTGAGAATGAGAACCAGGATTGGGACAGGCATGGGTAGACAGAGAATGGCACCTGCTGGCACATGTGTGGGCTGGACAGTGGGGCTGTTTGAGCTGATCAATGGCACATATAAGAGTTGAATGGGATGCGAGACAAACAGGACCAGTCTACCGTACATACTGGCAACCACAGGAACTGGAGCACAGGACAGGCCTGGTGGGGGTTATTGCATGAAGGCCGAGTGTGCAGTGGGCAGGATCAGGCTGGGCTGCATCTCCTATTAGTTTGTGTAGAAGATGGGGCTGGAGAAAAATGACCCAGCAACTGCAACTGACAGTGTACATGTAAGCTGATTTGGGCGATGGACTGTGCCAGACCCTGTATTGCCACGCACACACAAGAATCAAATCTGGGATCACCTCAGATGAAGTTTCCTTGAGAATCCCCCCAATTGATTTGCTTGACTCAGAACCCTAACCATGCAGGAAATCATAGGTTCCATGGTCTGACCGTGGAGTGCATGTGTCAGCTGAGTCTTCTCAGTGGCTTAGACAGAGCAGTGGACAGCATATCCAGATGTACATGGAGGATATGGCAGTACACTGGAGCCTGCAGACGACACCTGGTACCATAACAGAGGATGGAGGACAGAACAAATTGATCAACTACTCCAGCCAAGAGTTGGCAGTGAATACCTGGGCAAATGGAGAATCTAAGGTGGAGTCTGGAGAGATTTCATCGTGATTGGAGAGGTGACATCAGCAACAATACAGAACTACTGAACTATCAAAACTGCTTGAGCAGGACCCTCAGAGCATGCCCCACTGACCCTTGGATGGTTGGGAGGCTGGGTGTGGCTTCTCCCCTTCCCCCAGATACAGGAAGGAAAAAAGAATGTCAAAATATGGTCTCACCCATTTTCCTAAAGCCCTTGACTCTTTGCACCCTAATCACATATGTAAAAAGTATCAAAAATAAAATTCATACAATTAAAAAAAAAAAAGACCAAAGAAAGGAAATACCAACTTACCACAAACAAGAGTATTCTGGTAATGACCAAAATGGGAGAGAAGATGACAGTGGAGGAATACAAGCAAGCAATGACATGTCCAAAATGTGAAATTAAAGCTTGGGAGAGTAAATATGTGATTTGGAGATCGTACAAACAAAAATGAGAGTCAAATTCTTTACTGTAGATTCCAGATTTGTTTCAAACTTACTGGGTTTCTATCACAGGCCAGGAATACTCCACACTAGGAATTCAGGCTAAAAAAAGACACTATTAGGGGCTGGCATTGAGGTGCAATGGGTTAGCCACCAGTAGTACAGCATATCATAGTGTCAGTTTGGGTTCCAGCTTCACCACTTCTGATGCAACTCCCTACTGGTACACTTGGGAAAGCACAGAAAATGGCCCAAATACTTGGGGCCCTGTAACCTACATGGGTGCCACTGTTCTAGCTGTTGCACACATTTGGCAGTGAGCCAGCAGATAGGAGATTTTCTTCACCTCTCCCTCTGCCACTCCACCTCCAAATAAATCTTAAAAAAAAAAAATAAGACTTAATAGAGAATAAGATACTAAAATCTATATAGTTTTTAAATGTTAATTTTTTTCTGTATTTTCATTCTACTTTGAAGAAACCCGGAATCAGGAACTCGATCCAGATGTCCAGCATGGGAAGCAGGGACCTGAGCACTGGATCCATCCCCTGCTGCCTTCTGGAATGTGCTTTATCAGGAAGCTGGAAGAGCAGGGAGAGCTTAGACTCAAACAAGAAAATGTGGTAGGAGATGAAGGCATCTCAAACAGCATGCTGACCACTGCACCCAGGCCCACTCCTCCTACCGCACTTTAACAAGAGTCCCACATTATGCAGTATGTTCATGAACCAAGGTGTTCAGGATTACCTAGAATAAAAGAGAACTACTTTGCAAATATACATATTAGTAGGCATAAAGTTTTAAAGAACCTTATCCTTACGGTTCTAGTAGTCACCAAATGTCGGTAAGAGCAGATTATCAACATCACTGTTGCACACTCTAAATTCAGTTACACTACTTTGCAAAACTTACAAGTCTCCCCCACAATTGCAGGCAAAAATAAGGAAAACAAAATTAAGTTTGCCCACAGCTCTTACAGATTCAGAAATCCTGTTACTTATGGAAACATCTAAAAGGAAGAAACGATATGATCATATGGGTATCAAAACTATTTTTCTTTAAGATTTATTTATGTATTTGAAAGGCAAAGTTAGAAAGTAACAAAAAGACCGTACATCTGCTGTTTCACTCCTAAATGGCTGTAAAAACTAGACTGGACCAGGCCGAAGCCAAGAGGCAGAAGCTTCATTGTGTCTCCCACATGGAACCTGGGCCATCTTCAGCTGCTTTTCAGGGGACACTGGAGGGAGTCACACCTACACAGGAGCACCGGGCGTTGTCCAGTCTCCCATATTGGATATCAGTGCTGCAAATGGTGGCTTAATCCATCATGCCACAATGCTAGCCCTCAGAATTATTTTTGTATAGAAAAAAACTTGAATCATCACTTTCCACATCTATGACTCCTGATTTCCAAGATATCACAAATTCTCAGGGTGGATTTCAATGCCATTCAGGAGCTGAACTTGTACCCCCGACACTCCTCATGCCCTAATTCTCCTGCCTAATTTTGTGTCCCACATCTACACTCTTGTTCCCAGTTTTTAACCATTCTTTAAGTTTCACCTACTCTTGTAAGTTCCCTAATGAAGCCGAGTCTCATCTACACGCATCATTCAGCCCCTTAACCCTAAACTGTGGAAGACTTTCTACCATTGCTACCTGCCCTCCTGCCAGATGCATCTGCGCAGGCCTGTAGAGGCTTGTAGGCACAGGAACAGACTGGGAGCTGGTCAGTCTTTACAGTGTTCACCCATAAAACCGTCAAGTACACAAACCAAGTCCTTAGAGTACGATGTGCCTTTAGAGCACAAGTTACCCACATACACAACCTACTCCTAATGCCCATGCACTGTGAAGGCATTCTCCAGACACCGTACATCCCAGAGTTCAAGAGCCCTACACTTAGAACACATGACAATAATGACGCCTTTAGTTCCTTTTTAACTCTAATCTTCATTTGTGTAATTTGCACTTCCAACTCCAAGAACATTTTTAGCAGGAAGGAAGCTGGAAGGAAGAAAATCGAGGTGTTTGAATTCTGTAGTATCCCAATTCCTGAGAGCCTAAAACCAGGCTGACCAGCTCTCAAGGCACACAGTCTACTAGACAGGGCAGTTTTTAACACATCATGAAAACAAAACTGAACAAAACAAAACTTGTCTTGAAAGCACCAGCCCTATTCTGAGATCATGAGTAAATCTGTAAAGTATAAGCTTCCTCCAAAGAAGCTGGCTGATGACTGCAGAAACGGGACACGGAGCGTTTTTATTATTACTTTCAGTTTAACAACAACATATATGGAAATTCAAAAGAAAATCCACATAAAATCTCACCACAACAGATAAAACCATTTCCCAATTTCCATACAACACCAGCATGCAAATTACAGGCAAAGACGGGATCTTAAAGCATGGGAAAGCAAAAATTGTTTACAAAATATACTTCAACAACTATCTTCCAAAGATGAATTGCAATTATAGCTCTACACCAACAGAACTCTCCTTTTTAAAAAACATTCTATTTATTTTTATTTGAAAGATAGATATACAGAGAGGAGGAGAGACAGAGAGGAAGATCCTCTGTCTGTTGATTTATTGCCCAAGTAGCTGCAACAGCTGGACCTGCACCGATCCAAAGCCAGGAGCCTGAGGCCTCCCCCTGGTCTCCCATGCAAAGGCAGGGTCCTAGGGGGCTTTGGACCATCCTCCATTGCTTTCCCAGCCCACAAGCAGAGAGCTGGAAGGGAAGCAGGGCTTCTGGGATTAGAACTGTCGCCCATACAGAATCCCAGCACGAGCAAGGAAAGGACTTTAGCTACTAGGTTACCTCACAGGACTCCCACAGAACTCTCTTAATAAGAAACTCCTTCCTCTAAAATATTATCTTAACCAAATTAGGAGACAGTAAAAGCAGGAACAAAGTTACCAAAAGCATGACTCTACAAGAACTGAACAAAAACCTCCCCCCTCAGCTTCCCAAGGTTAAAAAAAAAGTTAAAAAAAAAAACTAAATTTAGCCCAGAACTGGTTATTTATGAAAAACCCAAGAATGCTATGATTACGCCATCTTACCAAACTGTGAAATAATAAAAGCAATGCGAATATGAAGGTGACCTACGAGACTGAAAGATCAGCTGGTCCAAACAATCTAGATTTTTTTTTTTTTGAAAGATTTACTTGTGGAATAACTGGCAGGAGGGCAGGCAGGGGTGAGCGGGTGCAGAGAGAGAGAGGAGCTCCAACTCTGGTTTGCTCTCCCAAACGGCCATAACAGACAGGACTGTGCCAGGCTCAGGTCAGCAGCTCCATCCTGGCCTCCCACAAGGGTTGCAGGGCCCGAGCACAGAGCCATCTTCCGCTGCCTTCCCAGGCACAGACAGGAAAGTGGACAGGAACCAGAACGCAGGACTCAACTCAGCACCCTGAATATGGAATGCCAACATCACAAGCAGTGGTTTAACCCAATGACCACAACACAAACCCTAAAAATCTAGTTTTTAATAATTTTTTTCTCAGGTTCTAAACCTTAATCTTCCATTTAGTGAACACAGCCCTCAGATTCAGAGCCTAATTATAGGTTGAAAAGTGTGGCTTCAGGAATAAGATGAATATTCCGCTTTTAACTCCAGAAGAGATAAAGGAAATGGGTTGGGGCAATGTCAGACCTAGCGGTTAGGAGTACCTGGCTTTGACACCGCATCCTAGCTTCCTGCTAACACAGACAGAACCTGGAGGACAGGGCCACAGCCCAAGTGCTTGGGCTCCTGCCACTCAGGTGGGAGACCAGGACTGAGTTCCTGGCTCCCAACCTCAGCTGAGTCTGCCCACTGCAGGCATCTGGGGAATGAACACACAGACAGGACAGATTTTTCTTTTTCCTTGTCAAACACAACTTTAAAGAAAAAATAAAGCAGGGAGGAGGGTCAGGGTATTAGCTCAACTGGCTAACCCTCTACCACCAAGCACAAGCATCCCACTTAGGTGCCAGTTCCTGTCCCAGTTGCTCCACTTCCCATCCAGCTCCCTGCTTACTTACGGCCTGGGAAAGCAGTGGAGGACGGCTCAGAGCATTGGGACCTTGCACCTGCATGGGAGACCGGGAAGAAATGCCCGGCTCCTAGTTTTGGATCAGTTCAGCTTTGGCTGTTGCAGCCATTTGGGAGTGAAGTGGTCAATGGAAGATCCTTGTCTCTCCTCTCTGTGGATCTGCCTTTCAAATAAAAGTAATTAATTTCTTAAAAGAGAAAAAGAAGAAAAAACAGACATAGGTCAACTTGTGAGAGTTCCTCATCTTCTCGGCGGGGAAGCTGTATCTGTGCGTTGCGTCTCCGTGGGCGCCACCTTCCCAGATACGCTCGGGAACATCCACGGGCGGAGATACCCACTCCTCACGCTGCCGCTGCGCTGACCAGCACTCTTCTCCCACGCCTCCGACCTCGTGCACACTAGCAAGCCACGGGATGAAGGTGTCCTAACAGCTGAAGAACTAAGCTGTTCGGTTTCTTTATGTGTCAAAAGTATGTGTGCATGCACACAAACACACAAACACAAGCCCTCCAGAATTAAAAAAAATACAATAACCCAGAGAAGCCTGATAAACCACAGAGTAAAGGTGCTCTAAGGAGCACACTCACTGTAGCTCCAACATTCCCCCACATGGGGTGCGCGTTACCAACATATCTAGTCATAAGAAACACAGACAAGCCAAACATAGAAAGTTTTTTGTTTGTTTGTTTTTTAAATTCAAAGCTTTCTCAAACTGGAGCTGAGGTAGTATAGCAGGCTAAACTGCTACTTGTGATAACTGAGGTAACAGCGGAGTCTCAGCCACTTGACTTGTGATCAAGCTTCCTGCCAGCTCCCTGGGACAGCAGCAAAGGACAGGTCAAGTGCAGGCCTCCCAGCACCCATACGGGAGACCCAGATGGAGTTCCTGGCTCCTGTTCCCAGCAGTTAAGGCTTTTAAGGAGTAAACTAGCAGATAACAGCTACCTCTCCCTTACTTTCACATAAATAAAAAGGAACATTTTTTTAAACATTTACTTAAAAAATTTTTTTAAGGTTTTATTTATTTTTATTGGAAAGTCAGATATACAGAGAATGAGAGACAGAGAATTGATTCACTGCCCAAGCAGCCACAACAGCCGGAGCTGCGCTGATCCAAAGCCAGGAGCCCAGAGCCTCCCCCTGATATCCCACGCAAAGGCAAGGTCCCAGGGCTCTGGGCCTTCCTCCACTGCTTTCCCAGGCCAAAAGCAAAGAGCTGGATGGGAAGCAGAGCCACTGGGACACGAACTGGAGTCCATATGGGATCCTGGCACATGAAAGACAAGGACAACAGTCAGTAGGCTACTGCACTGGGCTCAGAACTTTTTTTTTTTAGAGCTCTTGAAACTACTGGTAATATTAACAGTTATGTAAACACACAATCAAAAAATTTATGTGAAACAGATTTTTACATGGTATTTCAATTTAAGTTACCAAAAATTAAACTGTTTCCTGATCATTGCCTAGTCTTCCAAAACACTAGTCTTTGATTTGACCAAGTTACAAATCTGTTTCCAGTTGTGAGGGAAAACACACTGCCTCTGTTTAACGCAAAAGACAAAAAAGATCATCCCTGCAAATCATAATGTTTGGGTTCATGATGAAAACAGGAAACAGACAGGCTGCCCAGGTCTAATTACAGTTATAGTCTAATGTGCCATCAGGTTCAGCCAAGCATTAAAACTTGGGGAAGACAGGAGGCACAATTCACTTGCCTGTACCTTGTTACAGAATGCAACTTTTAATAACACTCCCAGCAACAAGTTACATAACCAACAGTAAACAAGGATCTGATTTAAACCTCATTAGTAATAACATTTTGCCACTGTTTCTCACTTAAATTAATAGCTGACTTTGCCAGCAGGGAAAGAAACACAGGATTTATCAATCCAACCATTTTTATGGTGTCGATCACAAAGACCCAAACAGGGTACTACGAGAGCAGAAAAGAACCCCAGAAAGCACTTTGTGAGGTTTTCATCCAGTGCGCTACTCTCTTCCACCTTGCCCCAGACTTCATCCTATAGGTGCATTTGAAACTAACCTACTCGGTGCTGCCTATTGCAGGTACTGTTCAAGAAGGAATGGATGCAAAAGAAAGCTATGGGGGAAGCTGATGGAGTAGAGTAGTTATATAAAAGAAACTGACCTGGCTGGCAACAATGTTACAGGGAGAACATGCAATTACACACAAAAACTAAGTTTTGACAACCTAAACAATGTTACAACATTTATGAAAACTAAATTTTGTTAAGTTGCCTCTTTCAAGTTGATTGATACTTTTTAATTTGGTGCACCTTAGAGGAAGAAAAAACAGTTACAGAAAAGGTAACTTCTTACTTTGGGATCTGGGACACATTTCCTAATGACATCGAGATCAAAGTATTCAACTGTCATCTGGACTATTATTTCCCCAACTAACACCACCACCTTCACATGTTTAGAAACAGTTTAACGGGGCTATCTTCCAACTTAAAAACTAAAAAAAGTTCATTCACTGTGGGCACTTCACGTCCCCGAAGAAAATTCAAAGGTTCCGATTTTTTAAAAGAATCTTCATCAAGGAGCCAAAGACCCCTTACCTTGGCTAGGCAGAGGAGGGCTCACCATCGCCTCCAGCAGCCCTGACCCAGGGGCTGGATAAGGACACCTCGGGCAGTGCCAGGTAACAAGGCATAATGTGACAATCCCAACCAGACTTCAAAACTTTTTCCACAGAAAAGATAAGGTCAACAAGATACATTTAGCACCACACCCAGTCAAAGGCACACGCAGCGGCTGTGCTCCCCCCTCCCCCCACTGCGCCCCACCCCGGACCTCCAGCTGGTCAGGAAACACTGTCTCTCACAATGAGATAACCCGGCTAGGCTCAGGGTGTTCGGGCATTCCGCACCTCCAGGCCCGAAGAAAAACGACCACTCTCCAGTGCCACCCAAGCCAGAACTGGAACTCTGTTAGGAAACGGGCATACGTCCAAAACACCCCGACTATCCTCGCCCCAGTTCCTATTCCACTTTTTTCTGCCCCCCCGCCGCCCTCTCGCACGGAGACTCTGTTTTGACTACTGAGCATGCTCCGACTTAAGACAGGCGCCACTTGGAGTTTTCAAAGCTTAAGCTCCAAACTCCACGTAATAACAGCGGCTGGAAGGGGGGAGGGGGACGGGGGGCCTGGAGCCCAGCTCCGAGTAGGGATGCCCAAGTTGGGGGTGCGGAGTTGGGGCGGGGGAGGCCAAGGTAAAATGAATCCCCCACCCCCGCTGCGGCGCTCCCCTTCCAGCCTTGCAGGGGCTTCCGGGAAGCCCAAAGGATCTCCGCAGTGTGGGTGGGGGAGGAAAAAAAAAAACTTACAGGGCAAGTGGCGGAAACCGGGGCTAACGACCAGCTGCGCGCAGTAGCAGGTCCCAAGTGCCCGGAGTGTAATTCCCACCGATAAGCACGGATCCTTATCTCGCCAACACAAAGCGACGGCCGCTCGGACTCGTCCAGCCGGGGGGACGGCTGTCGGGCGGCAGCCCTTTCGGGCCGGGAGCGAGGCGAGTGCTTCGAGAACACGGCGCCCCAGCAGCTGACGGCCCTGCGCCCCGCCACAAACCGGGCTCCCCCTCCACACACACACACACGCACGCGCGCGACGGGGCCCCTCCGTCTCCATCGGCGGGCGCGGCGGGCCGGAACGTGTGCCAGCGCCAGCCCCTCGTCTCCCAGCCGCCCGGGCCCGCGGGCGAGGCCTCCGTCGCGACCGCCAGGACCGCAACAGGCCCGGCTTCGGCCTACCCTCCCGTCCCGCAGGCCCCGGGCCGTTTCCGCTCCGCACGCCCCCGCCGGCCCACCCCGCGACCGCGCTCGCCCCCGCGCCCCGGGGCCCGCCACGCTCACTCACGCACTCACCCGCAGAGCTGGGCGCGCTTCCACTCGCTGCAACTTTATTAGCAGCCCGGTCCCGGGACACGCGTACGGCGTCCGCTCGCCCAGGACCCGGATGAGGGAGGGAGGGAGCGAGGGAAGGAGCCTGGGAGGACACCCCGCTTGGATCGGCGCATGCGCGCTGAGGCCCGAGTGACCGCGGCTGGACCGAGGGCGGGCCCGCAGCGCCGGCGGCGGCCGGAGGAAGCCTCGCGCTGGGCCGCGCGCCAGCCAAGCCCGGTTTCCGAGCAGCCCAGGCTTCTCGGGCCTGGAAGCGGGAGTCTGCCACAGTTGGCAGCCGGGGCTTCACATTGTCAAGAAAGGACGGCTTGGATAGAAACATAAAATGCGAAAACATCTTTCGAGGCGCCATTGGCCCCTTTTGAGATATCCGTTCATGCATAAATCTGAACGAAGAGAATTGTCTCTGCTAAGGTACACGTTTCTGACCCCTTACATCTGAAGCCCTGCCCAATGGAGACGCAGATATGGGCGGCAGCGGAAGATGGCCCCAGGATGCGGGCACCTGTGGAACCAGGGTCAAGGTCTTTAATAAAGAATAACACACAAATCAAAATTAGAGTCATTTTGGAAATCTGTCTCTCACATCCTAATGCAATAAGGAGTCCAGGGGAATTCTACCTTCAAAACCGAGTTCCGTCTGACCCTTTCTTTTCACCTCAGCTGCCACCTACGCGGCAGGGTGCAAGGTTCATCTCATTCGACACACAAAAGGCCGCCTGTGCTCCAGGCTGCAGCCATCTGAACACGTGCTGAGGAAGTCTAGCATTAGGGTATAGCTGTCAGAGGTATATAGCATTAGGGTATAGCTGTGACAGAGGTCTGACAAGGAAGGACAGGGTGGGGAGCCAGGGAGGGCTTGCTCCCACCTGAGGGCACAGCTGTCCCCCCACCAGCTGCCACCATGGGCAAATAATGGAAGAAGGGCCCTGTGTTAGCTAATCATTTGATTTTTTTTTTTTGTCAATTAAAGCAGAAAGTTTGTATTTTTATGGAAAAAGTTCAGTATTTTTAGAAAGATTTTAGGGGCCAGTGTTATAGGTAGCGGTTAACCCTCTGCCTGCAGTGGAGTATGGTCAGAATAAGTCATAACTAGTAATAAGGAAAATGACCCTAATGTTTATACCTTAAGTACTAAGAGTATTTGAAAATATTAATATGCAGGCTGGCACAATGGCTCAGTTGGCTAATCCTCCCATTTGGCGCTGGGATCCCATTTTGGGTGTCAGTTCGTGTCCCAGCTGCTCCACTTCCATGATATGTGGCCTGGGAAAGCAGTAGAGGATGGCCCAAGTCCTTGGATCCCTGCATCTGCATGGGAAACCCAGGAAAAGCGCCTGGCTCCTGGCTTCAGATGGGTTTAGCTCCAGCTGTTGTGGCCATCTGGGAAATGAACTAGCAGATGGAAGACCCCTCTCTATATCTCTTTACCTTTCAAACAGAAATAAATCTTAAAAGGTTCTCAAAATATTTTATTTATCTGAGTGACAGAAAGAGGGGTAGACTCACTCTCCATGTCTCTCCCGCTCTCCATGTCTCTCCCGCTCTCCATGTCTCTCCCGCTCTCCATGTCTCTCCTGCTCTCCATGTCTCTCCCACTCTCTATGTCTCTCTCTCCCCTTTTCTTCCTCTCTGCTCCTCCCCGCCCATCCCCCTTAAGTCCAGAGGCCAGCTCTATACAAGCAAACAGAACACATTTGTGTTTTTGATTTAGTACGCAGCCATCAGTCTGCCATCTCAGGTCTACATTTTGAGCTTCTTTACTGCACTATAAACCCCCGAAAGTCGTCTGTGTGCTTTAACTCTTTGTCACGCTCACTGTTATTTGTTGTTAATTCAGAAGCTCTGAGTCCTTGGGAGGCACTTATTTCTGGAGCCTGCATGAGTTTACAACTCCCAGAAGTGCCTATAACCCTGCCTTGGAGGGTGACTTTAAAAAAAAAAAAAAAACAATTCAGAGCTGATGCTTGCAGGACGTTTTGTTAAACCTTACAGCACACAGTAATTTGGTTTCAACATTTTGTCCCCTAAAACCACTCCTGACTTCATACTACCAGTAAAAATCCTTCCCACGATAATTTGCTATCTTGCAGTCATTGCACATAGGTAAGAACATAGTATGACTGTAGGGTTCCTTTTCAGAATTCTCATGCCAGCAGTTTTGCTGACTGTACTGTGTGTCTCCATGCTGATTGGATCCACCAACAACTCCAGCCTCTGCCAGATGCTGTGTGGCTTCAGCATAGGTCAACCTATGGCGGAGATTACACAGAAGGGACGAAGGGAGATTTTAGCAGTACAGCAGAAACCTGCAAAGGACTTCAAACGGCTGTAAATGAGAAGGATCACTAATATATAGTAAAAACAAAACAAAACGGGCCTGGCACGATGGCGCAGTGGTTAAGGTCCTTGCCTTGCACGCCCGGGATCCCATATGGGCGCTCGTTCTAATCCTGGCAGCTCCACTTCCCTTCCAACTCCCTGCTTGTGGCCTGGGGAAGCAGTCGAGGACGGCTCAAAGCTTTGGGACCCTGCATCCACATGGGAGACCCGGAAGAAGTTCCTGGTTCCCAGCTTCGGATCAGCGCAGTACCTTACCAGCCGTTGCAGCTGCCTGGGGAGTGAATCATCGAAGGGAAGATCTTCCTCTGTGTCTCTCCTCTCTGTATATCTGCCTTTCCAATAAAAGTAAAAATAAATCTTTAAAACAAAACAAAACGGTAAAGCAGCAAGAAAATGGGCTATCAGAGCCTAGGAACAGAGCAAAGGGATCTCCGTTTTGAGCTATCTAATAAGATCTATGAACACAACGCTGACCAGGACAATCTGAACAGACCTAGCTAGACAGACTGCTTCTCAGTTGTACCATTTGTCTGATTAATATCAGATCAAAGCAGCTGCAACACTCAGTTTTACTTCACTTGTAGTGAAGTCTGTTTCTAAATCAAGAAGGGCAGTGGTTTTCATCCATGGATAATTGTATACTTAGGAAACCCTTCAAAATTTTACCTATTTTCATTTTGTTTGAAAAAGGGAGCTCTATCTACTGGCTTACTCTCCAAATGCCTACAAGACAGACAAGGCTGGGCCAAGTCAGAGTCAGGAACCAGAACTCAATCCAGCTCTCCTGCTTAGTTGGCACTTGAGCCATCAGTGGTTGCCTCCCAGGGTGTGCGTTAACAGGGAGCTGCACTGGAAGCAGAGCAGCCAGGACTACAGCCAGGCCCATCAAGAGGTACCTTATCTGCTGCGCCACCTCACCACCCCCAGGAAACCCGTGACAGTGCTCGAGACATTCTGTGTTGTCACAAGCAGGAGCTAGGTCTCCTGGAGTCCAGGGGAAGAGGTCAGGGCTGGTGCTCAACACCCTAAGATGCACAAACCAGCCTCTTGTAAGAAGTATCTGGCTCAACACATCAACAGCGCTGAGGTTAAGAAATCTGACTTAGGGCCCGGCGCAGTGGCGCAAGTAGTTAAAGGTCCTCGCCTTGCACGCCCAGGATCCCATATGGGCGCCGGTTCTAATCCCGGCAGCCCCGCTTCCCTTCCAGCTCCCTGCCTGTGGCCTGGGAAAGCAGTCCAGGACAGCCCAAAGCTTTGGGACCCTGCACCCGCGTGGGAGACCCGGAAGAGGCTCCTGGCTTCGGATCGGCATAGTATCGGCCCGTTGCGCTCACTTGGGGAGTGATTCATCGGACGGAAGATCTTCCTCTCTGTCTCTCCTCTCTGTATATCCGCCTTTCCAATGAAAAAATAATAAAAATAAATCTTTAAAAAAAAAAAAGAAATCTGACTTAAACCCTAGAGAGGATTTTCCTTAGTTAACATGGAAAAGAAATCAGCCTTTCCCTAATGTCTTCAGTAGTTGTTGAAAATATTCATTTAGCACGGGGAAGTAGCCCAAATGTTTTGCCTTGGACCTACTCCGATTTTGAATTTTCCAGATCTAACATGGCGTGGACTTTCAGGAAAAGCAGAACAATAGATAAAATATGAAGAATTGGGACAATCAACAAAGTCCATGGTTTCAAATCTTTTTAAATGTACAGGAGCTGGGGCTGATTGGCCGAGGTTTGCATATGCCAATTCTGAACTTGCTATGGCTGAGAAGGCTCTCCCTAATGAGCTACTTCTCACCCTGCAGGACAGGAAGAAAACAACAATGTTCAGGAGTCACTCCACAGAGAAGCATCAGCAAGTGATCGCCCACGGAGAGCTATGAAGGGTCCTGTGAGCCACTTCAGAGACTTCCTGCTTCAGAAAGGAAACAGAGGAAGAACCATCTACCATAGCACTCCTCCCAGGCAACATCCTCAGAGACTCAAGCTCTCATTCAAGGTTCTGCATTTGCTCTTCAGTTGGCAATGAACCCCATGGTCCCTGGTCATTAATGCTGACAACCACGCAGGAGCCAGGACCCAAGAGTATCCAGACGAGGAAAGAGTACTTCCAAGCATAGGATGTACAAAGACACACCTCACAATCCGGAGAGAACAAAATCGTCCTGTTCTAATTGATTGGAAGCACCTTCCCACTAGTTTTAACAGAGAAGAGCCATACGCAACAGCAACGTGATCCAGCATTTGCAAGGATGGTTTTCCTAGTAAAATGTTGGTGTTCCAGCGGGAAATACCGCCTTGAGAATGCACAGACCGTTTACATGTCAGAAGTTGATGTGAATGTGGTGAAAATGTTAAAAAAGAAGCAGCTGCCTGAACTCAAAGCCCAGGAATCTGGCAGCCACAGACTCCTAGAAGCTTCAGGGATGAAGATCAGAGACTCTCTAAGCTGCCGGAATGAACACGCAAGTTTTTTTGTGTGTATACCTACGCACACATTTTCGGCAGACAAAGCCTACAGCTTTCATCAGCTCTCAGAAGGCTTCCGGACCTCTGTATGCTTACACATGCTTCGGAAGGTGGCTTACTTCACACATGGTGGAACTGTAACATGTCCATTTTAGGTTATCTTTTCTTCTCTCTTTCTTTTTTTTTTAAAGAGAAACCTAATTAGGAGACTCTCTCCAGGGAAGGCAGCTTGAGTAAAACATAGGAACCAGGTTTGCCTGTCTCCAGCCATCTGCTACATTAAACAAGGCCTCCCATGGCTGGATTCCAAAACACAAAATTAAAAGGGTTGCTTGCACCCAGAATCATAAAACAAAGAGGCTTTCTAAAGTAGGGCTTGGAGCAAACACTCCCTTCCTCCTGACTCAAACAGCATCTGTTTCTCCTGACAGCAATCACCCCCGTACTTGACTACCCTGCATGGTTCTGCAGGCTCAGTTTTCATCCTCAGAGACACTGTCTCAGATGAGCCAAACCACATGTGTGACCCACCACAAATCCAGAGCAGCAGGTGAAAATCTGGGCGTGCTATGAAGTCAGAGAAAGAACTGGACAGAAACCTCCCATGCTCTAGGAAGCCCTGTAACTAATCTTTGTCATGAGAACTCTGAAGCCAGACTGTTCAGCGCGAACATGGACAATCCTCCCTTATTGTGTGACTGCCTCTCTGACTACCTTAGCCACGCTGGACCCCAATCTCCAGATGCATAAAATGGGGGTAACAATAGACTCTACTATGATCACGAGGATTTAATACATAGAGTCTTACAAGGTGCTTTGGATAGCATGTGGCCCATGTTAAGGATTTATTTTAAAAACACATATTTTCTTCTGAATTACAGCAATCCCTATAATGCTTAGCAAATTCATTTTTATATATAACATGTATATTCATTATATAGGATGTTAAAACTGTTCTTTTTACTTAGATAGGACATCTCATTCATTCCCAGCTGTTAGAATTTCAAGTTTCTGTGTCCATTTTGGACTTGACTAATGAACTCCAGACCCTTAAATTCAGCAACCCTGTTAGCCTCTCTGCTGGAGAGTAGTATTTGTAGATTTTCTGTTCCATGCCTTTCAATACTTTCTCCTCTATCCTTATTAATACCATTCCCTTACTATCTCAGACACAGAACCCAACCCCAGAGATGTATGCATGACCTAGAGGGATTATAGTATTACAGTTCAGTTACATAGGCCAGTCATTGGCTCAAAGATGAACACACAACCTTAGCAAGAGAACATGTATCACTCCTTAGGCTGAGGCATGAATGCTGAGAGAGAAAATTCATCTTTCTTTTTTATTGTCATTGCTAACCTAAGGGTAACTGTGAGGCTGCCAGGGAGAGAATTTCCTTGGAAATGACACCAGAAGAGGGGAACAGAACTCTGAAACAGAAGCAAAAACTAATCCCTGATCAAAATCATTCTAGTCCCTGGATCCAGCTGTACCAGCACTCAAAGCTCTACCCTAGACTTTGCAATTGCATTAACCAGCCCATTCAGATTTTCCTCAAGTGTTATGCTTCTACTACTGGTAACCATTGGCAGTCTCCCTGCATGTAGCAGGTGTAAATCTGAAGTCCTGGTACTTGACATCCTCTCTGCCCAAGCTGCTCCTATTCCAGTCTTTCCCTTCTCAAACTGCAATTCTACTCATGTAGTTGCTCCAATCATGCCTTGCAGTGCTGTTGATAGATCAGATGGCAGCTCTTAAATCTTCATCCCCCACCCCTCATGTGGGATTACACACCCATGCTACATGGCAAGGTCTTTCACGAGAGGAGGTGCAATACAATTGACCTTGATGACAGCCAATTGACTTCATAGGAACACAATCTTTACATGCATTTGATAGTTCAGCTTTGTCTTTTTGTTTTTGGCACCTACCAGGAGAAGAACAGATTCCAGTTAGGCGCTGGTTCAAAAAAGATGAAGATACAGGTAGGAAAGCTCATCTCAATGCTCAGCCTGTAGTCAGCCCAACAGGTCCATGGCCTGAAGCCCCATGGCCCAAGCTGATCCACAGAACCAGGGGTGAGAGAAGTCAGTGTTTGCTCTGGGCATCTTGCTTATGCAACAACAGGCAACTGAAAGCATTTTCATTGAACCCTGCCTCTCATCCATATTTGCTTACTTGTGAACTCCGCTTGTTGATAAGGCGAAAAATACTGCGTGAACACCTTCATGGATCAAGTGTATTCGGAGCATCAGGGATAATACGACAAACAGCAAAGACAAAAACCTAAGACATAATAAACAGACAATTTTAAAAAGCATGAAAATGAGTAAAATTCAGTCTGTTTCATGGTAATGAGCACTTGAGAGAAAAATAAATCCGTGAACAGGGCTGCAGGGGGTGGAGTGCTCCTCGACGGGGGGGGGGGGGGGGGGGGGGGGGAAAGATGAGTGACAGCTGCTGTTTAGATGAGGTAGCACAGCTCTGGCAGGAGTGCCCACCCACTTCCTATCCAGCCTTAAGTCTTAGCAATTGCACCCCTAAAGTGTGTCTCAATGCTGGTGTCTCCCCACATTTCCTACCCCCACATAGTCAAGGTCAGGTTTTCTTCCGGGTCACTGTCATCTCTCACCAGCATTCTTATCTGCTCCCATTCAACATCCTCCCACCCCCTCTCCTTTATGTACCACCAGCTATTCCATATTGAAAATGCAAATAAGGTTATGTCCTCTCTCAGTTCAAGCTCTTCAAGTTCTTCCCACTGCGTTTAAGACAGAATTGCATAGCCCAGCCTGTGCCTTCCTTACACTGTTTTCCCTTTCCTCATATGCCACAAGCCCTTCCTCATATTAAGATCCTTGTATAGCTGGTTCCCTCCTTTGTTCTCTCTTTCTACCTTGGAAACTTTTGGAATAGTTTGCCTACCACCTTTGACCTGTCTCACTCCTACTCATCAACCTTGGGTCTCAGCGTAAACACCCCATTCCCACAAAGGCCTTCCCTGGCTACATCCTCTCCTCACCCCTCCCCCTCATCCAGGGTCCTCCCTGCCCCCACCCCCTCCCAACTCCATTATATACTTGCAAAGCATCCAGCTCTTTCTCTGCTGGGGCTCACTTCTCACATGTCATGACTTGATCAAAGTCTATTTTCCCCATTGTAATTAAGTTCATCTTCATAGCTGAATCCTCAGCACTTAGATCAAGGACCAGCATGCTACAGGCACTTACAACAACAACAACCAAATCATAGAGTTTTCTCCTTCAATCTTGGTCTTAAATTTGCTCTTAGTTACAATCATACTGTTCCCATTCTTTTGAAATTTCCTAATCCAATGTTAACATGTAACAGAGCATGGCTCCCCCAATCTCCCAAACAGAAACCCAGCCCTTAGATTTAGCTTTCATTCGTTCGTTCACTTATTCACTAAATAGGAATGCATTTTCACAAAATCCACTGCGTGCTTGGTGCTGTGTCAAGTGCAAGGAAGACAAAGGTGAGTGACTCCTTCCTTGCCAGCACCCAGTCTCCTGGGTGGTGATGTGTTGTGTGGTTGCCTTCATTTTCAAGGTAAGATCACGGGAAACAATGTCTCAAGCAGAGCTGCATCTCACTAGACTACATTCTCTGTAGTCTTATTGTTTGCATAGATTTTCTAAAATAGTTTTATGATTTTCATAAAAATGATACATTTATGCTGAAAATTCAGATTACAGGAAAAAAAAAAGGGAAAAATGACTTGAAATCCTGTGAATCAGAAATGAAGCTGACTGTGACATCTTTCCTGATACCTTCAGGAGTATGCGCCTGCTGTAACAGCTCATATTGATCGAGCACTCAGTGGTTGTAAAGCACAATGTGCCTTGTATATTTTATGAACTGCCAGTTACCAGAGAATGGAGTCACTGCTAGGAGCATTATCATCTTCTTATCTATAAGCGCAGAAACATAGGCACACATCATAAAGGAATAGACTCTGGCAAATGCCCAAATTACTACAGCCTGTACAAATTCACAGTTCCCCAGAGTGTCTCTACCCTTGGATGGTGTCAGTTATTTATTTGAGAGACAGCGAAAAAAAGAGAAGTCCTATATTTTGGTTCCAGGATCCACAAGCTCCATCCAGACCATCTACCTGGGTGCCAAGAGGCCAACCCCCTGAGCTATCACGGCTGTATTCCGGAGTCTGCATCAGCAGGAAGCTGAAACTGGGAGCCAGAGCTGGAAATGAACTCAGAGACTCTGATGGGTGACAGCAACATCCTAACTAGCATCATCCTAATAACTGGGCCAACTTCCCCACTGTGCCACCACCACCACCAAAGTGTCTATTAAGAGCAAGTGTTGGAAGAATACTTTGCTAAGCATGGGAGGATAACAGAACTCACTTGAAATATTTTGTACAACTGGCCTGTTCTACATGTTGCAGTGTGGAATATCTTGTATCTTTTGCTTTCTATGCTCTCCTCTCCCCCATCATTCACTGGTCTCTTCTAATCCCACTGCTCTCAGCTCCCCACTGACCCTCACATTTCTATCAAGACATCTTTGTTTATAAGGTAAACTCTGGAGGGAATGTCTCTTCCCACAGCTGCTCCATCTTTCCTTCCCAGGCTACTTTTATTCCTCCTGTCTTCCTTCATGGAGCTTGCTGGCCTGCAAGAATCTTTCCTGGGTGTTTGGAATTCTGGCAGGAGCATAAGAAGGAAGAGGAGTGGGTGCAAGGCAGAGATGACAACAGGTGAGGTTTACATTTTACAGAGAAGAAAACAGGAGGACAGAGAAGTGAATTAGCAGAGTTCACGTAGACAAGGAACCAGAATCTAAATCCAGCTGACCTGAACTGTCAAACTCCTGCTCTAGCCACCACTCAGCACTGCCTGCTTGCTCGATTTACTCTAAGACACAGAATTGTTGCAGACATTTACACCCCAACAAATAATTCTTACAAATCTCATGATGATAAATTTCAGGGAACAACAACACCCCACAAACTGAGCTTGGAACGCAGCAAGTTACCAAGTAAGGAAATCAATAAATGTGTCAGTGCACACAATTGCAATTTCTTCACCCAAACTGGTGCCGCAGAGTGATGACGAAGTCACACAGAGCGGGCAGGCCATAAAACGGTGTATTTATTCACACAGCCAGGTAAGGGCCCTGAGCAAGCTCAAAGGGCCCTAACTGAATGGAGTTAGTGTTCCAACGTGTTTATCTTGAAGGGTAGTGAAACCTATTCATTCTATTTGTGGAATGACTAACGCTTCTGTGAATGCATCATTTACAATATGGGGGCATTGCTAATGTGCCGCATTAGAGGCAATTTGGACTGATGAATCAAATCAGTTAAGCTCCTCTAAGTCAACTCTGGTGACCCGAGTCACACCGTGTAATGTTTCCATGGGAGAAAAGAACACGCTAAGCAGTTCAGGCTGTTGATCTCATCTGTGTGGCTCTCACATACCTGCTCGTGGCAGAGCACTGCTGTGCTGCATTAGCACATAAACTGAAGTTCAAACATTTCAAAACCAAGGCAAGAAATCCACAGAGACCCCTGCCCAGAGTTTGCCATTAGTGGAACTGAAGGAGCCCCCTGCCAGGCCATTTTGCCCAAAATGAGAATTTGCACAACACTGGTGTTTCAGTGTGGTCCCAACTGTCATGGCCTCAAGGTCAGAGCAATAGTCGAGGAGAGAAGATTGTTTCTCAAATAAGATAACATGTTTATTTTACTTGCTGCTGTTTGCTGCAGGAGACTCCATTCTGTGCTAGGAGTAAGGAAATTCAGAAATAAGGGAAGCAATGAGTAAGCATCACCACTCTCTCCTTGAACCTCCCTCTTCACCCCTTGCTCCGGTCAGATCTCTGATCTCTGGTGTGGTTGCAACTTCCTTTCTGACTCATTTATTCATTCAACAAACTTTGAATGATTGTGAGATACCAGGCACTGGGCCAGACACGGAATGGCTTTGAGAACAAAAGCACACAAGGGTGCTACTCTTCGGGAATGCAATCAAGCCAGGGAAGCAAAAGCAAATTGCTTGCTGTTTAGTCTGCCTGAGATGATGCCCCAATACCACCTTCACCATCAGCACTGGCTGAGCTCATGTTTTTAAACTGCAAATTTTGTCCCTCCTTCTACTCATCTATTCTTGCCTGGAATTCATTTTTAAAGTCAACCTGTATAACCAACCTCATGGAAATAGACATAGCCATGCCCTGCTTGCTGTGTCTGTGACATTGACGTAGCCACAAACAATCTGGAGTATCTGGAGGTGATGGGACACCCAGGCACTCATGTTTGCATTGACTCCGGAAGGACTTACAAACAGCCTGTCTTCAGCTTTCTGTGCCCTCTTATCCTCAGGACACCCGCAGTCCTGGCACCAGCAGGGTGCTGTGATCAATCCCCACAGCTCATGGGGCACAGGGTGACAGACAAGAGAGTGATGCGTGTGTGCTGAGTGGTTTTTCTAGAAGCAGCCTTCAAAGATTTGTAGCTAGCTGACATATGGAAGAATCAATAACATCTTGTTTTTCTCTCCACAGCATCCATTGAAGACAAACACACGAAGAGAAACCTATTCCTCAATCTCACAGTTAGGTTGTTCTAAAGTTGAAAAGAAAGCGGTCAGGACAAACTCTCACAGGGAAGCAGACATATCACAAGCGTGCAGTGCCAGGAACCCAACTTTCTTGGCCATAAGTCACTGAGTTTCCATGGATGCTCAGGTGGGGCTATCCAGCAAGTTATAGAACAACAGTTCAGAGCACGGTTGGGGATATAGGCAGCCCTAGAGTAGTCCTACCTGCCTTTTATTTTCTCTTTCTCAGAATTCTGAGTAGTTAAATACCTCCAGAGAAATACCCAGGCTTTCCATTATCCAAAAGGAAGTTACCCTATTAGCAAGAAGTGCATGCCAAGCCTCCCTAGGCTATTTGCAATTTGGCAGAGTAACTGTACTTGTCTTGGTGGCCATGACCAGGGCTCTAAGACTGCTTGCATTCAAACCACATGACACAGCCAAACCTAACACACCAGGAAGGAAGGGGCTGGAGTCATTTTCCTCACAAGGGCACAGTGGACACGTGGGTATCGTGGACTCTATTGCTGGCTGGACCAGCACATAAAGTGGGAACCAACGCAGCTGCTCCCCATACACTGATTCATTGATACATTCAGGCATTTACACACTTGCCACACTTCTACTGATAGCTGTCACTATGGCAGAATCTGTGTTAAGTCCCAGATACAGCAATAAGCAAAAATGGCCTGTTCCAAAATACACAGTCTACATAAGCCAGTGAGAGCATGGACAGTAATCAAATAACTACACTCTGCAGGACAGGAGCAGGGCCACTGAGAGCACAGGCGAGACAGGAAGGTCTGACTCAACAGTAAGATGAATAGGGGTGAATTAAGTGAAGTCGAGTTGGTGGGGATAAAGTGTGCTTAGAAGATGAAATGGTGTGCACCCCAGGGACATGGGAGGGCATAGCAGTGACGATGAGGAGAGAACAGTATGCAGAGAAGACAAGAGGAGGGCGACAGGCCTGCAAGGGGAGTATTCCAGAATGATCTCCTGTAGGAGGACATTGTGAGCCTGGAAGGCCAGCGAGCACAGGTTTGCAGTTCATTGGACAGTATTTGCATGACAACAACCAAATGGCTACCTTTGGTATAAACAGCATGTGAATGAGAACACCTGGTGTAATATACAAAACAAAAGGAATTCCAATCAAGAGAGGGAAACAGTACGGACTCTCAATGTGTAAAGTCTGATGCCCCTAATAAACTTCGGCTTTGACCATCAGTCAGGGTCCACGCGTGTTATTATCGGCTCTGTGCACCAAGTCCGTCGCTGCGGGACAGCGACAATCACCAGTGTGCATCACATGTCAAAGGCCACTGCCAGACCCTTTCAGACCCAAAGCAGTCGTCTTCCATGAGGAGGAAAGTTGGAGGGATCTGAGGAAAGATGGGGTAGAGAGGGAAGGGGGATAGGAAGATGGAGTCTAGGTTTTTAAGAGGCCCACCATGATCATACCTGGGACCATTCTGTCACTCCCGCTTCCACCTGCCCCAGCTGGCATGCTCAGCATCCTGCCCAGCTCCCCTGCAGCACTGCAGCCCAGAAACTCTGTCATGGTCCCATGTAACTGCTTTCCTGATGATGGGAAGAGCAGGAATGAGACAGGAGTGCCATGGGAATTAGGAAGGCACCTCAGGTTTCGCAGAGGATGGAGACACCCATGCTACTTGCACCTTTCCATGAGCTCTTGAACAGCTCCTCTTCCTCCATGACTTGCAGATGAGAAGACACTTGGGAGCACCTGTGGGAGACTCCCCACACCCTGGATGTTCTCTCTGATGTAGCATAGGGGCAGGACAAGTGTATCTGACTCTTTCCGGTGTTTCCTGGTAGGGCTGCAGGAAATACAGGCTCACTTGAGTTAGGATGCAAAGCATATCAAAGACCATTTTATCTCATTGAATCATGGTGAAGAACACCTCCAACCAACAGAGAGAACAACCCCACTCCCTGGGCGCAGCGTGGGGCATGGCGCGTTCGATACAGATGCTTCAAGTGCAGACAGAAGTCTGGTACCACACTGGCCCCTGCAACCTCCACTCTCCTTTACTTTCAAGATGCTGCTTTGTGTTGCATGTGGTGGGGGTAGGGGAGAGGAGGGCAAGAACACACAGGGGGTCGTGTATGTATATGTGTTTTGTGTGTGTGTGTGTGTGTGTGTGTGTGTGTGTGTTGGGCTGGGGGAGAGGGCAAGGACAGGCGGTAGAATCCTTCTCATTCCCATCTGTAGTCTCACAGCCTTCAGCTGCAGAAATCTGCTCAAAGTGGCTTCTGATCCAGGACCCAGGGAACAGGGGGCGTGAAGCACCTGGCCAGGAAGGAGGACTCCTGTAGTGGGGGGGGGGAGCAGCAGTCTACACAAGAGTCTGGCAAGACGGAGGCTGCAGGTAGAGTGTGGGTGCATCTGGGGAGGGCCAGCAAAGGATCCAGGCTGGGGTGCTGAGCGAGCCAGGGAGAGGGAAGCTGGAGGCTCTGAGCTGGGATCTTGTGGAGTCCCAGCGTGAGCAATGGCCTGAGTTTCCTGAGGAAGGAAGAAGGCCCAGGAGCCCAAACAGAGAGTGCATGGCCTTGAATCAGGCTGTCTGGCACCTGAGGTTCCTGGAGAGGGAAGATAAAACTAGACATTGTAGCAGACACTTTCTTTTTTCTTCTAAAGATTTATTTATTGGGGCTATGGTTGTGCATGGCCTGCTAAGCCTCCATCTGTGATGCCAACATCCCATATGGGCAGTGGTTCAATTTCCGGCTGTTCCACTTCTAATCCAGCTCCTTATTAATGTGCCTGAGAGGGCAGCAGAAGATGGCCCAAGTGTTTGGCTCCCTACACCCACCTGAAAGACTCAAAAAGAAGCTCCGGGATCCTGGCTCCTGTCTTCAGCCTGGCCCAGTCCTGGCCCTTGTGGCCATTTGGGGCAGTGAACCAGTGGATGGGAAATAATCTTTCACTTTATCTCTATAAATCTTGAGACTTACTTATTTGAAAGAGTTACAGAGAGACATCTCTCATCCCCCGGCTGACTCTCCAGATGGCTGCCAAAGCAGGTCTCCTCAGTCTCCCACATGGATGGCAGGGGCTCAAGTAGTTGAGCCATTGTCCCCTGCTTTCCCAGGCCACCAGCAGGGAAGTGGCTCGAAAGTGGGCCAGGCAGCACACAAACCAGCACACTTTGAGATGCTGTCATCGCCTGTTGAGGCCATACCTGCTACACCACAATGCAGCCCCCTGGGGATGCATGTGTCCTGCTCACTTCTTAGCATTTTATTATTTCTTAATTAGAAGGCTTTTGAGTCAACTCCACCCTGAGTTTCACCTCCCAGTAAAGGACTATCTAGTGAGAAAGAAAAGGCAGCCTGGTGAGAAATTTTTTGGACTTGGTAAGCTCATCACCTACCTCTTTCCGAGCAAGACATGCAGAGAAGCAGAGGCAGTGTATGCATGTACAGTGGTGTGTGCCTCTCTTGTACGCCTCCACAAGACCTGCCTTCATGACAGGAACTGTGCACTCACTGGCAAGCCTCTCCCTTCTCGTCCACACTGATCCATCTTTCAGATCTCAGCATCATTTCTGCAAGAGAGCCCATTGTGATCCTCAGTCTAGCATGGTTCTGTCACTCTGGGTTCCCGCCAGACCTACTTGTTTATCTCAGAGGATCTAACTTACTTTGCTGTTACGTCATCGACGATGTGATTATTTAATTTGAGGTTATCTTCCTCACTCAGTTGTAAGCTCCATAATGTTGAGCATGTTCTGTGTGTTCACGGTGTTTCCCTGGAAGCTAAGAGCAGTGCTGTGGAGCAATGGATTAAACCTTTGCTGAAGAAGCAAGCCAACATCCTGTAGCACAGTGCCTGCCTGAGCCCTGGATACTCTTGCCAGTCCAGTCCCTTGCTGATGTACCTGGAAAGGCACCAGTGATTCCCCAAATGCTTGGATTCCCGCCAACCATGTGGAAGACCTAGATGGTGTTCTTGGCTGCCAGCTTCGGTCTGGCTAATCTCAGGTTGTTGTGGCCATTTGAGGAGTTAAGTTTGAAGGGAAGATATCCTTTTCCATCTTTCCTTCCCTCCTTGCCTCCTTCTCTCTACTGGAGCTTCCATAGGGGTGCCAACCTTCCAGACACAGACTTAACCCATTACATCAACACTGCTGGCCCCACAAATAAATCCTTTATAAAAAGAAATATATCCACAAGGAAGAGATGCAGCATCCTCCCCAAGCATAAAGCTGGCTCCTGGTGTTACTTTTCTACAACTGCCACTTGCCACTGATGATCGTTTTTCTCTCGTTTTAGGAGAGGATGCAGTCTAAGAGAAATATAGGTGAATTATATAGATGACTGAAGGCATCTAGCAACCACTTGTTCTTTCATTCATTTATCCAACAAAAATGATATTAATGACCAACCATGTGCCACACACTGGGATAGGAGCTATATATTTTATAATGTACATGGAAGACAAGGAATTTCCAGTCTAGTGAGAGAAATAGTTACATTAAAGCTGTACCCCTTGAAATGACATCCAAATCAGTAACCCAAGTTAGCAAGGCCAAGAAAGGAGTGGGGAGAAAATTCTAGGGAAAGTGTAGAATGCAGAGACACCAAAGGTAGGAAACAGGCACAAAGAGCAAAGTGAAGAGTCAATGAGAGACAGGTTTCAGGGAGAAGCAGGCCCTGGTTCTTCAGGCCTGTGTGGTCCTGGTGAGACGTGTGTGCGATGGGGGTCACCACAAGTACAGCGAGATAGAGCTGGGAGAGTGTATTCTATTCACACTATTGTTGGGCAGAGAGCAAATCATCAAGGGCTCACGGGGAAATGGTGGCATGGCCAGGAAATAATTGCTGCTCTCCAAGCAGGAGAATGCTCACTTGCTCTGGATCAGGGTGGCAACAGTGGAGATGAACAGGAGGGTGAGTGAGAGAGAAATTGTCCACTGAAGGACTGAGGGACATCTTAAATCTCAACTTGGGTGGTGGTGGACAGGGAGGTGAGAGGTTCCTGCTTTGAATAACAAGGTGGGTTAAGTTCCCAGGAAAGAAGAGAGCAGACAGAGGAAGAGCAGGGCTGGTGACAGAAGTTCAAGAGTCCTGTTCTTGATGTGTGCAGATGAAAATGCCTTGAGACAAGCAGCAGTGGCCAGCAGCACACTTAGGGTGCATGGAGCCCTGGGGTCCGGAAGCTCTTGCTACGTAACAGACCATCCTGCGCTTAGCATCATGAAACTGCAATCACTTGTTAGCTCATGATGCTGCAAGCTGGCAGTTTGGCCCAGAGTTAGCTGGGTGGTTTGTCTGCTCTACCAGGTGAAAATGGTCTCGAGCAACCTCTCCCAGAAGTGTGACAGGCTATCGGCCTGAGGGTTTCAGGTTTCCTCCACGTAACTTCCTCTACAAGCTCTCTGAGCCTCATTGAAGAGGTGTCCTCGACATCTAAAGCTCAGAAGAATTAAACACCAAGGCCTAGGGCGTTCCAAGGCTTCACTCGTATCACTTCCGTTCATTACCTGTTGGCCCAAGCAAGCCCAGATCCAACGACAAGAGGGATGGAAGGTACTTTTGGTAAAAGGAATGAAAAAACCACACTGCAAAGAGGGACAGGCAGGACAGGAGCCGGTGTATGCTTTGCAGTCCTGCTAAGACTAGCTAACTCAGGGGAAGAGCTCACTCGGGGAAGAGCATGCTTCTTTGGTGGGAGCCCGAGGGAAGCTCTAAGCAACACTGTGCTCACTCCCAACTGTCTGCTTCCTAAGCGAGTTATGAACATAAGCAGGCTGGAATTCCTATTTTTGTTTCAATCATTCCTCTTCTTTCTAAAGTGCCTGGGAGTAAAACGTCCAGGACTAAGAATGCAGAGGTAATCCCCCCGGGCTGTGTGACTACGAGGCAGGCAGACGAAGTAGTAATTTTCACAAAACTTTGGGTGTCCTGTGGTGTGTGTTCTTACTGCCCCTATTCTACATGTGAGAAAACTGGAGTTAAGAGTAGTGTGACAATGACATGATTTCCAGGTCATACCTGTAAGTGACAAAGTCACGTCCGTGTCAAAAACTGGAAGTCTAAGGCTGTGCTGTACCCCTATCCCATGTCCTGAGGACAGTCCAGACCCAAACCATTTGTCAAAACCTAGTCCATCCATAAGGTTGAGTAGTCCTGTCTGAATTCAGACAATATGATGGACCCTCAAGATCACAGAACAAGTAGGGTTCCACCAGGTGGGAATGCCAGGCTAGACGGATGGGAAAAGAAGAGAATTCTGGGGGTCCAAGTAGGCGCCCTGAGTTCCTACCGCCCTGCAACAGGATGCGTGCTGGGCAGAGAACACATGGAGCCTCTGCTTCCTTCCTTCAAGCATCCTTTCACTTCCTTGCTCAAAAAAATATGTCCCAAACATCTTCTGTACTGGCACTGCTCAGGTACTTGGCACAGGACTACAAACAAGCAGATGTGGCTCCTTTCTTTCAATGAAAAAAAAATCTTTTGAGTTGCCTATGCCCTAGGGACCCATAAACCGTGGCCACCACTCACCAAAGCCCCATTCCAACTTCCTCTCTGGATCTTCAGAATCATGTTCCAAGCGGCCTGGCTCCAAAGGCCATGCACAGCCATAGCCCCTGGTACCTTTGGATTTATTTACCCTTAGGTGTATATGTCTGTGTAGTTTTAAATTTCAAGTTATATTTTTAAATACATCCTCCATCACGAAGTGAAGCACTATAGAGCTCTCACAGGGGCATGGCAGTCACTGGTACTCTCCTGCTCTCCACCATGATCGGAACTATTAATAGTTGCATGTCTGTTCATCCTGGTCTTGTTCCTACTACCAAAAAGAATATCACTATCCTAAGCATTTGGCCACCTACTTTTCTTGCCTAATCTATATTTGGAGCCTTTCCATGCCTCCGTAGTCTGTTCACTAAATCGCCTCAGGTTTTAAACAGCTCCTATAAATGGAATGTGCATTGTCTAGCTCTTTGTCTTGCAATTTGCAGACTTGGTGTAGTGAGCATCCTTGTATCTCTGTGCACTTAGATGAGCACTTGGGCCATTTCCAGGTCTTTTCTATCAGTGGCGTGCTGTAACACACATTCTGGGCCCACACCCCTGAGCAAGTGTGTGCATGTTTCTGTAGGACAGAGTTCTCGAAGGAAAAGCCGAGTTAAAGGGGAGGTAGGTCTTTAGGCTTGCAACTTACTGCCAAATTGTGCTTTGAGAAGGTCGTGCCAATTTTCACTCCTACTGGCAGAGTGTGAACCACTCGGTTGTGTTTTTATGTTGTCCTTGGCTTTAATTGAAGGACATGCTAAGACACAGCCACGTAGAAGCTGCTCCTACACTTGCCATGGGATTTCTGCCCAGTGTGGTGTGGTTGACATCACTCTGCACCTGTCATGAAGTCCCATTTGAGGTTGCATATGAACGATGACATGATCTGAGGAAACTTTCTGAAAAGCTCTAAGAGACAGGTCGGAGGTGGGCCGATAGTGAGGAAGGCCCAGATGTGAAGTGTCCTATGCCTTACCAAAGGAACACATCGCCTTCTCACACAGGGTGTCCTACATCCTTTCTACAACACACACACACACACACACACACACATACTTTCCTACTTTCTTGTGCTCTGGGGTCACTCAGTTATCAGGCTTGTCGAAGAAACCACTTGCCATCAGTGCTACCTTGACCCTGCCAAGTGGACGCATGAGCAGTGAGTTCACAGTGTAGTGTGGTTTTTCAGCTCCTGGAAAGACATGATACATCTGCTGCTTAACTCTCAGCTGTACTGTGAATCGTTGTGTTTTAAAAATCCCCAACCACTCAGTCTATTCAGTCCGCCCCTATTTACATGCTACAAGATGACCATGAGTAGAAGGGTGTTCCATGCACGTCAAGAGAAACGGCCATAAAAAGCAGTTAAGTACAAGACCAAACCAGGCCTCTGACCACAGGGATGGCTCAGTTACTACAAAACAAGAGAATATGCCACAATGAGCAATAGTTAGCACTTAGTCAGGGCTTGCCATCAGTGTTGCCGTTCACAACACTATACACGCCTACACTGTGACTCAGTTCTCTTATCAGTCCTCTGGGAGTGAATCATTATTTTCTTCTTCTTTTTTTAATGATTTATTTATTTTTATTGGAAAGGTAGATTTACAGAGACAAAGAAATACAAAGAGAAAGAAAGTGGCCACAACTACTGGAGATAAACCAATTCAAAGCCAGGAACCAAGAGCTTCTTCTGGGTCTCCCCCATGTGTGCAGGGTCCCAAGACTTGTGTCCATCCTCTCCTGCTTCCCCAGGCAACAAGAAAGGAGTTGGATGGGAAGTGGAGCAGCCAGGACACGAACCGGTACCCATATGGGATTCTGGTGCATGCAAGGCAAGGATTTAACCACTAGGCTACAACGCTGGGCCCAAGTCATTGCTTTCTAACTTACCTAAGTGGCAAGGTAGTCTCATCTCTGTGCATTTCGTTGAACTCTCCCGATTCCCTAACATATCTCTCATGTTACAAAGCATGTCAGATATATTATCATATTTGAGGCTCACACAAAGCAATGTCAGGAGCCTGAGAGGACAGGCATTAATGCGTATGTTTGCCACTTGGGGAAGCTTCAGGGATGTTTTACCTCAAGCCCCTACAGGAGTGGCCCAGCTGCGGTGCTCACAGGACACTCCTGCCAAGTGTCCCCATCGGGTTCTGGTCCTCAGGTCTCTAGATGCCCTTCAAGCACGGGGTCTTCATGGGACTTCACAGAACTGGGTGCTGTGCCATCTCAGGTGCCTCCCAGCCTGGTGATGGAGCTACAGACAAGCTCACACCCTTTCTGAGGCTTGGCACTCTTTGGTCTTTTGGTCTTTTCAGAAATGCAGATATCTTGGTTGACTTGGAAGCCTGCATCTCATGCTACCCTGAACACGAGCTGCTCCTGTTGGCTTGTGTCTGTTGTTCATCCTTGCCACCACATTTAATGAACTCGTTGTTTTTGAGCTCAAGGCCTCAAGCCTCTCTGGATTCATTTACTTTATGTGGCTGCAGGACAGTCAAGTATATGAGGAAGCACAGTGCTGCATCTGCTGGAGACGGATCTTCCCGATCTACTGAACCTGTTGCCTAAGGGATGTGTGTTCAGGGAGAGAGCTGTAGGAGAACTGAAGAGATTCAATGTCAGCTTGAAGCTCAGCTGTTGATGTCAGAGAACTATCATCCCCATTTTACAGGTGAGGAAAGTGAGGCATAGAAAGGGGCAGCAATTGGACCACAGTCACACATATTGGCTAGAGGAGCAGGGATTTCCATCAGCAAAGACAAGAGAGATCTGAGAAAAGTCAAGTGGTGCAGAGGGGGCACAGGGGCCCGAGGGATCATTCTGTAAAACTGCCTTTTGAGGGTTCTTTGTACCGACCCATTTGCTTTTCACACATTGCTTTGTGAGAAACACTTGTTCCTTACCACACATGGATAGCCCGAGAATGCCAACAGGAAGCCAGGGTTGCTTCCCGGTAAGACAGGTGCTCCCTTTGGGGACATTAACAGGTAACTTCTAGACACTGCAAAGAAAGACCCCGGAGCTGTGGCTGCCTTACGGCCAGGAGCTACAGCTCACAGGGGCCTCCTGTGCAGGAGCCCACCCCATCGTCCCCGGGCAGAGGGCCAGGAGCTTCCATCTTGTGAGTGCAGTGAACTGCTGTACTCTATACTGGCATCAAGCAAGGGGACAAGGGGCAGGTCGCTCCAGCTCAGGCAGAGCCTGCATCCCTCCCTGAAAAGCACAGGGATGACCTGAGCTGCTCCGCCTGGCCTCCTCTGTTATGTGTCACGTGAGATGGGGGTCTCTTGTATCCCTCCAGCTAAGGAAGCTGCCTTTCCTCTTTCACACTCAAATATTACAGTAGCGACAGAATCTGCATTTATTGTGAATGTATTTCATCATCTGTGTCCTTGATCACAGTCCTCTACTGTTCACTGTATCTGAATGCAGTGACAGACCCTGTGAACCCGGGACCTGAACTGTTCCCTTCTCTCTGCCAGCTGCCTTGGCTTCCAGGACAGTCACTGACTCCTGGGGTCGCAGCGACCTTTAGTTGCTCCTCTGGAGGGTGTTGGTGTCTGAGCTGAAGGAGATGGAGCGTGAAGAAGCTGAAAGATCTAACGCAGAAGGAAGGCCGGAAGTTTACAGGAAAAGATGGCTAATCCTTGCCAATGGGGTGGAAAAGTCAGACATCTGGTTGCTGGTTGTGTTTCCTGCTGAAATTCAGGGCAAAAGGTCTCTGGAAGTTTGGGTCTGGGAGGGAACAGAATCAAGGGAGGAGGTGGAGGGTGGATGGGAGACAGGATCCTGCAGCCGGGGGAGGGGAAGCATGGGCAGACAAGCTTCTTATAAGTTTTCAGCTCAAGGCCCCTTCCAAGAGCAGGCAGGCGACTTGGCAAAATATTCAAAGCAGCCGGGTTTCCGGGGAGTGAGCAGCATCTGAGAAGCCTGCCCAGGTTTGCTTGGCTCAATCCTGTGTTTTCGGGAGGAGCCCCAAGGCTTCCACCCAGAGTCCAGCCGATAACAGAAGCGGGGAGTTGACCTGGAACTCTTCATTAATGGTGCAAATTATCCACAAGGAAAGAAACCAGATGCCCGGATGCTTTGCTGCCCTTTGTTGCCATGATCCCTTCCATCTCAACAGCACTTTGTGCTTTGTACTTGCTCAGAAGACAACATCCTCCTCCTGCTCCCTGTCATCCCATCCTGGTGACGGATGAGATGGGCAGCCCTGGGATATTAATTCTGCTTCCACAGAAAGAGAAGAACATCAGCCCAAGTCTCAATTAAAGCCTCCTGGCCCAGACTTGTGCCTCTCAACATCTAGAGTCAGGTGGAACTGCAATGTAGAGATGACTGAACTCAGTGTGTAGAGACCTGCCTCCTGCTGTCTCAGGGTCTCCCTCTGGTCACACAACATTAAGCCAATTCTTTGACACCAAGGAATCTCAAATTAGAGAGTGACTGTGGGATATTTATGTCACAACCAACCAATCCTGACTCTGTGATGAGAATGAATGACAAAACAAATGGGAAAAATATTCTCTCTCTTCATAAGCAGCAGGAAGAAAACAAATGTGGCCAAGGAAAAATAACAGGGAGAATTGTTCATGACTGGGGAGGAGGCAAGGAAACCAGGATGGAGAGCATACCAGGCACAAAGAGGGTGAACCCAAAGGCCCCGAGACAGGCAAGAGCGCCAGGGCCTTCAAAAAGTTCATTAAAAATATGTATTTTGAAAATGCTTTGCATGGATTTCAAAATTTTTGCATCAAAATAAACTTAACTTGAAATCCCACTTTCCAGAGACTTTTTGGAGCCCACTCACATGCTGGGTCCCTGGAAGCATCTAAGCCCCTGGCAGCTGTTAAACCCACTGTGCATGCAGCAGCATGCTGTGGAAGCTGGCTTCACAGGAACTTCAGCTTTCTCATCAGTCAAGCATGCAGAGCGATTCCAACCACATTGGGTGTTGGAGAGAATCGTCAAGTTCCAGCTCAGAAAGGTGAAAATTCCAAAGCACGATACCCAAATGGGCTTTACCCCAACACCAGGCTTGCTTCTTCATGCAATGAGCCTTTCTGACTGGTCATCAGTTTATGTTTGTCTCACCATTCAAGTATCAGGTGATGAGTCCATCAACACTGGAGAGGCTGCGTGGCCCCAGGCATACTTCAGTTTCTAGTTTGTTATTTAGAAGCAATTCCAGTACTAAGGTGGAGTCTGACTTAAGTGACACACAAGGCAGCCAGTTTTGGGTAGAGGAAAAAGTTCTATCTTTCCTCCTGCTACTTCCTGCCTCTACCTTTGGAAGGTATTTGGAAAACTTGGAGGACAGGTGGCAAAAAGCACAGGTACTGAGTTTTCTAAGAATCAAGTTATATTTTATGGGTTATAAAACCCTCCATGTGTGCCCGGCACGGTGGCAAGTGGTTAAGGTCCTCGCCTTGCACGCCCGGGATCTCATATGGGCGCCGGTTCTAGTCCCGGCAGCCTTGCTTCCCTTCCAGCTCCCTGCCTGTGGCCCGGGAAAGCAGTCGAGGACGGCCCAAAGCTTTGGGACCCTGCACCCGCGTGGGAGACCCGGAAGAGGCTCCTGGCTTAGGACCGGCATAGCATTGACCGTTGCACTCACTTGCGGGAGTGAATCATGGGACGGAAGATCTTCCTCTGTGTCTCTCCTCTCTGTATATCCGCCTTTCCAATAAAAATGAAACAAATCTTAAAAAAAAAAAAACCCTCCATGAAATCCATAGGAAGGCCTAGCAGTTCTGGGAGACAAGCTATCCTCCTTTTTTGATGAACTTCATGGCACTTACCGGAAAGCACTCTCAGATCCCAGAGCATGAATGTATTTTGTGTCTTTCCTCATTGCCCACTTCTTGAATGGATCCTGGAGGACTGCCTGTCTTGTTCACTGCTGTAGGCAGAGCTCTCAGAGACATGAGGGTGCTTCCAAAAGAGAGTAGAAAATGCAGTTAAATCATTAGTTTGCTTTGGTGGAAGAAAAATGGAGATGTTGGTATAGTTTTTTCTAGTACACATTTGTAACGATCCCTGCATGCATGGATTGAATGTTTTTGGTACCAAAAGTGAACTTTTCTTTTAATTCCACTTTCTGCAAGCTTTTTGGAGTATTTTCACTTATCTGGTCTATAATAGGTAATCAGAAACAATGAATTTAGCAAAGAGATCATGTTTTATAGATAGAGCTAATGGGCCTTAGCAAGCAGGGACTTTTCCAGGTTCATACAGGTGCTAAGTGGTAAGGCCAGAAATATATATCCAATTGTCAGCAGATTTCTTCTCTAACACCCTTTCTGAGCTACCTACCCTCTTCTTTAGATGGTGGTATAACATAAGCTCAGAGGAAATGAAATATCATAGAACAGAATTACCCAAAAAGCCTATCCTAAGGAAGCATGCAAACAGAGGAGATGAGAAACTAAAACCATATAAGAAGGGGAGTCTGGGGAAAGCTACCGGCTGACCTCCTGGGAAGAGCACAGGGACTGCAGAGAAGGCCTGGAACTCCTGGCACTGGCTGGAAGGCACCAGCCTAGAGCAGGCTTGCCCACCCACACTGCCGTGGCTCCAAATGACCCCATCCTGCAGCACATCGCTTGATGGGGATCCCGGAAAGATTGTGTCAGGACATACCACAGCTACTCAGAGGGGTCACCTGCTGCAGGGTAGAAGGCTGCACCGGCTGCCCAGCTCAACTGTGCAGACTGGCTGGTGAAGGATACAAACTCAAAGAAAAAGGAAAAGAAAAAACCCTGATAGAAAGTAAAGCACTCACTATATTCACTATGTTCTATTAAATGAGCCTGGGAAAAATATGTGCTTCAGCTTAAAATGTTTCTGTTAAAATAATTAAGATAAACATGACAGAGTATAAAAGACCATTTTTCACAGGCAGGCTCAGTTGCCACTGTGAAATACTAACGTTTAACATTTACTGAAGCTTCTGACTTACAAGTGTTGACCATCAGCACTTTTCTTACCTATCTCCCAGATCTCTCATGACAACCTTGTGGAATAGGCCCTTTTAACTACCCCAGTTTGGGGGGAGTGTTGGGTTCATTAAGGCCAAGAAACCTGCTCACAGGGACGTGGGCAGTTAGAGAGCCCAGGTTCCAGGGCAGACCTTTCTAATCCCAGAGCTTGTGCTCTTAGACGGTCACCTGGCTGGCTGCACCGTGCTCTGTGCAAATCTTAGTTATGGCTGATGACAGGTACGCAAAGTTTGGTGCCTTCCCCCGCTTTTCCCTGGCCTCTGCCACTCAAAGATCATCTTTAGAAAACGTTCTCTCCTAGCTGCCTACTTGTCTCTTTCCCCCTCAACCTGGAAGCTCTTCTTACCAGCTGAATCCACTCCTACATTTGTCTTCTGTGAACAAAGAAAGAAAACTCTGACCCCACTTGTCTGAATTCTACTGTGTTCTTTCCTGTGAGCCTGGGAGGGAGCAAGCTACACTACAGGAACACACCAGTATCTTCCTCTTTTTCTTCCTTTTTTATGTGTTTATTTTTTATTCCTGTGCTCGTCCTTGTTAAAATCTCTTCATTGTTTCATGCTTTACAGGTTCTACAACCATGTGTTTAGAGTCTTCCTTCAAATGGCCTACATTTGGAATTTGTTTCCATCATTTATCTTCCAAGTAGATCATTTCCTTTCTCATAATCTTTATTGCTTTGCCCATTTCCTCTGCATTTGGTGAGGACTGCTAACATTTATCTTCCATGTCAATGATTTAATTTTCTGGACATTAATCTAATTTTCACTGCCTCCAACTCGACGATTTTAATCTTACCATTAATATGAGTCTCAATTTCCTGGCCCTCCTTCAATCCCTCCTTGACTCATCTTGTTTTCTTCTCATGGTTTTCTACTCCTATTTCATAGAAATCCTGCTTATGAAAAGTACCAGTTTTCTAAAAATGTTTTCTGGATTTTGACATCAATAATGTTTACTGTCATGTTCTTCTGAGTTGTCAAAATGTCATTTGTGTTCCTAGACACTTCACTTGGGTTGTAATTGTTCCTTTAAAATTTTTAAATTTTGCTTATTTGTTTTAAAGGTACAGTGATAAGAGGGAGAGGCAGAGAATCTTCCATCTACCAATTTCATTTTCAATGGCCACAACAGCCAGGTCTGGGTTAGGGTGAAGCCAGGAGTCTAGAACTCCATCCAGCTCTCCCACATGGGTAGAAGGATTCCAAGCATTGAGGCCATCCTCTGATGCTTTCCCAAGCGCAGTAGCAGGGAACTGGATCAGAAGCAGAGTAGCTGGGATCTGTACTTGGCGCTCTGAGACAGAATGCTGGTGTTGCAGGCAGAGGCTTAACCTGTCCCATCAAAATACTCATCCCAGTTGTCCTTGTCCAGTTCCCCAGACCAACTGATTTTGCCCAAAGAGAGAATTCCTGAGTCACAGGCATGAATGGACAGCCTAGCCTCACCTCTCATTAATTCAGCAGATGGACAGCAGGTCGCTAGAATGGCAAAGGACCCAATCTGCAATTTCCAGCAGGAACCACTGTTGCAGGTTTCAGGAGAATGTCATTCCCCCCCTCCCCCAGAAAAGTTCTTTCTCAGAATCTAAACACAAAATTATAAATCTTGATTGTAGTGAGCAATAAGTGTACCAGAAGCTCAATCCTGTCAGACACCCTTCTCGTCCTCGGGCACATCATCTCCTATTGCCAAATTCCAGGCTTGTTGGTAGGTTGATCTCAGGAGACAAGCAAATGTTCATCCCGTGCTGTTGTGAAGACTTGCCAACTCTTGCTTAAAGCACGGACCTTGGGACCTCCTTCCACTAAAACCTCTCAAGACTTCGTCGTTTTCTCTTGCCCATCCCCAAACTCCCTGTTCCTCTCCTTTCTGGAAATTGTGACATGAGGAGTGGGACATGACAGCTCCTGGTTCTGAAATGTTGCCAGTTGTTATGGCTGTGGCAGACCTCTGGCGGCTGCTATGGCTTCCCTCTGTCTTCCTTCAAGGCCACAGGGATGCCCGTTCCATGGGAGGAGCCAGTTGCCAGCTTTGTTTCCCTTTGTCTTACTTTATTGGTTCTGTGACTGGTGGAAACTTACCAAGCTCATTTTATAGGTATTGGACAGATGTTGTCTGTCTCGGGCCTCCTTTTTCACATCTTGGTAGGATATTAAGACAGAAGTTAGCACGTGGCTGCTTGCTCATAGTAAAAAGTGCTAGTTCTAAGGATCATTTCACGATTCAGCTGAAGACCGTGAGGACCCCAGGTGCTGTGATGCTTCATCTATAGAAGTGATCTTTGTATGTCAATTTCTGCCCTCATGGCTTTCATATATTTTAGTTGGTAAGATACTCGACCTGTCATTACAGTATGTATTGGAAGCACGTGCTTAGACATCTTCAGTGCTGTTACCAAGAGCAGTATCTGTGAGCACACTGGCTACGGAACAGCAGTGTGGAAACCTCCTGACTCCTTCTCATTGTTTGCCCTGGGCCCAGGCTTCAGCTCTGCTGGGCCTCACCCTAGAGATGGGGAGGCGACCACCTGGGCAGTGCCTCTGGCCCCAGCCCCGCCAGCCTGGCTCCTTCCCCACCAGAGCTCAGACACAGGTGTGAGGGTCCCCTTTCATCCTAGGTTGCCACAGCCATGACCTTGCTGTAGGATATTTTGTTCTGTTCCAGAGCCCAACAAAGTCAGCATTTAACTAATGAGCACCATATCTTGAGGAACGTAAAAGACCCCATTGTTTGCTCCCATTTATGGAGGGAGGCACAGGGCTTCCTGCAAGAGTCAGGCTAACCAATGGCTTTACAATAAGCACTCCTAATGCCCACGAGGCCCAGGGTGGGACTTAGGAAAATAGTCTAGGGTATGTTTTTCTTCAGCTGCAGTATTTTATGACATAGCACACTTCTTGGAACTTTTATTAAGGTATTCAAGCCAAGAGCTCAGAAGGAATCCAAACAGCTCCCCGGTGTTCTGCCTCATCTTCTTGGGATAGCTTGGGAACAGACACAATTGCTAAGGCACAAGGTGGAAGTCCAGGGGGTTGGAAACACCAGTCACACCAGGAAGAGTGAACTCAGTGTCTGCCCCAGTAAAGCAGTGGTCCAGAGGAAGACACCATTCCTCTAGCTGTGAAGGACAAAGGGATGAAAGTTGCAGGGATTAGCAAGTCACTGAGCAGGGAGCTCAGGGAGAGAGACTTGGGCGTAAGCTATAAAAGTTATTCATCCTCAGAGTAAAAATTCAAACAGTACAGAAAGGAACACGATGATCCAGGTTCTGTCACAGCCAGAAAACCACACAAGGACTCAGATACACCAGCATACATGCACAAGATCTGTCTCCCAGCTAGTCCCTAATTTGACACTGTGGGAAATACTTGTATCAGGCACTGAAACGATTTGTTCAAATGATTTTCAAAAGCTACTTCTCATCTTCGTTGAACACTTTTAGAAGACAGACTGTTTTTAAAACAAAACATGATTAAAGTCATGGAACAGATAAAGTTATCAAGACTTCTTTCCTTAAGAGGTAAAGTGACAAAGAGGCAGAGTCTCTCTCTCACACACACACATACACACACACACACATGCACATGCACACAGGACAGGGGCAGGGTGTTTCTTCCATTTGTTGGTTCACTCCCCAAAATGGCCACAACAACCAGGTCTGGGCCAGGTTGAAGCCAGAAGCCAGAAGTTTTATCCCCATCTCTCACCTGGGTGAAAGGGGCCCAAGCACTTGAGCTACCTTACACTGTGTTCCCAGGCCATTAGCAGAGAGTTGGATCTGAGAATGCGGCAGCAAAACTCAAATTACCTCACCCATTGGGATGCAGGTGGTGGTGCAAGTGGGGATTTAACTCACTGTGCCACAAGGCCAGTCCCAGGTGAAATTTTCAAGAAAAAAAAAAAAAAAAAACCTGGCAAAGCAGACAATATTTACTGAAATATCTATTAGTGAAAACAAACCATAATGCTTTTGTTTTTTGGCAATGGAAATTTTTTTGTTCATAGTATATTTTGGGCCTCTCCCTACAAGTGCTTAGAAAGAAGTAGTATTGTTGCTAAGAGTTGCATTGCTGTAAGATTGCCCTGTTTAGTTCCTGGATGTGTTTAAAATGTGTCCAGTTTGGTTTTTACCACAGTGCATACCACAAGGACCGTCATCTTGTGCTGTCTTTGCCCCAGAGAGCAAATCCTTCTGTAAGAGTAACAACTAGAAGGAAAAATGACTTCCAGGTCCAGCAACGTACACAGGGTGAACTTTCAGGCTAACACATGGATTCTTTTCCGAGGCAGTGGGAAAGGGAGTAGGCACTCCTCAGGTTTGTTGTTAAAGGTGCTCTTGGCCCAGTTCTTAATAGGCCCTTGCCAACTGACAAACTGACAGTGGACCCTTAGGGAGCCAGGCAGCTAAGTGCAATGAGTTTATGTGATTGGCAGATAGGCCATCTCTGGCCAACAAGGATGCTGCCAAGTCATTTCCCAACACTTGCAGCTGGAACTCCACACTGCTGGGAAGCTCTGGGACCCCGTGCAGCACACACCCAAGTGCAGGACTTGGAAGTTGCAGTATTTACATATCAAGGTCACATCCAGATCTTGGTTGGGAACTGAATTAACAGACATCATGGATCGGGCTCCTGGGACACATGCAGGGTCGAGGTCAGGTGTGCTCCCACAGCTGGCAGAATGCCACAGGTGTCACATTACTCAACCTGGGCCCCAGGGGAGACCAGAGCCTTGACCATGGCAGCCTTGTTCTTGTTCTCAGAACTGAGGGGAAGAAGTCAGAAGCCCACTGATGCCTGGGCACACGTGAGCCACTTCTTGGCTGCTTCAAACACACACTCTGTCCTTTGAGGAAGAGTTCTTTACTCTAGAGTCCTTGTTTACTCTAGAGTCCTTGGAGGACACTGAACCTGCTTTGCCACCGTAAAAGCCCCTGAGCTAAATGTTTACGCTCTGCTCTGCTTGCTGCCTGTGAGGCTAGGCAGGGTCACAAAGATCCAGGGACAATCAGTGACTATTCGTGGCTGCCAAGTTCAAAGTCCAACAGAGTGGTGAGTATGCTGAGCAGCAGGGCAGTTTCATAACCAGACCACACAGCCTCATTCACAGCCATCCACCTTCCCTGGTTCCTACCCATGTGCTATGCATTTACTTTTCTTTATCTGAAGGGCAGAGAGACAGGCAGAAAGAAAGAGATTTCCAGTCCAGGCAGGGCATGGCTGAGGCTGGAGGTGTCATACACCCTTTCATTTACTGGGCTTGCGTCTCCAAGTTGTCCATCAATCCTTGGAGCTCCAAATGGTTTTCAACTAAATGTAACTAGAAGTTTCCATCATCTGCACTAAAACACTGACCTACTACACTGAATCATTTCTTCTCCCTGCACACCATTTTCTCACAGAAGCATCCACACAAGGCATAAACAGAAAAGCAGCATATCTTTAAAAGATTAGTCATCAGATCCTGAACATCAGGAAAACTGCATTAAGTCCAAAGACTGATGTCAGGGTCACAGGGAGAAAAAAAAAAAAAAAAGAAAAAGAAAAGAATGGGGATCTACCTGTGTTCTGGGTGTAGTCTGCCATTTACTCTAACAGAAAGAAGCGAACCAGCTGATACAGGCTCTGTGACTTGATGCTTCCCAGGCAAGAGAAAATCGGAGCTCTACAAAAGGATAAGGATTGGGCAGATTTCTCCCTGACAACACTAAATAACAGAAGACAATTTAACATAATTGTCAATGTTTCCAAGAAAGAAAGCTCACATGGTTTTTTCAAGGAGGGAAGCCAAGTCCCCAATAGGCACTGATGGGCGCTTCCAGGTAGTTCTGCTGGAAGAAGGACAGGAGGTCTCCAAAATGAAATATTTTAAAGAGAGGATTTTTTAAAACAGAAAAACCTTAAAAAAAAAGAGCTAATCAAGGAATTGAAAAAGAAGAACAACTGCTGATGACAATGGCATTTGTGGCCTAGAAAATGAAATGAAGGAAACATCTCACAAGCACTTGCACACACATGCATGCCAAAGAACAGGAGACTATCGAACAAATTGCAAAAATCACAAAACAAATACATGCAAAGGAGTGCAAGAGAAAATTCATCAAGAGCCATGCCAGGAGTTCCAATAGACAAACAGCAAAAGGTACTCATGACAAATGTCACAGAAAGAGAAAAATAACAACTGAAGAAGTAATTAAATAAAAACACAAAATCGTAGAAAACCCCAAATTTTTAGAAGTACAGAGCCCACTAAATTCCAAGCTGTAACACATGCACAAAATGGGCTCATGGCCACCTGTTTGATGTCCAGTGTAGAGACCAATGTGCAGCTTGCCCTCCCTAGTGTACTGAAGAATGGCCAAGGGTGAGTCTGGCCAGTCGCACCCAGGACAGTTCCTGGAACACTCCACAACCCTGCTTTCAGGAACAGGCCGTCTTTCACCAGGCCTGCCAAGGAGACAAGGCAGGGATGAATGGGCTTTGCCTTGACTTGAGCACAATGATGAAGAGTCAGGAAGCAGAGTTTCCAGGAAAGCCAGAGAGTCTAAAGAGTGAGCAGCGGGTGCAGAACGGGGCCAGCTCTGGATCCTGAGTCCCTGCATGGAATGCTGCGGGCCCTGGGAAACTCAACTAACTGGGAAATCCTGACACAGTCACCCACAGACTCACTGAGCACGGCACCCATCACCCACAGAGGCTGCATGACTAGCAACAATAAGCCTCAGAGATGGAGTGAATGCCCTAAGAAAGTGCTGGACACTCAGATTAGAAGGCTGGAAGTATACTTGTGATTAAAAACACTGCTTTCAAGACAATTTTATGAGTGTTTCGGTATTAATTCTCATAGTAAAATCATGGAACCAAACCTTTAGAGTTACAAGACTTGAATTTGAATTGGACTTTGCCACTGTCTACTTGTGTGACCCTAAAGCAACCTGCCAACCTCTCTGGGCTTCAGGGTTTTTTTTTTTTTTTAAGATTTATTTATTTATCTGAAAGGTAGAGTTAGAGAGATATCAGTCCTCTACCTGCTGGTTCACTCTCCAATGGCCCTAACAACAGGGGCTGAGCCAGGCTGTAGCCAGGAGCCTGGAATTCTACCCAGGTTTCCCACATGGGTGGCAGGGGCCCAAGCACCTAGACTGTCCTTTGCTCTGTTCCAAGAAACATTAACAGGGAACTGGATCAGAAATGGAGCAGCCAGGATTGTTTCTGCAATTGGGGAGCATCAGAACCTTGGGCATAGGGTTATAGTGAGTGGGTTGGCAATTATTGTCAACATCGATGCAAAATGTGGTATAATGCTTGGCTGCTAATGCACACTCAATACTCGTTAGCTACATTGCTGTCTCTTTATTGCTGCTGTGGTGCCAATGTCACTAAACCTCCCAGCAAACATCAATTGACCACTGGGTGCTTTGCATCCAGCAAAGTGACATGAACTTGGCAAACAATCCTGGCTCCAGCAAGTCAGCCATGGATATGAAGAGGAGAATCTTGTGAGAAGGTATCAGGGTTATGACAGGGGCCTCTCTAACTGGGTGGTGTGTCCCTGGGAACTTCTGAGAGGCATTAGTTATCTGTCAGTTATGTGTACATTTAACCACCAGATGCCATGTGAGGGCCAACTAGTGAATTGTGAGATCCTGGATTGGAGGTCATGGAGGATGTAAGCCAACCCTCTTTCAGGGGGCTGACCTTGTGGCACAGCCAGTTTAGCTATCACCTGTGATGCCAGTATCCCATACAAGTCCCAGCTGCTCCACTTCCATTGCAGCTCCTTACTGATGTGCCTGCATATGCAGCAGAGAATGGCCCAAGTGCTTGGACCCTGCACCCATGTGGCATATCTGGATGGAATTCCAGGCTCCAGACTTCAGCCTGGCCCAGCTCCCATTTTATGGCCATTCAGGGAGTGACCTAGCAGATGGAAGATCTCCACCCTTCCCTCTGCTCCATGTCATTCTTACCCACACATAAATTTTTAAAAAAAACTTTGTTTGGAAAAAAAGAAAAAGGAAGGAAGAAAACTACCTGTGCACATTCACTTACATGGCCAGGGTCAGCCTGCTGCCCCTGGCTGCCTTTCCAGAGCACTCTCTAGCCATTTCCCACAGAGGAACCACCAGTTCCTTCCACACCCTGCGGCTCACTGCCTCCACACCTCTTCCACTCTGACTCTCTGAGGATCTGGCCTCTCCCTGGCAACCCTGCCCCCTCCCCTGTACCCCCTCAAGGTTCCCTGCTTGTCCCCTTGTCCCAACCCATCCTCACCAGGCAGAGGTGGGATTCACCTCACCTCCACAGTCCCTATGCCTGTCCTTGTTCCTTGGCAGCGAAGAGTGGCCAGAGATCCTCTGCCCAGGCAGGCAGAGGCTGCAGGGCTGGACCTGCCTGCCTCCACCCCCAGCTGCCTCCTAGGCAGGAAACAGCCTGTCTCTATTTTGGGCAGAGGAACGTGCACCACCTCCCAGAGTCAGAACCCTTTCTCCCTGGCCAAGAAACCACACGGTGACCTGTACCCACACGATGACCTCTCGGTTCCCCAGGGTAAAGACCTTCAGGGCTATTCCAGGGTCCAAACCCTTCAAGCCTCCCAAAAGTCAAATCTCATTTTTTTTCTTCCCAACCATCAGCTATATATAGCTCTGCACACAATAGTTAACCTTGGAGGGCTTGGACAGGCTTGGCCCATTGTCTCAGGACCGCCCACGTGCCTGCAGCCTGAGGTCTGTCTGTAGCGGCCCAACTGGCAGCTGCCTGCAGGGAGGAGCTCAGAGGCAAGGAAGCAGGCCCTGTGGCCTCCTTGTCATTTCCTCATTGTGCAACTTTCCACAGCCAACTTGAGGTCTCTGAGCTTGAGTTCCCCAAACTATCCAAGCAGCATGAACTGCTGGGAGGAACCAAAGGGCTCACAGGGAGTCAGGTCCAAGGTTGGGGTCCTGGTGCTTGCTGAGGAAATGCTGGCTGGTAATTACATACAGAGAACATAAACGCTATGGGCAATCAAGCAACATGTCTGTTCTCTGTCTGTCACAAACACAGCATAAGTCTCTTAATGTGTCTCTTTTTTGTTTTCTATTACAGTGCTACCCTTAAACTTGTACCTAACCTTGATGTAGCCCAAGGCCAGAGAACAGAAAGAGATGTGTGCCCTCCTTTGAGGCATTTCATAGATTGAGTTCTGTCACACAAGAAACTGCACATGATGGATCCAGGAGAATACCAGAGAGTCAGCCTGTGGCTAGCCCTGCCTCTGGTCAATGTCATCCTTCCCTACCCCCCACTCCATTCTGGCCAGCCCATCTCCCACAGTTCTGCATCTAGTTTCCAGCAAAGAGATCAACCAGCAATTTCTAGAATTTTAACTAAAAGGAAACTTTGTTTTTGGAGGGGTAGGGGGTGTCTTCTGATTCTCAGCATAATTATTTTGAGATTTATTCATGTTGATACAAGTATCAACATTTTATTCCCTTTTATTGCTGAGTCATGGTCCATTGGGTAACCAACAGATTGTCCACTCTCTGGTCTGTTGACGAGCATCTGCATTGTTTGCAGGTTGTGGCTACAGCAAGTGAACAGTCATGAGACATTTGCACACAAGGTCTGCATCTCTGTGTGCTTTCTGTGCTGGGTAAATGCTTTCCAGGGACACTGCTGCACATGACAGTAGGTGCAGGATCAGCTTTTTAACAACCTGTTTCTCTCCCAAACTGATGTGATGTCTTACAGTCCCATCAGTAGCACCTGACAGTGCCAGGTCCTTTACACACTTGCCAACACTGCAGAGAGTCTTTCTAACTGTTCTGATGACTAAAATGTGGTGTTATATTATTGGGCTTTTAACTTGCTTATCCCTAAAGATCATGATGAGCTCTTCTATTTGGTTGTGTTGCAGGGTTTTTTTTTGACTCCGAATATGGCAGCAACCTCAATTCTTGTCTCGCAGGAAAGAAGAATTTTCATGCGGACAGTTTAATTTTAAAGCAAGATTTATTAGAAAAGTTGAGAAGAGAGGCTCCCGTCCTAGTGACGGAAGGGAGCTCTGAGATAGGAAGGACCCTTAACTCCTGCCATAGTGGCAGGAGGAAAAGTGGAAAAAAGAAACCCTAGTCCTTTGCCATAGTGGCAGGAGGACAAGTGAAAAAGAATACCGTATTAATGGTGGGGAAAGCATCTTTTAAAGGCTTACCTCAAAGATGTTTCTCCATAAACAAAGAAAATTCCTGGTTTCCATGGTACCTGGCCTTGGCACAAAAGGCCAGAAAGATGTCACTGGCCAACTTCCTTGGTCCCTTTCTGATGGTAAAGAGGCCAGTCTGAAGTCCTCCTGCTTGGCAATGTCCGGGAGACAGAAAGGGGCTGATGCTTCAGGAGGGGAATTGATATGTTAATATCACCCTTGTCTCTTGGGGAAGTATGTTTCTGATAAGATATGCACTTGTCTTGGGAGAGATGTGCTCTGGTAAATCCAAGACACGGTGGGGAAAAATACCCCTTTATATTTGAGGAAAAATGACTTGGGGACCCAGAATTCCCTAATTACCTACTACCCAGTCTAACTCCTCTCACAGTTGCTTTTTATTTGTTTGGTGTGCTCCGTCTCCACCCATGTAGCATCGTTTTTGGTGAAATACCTATTCAAATCTTGCGTCTTTTTTTTTTTAATTAACTTTTCTTACAATTGAGTTTTGAGAGAACTTTTCTATTCCATATACTTGCCCGTTATTAGACACATGCCCTTTGCAAAGATCTCCTCTCAGTCTGTAGCTTGTCTTCTCATTCTTCTAACTTCATGTTTCAAAGGGCACCATATACATTGTGACGCAACTGGTCCCTTTCTTCTTTTGTGACTCATACTTCTTAAGCCAGCATGTAAGAAATCATTGCCTAAGTCAAGGTCAAAAAGGTTTTACCCAAGGAAGCTTTATGGCTGTCATGTTACACATTTAAATCTATGACCCAACATTTGTTAGGTCTCATTTTTACCCATGACTCCATTTTGTATATAGTGTGAGATAAAACTTGACTTGCATTTTTTTCCATATCAATACCCAACGATTTCAACTCCATTTGTTGCAAGGACAACACTTCCTTCACTGCTCCATTGACTTGCCTGTGCATCTTTGTTGAAAACGGGCATGTCTATTTTCAGAACCTGTTCTTTTCCCTGGTCCCATTTATACATCTTCATCACAATACTACTGTCTGAATTACTGTGACACTTTTAGAAATTATTATTCATTTTATTCGAAAGGCAGAAAGACAGGGAAACACAGAGAATTCTTCCATCTGTTGGTTCATTCCCCAAGTGCCCATAACAGCCAGGGCTGGGCCAGACTGAAGCCAAGATCCCAGAAGCCAAGCTAGGTCTCCTACATAGTGGGCTGGGATCCACACACTTGAGCCATCTATCACTGCCACACAAGATGTACATTAGAGCAGGAAACTGGATCTGAAGCAAGGCAGCTAGTACTCTAACTAGGCATTTTGATACTGGACCGGGCACCCCCAGTACCTAATCAACTGTTGTGCTAAACACCTACCCTGATAACTACAGTCCTAAAATTAGGTAGTGCTAGCACTTTAATCTCATTCTTCTTTCCCACAACTGGTAAATGTAGGTACCTTAATTTTCACATGAATTTTAGAATCACCTTGTTCATTTAAAAAAATGTCAGCTAGGATTTTGATTGGGAGTGTATTAAATCTACAAAACAACATGGAGAAAACTGACAACAATATTGAGTCTTCTAGCCCACAAACAAGGCATGTTTTTTGTTTTCAGTGTATAAAATTTGCAAAATCATTTCACAAAGTCTGTGTGTGTGCTCTGCACTGCCAGGTGCTATGAGCCAAGCCACATGCAGCCCCGTGCGCACAGCATGGCTGTGCTATCACACCTGCCCAGGGCTTGGTGTATCTCGGTTTGTATTTGCTGAAGGTGGTTCTACACAGGCTGATGCAACAAGAAAATGGTGAATTGGGAGGTGAGAAGCAGCCCTTTAGACAATAAGCATTTAAGGAAGAACTCTCAGGAGGTAACATATAAACAGAGTGTTTAGGAATCAGGTCTGGGGTCAGGAGGAAGGCTGAACAACAGGCTCCAAGGGCACTGCTGAGGCCTGGAGAAGGCAGCCTGGTTGCAGCAAAAACAAAGGAATAGGAAGAGGAAGGAGCATGGGCACCACTGGAAAAGCAGCCAGGCCTGGAGTCACCCAGCGCACTGCAGCCAGCCTGGGTGATAGAGGGAGAGGTTTTCCCATGTGCCTAAGTGGGGAGACTCATCTGACATGTTTACCAAGATGACGATTATGACTGTCCAGAGACACTTGCCCACCAGGGGGAGCACCTGGCACACACTGCTGGGTCCTGAGCTCCCTGTACTGCCAGGTCCCAAAGTGAGGGATTCAAGAGAAAGGGAGGGAGGGAGGGTGTGTGTGTGAACACATGTCTGTGACGGTTAGCAGGAAGTAACTGCTGACAGTCGTGTGTGTGATGCCTCCTCTGTTTGGCCAGAATAAGACCCACTGTTGCGTCACTATCTCCCACCTCTCCATCAGGAGCACACCTCCAACAGCCCCAGATGTGCACAACGACCTGGCACGCACACTTGAGCACACTCACTGCTTAGCCCAGCAACGCCAAACTTCCATTTACCCTCAAGAATGACTTGCCCATATTCAGGGGAAGGGCTGTGCAAAGATGCTTACTGCTGTGCTATTTGTGAACTTGTGGGAAACCCAAAAAATACCTCAGTCCAGTCTAACCAGGGGGAGGGGATGGTTATGCACTTGAATGGAGCCATTCTAAATGTCAAAACAAAGCCAGAACCCAGACCAGACCAAGCTGATGCTGAAAGGGTTGGCGAGGAAGCACTTTTTAGAACAGCAGTGGTTGCCTGTTTAGGGTGTCTGGATTGGCAGCCTTAGCGAGGTTCAAGGTGGCTCCTGACATCTGTACTGGTTTTCATGTTTGCTCTACTTACGGTTTTTGTTTAATACAAAATAAATGTAAGCAACAATGAAGAGCTCAGGGTCACACAGCTGGGAAGAGAGGAAACTGGGGTCCGACCATGGGTACTGGAGGACGACTCGGAGGACAGCGCACTGCCCCCTCTCAACCTGGTCTCTCACCTACCCACCCTGCCAGGACTTCAGAGTCTGCTGCAACGCGGCCCTGTGCTAGGAGCCAAGGGTAGCTGATGGTTGGTTAGAATTGGCATAGACACCACAAGCAGCTCTTCCCTCTTCTTGGAAAGTCCCACTTTGGTTCTGGCTTTGGAGAACAGTGTCACTTTCTGTAATTCCAAATAGTTTCAGCAACTCTGTTTACTCAGCCTTGAAATGGGTACATTACCAACCTCAGCACTATTGTGGTTATTAAAGTGAGGTAAATGCTGAGCTCACAGCTTAACGCCCCTGGTGGTATGAGCTGGCTGAATGGGGATGACATCATCATTATTACTGCTATTATTATTATTCTTGGCTTCTCTGAAGAGGTCTCAGTCCCTCTGCTGGCAACTACATTCATGCATGTCCTGAGCCCCAGGCCAAAGGGGGAAGACAAGGCGAAGCAGGGACAAGGAGAAAGGCTTCACCCCACTGCGACCTCCACATGGGGCTTCCCTCCAGCTTGGGAGTTCAGAAGCCTTGGGCTTGTTGGCCCCAGCCTGGGCGTTGGGTCCTGAGTGACCGCCATTTATTCATACATCTTCATACCCTCAAAGTATCCTCTAGTCACCAGCTCTGTCTCTAGGGACCAGCTCAGGGCCAGGGTCATGCAGATTGCTCCTGAGCACTAGTACTGAGGAGGGCATCAGGCTACCCTCGCTGGCTCTGGGGCGCTCAGAAAGCTTTCAGGGCAGTGGATTCCCGGACAGCATGGCCCACGGGCTCTGCCCACAGCATAGGGTGGTGCAAGCTGCACAGGACAGAGGGGATCACACTGGTGACACTCACCTCTTGAGGTAAGGAATGCGGGGGCCCAGTCCCCTCCACATCAGGCTGCTAGAGTTTAGATCTGTCCCCTTCAGGATCTCAGGCACAGTCTCCTGTATCTTTCTAAGTCACTTTATTATTAATTTTCCAGTGGGTATCTCGGGCCCTTTTATGCACTGCTCACGCTCCTGGAAGCTGGGAGACCACTCCATGGAGATCAATCATATTTGTGTTCCTTTGCTACTTGTGTGGTTAATTCATGGCCCTTCCTGGTGCCTCTACACGTGGAGATGTGGGGCTTTTTGGTGTGTGTCTGGTGTACCAGGATCCTGGTAAGTCCCCTCTTGGTGGATCTTGTGAAAGCCCCAGATTCTAGACATTCCTACAGCTAAGTCAGAATCCCTAGTGGCACCTAGGCCTCTGCCCTTCTCACCAACCACAGGTGGCATTCACACTTTCTCTCCTCACAACTCCTGCCCAGCGATAAGCCTGCCCCAGGGCTCATCAAACAACCTCATGAAAACCCAGAGAGCTCGGCCCGCCCATCTCCAAAGCCAAGGCCTTTTCCGCCCACATCCCAGGCTGCCTGTCCATTACAGGAGACCTTGACTGCCCCACCCTCGATACAACCAGCTCCTCTCAACCACCAACTCAACCCCTGCAGGCAGCAAACAAGCCTGAAGAGGGTCCATGACAGGCAACAGACATGACCCCTTTGGCAGAGGCGGAAGAGAAGGGAACAAATGCAATGTCCCCTCACCGCCCCCCCCCCCCCCGACATCTCCTGTCCCTCTACTCGAAGCATCTGTCTCCAGCCTACCAAACAGACTTTTCTCTGGATTGGCCAAGGTGACCTCAGGCCAAATCCCACTTCCCTGCTAGCCTCCCCACACATCCTCTCTCTCTTTGTTTCCCTCTGTGACCTCAGGCATTAAACTGTGCATGATGATTTCCAAACACAGAAGATATGATTTCATCGAGTTCCTAGGGTAGTAAATTAAAACATATTTTGATTTTGATGCAAACAAAACCTTTAAAAGCCCAGCTAGTTTTAAAATAATTTGCATTTTTCTACACTTGATCTTAGCCAAAAGGTCGAGAAGCGATAAATCAAATGCATTTTTCCATGAACATTTTGAGGAACTCATGGATCTGAAGCCCAGGTCTTTTTTGATCTCCAGATCCTATTATCTGATTCCTTACTTGAAATGTTTGGGATCCACAGAACTGGTCCCTCATCCACCCAAACTAGACCTTTCCTCCTGCTCGCCTGTCTCCGCAAGAGGCAGCGCCATCTACTGGCCGCTTGCATCAGAACTCTGGGAGCTGTGTGCTCCATCTTCACCCCCTCGCATTCGGTCTGTTACCAAGTCCTTTTGTTCTACATCGCTTGTGCATCCGAATCCAGTCTCTGGCCATCAGTGCCGCTGCGCCTTGCTCCAGATAAGCCTGCCTCCAGCCCCATTCACCCATACCACCGACTGCCACACAGCTGGCCGCCCCACTTCTTACTATCACCCTTTAGTCTGTTCTCCACACAGCATAGCCATCTTCTCTTCCAGGTTTCTCTTACGAAAAAGACCATGAAATCCTCCAAGCTCCTCTTAGGGGTCATATCAGGACACAGGGCGGCTGGGGGTGTGTGTGGACTGAACCTCAGACGCATTACCAGAGACACAACCCCATCATCATGCATGAGCTGCAGGTGGACAGCCACAGGATGCCACGTGCATAAACCTGGCAGTTAGGTGGGGAGAACGCGCCCTCTGCTGCTCAGGTGCAGCCTTACACTGGCTGCCGTCCAGGTACCGGTGCGCAGCTCCGAGGTTCCTCACTGCCCCCTTTTGTCTCAGCATCCCGACCACGCTAGCTTCCTCTGGCTGAGCGGTGCTGCCGATCTGCGCTTTCTCCCGTCCCCGTGCCTGAACATTTTAACGCAGGCCCAGGCAAAGCGGCTGACCTTGAGATGTGAGCCTCGCATGACTACCCCACGAGGGCAGGGCCTGTTCTCCAGAACCCAGAAGGAGCCGTGTCTGTCCTCAACCTCCTTAGCTCCTTCCACGTTCAGCTGTGACTGAACCACCCCACCCCTCTCTTCAGGGGACAGGGGCCCCTGCTCAGGCATTGACATTTTGAGTTCTGCATTTAGCACATCAATTGGTTACGTATCCCCACCCCCCCCCCCCCAAGACCTCCTGATCCCCAGGGGGACAGCTGTGTCTTTGAAAAACCTAACTGATGACCTTGTGAGGCAGAGATGCTGGGCCCAGACTTTGGGGTGGGCTGGGTTTGGTGTGTGTGGGGGGGCGGTTCAGTGGGTCCCATCTGCCTGAGAACCGAGTCAGGGAATTTGAGCTGTCTTCTCCATCTCTCTAGTTGTTCGCATCCCCGTGTGTTCCCGGAAGTGAGAATTGTGTCTGCCTTATTATCCAACTGCAAAATTGGGAATTGGGGAGGGGGGCAGAGGTTTCTAGTCATTTTCCCCATCTGATGTAGGCGAGGTAAGTCATCTAAGAGATCCCACTAACTGTGACCACTTTTCTCTCCAGTTCTTAGCACAGTGCCTTCCCATGCAGCAGGCCTTCTATGAGTTTGGTCAAAGGATGGACCAACAAATGTTCAGAAAGTGAGCCCCACCAGCTCCTTTCAGCAAGGTACATGCTTTTACTGCTTCCCCAGGCTGGGGCACTGCCATAACTTTCCAGAAATGGGTAGTTTAGGCTGCCAGAAACAGATGGCACTGAACGGAGAGATGACACACCCTGAAAACCCGCAGTGTCTCTCTGGCAACTCTTGGTAAGGCAGTCAGAAGAAACTGACATCTGGAGAGAGGGCCGAGCCAGGCTGCATTAAACTCACAAGGCAAGAGCTTTCCTTCCAGAAGATCGCTTTCGCATTTTTACATAATGATGCTGATGTGGCTTCCAGATGTGGCTAAGTTGCTCAGGGCCTGCTCCCGCCCTACCTGTCGGAGCTGCCGAGCTTTGCTTTGGGGGCCTGGGGCAGAGGGATCGCTGAGAGGGAGCTGCTGTCCCAAGCCAACGTGGGCCCTTTCTCAGAATGTGGGTCTCAAGCTGTACCCCCAGCCACCGGAGGATTTCCTTTGTCCAAATTTCCCATCTCAAAGAGCTCAGTGGGTTGTCCACATCCTCATGTCTAAGAAATCCCCTGGAGCACCTGCTGCTCCCAAAAGGTTACTCTGAGAAACCTGGGTCCAGGATGATTCTGCTCAACCTGCTCAAGCATTGGTCACTCCAAGGTGGCCCCTGTCCTGAGAGCATCACTGTCCCCAGGAAACATACTGGACAAGCAGAACCCGAAATTTCCTCCCATACCTGCAGAATCTGCACCTTCACTGTGTGAGGAGGCTTGCGCTGGTGTGTGGGTTGAACATGCAAGTTCCTGGACTGCCCCCTACACCCAAGATAATCTGATAGGCTGGAGATCTGCAAAGACCACAGGGCTCTCAAGGCCGATCTTTGGCATGGTAATAAAAATCCCCTCGGAGACTACTAAGCTATTGGGGCTGGACCGCCTCAGGAACAATTAAAATCAGGGTCTTGGGCTTCAGGCTTGTTTACAGACCCTCACAGGCTCCCAACAAGCAGTCAGGATGGAGACCTGTGCCTCTGCCTGCTGTTATAACATGCATACTTTCCCACTGCATCCCATATCAGCCCTGACGAAGTTCACTGTCAGAAGGGGCTGTCACTTCTGCACTGGTACCTCCTCAGCGCCAGCTGCTATCTAAAAATTACCAAGGGCAGAGTGGCGGAAACAATGGCAAATCTTCTGCACAGTTCTGCAGGCTGCAGAGTCCAGGCTCAAGATGGCATGCCCTTAGCTTTGCAGGCTGCTGCTTGCCTGCTTGCCTGCCTGCCAGTCTGCCTGCCTGCAGGAGTTTTCACTGGCAAGACAGAAAGAGGCAGTGAGCTCTCTCCAGCCTCTCTTTCTCAGGGTACTCCACACATCTCCAGGATCCAGTCTCAGGATTTAATTCATTCCCAATGTCTCCCTATACAGCTACAATGGGAGTAAGGGTCTCTGTGTATGAATCTGGAGGGGGTGGGAATACAAACAGTGTATAGCAACCACTCAGCTTGAACCTTGATGCCTCCCTCTGCGAAATGGGAACTGTAAGATAAACAGGGCTGTGCGTGTCACCTGTTTAACATGGACTGCTGAACAAATCAAGGCTTCCGTAGCGGATGACTCTGACTGCTACTGGCCCTGGAGGGAGTGCCCTGGGACCTGCTATATCCCAGCCCTTCTTTAACACCCTCCTTTTTCTCTCACCAACTCAAACCATGCTTGCAACCTAGGGCAGAAATTTTAAAACTTTAATAATGTCAAGATGCATAAAGATGGATGCTTGTTCCTAAATCTGTGACCGCTCAGGGGCCCAGCGGGTGGGGGATTCAGAGTCTGTCGGTCACCTGCGACCCAAGCAAGGCAGAAGCCCAGGAACACAGACATGTGACAGGGCTGTGGCCCAAACCCTAGGAGTGTGTAAAGGGGATTCCTGTATATCAGCAACAGCTCAGGGACTGGGACTCACCTGGTTCCTGGGAGCCAAGGGACTCGTCCTGGTGCAGGACTCACACATTCCCATGCAGCAAACGTGACTTACAGCCTCTGCAGATGCTGAGTGATCAAAGGAAACCAAATTTGTATGATTATTCCCAAACCTGATTTTTTTGTACTAAAGATGTAGTTAGGTAAAGGGTAAAAGGGCTTCTTTTGCTCTATTTTTCCCAAATAGTTATTTTCATTGGAAGACAGATTTGCAGAGAAGAGAGACAGAAAGAAAGATCTTCCACTCACTGGTTCACTCCCCAAATGGCTGCAACAGCCAGAGCTGAACCTATCTGAAGCCAGAAGGTTCTTTTGGGTCTCCTACATGGGTGCAGGGTCCCAAGGACTTGGACCATCATTCTCTGCCTTATCTGGGATCTGGATGGGGAGTAGAGCAGCCAGGACTTGAACCATGATGACATGGGATGCTGGTACTTGAGGGTGGAGGGTTAGTCACTTTGAGCTATTGTACCAGCCTCAAAGGGACTAGTCTCTTTATTATTCACTGATATACATGCCTCTCTGCTTTGCAATTACTGCTTAACCAATAACCAGAGTTAACTTCAAGGGCTTTAAACAGCACCTCCTCCCTAATTTCTCCAGAGGACAGCCCCTTGACTAGCCGAGGTTGGCAGGTTACAGGAACCAGGGCCTTGTGGCAATAGAACTGAGAGTTCTGTTCCCTCCAGGGCTGTTGCCAGGGCTGTTTCTTCCCACCACAGGTCACCTGCTTGCCTCCACTCATGATCCAAAGCAGCAGCTTCTCAGGTTTCCCATTTCTGAATACTGTGCCTACCACCAGCTGGAGGGCCAACTGTCCTGTGGCCAGACCCACCTTGTCTGGGTAACCATCCTTGCACCATCAGAGACAGAACAAAGGAGCCATGTCATGGATGCCGGCTTAACCTTTGTCCTGTCGTGCTGCTCATTTAATTTTTATTTTGCAACTTACTAATAATCTATTTGGTACCCAAGAGGAAGATCATAAGACATGATGGATGTCTTTCAAAATCAAAATCCAGAAAAATCTCCAGTATTTTGACAGTGGTTGTCTTGTTCTTTGCTTCCTACTTCTCTATATGCTCCAAAACTTTTGCAAAGAGAAAGTGTTAACTTTAAAAAAAAAATAAGTATCTTCAAAAGCAGAGAGATCTGTGAGATGTTGAAAGATAATAAATTAGCACCAATTTAGGTGGTGTGAAACAGGGGCAGGCACAGAGATGTTGATCAAAAGAACAGAAAACGGGGCTCAGGGACACAGGCTAATAGGCTAAGAGAATATTAGCCAAGGATCAGGAAGTAACTGATGAATTTCTGGTGGTAGGAGAAAGATTTTGAGGTGAAGTTAATTACGACCTTCAGTTCCCATACTAGAGTAAATTAAAGTAGAATAAAGAAGTTAAAAAGCAAATAATAGGGCTGTTTGGTGTAACTGCTTATGCTGCCCCTTGGTATACCCGAATCTCATGTTGGAGTGTTTAGTTCAAGTCCTGGCTCTGAGCTTCCCGCTAATAGGCACCTTGGGCGGCAGCAGACGATGGTCCAAGGACTTGTGTCCCTGTCATCACATGGGAAACCTGGATGGAATTCTGGGCTCCAGGCTTCAGCCTGGACCAGCTCTTGTGGGTATTTGGGAGAATGAACCAGTGGATGGAGGATCTGTCTATATCCTTTTCAAATAAAATGAAAATAAATAAAAATTTAAAAAGGAAATAAACATAGGAATTGCTCAAGTAACAAGATCCCTCCAACCCACCTGGGAAACCTAATAGAGCTCCTGACTCCCAGCTTTAGACTGGCCCAGTCCTGACCACTGTCAGTACTGTGGGGAGAAAACATGCAGGTGGAAGTCTCTTTTCAAAACACACATAAATCAACCAAGACAGTTTAAAAACTCAGTCAGAAAGATTACACAAGGGATTTATCCTTAATTACCTCACTGGCATAAAGTCTATAACCCCTGGAGAAAGGAGCAGACCCTGGGTAAAAGCCTTCTGAGGCTGACTCTGAATTCTGAGTGTCTGAGAATCGCCAGCCGTGAGGGGCCTGGGCGCTGGCACAGAAGTGGAGGCAGCGAGCAGAGGCAGCTCTGTTGGGAGCACAGGCCTCCTGGGTTCCCAACCTCTGCAGGCTGGTGCTGCAGCGTAGCACTTCGACGCCCGGGAGGATGTACCTGGCCCTGCCTCATCACATCTGCTGGTTCCTTTCCTCTCCCGGCCTGCTGTCTCACTGGCCAAAGACCCAGGCCTCCCGTCATGCCGCGCGAATCCAGTCCCTAAGCCGGGTGGCCGTGTTGCGGTGGATGCTTTGCTTGCTGCATCCAGTGAACTCAGGTTGGCACCCAGAACTGCATGTGTTCTGCATACCACCGGTGTGCTGTCCCCAGGAGAGGCTCCGTTGTCAGCCTGAGGGACACCTGTTCTAGGCTTGTAACATCGTAGGAGCTGAATGGATGCGGGAGACCCCTCCTCTCCATCAGTCTGTGATTTGAGGTTACACTCTGCCGTGCAGGCGCCTTGGGCACCCCACCTCCACCTCCACCCCCGCCCTCTACTCCTGGGCGCAGAGCTGCACGCGCTGTGGGGAGGGGCTCTTGCGTGCAGATGGCTTCTCTGCACTTCTGTTATTTATGGGCTGCTGTTGAGAGGCCGCAGGGCCTCACTGTCCCCCGCTTCCGCGCCCCCTGGCAGACCAAGAGAGTGATTTTCCATCTGTTCACTCAAAAACTCATTTCCGTCCAAATGACGATATTTAATCAGTAGTCTGTAGTCTGTGTCTCAGTTACTCCCAAATCTCAGGCCTTCTTCCCTCTGATAGAAATGGGGGCGCAGGGGATCCCAGCAGCGGGGGTGGGAAGAATTCTGATCATGACAGCCCTGCCCCCACAACTCTCTCAGAAGGGACAGAGTTACCTGTCCAACCCCAGAGACCCTGCATGGAGTCAAGCAGTGGGTGGTCTGCTCTCTAGCAGGGGAGATCCACAGATCCACGGCTGCACTTCCTCACTCAGCCGGCAAGGTCGGCACAGAGCTGGCTGGCAGCTGCCTTCCCAGGGAACAGGGACAGCCCTCCCCCCTCCCCCCCTCCAAGCACCCAGAAGAGCCTCTTTCAGGGGGCAGCAGGGCAAGGGCCTCCTTAGGAGTGAAGGGGTGGCTTGTTCTCAGGAAACCAGGAGCCTTCCATTGAGCCAGGTCCTGCAGGCCTTCCAGCAGCTCCCACGCTGGCCTAGGAGGCCAGGTGAGCAACAGTCTGTGGCTCCAGATATAGGACTGTGGTGGGAGCTGGGGACAGAGCCAGTCATTGTGGGTCCAGACGTGAGGGGCCACACTGAGTGAGTCTGCTGGTTTCTTACCTGCCTGGGTGGTTCTCTGTCCATGAGAAATGGCAGCTGCACAGGCCCTCACACCGGAAGCGGTGTTCTCTCCTCCCCCTCCCTCACACTCCTATGGGGACAAACTAGGGAGATTGCTGGTAGTGACCACAGCGCACACGTCCCTCACTGCTCTGACCATGAAGGGCGTGGTTACTTCCGGACACTCCTCAGGTGGAAGCTCCTTACTGCCTGCTTCCCAGGCTGCCTTGGTGAAGACACCATAGCCTCTCTGCTGATGGCCAGCCCCCCAGTGGTGGAAGGGACTGCGTGCTGCTGGTTCTGGAGGACCCTAGAGACCCGAGGCTGAGGCTGGAAGATTCCTATGGGGCCACCAGACCCCAGTCCCCAGTCCCTAGGTCTCAGAGTGGAGGCTCAACTGTCTGTGCCCAAGGCCTATCTTGTATGTCTGCCCTGGGTATCTGAGGTTCATGGAGGGGCCTGTGAGCGTGTGCATAACTGTATCTGTGTGAGTTTATGTGTGTACGGTGTATGTGTATCAAGGAGTGTAGCTGTGTGTGCATGTGTGGGAACAGAGAATGTGACCATGTACTTGTGTATGAGGGCGTATGTGTGAGAACTTGTGAGCAGGGTGTGTGTGTACATGTGTATGAGTATGCATGTTTATGAGGACATATATGCATACAGATGTAGAGTTATGAGTGTGTCTGGAGGGTGAATGTGTATACAGGGCATTGTCCCAGGCGTCTCCTGCCATGCGCAGACACACAGACTCCTTGGCTCCCTGGAGTGGCTAGGCCTCATTCCTGCCAGGCAGGGGTAGTCAGTGCCAACACCAGCTGACTTCTTGGATGGGGCGCAGGCCTGTCCCTCTTTCCCTGGCTCTCTTTCTTGGCTTTGGAGGGATCAGAGCGCACTGCTCTGGGCAGCTCTTGGAGGAGCATGACATGACTTAGGCTGCCTGCGTGGACATTTTTCCTCTTTTGGCTCTGGAAAGTGCTGGGCAGTTCCCAGCCCTCTGCCAGTGCCAAGCAGCATGTCAACAAGCCAAGATCTCAGCTGGGAGGCACACACCAGAACTGTGGGGATCACGTGGGGAGGGGCATGGAACCCTTTCTGGCCACCCTGATGTTTGGGACCGCAAAACAGAACTGTGCATGGTTCTCAGCCTTGAGGAGGTCTCTCCAGAGAACCCCCTTAGAGTGTGGCTAGGATGAAGGGAGGGGTGCAACAGGAGGCTCCCTGAACAAACAGGTTAGCATGTGGCACCTTTAAGGAAGCCTAGGGTAGATTTTATAAGAAACCAATATTATTGCTTTTTAAAATTGAACATAGAGACAGAGTGATACCAATCTTTTGGCTAATGGTTTACTCCCCAAATGGTCGAAATAGCTGAGACAAAGGCAGACCAGAGACAAAGAGCCAGGAACTCAGCTAGGTGTCAGCTCTCCCTGCTGGGTGGCAGCCATGTAGCCACCTGGGCCAACATGGCTGCCTCAAAGGATGCTGATGAGCAGAAGCTGGGTCAGCAGCAGAGCTGGGACTCAAAGCCAGGCACTCCAGAGAAGCGACGTGGAGTCCAAAGCAGCACTTTAACCCAGGCACCAAATGCCCTCCCCAGAGACTTGCATTTGTAACTTTAAGGATCTTCAAAAGGCAAACAAATCATCTCTTGCTCACACAAGGCCATGCCTCCTGGTTCACCTTCTCCCGATCACCCCCTAACTGGACGCCTCCCCTCCAGCTGGGTCTTCCTCTCCTCCCCTCCTACCCATGAAAATTCCTGGGTCTTCTTTCCTCCGATTCCCGTGTTATTTGCCACAAACCACAGCACTGCCCTTTGAGAGCATCCATAGTCAATGGTGCCCTGAGTTGACTGCCAAACCTCTTTTCCAACAGCAGGAGAAGTTACTGAAAAGAAGGGCATAGCTGTTCCCTAGGGCCTCACCTGGGGTGCCCTCAACACCTGTTTATGGAACAAGTGGATGGATGGTTTCTTAAGGGGTTGATGTACTGTCTGTATTTGCCCAGCCTGGAAGCCACAGGAGGCAGGGACTCTGCCCAACCCCTTGCTCAGATCCCAGCAGTTGTGGGCTGGCCAGCACACTGCCACAGAGATTGGGCTGGGGGTCACTGTGGGATATTTGGGTCCGTGCAGTGCAATGAGCACAAATCTGGCTAGGCAGAAGCAGTTGCAGGGCAGCAGGAGGGCCGTTGCTGTCTCCAGTGGGGAAGGACCTTGATAAGGCCCTCCGCTGCACTGATCCGAGGAGGCCCAGACAGTGTGGGGACACCAAGGGGCTGATCATTTCATGCTTGCACTGGAGCCACAAGGCAGGTGGGATGCTCCTTGGTATCATAGTACAGGAGGCCCTGCCACCAATCCCGGCATGGACCAGGGACACCACAGACACAGCACACCACCAACCACAGTCCTTGGGGTATCTGACACAGTTGTGACATAAGAGCAAGAGAAGGGACTTGAATGTGGGGTGGCCTAGAAAACCCAGACTTACTCCCATGTCAACGGTGGCATCTGGGACTAAGCAGACTGGGTTCTGGTTCCAGCTCAGCCCTTTTCTACATCAGTGGTAGTTCCCCGTTCCCTGGGACCCCAGTCTTCTCGTGTGTATGTTGGGGCTGTGCTGGCAGCTGCTCTGCCGAGATCCTGAAGCCCAGCACAAAGGCAGGGGATTACAATGCTGAAGGGAAGATAATTCCAAGTCATAAGAGGAGCTGAGTGTGGGTGAGGAGAATTGAGGGCTTGAACCCCCAGGGTTGGAGAAGGCTGCATTGAAAACAAGTCCAACACAGACTCCAGTGCTAGGCCCCAAGAGCTGCATGGAGTGTGGGAAGGCTATGTGGTGTCCCCCAAGACCACCCCCTGGGACTCCTTGCCACATGGCTCTTGGATGGGATGGAGGCATGGAGGAACACAGCAGGTCCTGGGTTACCCACCACGTCTATCTCCATGGTTGGGCCACATGCAGTCCCATCCACACGGGCATGCATTTTTTGGTTTTATTATTACAAATGTCCCTATTCTTCCCTACCCCCAGCTGTCACACTGGGAGAACAGGGGTTCTACATGCCCTACACACATACCCTTTTTTTCCTACCCGGCCATAGATAAGCGTCCCAACCACATGCAGGCACGAGACACATCTGACACCAGATTTCCACTCATAGCTTATAATGACACCACTTCCCCAGCTATGCAAGAGCTTTGCAAACCTGTGCCAGGCTCCCCAGAATGCTGACTGGCTTGAGCCACATCCTGGGAGCTCCAGATTCTGTAGCTCCCTTTCCCAAGCGCTTGACACAGGTGGGGAATTCCAGGCTCAGGACTGGGCCTTTCTGACAGTGATGATGAGGCAGCGAGTGGCATTCCAGTCTTTGCACATAGCCATGTTTAGAGGCAGCAAAAATTTAAAAAAAAAGAAAAAGAAAAATCTCTCTCCTCTCACTGCCCAAGGTTCAGGTCTCATTTTGGTGTGGCCCATGTACACTGAATGGTGATATTTGGTTTCCAAATCAGTCTCTTTGGCAGACAAGAGATGCTGGCAGGAAGCTGCCATGATGCTTTCCTCCTGTGGTCCCGGTGTTAGCGTTGCATCCTCTCTAATAGCCTCTGATAGACAGGGGCTGGAAAAGAGCAGGGGGAATGGTGAAAAAGCAGCAGACCTGTCCAGCTCTGTCTAGGTCATTGGCAGAATCCCAAGGACAGAGGCCAAGTGGCTTCTGTCTGCCAAGCTCATAGCAGGTGCTTTTTAAGTTTGTGAAATTTCCCATCCTCAGATCTGACATTGTGGGATTTTCTCTGTTTACCAGCTTGGAATCAGTTCTTTGCCAGGGTCCTGCCAAGCCCTCCCCCAAGGCTACAACATTCCCAGGCTCCAAAAGTCAAAGATCTCACTTGACTCATTCTTTGCTACTCTTTAACATCTCCATTGCACAGAGAAGGAAGTTGGAGCGTGGTGTCTGACCCTAAAGGCCAGACTTGTTTTAACTGTGCTAGGATGCTCTTAGCAACATGCATGCTTAGATGGCAGGGATTGGGCCCAAACAGACTAATCACACTTACCTAGTCGCACAGATCTCTGGGAAGCCTGAAAGCAAACACAAGGTATCAGGTTTGGTGGTGAAAACAACAGTTGCATTTGCTGAGGCAGCACCATTGTCTACTGCCTCCCCATTGAGGACAAACACCAGAGTGAAGAAGAGCAGGGGGAAAATGAATGGATGCATCCCCTGGAGCCCCTTACTTGGTCACAGTGGCCCCAGGCTTAGCAAACCCTTTTTGAATGGGGCCTCCTGGGAGACACCCTGCAAGCCAGCAGAGCTACCGGTGCTGAGGTGGGGACTCTTTCCTCTGACTTCCATGCTGATCAGGGCTGAGGATGGCCCCATAGGAGTGGGATAAGTTTGAGAGAAGCCAGGAAGAACAGCCAAGGAAGACAGGAGCTGGGACCTCCCTCCTCGGGTCTAAGCTCAGGACCCACCGATACCCAGGCTGTGACTGACCACAGGAAGCATCTTACCCTGGAAAACGCTGATGCCTGTTTGAAGATTTCAAGAGCAGAGTCTGCAAGTTCGTCTCCTCGTTCCTCAGGTCTATTGACTGGAGAGGAAAGACAAGGCAGCCGTGGTGAGAAGAAGGAGCCATGAGCTTGTCTGGGTCTCATGAAAGACTGACGAGTGCGAATGGAGTTTCCAGATCCCATATGCAAAGGATTTTTTTTTTCCTCTAGAATTTTTCATAACACATGGTGGAATTTGGCAGGGGATATCTCAAAGAAAGATGAATGCACAAGTGAGGAGGAAAAGGCCCTGATGTTTAACTACACTGGCGCTCAAGACACTCCCGCCTGAGAGCTTGGAAGCCCATGACCAGCGGCCACATGCAGACACTGGCTGTGTGTGAGTGGAGCTGAGAGTGCCAGGCAGTTCTGTAAGCAGAAATGTGCGCTCCACACCCTCAGCATAACGCATGAGGCACCAACAGCTCTCAGTTCACTTCTCAGCCACCTGGACATGCTATGAGTGTCATGGTGACACATGACTGTGATGTTTGTCTTCCTCTTGCCCAGAAGCTGCTCCAGGTCAGGAAAGACCGAGTGCAGAGGCCTTACCTGGAGGCTGCAGAAGGCTGGTGACGGCGTGGACCACACCGTTTGTGGCCATGATGTCACACTCAGCAACAGGCTCCTTGTTGACACTCATTGTGTTGTTTTTCTAAGACAGAAAGAGACCCGCAATTGTTGGCTGGGGCAGTGTGTCTGGTTCACTCAGCAAGTGTTTGCTGAGCATTTAGTCCTTCCAGGTCCTGTGTTACACACTGGGGAAACTCTGGCAAATCAAACAGTCCCTGCCTTCTGTAGGCCTTGTAGGATTCAGCACATGGAATTAATAGAACACTCTGTGGGGTTAGCCGTTTAATCCTCACCATGCTGTATGGTAGTAGGGGAGACATTACCATCCCATTTGGTGCAGGAACAGACGGACTCAGAGAGGAAAAGGATGGAGAACAGCTGGGACCAGAAGCCAGTCCTGCAACTCCCAGCCCTGGGCCAGAGGTTCAGCCCACTTCTCCTGGATGCTTCATTCAAGATTTTCTCCCAGATCTTTGTGACTGGCCTGGCTAGCAGATGAAGCAGGAAGGGGACATCAGAGCCTGCAGCAGGTGGACCCTGACAGCTGAAGTTCAGTGAGCTGCTGCAGACCCTAAGTCCTTCCCATACCACTTCCTGCTGTGCCCCCATCCACCTACCCCAGATGGGCGAGAGGGCTGCAGATCTGCAGAGAGGAGCAGAGAGTGGGCTCCAGGCACACAGCAATGTGCAACCCTTCCCTAGGGAGGCCCTTGGATTAGGGTCCCTCTCCAAGGCCTGGTTCAAGGGCGTGAGACAGGGTGAGGCCAGATGCATGAATGGCTGCTGATTGTCTCCCTAAGGGAGGGGACAGCCAGCAGCCTCAACCAGATGCCCACACGTCCCACTGCCTTGGAAATCTGGGAGTTCTCACTTATACCTCCCTACAATCTCACACGCTGCCCTAGGCTCTTCTCTCCTCCTCTCTGGGCACCAGCAATCAGAGTCAGGATGTTTCTTGATGGCGAGTGTGTGTGTGTGTGTGTGTCCAGTGCCATCCGCAGCTATGCCATGTCCTCGTACCTGAGCATGTCAGGCATTATGATGCGCAGGCTACTCACCGAGCTGACTTCCAGCTTGTCACCCTGCAGGGACTTCAACCGCACCAGGGTCCCGATGCCCCCGCTCACCAGGATTTCTTCGCCAACATGGTATTTCAAGATGTTGCTGAGTTCTTTGGTATTTCCTGCATGTTTGTCAGAAATTAGTGCAGAATTAGTGTGAGGGTTGGCAGCCGGTAGGCTCAAGGAGGGTCCTACCAAGGAGGAAGGAAGGAAGGAAGGAAAGAAGGAAGGAAGGAAGGAAGGAAGGAAGGAAGGAAGGAAGGAAGGAAGGAAGGACTCACTGTGGCTTCTGTTTGCAGCCTGCACGGACAAGGAGTTGAGGAACCTCGCTTCCCTGGAGGAAGGAAGGAAGGAAGGAAGGAAGGAAGGAAGGAAGGAAGGAAAGAAGGAAGGAAGGAGGGCATGTGCCCCTGCCCAGTAATAGACATTCACTGGGCACCACTGATGTGCTCCGTGATCCACCACCTGCTGAGTGGTCAACAGACACAAGGCCCTGAATCTGCCCATGCAGCTGGCGGCCTGCTGGGTCCAGCATAGGATCTCTGTGCAGCTCAGCTGCCCAGCTGAGGAGAAGGAGTTAATCCATACTCCACTATGAGTATGACTCATGTTTCCCTGAGCTAAATATTTGCCTGTGGGGCCGGGGGACGTTTCTGGTGCCGGCATCTGGGACGTTTCATTACTCACGAGGCTCCTGTCGCTTGTAACACAGTAGTGAAATATTTACACATTCTGTCCTCAAATGCATATTCTGTTGGACAGCTATTTCCTGCAGTGGGAGAGCTTGAAAGAGCCAACAGCTGCACTGAGGAGCTGTGGAGACGATGAAGTCAGGACCAAGGGTGTTCCCCCTGCAGTCCCGCTCCTCCTCCCATCTCAGCATTCCTTCCAGTCTACGTCAGCCTCACGACCCCACCACCACCCAAGGGCATCAGTTGCTCAGAAGGTACATGGGCAGCAACAGTGAAAGCCACTGGCTATCCCTGCCTTCTGGTACTTCCACTCCCAGACCAATGGCTGCATCTCCCCATGGCTTGTGGACAGCTATGTCTAGCATCTCAAAACTGGAAAGGGTTGAGGTACTTTGGAGAGCTCACTTGGTTTTCAAAATATCTACAAATAGTGGCAGGGGATGGGACTGCTGGGTACCAAATGATGAAAACTTGGGCTTAGAGGTGCAGGAGCACACCAGGCCTGGCCTTCCAGGGGCTACATTCTTTGGTGTTCCCTAACCCTAAGGTCACTCTCCAGGCCACAGGGGTGCCCCAACCTAATAATCCAGCCTGCAAGCCTGGAGCCACCTGATGAATATTCCATTCCAGCTGGGTAGAGGCCAGGAGGTCATGGTAGAATGACTTTTCCCTTTTGCACAGAAACAGGATGGCAGCATTTATGGAGATAGCACTCATCAGCAACAGACACCTAGTAGGCTCAGTGTGGCCTGCAGCCTGAGCCTCCCACCTGCGTGAGACCAGGAATGGAGGTGTAGGCAGCCTGGGTCCTAGGGGTGGCCCACATCCTTCCTCCTTCCAACTCACTTTTCTGTGAGAGTGGACCTACATCAGAGATAGACACCCCATTCAGCTGCTATTGTTGGGGATGAATGCCTCACATTAGGCTTACCATGGAGCCCCCAACCATGCACTAGGCAAAGCAGTGAGGCTCAGAGAGATGAAATTGAGAAAATGCCTGCATCAGGATTTACACCTGCTTGCAGCTTAATCCAGGAGACCAGGCCTTTGCCCAGCCTTCAGTTCAGTGTCTCAAGCCCACCGTGAGTGTCATGGACTGCACAGGTGGGTGGGGGAGCTTTAACATTACTGTTCTTTCAAGCTCCCAGCAGGAAGCTGGCCTTCGTGACTAGGCTGACTGCTTCCACCCACACTCCCTCTTACTCTTCTCTGCCTGCTTTGGTGTGTCACGAGGCTGGCTTCTGTGGCCTGTATCATCCTGGGACTCTCTGGTGGTGCTGTCATCAGCTAATGGGAGGTCTGGCAGGCATTTGGCAGGAGAGAGAGGCTGGGAACCTTAGCGCCACCTCCCCTCTTGCCACAGCTCTGATGGTGGCTGCTGTCCATGGGGCAAACCCTTCTGGGTCCCCGCCCTCACCCCTAAAACTGGTTGAAGCTTCCTGTGGTGGCTGTCACCATCAGGCCTATCCATACTTTTACAAAAAGTCCCATCATTCAATCCTTGGCATCAATCCCTCGTACTGTGCCACCTGGGGCCTGCCAGAGCCCTGGAGGACAGTACTGGGGCAGCAGAAACATTCAGCAAAGTTGGTCCTTACCCATCAGTTTGCTCAATTCTCCCGGTGGCAAGGCCTGGAAGGCTTCGTTGGTAGGAGCAAAGATGGTGTAGACCCCTTCCCGGTTGAGGGTCTCTGTCAGCCCGGCAGACTGGATGGCGGCCACCAGCATGCTGTGGAGACACACAGAGCACACATCCACCTGCTTATGGGAGACCCCTCTTCAGCTTGGGGATGGGGCAAATGGAGCCCAACCACCAAAGAACTCAGGGACAGCTATCCCACCTGCAGTTCCTCTGCCCCCAACATACATGCCCAGCTAAGACAAATGGCCACAAGTCATAGGCCTGGTTGGGGAGGGTAAATGGGAAGAGGATAGAGGCACAGCAGATTAAGGGCCTAGCTGAGCCACTGGGGCCCTTGGTGTGTTTCTGAGGAGGGCCTGGGTTGCCCAGGTCCTTGTTTAGTGGCTGAGGTTAGAAGCAGGCACTTATTTTACACATCAGCACCTGGTGGGGAACAAGTAAATCACAGAGAGGGCAGGGCAGGAGACCAGCTGGCCAGGGCCTTCAGTTGCCAACAGGTGGATTTTGCTGCATATGTGGCTCTTGGGGACAACCCCCTCTCCACTGCCCAGAAACACGAGGGGAATGTCCTAGGAGGAACATTTCTTCCCCACTTGAGCCACTTAGGATACTCATCCCTTCTGCGTTCCCAGCGGGAAGGTCACCCCAGTGCACACCAGTGTTAGTGAGTCCCTCTGCGGAGCTGAGTGAAGGACTGAGGATCAGCCTCTGGCCCTGGCATGAACATGTGGCAGAAGCCCTGCCCTGGGCTAGCCCTGGTTTACCTAAAGCGATTGTCTCCTTTCAGAACGTCCATGACGGTGCCCATTGGGGGGCTCAGTATCCGGTCCATGGTGAACAGGGTTCCATATCTCCCTTTCTTGTCGTGGGCAGCAATGCAGCTGTTCTCAATGCACAGGCTCTACACAGAACAGGGCCAGAGGAGAGAAGGGCTGGTTATGCTTCCATATGGGACAGGGCTTGGAATGGGGAGCTCAGGAGTGGGGGGTAGGACTGTTTGTTCAGGGGCTGTGCGAATAGCACAGAGAACAGTGGATACTCTAAGAGTGGAGTGTTAAGAACAAGATGTGTTTCTCCAGGAGGGCAAATGCCTTGTTCCTTCTTAGAGGCCCCTGAATCAAGGACCCAGCAGAAGTAAGGCCACTTGACAAGGGTCAAATAAATCCATCCATTCCATATGAGGTCCTGCACTGACAAGGTCTTGGAACTGATGGATTTATTCAACAGACATTGCTGGCTGGCCCCAGGCAAGGGGTATGCTGAGTTCTGTTTCCTATTTAATATTCCTGGTGCCTGTTGTTTTTGAAGATAGGGAAGAAACAGGAGTGAAGAGGAGAGTCTTTGTTTCAATTTTAGTATATGTGCTGCTGAAGCGAGCCCAAGGAGAGAATCTTTGACCAAGCAAGGTTGTGCTTCAGTTCTGGCAATTTCTCTTCCTATTAAGCTAAGAAGGACCCATAATCTTCATCCCACTGTGTCACAACACTGGTGTGTCATATGAAAACTAACCTGATCCAACTCCCTGCTAATCTGCCTGGGAAAGCAGCAGAAGATGGTCCAAGTGCTTGGGCCTGTGCACCCATGTGGGATACCCACATGGAGTTCCAGGCTATTGTGGTCGTTTGTGGAGCAAACAGTCTGACGGAAAGGCTGTCTTTCTCTGTGTGTTTCTCCATTTTTTTCTCTCTTTATTTGAAAATAAATAAGTCTTAGAAAACAAACAAAATTCTACCTGCGTTATCCCTGTGATGGTGGTTTTCAAAGGCCTCTAGGAAGGGACACCTCACTCCATCTGTGGGACCCCATTTCACATCATTCATACTTGGCAGAAATGACTGCTATCCTCAGCAGAAACTGTTCTTATGCCAACTTAGCTATGGAGGATCTCTCATTTTACACAAATACAACATCTGTGTTGTAGGGCTGGGCCCAACAAGGCACAAGACTGAGGACCTAAAACTCACATTACGATAAACAAAAACTCTCAGCTTTCTGCCTCCCAGCGTGTCCAGGGTCTGTCCATGGTACAGATGCTTGGAGGCCAGTTGATCTTTAACTATATGGTTCAGAAGCAAGCTCTTCGTGGAGTCGTCGATGGGAGGTGCTCCTTCTGCAAGGGAAGCCGGGATTAGGCACAGAGAGTCAGAACCCTGGGGTCAGAAAACCAAGGCTGCTGAGTGCAGGAAAAAAACAAAACAAAACAAAGCAAAACAAAAAAAAAAAAACCGATGCCACCTCAGCCTGGAAGTGATGATTGGGAAACGGGATGGGGCTGCCAACATTCCTTAACATCTGGCATCTTCTGTGAATAAACAGAGGTGCAGAACATGGAGGGTGTTTGGAGCTGGGCCCTGGGTGGGAAGGGCAGGCACGCACATAGCTCTGGCGTCCCTGTGGCTGCAGCTCCACTGTATCCTCACTCTGACCTCCTGGCTACACCCTGGCTGCTGATCTTACAAACAACAAGGCAGGGGAGGGGTGAGTGTTTGCCACGGTTGTTAGTTAACCCACTTCCTGGATGCCTGCATCACGTATCAGTGCAGTCTCTATCCCAGCTTCCCTCTAAAGCACACCCTGAGTGGCAAGAGGTGATGGCTCAGGTGGTTGAGCCCCTCCCATTCACACGGGAGACCTGCACTGATTTGGTGGCTCATCTGTCTCTGTCTTCCTTCTTGCTGCTTTTCATTTACTTCTCCCAAAGCACAAGGGAGAGCTCTGCTCTTCTTACCAACCCAATCTTGACCTCTACAGAGCAGATCCCTGATGCACTCTGGGAACAACAGTGCCCCCTACAGTTCCTGCTGCAGTTGCTTCTGTTTTGCTGGAGCTGTTTGGGAGTTGTCCTAACATGGCACCGCAGATCTGGGCAGAGACCAGAGGGGTAAGACGGCTGCCTTGGGCCAAACTGCTCGGGCTGCTCCCTTTTTCTCTTCCCCCCCAGGTTACCTTCAAATACAGAATTCAGGGGGGCCAGGAGGGTTAGCCGCTCATTCCCTGACAGGTGAGGGCCTAGGCCAGCTTTCTCGAAGAGGTCAATGGTGGTGGAAACATCCGACCCTGCAGCCAACTCAGACAGCGTCTTGGCTACGACAAACAAGGAGAAAATGGGTTCAAAGTCAAGAGGCCACTTTCCACTTAATCAGGCTTCCTCCTAGCACAGGCACCCTGCCCATCACGGCGCACCTGGTGCCTTTGTTCCAGAGAACAAAGACAGAGACCCTGGCATATAGGTCTGGGAGGTGGGGAAAGCATCAGTCCAGCAGAGGTTTCTCTGTCCCAGGCCCTGGGGGCAGTGTGATCAGGGCAGCACCTCCTGTGGGGCAGAGACAGCACTGCCTGTGCTTCAGCTCAGGAGCTACAGCCATGACCACTTCTGTGGGAAGAGTTTCAGTTTTTCCCAGGAGATTTCCTCGCTCAGGAAGGAGAACCCCCCTGGAATTCCACACTGGGACTAGGAAGCCACATGAACACAGGCCAAGCTCCATCCCTGGGGCAGTGGGTCTAGGATGGCTTGGGCGAGGGGTGGAAAATGTTTGCGAAGCCCTGTGGCCTGTTCCTGACAAGGCAACCTTAGGGGAAACTTAAAATTCAGTCTATAGGGCCGGCTAACTTTGAGTTGATGTATTTTTACAGGGCCTTCAACAGATGCTACAAATATCCAAACAGCCCTTGGCAGAATGAAGATTCCCCATCCCTTGGGCATTAGGGAAAAAACAAAGGCTCCAAGTTGAACAGATCATGGCACTCCTGGCAGGCAGCCTTTCTGAAAGGCTTCCATGATCATCTCCCCCTCCTCAGACACCTTTAGTGGCTCCCCACTGCCTCCAGGGTCATGCCTGGAACTCAACACTCCTCAGGATCTGAGCCCTACCCACTGCCTTGTCATGGCTGTAGAAGCTGTGGGCTGGCTCCAGGTGGGCAAGTCACCCCACAGATTCCTGCTTGCCCCTCAGGGGTGCCGGAAGGGACTGTGGCCAAAGAGAACTGGGGTCCCTCAAGGCTTGGCTCACCTGAGTCTGGGATGAGCAGTTCATTGATGTGATGGATCACACCATTGGTGGCCAGGGTGTCTTTATTGGAGATGATGGGCTTGCCATTGATGGTGAGCATGTCCCCGCTGCAGCCTACCTCCAGCGTGGTGCCCTCCAGGGTCTCCAAGGACATCCCAGCGACGATAGCCTCAGCACATAAGGCCGACTTCAGGATGTGGTTGTTCAGGAGGTCTGGAGAACGAACAGGACACAGGTGGATCAGAGTTGGTCCAGGCGGTACCAGCTCTGATAAGGACCTTCAGATGAAGCTGGGGTGTCAAAGGGCACTGTGGGCAGATGGCTGGACAGGTCACTCAGCCTCTTGGGAAGGAGTGAGGTCTCTCTTTGCTCCTCAGCAAGTGAAGGCAAGAACAGCATTAGCCTCCCAGCCCAGAGTAGGAATGGTATTATACTCTAAGCATCAGGTGCTTGACAACAGACAAGATGCTCAGCAGAGGTTGGCAATTAGCATGTTAGTATCTGAACTTCCAGGGAAAAGCAGAAACATTCATGAATCTACCAAAGGATTGATTAAAAAAAGAAAAAAACTATTGACCTGCATAAAAATGCAAAAAGTGACAGAAAAAGAAACTGTAGCAAATGACAGTCTTGAATTATTCACTTATTTTATTCTTCCATATTTTTGTTCATTTACCCAAAGGTTTACTGCTAGTAGAGGTCAGGGATGGAGATCAGTAAGAGTTGGTAAGACATGGCCATTGCCATCCTATTCATTGCACAGTAAACAATGAATTGAGTTATTATGTACTTGTTCAAGTGCCATGTGAGGGCAGGGCAGAGGCTAGAGTGGGGAGTCTTCAGTAGGTCATGGCTGTTGCTGACAACCATGAGCCCCCAAGGAGCACAGGTATACTGGACAGAGCCAGCTCTGGGGCAGTCTAGGAGGACATGCCACGTGTCAGCCCCACCCCAGGCCTCGCAGGCTCCTGCTTTGTAGCTCAGCAAGATCGGCAGGGTCATTGGTCTGGTCTCCATTTGTCCCTCAGTGTGGCAACCAAAACTGCGTTGTCACACAGGAGGAAGCTGAAGCCTCGCCTCTGGGTCCCCAAGCTGGTCCTAACCTGATTTAGCCACAGGAAAGGAGAAGGAACAGTAAGCATGACCCTTAGGAACAAGACTTCTAGAGGAGAAAACTTAAGCCTAGTCTATTGTAGGGAGCAGCAGGACCAGGGTGGGAAGCTGGTCTTTAAACAGGGCCTGGAAGCTCCCAGCTGCTGCTTGCCTGCCTGCCCGCCCACTGGCAGCCACAGATCTGGTGGTAGACCATGAATCTGCTTCCTTTAAGGCCTCTTTTGCAGTAGCACAGCAGCCCCAGCTCTGAGCAAACTGGTTTCTGAGTAGGAAATCAGTGATCTTTGTTTTTTCTTGCTTTATGATGAGTGACAAGCTCCAGGGCTCTTTACAGGAAATGCTCAACAGGGAACACATCTCAGAAAAACAAGCAAGTGGCCATGCCACCCCGAACGTGCTCCATCTCGTCTGATCCCAGAAGCTAAGCCAGGTTGGGCCTGGTTAGTACTTGGATGGGAGGGAAAGAAGCAAAACACACTGAGAGAAGCACCTGAGCCACCTCCTGCCCAGGAGGCCTTTGAGACCCCAAAAGCTACATGGCTGCATTCCTTCCTTCAGTGCACAGTGGTGCCCAACCCCAGAACTCAACAGCCTGGCCCTAAACCTGCAGAGCCCACTCAGCTTTCACTTCTCTGCAGCCCTGTGCCCAACATGGCCTTGAGCAAGTGACACAGAGGCACCACAGCCATGCCTTCTGCACTAGCTGGCTCAGCAATAGCCAACACCCCACCTGTCTCAGGAGGACAGAGCCACCAGTGGACAGCCAGGAGTGGACAAATGTGGGCTGTGGGCTAGTTCCAAGGCCCCTTGCCATATGTAGGAAGAGGCAAGGTGTGCCACAATGATCCCATTTTGAGGAGGCCAAGATCCCCTTCCCTGCCATTCCAAGCTGCTGTTGTAATGGACAGGCCTGACTCTTGGCCTCTAGCTCAGTGGCCTCCTCTGTCCTGGACAAAGGCTGATGGATTCTGTGCTCACTCCTCAGAGCCAGGGCTGGGCTTCCCTCTGTCCTCTGCAAAGATGCAGCTGGCTGGGAGCAACAGGACAGCTGTGGCCATCATCCTGAGTGTCTCCTCAGGGCAGGCGTGGTATCCATCCCAGGTCACAGTAGGACTTGGGCTCAGTCTGGCTGCCCAAGTAAGCCGGCAGCAGCCGCCAAGTACACTCACCTTTCAGTGCCTCTGGGTCACCCAAGATCCGGTTCAAGGTCTCGGCAGGGATTTTCTCAAAGGCCTCATTGGTTGGGGCTAAGAGTGTGAATTGACCTTCACTCTCAAGCAGGACGTTGAGCCCTGATGCTGCCACTGCAGCCTAGGGAGGTTTCAGAGAAAAGGACGAGAGAGGGTCAGGCAGGAGAGCTCCCTGAGGGCCTGTGACCCTTGTAAAAGCCTGACAAAAGCTAGCCCCTGACAGCAGCCTGCAGGACCAGGCCTCCCATGGTGGCTCAGGTGCTATACACATTCTCTCTTTTCACCCCAGGCTTCTGCCTCTGTCCTGTCCCAACCTGGCCTGGTCTTCCAGGCTCCAGTCCTGGCTTGGGCCCTGACCAACACTGGTTCTTTGAGAAGTTAGCTTGGCTGGCCCCTGCCCTGGATGAAACTGAGGCTGCCTGATGCAATTGTGTGCCTTGCTCACCATGCTGTTCACAGCCCCAGCAAGGCAGGGAAGGATGTCCATAAGCTAAGAGCTTGAGGGCTTCCTGTCCACGGGCTGCAAATCCCAGCCCACCTGGCCCCTGCCCACCCAAACCTCTTGCCCCGTCAGCTCCCTCAGCCTTCTTGACCCTGCACTTGGGGTGCTCCTGTCCCAGTGCTTGAGGAATGGATTCCTTTCCTCCTCTAAGCTTCAGCTCCCATCATCTCTTCCAGATATGTCTTCCTGGCCACCCAGCCCCCCATGGGGTCTCCCCAGTGCTCCTGATCACCACAGGCTTGCTGACCACACACTGCCCATCCATCTGCAGCTACCCTGTCTGTCTACTTCCTGGCTCTCCCTAGACTTATGAGTGGTACCAGCAGGGCAGTGGGTTGTGCTGTTCATCCTTTTAGCCCAGCACATGAAATGCCACCTAGGTTGCAGCAGGTGCTTAGTAAGCAGGCAGGGTGGGCAGATGGAGCTAGGGAGGGCCAAAGGGGAGGAAGGAATGTTTGCCCACCCTGAACACTAAGTGGAGATTACTCAATAGGATCAACTGCTGTTTGTCCAAGTATATGCCACCAACTTTGGGGAAGATCACTGCCTTGTAGATGCTGCCCCCTGAGTGACCCAGAGGAAAAGCTGGGGGCAGAGAGCTTGGACAGCTAGGCTCCTGGGCCCTCCAGAGCCAGCTATGAACATGTTCTTTTGCCAAGGTCAGATTATGCCAGCTGGCCCGGCTTGTTTGTGGCTCTGTGTTGGAGATCTCCAGGGAGGGACCACCCCACTCGCACTTGTATCCTTTGCATTTAGGAAATTCTTCTTGAATCAGGGCAAAAACCCTGACCAGGCAGCCTGTGGTCACTTCCTCTCAGGCAGCTGCTACTAACAGGAACGCCTGCCTGCCCCTCCCATTGTAAGACAGAAGCCTGCTGAGCACAGAGCCTTCGGAAGTTGAGCTCGACTTCCTTGTCCATTGCTAGTCCAGGCTCCAAGGAAACATGGGAATAACTGCAGCAGGGCACAGAGTGGGGCCATGTGGACCAGCAGCATGTGGCCGCCCTATGGTTTTCCATTCTAGTGCCCCTTGTGGGAACTATCACTGGGGAGAAAGGACCATACCCACCCCTGGAATCCAGTGCAGGGCCAGGCAGCTGAGGGCTAAGAAGCCCCCATCCTGCTGTAGTCACACATTGTTGGACATTCCAGACAGCTACAGGAGGGAGTGTGTCACACAGGAGAGACAGCCAGGCAGATGCTCAGGGACAAGTTCAAGCTGAGTGTCAATTAGCGGGTTGTGTGCATTCACAATTATGTAGGGGCTTGTGCTCCATGTTTCCCTGCAGAGGGATCCTGCCTGGGCCTCTCAGGACGGGGTGTGAGCCTGGGGTAGGTGCCTGCTGCCTCACCCGAAGGGTCTCGAACGTGTCTTCGATCTCAATGATCTGCTGGATGTTGTTGGTGACAGTGGAGATGACCTTGTCGATGAGGTGCACCACACCGTTGGTGGCGTGATGGTCAGCTTTCAGCAGCCGGGCACAGTTTACGGTCACGATCTGCACAGGGAGGAAGGCAGGGGTGAGTGCCCAGTAGGGAAGGGCCAAGGTCTTCCCAGGATAAAGATATGGCTTCTCCACGCCCAGCAGCAGAATAAGGCAGGTTTCACAAGCTACTGAGAAAGAACAGGTGTGGGGGTCCAAGAAAGAGCAGGTGTGCAGGGCATGGGTCATCCACAGATGAATGACCACCACAGGACAAACTGCTCCCCCACCCCCGGAGGCCATGTACAATGACCAATGCTGTGTGATGGTAGAGGCCCCTACCCCGTTGGGATAGTGGTGGATCTGGATGTTAGAATTCTGGTACATGGAGGTGAGGGACATGCCGTGCTTCAGCTCATCAGTGAGAACCCGTCGGTCCACCATGTGGTAGCGGAGGGCATTGAGCAGCTCGATGTTGACGTTGCTCACCAGAGAGTCCAGCACTTCCTGCAGGGGAAGCACAGTGGGATAGTCGGGGAGGGGGAGGAGTTGCAGATCCCACACTCAGAAAGTGGCTCCCAGCTCTGCCTGCACAACAAACTGGATGGAGTATTGCAGGCCACATTACAGCTCCCCAAAACTGCAGGATGTCACTACCGACCCCTCAGGGCCAGCCTTGGGGAGCTGAGTGAGGTGGTCCTGGAAAGAGTCCTCTGGGCAGAAGGAGCTGGCTCACCGCGGGCAAGGAACCCCAGGCCTCGTTGCTGGGGGCGAAGATGGTGAAGCTGCCAGGTCCCTCCATCTCGGGCCTCAGCTTCTCTGTGCGGTCCGTGTACAGCTGGGTGGTGGTCGATCCAACGATCCCCAGGGTCTCGTAGAGGTTGGAGAGTGGGAGGGCTGTGGGGGCAGAGCACAATGATTGGGTGTGACTCTGGGACCTAGACCGGCCAGGCCACCTCTACCTTTCTCTGCAGCTTGGACTGCAGATGATCAGTGACAAGGATGAGCATGGAGAGACTTGGAGAGCACCCACTCCTGGGGAGCCTTTACCCCAAGTGCAAGGCCTCCTGAAGGGGATTTGGCTAATGGGGCATCACTCCTCATTTCCAACCCAGCGGGGCAAGGCTGCTTCTTGGGCATGTAGCCATAGACACCCTAACTACAGATGATTCTTTCAGAGCCAGCTGGTCATGGACATGGCTCTCAGATGGCTTCTCCTGGGAGTAAAGAACTTCTCCTGGGAGTAAAGAAGTCTTTGGGTACCTCAGGGTGCTTGCAGGCAACATGTTGTTATTTGTGCAAGTACCTAAGGTGAAAGAGTGTCTTCTCAGACTGAAGTGAGCCTGAAGTTCATTTCCAAGGTTCTGAACCTGGGCTTCAGAGGTCGGATATGCCTTCTAGGCTTGATTGCTTTTCCTGTCCTGTTGATCCTGCATGCCAGCCACACCCTCGTGTGCTAGTGACAACAACCAGACTGTCCTCCTTCAAGCCTCAGCCTTGTCTTTACTCACAGCTAGTGTTACAGTGAAAACAACTCCTGGTGGGAAGGCTCTGAGAAATCCCCAAATGTTTCGTGTTGTCTGCGGCCAATGAGGGCACTGTATGGAGTCTGGGTGGCCTGTGCCCTCCTCCCTGTAAGCACCAGGGGTCAAGATCAGATACAGAGTGAAGGTGGGGGCTCGGGGTTCTAGCCCAACTAGGGATAGCACCAACCCATCTGCTCTCAGCTGGGGCTGACTGCAAGCTGAGGGGCCCCCAGGCAAGCCTCTGGGCTCCCTTCTGCCCTCCTTCCCAGCTGCAGACAAGGCTTGGCTAACTCACCTGCTGGACAGCCCTTCTCTCCTGGGACCTTCTCATAGCCAGGACAGCACTCATAGCTGATGACTCTATAAGGAGAGGAGCATAGAGGAATATTAGTTGGTCTTCACACCCTTGCCCACATGCCACCACCCCAGCTCAGGGTAAAGAGCTGATGGGAGGATCCCCAACTCCCTGGCCACTTGCCAGGTCACACCTGTGCCCCTTGTTGTCCAGGAGCTTGCCAGGCCTCCTTGGCATTGCCAACTCCCACGGCAAACAAGCCAGGACCCTGGCAGCACATTCAAAAGTGGGAGGAAAAGACAACTTATCAAGAGTTTCCCTGCAACAAAATATGTGGGCAGCCCAGTGCCTGGTGTTCCTGCAAGGCAGGAGAGAGCCCTGCTCTAGTTACAGCCTGAACTCAGCCACCACTCAAGCTGACCCAGCACCTCCTGGGGCACTTTCCTCTCTAGGTCCCAGATTCTTCCTCTCTAAATGACATACGTAAAAAGAGAGAGAGAGAGAGAGAGAGAGAGAGAGAGAGAGAGAGAGTGAGTGAGTGGCTGGATGAAATCTGATGGTTTTCCTCTTTAATAATCAAAACGGGTAGCACATCTACAATCAAGTCTTTCAATCTTCCCAATCAAATTTTAACATTATAACAAAACACTTTTTTAAGAAGATGTTGCTTCTTAACTTCTTCAAATTCAATTAATACTAATTTATGGCCTCCACCTGACAACACACTAGAGCTTCTACACTCACAGAAACACTTGCCACCCATTGTCCTTCCATTGCACACCCTGCATCTGGAGCGACACAAGGTCGGCAGAGCACAGTGTCCACCTTCACAGTAATCCGCTCAGGAAAATAAAGAGCTTTCTCCTCTCCCAACTCAGAATAGTCCATCCTGCAATGTGGACCACCTTCAGGAGGTCCCAAACTCACAATGGGCACGAACCCAGTATTTTAGGGAGATCCCAATAACATTACACACAAGGAGGGGACTCAGAAAGCCTGTCCCAAAGAAAGACTGGCATACAACCTCATCCTCAAGTTCATCCGAAGGTCACCCTGACATGGCAGAGCAGACCCTCCTGAAGCAAAGACAGATGGTCACTTCCTTTCCCAAACATGGAGATGACCCATGTAGTAGCGGAGGGAACTCAGGCAATAAGTTTCAGCACAGAGCTGCTCCCGTGGGACTTTCAGTGTGCTGAGGGGCTGAGTGACATTCACCAGGAGAGGACAGACAGACTGGGAAGACATATGAAGTGCAGAAGCATGCCGTAGACACTCTGCCTCTGAATATTTTCTGCTTATTTTAGAGGCAACCGGAGGTTGGGAGTGGGGGGGGTGTTGGTGTACACATAGAGGAAGCTCCCATCCACCTGTTCACCCTGTTCACTCCCCACATGCACTGCAACAGCAGGGGCTTGCCTGGAGCCAAAGCCAGGAGCCCTGAGCACATCCAGGTCTCCAGTGTGAGTGGAAGCAATCCAATCACTTGAGCCATCACAGCTGCCTCCCCAGGCCTGCGCCGGGGCAAGGAGCTGGAGCTGGGAGTTGAACTCAGGCACTTCAGGAGCGATGTCGGCATCCTAGCAGCAGGAAGATGCAATCAAGTGAAGATGAACCCTGGCTCACGTGTTATCCAGGGGGATGGGTGTTACTCAGCAGGTCTCAGGCTGCCAGGGGGCAGCAGGTCTGGCTCAGCTAGACAGAGGCTCTAGGCAATGACTGGAAAGTGCAAGAACCACTTTCTTCTGTGCCCCCGAGCCCTGAAGGCTCCTGCTTCCTCTGCCCTTCCCACACCCCATCTCCTCTCATCTTGCCCCTTTCTGACCTTCATCTCTGCATTTTAAGAGCTGAACAGGCTGTGATCTCAGACTGAGCTTGTCCTAGCCACAGCTCTGTCACTTTTTGCAACCAAAGTGAGATCTGAGTGACACACAGCTTGCAGACGCAGGAGAATAGTACTAGAAACATGAGTCTTGGCTTGGGGATCCGTCAGCAACTAGCAGGGTGAATTGGAACTTCAATTTCTGGTCTCGGTTTTCTGATCTATAAAACGTGGGTGACTTTAAGCCAAATGACTTGATGTTCTTTCTGATTCCATACAATTTTAGGGGATAAAAATGGACACTTGCAGAAAAGAGCTGTGTTTTCTAGATAAGGCCAGAGACATGCTAAACCTTGAGCCCCCAGGAGCAGGGCCCTTCCAGGCATGGAGTCCCAGGCTTTCTCTGCTATGCTCCATGGCTCCATGGTTGTGATGGGAGGTGAGGAAAGCTCACATCCCTAAAACTTAGCTCTACTGAATGCATTTGTCTGTCCAAAATCTCATTTCTGGGGTCCTGTGTATGATGCTGCTACATACTTCCCCACGTGAAAAACCTGGCCACGCTGGCCAAACATCCTTCTTCTATTCTATGGGTTCTTGAAAAATCCATAAGGCAGCTGGACCAAGTCGCCAGGATTTTGTTGAGGATAGAAGAAAACGTTTCCCAAATGGAAGTCTGCTAGTTTTTATGGACAGGCATTTGTATGCGTGTATGTTTCAGTGTGTATGGGGTAAACCAGAGAAATAGGGCCCAAGGGCTGGAGGGAGGGGCATAAAGAGTCTCAGCTTGGAGTAGCTTAGGGTGGAGTCAGACAGCTATTCACTCCAATCCCAGACAGTGTGAACATTTGGGTGTGAACCACGGGATAAGAGTTTACTCTGTCTCTGTACCTTTAAAACCTGTTTTTAAAGCAAGCTGCAAGGATCCCAAGAGATGAGGGGACTTCTTAAGGTCACAGGTAGGTAGGGGCCAACCTGGGCATCATCTGGCATTTCAAATCTAGCCCTTTCCCTATGATTCTTAACAGGGCACAAACCTAAGGCAAGGAGACTGATTTGGAAAGCTGTCGCACCCTCTGCAGGCTGGCTCTTCACGGCCGGGCCCCAGTGTGGCAGGACTGAGGACTTTGTCATGCGTGGGTGGCTTGGGCACAGGCAGCCAGCTTCCACTCCAGAGGCCCAGCCTGAGGCCACAGAGCAGCCTCAAGCTTCAGGCTTTTCCCCTGCCACATGGACTGCAGCAGCTTTGAACCAGGAGGCTCCCTCTACTGTCCTCCTACTCCCCAGGCAGGGGAGTCTCTGCCACCCCCCAGGGTACAGGGGTAGGCCATGCTTCTTAGCCCACTCACAGCAGTCTTAGGGTTTGAGATGGTCCCAGCCCAGACCTGGTGCTTCACTTGTTCCTGGCTATCCCAACAAGTCCACCATTTTCCAGAGCTGGTCAGCACAGCCCTGGAAAAGCAGAGAGCAGATCCAAGACACAACACAGATCGGGCCCTTTCTGGGCTGGCCCACCCCAGCCCAGCGAGTCATGTTCCTGGGGTTGTTAGTGCTGAGATATCATGGGTGCTGCGGGGATGTGGGCTGGGGGACAACCAGAGTTGTGGGGCTGATGCCATCCTTCAAGGAGGGAAATACAGGCCAGGACGAAGCCTCAGTGAGCCCACGTCTGAGGCTCCCTGCCCTACATGTTCCTGCACAGAAGAGATCAGCCTGTTGGTCTCTGGGTCTGGCTGCAGTACTGAAGTTGTGGCTTTGCCATGGCCAGACCCAGTATAACAAATACAAGCCTCAGGTCAGAGCCTCCAGGACAAAGAGCTGCTCATGTCCACGTTCCTACTTTCCAGCTCAGAAGAGGAAAGCAGGAAAGGTGCCTAAGTGACAGGAGCGTTTAAAAGAGGGAGACTGAAAGATGGTGTTAATCTGACGACTAAGCATGGAGGTGTTGGGAGATTTTTCCCTGTTCCCTTTCACACTAACATTCAAGGCTGGAGGGAAAGAAGAATGGAGAGGGCTCTTGCAAGAAGGCAACATCCTAAGTTCAAGTGGATTGCACAAAGCCACTCCAGTTGAGTGTCCGGGGATGCACCAGACTCAGGGGAGCGAAGCCAGCAGCCAGGGAGCCAGTGTGCTGAGACAGAAGGCAAAGCACTTGCTGTGTCACGGTTTCTAGAACCTACAGGCAGACACAGGCTCGTGTTGAATAGACACTCTGCAGGCCCCCAGGACCAATTGCTGCGGCACTTCATTTCCTGTGCTCCTGGCCCTCACAATGCAGCTGGGCTGATGCTTGGGCCTCTAGGGACGCAAACAGGCCCTGCCTCACCTTGCCATGTACCCCAAGGACCACAGCAACTCCAGCACTGACCAAGGGTGAGCGAGATGAAGGACTAGTATGGTCTTAACAACACAGACTGCAGGTCCAGTGGCAATGTGTGTGTGGCAGGCAAGGGTATCTAAGGGCTCCTGTTCACTATCTATGCCCCTTCAAGTCCCAAGCCACCCTCCATCCAGCAAGGGGAGGAGCCCTTTTACACAAGAGAGGTTCATATTAACTGTTAGACCTGAGGAGGGATGGTGAAAAACCAGAAGAAGGCTGCTGGGGCAGGGGGTTCTGGGGATGAAGGGTTTTTTTTTTCTGAGCCTGCAGAGGATGCATCCTGAGGACCCTGAATATGAGTTTTGGGGCTGCAGAAAGACCTGGGCAGGCAGCTAGACTCTACAGGCTTGCTCACATGCACCCTCCCCATGCCACTGACATTAGATGCTAAGCTTTGCTCTCTCTGAGGACAGCACAGCAGAACACACCTCCCCCACTCATCATTGGGTGCCCTAGGGCAGGCTTTTTCAGCTTTCTGAACCTCATCTCCCCATCTGTAAATGGGCTCATGAAGGTTCTCATCACATTGAGTGGCTGTGGAAACTGAACATGTATACACACAAGAAGCTCTCAGGCACCTGATATTCACTAGCTGCCTTAGCAGATGCTGAGCTTCTTAAGCCACAAAGAGCTCCAACTACCAATGGTGAACCTGAAGACAGGTTCACAACATCATGGAAAGTGATGTCCTTCCGGAGAGCAGCAAGGGCTCAATCCCACCATCATCACAAGCAAGCCCTCCAGGACTCACTGCCAGATTGCAACACGGAGGGCCTGGGTTGGCTTCCCACTGTTTGAGTGAGGAACCACCAAGAGCTAAGGGGCTCCACACAACTCTTTTTTGGAAGCAGGGGATATGAAAATTCTGGAGATAAAGGTCAGAAATTGGCTGAAAAGAGCTGAAAGCAAAGGTGGCATTCTTGCTTGGGAGAAACCACTCCTTACCTTTTCCAGCTTCTAGAGGTGGTGGTTTCAACATCCCCATCCAACCCCACTCTAACACCATACGCACACCTCTTCCCAGGCTCTGAGCCTGAGGCTTGTTTCTCCCAAGGAATCTCTGATGACACCGGATTGCCCACGTAATCAATGCTCATCACTGCCCTCAAGAACTGTAATTGTCGCCTGCCAAGACACCCTTCCCAAGACACCAGGAAGCATGTGCACAGGTTTGCAGATTAGGATGTGGCATTTTTTCTACTTCCTGCAGTGTCTGACCCCCGAGGGCACCTGGGTTCATGGGAGTACTCCACATGACAAAATCCCATGTCCATCAAGCACACACCTAGTTTACAGAGTGTGACAGCACCTCCAGGAAGCCCTGCCCGGCAGTGTTGCTGGGAATTTCCAGTCTCGGTTATATGGGAACAGATGATCCATGGAACATGTGCTGGCCGCACAGAGGAATATAAAACAGACGCTAGCAGCAGCCTCGACAGCCCTCTGCCACCCTCTTCTTCGCTTTCTGGGACCTTTTCTTTTGCTCTCATGGTGGTACAACAGGGCGAAGGGAAGAAGAGGGGATAGCTCTGGTTTGGCTTTATGCCAGAATGCCCTACCCAGAATTCCCTCTTCTAGAGAGAGTCCCAATAGCTGATGGGAAACTGGCTTTGGCAAGAGTGAACTCTCCCAGTATTCAGCACAGGCCTCAGGGACATTCATACTTCAGCCTGGAGCACAGCAGCGCTTGCAACCAGAGATATAGCAGTGGCTGCCAGCAACTCAGCCTGGCTCCAAGAAGGCCTTCTGCACCTGGGAGTGTGCAGCTTCTGCAACCATCTTGAGTCCTTGGAGCTGCCAGTGGCCACCCTAGCTGCTAGCGCCTCTACTGCTTGCTACCTTACCCCAGGTTTGCAATGTGGGATTTTGGCTACCCTTGGCTCCTGCGCATTGCGTCAACCCCAACCTGGCTGTAGAACAAACTCTTGCTTCCATAGGCCTACACAAAGGGGCCCTGTCCAGAGGCAGCTGGCCTTCTGACAGCAGATTTCTGCACCTTTGCTCGAGTCACTACACACAAAAATATTCTGGCTGCTCATCCACCCATGGCCCAGAATCAGATAGCGGCATGCCATTTGCTTCCCCCAGTCCTCTCAGTTGGATTGGCCAGGGTATCTGTCACTCTGGTGCTCTCTAAGGAGAAGGAAAGAAAGAAAGAAGGAAACTCAGTAGGAGAGGCTTGCTGGAATCCCCTTATGGTGTGGAACACGCAGACTACTGGTAGGGACCAGGCAGCCTCCCCAGTGGAGGGCAGTGCTGAGCAGGGGGAGGCCAGGACCCTAGGTGGCAGACACATCTGTCCCAGAGGTGCAGTGGTAGCTCAGGCAACCTTCATCTCCCAGCCTCTGGACTGCCCTCCTCTTTCAGCTCCCTTCCACCTGCTCTTGCTGTTCCCCTGCAATACTGCTGAGACAGCCTCCCCCATCTTACTCCCCCTACCATGCCGCGTCCCCTTCCCCTTGGCTCACGCCACCTGGTCCCTACAGCACCCCGACTGCAGCTGCTGGGGGCCTCAGGGGGTAGGCTGCCCTGACTCAGCTCTCAAGGACAGCTGCCGAGTTCGGCTTCTTTCCTTCCCTCTCGGAGTCCTCTGGACCTTTCCCAAGTCAGCTCCACCTTCCTGACATGGTACACGCTGTTCCAGGAAGGACCTTCTTGCCTTGGATCTCCAAATTTTATATCAAGTTGTGTTTTTCTATCTTCATTTCCTCTTTTATTATTATTTTTTTTAGGTCAGCCTGAAGCAATGGCCACATCCAAGTCTTGGATGTGAGTATCGTTTCCTCTGGCTTCGGTAGCTGGGCCTGGAGCCTGACTTTTGTTTGACTCTCTTCTAAGCTTTACTTCTCCCACCCCATACACACACACACACACACACACACACACACACACACACACACACACTTCTGCTCCCCAGAGCCTGAGATCCTCTGTGCTGGCTGATGGGAAGGATTTTGTCCTCTCACCTCAGGGAGGAAGATTCAGTCTCCAGGAACATCATGTGTCTTGCTCTGGGACATACATGACAAGGTGCAGGTAGCATGAGCCAAGGCACTGAGGCCACTCCTCCCTGACCAGCGTCAGTCTGGGAACCGAGGGGGATGCTGTTGGGCCAGTGCTTCAGCACTGGGCACCCTGACACAGCTTGGCAGATCCCAACCTGTGGACAGTTGGCCCTGGGCTAAGGGAAGCCTGGGCTGACTGAAAGGTGGCATGCCTGGACACAAAGCACAGAGCTGCTTGCCTGGCATCACACCGTGCTCACCTCCTAAGAAGAAATTCTGTGGGGGCCTGGTCTTGTGCTTCATTAAGTGATTAATTATTCATTTGAGTGGATAACATGGGAAAAGCCCAATTAGCATGAAAGGCATTCTGTGTTTAATATAGCCTCACAGACAGACACACAGTATAGAATTTGGACACTCTCCATTACTAGTAGTAAGAATTATCACTAGCTATCTCTGTCTAGAACCTGGTGGGTGAGCTCCTAGCTCCCTTAGCATTCAGCTTTGAAGCTGGGCCCTCCCCTCCAGCTGTGGGAACCAGTGGCTATGGACCCACCCTAGGCAGGCTCCCTGGGAGCTGCTGGGCTGTCCCCAGCTCTATCAAGACTCCTCATCTCCCTTGACTCACACTCGGATTGACAGGTGCCTATCACCTCCGAGTCACACACTGGGATGGATACTTCCAGGAACATTTTAAGGAAGGAGTGTTTTCCTTTCCCTTAGTTCACAATGTGGGAGATCGCTGCTCAAAGGTATCAAAGAAATAAACATAATGACCCTGACACTGGACAGTGTACAAGAAACTTGGATCAGAGTTCCTAATCTTTCTGCTCCTAGATCGGAGGGCAGAGAGGCCCCTCAGCGGCTTGGGAGACTGTGTACAGCACAGGAGACAGCCAGCTTGGAGATGCGTCAATAGTGCCCAAACAGCCAGATTCCGCAGGACTCTGTCAGAACATGCATACACACCCTGATTCTGCCTGGCACATGAGTGGCTGGGGCAAAGGCTGCCTCCCTTCATGACGAGAGGCACCGCTAAGCCCCAATGTCATCACTCTGATCCATGCCCTGCTGGCACTCTCCCTTCAGTTGACGTGGTCTCAATGTGCAACTTCAGGGGTCAGCCTAATGGCAGCTAGTAATCACTGACCAGTAACAAAATGCCAAGGACTGTATCCAGTCACACCTCAAATCTCATGGCAACTCCATAACATAGGTCCTTTTGTTGTTCTCCCATTTGTCAGATGAACAACTGAGGCTTCTGAAGATGAACCCTGCACTCAAGAGTGACAGAGCCAGCGTTTACAGAGGCATCTAAATCTACAATCGGAATATATGATCACACTTCATTGCAAGCACTGCCCTCAGTACCCCATGACCTTTCAGGGTATTCCCTAAGGGCAGCAGAGCAGGGTCAATGCTGTCTAGCTTAAGTTCATCAACAAGCTGTTATAGCTTTACCAACGAGCATTGCCAGCATTCAGTGAGGACTGAGACTGTGTGTGTGTGAGTGTGCATGTCTGTGTGTGTGTAGGTTCCATTCTTCTTGTGATCCCCCTGCCAGTCCTGAAACATGCACCCAGATTTATCAGCAGCCTTAACCACACAAGATTGATCAGCTTGCTTCCTAGACATATCTGGCTGCACCTGCATCTTCATAGCTCCCCAAGAGGGCCCAACCTTTCGAAAGGCTGGCTGAAGCCCGGGACTTACAGCATGGCCTCCGGAGGAAGAGGAGACAGAGCATGGGATGGCCAGGCTAGGCAGTTCCAGATACTCACGTTGGTTTGCCACAGATTTTCCTCTGGTACCACTGCTTACAGTTAGTGAAGTATTTCTTGTTGGTGCCAATGACCTTCTGCACAGCGCACACATTGGGACTGGGAACAAAAAGCAACTTGTATTAGCAAAGAGGGCCAGCACGCCTAGCCCACTCTGAGGTCCTGCCCATCATGCTGACCTTCCTGGGCCAGCACAACTTTCAAGGGACAGAACACACATGGCTATTCCAGCCACAGTGCTGGAGTGGCTGTGGGGTTGACTTTGATCCTGTCCACTTGGGTTCCCACCCAGACGGGACCTTCCTGAGGAGCCTCTCAGGCAAGGAGGCTGCTGTTGTGGCCTGGTGACAGCTGGGAAGGATGTTCCTGAACTGGAGGTGGGAAGTTCCTCTGACAAAATCACAAGTCAGAGGAATGCAAGGCAAACAGACTGCGGGCTTTCCCCAAACTGCCACGGCTGGTGGGGAGTTGTTCAACACCAACTCTGTGAGACTTCCTAAGCACCAGCCACAGATGGCAGTCCATGGGCATGGTGGCTTTCAGGCAGCCACACCCACCATCACGGTCACTTGCCTACAACAACCTGGTCCATTCCCCTACTGGGAATTGGGTCACTGAGGAAGTCATCCTTGTCCCATCTCTGCCCTGTCTCTTATACCATGACCGTCATCTCACATCCAACAGAAGAGGGGGAGCGGCCCAAGGGAGCACTGTGATTATTAGTGGGTAATAATTTTTAGTGGATTGTTGGTGAATAATAATAAGAACCTGTAGACAGGAGCACTCAAGGCAGGAGACGAGAGAGCACAGGCTGGCAGGAGGGAGGTTCAGGGACACCCGCTCCCAGCTGGGTCTGACCTGAAGCCAGCAGACCTCTAGAAACTTGGCTCTCTTGGCCTGCTGCCTGGGATTCAGTCCCCAAATAACCCTGGACGAGTCCCTGCTGGCCACAGCCCAGCTCTAGGTCCTACAGACTGCTGTACGATCTTAGGAGTTACATCTGACCAAGTAGGAAATGACGCTGGCTGATGCAGTCCCTGCCACATCTCCAGGCAGCAGCAGCACTCTTCAACAGAGTAAGTTTGCACTGTTGCTGCTGGACCTGGAGGGTGGGGTGTCTGGGTCCCACTCCCTCCCGCGTTGGGGGTGGGGATGGGGTGTGAGTGGGCTGTGGACACAAGACACTGGTGCTGAAGTCTCTCAAAATGAACAAGCCATTTCTGAACCTCCTGTCTCAAGCAGAACAACCAAGTGCTTCAGGACCTCGGTCCAGGTTTTTGGTTGCTGATGTTCACAAGAACAACTGTATTTTGAGTTCTTGGTGTCAAGTTTCTCCTTTGCTCCAGCAACACAGCTCAGCTGAGAGTCAGCAGACCAAGTCAATTACTACACCCCCAGCAGCTTTCTGCTGTTGGACAGTTACCTGTCTGACTGAGCTATCTGTCCAACGGGCTCATGAATCACAGACTCCTCACTGATGGGGGAAGGTGACAGGGAAAATGGACATGGGCCTTACGTGCTTTGCGGGAGTGAGGCTCAGTAGTCTCTTCCTGGGCTGTGGGAGCACTCAACATTTCCTTAAGATAGCAAAGATATATTCTGTCCCTTGTCACTAGTGCTCACGGTGAATAAAGAGCTGGCAGGTAGATCAGATGATCTTTTTGCACCAGGTGCCACCCATGTGTACAAGGCCAGGTGACCCTGGGGTATGTTAGGGACAACGCATCTGTGCTTATACCCATTCTGTTCTGCTTCTTGTTCCTGTGCATCCGTGTGGGAACCGGGCCAGGCTGTTCATGTGACCAACTTCACTCTGCCCATCCTAGCTATCTGCCTTTCCAATGGACTCTGCACGCAGCTCACCAAGAAGAGTAGCCTGTGGGGGAGTGGTGGGGAAATGAGCCGAAACTTCTAATAAAGAGCACACATACTTCAATACAAAAACCCTATATTCTGACTGCTCTTTGCCCTTCAAAGGCACCTGGTGAGGCCCTTCACTGTGGCTGGTGCTGGGAGGCCAAGCTGTCATGCTGCATGGCGCACCCTGGGTTCTTCTCCCATCTGACAGCAGACAAGGCAGTTAGAAACAGACCCTTCCCAGGCACATGGAGGGCTTCACTGGTAAGCAAGTGTGGGGACCAGAGAGGGAGCTGGCAGAGGTAATGAAAGAGTCTATACCCCAGCTCATCTTTCTGCCCCTCCCCCCACTGTGCACTCAGCCTGTCCAAGGGGATTCTCACTTCCCCTATGACTCCCAGATGTCCTGGGTACCCATACCCACCTTCCGGGGCAGGGGTGGGAGGGCAGAGGGGGAGAAGCATTCATGCTAGGGATGCATTTCACCCTGCAGGCTTGCTCCCAGCAATGCCTCACCCCCTGCAGTGCCTCTCCACTTTGTAGCCCTAGGTCCTCCCTCATAAGGGCCAAGTGACACACAAAGTCACAGGCAGAGAAAATGAGAGTAGCTGCACCCTAAAGGGGCCACAGGTACCCACAGCACCGTGAGATGTGATGTTTCTCACTCCGCACCTAACTGGTGAATTCTCAGGTTTGGTGTTCTCATCTCCCCTGGGAAGACCATGGTGGAACTCTGCCCACAGGTGGCTTTACAACCTGCAGGACTTGGGGGTGGGGGTGGTGAAAGATACTGGCCTCCTTTCATGTGATCCTGGTGGGGATCCTGACTAGGTCAGACCCCCATGCTTGGCTTGGTCTTCACAGACCAACACACCCCCAGTGTCTCAAGGGAATATCTGCAGTGGCCACGTAGCACAATACAGTCTTGGCTTTTGCTTTTTGGGTGGCTTCCCCATCCACACAGAGCACGAAGGGTCCTGGGAAGTCAGCTCTTCACTGGGCAGGGGAGAAAGCCCACCCAGCTATATTCTGCAAGGCAGTCTTGGGATGCTAGGTGGTGGGTATTGGGCACAGCCCAGTGAACAGGGGCTTGAGGTCACCTAGGGTGCTACCATCTAGGTGGCCCCAGACAGGAGGGATAAAGGCTTAGATAGGTAGTTAGGACATGTGTGCAGTGGGGAAGGCAAGCCCTCAGGCACTTGCCCACAGAGATTCTGGGAGAAGCAGATGAAAATGCTAGCAACCGCTTTCTGTTCTTTGCTTGAGTTGGGGGTGGCTGGCTGGCTCCCTGAACTCCTTCCTCTACAAAGCACCGACCGCCACAGAGGCTTTCCCGCCTCCAACCCGCACTGCCCTCCTTCCACCACGGTCCAGGCTGCCTGTTTTTCTCAGGGCTTTGTCCCATGTCTCAGCCCACTTTGCTGCTTCTTCTTCCCACCCACCCCAAGCGCGCTCTCTGCCTAGCGCCTAGGCGAGCGCACGGCTTACCCGTGCTGGCGACCCCGGAGCCGGCTGTGCTGCAGCACCAGCTGGTAAGGTGATTTGGCAGGGCCTGCCAGGGTCGCGGTGGGGCCCAAAGCCAGCGCTAGGGCGAGGGCCAGGAGGCGAACGACGAGCGCCATGGAGCGGGAGGACGCTAGCGGACCAGGGACAGCAGGTCGTGCAAGCCAGCAGCGGGGAAGTGAGAGAGCCTGGACTGCCCGGGCCAGGTTAAGTAAGCGGGAGGGAGCGGCTGCGAGGGGCGGGGAAGCGGCCTCTGCAGCGGGGAAGGGCGGGCCGGCCTGGCGCCTCCCCAGCCGCTGGCGCCCCCCCAACCAGCTGCCTCACCCGTTCACCCGCGGTCTCCCTGAGCTCCAGACCCAGGTGCAGGTCCTTGCAGGATGCCTCCTAGGGCACCCTCCAAATGGGGACACAGGGTGTGAGCAGCAGTGTTGCCACTGAGGCTCTACCTAAACCTTAGTGGTCTTCTTGCCCTGAACTCTAATACTCCTCAGTGCATTGGCTACACAAAGAGGAAGGGCAAGAATGCGGTAGTACAGGCCCCCAGGACATTCTGCCATTGACACACATGAGGTCAGTGGAGAGAGATGGGTACCTTTTGTGGGCCCACAGCTGTTCTTGGAAACCTTGAGGAGGGCAGCAGGCTCACCATTGTGTCCTCTTTCAAAACCATCTCTGGGCCCCAGATGCCCCGGGGAGCTCAGAACAGAAAAGCACACAGTCACGTGGCAGGGAGGCAGGTGCGCACCCAAACATGTGTTAGTCACCCCTCCCTCCACCACCAGCTGCCTGTTACTCCCAGCCCTGGGGAGATGAAGATGAATGACTGAATCTTTTCCCCCCCCAAGGTTCTTTCTGAAAGAGCTCCTGGATGGTGAAGCCACCACATGCCATGGAAAGGAGCACCTGGCCCAGACAGGTGACCCCACGTCCTGCTGCCTGAAGAATGGAGAGGAGTTCACTGGGCAAAATTAGGCGCACATTTAGGGAACTCAAACTAACAGCCAAGCATAAACACAGGGAGCTGGACAAAAGGAGCACAGTAGGGCCCAGGGTCAAGCTAAGAGCCCTGCAGGTGATGGGGATGCACGTAAGGGACTTGGTCAGTGGGGCACGGGCTCTGACAAGATGAGACAGTACTGAAATCAGCTTGAGGCAGGATTAGGTGACCAGCAGGTGCTGTGGGAGGGCTTGAACTGTGGCGGCAGAGCAGATATGGAGATCACTGGAGAACTGGAGAACTCTTGCTACTTGGTAGACCCTGTATACAGGGAGTGGGTGAGAAGACAGTCATGGAGAAGAATGACATCTGGGGCATGGGCATTTTGGTGGGTGGTAGTGCTTTTTGGGGTATGAGGGTCTTGAAGAGTAGGGACCTAGTTTGCTGGGCAGGGCTCAGTGGTTTGCAGATTTGGGGTAATTAAGATTCACCCAGGTGGCAGCATGTCCCAAGTGCAGCTGAACGAAGGATCTGGGGCTGGAGTACAAGATCTGGGCCTAAGAGCCACAGCTGGGAGTCATCCTCTGGCCTGGAGAAGGGGCACAGAGGTGGGTGATGATAGAGAGGAGGCAGTGAGGAGAGCAGGCTCTAAGAGGGAGTGCTGACAGCAGCATGGGCGGAAGCAGAGGACAGCGAGCTGCAACGGGACCAGGCTGAGGGAGTCCAGGAACAAAGAGGCAGCTGTCAACAGTAGGGAAGGCTAACCCTGGCACAGATCCCAACAGCATCCCCCTTGTCACTGGGGCCGTGGCTGTGGACAGCAGGACTGAAGCCAGATTGGGTAGAGGAGAGAGCCATGGAGGAAACCAGTGCTTGAAGACTGCCAGCTGAGAAGCTTGTCTGAGGAGGGAAGGGCAGTTAGAATGGCTGCCTGGGGAAGAGACGCAGGGGAAGCCTGCAGGAGGAGGCTGGCTGAGGGGCACAGTCACTGAGGCTCTGAGTAGGAGTGAGGGAACACATTTCGGGGAGACCTCAGTGGTGGCATGGACTAGATGTACAAACCAAGGGGGCAGGGAGGGTAAGGACACAGAAGAGTCAGAGGTGACCTCTGTCTGGGCTGGCAGTTGGGGAGCTGGTACAAGAGTGCCCTTCCCTGGGGAAGGGGACACGTGTGGGTGTGGAAGGAGAGTGTACAGTGATGCCAGCTGTATACACATGCTGCACACCCAGCCATCTGCATTCATCACATGGAGGGGCTCGACGGAAGGAGCTGCATTCAAAGGTCTGGAGTTGAGGGAGCTGGGGAGATTCAAGACGCGATTTGAGTCACCAACACTAGCAGATGCTTGGGACAGCCATGGAAGGATGGGCTCCCTTGGGAGAGGTGTTGGAAGAGGAGAGGAGGAAGTGTGAAAGCAAGGAAGGGAGGGGAGGGCAGAACCCAAGGACTCACCCACCTAGAAAGGGGCAGCAGAGAAGGAAGCCTGAAGGGTTACAGAAGCCTAGAGTGGACACAGGGGAGGATTCCAGAGAGCCACCATCATTGCTAGGTGAGCAGTGTTCAAGCTGAGTTTGATCAAGGAGTGGTTGCTAGTGTATGGCTGGTGCTGAGGAAGCCAGAGACAATAAGGCCTTAGAAAGTTGCCTGGAACATCCAAAGCTGAGCCTGTATCCTTTGCACTGGAGAGTAGGAGTGTCTTGCAGTGGCTCTGACCTTGGGTATCACCAGGTCTCTGCCTTTGCCCCATCCTGTCTCCCCAGAAGGGACAGGTGGTACATTTAGTCCTCTAGCTACCTATGGGGACTAGTGCCTGCATTGGAGCCTTCTGCCACTTTGGGGAAAAGGCTCTGCTCCCTGGCGAGCACCGCCAAGCGTGTGCTTGGATCTGGAGTAAGTGGATTTTCCCAGAAACAACTTTCTGAGAGAAGGGAAGGCTGTGCAAGCTGGGTAAGAGTTCCTGGGGGTAAGCTTCACTTGAACTATGTGTCCTTTTCTCTAGCTTCTTGCTGAGGTTGTCCCCCAACCTCCTCCCCCGCACATATCCCAGTCCTTCAAGGGAGAAAAATCCAGAGAACACAGCAGGAAGAACTGGTGATTTCCACACTAGGAAATTCCATCTGCTGACTCTCTGCTCAGCCAGTGAGCCTGCAGAGAGAGGGGTGTCCTTGGCAATGACTCCACTCTGTGAGTCAAGAGGATAGCAGCTAAGACCATAAGCTGGGAAGGCTGGGTTGGCTGGGATGAAAATCCAAACCACAGCGCCCCATGGGTTGGCATCAGAGTCCGAGCTTCTTGTTCAAATAACCCCTTTGTAAGATTGGGGTGGTCTTAACCACAGGGTTAGGGGAAGAGATGAAAGAGAGTTTGCGGGACAGACAGACTCAGAAGGGGAGGAAATAGCCTTAGCTCGAGGGTTTAGACTGACAGCCTGGGTCCCAGTCCTGCTACTTAGCTGTGTGACCTCAAGCAAGCTGTTCAACCTCACAGACATAATAATAAAACCTACCCAGGGATAGGGTTGGGAGAAGTTCTGGCACAGTGAGTTAAGTCATTGATTACAACACTGGCATCCTATATTGTACTGCCAGTTGAAGTCCCAGCTCCACCACTTACGATCCAGTTCCCTGCTAATGTGTCTGCGAAAGTAACGAAGATTGGCCCTACTGCTCTGGGCCCCTGCTACCCGTGTGGGAAGCCCAGAGGGAATTCTAGGCTCCTGGCTTTGGCTTGACCCAGTCCCAGTCACTGCAACCATTTGGAGAGTGAACCATTAGATGGAAGATCTCTCTCTCCCTCTCCCTCTCTCATCCTCTCTTTCTCTTTTCTCTTTTCTCTCCCTGTCTCCTAATCTGCCTTTCACATAAATAATTTTTAAAAAATCTACTCCACAGGACTCTAGAGTGGATCACTTGTGTGATGGCCAGTCATAGGTGGTGCTGCTATTATTTCTCACTCTTCCAGGAAGTATTCTACATGGCAGAGGCCATTGAGGAGACTAGATGGTTCAGTGGCTCTGGGAGTAATGACCTTAAAATGTGCATTTAATTGACTGAAAGCAGAACCTTTTTCTGTTCCAGTCTGACCATTTGTCATAGGATCCTGGAAGGAACTCCAGAGGCATCACAGCAGCTTAGGCCAAAGCCCAGCTGCCTCCCCCAGGAATGGGTAAACTTGAATGCATGGCCATGTCTAGGGAGGCTGTGCCTTGCATGCACAGGGCTAGGGCCTCCTTGCTTTCCCTACCATCTCTGCTGCCTTCTGAGCTGCACTGAGTCCTCCCGGGCAAGTCAGGAGACCTGGTGGGGGCAATGCATCCTGCATCTGTAGGGCTAATGTTCACTAACGCTCACTCAATGACTGGAGTTTTTCCATGAGCTCAGAGAAGAGATTACAGTAAGGCTTTACTCACAGTTTAGACATTTAAAGAAAAAAAAAAGTCCCCCACTCATCAGCCACCTCCTGTGCAGTACCATACAAGGCAGAACCCCGAGAATATGAACACATCCTCCCAGCCTGGAGCTGCAGTGACGTAGCCCTGGAAGGAGCTGGAATCCTCCAGCCCAGATGACCTGCAGCCAACCCGAGCAGGAACAGCACACCAAAGGGCCTTTCACTGGGAAAGAATTTTTTTTTCTTTCCATGTCAAACAATCTAAACAGGAGAAAATGAGGCTGATTTATAAGAAAAATTACTGGACTTTTTGAGGCACTTTCAAGAAATGACTGCTTTCGCAGTCTGCGGCGCACATGAGATCGCTAAAAACAGCTTAGTGTTTGAAAATAACCGTGTAGTGCCTGACAACGGGCTTGGAACATCAAGATGAATTAGTAATTCCAACCAGTTCTCCACAATGGAAGCTCAGAAAGAAGTGGGTTCTTGGTCTGTCAGTGGGAGAGCAGGCATTCACAGGCTGCCAACCCCAGGCCTCCTGGCTGCCTTCATTCCCTTGGGGTCCTAGTAATGTTGGGTATCAGCAAAGTGAGGTGACATGGCCAAGATCCTTTCCAGAGGGCACCCAGCCTTTAAAAAAAATTTTTTTTAAATTTATTTTTATTTGAAAGGCAGAGTTACCAAGAGCGGAGACAGAGAAATCTTCCATTCATTAGTTCACTCCCCAGATTGGGCTCAACCAATCTGAAGCAAGGAGCCAGGATGTTTTTCTTGGTCTCCCATGTTGGTGCAGGGGCCCAAGGACCTGGGCCATCCTCTTTTGCTTTCCCAGATTATAAGCAGGGAGCTGTATTGAAAGTAAAACTGTGGGCTCAGCACAGTAGCCTAGTGATTAAAGTCCTTGCTTTGCATGCGCCAGGATCACATATGGGCACATTTCTTGTCCCAGCCGCTCCATTTCCCTTCAAGTTCCCTTCTTGCGGCCTGGGAAAGCAGTTGATAATGGCCCAAAGCCTTGGGACCCTGTGCCCACATGGGGGACCTGGAAGAAGCTCCTGGCTTAGGACTTAATCAGCTCCCACCGTTGTGACCACTTGGGAAGTGAATAAGAGGAGATCTGTCTCTCCATCTCTCTGTATATCTGATTTTCCAATAAAAATAAAAATAAATTAATAAATAAAAAAAAAGGAAGAGGAGCATCCAGGATTTGAATCAACACTGACATGGGATGGTAGTGCCACAGCTGGAGGATCAGTCTGCTAAGTCAAGGTGCTTGTCCATTTTATTAGAGAGTACCCGATCTTTCTAATTCATCACCCAGTGGCTCTGGGAATCAAGTCCCCCAAGAATTGCTAGGGACAAAGAAGTGGGAGTTTGGGCCAAAGATATCTAAATGAAAAGAAGATCAAATTTGGGGGGCAATGCTCAGTGATTGTTCACACAGAGCATGTGGCACAATACTTCCTATTGCACCAATTATTTCATCCCAGAAACATCCTTGCTTGTTAAAATAAGGAACAATCATAGTATGCTTGGGGGGATTACGGTCTAGATTTTCAAGGCTTTCCTGCCACTTTGTCATGTAACATGTGGTCTACAAGCTTGTAGCATCAGCACTCTCCCAGAAATGCAGAATGTTGGACCTTCTCCAGGCCTATGGAGTCTGACTATGCATTTTCGCAAGATCCTTGAGTAATTGGTATGCGTGCTTGACAAGCACTGCCTACGTGGTCATGTTAGACAGCTGAGAGCTCAGATAAGATTAAATGAGGACCCAATTTTTATAACCATTGTCAATAGAAGATGTGTATCTGAAAGTGTGCACCAATGACTCCCAGCTCACGCAGAGGCTGGCACACATTGTGGATGAGTGGCTTTTTCTCTGGGTGTAGTTGCTGGACACACAGGGACAGGAAATTGAGTTCCATTCCAGACATCGTCCATTCTCCTCCATGTTCAAAGCCTGGAAAAGGGCGCAGGGCCCCGCAATCACAGCAGGAAGTGAAAACCAACCTGTGGCTTTGGGCGCCACAAGTGATGGAAACACACAGTGGTCACACCCCCAGCATGGCACTGCATCCCCTGTGCTTGCTTGCTGAAATGACTGGCTGCTTTCACAACTTTTGCTCACACTGGTTTTCTTAAGGAAGGCTTGCCAAATGCTACTTGTTGGTGGGAATCCAAATTTATTTTCTAGGCAAATTAATTTTCCACAGCTTCAGTCTGGCCAATGGCACCACGCAAGACTGGAAACCTTGCACTTTGTTCTGCTTCTTCCTCTTCTTGTGGTTCCCTACAATCTTAGAAGTGTACAAGTGTTCTTCGGCAATCTGAGCTGTTTTTACTGCTCCCCTCCACCACCACCCAGATGCCTCGCTGCCTATCACTGCAGCAAATGATGCTGCCCTTCAAACAGTAGCTTTGCTGTTGGGAAGTTCTGCTCAGGCGAGTTCCCTGGCTGTTCCACAGGTTTGCCTTCCATGGCTTTCCCACTGGATGGGGCCTCTCCTTTCCTGCACAGCTGTTCGGGTGCTGGCTCCTGGGATTCTTTTACAGCCTCATACTAAGTTGTCATAGAACTTGGGTCACATCTGAGATCCATTTTCAAAGGTCTGGTCTAAATCATTCCTACCATAACACACACTGTGACCAATGGGGAGGTGGGGACTAACAGAGCCTTCCCGGGCACTGCTTTAGCGAGCTGCATCATCACACACCTGGCCCTGCATTGATCTGTTGGTCCTGGCTCCCTCCTCAATCTAGCAGGCCTTCACTCCTAGCATGGAGGAGCGGCTTCTCCAGCATCACGTCCTGATTTTCTCCATGCTCCCCTATGCCAGCTGACAGCAAATCTCAGCCTCTTCAATCCCAGGATGGCACTGGCTTCAGAGCAGGGAGAGGAAAGCAGGCTGAAGCAGCTGCGACTGCTGACTGCAGCTGCCACTCTAATGGCCCCATTCAAAGACACTGGAGCTTTGCTCTTTTCTGGATACCACCTCACCCCACAACACCCTGGGCCTTTGAGTCAGTGGAATAGAAGCAGAAGTGCAGGTTACAGGTCACACTGCCTTGAGTGCATGGCAAGGGTCATGGCATTTTGCCTAGGTGGCCTAATACTAGGTCCTTATTGACACTGTGATACTTTGACTCATTAAATGGCCTCAGGATACCCAGGTGCACTCCTGCAGACTCTCTGTGCCCCCTCAACCAGCAGCCCTAACAACATGGACTGGAGTAAGGTCTTGGCATCCATTGGCTGCAGCATTCCCAGCCCTGATTCTTCCCTGATCTTCCAAGTATGGTGCTCCTGATGGTTTTCTGGGAAATGAATGGGGTGAACACTATGCCTTGAATAAACCATATAGCACCTTGTAGCTAAGAATACTAAGTGTAAGATGAGGCAAGGAGACAGTGAAAGTGACAGGACCCATTGCTTCCACTCCATTACTGGGTCCATAGCCAGAGGAACTGAAATCAGTCCGCTGATCAGTCAGGAGAGACACCTGCACTTGCATTCTGATATAGCACTGTTTATGATAGTTGAAATGCGCAATCAACTAAGCTGTCCGTCAACGGGTGAATGGATAAGAAAACCATGGAATGGGGTAGGTATTATGGCACCATGTGTTTCCTTCTTGGGTTGCCCATGTTCCATATCAGAGTGCCGAGGATGGAGTTCTGCTTCTGCTTCCTATCTAATTTCCTGCTAACGTGCATGGGAGGCAGAGGACAGCCCAAGCATCTGGGTTCCTGTCTCTCACATGGCAGACCCAGATGGAGTTTGTCGTTCTTGGCCTTGGTTTGGTCCAGACACAGTATTTGGGGAGTGAATCAGCAGACGGGAGATCTTGCGCTGTCTCTGTGTTAGTCACCTCATTTCAGATAAACAAATACATCTATCTTTAAAAACAGAAAAGAAAATGTGGTATGTATACATGATGGAGTCTTACTCAGACACAAAAAGAGCAAAGTCCTGTTATAGGGAGAAGATGAACGGCACTGCGGGGAGAGGGGCAGTGATTAAGTGTTAAGTGGAATGGGCCAAGCACAAACACATAAAAAGCCTACATTTGCACTCGTCTGTAGAGGCTCAAAATGTCAAAGAAGACAGCAAAATGGCAGTGACCAGAGATCGGGGGTGCAGGGGGAGAAGGGGAAACACAAGTACAGCGAGATGGGAAGCACAGTAAGGCCACTTCTGTTAACCACCATTCTTATTTCAAAACAACCACCAAAGATCAAAATGTTCCTAACATGCAGAAACATAACTATTTCATGGGATGGACTTATGATTTACCCCTATTTTACCATGATACACTGTATATGTCTATCAGTCATGCTGTGTCCTATCAATATGCACAAATATTACACATCAATTAAGAGAATAAAATCAACAACAGCAAGGACTGGCCCTCAGGTCCCTCCAGGCAATGTTTAAAGAAGGATGAATTCAATATGGGAGAAGGGTTTGGGGAGGGATCAGGGGAATCCCAGAGTCTATGAAACTGTGTCATAAAATGAAATAAATAAAAAAAAAGAAGTATGTGAGTCTAAGAATGAAGCTGATGCGCAGTTAAAGAGGACATCGACACCTATACAAGGACATACACAAAATACTGGCAGGTGCTATTTTGAGTCCTTCCTGCATGGAATCATTCCATCCATAAATGACCCCATGGCTTGTCTACCATATCTTTTCTGTCTGACAGAGAAAGCAAGGCTGAGAGGGATGACAGAGGCCGTGGGGGAAAAAAAACAGCATCTGAAGGGAGGCCCCTGTGCCTGCTCTATCAAAGCTGCTGTGTGCACTGTGCCCTCTCCTGGGAGTATTATCTGTGTAGTTTCTGAAAACCCTCAGACCTCCTTCCCTGTACAAATGCTTACTGAGCAAACCCTCCCAGGTCCCTAGCAGCTACTCTTGTGAACCAAGCAGCTGGTCCCTGGCGTGCTGCTTTTCCCCCACATAGGCAGGGGACTGGGCTGCTGGGGCCACAACATGGATTCCACAGGAGTCACAGTGTGAATTCCTTGGAGTGGGTTCACTAGTAATCCCCAGCCACCCACAAGCATCCTACCATCGCAGCTCCAAGAGGAAGGATGCACTTGTTTGCTGCAGGGACCCTTGGCTGAGCCAATGCTTTCCAGGGACATGAGCTACGACTTTTGGCCCCATGAGAAGACTGACAGATTTTCAGCCCAATGCTCTTGCAGTGCCCACAGGGTGACTCTGCCCTCCAGTCCCCCCAAGATCTTCCTTTCATCTGCAGAATTTCAGGTGAAAATGAAAATGCAACTCACTCAGCTTGGGTAACAAGGGAACTGTGCCCTCACATCTGTGAAGCACATCCTTGTCTTTCCCGAGGTTCTGGAAAGGAGCTGAGTAGGAAGTATGTAACTCTAATGTCTGATTCCTTGTAGCCATCCCCCTTTCAGTGTGTACCCTCCCCCCAAGTATCCTGCAGGCACTAATTAATCACTTTAGCTCCCGTGGGCTTTGTATGCATACCGCAGCTGGAGCCGGCAAGCTCCCACCATCCAACCTAAGTTGCCTAGACCCCTCTTGAGCCTTCTGTAACTGAAGCAATGACCTGTGTCTGACTCTGGTTGGCGAGACAGATCATTTTCTTTCCTAATGGATTTCACATTGAGAAAAGACCAATAATACTAAGCAGTCATTGTTTCTCTAGGTTTGTAAAATAAGAAGGCAAAGGAATTTTTTTTTATGTGCGTTGGGGGGAGTTTACTTTGGCATAATTCCAAGTGTGACAACACTTTGGCAGGACACATTAAACAAAAAATTTTCTTTTATTCCTCTTTTAGTTACTGATCTGCCAGATAATTATTCAAACTAACATCATGGTTGGTTTAATATTTAATACGCCAAAGATCCTAGGACAAGAAAGGCCTGCAACGACCCCTGTGGTCTGTAGGAAAGATGTGCTCATACAAAAGAGCACATTGGTGAAGTCACGGTTGAACTAGAGGTTGAGATCATCTTGTTATTCTACCTAAGTCAAAAATGGTTCTTGATGGCAGATGGACAACCAGCTTGCTCCAGAAAATGGCTTTTGACTGAATCTACCAACACTCAAGCTAAGAGTTGGGTCCAGAAATGGGTGAGTCAGAGTCTAGCCAAGAAGCACTCCTAGTGTGATGGGGAAGCTGGGGGCACAGACGATGAAGGAAGTGCCTGCGCTCAGTATGAGAAGTGCTGAAGGCAAGTGGCCAGCCACACACTGAACAGCTGGGGTGTGGGGAGTTCCTGGGGGAGGCGGCGAAAGAGCCCATGGGCAGTGGGGGTAGATGTTGGTTTCTTCCCAGCAGAGTGATTCATCATCTGGTTAGGAGTGAAGCCAAGGCAGCAAAGGTAACCTGCAACTCATCAAGCAAGGGACCAGAGACAGGGTTACTGAGGAAGGTAGGATGGTGGGTCTGGGTTTCTGTGGCTTGTTAGTGAGACGCACAAAGACCTGCAAGAATTTCTGTCCTGTGCAACCGTTCTTCACAGAAAAAGAAAATGCCCTTCTGGTGTTGCTGTTTAAGATCATCCTTTGACCCTTCCTCTGCTGCATGGAAATGTACTAAATCACCCAAAGCTTGATGGGTTTTTTTTTTGTCAAAGACAGACCCAAGTCTTCTCTGTGGTGCTTTTTGAATTCCAGGATTGGGAAGCCCCACGCCACCAGAGGCTCCGACTGGCATCCCCAGGACATCATTGGCAGCTAACCCTGCCTTGTGCAGGCGCGACACAAAATACGGTCCAGTTCCTTCTTAACTTCCAAGTTGTTTACAGCCTGAAGGAGGCCAGGAAGGGGGGAAAAAAACCAGTGTGTATCTGTATGATGTGAAAATAACAGGCTTTCTTTGTGTCCAAATTCCGTACGTACAAATCCGGTTGAGCCCTAGAGACACAGGCAGCCGTGTTCTGCCAAGTTGGAGAGGGCCTTAAGCTTAACATAGAGTTTAAAAAGCCTTGGTTGGGTAATTAAAGTCCTACTCGGGATACAGCTTCAAAACTGTTTATTTAGACATGAAGTCCACCTGAGCCCTCCTCAATAAGACCCTGGCCTTCTTTCCTGCAGTGCTGTGATGGTTGTGGCCAATCTGGTCTCCCTTTGGATGCTATAATTCACTCTGGGGACCTGAGCGGATCATGGTAACCCAGTAAATGAATACACAGAGCACAGCAGAAAGCAAACCTCCAGGGTCATGGGATGCAGGGCCTCCAGGCTTTTCCTCCCCCTCAATAACTGTTTCCAGATGTGGCAGTTGGCCCGGCATCAGCACGGTGCTGAGAATGAACACGAGGCCTCTCTCTCCTACTAGCAGCAGGCGGCTACTGGTCCCGGCAGATTGGTCTCTGTGGTTTCATCCCAAAGACACTGGGCTGCAAGCACTTGCTGCTGTGGAGGGTTTATCTCTCACACATCATGGAATGGTTGGTAGCCAAACACGAGGAGCTTGGGGGCAAAACGGCACCTGAAAAGGAAGGCTGTGGCAAACTCTGTGTGCATCACAGTCGTCCTTCATGCCAGAGAGAGATGGGTGGCTGGATTTAGGAGGAAAGCATGCATTACGTGAAGGAAGAGGCATTAGCTCAGGACTCTGCCCTCAGTTTCAAAGAAGACAGGGGAGAGCCGCTTGCTCCTGACTTAAATGCATACATGGATCACAGATCCATGTAAAGAAGCCAGAGGGTGTCCAGGGTCAGGCGCAAGTAGCAAGGGAAGGTGTCCTGGAAAACAGGCCCAGCAAAGGATTTGCCAAGGCCACATGGGCCTGCTTTCAGTACAGAAAAGTGATGTTCTTAGAGAACAGTAGATTGCGGCAGGGTACAGTGGCTTGTCTCCATGCTTAAGGAGTTTCTCTCTTGAGTCCAGACTTCCATCACTTTACAGGCCTGGTTGCAGGTGGCCCTAGGTCTTAGGGGCTGGCCTGCTCGAGCCATGGCTTCTGATCCTTGGCTTCAGTCCTACCCCGACCTTTGACTTAGGGCAAAGTCATCTTTTGTTGCTTTTCAGTGGGTGATCAACAATCTTGCCACAACCACAGGGAAAATCAGCTCTGAAGATGTGAAATCGGTAAGAGCAAAATGAGCTGGACATACCCGTGGTCTCCTCCAGCAGACACATGGGGACTTGTTCGGCCTCTGTGGTGGGATCCCTGGCCACCTTGGGGCCCCAACGACCACACTCAGCTGGTGTGGGTGGTACAAGCATGCATTCCATTGCTCTCCAGAACACAAGGAGCACTTAGTGGTGGATTTCTAGGAAACTCATACAACTAAGGAATGCTTTAAAATATGACAGTTTTTGGTTTCATGCCTCATAGAAAAAAAACCAACCCTGGTTGGTTTTGACTTGTCAGGGACCATGGCTTGTTATCCTGTGTCATCTGTAGCAGCTACTTCTAAAAGCAGAAAGCCCCAAAGGGTGTGGGGTGGGAAGGCAGATGTGGAAGTAGTCAGAAAAACTAAGCCTTGCACTGTGGTGCAGCAGGCTAAGCCCCTGTTTAGGGCACCTGCATCCCTCCCTGGAATTGTGGTCTGGATCCTCCAGCATTCTTCTAATGCACCCAGGAAGACAACAGATGATGGCCCAAGCATTTAGGTCCATGCTACTCATAAGGGAGACCTTATAGAGCTCCAATCTTTTGGCTTCAGCCACCCTAGACTGGGACTGTTGGAGACATCTAGGGAGCAAAGCAGCATATGGGAGATCGCTGCCTTTCAGATAATTTAAGCAATCTTTAAAAAACAAGTCCTCACCTCGGTCTGTCTATTGGTGACTCCTCCTGGGATAAGGACTGAGTCCGAGCAGACAGCCGTGTTGTCTCATGCCTGTTGCTGACTTGGTGCCTTTCCCTGGCCTCAGATGGCAAAGGCAAGCTGAGACAGGCTAGCCCAACACCATGCATCCATCCTACAGGGCCACAGGGTGTGCACAGCCCTTGCAGGAGAAATGCTCCTACAAAGTCCTTATTGGAAACCATACATGGAAAGGGGACCTTTTTAGGGGACCTGGCTTCCTTTACATTCCAGGAGACAGTGAGTAGCCCGGGCAGGTGGTCTCCTTCCAGCTGGCCTGGCTGGGTTCAACGCCAGACTGCTCAGGTCCAGGGGATGTGGTATCTGCAGAGGAACCTTTTTTTTTTAGTGAACAAGTGTCAGCTGTGGCTGTCCTACAGACAAGCACATGTGGGACAAGCACAAAAGCTGTAGAAGATTCTTTGAGTTTTGCAGAAGCACATCATTGTTTGGAAGTTCCAAGAAGAGGTAAGAAACCAAGATCAAACTGGGGAAATATGCATCTTTATGGCCAAGTTGAGTTACAATGCTTCAGTTCTCTGAAGCCAGCATACTTTTTTCATCTCTTGGCCTCTGAACACACTGTTCCTGCTGTGTGGCTCCAAGTGGCCCAGTGGATTTTAGTTTAGACATCATTGCCTTCAGGAAGCCCTCCTGTTGATGCCCTTTCTTTGGAAATCTACTGACCCCTCTCTTTTACCACCACAGCACATATCAGGGAACTGTCTGTCTTTCCTACTGGACTGAATGCCTGGCCAGGGTGGGAGAACTGCCTCAGTCACCGCCCCAGCCCCAGCCCCAGCTCTCACTCACTGACTCAGCCCCCTATTTCTGGAATCTCTAGTGTGAACCAGTCAAAAGAAGAGAAGGGTTGTTCCAGAGCTGTATGCATTGAGGGAAACATCTCGGAAGGGTACATTTTCAAAGTTTCTTTGACAAAGTTGGAAATAGGAAAGCCAATGGGAAACCTGTGCTTTGGATGTCCTGTGTCACTCCCCCCAGGAGATGCCTGAGTTTCCGTGGGGGAGACAAATGTGGGGATCCTGAGTGAGGGGAAAGGGTGTTTCCCTTCAGGGAGTGCCAACCCCCAATCCAGGTGATTCTCCAGATGCCACCCCTGCTTATAACACTTGTCAATCACCCGGAGCCAGGTGTGGTCCAAGCCACTTCCTGGTCTGTCTGATTTGATCTTGTAAAGTTCTGTTGAGCAGAAATGCTTGTCCTCATTCCCACAGAGGAGGGAGTGAGCCACAGAAACGGTGGGATTGGGCCAAAACCTCAGAGAGGGTGGCGACCGAGCCAGGAGGCATGTTTGAAAGATGACACACACAAACTTCTAGCATCCATCAGAATACACAAGATACCAGAACATTCTATCTAAATTTCTGCATGGCGTGAAACATTCATTTCCAGGGCAGAACTACAGATTCAGATTATGGAATTTACAGAAAAGTCCCTGTCATCGCTGGACTTAAGTCCTCAGACATGGTGAGTGGTCAAAGAGCTCCTTCAGTGTCAGTCTGTTCAGCAGATGAGGGAGGAAGCATTGTTACCTCTTTACAAGGGAGGATCATGTAAGGTGGGTTCATTCACATGAAGTGCTTGGGATAAGCATTGGTCCACACAGCTCTGTATGTAAATGCTTGCTGTTGTCATGTGACCCAAGGCAAGGCCAGTCCTCTTCATCAACATCAGTCAAGGCAGCCTTCTTTTGGAGGGAAAAACACAATTCCATGATTCACTCCATTTCATTTCATTTCATTTCATTTCATTTGTTCTTCAGCATATTGCTTCCGGCCGTCCAACAGCCATTTCCTAGACTTCCAGTTCCAGGTGAGGTGGATACATCTTCGTGTCTTACCAAAGGCTTGGAACCAAGGACAAGATGACCAATACCTCTTGCTTCAATCTTGAGAGTTTGTAGTTTTTAAATACACTTGATTAGATGTTGGGTATCATGCCCCACAGTGGGGCAGGAGAAGGAAATCTTGCCTTTGTCCAGTGGGTGAAGACGGATGGGAAGGAGCATCAACTGAGGGGAGGAACAACCTCTGGCGGAACCGTTGTGGGTCTGGGGTCCTGTGGAACCAAGGATCTGCAGCAGAGTCTGGTGCTGCGGTGCCCACCTCTGAAAGGTCTTCCTGTAGCCCCAAAGACATGTGGGCCAAAGTCCCATGCACCCAGTGGGTGGAAAGAACTTAAGCATTTTCCTAATTTCTCTTTCTCACTAGAGAAGTGAACTGCAGGCAGCTGCTCCGTGGCTGTGGCATGGCCAGGTCCTAGCAACACCTGCTGCTCTCAGCCTGGCCTACCGGTCAGCACCAACATTGCCTTGAACTGAACAGAGCAGACCTCCATGACCTCCAAATCTGCAGCTAACCAGAGCTCCACCTTGGCCAGATCTTACACTCATCCTTGAGGGGAGCTGTCAAAATCCTGATGCCCCAGGCCACTGAAACCAGGATCTCCCATCAAGTGGTCCCCAGGGTTGGTTAACACACCAGGGTACTTTAAACTGTACATGAGAAAATGGTCTGAAGATGTGAGTCTATTTTGATTGCAAGGGCATTTTTAAATACATGACTTTTTTTCATAAATGCATTTTTTTTTCATGAAATTTTGGAAGAGTCTGGAATTTCAATTTTTTTTTACCAAAATAAACTTTTTAAAATTCCATTTTCTAGGAGTTTCTTCAAGCCCCCCCAATCTAATTATATATGCATTTTAATCTAAACATCATAATTGCATGCACTTATGGTATCCACCATGAGATTTCCATATGTGCATAGAATGACCCGATGAAGGTTTACAACCTATGATCACCTCAGACATTTGTCATTTCTCTTGTTAGGGACATTCAAAACCCTCTTTACCACTTATTTGGAAACACACAATTGTAATTATATATAGTTACCCTACCGCACAATAGACTGAAGTTATTCCTCTTATCCGACTGCATACTAAACCTCTCAATTGTTGTCTCTACCTCCCCTTTCTCTCCTACCTTCTTGGCTTCTGGGAACCCACAATTCTAACCTTTTAACTGCTACAGGTTCAACACTGTAGCTTGGACACCTATGGGAGAACCTGCAGATAGCTTTCTCTGTAGGTATCTTGAGCTCAGGAGACCAGGTCTATGAGTCACCGACCAGAGGCAGCCCAGCCCCAGCCCCAGCTCCCTCCAGCAGGCTCCTCTGCCAGTGGCTGCTTCTGCTCCTCTACTCTTGCCTGGGCTGCAAGAGCAGCTGTTCTCCACAGCACAGCCCTGGCCCCTCTTCCAGACTTGTCTCCAAACACTCTGCTACTTTCCAACCCAACTGGTTGACTCACTCCCCAACAGGCCCCACATGCTCATCCTTGATCTGCTATCTTCTGCTCCATGTCTTGCCCAAATTCTGTTCAGTTTCTCAGGCTCATCTGAAATCTCCCTCCTCCATCTGCATCCCTCTGCTGTGTTGCAGCTATGGTAGTCTATGGAACATCTCTCATGGTCCCACACTCCATTCTTCCGGTGGTGGGGTTCGCCATGAGTGCCTTTTTCTGACTCTGCCACCACATGAGTATGAGGAATGTGAGGACACAGTGGGGTCCCAATTACTCCTGTTCATCCTAAGGATCCCTCGCTCTTTCCCTGGGCAGAGGGTAGACTCAGGGCCACTGTGTGAGATTGTCTGAAGCCTGTAGAGTGCCCAGACCATTACTGCCACCTCAAGGATTATTGGGCCTGCAGATTTGTTTCATTAAATGAAAGCTCTTTTAAAATTACTACTCTAAGAAAAGTGGGTAAAACCCACATGATGCAAATTGCCTTGGTCTTTGCCACTTAAATATTGCCTAGAAAGAAAAGAGTTTTTTTTCTTTTTATCATTTGTAGTAATGTTCACCCAGAACTTCAAACACTCGACTCCCTCCCTTCTAAATAATAGCCCTACCCTTCAGTGGGGCCAAAAGGGGTTCATTACCACAGCCGGCCAAACCTGACCACTGACTTCAAAGCAGGGGAGGACTCACCATTTCCGGCTCGCTCTGGCAGCCAGGGCCTGGCCTCAGCTCAAGTCCCAGATAAATGTTCTTTTAACGCAGAGACTTGTGTTAGGGGTTGGCCCATTCCTCTGTTTCCCCTATGAACTATGGGAATCATTTAGTAATTTGCCTTTACAAATCTCGAGCAGTGACCTACAGCAACAGCCTTCCCCGAGGAGGACCTCACCTCAGGGCTATCCACATGTCCCTCATCTCTAGGGTTCTGGAACCACTTCATGCAGCTACTCCAGTCTTACATGCGTGCCTCTGGTCCTTGTCAAGCACTTCCTCCCAATAGGGCTCTACCAACTGACCCCCTTTCCCATTGAGCGTCCATGTGAGTCACACTTCAGGACCAACCATCTTTGAGATCAGTATTTATATTGGTGGGGCTGGAAAGTATTACGGCAGGCTTTATCAAACAGCAGACAAGTCTTAAGATTACTGCCTTCTTAGCCCAAATCATAAGTCTCTGGAATTTTAGAAGGTGTTGTTCCCCTGTCTGCACACTTTAAAAGAGCAGATGGGGGTACCAGAGGCAGTGAGCCTGGCTCTGGGTCTCACCCAGGAGTAGGGTGTTGGGCCAGCACTCCACTGGGTTCTGGATCAGAGCAGGCCATGTGGATATTACACAATTAAAGAGACCCCGGGAGTGTGAGACTTGGCACTAGCTGTAGGAGCTGCTGGGAGGTGTCCCATGGGGGTCTTTAAGAGCACATGGCTGTCTGTTACACTTGGCAGAGCAGATAGCCCTGCAGAGGGGAGGCAGGCAGAAAAGACTTCACTGGGATTTTGTGATGCTGCGGTTGGCCTCGGGCCAGAGCCCAGGGACTCTACATCCTTCTGTAATCTTTGTCTGAGTACCCATCTCACACTGGCAGCTCCCACTCAGCTCCAAGACCTTGCTCTCACACACATCAAATCCATCCCAGAGGACAAACAAATTGTGCTCTCCGGCCAAAAACAACATCAAAAATGTGTTTGCACACACTTGCACAGTCATTTCTTGGTCAATAAAACAACTGTGAGATAGCTCAATTGTGCCACTTGCTTGAAAAAAACTATGAAGAAGATGGCCCCTCAAAGTTAACTAAGAATCCAGAGATTCATCTTTGGTGCTCAAGGTTTCTGATGAGCACTGTGGTTTTACCATTTGTTAAGAAAGGCGTGAATTAGCCACAGAGGAGGAACAGTTTGCCCAATATCTGCGTAAATCCTTGAGATTCTGTTGAATTACACAATACTTGATTTCCTCTAGTAACATGCACAAGCAATTGTCTGAAATCTCCGGTACATAAGACTGCCACCACTACTAGTAAATCCTCACACTGTGTATGCGTAACCCCTCACATGCAGAAAAAAAGCACGAGGCGCAAGAGGAAGAAATGGTCACTGCCAGCCTCTTCTCTATTGCCCCAGTTCATTTCCAAGTTTGTTATTGGTTTTCAAAACCACAGGCTCATAGCAACAAGAAGTCAGCTTTCATATCTTACACCATCCCCAGAGGTGGATGGCTCCTTTATCAACCTTAGGCAGAATCATTACCAAGTCAAAAAATGGCCTCTGTTCCCTTGCTAGTATTTGCTTCAGAGGCATTTACTCAGCCATGTCCAATTGTCTCAAGTATGTGAAATTTTAGACCACAGAATAAGTAAGTGTAGCGGGAGCTGTCTATGTTTGTGGTATTTCAATCCTCTCCAAAAAAAAAGATGTATGAAATTATCAGATTAAAAAAATTCTCTAACCTCAGAGAAAATCCTTATATTTCTTATCACCAGCATATGTTCAGCAGTTTGGGGAGATTTCCCAAACCTCCAGCATCTTGTGGGAAGTATGTGTCATGATGCCATTACTTTGGTGGCTCAGGACCTTCTCCTGGAGTAAGGAAGAAACACGGGTAAGCCTGAAATTGTTGGTGATGAAGAACTGGGAACTAGACATTTATGCAAAAGAAGAAAACAGTAGGAAAATGTTGCTTGCCAACTTTAAATAAAAAGAGCTAACTGTCTTGTCTGAGATGTGTTAACTGAGCACCATGGAGGGATGTGGCAAGCCTGGAAATAACTGGAGGTGGCAGCTCCTTCATGAATGAAATAACGGAAACTCTAGAGTAAGGATACAGGCTTCTAAGTGACAGGAGGAAAAACACTTACATCTTTCTCCCATTTAATGTTGTTTTCTGGCGATTCAGATTTATAATGGCCATTTCAATAGACAATGCGGTCAATTATTTTCAAGAACATCTTTTCATTTCGATGTCCCTTTACCTATGTGTGACAAGACAAAATCATTAACGTCTGAGATCACTTAAGAAAGACATGGAAAATGGAATGAGATGAGTTTATTTTAGTGCAAAAAAATTCTGAATTCTAATGTATAGTGTTCACAAAGTTCACAAAAAATATGTATTACAAAAAACCAAAAACAAAACCTTATGCGCAAATTTCAAAACCTGTTTTTGCACCATAATAAACTGATCTCTCTCTCTTTCTCAAGTATACTAGAGAAAGAGTATATTTTACACGAATAACACATTTCAATTCAGATCATCTAAATTTCAAGTGCTTAATAATCACACATTTCTGGACACAGTACAGTTAGATAATAAATTACTAGAGGGATGGATGGAAAAGAAGAACAGTGTAAGTGCTTAGAGGTTTGGCAAGGGTGGGAATGTTTGGGAAGGTTGCGTCGGAGCAACAGTGCCATCAGGAAGGTGGGCAAAATTGCTGTGGAACACGCACTTCTGTGATTTTAAATAAGTAAAAATACAATTTTTGAGTTATTTTTACAACCCTTCAGGGCATATGGACTATAGACTGTGCTTCTTTAAACAGTGCCTCACTGAACCTAGCCCTCTGGGCTCTGGCTCAGTAAGGGTTCCCAGAGCATGCCAATTACAGAGCATCCGTAAATGCAAAGGTAGGTTGTAAAGATGCTGATAGGCCACATAAGGAGCAGAGGCCAGGACCTGAGCATCGTCCTCCTCTCCTCAAGGAGTGTCTGTCTGTCTGTCCCTCAACTGGCATGGGCAGCTTACCCAAGAGGGCATGAGGCAAGCACATCAATCACACGCAGCAAGGACATCAATTGGAATGGCTCCTTGGTCCTCAGCAGCAATGATCTGCGAATGCTGGGATCAGAGGACTGGGGCCCAGGAGAGACTCCGCATTCTGTAAGGACAGTTTGGGGGAACCTGTCCCAGAACAAGAATAAAATCCACACAAAGAGAAGCCAAGCAGGAGAGACCGGGGCCAGCACTACCCTGGAATGATCAGTTTTGGCAGCAGACAGATTATTATTCTAAATTGAACTCCTCTGTATTGTGTTCCGTAGTTTGCCACTGAAAGAGCCTGGGGCCAGTGAGGGCTGTTGAATGCTTTCCCTCTGTGGCTTCTGTTCTCACGGGGACCAAGAGCCAAGAGTCAAGGAACATCCTCTCTCTTCCAGGTCCCAACATGCACCAGAGAGGCCAAAGAAGCAAAGTGCTGCAAGTACAGGTGCAACAAGGTACTATTCCAGCCCCATCCCTGCCCCAGAACACAGCATCACAGTGGCTGAGGAGGTATTCTCACACATGAACAGGGCTTTGGATTGACTAAGAGTTCCTCAGGAAACACCTCCAGGAAGACCTGTTCCTCTGCCTTCCATCCTGCTCGGGGCACCTCAGTGGCTCCTCAGACATGTGGAGGGATCCGTGTGACCTGGCCCTGGCTACTCTTTGGTCCCAGACATACATGTCCCACTCTGGAAGGCTTCCCATTTCTACAACAAAAGCTCAATTCCATCTCGGGGTCTTTGCGTGAGGTGCCTCCCCAATCTGGAAAGCTCTTTACTGTGTCATTCAGATCTCACGTTTCAAGGTGACAGGTTTTTCCCAGTCCAAGTCACACTCTTCACCATATTTTTAGTTTTTAATGATTTTTTTTTTTATGGAGCCAGTGTAGTGGCACAAGAGGCTAATCCTCTGCCTGTAGTGTTGGCATACTATTTGGGTGCCAGACTGTGTCCCAGCTGCTCTGCCTCTGATCCAGTTCTCTGTTTATGGTCTGGGAAAGCAGCCGAGGGTGGCCTAGATCCTTGGGACCCTGCACCTGTGTGGGAGACCAGGAAGAAGCCCCTGGCTCTCAGTTTTTGGACTCTCTCAGCTCTGGCAGTTGCAGCCATTCGGGGACTGAATCAAAGGATGGAAGACGTTTCTCTGTCTCTCTTTCTACAAAATCTGCCTTCCAAAAATCTTTTTTAAAAAATGGTTTAATTATGTGACAGGCACAGTTACAGAGGGAGAAGGAGAGAGAAAGATGCCTGAATGGGCTCAATGGCCAGGGTGGGGCCAGACTGAAGCCAGGGCCCTGGCACTGCATCTGAGTCTCCCAAATGGGTCACAAGCACTTGGGTCATCCTCCACAGCTTTCCTAGAATTAGAAGTGGAATGGCTGGGACTTGAACTGGTACTTAAGGGAATATAAGCTTTGCACAGGCAGCAAGTAGCTCAATATGCAAAGTCCCAATTCCACCTTCCTCTAAAATCTTATTTGAATTCCTTTAACAACTGCTCCAGTTTGATTTCTCAGTTGTTTATTATGTGTCTCCCCAAGATACGTAAACTCTTCATGGAGAAGAACATTATCTAGCTTGTTTACTGCTACCTCCTCAGTGTCTAGAAAAGTGGCCAGCACATAGTAGATGCTCAGTAAACACTGACCAATTGCAGAATCGGAACACTCACAGTGCGCTCCTGCTGGCAGCCACACTCGCCTTCGCTGAACTGTCATCCCCTCAGTTCTGCAGCCAAGTCTGGAGCTGACTCGTCTGGCCGCTGTAGTCATCCCTGAGCACTGCTCTGCATACGTTCTTTCTGAGGTCATAGCTGGATGCAGCTCTCAACCTCCAGGAGTGTAGACTGCAGGGCAGACAGATGCAGAGGCGGACACGAGCCCACTGCGGGAAGTAAGGAAATGCTGTGACCTAGAAATAACCAACAGGAGTGTGCAGAGTGGGCACTGGGCCACACTGCAGGGTCTGGGACAAATCCCCAGCCCCTGGGGGGGAACCACACCAAGTTCTGACTCCCAGCTTCAAACTCTACTGGCCTTTGTGGGCATTTTGGAATGAACCAGCAAATGGGAGGGTTCCTTGTCTCCCTCTCTAGTATGTCTTCTTTTTTTTTTTTTTAAAGATTTATTTTATTTTTTTTTATTATTTTTTTATTGGAAAGGCGGATATACAGAGAGGAGAGACAGAGAGGAAGATCCTCCGCAAGTGAGCGCAACGGGCCGATACTATGCCGATCCGAAGCCAAGAGCCTCTTCCGGGTCTCCCACGCGGGTGCAGGTTCCCAAAGCTTTGGGCCGTCCTCGACTGCTTTCCCAGGCCACAGGCAGGGAGCTGGAAGGGAAGCAGGGCTGCCGGGATTAGAACCGGCGCCCATATGGGATCCCGGGCGTGCAAGGCGAGGACCTTTAACCACTTGCGCCACCGCGCCGGGCCCTAGTATGTCTTCTTAATAAGACGTCTTCATTTGTTTGAAAGTGAGATCTACAGAGAAAGAGGTAAAAGATGAGAGAGAAAGCACAAGAGAGAGAGAATGAGAAATTTCCACCCACTGGTTTACTCCCCAGATGATTACAAGTCTAAGCTGAGCCAGGCCAACTCTAGAAGCCAGGAGCTTCTTCTGGGTCTCCCAGATGAGTGGCCAGGGCACAAACACGTGGGCCATCTTGTGCTTTCCCCAAGCCATTAGAAGAGAGCTGGGTCAGAAGTGGAACAACCAGGATACATCCATTTGAGATGCCGGTGTCACAGGCAGCAGCTTTACTCACTTTACCACAACCCTGCCTCCTCAAATAAACAGAAGGATATAATCTTTCTGTTACATACAAGAGATTCAGGCCTTGAAGGCAGGGAAAACCATAAAATCTTTAGGGAGGTGCACACCCACCCTCTTGCAACAGTTCACGGATGTGAGTTATAAAAGCAGCCCTCCCCTTTATCTCTCTGCCTACAGAGGTGCAGGTAAGAGGGACAAGTTGAAGCAATGTGCTCCAAAAGGAGGGGAAGCCGGAAACACAAGTGATAGGGAGAGTTTGGGATTATTTGTTCTGTTTGTGCACCCAAGCTAATTAGATTATTTATGCTCATTAAATGGATTTCATATTAACCTGAATGTCTGGTTTGAACATCATCCTATAATCTGCTAAATTAGCAAACTGCCACTCCCATGGTGATTTGCGGTGAAGTGGTTAGGGCAGGATGGAGCCCAAGCCTTTGCATCTGAGGGCAGCCTGGCCAGCAGCAGGCACCTCCCTTACTCTCCCCAACAGGCGCCAACTTGCCTCTGCCCAGCCTATGGAAGATGACATGGGATTCTGAACACAGCCACTTGCAGAGCTGGGGGTTAGGGGTGGGCAAGGCCTGTGGTCTGGGGAATTGGGGCCATCTCTGCACACCCCGAGATTTAGGGGTGCCACAGACCTTGTACTTCAGCTTGGCCTTACAAAAGCAGCATGGCTCACTGTCAGAGTAAAGTGGTTTCCAACTCCTCATGGCTATATTATGGGGCATGGGAGCTGGCAGCAGCCTTGGCACCTCAGCCTCTGGAGTTGACTGATCTGCCCAAGATCAGCCAAGCCTGCTGTCTGCTGCATTCCTGCTGAATACGCTGCAGCTGAAAATGGTAATGAATGCTGGGGCAGGAAACCCCTTGGAACCTCTCTGGACCCATCCCCATGTTTGCAAACAGAGCAAACACATTCCAGTGGGGAGCCCTACCTTGTTCAGAGTTACTTGGGAAGCCCATGCTGCAATCCAGATCAGGAATGTAGCCCCTGCTAATACACAGTCTGGATGGCGCATACCTATTCTAACTTCCCAGGGAGGCCCTCACCTGCTTCTATTGCATGCAATGCTGTCTTCTTTGAGACTGCCATTTTCCCTCCATTGGTTCTGGGACTTGAGTTTTAAGTGATGCTTGACAGCCCATGACTGGCTGCTCTCAACTTCTGAAAACACCTGACACAGTGCAGGGACAAGTCAGAGCCTGGCTCTAAGAAATGTGATGAAATCCAACCAAAAATAGGCCAGCAAGCTGACTTGGGACATCATGGCAAGCCCACCCTGCTGTGTGTCCACAGCTATCCTCAAAGAGAGGGACAGGGGCCACGCCCTATGAACCTTGCTAAGCTGTCCAGTGTGTGCTCTGGCTGCTCAGGGCACCTCTCCTCATGGCCTGAGGGTGTGTATGGAGGAGAACCAGTGCTCCACAGTAGCCAGGGTTGGCCATCTTCCCAGACACAGCATTACTGTCACATGCCACAAGACTCTAATGTTGGCCGTCTGTGTCACTACCGCTTCTGCAAACTCCATTTCTTTAATTTGTCAGAGAACAATATGGAAAAGGGGCTTCAGAAAGCTTGTGGAAAATGGAGTTGCAGTGGCCTGGAGCTTCTGGAAGGTCTCTTCTAACAGTGAGGTAGGAGAAGAGAGGTTTGGGTTCAGATGATATTCAATGTGGATAAGCCTGCCAGGCACCAGGGGCAGGGGCAGCAACTGAGTCCCACGATCTACTGCACACCTGATTGCAAGGGAAATGGAACAAAAAGATGAGTCTACATTGATGCCAAAAACTGGAACCCATGTGCCTTGATGGAAAATCTTTCCGCTTTCAAAAGTTCATGGAAAACATCCTAAGGGGGAGGGATATGCATCGATTTCAACTTTTGGCACCAATATAACCCTATCTTTTCATTCCATTTTTTCAGCACCTTTTTTAAAGTGCCCTCATAGTTCACCACAACTTTTGACAGATTTTAAGAGTCCAGAGAAAGTTGGAGATTCAAGCCTATGGTTCTTTATGAGAAATCAAAGCATTCAGAAAGATCTTTCATTATTTGGAATGAGTGACAGGGGAAGGGGAAAAAGAGTCCAGAATTTCCACAGAAGTCCTCAGATTTACAATTCAAAGTATGCCTTGATACAATACTAGAAAAAAAGAACTTCATTTAACCAACAGGACATTGAGCTGACACCACAGGGAAGTAAATCTGTTATGTGGGGAATGAGCACGGAAACAGAGAGAATGCAGAACTACCCCAGCAGCCCACAGGGATTGCAAGCTCGACCCCAGATGTTTTGCTTAGAATCCAGCTCCTTGCAGATGCACTTGGAGCAGCATGAAAAGCTGGACCAAGTGCTTGAGTTCCTGTCACCCATGTGAGGGACCCAAATGGAGTTCCTGGAGCTCAATCAGCCTGGCCCAGACTTGAGCTGAGGTATCTGAGGAGTAAACCAGGTGATGGAAGATCTCTCCCGCTCTCCGTTGCTTTTTCATATGTGTGTATGGGAGAGGGGAGGAAGAATGCAAAGTGACAAAAGTGATTACGAGGAATGCCTGGGTCCTCATTCTGTCTCACAATATCTGAGAATTCCCAGCCTTCTTAAGGAATTAACTCACACAATGAGAACAAAAACAGCCATGAAAGACAGGATCATGGGCAGTGGCACCTAGCGTGCAGATGGAAATGGCTTGCAGCTGTCTAAATAAAGTATCCACGGCCATGCAGAGTCAGGCAACAGGCTGGGCACGGATCCCCAGAAAGGTTTGCTGGCCGCTTGGCTGGAAGCAGTTCCCCAGGCTGATGGGAAACTTGAGTCCTGAGTCTCCAACTGGCTTCCCTGGACAACTGCATCATGTGCATGCTGCTTCAAACGGGGGTGGGGGTGCCAGCTCAGGTAGCTCAGGTGGGAGAGAGTCAGCATAAGAAAGCCTTCAGGCTCTGCCAGAGGCCCTTGCTGAGACTCCGTTCCTGGTCCTGCAGGAGCTGGACATATACCCCTCCTGTGAAGCTGCAAGCAATCTCACCGTGAATGCTCTGAAGCCTGAGCCACTGGAGGGAATTTCCAAACACAGTGGTGACCCTGGATCTTCACTTCAAACATAAAAGAATTATTAGACTCACTTTTATATGATAAATATAGAGGGAAAAAGAAACATCCCTAAGAACAAGAAAGTGGGCTGGCCTCAGACTTCTTGGCCGCCTCACATGAAGCAGCTGAGGAGGTACTGCACAGCAAGCTGAGCTTCATTAGGAAGGTGGTGGACACACATCCTCAGATATGCAAAGCAGATATTCTGGTGCCTGCAACTGTGAGCTTTCACCACAGAAGGAAGGGGTACTCTGGACACCCCATTCTTCTGGGATGATACCCCCATCCCACATTCAGAAGTCCACAAGGGTTGCTTCATCAGAAAAGTTTGGCTTGACTTACCCTGCAGTATTTCCACTAGCTGTTCTTCTCCCCCCACACCCCCCAGGTCTTCTGTGTGTCCTTACACCCTGTGACTCTGGAGGCCTCCCCTGTCATGACTGAAGGCCATGGACATCATTGTGCAGGGTGGGTTTATTCTCATGCCTGCTCAGCACAGAGGCTGGCAATGTGTTTCAGCTGGTGTGAGCCACTCGGCTTGGAAGTACTGGATGGAAGGAGACTCCATCCCCATCTGAACCCATGGGATGGAACAAAACCAAGGAGTGATGCCTGGCCAGAAAACAGCCCTCACTTGCCACCCCTAATCTACATATTCAGGATGCTATGCTTTAAAATTAACAACCAAAACATCTTGAGTTTCATTCATCAAAGAATGGCTGTACAATGCAACAGAAAAAGATTGCATACATTTCAAAAATATTGCTTTAAAAAAATCTACTATCTGGGGTTGGCATCGTGGTACAGTGGTGAAAGCTGCTGTCTAAGACATGGATCTCTCATATGGGCAATGGCTTGAGGCCTAACCGCTCCACTTCCAACTCAGCTTCCTGCTAATGTGCCTGGGAAAACAGCCAGGAATGGCTCAAGTGCCTGTACCCCTGCACCCATGTGGGAGACTAGAAGTTCCTGGCTTCAATCTGGCCCAGCTCTGGCCTTTGTGGTCATTTGGAGAATGAATGGAGGATGGACGACTCTCTGTCTCTCTACCTCTATCTCTGACTTTCAAATATGTCTCTCTACCTCTATCTCTGACTTTCAAATATACAAATAATATATATTTTTTTCAAATCCATTCCCCTTGAGCAACTTGGGTTCTTTCATATGGTTAATAAACCACTGCCATCAAGTCCTTCTTTCATGGGCTTCTGAAGTGGCCCTCAACTATCCTGTGCTTAGCTGCATTTTCACAAAGCAATTCCACAGCAAAATCTCAGTTGCAAGACAGTAATGCATCTTCAATAGTCACCGAGGAAAGGTGTTAATCAAGTTGTCTCTGGATGGTAGACTAGATGGCTGAGGGATTTATCCCAGCTACTATCTATTCTGGCTTAGACCTGTCTCACACCTCCTCTGTCTCACTCCATCTTCTGGCCTGGGCCCTCTTGCCTCTAGGTTGCTGGTTGGGTCGTGTTGGCAGGGATTTCTGGAAGAAAGGAGGAGAGGCTAGGGACTGGCACATCCAGCCACACAATGCTGGGTTCTCAGCAGGAGATGGGTCACTCCTGCAGAGATCTTGCTGCTTTCCTCCTACACCTTCTGGGCCTTCTCCTTCAAACATGTGAATAACTGCCATGCAGACGTAAGGGCTGTACTGATTGATGGCAGCCATGGGTACAGGAGTGGGGCTGGGCTTATTTCAGACCCGGCACATCACTGCCCCCTCTTGCACAGCCTCAGCCCAGCACCGGAAAGGGCCGCAGGAGCCAGACAAGTCATTGGACTAGCAGGGCTCCAGGTGGCCAACAATGAGCCTAGGCTGACATTTCTTACCTAATCAGGACTTAAACAGAGCCTGTGCCAGCTTCTGTGTTGGAAGGGGTACAAAACCCTCCTACACATCCCTCTGTTTGCCTTTGTTCCCTTGCAGTTCCTCAGATCTTTTTCTCTCCCTTCTCCTCTTTCCCGCTGCGAGGGGATGAATCTCAAATAAAAGCCCCCGTGCATCTTTTCTTTGACAGTCAGCTAGTGGTTTTTTTTCCTGGGTGGTCAGTAAATCTAACACTGACCACCGTCTCACCTAGAAAATCCTGTTCCTCCAGGTGGAGAGGCAGCAGGTCGGGAACTGAGGTCTGGAGGGAGAGGAGAGGCTGTGACTCAAGATTTGGTGAGAGCAAACAGGCCATATGGGTATCTCAAAGAATTCACAGAAAGATATGATTAAATGCCAAACTTACCAAAAATCCATGCACAGATTTTTCAAGATGCATGTTTTCCATAAAGTGTTCTCCTAAATTTCAGCTTGAAACACTTAGAGATGGGTGTAGTCCTAGCTGTGCTAAAAGCATTTCAAGTCATCACATACTAGCTACATAAGAATTATGAGGAAATCTGAGCAATTCTGACTTAAGGAAACATCTATGAAATACATAGAAAGTGAAGAGATGTTCCTTGAAGTTTGAAAAAAACTCAGCTGATGAAGTGAACATAAACTTCTTTCTTACAGCTGCATTACAAATGGACTACTCTTTGAATTTTAAATGATAGGATAACATCAACATTCAATATTGATGTCTTTTCAGTATGGTTGGGGAAACAAAAGGAAACTTTGAGGATAAAATAAGAGAGAAAAGAGACTGATGTAATAGTTTTAAGCCTCTCTCACAAAAACACTAACACACTGTAAGCAGGACAGAAAGTCAAATAACAAACTACATTTGCAACATGAGTAACAAAGGATCAATGTCCCTAATGTAACAAGCCGTTGCAAATAATTTGACAATGGGTTAACACGAGTCAACCAGGCAAAGAGCATGAACCAACAGGTTCAGAGAACTTTACATAAGGCAAATGTTCCCATCACATGCACTGTATTACTAATGGAGCAGCAAAAGTACACAGGCTTGCTGAGTGGAAAACCAGACACAAACCAGCCTGCTGCCTGTGCAGGACTATGCACTGCGGCATCCTGGGGTGCTAGTACTAAGCCCTGGCTGCCTCCTGCACCCCTCCCTGGGGAATCTAGACTGACTTCCTGTCCCATCACTAGGCAGTTAAGTGCTTAGCTTCCAGGTTGCTCAACAGACAGCTGGAGGTCACCCATTCGGAGGGCTTAACTCATAAGCCTGCCTAACTCATAAGCCTGCCTAACTCAGAAGCACACACCAGGTCATTCCCCCCGACCCCCCTTCAAATTTAGGTTGACTATCCCCCGTCTGAGAAAATCTGAAACTCCTCCACATCTGAAGCTGTGAGCTTTAACATGATGCCCCAGTGGAAAACCCCTTGAAACTTTGTGTTGTGAGCAGAATTATGTAAAACACCATCTAAAATCACCTTCAGGCTTCCTGTGTATAAGACATATATGAAACACAAACATATTTCCTGTTTATTCTTGGGTCCCGTTCCCCATGAATGGCATTTTATGTGTATACAACTATCTCCAAATTGCAGAATGTCTCCAACACTGCAGACATTTCAGGGACATTCCCATTGAGGAATAGTAGGCACACCAAGGAGGAACAGACAGAGGAAAGGGGTTAAAACCCCAGGAAGCTGGAAAGCCCCACCTCTCACTCTAGCTTTCTGTATCAAATACACCCTGCATTCTTCACAAGCTAAAACCCACTTAAGCACACGCGTATATGTGTACACACACACAATATCCTTTCACAAGGAGGTTACCAGGAGCCTTGGGAAAACAGCTGAAACTCATCTTTCTAGGAAGAACAGACTCAGGGGGGTAGAAAACACCCCCACACTCCAGGAAACTCAAACTCCCCAGCCTACCAGCTCTTCCCAGGCTGCTAGCCCAAGGGTCCAGGTCACCGCGCCAGGCACGCCCGCGCACACTGCACACTGGCCCATTGTCTTCCCCTCGCCCCACTGAAGTCAATGAGAACCAGATGGCTGAGGAGTCACCGGCTCCCGTACCTCCGAAGCCGGCCCACTGCAGCCAGCGCCAGCGCCATGATCTACTTTTCACTTCAACGACACGAGGGAAGCCTTGGTCTGCAGCGTGTCATGGAGAGCTGATGCTATAATTCAATCCCCTAATCTGAAAGGCAAGGCGGTCCAAGCCGGCAGGATGCCTGTGGCCTTGCTGTAAACCCTGGGCTCACCTCACGCTACCTCAGGCCCCATATGAGCCCATGCTGGAACAGAACGTGGAGGCTGAGCACACTCTGAAGGCCAGCAGGGAAGAGTTCAAATGGGGCCTTCTCAGTGTGCACTGTTGGGGAGTCCTGCAGCCATCTCAGCATGATATGCTCCCCTTTCCTCTCCTCCCCTCCCCTTGAAGCAGTGGGAAGGGCCTTGGCATGGGGCTGTGGGACCAGAGCCCAAGGACTCACAGTGGCAGCCAGGGGTTCACTGAAAGCAGCATATCACTTCCTGGGTGAGCTCCTGAACTTTGCAGCTGGCCGTTTAGGCTCCTGCCCCGGACCTCTGCTGCATGCTGTGCAACCTTTAGCAAACTGCTTCCCCTCTCTGAGTCCTGGTATCCTCATCAGACGGGTGGACACGAGGCTAAGACAACCTCAGATCTACTGAGAATCCAAGGATATACAGGAGTGAGTGCTCTTCAGCTGTTACTGCTCATGAAGAATGCAATTGCCAGGACCTCTCTGGTCCTTCTCCTCTTGGTAGCACTGTGTAATTTAACGCCATGGCGTGCTTTTGTGCATCGGTTCTTAGCACCTACTGGAGTTGGGTGCATCCTGCAGTTGGGTGTTCTCTGCATGTGAAGCTTGCATCTTGCAGCTGTCAGGTTTCTGGACTGGGATTTATGGGTTATTTGCAATGAGCCTGGTCACTGCATGTGGTCACTGTGCGGCAGCCCAACATGGCCCTTCAGGAAGTGGTACAGCTGGAGCCAAAGTCTTCTGAGCCAAAGAATGGCTTGCAGACGGCCCCAGGAGGGAAGTGCCGCCTGCAGACCTAAGGCATGGGAGAGAGAAGAGAATCCAGAGTGCATGCGTGCCTATGAAGGAAGGTGCTGGAGATGCAAAGAGTGAGAGAAACAGACCAGTGGCATCTGAACAACTATGAGGGCTGCTGCTGTTTGAGAAGACGGCAGAGGGGACAGAGCCAGAAGAAGAGTCCTGGGGGCTCTGGATGTGGCGGCAGAAAGGACCTCAAGAGAAAGACATCATCAACACCAAAGTCTTTGGAACAAAAAGAGTGGCAAATCACAGGTGTAAGCAAAGAGGAGCTGGTGCACAATAACTGAGATTTGCAGAGACAAACAAGCAAGCTGCTTAAAGGCAGGTGCAAATCAGGTGAGGCTGCATTTGATTGGCAGCTTCGTCTGAATGTGCTAATTATTGCTTTTTGTTCTCAAATGAAAGGAGCCTATTTACCATCAGGAGTTTTAAGGTCCTGGGGTGTGACAGTGTCCCCTCTTAGCATACAGCTGGGGAGCTCTCTCTGAGTGACAGGCAATCCACAGGTACAGCAGCACAGTCACTGTGCACTGAGATTGACCCTGATGGCCACAGCTCAAAAAAGCGACAGATTAGGGTCAGGGTGGAGGGTGTGTCTGGCTCTGAGGAGAGTCCAGGAGACAGAGAAGGGGCAGCAAGCTTCACAGTGATACTGTCCATCTGTGTCGGCCACATAGGTCAGCAAGGTGGCACAGCAGTAAGAATGGCTCCAAATGTCAGGGACAGTAAAGAACAAAACTTCCCCTTACACCATATGTACACTGTGGGTTGGCAGCAGCCTTGCTCGGGGCGCCAGCAGCATCTCAAGTCCTGCACATTAGAAGGATGCAGGAGACAGGCTGGCTCCTAAATTGCCGCCCCCAGTGAAGGCTCATATTTCCTGGCCGCAGCTGGGCACCTGGCCATGTTGAACTGAAAACAGGGGTGGGAGACAATCTCACCACAACCCAAGTGAGCGACTGGTGATGGCCACACTCAGGCCTGCAGCCCTCCCAGGAAGGCCTGCTTGCTTGCTGCTGGGTTGGCTCTGCCCTCACCATCCACAACAGTTCTCAGGCATCTCAAAGCCTTGGGCCCAACACAGTCGTTAAGACCCACCCTGGAAGAGAGACTGGTTGCAATGCTGGCTGGACTCCATGACCATGCCACAACGTGAGAGAACACAACGTGAGCCTCTGAGTACTGGGCACTGCCCCAGCTCCAGGTGGAGGAGCAGGTGGTGAACCGCAGAAATCCTTGGGTGGGGTACAATTCTGAGCTGCCCCAGATTCCCACCGGGTGCACCGCTCCCCATCAACTCCTCCCTTTGAAGGTAAGTGGGGCCATTGGTAGCCTGCGGGTGTGATGCCAGCAGCAGCACACAGTCTCTTTGTGAACCTTCTATGTAGGACCTGAGGGCAGCCTTCAGCACAGTGTGAAAGCAGGGACTTCACCTCCAAGGGCAGGGCCCAGCTACCACAGACTGAATCCTGAGGGAGCTGGGGGCAGGTCCTGAGCATGCAGTTGGCACACAGCCCTGGCAGCTGCCTCAGTTTCAGCCTAGGGTAGAGAATTCAGCTGCCCTTCACCTGGACTCCTGACCCATTTAAACTGAGGTTTTTAGAAAAGTCTGAGCAATTGTAGCTTCCAGACCCAAAACTCCCCAGCAAGGACAAGCGTCAGCATGCCTGTGCCGGATTTCACCACGGAAGAGTCAGGAAAGCAAGTTCAGACATGCTCACTCTCACTGTGCTTGCTTTCCACCTGACATGGCCATGGTGGGGTGCCTTCCCCCTGCTCAGAAACCCACAGCAGGATTGGCATAATGGCCTAGTGGCTAAATCCTTGCTTTGTATGCACCAGGATCCTATGTGGGTGTCAATTCGTGTCCTGGCTGCTCCACTTCCCATCTAGCTCTCTGCTTGTGGCTGGGAAAGCACTAGAGGATGACCCAGAGCCTTGGGACCCTGCACCCATGGAAGAAGCTCCTTGCTTATTGATCTAAGGGCTGCCACCATGGTTACTTTGGGTGCTACATCAGAAGTCAGAGAAAGGAATTTAACAGCCCCCTCCCCTCCAAATTGTTACTTTTTCTCCAAATTGTCACTTCTGTAAGATGGAAGACTGCTGAGCTAACAAAAATAAATTACTGATAAGATGCTACATGTATCTCAAAAACATCATGCTGGGGCTGCCATATGCCACATCACTTAACTCATTGCTTGGGATTTCTGCATCCCATATGAGTGGACCTGGATCAAGTCCCAGGTACTCTGCATCCAATCTAGCTTCCTTCATATGCATACCCTGGGAGGCAGCAAAGGATGGCTCAGGTGCTTGGGTCCCTGCCACCTACATGGGAGGCCCAGATAGAGGTCCAGGCTCCTGGTTTTGGCCTTGTCCAGTCTTGGTTGTTGTGGACATTAGCACAGTGAACCAGCAGATGGGAGGAGAAGAGCTCTACCATCCTCTGGGCACATTTGGGCACTTGACTAACCCCTAGTACTGACTGTCTGCCCCAACATTCCCAAATGTTCCTTCCATTGGAGACACCCAGCCCTAAGTCCCTCACTACAGAGCCCATGAAATCTCCTTCCCCAACTCAAGTTGGGGCTTGTCTTTCCCTCTGGGGAGATCACAGGGATCTCTTTTTAAAAAGAAGCCTATTTATTTGAAAGACAGAGATCTTGCATCAGCTGATTTACTCCTGAGATGGCTCCAGTAGCCAGGAGCCAGGAACTTCTTCCAGCTCTCTCTAGTCAATACAGGAGCCCACACACTAGCACCATCTGCTCCTGCTTTCTCAGGCCACTAGCAGGGAACTAAATAAAAGTGGAGCAGCTGAGACTCAAACCAGTGCTGATAAGGGATGCCAGCGTTGCAGGCAGTGGCTTTACCCACAGCCCCCCTGTTACAGGAACCTGTACACTGCAGCCATTTTATTTTGCAGGTAGCCACTTAACCTGCACTCCACATTACTGGGACCTGTTGAGGAGCTTCCAGCCTCTTCATGAGCTGAGTTGCATAAGCAGGGATTTGGCTACGGAGAAGGGAAGCAGCGCATGTGGTATGTTCAATATCCCAGACTCTCCAATTACAATTCTCAGAGCAGCCAAACAAGGAAGGCACCATGGTCTCCAATTTGCTAATGAAGACCCTGAGGCCCGGAAGAGTTCAGTTTCTTTTCCCAAATCCAAGCAGCTGGTAGGAGGCCAGCTGAGCCAAGATCCAAACTCCTCCCAGCTACTGCTCCCAAGCTGGTCTTCCACAGGGATCTGTTCAACTCACTTTCCTCATTTAAAATGCTCTAATTACTCCCTAGTGTTTGCAGAAGTGTTTTTCAATGTTTGGGGCTGTGATTGAACTGTTTTTTCCAAGAAAGTTTATCTTGGTTTGTTCATATGACAATAATAAAATACTGCAGATGGGGTGATTTACGAACACCGGGAATGTATTTCCTACAGGTCAGCATTCCAGGAAGTCCGAGATGAAGGCAGGTTCCGCTATCTGGGAGTGCTGCTCTCCACTTCCAAGATGGTGCTGTGAAGCTGCAGACTGGCGTGGTACAATGTTCTGTCCACCCGTGGCGGAAAGCAGAAGGCAGAAAACAGCAAGCTCCCCAGCCCAGGCCTAGGCTCTTTCCTTGGGGCACTGACCCCACTCATGAGGGTTCTGTCACTTTCCTATACTGGTGTGGTTGAGCCCAAGCCTCAGCATGAATTCCGGAGGACAGTGAAACAGAATCTTCATACTGTACACTAACTACCCACACAGGCTCCACAAGGCTGCCTAAGTGTCAGGGTGAGGCCCAGCACCCTGCCTGTCTGCTGTTCTATTAGACTTGCAGTCTCCATACCATGTCTGTTTAAGGGTGCACTCTTTAAAAAAATCTGTTATTTATTTGAAAGGCAAAGTGACAGATGGAAGGAGATACACACACACAGACTCTTCCACCCACTGGTTTACTTTCCAAATGGCCACATTTGGACTGGACCAGAATGAAGCCAGGAGTTTCACCCAAATTATTCATATGCATTACAGGGGACCATCTTCTGTTGCATTCCCAGGCACATTAGTAGGAAGCTGGATTGGAAATGGAACAGCAGGTGCTTGAACCGATGCTCAGATTGGGATGCCAGCATTGCAGGGTACAGCTTAGCCTACTGTACCACAATGCCAGCCCAGACACTAAACTATAAAGGACCAAGTTAATCTGGAGCCTGAGAGCCACCCTTCTCTCTTCCTTTACAGGGAATGCATCAGCAGGTCCATTAGATCTTGCCCTCTCCACCTATCTCGAAGTAGCTTCTTGTTTCTCTTTAGCATTACCACCATTCAAGCCCCATGAGCAAGTTCATCTAGTCTCTTGGATGTGGATGCAATTGCTACCTATACCTTGGCAGTCCATGGTGTACACAGCACCCGTGGTGAGCTGACATGAAATTCCTAGCCAGAGGTGTGGGCTACTGTGACACGGGAATGTCCTGTATTTAAGTAAAACTGACACTTAACCACCCCTGAGCCCAATATGCTCAGTGCTTCCTTATTTAGAAAAAAACACTGTAGCGTGTTGGGTAGGGACTACCTATGAAAAGTAAGTGAAGGCACAAAACTTAGCACTGGCTGCCCAATTGGCTTTTGAGCACTGAGTTTCCTCAGCTGTGGAATATGGTCCAGAGGAGCTGCTTCTCCTCTGTTGGCTAAAGTTGCAATGGGAATAACTTAGGTGAAATGTTCAGAATTGCAAGTAACATATACATCTAAAGCACTTTCATGGTTTGCTGACGTGAAATCACCATTTGCATATGTGGACATCTGGTTAGCATGACAACACTCAAGATCTGCAACAAATTTGATGTTGTAATTAAATATCTGTCTCTCCTCTTTTACTTGTATGTAGGACAAGATCCTGCTCAGACTCTCTATTTACACACGGAGTTGGGTCACATAAATCATGGGGAAATTTGGAACAGATGCTGGAATCCTCCTGTTGAGGTTGTATTTTAATGGGAAGAGGACACAGCACAGACCTGCTGCATGCTTTGCAGATAGAGTAATAGGGCTACTTGAAAGGCATGGTTACAGTCTCAATAGGCTCGTTTTTAATCAACAAACGTGATTGCTGTATTGTCTGGCCTGGGATGAGTCAGATCAGGGAGTGTGCAGGCATTTCCGGCCAGCAGGAGAGCAGCCTAGGGAGGGGGAAACACTCGTCTTTTGGGGTGGTCCCAAGCACCCTTTCCTCTTGCTGATCACACAGACCTTGCCCAGGGCCTTACCCCAGTGTCCTTCCAGGGGCTAGAGGCCTCAGAAATTTGTGTCCCAGAGAGAAGGGGTAGCTGTGAGCTCAACCTGGAATCCACTACTTGCAGAAAACAGTTCTTTGGCGAGCAAGGATTTTTGAAATCCCATGTTTCTCAGATGTTTACTCCTTCGGGCCGGTGCGTCTGAAGTCACTGCTTTGACCTTGGGAGAATTCTGCAAGTTCAGTTGAGATTCTGAAGGCCTGGTTTTGTAGGGAGGAGGAATATCCTCGTGACTCGTGGGTCTCTGAGCTCAGGCAGGACATGTTCCGGCTCCGTGGCCTCTGGCTCCCCTGCTTCTACTCCCTCCTTTCAAGTCACCAAGGGCAGCGTCAGGGAGCCATGTTCCACAGGTCTTTTTTTTTTTTTCAACTTGGAAAATGAAGAAGTTAAAAACTGCACCGTTCAACTTGGGAGGTCTGATGGGAAAGTGACTTAACCCAAACAGCAACTCCATTAGATTTTCAGACATGGAATAAGGTTGTGTAGCTGCAGGTTTCAAATTGGATTGGGCATTCTGAGTCATGGAAAATGCCTCCCTCAGGTAGAGCCAGCTGGGTGGGCAGACACATGAGGAACTGTGCAGGTGTCCTCTGCATACATGGGTGTGGAGAACATGGAGCTGAACAGGGCTCTCTCCCCGCACCGGGCACTTGAAGGCACAAGGCACCAAAGCCAGTCTCTTCCAGGGAGGCAGGCAGCCACAGACATAGCCACTGGCTTGAGCCACCTCAGAGCTACCTGGGTTTGGTCAGGTAGGGTGAATGATAAAGAGAGTGACAACAGCACCTTCAGTCTGAGCCTGGCTTCTCTGGTTGAGGTAATTACAAGGACAGAACCACCAAGACCAGAGCTGATACTGTCAATTTCTTTGCTATAGAGACTTGCTCATGTTGATTAAGAATCAGGGCTAAAGCTAAAACACTGGTCATTCTTTGCTTCAAGCATCTAATGAGTGCTTACTAAGTACTAAGCAGTACTCTCAGCTCCATGATCAGGCAATTATAAATAGACAAAAGGTTAGCTTCTATTACATATTTCCAGGTGGAAAAATGTGACCTGAATCACAAAAAGACACACAGATGGTAAGAACATACACAAGATAGTAGGTTTGGCACTTTGGGTAACTGGAAAGTGGGAAGTTTTTATGTTTTCATAATATTTTTAATTTGTGCTAGCCACAACCCAGGATATGTCTAAGTCAGTCTTTCCCACAATGAATCCTCTGCAGTGAGCAGGGGCAGCATATTGCCATAACTACCAGATCTCAACAGACTGACCACCTACCACATCTATCATTAGGGGTTGGCTTTTCTTTGTATATCTACTTTTATTTAAAAGTTGCAAGGCATCTATCTATCTATCTATCTATCTATCTATCTATCTATCTATCTATCTATCTAATCTTCCATCTACTGGTTCACTCCCCAACTGCCTACAACTTCTGGGTCTGGGCTAGTCTGAGGCCAGGAATGGCAGAGACCCAAATACTTGAGCCATGATCTGCTGCCTCTCAGGGTGCACATCAACAGGAAGCTGAACCAGAAACAGAGCCAGGGCGTGAACCCAGGCACTCCAAAAAGAGAGGCATCCAAGAGCCTTCGTAACTGCTGCACCTAAAGGTCACCATCAGTTCTCTCCTTATATTTAACTATTTAGTAGAAAGGAGAAGTACACACACACACACACACACACACACACACACAGAGTGAGAGAATGCACTTCCACTCACTGATTCACCACCCAAATACTCACAATGGCCTTTGCCAGGCTGTAGTGTCTGTGTCAAAGCTGGACCATGTTGCCCTGGGAGCCAGGAGCTAGGTTTACAATCCAGGTCTCCGGTGTGGGTATCAGAGGCTCCACTACTTGGACGGACATTGCTGCCTTGTAGGGTTTACACTTGCTAGAAGCTGGAATCAGGAACCAAATCCAGGTACCCCGATGTGGGAGGCAGGCATCTCAACTGCTACAGTGAATTCCTGCTCTTTTTGAAAGGCAGAGATAGATAGATAGAGAGAATACGAAACATTTATCTAAATGTGAGGCTGAAGCCAGGAGACTGGAACTCCATGTGGGTCTCCCATGTGGTTATTAGGGACCCAAGTACTTGAACCACAACCTGCTGCTTTCTGGGGTGCCAATCAGCAGGAAACTGAGGGACCAGAACTTCAGCTTTCTCCAAACTTTCTTATAAAATGCAAGTTTATGACATGAAGTCTAAATGGACTAAAACACTAGTTCTTTCATTTTTCTGCAAGACAACTATATCATTCTAATGTTTTTACTCTTTTACCCTGGGTCTAATTAACTGATTTCTTTTATTTGAAAGGTAGACACACACACACACGATGGGGAGGGGGAAGAAGGGAGCGAGAGAGCGCTCTTCCATTTGCTGACTTTCTCCCCAAATGCTCACAACAGCAGGGGTGAGATCAGCCCAAAGCAACAAGCTGGGAATTTGGTCTAGGTCTCCCTCATGGGTGGCAGGGACCCAAGTACTTGAGCCAACACCTCCTGGCTCTCAGGATGTGTGCCTTATCAGGAAGCTTGAATTGGGAACAGAGTTGAGTCTTCAGGCATAGGTAATCTGATATGGCACTCGGGCATTTGGGTCAAATGCCTGCTCCTCTTGGGATACGTTTAGGTGCTTCCTATGGCACCAAGGTATCCAGAGGCACTTACTGCTGGGGAGGCTGAGGACCTGAATGAATAGCAGAACTGTAGCACTGATGACAGCCAAGCACTTCACTCTTAATGGCACAAGTCACATTAACTAGGCATTTTTGGATTTCACATCAATGTTGCTGTCTTAAAATTCTTGCAGAACTTGCCAGAAAAACAATAACAGAGAAAAGTATTGGGCGAATTTGGCATGATCACAGGGCAGCTTGCTGCAGAGGAGAGACGTGTAGACTTGTTCTAAATGCAATGCGAAGCTGCCGCGAGTTAGGGATACACCCAATGTCATGTGGCAGTGTGAGTTAGCCATAGTCTGAGAAGACAAGCTCCTGGCTCCTGTGAAGCTTGAGGCACAAAGTGTATGAATGTTACTTTTGCCTTGCAGTCAAACGTGGAAAGCACCCGTTTATGACACTGGTTTTGATCCTGGCCTGTCAAAGCGTACCTCTAGGTGATGTTTTGGTGATCTCAGTGCAAATTTTCCTCCTGTGTTTGTTAAACAGGGGAGCATTGCCATGGATACTTTCCATGGCCCCATCACTTCCCTTTCACATTCTGGCACTTTGCTTTCCAAACTACCACATATGATACCAATTGAACACGTTAGCATGTCATTTGTTCATGGTGTGGATGGACGGGAAAGGCAGGGGAAAAGCTGGTAGGAAAAATCTCAGGAAGAAAGAGCACGCAAGCAATGGAGGGGGAGGGCAGCTGGAGACACACTCTGGACTTGGACATGCATTGGGAATGACATCGCCTTTTCTGCCTCATGCAGCCTCCAGGTGTGGTCTGATCCAAGTCACTTCCTGGGGGGCAGGGATTGGGAGCAGGGAAAGTAATCTGTTTAGTAGGTGTGGCTGACAACAGGGGCAGAAGGGGACAAACTGTGTCCCATAAAGGATGAAGAAGCCACCTCTGCACACACAGACACGGACACCAAGAAGCCCAGACAGCACTAGTGACTGCAAGGCGCATCCCTGGGAAACCGGAGAGGCTGCCACTGTTTCAGGTGTCACCCCAGCCACTCCCTGCTGGGCCCATGACAGCTGTGTGCAGCACAATGAGATGCATGCTGCTGTGACAGGGCTGCCCAAGCCCCTTCTGAAATCTGCCTCTCTACCTCTGTGGGTACTGCCACGGCCCTGTGCAGTCACTTCCTGTCCCTAGTCACCATTCAACCACCTGTTCTCACCGCACACACAGCCGTCTGTTCAAACTTTCCAAGAGGTCTGTGGTTCCACTCTCAGGGGTAGCTTCCCATGGTTCTCCACTGTGTTCTAAAACACAGGGGTGTCCTCCATGGTGGGGTGTTATGCTCACCTAGGGGCGCCTCTCATTCCACATTCCCTCCCGTCAGCACATGCTGGCTGCCTTCATCATGACCTGGGCTGGCTTGCTCTCCTCCCGCTGATGCTGCCCCAGCACCTGCCCCACCCACATCCACCCTCCTGTCCTTCTCTCAGGTGTACACCCATACAGCTTTTCCTGCAAGCAGTCTGCCCCACTCCTGGCTCTAGGACAGGGTCCCTGGTTATGTCCTGTATTAGAACCACATTCTTGTAAAACATGATTTATTTGTTTGCTTGGTTAGCTATGTAAGAGGGAGAGAGAGAAAATGAAACAGAAAGGATCTCTCATATGCTGGTTCACTCACAACTGTATTACAACAGCTGGTGCTGAGAAGCTGGGAACTCGATCTGGGTCTCCCACTTGGATGACAAGGACCTAAGTGCTTGGGTTAGTACCTGCTGCTTCCCAGGCTGGACTCAGAAGTGGAGCCAGGCGTTCTGAATCAGGTTGTGAAAGTCCCACATGGTGTCGCACCTGTGCGGCCCAAATCCCTTCTTCCGCCCATGTCCATTGATTTCATGGCACTTGGTTGTCTTGGTCATGACACCTGAGGCAAACAACCCTATGCAGAGGCTGTGGCTTATTCTAGAAATATAAGCTCTACATGGGCAAGGCTGCTTTTAATTCCCTGTTTCATCCTTAGTTCTTCACACAGGGCCTGGCACATGACCTAAATCACTCTATTACCTCAAAGTATGCCTGCCTACTGTTCTTCCCACACCGCAACCAACAGGGGTGAGCAGCTGACATCCACCAGACTTGTCCCTTTCCCTCTCCTGTTTGTATGTCACCCCCAAAGAACAGGATTGGTCAAAAATTCCATCAGTGCTTCCTAATAGATGTGGCTCTCCTTCATGATAAACCATGCCTGAAACCAAGAAGAGGAAAAGGCCAGGTGCTCTGATTGCCTTACCTCTGTCTGCTGCCTAAAATTGATAACTATTCTGGCTGACTCTCAGCTTCTCTGTCGGCAGGCCAAGGCAACCTAGCCATGCTAGATTACTCAGAATTCAGAAGCCCAAGGCTGAACCCAGAATCCAATCAACCAAGTATTTTCTTTATGGCTAAAGCCACTCAGAGCCAACTGCCTGCAAGGACTGGACAGTCAGGGGTGTCTGAATCAAATAGAGCCCAATGGGTCCTGAAGTGCCATTCTTCAGCAATCCACAGTCCCAGGAAGTGTGATGCTTGGACAATGCAGACTCTGCTAAGGAAGGCATAAAACCTCAAGGCTTGGAGCCACACTGGGCCACAGAGAATGCTCTGGTGAACAACCTTAACTGATATTAACATCCAAAGCAGAACTGCAGAAGGTCTTGGCCAAGCACAGCGGAAGAGCAACTATTTCTGTCTGAAGACTGATGCTTGGGAGTGTGGCTCACTTGGTTTACTCACTCCCAGAGCATTTCGGGAAGTGGGGGTGAGTCAGAAATCTGTCTCTTGGTTAATATCTTTGGGAACTCAGAGACACATGATGAATTGCCTGGGTTCTCAGAGCTCACCAGCAGCAGAACCCACAACTTGCTGATCTGGCAGTCACTGTAGAGCTGTTGGTTCAGTCCATGACTGCCACAGAGTTTCACAAGCTGTGATCCAGGAGTGCCTATAATAATAACACCACTCCAGGAAGTCTGTGGAGAAAACGCGGAACCAAAACCTCAAGGGCTGAGACCCAGACCATACCCACCTAAGGCTCCGAGTGCTACAGAGCTGGACCCAAAGGTCTGCATTGGAGGCACTCATCTTTTCCCATCTTACCTTAAATAAAGTGAGTCAGGGCATGGGAACCTTTAATGTTTTGTCTCTGCCTCACAAATAAAAAGATAAAGTGGGGCTGTTGCAGTGGTGCTGCAGGTTAATCCTCGACTTTGTGGCACCGGTATCCCATATGGACACAGGTCATGCCCTGGCTGATTCACTTCTGAGCCAGTTCTCTGCTTATGGCCTGAGGAAGTAGTGAAGGATAGCCCAGGTCCTTGGGCACTGCACCCATATGGCAAACTGGGAAGAAGCTCCTGGATTCTGGCTTTAAACCAACCCTGCTCCAGCCATTGCACTATTCTGAGAGTAAGCCAGTGGATAGAAGATCTCTCTGTCTCTTTGTAACTCTGTCTTTAAAAAAAAAGATTAGTTAATCACTCTCTCTCACATACACATGCATCCAGGTCACTCAAAGACAAAGCAACTTAAGACAACAAACAGAGAAGAAATAGATTCACAAGAGTTAAGTTACAACACAGACCTCAAGTGATGTACTATCCACATTCAAAGAGCTAAAGACAAGCTTAAATTTTCATATCAAAAGACTAAAAGTTCTAAAAAATAATCAAATGGAAATCACAAATACAATAACTGCAATGAAGGCCTCAATGGGTCAGTTTGACAGCAGATGAGTCAGAACTAAGGAGAAATCAGTTAGGCAATCCAAAGGGCTCTAAAAGGTTTGCAAAAGCAAGCAGAAAGGAGGCTGTGGGGAGGGGATTCCCTCCTGCCTCAAGGCGCTTGATGCTGGAGCAAGCAAGCTGGTCATCTCTCAGCTTCTCCAAGTTAGGAGCAGAGTGGGAGGAGGGCGAGGTGAGACTAACAACATGTGAAGTCAGGCGCTTCAGCACACAGACCAACTCCCAAAATGTGAAACTGAAGTATTTCCAATTACCTTCACTCTCTTACTCAGTTTTTTTTTTTTTGACTTTTCCTGCATCTTTCATTTTCCCTTTTCTCCCCATAGTTGCCTTTGTTTTGACTAATTATTCTAGCTGCTTTGCATGATTTCTAAACCACCAATTTAATGTTCATCCTAAAGATTACAACATGCACTTGACTTACAAAAACCAAATCTTTCAGGACTATGCAGTAATGCTGTTTAACATGTTAACTCCCTGATACTGTTTGAATTATAGTTTTTAACATCGTTCAAACTCCACAATGCACTACTTTTACTTTAGAAGGCTGAGCAAGATGTATAGTCACTTAGCTACACATTTTACATTTCTTTGTTCTTTGTTTCTGAAACTCTGATCTTGATTCACACACCATTGTCCAACTATCTGAAAGATGCATTTTAGTATTTCCATCAGCAGAAGTCTGTTGGAGAAGAATTCTCTCAGGATCTGTTTGTGTGAAGTGTGTCCTGACACAGTTGCTGAAGGATATTTGATTGCGGGCATGGAGTTCTGGGTTAGTGTTGGTACTTCACAGCGCTCTGAAGCAACTGTTCCAACATTGTATCTATCCAGACGTCATCTGTCAAAAGTGATCTACTTTTATTTTCGATTTTTTGAATGCTTTTATAACTGTTATTTGTCCATTTGTTTTTGTCTTCAGTTTTCAGCATAGTTCCAGGTGTGGATTTCCTTTTATTTCTCTTAGCGGTTCTACAATCTGAGTCTTTATGTCTTTTGAAAATTTTGAAAAGCTCTTTGCCTTTATCACTTAAAAATTGCTTCTGATCCATTCTCTCTATAGCATTCTTTAAAAACTTAACAATTTTCTAAGACATGACCGAGTTATCCTTGCCTGTCATTCTGCCTTTTCTCAAACTTTAGTCTTTACAATCACTTAGGGACCTTATTAAAATGCAGTTCAAATATTCTAGATCTGTGGTGGGGCCCAAGATTCTGCATTTTTAGAATCTCTCGGGAAATTAGGTCAAAACCAGAAACAGATAAATAAAGTGTGGGTTTTAGTTAATGATAACATACCTGTACTACCTTTGCAACTTCTCTACAAACAAAATCTATTCTTACATTTAAATTAAAAAAAAAACTATGGGCGCCGGTTCTATCCTGGCAGCCCCGCTTCCCATCCAGCTCCCTGCCTGTGGCCTGGGAAAGCAGTCCAGGACAGCCCAAAGCTTTGGGACCCTGCACCCATGTGGGAGACCTGGAAGAGTCTCCTGGCTTCGGACCGGCATAGCATCGGCCGTTGCGCTCACTTGGGGAGTGAATCATCGGACGGAAGATCTTCCTCTCTGTCTCTCCTCTCTGTATATCCACCTTTCCAATAAAAAAAAATAATAAAAATAAATCTTAAAAAAAAAAAAACCTTCCAGTTATTCCAGTGCTGTAGATTCAGTTTGAATACCAGATTCTAACCAATATTTGCAGCGTCAGCAGCTTTACCAGTCTCAATTATCCAAGAAATAAACCTTTTCATACCCACTTGGCATATAGGCATGGGGTTACAGTGTCAAAACTCAAACCAAGTTTTGGGTAGAGACCCATTCTAATTCTCCAGAGTTGTTGAGTTAATCTATATTTCTCTCTTTTAAGAAACAAAAGTCATGAGACTTGAAAAAACACAAATTCGAGGCATATCCTATTCATAAGAGATACACCTAAAACATGGGAAAACATAAAGGTTGGAAGGGACTGAAAATATAAAATCTCTACATACATTCTTCTTTTTATTCCTATATTAATATCCAAAGTACACTTTCAAAGTATTTTATCAGAGATAAATCATGACACTTTAAAAATCCTAATTCAAAGAATGATATAACTGTTCTAAAAATTGTGTGCATCTAACATAAGCCTCAAAAAACTTAACAGGTGAATGAAGTCCCTAACACTGAGAGAAACAGAAATGGGTGATCAGAATGGGAGACTGTTGCAACAATAAGTAGAACAAGTTAAGAGTCTAAAGATACATACGAGCAATATTATTAACAAACTGACAGAGGAGCCAAATATTCTACCTAAAATCTTCAAATTTAAGTACTCAAATTGCAAAAGATTCTGTGTGTGTGTAAGTGCACATGAAGTATTTACAATCTTTACCAAGTGACAGTCACTGAGTTTTCTCTGTTGATAAAGCTGTGAGCTCTCCATTCTTCTTTTATGCACTTGACTCACAGGAGCTTGGAGCTTCTTTGTCTAGGACGGCTAAGGCCCGCCACAGTGCCAGAGATGCAGGGTCTTGCTGCCTTATTGTTCCACTATCTGCACCTTGTTTGTTTGTTTGTTTTTCAAAATGGCTGCCTAAAAACCTGGCCAGAAAAACACATTCCAAACAGGAGGAAGAAGAAAGGAAGAGGGATTCTCAGACTCTTTGCCAGTGAGCACTGTTTCTGCCTACATCCCATCAGCTGGGACTTTCACATCTAGGGTCACAAATGGCTGACTGAGAATGCTGTCTTTATTTTAACTGGCCATGGACCCAGCAAAAATAAAGGGTAGAGGAGCCTTGCTGGAACACAAGGGTAAGAAAAAAAACTGATGCTTAGATCTTAAAATAAAGAAATCTGATCTTACCTTACACAAGGAACAGCTCCCCCAGCCTCAGCCCCGTTCCTCTTGAGAATGCCTCCTTACCCAGACAGGTGCTTCTGAAGTTCCTGTGGGTTGTCTCCATGAACACAGAACAGCCTTAAAATACGGCTAGTGGGAAACACACTTAATACACCTAACCTAGCAGACATAACCCAGGCATAATGCAGCCTACCTCCAGCATGCCCAGGACACCTTCACTAGACTACAGTTGGGCCAAATCATCTGACACAAAGTGTATTTTACAACAAAGGCCGAATGTCTCATGTAATTTATCTGACACCATGAGAGGTAGAGCACCGCACCAGCTGTTTGCCCATGTAATATCCTGCCTGGATAGAAATTCCAGCTCACAGCCGCTGCCCAGCACCACAAGAGAGTAGTACCATATTGCTAGCCTGTGAAAAGATCAAAATTCTGAATCTGAAGTCTGTACATTTCAAACAGAATGCGCATCACTTTTGCACCCCTGGAAAACTGGAGCACGATTATGTTGAACAACTGTAGCCAGGGACTGTCTGTAGTTATGATGTGGTTATGAGGTGGGACTGCACAATACGCAGCAAGCAAGTGGACTCTGTATCCACATGCAAATTTATGAATAGGTGGCAAAGATTAAAATGAGCGCGTGGCATGGAAACTGAAGTCATTAATAAATAAGCCACTATTTCATGTAGGATGTCCAAGTCTAAATCAAATACAACTGTTGAAAGGCCAGATGTTATTCCCATTGCTACATTTCAGTGTTTTCCTGGAAGTGATCTCATCCTGATGGGAACGCTGTTGTCCAAAGGTGCGTGCTATTTATAGCTGGAGCCTCCACTTTCAGGCTGAAAATGCACCAAATGCAAATAGCTATTGCTTTGAACGCTGAGCCCTGCCATGGGGGTTGAGTCTGAAGGCTGTTGAGTGAGGAGGAACACGTGCCAGCTGTAAGCATGTGGTTGTGGCATGAAGGAGCGTGCTGGCACTGGGAGACAGCTTTGCATCCACCAGTAGAGTCCTCCAAGACCCCACATACAATGAAGTATGGTGAATTATCTCCCACAGATTAGAAACTGTCTGATCCTAAACGTGGAAGAGATGCTTTAGACAAGTGTCCCTAAATGAGCCACCGGCAGAGGGCCAATGCTTCAAAGAAGAGAAATAAGACTGCCAAAGAGAAATGTGTTGATTCCTTTCATCTGGAATCTTCTCTTGGCCCTAACATTTTAAATGTGAGGGTAAAGAGAGGCATCAAAGAAAACAAACCAGTTTTGAAGCATGTCATAGAATGTTTTTTTTCCTGCAGAAGATATAATTTTGGTTTTGGGCATTTATTTCATAAAAATACTACTTATATGAAGAGATGAAAATTATATATAATGTAAAATATAACATATAATAAGCATTTATTTATTTTCATTTATCTTTTCTAGTAGTTCACTCCTCAAGTATATGCAATGATCAGAACAAGGCTGGGCTGAAACCAGAAACTTCCTACCCATGTGGGTAGGAACCCAATTACCTAAACCATCTTCTGTTGCCTCCAATGGTGTGCATTAGCAGGAAGCACGAATCAGAAATGGAACTGAGTATTCACTCGGGTCCTCCCATATGGCATGCAGGCATGCTTACTGCTAGTCCACATGCCCACCTCTGCATACACTTTCAATAGTTCAGTCAAGTTATAGATGTAAACCAGAACACTGAGACAGCTGCTACAGTGAATATCAACAGGAAGAAAATCAATGTCCAAGTCTGGCAGAAAGTGGCAACAGACATTCCTGATGGCTTTCCAGAGGGGCAGCCCCGACACCAAGAGCCTTCTGCCTCATCTCGTTGAAGAATTGAAGGTTCTGCCACTCTCCCCACTTTGAGCTCGGGAGAGGGATGTTCAGTGAGTGTCTTCTGATTGCCCAATGCCACGTGGCTATTGAGAATTGGAGCTGGACCTGCCTCTGTATCCACTGGCTCCAAATCCTGCCTTCATAGCAGGGGATGGCACCGCCTGGGATAAAGTGAGCCATTGCATGCTCTGAGCGCTTAGCTCAGGGCTTGGCACACACTAAGCAGAACGAAGAATGTTTGTACCAAGACTACAGCAGGCTGCAGCTCACATCCCTTCCACATCACTGAAGGCTTGTGGGGACAGTGGAGATCATGCATAGCAATGGGAAGCACGTGGCTGATGGTCCCACTGTGGCCTCATGCTTCTGTCTCCATCCCAGAGGGGTTGGTTGTTTTGAGACCAATTCCTCTTTTCCTGTGGACTTTACCTTCTGTTAAAGGAGGGAGAGTTCTAACTATTCCTAGGCTTTTCTAAATTTCTACAACTGAGTCATCTCTAAGATTTTTGCCTGTGAAAAGGAGTCCAGGAGTCCTGAGACCTGGCACTGCCTTCAACGTGCAGACAGGAATGAATTGCCCCATTCAAAAAACAAAGTTCTATTCCACAAACATCAGCGTTTTCATCAAGGATGAAATCTGTCACAACAGCAACAGGCCGTGGTGGCAAAACTGTAGGCTTGTGATGTGGCCATGACTCAAACCTAAAGGGGAAGACCTTTCAATCGGCTGATGAAATCAAATTCTTCCAAAGACGCTCTTAATTGTGGCTCACTTCAGACTTAAATATGTCACTCTGGGACCAGAGGCACCCGAAGGCCAACTCTGAAGTCTGTTGCTCAATGGCACCCACTAGTGGAAGGCCACAATATGCATGGTTTACCAAGCTTCAGAAGCCTCAAGTCCTCAAGAGAAGGCACACTACACAACAGACAGGGATTGATATCCAAGATCTACCAAGAGCTTCAGAAACTCAACAACAGCAAAACAAACAACTCTGTTAAGAAATGGGTGAACAATGTGAGCAGATAATTTCAAATGCCTGGTAGACACATGAAAAGAAAAGGTGCAGGCTCCCTAACTATTAAGGAAATGCAAATAAAAATCACATTGAGGTTCCACCTAACTACAGTGAGAATGGCCTGCATACAGAAATCAACAAATAACTACTGCTGGCAAGGATGTGGGGAAAAGATACCCTACTCCACTGTGGGTAGGAGTGTAGACTAGCGCAGCCTCTATAAAAGCACGAACAGTGCTCAGCGAGAGTTGGTCTGCCATATGATTCAGCTATTCCAACTTCTGCTAATATATCCAAATGGAATGAAATATGCTTATGAGAAAGTGACCTGCAGCCCCATATTTAAGGCAGCACATCCACAATAGCAGACCCGAAACAACCCAGATGCCCAACAGATGAGTGGTTAAAACTGAGGTACCTCTACTCTGTAGAAAACTACACAGCCAAAAAGAATGAAATCCTACCGTTTGCAACAAAACTGTCCTAACTGGAGTCCCAAAGGGACAAAAACCATATGCTCTAATATAAGACACTCTTTATGCAAACTACTAAATAAATAGATATAGGTAACCAAATGTATGCATATATTCTCAAAGACAAACTATATAATGGATACCCACTTATTGGGAAGCAAAGTTAGTTGCAGCACATGTTTCCACCCCTGAATAAAGGTAGGGACTCCCATTGAGACATGTAAACATGCCTGTACAGTACGACACCAGATTTTCTACTTTTGCCTCTATCTACCTTGTCATGACACACTTGAATAGCAGGAAGTTAAACCTGCAACTGTTTTTTTAAAAATATATATTTATTTTCATTGGGAAGTCAGATATACAGATAATAGGAAAAACAGAGAGGAAGATATTCTGTTCATTGATTCACTCCCCAAGCAGCCACAATAGCTGGAGCTGAGCCAATCCGAAGCCAACAACCAGGAGCCTCCCCTGGGTCTCACACATGGGTGCAGGGTTCTAAGGCTTTGGGCCATCCTCGACTGCTTTCCCAGGCCACAAGCAGGGAGCTGGATGGGAAGCAGGGCTGCTGGGACCAGAACCAGCACCTGTATGGGATCCTGGCGCGTGCAAGTTAAGGACTCTAGCTGCCAGCCTATTGTGCCAGGTCTGGTAATTGTTACCAATGGAGCATACTACTGTGATAATTTGAAGGAAACAGTTGCGAGAGGAAAATAGGTAGGGAGGAAGGGGAGGCATACCCCTTTACATTTGAGACTATACCATGATAAATAATAAATATTTTTGAATAATAATAATTAAAAGAGAAGTCACAAGTCCAGCCATGCATCTTGTGGGCCAGGACACTAAATGAGAAAGGGAATTGCATTACCCAAAGCTTTGGGATCCTACCCTCACATGGGAGACCCAGAAGAAGCTCCTGGCTCCTGGCTCCTGGCTCCTGGCTCCTGGCTCCTGGCTTTGGATTGGCTAAGCTCCAGCCATTGTGGCCATTTCAGGAATGAACCATTGGATGGAATATCTTTCCCTCTCTGTCTCTCCTCCCTATAAATGTATTTTTTTAATAAAAATAAATAAACCAAAAAAAAAAAACCCAGCATTACATGATAAATGTTTGAGGATATTTTGGGACACACACAACAAATTGAAATATTAAAATTCACTGAAGTGCCTCAAAATGAGTGTATGACAGTTGTAATTTATTTTTATTAAATTTATTAATAAGATAATCAACCCTTTTAAACACTTTAGCGAATTTGAGTTCAAATAGTGTTTGGCCACATCAGAGAAAATAAAAGCAGTGCGCAACCCAGTTGTCATCCTTCGGCGGGGAGTGGTGCAAGCAAACAAATCTATGCCAAGGATATAACACAGGACTGTAATTTTAAAGTAGCATAAGGGCTCTGGGAGAGAGTTCTGAGAGTTTAGAGAACTTAGGGCCTAGGGCACATCTGGAAACAGCTGGGATAGCTCTACAGACCAAGCAGGACCTGCTCCAACGCTCCAAGGACAGGAAGACAGGCCAGAGTGGCCAGGTAGTCAGCGCTGATGGGAGTGTACTCTGTGGAGCTGGAAGGAGATTTGCTGCTCAGTTCCGCCCCTTGCACGCCAAGATGTGGCACTCACTCTTTCCTGGGCCTGCAGGTTGCCAACCTGTCTTGCAGACGTCAATCTCACCATCCCCTACAACTGTATCCACTATTATCCATCTCAATCGTCTATCCACCCACCTCATCCACTTCCCATCACCTTCTGATAAGTTCAGAGAGAAAACAACATCTTCAACAGAAAGGGTGTGTCTGAATTTAGGATCACAGATGACCCTCACGGGCTGGAGCTGTGGTGTTTTTCCTGGAAACTTCTGTTTACCTTGTGGCATGGCTTGGGTCCAATCTAGGTAGCGAGCTCCACTCCAAAGGCCACGTTCTCTTTCATGTCCAGCAGGCCCCCTACCCCAACAAGCTTCTTTCACTGACGGTTCCTATTTAGCAATAACAGAAAGGATTGCTTGATATCTGATATAATTCCTCATAAAAATTCCAAAACAAACTTTGAAAACATGAATTTAGTTCTTGCACAGATGTTTTTAAACAGCCGAGATGGACTTTCCCATTCTCTCTCTCACATAGCATCCAACAGAAACACTGGTGGAACAGTGCCAGGTCTCCCTAGGGTCAAATGAAATTCAAAAACTCCATCTTTGTAGTTGGAAACGGGCCCTTGGAGAGATGAGGTTTGATTTCCAGGGGTCCCCTGAAACCTATCACAGACTCAGCCAGCTACAGGACAACAGCACTCAGGCCTGGGACCTTGCTCCTCGTCTTCCTCCCTTTCTGTTGAGTCCTCCCAGCCTCCTGGACCTCCCTGGCTAGCTTGCCCCCTCCTGGCCTCCACATTCTGCCCTGGTACAGTGCCTCTCCCAGTACGCTGAGTGAGATATGGGAGAGCTGGTAGATGGTGAGGCAATTCTGCAACCCATTTTGGAAGTCGTTCTTGTTGACAGTTTCTTTTCTTTTTTCATGGGATATCAGTAGCAGGAGAGGTATTTTAATCCCTGACTTGTCTAGTATCACTAGTTGATTTGTTGAGTTATCACTCAGTTTAAGATCTTCAGCTGGTCTGAATCAAGCAGAACTGTGGTGCCAAGAATGTGTGTTGTAATCTCTGGCAGCACTCTGGCTGTGTCTGTGTGTGGTGTAATTTCAGGGTTCAAAGCACAGCGGGCCAAACACGTCCACTTACCAGGATTTGGGTTCATCGACGTCTGAGCTTCCCTAGGTGGCCCTGGGCTGTCTGTAATCTGCTGGTCAAAGTACTAACAGATGGTGAAACTGGGTGAGGAAGCAGGCCACTGCGACTGTCTAAGTGTTTGAGGGTGCCAGGGGCATTCATCGACTGAGCCTTGCCACATTCTGGAAACTGAGAGTCCTTCTGGACAGTTCCCATGAAAACGTCTCAGGCAAGATTTTAAAACCAGGCAACTCTCGTTGTAAATAGACGGATTCAAGCAATGAATCCCGTCTTCCCTGACTTTCCTAGAGGGAAAAAGTTCACATCCAATCTCAGTGTCTCTGGCTAGATCAGTGTCTTGTAGCTAGTTCACAAGTGTTCTTGGGAACAACTTTACTAGTGGAAGCTGTGGAGGTAGATACTGGCATAGGGCAAATTTTGACTGACCTCTTCAAGTTGGTCCTCTGCTCTCAGCACCATGCTGGTTTCTGCACAGATGTGTGTACATCCTACACACACACTTACTATGGGGCGGACCACAGCTCTAACGGCAGGTACAGCTACATAACTTCAAGTAAACCCTGAGCAGGGAAAGTACAGAGGGTAATTTATGAAAGGGTGAATGTATTTTAAGTTCTGGATGGAATGCTTACAAAGTTAGGTAGATTTTACCTCTAACTTTGTTTTTTTTTTTAAGTCATTGAATTTTGTCTGTAAGTTTAAAGGATGTATGTTCACACTTATTTTAAGTAATTATTGTGAATGGCAATACAAATTGAACATTTTGGGGCCTGGTGTGGTAGCCTGGTGGTTAAAGTCCTCACCTTACATGTGCCGGGATCCCATTCGGGTGCCGGTTCGTGTCTTAGTGGCCCCACTTCCCATTCAGCTCCCTGCCTATAGCCTGGGAGCTCCCCAGGTGGCCACAATGGGTAGGGCCTGGCCAAGCTGAAACCAGGAGCTTCTTACCAGCCTTCCATATGAATTCAGGGATCCATGCACTTGAGACATTCTCTGCTGGCTTTCCAGGCACATTAGCAGAGAGCTGGATGGGAAATGGAGTAAATGAAATGGGATGCCAGCATTAAAAGTAGTATCTGGGCCTGGTGCAATAGCCTAGCAGCTAAAATCCTCACCTTGAACACACCAGGATCCCGGCAGCCCTGCTTCCCATCCAGCTCCCTGCTTGTGGCCTGGGAAGGCAGTCGAGGATGGCCCAAAGCCTTAGAACCTTGCACCTGAAGAGCTCCTGGCTTCGGATTGGTACGGCATCAGCCATTGCGGTCACTTGGGGAGTGAATCAGCAGATAGAAGATCTTCCTCTCTATCTCTTCTCCTTTCTCTATATATCTGACTTTCCAATAAAAATAAATAAATCTTTTTTTAAAAAGTATCGCCAGCCCTGCACATACACTTTTTAAAAGGGTGAATTTTATGTTATATGACCTAAATCTCAATGTAAAGAAAGGCTAAATATATCGAAGATTTAAAGACAAAACCCAAACCACATACATTTCCTATACACAGTGGTACTTCCTTTTTTTAATCTTCCTATTCCCAGAGTCTAAGTAATCACCAACAATCTGAGTCATCATGTTTGTCCTGTGGCTTCTCCTATTACCTGGCCTACCTCCAGGCACTTGCAGTTGATAAACACTGACTTAGGGAGTTAAAAGGGAGCCTGGAACCAGTGATTCATCCATCTGATTGGTGACACCTGGAAACATTTCTACTCTTATTTTTGTGGGAAAGGAAATAGAATTCAGACCCAGCCACAAAGCTGGTTGGAAAGCCCTTTCAGGGTTGGTTTTTCTTTTTTTTTTTTTTTTGGCTTTCATTCTTATGGGCTGGGAGGGAAGACTATGTCCCCATTTTAGAAAGACTATCGCTAGGGCCAGCATGATCTCTCATGTCTAATCCTCCACCTGCAAGTGTCAACTTCCCATAGGGATACTGGTTCATGTCTCGGCTGCTCCACTTCCCTTCCAGTTCCCTAGTTATGGCCTAGGAAAACAGCAGACGATGGCCCAAAGGCCCACGCAGGGATCCTGCACCTGCGTGGTAGACCATTGTAGGCATTTGGGGAATGAACCAATGGATGGAAAACCTTTCTCTCTGTCTCTCCTATCTGTAAATTTGCCTTTCCAGTAAAATATAGATAATAAATAAATCTTTAAAAAAGAAAGTCTAGCTCTTCTGAAATCACATCTAGCTACCTTTCTATTCTTATTGATCGACACATAAGTGTCCATCGATCTATCATCTATCTATTGAGCCATTATGTATCCATACTGATCTAAGTATTTCTGGGTCCATTTATTTAGTTCTCAGGAATGTGAATGGCTCTTGCTGGTTAAAAGGCAGGACTTTATACATTGTATATCAAGGGCAGTCTCGTGATTAAAGTTACTCCTATCAGGGATGACAAGTATGTTTTAATCTATATGTGAACTTTCATTTCCTTCACAGGTCAGAAAGATACTGTCCCAAGGAGATCCTAGGGGACAGTGTGCACTGACTGTGACAGAATAACTGACTTCGTGCAGACTGCAGGAGACAAGGGTCAGAGATGCACCGTAAGTGCTCACAGCTTCATAAAGAGATGGAGGTGTTTTGTTTTGTTTTCTTGTTTTTTTTTTAACCCAAGCTTGTAACTTGATTAACAATAAATCATACCAAACACGCAATAGGATCCCAATCCATCCCATCTGTTATTCCATCAATACCATACAAAAGGAACTGGGTTGGGAAAAAATGCTCCCTTAAGTTCCTGGATTCTACATGAAGTCAACTGCTCCATAAATTAGGAAACACAGTAAGTATTCTCTGTATGTTCAAATTATTCTTGTAATCAAATCTACTCCCTCACATATTTCACCTCCCAAAGCAGTGATGACCCATCTTCCATTTCAGTAATTATTTTCATCCTGTCAGTACAGAGTGGTGTGTGCACATGAGAGAGAGAAAAAGAAAAGGTGGGCAAGTAAGCAGGGTGTGGGGCAGGTACCATGGATGATTTAAATGTTTCCTTGCCATCTTGTATCAGAGATACAAGTAGAGACTCAGCATTCAGCAAAACGTGCCTACTGAGTGCTACCTTCACCCCATCAGGAACGTGAGGTGGCTGCGCTTCTCTCAGGCTTCTGAGTGCTCTGGTCAGTAAGTCACTGGCCTGACAGAGCCTGCTGTTTCCAGGGAAACAAGGGAGGGAGTGAGGAGTATTTGCTGGGGGAGTTCAGCCGGGTCATCCAGGCCAACAACCCTCTGCAGAGCACGCCAGCCCTGCCCTTTCCCCAGAGGCTTCCCAGCTACAGGTTGAACCAAACACGAAGGCCCTGAAGGAGTGTCAGAGGTCTGTACTCTCTCATCCGTAGCTTCTATATCTAAATAAAGCCATGATGGTCGAATGTAAACCTCATCCAAGTGAAGGGTCTCAGACATACCAGCCACTGGAATCCTTCTGTTATTATTCTAGGCTTTAGCTCACATTTTAAGTGCTCAACCAGAGCACATGTCAAAGAAAGCAGCAGCATTTCCCTGATAACAGAGACAGTTTAAAAAGAAAAAAAGACATGCATGCAAAATGTTAGAGGAAATCTGTTTTACAACTTTTCACATTTGGGTCATTTTCTTAACAGCAATGTGTTACTCATTTAAACAGAACAAATCAATATAGCCACTTCTTAAGAAAAAAATCAGCAGAGAAACTATTAGAAAAAACGAACAGCTTATTTGAGAGAAATAATAGAACAGAAAACTGACAAGAAATTTTATCTACTGAAATACAAACATCTTTAAACATTTATCTATATCAGAGCAAACAAGCAATCGTGTTCTCTCTCTCTCTCCTCTCTTTCTCCTGCTCTCATTTTTGCTTTTGCTCTCTCTAGGTAGACAGAAAACAGATAGAAAATGTGCCTTTCAGACAAGTAGATAAGTAAATAAATGCATACCAAAGCATACATATACATAAACCCCAGATCAAGAGCTGGGAAAGTCCTGCCTGCCCCAGAAAAATCCAGCAAAGGTGTTGATGCAGAAAGAGAAGAACTGGGACCACAACTCCCATGTCCTGCAGCTGGTGAGAAATCACAGAAATGAGCACAGAAAATTCTAGAACCTCATAAAGTAACAAGCATAAAAAGCATTCAAAAGAACATTTAAAACATGCTGAGCATTTAAGTGTACGGAAAAGCACCAAGAGTAAAATAACATCCATCTATCTTTAATAATTAGAAAATTAGTACTTCACATGCTTGCTTCTGTTCTTTTCTGGTTAGAACTGAAATATTTTAGAGTTGAAGGTATCTAAATATTTCTCCCTGATTCTGTTTCTCTCCCTCCTCAGAGAGAGACCACAGAGCATGCTAACTGTGCTCTGTGCTTTTTTCTAATTTCATATCTTTATCATAAATGCAAAATCCATAAAGATGAATATATATATTTTGCTTAAATGCTTGTTATAATCCTGTATATACCATTCTAAAGGTTACTTTTTATTTTATTTTTTTATTGGAAAGACAGAAAAACAGAAAGAAGGAGAGACAGAGAGAAAGTTCTTTCATCTACTGGTACATTCCCACGTGCCCACAATGGTTGCAGCTGAGCCAATCCACAGCCAGGAGCCAGGAGCTTCTTCTGGGTCTCTATGTGGGTGCAGAGGCCCTAAGCCATCCTTGACTGCTTTCCCAGGACGCAAGCAGGGAGCTGAATGGGAAGTGGAGCAGCAAGGATAGGAACAGGCGCCCATATGGGATCCCAGTGGATGTAACATGAGGATTTAGCCACTAGGCTAGCACACTGGGCCTTCAAGGCTGCTTTTTAAGTCCAGCAGTATATTTGGAGCTCTAACTGGGCTAATTTAAGCAAATCTTCATCATATGATCATATCAGAATCTATCTGTCCCCTACTAATAGACACTTTGTTAATGTTTTGTTATGACAAACAAGCAAATGTTTAAAATCACACAAATGAAATAAACATGATTTTACCAAAATTATTCAGAAGTAGCGCATAGGTGAAATGTGATTAAATGGATAACCCAAAGTGACCTAACAGGTATAATGAAGAGTGTATTACAATGTGTCATACAATGCTCGTGATTTATTCTCTTCTGAAATATGTGCTATCCAAGAAATGAAAACCAGACTAGCAAGGATGGGAGTTTGGTGTAGCGCTCAAGACACCATTTGGGACATGTGTCTCCCATACCAGAGTGCCTGGTGTGAGACCCATCTCCAACATTTCTGATTCAGCTTCCTGGCAGGCAGCAGGTAATGGCTCTTAGGGCCCTACCATCCAGATGGGAGACCCAGAGGGAGTTTCTGGTTCCTGGCTTTGGTCTGGCCCAGTCCTGGTGAGTATGGGCATTAGGGGGAAGATGTCCTTTCCTCTGTCAGCCTTCAAAATAAGATGAAAGTGGGCCCGGCGGTGTAGCCTAGCGGCTAAAGTCCTCGCCTTGAACGTGCCGGGATCCCATATGGGCACCGGTTCTAATCCCGGCAGCTCCACTTCCCTTCCAGCTCGCTGCTTGTAGTCTGGGAAAACATTCGAGGATGGCCCAAAGCTTTGGGACCCTGCACCCGCCCGGCTTCGGATCGGCGCAGTACCAGCCGTTGCGCTCACTTGGGGAGTGAATCATCGGATGGAAGATCTTCTTCTCTGTCTCTCCTCCTCTCTGTATATCTGACTTTGTAATAAAAATAAATAAATCTTTAAAAAAAATAAGATGAAAGTAAATTTTTAAAATAAAAAGGGAAAGAACTACTAGTGATGGTATTGAATGTATTGTTATTCACGTAGTTATTCTGCTATCAATCACAGCCCCATAGATCATCAGCCTGTGCCTGGCCTTATCATTTCCTGTTAATATTTAGACAGCGTTTCCAATAAAATTGTCTCGTTCAGATCAAAGACTTCTCTACAGATTCTACATGATAGTCAGAGAGCTGTCCACAGAATATCAGGATTTAGCTTGCTCCACTCTGTCATGCTTTCTGTGTCTCACATGAAATTACAGAGATGAGAGATGCAGAATTTTAAGGTTAAATAGCCAGAAATTTTCACTCAAAGTTGAATGTTCTTCAAAGAGAGTGTGGGGCCATTCTAATTAGAGGAAGAAACAGATGGGAAGCAAAACCCAGATGTTTTCCACAAGACTTCTGCTTTTGGCTGTTTTGATTTCCACTGGTAAGTCAACAGTACAGCTTTAGACATTTGGCTGATTTAAAAAAAAAACTGATTCCGGGGTAGATTTAAAAGTCTTGAGTAGAACAATGATAGCAGAAACCTGTAGGTTCGATCACGCAGCATGGACTAGAGGGCACACTGTGGGAGAGGCACTACTGAGTCATTACCACCAGAATGTGCTGACTCTTACATGCAGAAACAAAAGTGAACGGGAGGACTCCGACAGCCCTGATCCTGAGGTTGCTGTGGGGCAGGGCAAACACGCAAAGCAGGGGTGAAGCGTGGAGAGCCTAGCGAGGTTTCCAGTGCTGCACCAACTCCCAAGGGTACATGCTAGTTAGGAGAGGGGGCAACATCCTTTCTTGATCCAGGTGTTGAGTTGAAGGTGGGCCCCATGGTAGAAGACCTCTGAACTCCACCTTTTACAAGCATGTCAAAGAATGTCCATGCGCCAGACATTCCCTGCAGCTTCTCTTCACAGCACGCGTGTTAGTGAAACGTCTTTAAATCAGTAATGCAGTCAGCAGCCTCCTGTGCTTGCTTGTTAGTCTGTTTCAAAATGAAAGGCTGAGTTTGTTAACTGTATGAAGAGGTCTGCCACGGTTTCTGGAAAAGGTGTGTTATCAATTTCAAAAACTGCACCCAAGGATACCTATCATTCAATTCCATTCTCTCTGAACATTAAAAAGCACCCTTCTGTCTCCCTGTGAAATGGAAAACCAGGAAGTGTCCTTCAGCCGAACAGCTGTCAGTGTTTACTGTGCTGGAGAGACCGCGTTATAGGAGCAGTTTGCACACAGCAGAGCGAGCCAGGACACTCCTGTGTGTTTTCCTGCTTTGGGACTTCTCACAGAAGTTCCACTTTCTCCTCACCTCTTTCCCTCACACCAGGTTAAACCTGCTTTACATGTTAGATTATGTCTAAAAATCTGCTTTTTCCTCGACTGAGAATATGAATTCGTGTTTTAGCCCAAATCCTCTTTGTCCTTTAATGCAAACATTTTGCTTGGATTTGATTATTAGGACTAATCCTAAAACAGCATTACAAAGTTTCTTTGGAATTCCTAGAGTTATTTCTTTGACTTGTGAAGTTTGATTAGCTTTGCTTTTCAAAAGATTTTGTTTATTTAAGAGGGAGGTGGGCAGGGATGAGGGGAGAGTCAGATCTTCCACCTGCTGATTTACTCCCCAAACAGCCACAGCAGCCAGGGCCAAGCCAGGCCAAAGCCAGGAGCCTAAAACGCAATCTTGGATCTCCCGTGAAAACGACAGGGACCCAAGTGCTGACCAGAGTGCACATGAACAGAAAAGGCAGAACCAGAAAGAGAGCCAGGACTTAAATTCAGGCATTCCACTGTGGGTGTGAGTAGCCCAAAGTTTACCCCAAATGCCCACCCCTGATGAAATTGTTCCTAACCTAAACCCAGTGGTCCCCAGGACAGGTAATGGGCTAAGAACATCTAAAAAGCACAAGTCTGCATCACGAACCCACAAAGCCCAAGGATGAAGGCGAATGCTTATAGATGAATAGACTTACAAAAGCTTTCTCTGTTACATAATTGAACTCTGTGGCTACGGAAAAAAAAAAAAATTTACACCTGAATATTGCAACATTTTGTAGAGAAGACCTTTCCTTAGTAAACTACAGAAAGGGTGAAATTACAGTACAAACAGGCTTTTTGGGACCCGCTGGGAGACGCATAAGGCAAACAGAGATGGGTGATATCTGAGGCTATCATTTATCCTTTTCAGCACTGGCTGGACCCTGGGCTACTATATGTGCTGGCAAGTATTCCAACGAGATCCGGACATGCGACAGTCATGGCTGTGGACAGTACTCTGCTCAAAGGTACTGCAGGGGAGGGGGCCGGTCACAAATAACTGTCAGTATCTGGGTTTCCTCAGGACTGTCCTTGTGTCCTTGCCCTGTGTTTCCCCAAGGGCTCACCATCCTCTCCCTTGGGACAGTGCAAGGACCCAGCCACACACCCCACTGTCTTGGGAACAACTTTGAGAACTTGGCTTATAGTAGGAGCTCTGAACTGGGAAAAAGGGCTTTTCTGGCGTTTCTGAAGGTGACGACTGAACGCTGCTAATGCATTTTATCCACAAGGAACTTGATCTGAGGTGCCAAAGGGCTAAGGGAATTGAGAAGCACAGGTGGAGACACGCAAACCTGGACTTGAATTCAAGCACCTGGATTCTCTTCCCATAAGACCATGGCATTACTGAGCCAAGCACTGAATGTTCCATGCTGGAGCCTAGTTCTAGGCAAGCCAGAAAGCATCTCCACCCTGTCCAGATAATGGAGGATGCACTCCATTTGAGGAGCAAATCAATATATAAGGAGCTTGTTCTCTCCACACACCTTAAAGTTAAAAAATAAAGCACAAAACAAAACTGAGCTCACCAGAATAGGGTATCCAGCCCAACATGTCCTGGTAGTTTCAGTTGTGAAACACTGGTTTGGGAACATCAGGCTAACTCCTTGTTCTGACAAAGCAAAGTTCTTGCTGGCAGCTCCCCTCAGTCTGTGCCTTCCTGTTCCTGTCCTAGACACCAGAGACCTCACCATGGTGTGGATGTCCTGTGTCGTGATGGGTCTGCTGTGCATGCTCCATTCACAGGAATGATCATGGGCCAAGAGAAACCGTACAAAACCAAAAATGCAATCAACAATGGTGTTCGGATATCTGGACAAGGTGATGTACAAACCAGGGAGTCTCCTGGAGGTGTTGATATTTACATGTTTGATGTGGGTTCCATACACAAAAGTACCATGCTTCCCTGAAAACGATCCAATGATACTGACAACACCAAGAATTTCTCAAAACTAGTCCAGCACCCTGCCTGACAACTTTGCATCAAACATATGCAGCTGGTGTCCCTTCTTGTGGCCTATGTGGTTTATCTTTTAGAAGAATCCATAAACAAAACCTTCTTTAGAAACATTCACTATGAGGGATGAGTACCTTTGTTTACCAAACAGTTCATGACTGCTGGCATTTCTGGAAGAGGTGAATGGTTAATATTTTCAAGGGCCTCCAGGTTCTGGGTAAAGCGAGGTCTCCTGGCATTCCAGGAATGGAGTGGCTGTTTTTGTCCTCTTAAGGTGTAAACATACCCAAGGATAGGTTACAACAAAAGTGTGTAGCTTGAAGAATTTTCACAATGTGAACAATTTGTATGTAACCAGCCCCCAGCCCAGGAAACAGAACCTTACCAGCAACCAGGGACCCTTGCACTACCTTCCAGTCATTATTCCCAGCAAGAAAAGTTACTATTTCCAACTTCTAGAATGCTTCACTGGATTTAACCTGCTCAGCAGCTGGCAGAATGCTGTCAGGGCCAAACTGCTGGACCACGAGTGTAACTTCGGCTTTGGATGCTGCCACACAGTTTTTCTGAGCATTTGTGCCAATTTCTGCTTCTGCCAGCAGGGCATGGTGCTATACACAATATTCAAGCTTCTCTCTTTACTTTTTCATTTCTGCCATTCTGGTGAGCCTGTCTCTTTGTGACTTTACTCAGCACATTGCTCTATTCTTGGATAGTGCAGATATTTTTTTCTATGAGTGTCTACCACGCTGGATAAGTTCACAGCTGTGTGTTCTTCCCCTTTGGCTCTGTATGTACTGAAAGTAGTCTGTATCCTACCTGGCGGAGGGTGGGGAAGAGGATTCCTGCCTTTCTCCTTGCATCTCCTGTTGTCTCTGCCTTACACACTTGCTTTCTGGGTGTGCAATGTAGGAAGAGTAGAAACTGCTGGCCCTTCACTGAGAATTGCTTCTATCTGGCTGGCAAGCCTTGCCTGGCTCTTTCATCTTTAGCCCTTTCAAACACTATTTCATTCCATACTGCCCATAACTGCAGCAAAGCTTTTCAAGCAAGTAAAAAAATTTTTAAATAAAAAAGTCCATTCATGTTTACAGATATGACTCATTTAGTCCCAACACTTTCATATTTTATTTTATAATTATTCTATTCTATTCTATTCTATTCTATTCTATTCTATTCTATTCTATTCTATTCTATTCTATTCTATTCTATTCTATTCTCTTTTGGTTCCACATGGTAGGTCTTTTGATTCTCAGAAAGATCTGTATTTTTGTTTCACTGATTTCCATTTTTCTTTATCTTTAAAGTCTAATAGTTTCATTAGATTGTCTTAGAGCTGACATCACTCTGGGCAAATTTTCCAGCTACTTAGTATTTTCCTGCTATTATTCTCCCATGTTTTTATTAAATTTTCATTTGAATCTCTTCTCCCTTTGGCATCTTGTAGTTTTCTTTTTAAATATGATTTTGTCATTTCTTTCCACTCCTCCTCTGAGTTCATTCAACTATTCTTTTTTTTTCTGATTTCTATCATTTAAAAAATTTCTGGTTCAAGGCTATGGAAGTTCAAGTGATGAATAATGCTTATTTTCTTTCAGGTTTCTGTATCAAGATGTTCTATATCAAGCCAATTAAATACAAAGGTCCTATCAAGAAGGGTGAAAAACTGGGGACCCTGCTGCCCTTGCAGAAAGTGTACCCTGGCATCCAATCACACATCCACATAGAAAACTGTGATTTGAGTGACCCCACCGTGTTCCTGTAATGGGCAGACAAGACCCAGGCCTCTTGCACAGAAGCCTTTTCTTTAAAACCCAGATGCCTATCATGCTTACCAAGGAACTGTGTTCAAACAGAAGTGTGACAGGAGCCACCAAGCACACAGCATTTTGCTTTTCATTCACTGTCACTTGGATGCTACGGTGGGAAGTAATTTCCCAGGGCTATCTAATCTTACTGTTACTCATGGGATCTGAGATGGTTTGGGGTTTCTTTCTTTTCTGTTTTTTTTTTTTTTTTTGATTTATCAATCCTGAAGGCCTAGAATAAAAAGCAAATTCAAGCTAATGTAGATTGCATTTCTGATGCCTCTGAGCATGAGCGAAAGCCTGTAGGTATTTGTAGAATCAGCCTGGAGCATGGTGTCCGATGCCAGAACAAGCAGCAGCCGAGGATGTCACAGGCTTCTTCTGGCCTAAGGTAGTAAGGAGTCTCAGGCCACTCTCAGATCTGCAAAAAGGGCTGGCACACATGCTGCCCACGTAGACAAACAAGGTTCTGCCCGTCCTCTGGGCCCCATGAGTCATGGGTATCCTGGAAACCAGTAGCAGCAGGCAGGCCACGAAACCCCACACTCTAGGTGTCTGTGTCACTGCTTCCCAGAGAGCAGTTGTGAGAGAAAGGGGTCTGCCTCTGTCTGAAGGGCCACATGGCACTGGTCAGGGGGCCTCTCCCAGCCAGATGCATGTGACTGTTTCCTGTTTTAGACCTCATTGGACAGCTCTGTATTGTTCTACCTCCATCATGTTGACAACATGTGCCAAGAGGAAAGGGCCATAAACAAAAATGTTCAAGTTATGACTCATGAAAATTCTGGCTCCCTAGATTTTAGCCAGTCAATAAGATATGACTATCTTTTTCTGGAAACTTCTGTGAATTTTTTCCATAAATTCTTTTGGAACATAGAAAATTCCAGAATCACTCTGTTTTCAAATATTTTCCATCTATGTGAGAGACAGAGGTAGAAATGGAACACATACACACAGATTATGAATAAATAAATGAATGAGTGCTCTATATGTTGGTTCATTTCCCCAAATGCCTGCAATAGCCAAAGCTGGACCAGGATGAAGCCAGGAACCTGCACCTCCATCCACATGGATGGCAGGGAGCCAACCATTTGGGCCACTGTACGCATTAGCAGGAAGGATGCTTCCCAGTTTGTATGAGCAAGAAGCTAGATCAGAGGTGAAGAAGCCAGGACTTGAACTGGCACTCCAGCATGGGATGCCACCATTGCAGGTGGTGGCTCCACTCCTGTACCACAAGGCCCATCCCCAGTGTGTCCATTCTCATGTGTGGCTGGGAGAACATCAGAGAGAAAGGGATGAACTGAGATGGCTGCACCTGTGTAGCAGGACACAGGCATGGGAACACTCCGGACATCACCATTTGTCTTTGCAAAACCTGGAACAGCTCAAATGCCCATTGACAGTGAGCTGGACAAACCATTACTGCTACTAAAGGGAACACTGGAGTGGATGCTGTACTCTCCCCACCCCACCCTGGGCAAAGTCACTGCTCAAAGGGACCACACCCTATAATGAAGTGACTCCTCAGCTTTCAATCCAGTCTTCTGTCAGTGTGCCTGGCAAGGCAGCTCAAGACAGTCCACATGCTTGGGTCCTGACAGCCGCAAGAGAGCCCCAGATGGGATTCCTGGCTCCTGATTTTGGCCTGGCCCAGCCTGGGGTCTTTTATGCATTCTACCAGTAAATGAGCAGAGGAAAGATCTCACTCTGCTTTTCAAATAAATAAATCTTTTAAACAAAGGATGAAATATAACAGTATATAACAGTAACCATAAATGAAACTCAGCTAAACACAGCAAAATCGGTGACAGCAATACGAAGTTTTGAAAAAGTTCAAAAGACCACATGAAGAAGGGTTCTGAAAATAATGAAAACTGAAACAAAATTTGTAAGAATCCACCTATTCCTATGTAACAAAAGCACACAAAAGAGCAAGGAGATGATAAACACTGGGGACTTCAGGACTCGATTAAGGTGAACAGGATGTACATTGAGGTGGCCAGGACAAGAATCATCAGGATGAGGACTCTTGGAACTAAGAGTCTGTCACACAATTAGCAGCTTCTTGAACCCGGCCAGGCGCCAGTCCCCACAGCTCACAACATCCTGCATGAGATGAGACATTGAGGAACTGCTTCTTGTGTGTTTATGGTGACACCAAAGACAATTGCCTCAGCATCTCTCTGGTTAGGCTGCCTGCGGAAGCAAAAAAAAATCTGCTTGGAGAAGACAAAGGCTGTGGATGGCAAGGAGCATACAATACATGCTACACAGGCAGTCTGCGGAGGAGCTCTGAAACATCGGTAAGGGGAAACTTCCGCTTGGTAAGAATGATTCTTCTGAAGCAATTATCCAGGCAGCAAACACAGCTGCATGTGGTCGTTGGGGATGTGGGATGTGGGATGTGGGATGTGGGTCGCGAGCCTCCCCAGGACAGAGCAAACACGCCGCCTACTGCCTCACCATCTGGCATCTGCTCCAAACCCAAGACCTGGAACGCTGCGCCCCCTGGTGCCTCATATTAACATAGCTTTTTTTAAAAACAGTTTTTACTGTTAGATGTCAAACTGTTTAGCTTCCATCCAAATATTCTAAAAGCTCGAACAAAAGAGAAGTAGCAGAGTTGTTTAATTTTGCTGAGTAGAAGTTACTATAATACATACTTCAAAAGCTGTGGTTTCAGAGAGTATCGAGTTCAGTAACTAATGTGAATAAAGCCAGTCGAGACTTTGAAAACAAGTTGCCCATAGGATATTAAGCTAATGGGAGAAGCAGGGAAGTGGCCAGCCTGGGAGCCAGGCACACTGTGGGAATGGCCCTGACATCCTTTAGACACCATCAGTCACATTCGCTGGCCCAGCAACAGCAGTGCCCACACATTCACCCAGCAGCCTTCCCCCAGCACGGCTCACAGCACAAAGCTCACCAGGAAGCAGAGGCAGGACTCAGAATTCTGCTTCATTTTCCTTTGACATAACTTACACAGGGACCTATCCTCACGTTCTCATCATTGACTTCCTACAAGATTTTTCTATCTCTCTTTTATTTTAAAGGAACAGAGACAGAGACATATTGACTACTCCCACCTGCTGATTCACTCCCCAAGTGCCTGCAGCAGCAGTCAGGGCAGGGCTGGGCTGGGCAGGGTTGAAGCCATGTGAAGCTGGTGGTGACCCAAGGACTTAAGCCATCCTCTCCTGCCTCCTGGAATGTGCCTCAGCAGGACTCGGATCAGCTGCAGAGTGGGGTCTGGAAGCCAGGCATCCTGACCTGTGCCATGGGCGGCCCCAGAGGCAACTTTATCACCACGCCAAGGGTCCACTAACTACAGGAGCACATTCTTAATGTGAACAAGTTTGCTTACAGAACTAAACACATTTTTAAAGATTCTGGTTTGAATCTACTATCAAACACATTTACTAATTAATTCTAGAATCTTACCTTAGAAAAACACAGATTTCCAAAGTAAGTGAAGATAATTTTTTTAAAAAAATTAACCAGATGAAGAATTAAATATATATTCTCTTGGTTTTGGCTGCCTTACAAATATTTTCCATTTTCATCCTGGTAAGTCAGGGTAAGCAGACAATCGGTACGAATCAAATGACCCTAGCTCACTCCCTCTGTCTAGGATTCAGGGCAGCACTTGGTCCCCAGGCTCAATGGCTGGCCCTCTGAAAAACACCTCAGAGCAATGAGTTCTCATGCCATGTGAAAGGCCAGGGCCCTCAGTGGCTCTCTGGGCCAGCATGTGGAAGAGGGGACGCTTTCAACCCTGCCCCCAGGACGCAGGCTTACCTTGCAGGGCTCCATCTCCACCAAGCCACTTCCTTCACAGCTCTGTGCTCTGTTGTCCTGTCCAGGCTTACATTCCTAGTCCACGCTGCTTCTGCTCCTGCCTGCAATACAAAGGTACACACTCTGTGACAACCTGAGAATCCCAAATGGCATTGGTTTGTTAGGCCCTCTGTCACTAACGGTTCTGTTACCTTCCAGCACAGTTTAGAGACTTGCCTGATCTGCTCCCCAATGCTTCTTATACAAATAACACATTAATTCAAACTCCACTTGGTCACCTAACTCACACACTAATTCACACTTTCACATTCAGTACCAAGTCTCTGATCACCCTCCTACCTGAAGGTCCCTGCTTGTGGCCTAGTAAACAGTAGGGGACAGTCCAAAGCCTTGGGATTCAATTTGGAACATGATCTTAATCGGAATTTTATTTTTTAAGTTTATTTATCCATTTGAAAATTGGAGCTACACAGATAGAGGCAGAGAAACAGAGAGATCTTCCATCCACTGTTCACTCCCCAGATGACCGTAACAGCTGGGCCAAAGCCAGCAGCCAGGAGCTTCCTTCACACCTTCCACATAAATATAAGAGCTCAAGGACTTATGCCAGCCTCCGTTGCTTTCTCAAGCTATCATTTGAGCCAGCAGGAGGCAGCGGCCCTCACAGGGCCTGGTGGTCATGTAAAGACTCTTCTTCAGTCTGAGATTGCTTCTGCAAAGGACCTGGCAGAACCCCAGGCCCACAGCAGGCAGCCAACAAATACTGATTCTTTCCCCAGCACATCCTGCTTAAAGGATCTCTGAGTCTGGATGGGGCATTCTGTCAGCCAGCGATCGCAGCAGTGCTGTCCTTCTCGCAGCTCCTTTGGAACTTAAGATCAGTGTCACTGCGTTTAATGCCAGTGAGCTCCCAGGACAGTGTAATAAAAAAATTCAAAGGAGAATCAGATGTCATTTATTCAATCACAAGATGATCTTCAGAGTACTTAAAAATGTTTACATATGTTGAAGTGAGACTGTCCAAGCCCTCTGAAATCGTGACCACATCTTCAAGTGGGTGGGACAAGAATTGCCCAGCCCTTTCCTAATCAGTTAGGAGACCACCAATGGGGATCCTTTTACCTCTAGGTTCCTGCCCAACAAAGAGGGGTCAGGGGATGCTCATAACCCCGACCTTTCCTCAAACCTTTAGTGTCTCTCCTTCTTTCCTCTCAAGAGGTACCCCACCTCTTGGCAATCTCTCTTGGGAGGTGATTTTCCCCCCTCCTTTTTCTTTCTGTGCTCACCTTGCCAATAAGCTTCTCTGTCTGCAACCAGTTCCTGGCATTCTATTTCTGTATTAAGCCGAGGAAAGAACCCACTGAGCTTTTCTCATACCATTAAATCTGTATGTTGAGTTAACTTTTTTCATTTACATATTTTGTAAAATGTATCAATGCCACAATGGATGAGAAGCAACTAAGATAATGTAAAATCATACACTAAAAGGTGTAAGTGAAGTTTAATATCACAAATTTATTGCACAAGCTAAATGCTTCCTTCCTGGAAGGCTCAGGACTCTCCTTAGAAATCACCTGCTGTGGTTGGCACACAACCAGCGTGTGCTCTCCCTTCAGGGATTTCTGCATTTTCAAATTTCTGATGGTATTTCAGATGTCTCTGCAACAATCTGTCAAGGGAGCGCAAGTGATCAAATCTGTTTTCAATACTTCAGCAATGTTTCAGGAAGCACAGGTGTGCACAGAAGGACAACTCAGCACGCTCCACAGCAGTTCTGGTGGGCCTCGCCGCAGGGAACCACACTTCCTGCAGGCTCCAAGACACCCACAGGACACTGTCCTCACCAAGGACCAACATGTCCCCTGTGACAGAGAGCTGGGCGGGCCTCTTCCCAGCTTCTCACTCACTCAGCCAAGGCCCCGTCACTGCCCTGGCATTCGCCGAGCCCCAGGGATGTCAAGTTTCTACAGTGCTTGGCGATGCTGCTCAGCTCCTCCTCAAGAGGCTGGAACCTGTCGGTGCATACCACTAGCTCGGACAGCCATGGGCAGGGGACTCCTACCCGTGTCAGGTCGGCCCTGCAGGCAGCATGGCTGAAATACAGGTGTGTGACAGGAGTCTCTTCTCAGAAGAAGGTCTTCAACCCCGGACTGTGCACAAAGAAATACACGTGGGGTAGTACCAGACCAAGGTGCTCCAGCTGTGCTTCTGGATTACATGGGTCGTGGTCTGCCCAGGGCTCTCGCTAACCACCGCCACCACGCAGAGGTGTTCAAGGGTGACACGGGTAGTTTCAGGATCCAGGAACTTCCTCTGGGTTTCCCACATGGGTGCAGAATCCCAAGGCTCTAGACTGTCGCCTACTGTTTACTAGGCCATAAGCAGGGACCTAGATGAGAAGTGGAGCAGCAAAGATGAACTGGAGCCCATATGGGATCCCAGCAGATGCAAGATGAAGACTTTAGCCACTAGGCTATTCAGCAGCGTCTCAAACCTACCTTTTAACTTTATGTTTCAGTGAACTTTCCAGAATGTATTCATATATGTACACATGGAATTAAAATACTCTAAAGAGGGCCTGGCGCAATGGCTTAGCAGCTGTAGTTCTCACCTTTAATGTGCCAGGATCCTATATAGGCACCAGTTCTAAACCCAGAGGTCCCACTTTCCATCCAGCTCCCTGCTTGTGGCCTGGGAAAGCAGCTGAGGACGGCTCAAAGCCTTGGGACCCTGCACCTGTGTGGGAGATTCAGAAAAGCTCCTGGCTTCAGATCAGCTCAGCTCTGGCCATTGCAGTCACTTTGGTAGTAAGTCATCAGACAGAAGATCTTTCTGTCTCTCCTCTTCTATGTGTATCTGACTTTGCAATAAAAATAAATAAATCTTTTTAAAAAATACTCTTTAGAGATACAATTTAAGTGTCTCAGGCTTGCAAATGAAGCCTAGTTTGGAATAAAATTACCTCAGTGACTTATGTTTCAGAGGCATGCAACTTTCAATAGGAAAACCCACTACTCTACGGAAAATCATCCAGTGAGGAACCTACCCACCATTGGATGAAATGTGCGGCTGGCTGCTCATTTTCAGGAGGCAGAGATTGTTGTTGTTACTGGCCACAGGAATCTTCCATGAAAGATCATCTGGTGGCATGTCTTTCAATCTGACAGACGGCAATGACTTCAAGTTGACAAAAACAACTGCGAGGGCTGACACAAATTGAGACTTGCAGGGTCTGAGGGGAAAAAATTTTCAAAAAACATTACTGAAAAATCAATACCTTCAGCTAAGTAGCTTATTAAAAATTATGTTAACATTTGTGAACAAGAAACTTTTTTTTTTACTTAAGACTTAGTCATTTATTTAAAAGGCAGAGTAAGAGGGAGATGGAAAGACACATCGGAGAGGGACACAGAGACAGAACTTTCATGCAATGGTCCACTTCACTCCTCAAATGGCCACAACAACCAAGCCTGTGCCAGGCTAAAGCAGGAGCCTGGAACTCCATCCAGAGCTCTCACGTGGGTGGCATGCACCCAAGCACCTGGGTCATCTTCTGCTGCTTTGCCAGGCCAATTAGCAGGGAGCTGGTCAGAAGCAAAGCAGCCAGGATTCCAATCAGCACTTACATATAATGCTGATGTCACAAGCAATAGTTTAACCCACTGTACCACAACATCAGCCTCCCCAAAACATTTATATTTTTAGAAATGATAAAATAGTAGGTAGCACATGGCAGTCAAAAAAATCTGATAAAAACAAAACACAAACAGATGTCACAATTTTCAACGACATGCTGCTCCCAGTCAAGGTTCCAAACAAAGTAAATTCAACATACATTAATGTCCAAGATTTATGAATTGAAGCTTATTTATAGGTTAAAGTTAAAATGGGTAGGCTCTCACAGATGATTTCTTTTCTTCTTCTTCTTTTTTTTTTTTTTTTTTTTAGCACTACTCTCTATTTGGCAAAGACAACATCTGGAAATCAAATCTATGCAGGGTTACTTTCCATTTTTCCAAATGGATCCTGGTTCTGCTAAAGAGTTTCTATTATCCCTACTGGAATGAATAAATTAGTTACAAGTGGTCTTTTATTTATAAGAATATTTACTGACTTCCATTTGTTATGTAAATCAGTTCACACAAATTAAGACTTCTACCAAATTTTAAGGTGCCAAAATAATTATAAAAAGCTATGCTATTGGGCCCGGCGCGGTGGCGCAAGTGGTTAAGTCCTCGCCTTGCACGCCCGGGATCCCATATGGGCGCCGGTTCTAATCCCGGCAGCCCCGCTTCCCTTCCAGCTCCCTGCCTGTGGCCTGGGAAAGCAGTTGAGGACGGCCCAAAGCTTTGGGACCCTGCACCTGCGTGGGAGACCCGGAAGAGGCTCCTGGCTTCGGATCGGCATAGTATCGACCCGTTGCGGCTCACTTGGGGAGTGAATCATCGGATGGAAGATCTTCCTCTCTGTATCTCCTCTCTGTATATCCGCCTTTCCAATAAAAAATAATAAAAATAAATCTTTAATAAAAAAAAAAAGCTATGCTATTTAACAAAAGAAATATAAGATTTATTTCTCCTTTAACCCGCTCTCAATAGACTGTCATGAGGGATACATGTAAGCACAGGACCATCTATCTCACTAAAATTGCAAAAGTTGTTTAGTACTTTATTGAAAGCCCCAAGTCCTAGCCATTAGACTTCATTTTTATTTGAAATGCAGGAAGACAGAGAGACAAATGGATTCACTCCGAAGAGGGCTGACATCCGGAGCTCAGCACTCAGCCTGGGTCTCCCATGCCAACAGCAGGGACCCATGCAGGAACCTGAGCCATCATCCACTGCCTCCCAAGTGTACTTCGGCAGGAAGATGCAATCAGAAGTGGAGCTGCCACTCTGACAGGGGATGCAAGGGTTCCCGGGCAGCCACTGAACTGCTGCCCAGACACTGTTCCCTACACTTAGCACATTTTATGCTTAGCAAAGGCTGTGCCATCCTCTCATCTTCCCTTCATTCACAAATTAGAAAGCTAAACCTCAGCCCACATGCTTGTCACTGGCATGGAACATGTTGGTTTTTGGTTTTGTTTTTTTTTTTTTTTTTTGTAAATTGTTTTCTTAAACAGTCCATTTTGCTGATGCTGTATTTTTACTAGGAAATCTTTTATTTCTCTAGACATAAAAGCATCCTACTTGATGCTGTAGTTTCTCTCATTTGATGTTGAATTGTTCTTCTCTCTGGTTTTCTTTTTTTTAAAATACTATTACTTTTTTATTTTGAATTTTATGGTACAATTACATAGGGTCTGGGATTTTCCTGTCCCTTCCCAAATTCCTTCCCCCAACAGATTTTCTCCATATCATTACAATAGTGTAGTGGAGCTCATTTTTAAGGCAGAGCTTGACAAGAAGCTGATTACAGGGCCCCAGTACTGGTGAGAACACCGGCCCACCTCGATCTGGTCCTGGGAGCTGATGTGCCATGTCAGAAATGCTTTCAGAATTTCAGAAGCATTGCAGGCTCACCTCACTCAGTTCATAAGCCAAGAAGTCATTATTTAGAAGTAGCAAGGCGTCATCCGATTACTTGTGTCATTCTAATCCCCAGTGACCCATTTTTTTCAGTACTTCTGCTTTCCAAAGATAATCAGACTTGCAGAAAAGCCTGCTACAAGACAGCCATGTGACCCACTTTATGAGACAAAAGATGTGGCAAGCTCTCCACCCAGGCTATAGGGGGGTTTCACTGTCCAAATTTACCAACAACCTCAAAACAATGCCTCTTAGGTAACAGGCACCCTTCAAATTCAAGATGTAAAATGGTACATAAAATAGAATCTGCTCCTCATAGGAGTGTGGTGTGTGGAGAAGAAAATAAGCCTGTCAAATTCATAAAGGAGGTGGTTTCATGTCCCAAGGAGTGGCCTGAAGAAGGTAAAATAGGTAACAGAGTACCAAAAGAGGGGCCTCTTCCAGCAGAAGCAGCTCAGGCTGGCCCAAGCCTCCACTTGGAGCAGCATGGTTGTGGCCAGAATGCAGAGCGGATGGTCTATGGTCTATGCGCCAGGCTGCTGGCTGTTTTAGTAGCCCCTTACTCTACTCCAATCCAGGCCCTGTCTGTAACTGGGCACACTGCCCCAGCTAAGAGCTCTCCCAGGATCCTGGCAAGCTGCTGGCCTCAGATGGAGGCATCGCAAGGTAGTTCTGGGTGGTCTCCTTGTGTGGAAGGCATCCCCCATGTCCTCCATGACCTCCACCCAGGTGCCTGGCTGGGGACGTGATGGCTGCAAAGAAAGCATCCCAGGGAAGGCAGAGACTAGCAGGAATCAGCATCCTGATGAGGGATTTTCTCATTTACAGGATTTCCTCAGAGTCAGGGAAGTAACACTTCAAGCCATTGTTACACTGGAGTCTTACTCAGTGAACCCAAGTGGCATTCTAGCTGGTAGAGTTCACTGAAGTCAGCTTTGCATTGCTCCCCTCAATGGATGGGCTATGGGATGGTGGGAGAAACATCCCTCTCATGTACCCCTGCTCTACCGTTGGCCTGACTCTGTACCTCCACATTGAAACAGGGCAAGCAGAACCCTGAATCTGAGACCTGTGACACCTGCTGTGCGCACAACGACTCAAATCTCCAAACAGACCTCTGGAATGAAAATCCACATGCACTGTGATCAGAACTGGCCAACAGGAACCTGCTTAAATACTACTGTGCATGCAAGCAGGATACTGTCTGTATGTAGAATGAGAATCCTTTTCACCTAGCTTGGCACTCATTAAGAATTTCAGTACATCTCACCAAAAGTATGGTGCGCTCACCTTCGGTATATTTGTCAAACTCATTGTGGCTGCTGAGAGCAAGGCCGAGGTCTGCGCAAAACAACCGACCAGCTGGGAAAGCACGGCACAGGCAGCTGCCACTACCGCAGCACCACGGTCTACCTGCCAACACTGCATTTAAGCCCAAGGAATTTCTCCACAATCTCCTAATGACAACGATCTAATGGACCACCCCGCAACATTCTGTGGATCCCTTCAAACTACAATATCACAGAGCATTTTCTCTTAATGCTAAATATCACAGACTGCTCAGAGACAGTAACAAATGAACTCTCCAAACCCTCTAGATGTTTCCATCTTTCCCCATTGCCTGAATTTGCATAATAGGATCACCCAGAAGGAGAAAGCTTAAGTGTAAGTCAAGTTGGACATCTTAATGTATGCTGGTAACTACAGAGACCATGAGGCAGAGAAGCTCCACAAAATTCCTCACCTGCTTCAAAATAAGGATCTGAACAAAAATGCTGCTAACAATTTTGATGGAATGTTGATTTCCCTTTAAAGCTGATGTAATGCAGATGGGGCACGTGTTTCTTTGTGATCGCTAAAGGAGATCAGGATGAGGGGATTTAAAATGCAAACTCGTCAACTGCTTCAGTTCAAATTCAGACTTTCTCTAAAGGTCTGGAATATGAAAAACTACCTGACCCCATGCACATTGAGAATGCACAGGCCTGCTCTAGCAAAGGGAGATGCTGGAAGATCTGCACAACTGTGGGGAGGCAAACTTGTCCAGCCCAGGCCAGCACACAGGTTGCACCTGGCTCAAACAGCAGAAGCCACATTTTCACCATTTTGCTGTTGGGGAGGCCTGGACAAGGTCATTCACAGGTGGGCTACTGTTCTTCATCCTGTCAACATTTTAAAATGCTAAGTGTTGGGTACTTTCCCTAACGTTCCCATCAGCCTTTCACACTCTTACTGTGCAAAGTAACATTAGGGAATGGAAAAGAGTTGATTCACTCCACCTTGGGTAGTGAGCCTATGGTTTCCCACACCGACAGCTGAGTACATAGGTAAGTGTGATCTGGAGCTATGGCTGACAGCTGAAACAGCATGCTGTGATGGAGAGACAAGATTTGAATGTGGGAGAGGTAGCTGGGCAAGCTTCCGAGCAGCCATGACTCCCTGGTCAACTACAGGGCCTCACTGTCTCCCGAAAGATGAAAAGGATGAAGTGTCACACTGCAGCTGTGCTACAGTGTTTGGGGGGATGGTGAATTGCAAATAACAGCACGGGGTGAGCTTCAGCTCTGTGGTGGCCAACCGTGGGATCTCATTTGAGAACACATTGTGGTACAGTGAGGCAAACCTCCACTGGCAATGCTGGCATCCCACATGGGCAGCAGCAAGACCCAGCTACTCCATTTCCAATCCAATTCCCTGATCATGCGCCAGGGAAAGCGGTGGAAGCTGTCCAAATGCTGCGGTCCTTGCTCCCATGTGAAAGACCAGAATGGAGTTTCTGATTCCTGGTTTCAGATGAGCCTAGACCTGACTATCATGCTTATCTGGGAAGTCAACCAATGGGCTCTCGCTCTCCCTTTGTCTCTCGTAAATCTTGCCTCTCAAATAAATAAATGAATTTTTTAAAACTTCAAATTCTTTTTTCCTTGGGTCTATTCATCTACAGAGAATGCAAACTCATTCACAAATTATAAACTTCATGTAGTCATTTTGAAGCTATGCGTTTTCAGTGAAATACATTTTAGAATAGCAAATATTTTTGGAATGTAAAATACATTGGCCTCTTTGAACCCCCAAATTTAATAATGCAACCCTTTAAAGAAGTGATCCTTAGGGCAAGGGTTTTGATTATCCCTGTTTCAAAGCTGTCTCAGCTGACGGAGTCACAGTTCACTCTGCAGAAAGAACATGATGTAAATACTGCCAGGGGTACCCCCACCAGCACCCACAACATCTCACTCCCATCTCGGCCAAATATCACAGAATCACATGCGTCAGGAAACATATACAAACATCATTTTTATGCTAAGGATATTTACACTGTACACACACAGGGATACTGGTAGGAAAATCCTGACTGACCTGCTCAGTCAAAATCCTGCAGTACCTGCCAGGATGCACGCTGAGAGTCTACAAAGCCTCGACATTTCACCAGTAAACAAACGTGTGCAGATATGGGAGATATGCAGGCCCTTCACGGCCGTATTTATGTGTTTCCTGGATACATCCATCTTTCCAGTCCAGCTTCCAGCAGCACTCAACACAATCAGTACAGACATGCAGACTTCATGATTTAATCACATGCCTGAGAATACAATGTGTCCAGTCTGTTATTAATGAAACAGATGCTCTCACTTAATTCCTTTCATTTATACTGGTATGTTTGTTATGGATCCATTCACACTCTTTCTGACAGGATGTATGCCCGGCTCTACGGTCAGAAGCCAAGCCTGTGAATGTGGAAGGAAACTATTCGAAAGGATAGTCTATTTCTATTCCTTCGAAAGGAAGGTCTATTCGAAAACAAAACTCACCGTGTTGGCACTATCAAGACACTTAAAACAAAAACAAGTATGTGTTGGCTACTTTTCTAAGTCAAGGCAGACAAGGCGACCTGTTAGCTGACCAGAAACTCCTCCTGGGCCCAGCAGTCACCTGCCACTTCTTCGCTTCTAACAGCCACTTCCTGCTTCTCAGAGAACCAGGAAAGCAGTGCTCAACACCCCACGGCTCCAGGCCACCACCTGAGGTTCTACCATCAGCCATGCCCTGTGTCTCAGCTGCCGGCTGGCCCTCCCACCTTCACATCCCACCGAGCTGGGTCAAGGGAGCTATTGAGCACAACAGCTGAGGCGCATCTGTATCAGACCAATCTTTCCTAAAGGAGGGGGGGGGGGTTGGCCCTCTTTATGATGTTCTCTGTGTTGACACTGAGGGGTTCTGTGGGCCTGGGATGCATTAATAGCTCTCAAAGCAAACTTTCTATTTTTAGAACGTGAAAGCTGGAGTGTGCACACGGAGAGCGTCAGCTGCTAAAGTCCCTGAATGAGGGGGTGGTGTTCCGGCAGTCGGGGCTGCCCTCCCGCACCCTGGCCCACCTGTCCACCCCGACTGCAGGAGCCATGGGGAGCAGGGCAGGTGGCCAGGCCCTCGGCTGAGAGCTGGGTCACTAAGGGACCCGCTCATTAACACAGGTGATTCCCATTGGTCATCTTGCAACAGGTTTCTGTGAGGACAAAAATCGTAATTTAGTCTTCTGTTTCTTAATTTAGGAACTAGTTTCTTCAAAGGCACCCACCCACCCTACCCCCCACCCCCCCGCCAAAGATAAAAATCGGCACAAGGAGGGGGAAACGCATGGATCCTTCCACACACTCGCAGGGCCCGAGGCTCGGGGTAGCAGGAGCGGAGGACCCTCGGCGCAGGAGCTGGGGAACCAGGGCCGGTGGGCCCTGCAGGAGAGCCACGGGGTTGAGGCCTGCAGCTGTCCAGGCGTCCTGAGGGGAAACGGTTCCCTCTCCAACCCCTTGGCCCACCTGGCCTACCGCGCCGACGTGAGGAAAGGCTACCTTTAAAGATACAGCCCTGTGCGTGTCCGCCCGGGCCGCGTCTCAGAAGCTAGAGTCTCCCGCGGCGCACTTCCGGGGACGAGAACCTTCCACAGAGCGAGGGAACGAAAAGCTCCTAACCTGAGGAGAACCGCTCTGAGAGGAACTCCGGGGTCCACAGGCCCGTCCCCACCCGACCCCGGGAGGCCCCGCCCCGGCACCAAGGCCCCGCCCCTCCAGGTCCTGGCCCTGCCCAGAGGACCCGCCCCTCCCTAGAGGCTCCGCCCCTGACCAGAGGTTCCGCCCCTCCAGGTCCTGGCCCTGCCCAGAGGCCCCTCCCCTCTTTGGAGGTTCCGCCCCTGACCAGAGACCCCGCCCCTCCGGGTCCAGGCCTTGCTCAGAGGCCCCGCCCCTCCCCGGAGGCCCCGCCCCGACACAGAGGTTCCGCCCCACCTCCAGAGGCCCCTCTCCGATCCTGAAGGTCTCTCCTCTTCCCCAGAGGTTCCGCCCGGGCCCCGCCCCCAGGCCGCTGAGCCTGCGCAGAGACCCTCGCATCCTGCATTCCGACGACCTCCGCTGGGCCAGAGGCCTTCATGTCTGACACCAGCACTAGTTTTGGCCTGTACCCCGGAGTGCTGCCTGAACAGGGTGTTCCCAATCCCTGGCTTCAGGGAGCCCTGCCCCGGGCAGCAGCCTGGAGCAATCTCTCCTTTCATGTACCCTGGGGATCTCTTCCTGCTGGATGCCGTGTCTAGAAAACCGCTGTTGGAAATATCCCCAGGTGCCTCTGTTGGGCAGAATATTCCAGGACTAAGAGATCACTTCCCAGCTGCTGAAGGCAAAGGTCAGATTTTCATCATTTGAGGGCCCAATCATATTTGATTCAACACCATTTCAGAATGCTACAAAGGCAACTGCTCATATATCCTACTGCAAAGCAAGAACAGTTTTGAGTGGTGTCAGTTGTATTTTCTACTTAATACAGGGACTTTATCTGGCAGTGTGATGGGGAATAATGCTGCATCCCTGAGGCGGCAGTACAGGCGCATTTTCCCCTTACACTGCCCAGCACGTTTCCTGCTCAACCAGACAACTCACAGCTTCCCTTTGTTTTAAGCTGTCTCATTTGAATCTGCAAGGAATTTACTCAAGCTTTTTAACAATTTGATTTTACTATTTAAAAAGATGTATAATCTATTTTTAACAGATCAACCAGTTTTTTTGCCTATGCCAAAACAAATCTTTTCGAATTATTGCTCTCACTCCATATTCTTCTAAATTTTCCCGAGAGGGAATTAGGGAAAGCACCATTTAGCTTGACTCAAAGGTTAAAGCTGTTTGTTTTAATAAGCACAAGTCCCTGCTGGCGTCCGTCTCTCAAGGTGGAAGCGAGGGCTGCTGCTGGACTGTACACGCGCTGTGAAGACCCTGCAGAGGCCGAATGACAAAATAAGCATTTCTCAGTGGGTCAGGCTTTGTCACGACTGACAGCATTGACTCAAACCCATTACTCTGTTTTGAAGCATGATTCAAGTCAAAGCCCTCGCACAGAGCCCAGGATGTCATTAACGCCACGTTCTCCGGCTGGATGGTAGAATGCTCTTATGCACCACGTGGATCTCAGCATATTGCTTCTTTAAACATGAAAGCAATGTGATGCTGACTGTAAAGCTTCATTCATGCTTTCCTAGTCATGCCTTAGCAGTGCGGTTTTTAAAACAACACACCAACGATTTGTGCTTCCTAGTTTCAGAGACTGCCTGGTTTTAAGAGCTGCAACTTGAGAAAACTGCTTCTGCAAATACATTTTGTTGAAAAAGAAACAAATGATTGTATTGTTATGTTTATGTCAAAGGAATACTTCCTTAATGTAGAGAGGATTTTTTTGCAGTCACTTTACTTAGGAAAGACAAAAACCTTGTATTATTATTTTGAGTGTTTGCACTTGAGATCATAGAAAGAAACATGGTCAGTCATTGAAAAGCAATTGGTATAAGTAGGGTAGTTACTAGGGTGTGTTTCATAGTTGTCCTGGTGATCAGCCATTTCAAAGGATGCTTCGAAAGGTATTCGTTAGTACAATGGAAGATCTCTCAATATTCTGGTAACAGAAAGTTTTTAACAGTTCCCTTATATAGGTTAGCGTACCCTTTCAAAGTACTATATATGTATTTAAAGATGTCTATCTTAAAAATTTATTTGAGAAGGAGAGCAAGAGAGAGAGATGGCATTGCCATCCACTAGTTTACTCCCAAAATAACTGAAACAGCCAACTCTGGGCCAGGCCAGAGCTGAGAGATGGACACTTGGTCCAGCTCTCCCTCTGAGTGGCCTGGCCTTCCTAGATATGCCTCTCCCACTCACGAACAGTAAAGAACATGGAGAAGGATGGCGGTGCGAAGCAGACACACTGTATTGAAACAGCAGAGAGCCAAGATGAAACACCAACTCCCTGCTGCACCGAGAGATCCCAGCAGCAGGGGGCAGTAATGAGGTCTGCCTCCTGCTTTTATAGGCTCTAGGGACCTTTGATAAGCTGGATGATCTTTCTAATCGAGACCCAACAGAAAACATATGCAACTTTCTCCCAAGACGCCATGGATTCTCGCTCCCTAGATCAGCTACAGCATCACGGGAGTCCTTGGTAGTGAGGATCTGTGTGTGACATCAGCATCCTTCATAGATGGTGGCTAATCCCCTGACACCCCTCTCCAGATGCTAGGAAGAGGCCCCAGTCATTGTCTACCCAGGCAGGAGTCCCACTATTTGTGGCAACCAGTTCAGGGCCAAGAACGTTACAGAAGAAGCTCAGCAAGCCACACACTCACCCACAGAACACAGCAACATTCACCACCGCCCAGGTCATCTCAGCACACAATACATCCATCCCTCACCATGCCTCCCAGCCAGGTGGTGGCAGTAAGGAAGCTTTTACAAAAGCAGAAGTTCAAGCAGAATGCAGCATCTCTGATTGGTGGTTCGCTCTATGGACTCCCTCCCTATGTTGAGTATAGTGACAAACATCAACACTGACAGGGAGAGCCACACCTTCTCATTGGAACCTTACAAAGGTGAAGTGACGTATGCAGAACATGCACAGATACAAACCTACGGCAGAGACCCCTTGCCTGCCTGCTGGTACATCTACAGCTGAGGTGGGATGGCATGTCAGATGGGTTTTCAACGGAAGCCCAGTCTTGTGTGAATGTAGAAAGCCATGTGGTTAGGGCCAAGATTCTCCGACACCCCCCCCCCCGCCTCCACCAAAAGAACAGAAATATATATAAAATCTCAGCATGTGTGTTCGGCTTGCATCAAGTCAGAATGAACCATCCTCCATCCCTGTCCTGGTCCAGCCTTTTGTCTTTCTGGGTAATGAGAAGGCTTTCTCAGCAGGGATGCTGGTGCTGGTTTCCCTTGCTCAGCATCTCTCAGGTGCTCACCTTTAGGGAGTTCAAGCCTGCAACAGGAAATCATGACCCCATCGTGATGGAGTGATGGGTTTGTTTCATTAAGAGCCAATGGGGTCACAGCCCGAAAGCGTCTGATCGCTTTTGGAAAGCTAATGACATGGGTGCTGTGGAAGAGGGCCCACCAGGCTGATGCATTTTCCTTTGCAAAAGGGCTTTTGTTTTCAAACTGGGGAAATCTGCTAATATTAGACTTGTAGAAACACACAGAGACTGACAGATGTTGTCTTCCACAAGCATTGGGAATGATTTGCAAACACATCATTGTCCCTTGAGGATAGAGTAGTTGCATTTCTTTAAGCTTCATCACTAGAAAATTATGCCAGAAACTTAGTAAATCATACATTATTACTACAGGGAAGCTTTTCTTGTCATGTCAGAAACATTCTGAAGTCCCTTTGTCTGACATTCGAAGCACCAGCAGCGTTTTCTCTGTCTGTTGGGGTTAGAGCAATAGCCAATCATAAAAGTAATGAATTTAAGCAAAAAAAAAAATCTTTTTTACAATTCAGATTCCCCTAAATTCTGGAAGTCATACAAAATTGCATATGGTTGCAATTTAATCTAGAACACTTACTAGTACTACAGAAACATGCCGAGAATTACAAGTTTCTGAATTATGCAGAAAAATGTTAAAGAGGTTTTAAATCAAATATGTTGAATTTTAAACTTTTAAAGTGGAAAAAATAGGGGGCTGGCATTGTGGCTCATCAGGTTAAGCTGCCCCCTGTGACACTGGCATCCCAAGTCAGTACCAGTTTGAGTCCCAGCTGGTCTGCTTCTGATCCGGCTCCAGTTAATGTGCTTGGGAAACCAGCAGAGGACTGTGCAAGCGCTTGGGCCCCTGCAACCGCATAAGGGACCAGATGGAGTTGCAGGCTTGGCCCAACCCCAGCTGTTGTGGTGGCCATTTGGGAAGTGAACCAATAAATGAAAGATCTCTCTCTTTCTCTTTCTCTCTCTGTAATTACCTTCAACTAAGTAAATCTTCAAAAAAAAAAAAAGTAGAAAAGCAATGGGAAGTGGCATATGCAAATAGACTTCTGTGACTGAATGACATAATGTAATCTTCCTTTACCTTTGGTTTGTCTGACTCACAGGCCAAAACGCAGGCTTCTAAATATAGCAAGATGAACCTAGAGTGGTTTTTTGGTCAACAGCTTTGTGCTGCCCCATGGGAAAGGACTGTGGGCACACACCGACCTTCCAGCCTGCTCTCCCCAGTCCTCTCTAGCCCACCTCTGATCACTGAGGTGCCATGGGGCAGGCCTAGGAGCTCCTACTCTGCACTCGTTCTGGGGAGACACCCTCGCTTGTCACAGCTTCCGAGTTCGGTCTCTGTGTCACTGATGTGCCCACCCCTCTCTTCAGCCCTGACCTCACTCCTGGCCTGCCGAAGTTACCATCCACATTTCTACTAGACTTCTGTTGGATTTCCAGTTGTCACCTTACATGTATGGGCAAAGTGGATTCTAGATCTGTTCTTCCAAACTTCCAAAACACAGTTCTCACCATCGTGTCCATGCCAAACTCTCTTCTCTAGCATGCGCACTAACCTCCACCCCTACAGGACCCAGTATCGTCCTGTGAACATCTCTGCTCTCAGCTCGTCAACGGCCACTTCTTGCTCAGTGTAAAAACCAAGGATCTCTGACTTCCCCCATCTGTCCTCCGTTATCTGCCCTGCCCTCTTCAACTACATTTATTCACCTTCTCCCTTACTGCATCCTTCCACTCCCACGGGCCCCTTCTGCTGTTCCCTTCCAAGCCCCCTCCTGCCTCTGGCCATTGTCTAGAATGCCCTGTCCATGTCCATCTAAGGGCATGCCCTCTCTCCTTCAGCACTTGACTCAAGCCTGCTCAATTGTTGTCTCCTTAGTACTAATCTCAATGTGGGTTAAATGTCCCTTATCTGTAATGTTTGGTAACCAAAAGTATTTCATATGTCTTATTATTTCAAATTTTAAAATATTTGCTTGTACATAATGAGATCTTTGATGGAGAGACCCAAACCTAAATCCAAAATTTTATTACATTTTATCAATATCTCATATACATATTCTGAAGATAATTTCATACCATCCTCCTAATAATATTGTGAATAACTTATGATATTGTGTCAGTTTGCCAAGACTTTTGTCTTTTAGAGAATTTCAGGTGTCAGATCTTTGGGCCGGGGCACTCAAACTGCAATGTGGGGCTGGTTGTGTAACAGGTTAATCCTTCACTTGCCAGTGCCAGCATCCTATATGGGTGCTTGTTGGTGTCCCAGCCACTCCACTTCCTAATTCACTTCCCTACTCATATCCTGGGAAAACAAAGAAGAATGGTTCAAGTCCTTGGGACCCCGCACCTACATGGGAGACCTGAAACAAGCTCCTGGCTCACTTTCAGACCAGCCACAGCTCTGCCTGGTGCAGTTATTTGAGGAATAAACCAGTGGATGGGAGATCTCTCTGTGTTTCTCCCTCTCTCTCTATAATTCTAGCTTTCTAAGTAAAACAAATCTTTAAAAAAGAAGAAGAAGAAAAGTCCTTGACATAAAAAAAATTGTGTAATGTACCAAAAATGCTGCATGTCCTTCTCACTAGTTACAGTGAGTTCTAGGCCAGCCAGCCGGGACGTTGAGCTGTTTTGTTCCCTTCTGCGCCCTCACCAAGTGGCCTTGTGCTTGGCACATGCAATGTACAAATGCAGAGCATAAGATAATGGATAGCTCATCCTCTCACAAAATTGCTCTAGTTGTCAGGAGACAGCTGGGGAGGGAGGTGAGCAGGTGCCAGATAGAACCTATGGACAGGTTGGCATAACGTGTCACTACCACCACCCATCCCCCTCAAGGAGAGCAGCATGAGTATCAACATGGCATTACCGACCCAGCTCTGCTAGTGCAGGCCAAAGACAGCATATAATCATTATGCAGTCAGTCGCCCAGAGATTAAGTATTAAATAGTCCCTTTCATTTGACTGGTTTTTAAAAGGCAGTACAGTAATTACATAGTTACCCATCACTATTCTATAGCAGGTAGCAATGGAAAACTTAATGGATTCCAGAGCTCACTTGCTTTTGACACTGTTGTACTGGAACAGAAAATACTGAGTGAGTCTAAGCAGCAGCTGACATTTACACAGTGTCATTTAAGCCTTGGAAAGTTGCTCCCTAGATGGCTTATTAGCATAAGAAGAGCTAATCTGACTTAGAGCCTGTGCTAGGTGTCCTACAGTGACCTTGCCCAAGTCAGTCACTTCAGTGAACTTCCCGTGGGTGTTTCTGGCTCTGGGGACATGTGACTGCCAAGCAGACCTCTCAGGGAGGGTTTCCTGGTGGTGGTTAAGTCCAAGTTCTGTCCTGAGGTCAAAGTGCTCTGGGTTTACCATACTACTGTGTAGCGGCAAGTATTCCTTATTAGACCAAACCCCGGCAAACTTCGCAAATGTGAGGGGATGGTTTTGGGGCCCTGGACTTCTAACACCGCCCCCTTAGCACTTGAACCCTGCTCCTTCTTGCTTGACACACACTGGAACCCTTCTCCTTTCTTGCATGGCACACAGGAAAGGCCTGATCACAGCTCACCTCTTTGAAGGTTCGCCTATGTCTTTTCAGAGGGATATAGACCAGAAGTAAGACAAGCAAAGTGTCTGCTGTGGCACCTGCAGAATCAACAACTCAGGTCCAACCTTAAAGCTGAGGTTTGATCACCAGTGTCTTGGAGGTAAAGATGTGTAGGACAGGCAGTCACGATCCCTGGATGCCAAGACACAACAGCACATACCTTCTCTAACTCTGTTCCATAGTAGTAAAGGCTAAATGAAACACTGAAAATGCTTGAACCTGCTCCCAAACTGCCAGAGGGTCCTAGAAGTCACTCCAGAACGCTTACTGATGTTTCGTGTGCTCATCGGACACATCCCATATGCTCACTTTGAGTGTGTTTGGGATTGATAGGAATTTTTTGGCAAAATGTCCTATAATTGAACATAGCCATTCTGAACTTTCCTTTGATCTCAACTAGTGGTACTTGACTGAGCTTCTTGTCCAGGATCCTCTAAAAATTCCATGAAAGAGGAATACAGACCATACAGAATAAGCGGGTTTTAAACTTGGGTACAGGATAAATGAATGTCACCTGCTTCTACAGCGGCCCCATGGTCGCAGGTACAAAGGTGGAAAATCAGTACTACCTGCTCAGCCAGGGGGCAGCATGGCATGGTGGCATGAAGAAGTCCTGAATGGGAGAAAGTGGGAGTGTGTCACACCTTGGGACAAGTCCCTCATCTTGTGGGGAAGGAGAAACCTTCCCAGGATGTGGCAAGACTCACCATCATCTCCTAAAAGGCAGAGTAAAGGACACAGGCAATAATACTACTTTAAAAATGAACTATCTCCTGGGTTCTGTGTCTGTTCTAAAACACCAAGGGCTTGGAAGAGTAGGTTTTCTGGGCACACTTGTGCTATCCAACTCTTCCCAGTTGCTTTCTGTAGCCAGAAGATGCACACTAGAACAGGAGCCAGGAAGGCCCCCTCCCCCAATCCAGTTTCAGTGATGACATGACATCCACCTGGGCCAATGATTGTGCTCCGCTCTCTGAGCATCAGAGAGGTCCAGAGGATGATCAAGTGACAAAAAACACAACCAATCGGAGTTTGTCCCTCAGACTGGATACGGACATGCTGGGAAATAGAAGCTATTTTAAATTAATAAACTGAGATGATCAAAACTTGGTATTACCCACGGCTACTTCCCTCGGGCCTGAAGTGGAAGTGCATCTGTGGGAAGGAAGAAGAGGCCAAACACAGAGATTAGCAGAGCCAAGAGAAAGGCAGTCTTGGTGATATTTCAGTGCCTGGATCCAGCCATGCCTGGAGATACTTGAGAGAAGAATTCTCTTTCTTTCTCACTCTCTCTTGCCTGAATTATTTTTAGCTGGCTTTATCTCACTTTTTAAAAAGATTTGTTTTATTTTTATTGGAAAATCAGATATACAGATAGGAAGAGAGAGATATACAAATCTTCCGTCTGTTGATTTACTCCCCAAGCAGCCGCAATGGCCGGAGCTGCACTGATCAAAAGCCAGAAGCTCAGAGCTTCTTCCAGGTCTCCCACATGGGTGCAGGGTCCCAAGGCTTTGGGACTTCCTCAGCTGCTTACCCAGGCCACAAGCAGAGAGCTGGATGGGAAATGGGGTTGTCAGGATTAGAACTGGCACCCATATGGGATGGGATCCAGGCGTGTGCAAGGTGAGGACTTTAGCCGCTAGGCTACTGTGCTTTATCTCACTTTTAACTAAACAATCTTGAATAATATTCCTCTTATCATTAAAATAAGTAAAATGAGGTCTTTATGGAGGTAGTGATTGACTCAAGGTTACATAGCCTGATGGGAAGAAAATTTATTTGAAATTGGGTCTACTGATTTCCATCCGGATGTACTTTGTACAACTCTGTGCTATACATGCTCAATTATATGAATTATCCCACATTTTCTGAGTGATTGTCCAGCTCTATTTCCATAGCATTCTGCATCATGGCAAAATCCATTCACTGGATTTTGGATGGATGGATGGATGGATAAGAGGAAGGACTGTTTAATCAAGGATTCTACAACGTGAGAGCTTAGATGAGTTCATTTGTGTCTAAGAAAGTTTACATACAGGGTGAGTGTTTGAAGTAGTGGTTAAGATGTTGCATGAAAGGCCTTTATTCTGTGTTGGAGCTCCTGGTTTCACCTTTCAGCTTAGCTCAGTTCAAGCTTTCTGCTAATGGGCACCCTGGAAGGCAACAGTGATGGCTCAAATAGCTGGTTTCCTGCCACCCATGGGAGGGGCTGTTTCTGGCTCTAGACTTCGGCCTTGCCCCTCCCTGGATATTGCAGGCATTTGGGGAATGAATACAAGGATGGGTAACTTCTACTTGGATATCTTTGTGTCCCTTCCTTTCCAATAAAATTATTTTAAGAAAGTCTAAAAGATCTAATCACATCAACATTAAAGGCAGACACCATGTTCAAAATGCCTTCCCTCCTAGTGAACTTCTACCGCGTTCTAGGTCCAACAGCAGGGATTTACACCATGTGTTCACAAGTCGTTACCTCACACTGTGTCTCACGCATACTTGAAACTCAATAGTCGGGCCCAGTGCGGTGGCGCAAGTGGTTAAGGTCCTCACCCTGCATACCCAGGATCCCATATGGGCACCGGTTCTAACCCCGGCAGCCCCGCTTCCCTTCCAGCTCCCTGCCTGTGGCCACTTCCCTTCCAGCTCCCTGCCTGTGGCCCGGGAGAGCTGTCGAGGATGGCCCAAAGCTTTAGGACCCTGCACCCACGTGGGAGCCCGGAAGAGGCTCCTGGCTTCGGATCAGCATAGCATCGGCCATTGCGTTCACTTGGGGAGTGAATCATCGGACAGAAGATCTTTCTGTCTCTCCTCTCTGTATATCTGCCTTTCCAATAAAAAAAAAAAAAAAGAAAAGAAAAAAAAGAAGCTCAATAGTCACCAGCAGGAAGGAAGAATCAGAGGAAGGGAAGACAAAAAAGGAGGCGAGGAAGATGAAAGTTAAGTAGAGTGGTTTTCAAGAGCAAATTGCTTTCTCTGTAGCTTATACTTAACATTTAGTATCTTACAGTGATCGAAAAATATGTCCACGAAATCTGTTCCACTATGCAATTGCTAGCCGTACTGAGTTGAATGGAAGGCTGTGAGCAGACAAGCCTCAAGTCAGAGCCTCAGACCACAAGGCTGACTCGTTCAGGCTGAAGTTGGGAGCAAATGAGGTAACTGAAGATGCTGGTGGCTGATAGTATCCTCACTGAGTTCTGTGAACTGGTAATGATGTGGCGCAGCCAGCATTAGGAATATTCATTTACAAAGGATGTGTTCGAGAAATGGTGTGAAAGTGGGCAGTTCTTGGATTTAGTAATATGATGAATAATGTTTTAGTAAACTTGAGCACTCCATGATGAATAGATCTTAAGATTATCCTATTGTTTGAAATATGTTATGTCATTCTTTGTGATCAGATACTCCAAAACCACAAACAGGATGCAAATAATGGTTAAAAAAAAAGATTCAGAATTGGGCAAAATAAGGTCATCTAAAAAAATTGCTGTGCTCCGTAAAAGTACTCAATTGCTTTAAAACTTGCTACTTCTTAGTTTTAAATTCTGTGTCATGAGAGGCAGCCCCCACAGGGGTTTGTAGTGTGGTGATCACATTACTGAAGCAGACCCTTCTCACGGTGCCACAGCTGGCTACAACTGAGAGATTAGAGGAAACGGAAGAAATGTTTCACTATCATCCTCATCAAGTTAGCCAAGTAGGATGTGCTGTGTGATTTAGGATGCTAAGGTTCTCTGGGCAGGGCCTTTCACTTGACAGGACACTCATGTTCTTCCCTGGAGAGCCAGAATTTGATTCCCAGCTAGAATTTGATTCCCAGAGGCTAGAATGAAAGAAGGGCAGCCAGCACAGTGAAATGTGGTGCCAGCTTAACCTGTTGTGCTGCAGCATCAATTCTGAAATAAAGTTTCCTTTAGGTTAGATTCTTTTTTTTTTTTAAGATGTATTTTTATTATTTTTTTTTTATTGGAAAGGCGGATATACAGAGAGGAAAGACAGAGAGGAAGATCTTCCGTCCGATGATTCACTCCCCAAGTGAGCGCAACGGCCGATGCTATACCGATCCGAAGCCAGGAGCCTCTTCTGGGTCTCCCACGCGGGTGCAGGGTCCCAAAGCCTTGGGCCGTCCTCGACTGCCTTCCCGGGCCACAGGCAGGGAGCTGGAAGGGAAGCGGGGCCGCCGGGGATAGAACCGGCGCCCATATGGGATCCCGGGCGTGCAAGGCGAGGACCTTAACCACTTGCGCCACCGTGCCGGGCTCTAGGTTAGATTCTTTAGTCTATCTTAGGTGACATCTAGATTTAGTTTCAGATATAAACGAGTCTAAGTGATGACTTTTGTATTCCAAACATGGCACTTTATATTCACTATTCTTTAAAAAAATATATTTTTAGGGCCTGGCGGTGTGGTCTAACGGCTAAAGTTCTCGCCTTGAGCTCGCCAGGATCCCATACAGATGCTGATTCTGGTCCCAGCAGCCCTGCTTCCCATCCAGCTCCCCTCTTGTGGTCTGGGAAAGCAGTCAAGGATGGCCCAAAGCCTTGGGATCCGTGTGGGAGACCTGGAAGAAGCTCTGGACCCCTGGCTTCGGATAGGCTCAGTTCCGGCTTTTGCAGCCGCTTGGGGGGGGGGCGTAAATCATTGGACGGAAGATCTTCTCTGTCTCTCCTCCCTATATATCGACCTTTCCAATAAAAATAAATAAATCTGTAAAAAAATATTTTTTTAAGAAAGATTTTAACAGCTAGGCTATCGTGCCAGGCCCTAGTGTCATTATTCTTTAACTTCTGAAATATTTATGCAACTCACAGATGAAATTTTGATCCACTGATGGCACTGAGATCAATCTGCAAGGACACTGACATAAAAGAATCTGTGGCATCAATGCACATCTCCCCAAGCAGGAAAACTGTTTCTTAGGATCTTGGCATCTGTGTGTTTGGGTTCACAGTACTGAGCCTCTGAGAAGCATGGATGACTCGACTTTGCTGGTCAGCGGGTTACAGTCTCTTACTGAGATGTCTACAATAGCACCACCTCCAATGGCACCCCTCATTCAAGTATTCAAGTTGTTCACTGTTCACAACTCTTCATGACTGGGTGGGGAGCGGATAGACCAAGACCAAAAAGTCATAGTCCCTGCTTCTGCTTGAGGGAAAGAACAGAAATAAGTAAATGAATAACACTAATAAAATTATTTTAGAGGCTGATTATTGCTATCAAGAATACACAACAGTTGACATGAGAGGAGGCTGGAGACACAGTCCATGGGGCCATTTAGGAACATCCTCACTGAGGATGTGTTGTCTGAGCCTATGGCCTGGATGACAATGAGGAGCCTGTGTGTGCTGGCCCGGCAAAGCCAGAAATGAAGCGCGCCCGTCTTTCAGGTCATGGAAGTATGTGCAATCATGAGCGGCAGTGATGGGGCCAGGAAAGAAAGCAAGAGCCCTTCAGGAAGCGTGGAAGGCTGTCCTCAGAGTCCAGGAAGACATGAGGGTCTTCAACAAGATGGCGGTATCTGAGAAAAGATTGCTGGGGCTGGGGAACAAGGGGCCGGAGGGTGTGCCAGGCAGAGTGGGAGGGTGGGAGGAGCTGAGAGCTAGAGCTTGTCCACTCGGCCAGAGTTGTGTCCAGTGTGGGGTTGCAGCCCGCTGCAGGAAGGGGCACCTTCTCGCTGCATGAGAGCGCTCCAGATGGGAGGCACCTGAGGAGTGTGAACAAAGAGGCCAGCTCTCAGCATCATCTTTGCAAGGATAGTGGCTGCAGGGAGCAGGGGAAAGCGAAGTAGGGGTGTTAGGATGAGTCTTGAGGTAGAGCTAGCTGGACTTGGGGTAGCTGAGGGATGGCAGGGAGGGCAGAGGGCAAGTCCATGGCAAATTGGGTTTATGGGTGTGGTATGGTTCCTGACAAAAAGAAAGAAAACTAGGAGTATACTGGGAATTGAAGCCGGGGGGGGGGGGGAAGGCATTTTAACAAAATACAGTTTGATGGGCAGGCATTGTGCCATAGCAGGTAAAGGCACCACCTGTGATACCAGCATTCCATCTGGGCACTGGTTTGTGTCTGTTGCTCCACTTCTGATCCAGCTCCCTGATAAATGTCTGGGAAAAGCAGAAGAAGATGGCTTGGGCCCTGCCAGCTACATAGGGAACCCAGATGAACCACCTGGCTTTGGTCTGAACTTCTCCAGCCATTGTGGATACTTGGGAAGTGAAATAGCAAGTATCTTTGTGGACCTGCACCACAGCCCCATCTCTCCTGCAAGGCTCTGCTTTGACCTGTCTTTCCTCACCTGCTCTACCCTCTGTGAACTTGAGTTCTGTGGCAGCTAGGACATTGACCTGCTGCAAAGCTGCCCTGAAGCTGGCTCCCAGACCACAGGCACCTGCAGTGAATGTCAACCATTGACTATGACCAAGGAAGCATGAGTGAGGGTTATGAAAGCCTCTACTGCACCAGATGAAGCAGTGAGCATCCTGCCCTAGGGCCACTGCAGGAAGAGTCACCAACAGTCCAGTTGCTTGCCCCGCCCTGTCTATGGATCGTGACTCCTCTGGAGGAGTGCAGATGTGGTGTGTAAACCACCTCTTTAATCAATTCAAGACCGTTAGCTAGGGCTGGTCATTTAGCTTTCCATGACCTGCTCTTTGATTTTCAGTGTGCTTGATAACCATGTTTAAATCTGCATTGTTTCAACCTGATTTGATGCATGCACTTGTCCCGTAAGAAATGCAGAAAACCGATAACCACATACAAGCTTGTATGCCAACCAGCTCAAGCAACTGGATGTCTGTTTCCTGGTTAAAATCCTCTGAGTAGCTGCATACATTTCCACTTGGATTTTTTCACCCAGACTCTGAGTTTTCAGTTAATACTGTGTGGATGACATCTGGGGCTACTGGGGGTGGACCCCTCTTGGGATACACATTCTCTCAGTGGCACCCCCTCAAGAGTTATAACACAACATTCCTCCCCAACACACACACACACCCCTCTGCCCCATCTTCTTTGCCCCATACCATCCCTTGGGGTCCAAAGGAGCGGGCTTCTGGCATCCATCACTTTGTACTGGCTTGCTCTTATCCTGCCTGCTGATGACCAGCCAAGCAGTCTTGCTGACCTCTAGTGCCACGAGAGCAAATTTCTCTTTGCATCCTGAATTGTAAATATCTTGGAGGGGCTGCAAACTGCTTTGCATTCTTAGCACAAGCCCTGGATGGCCAAGGGCTTATAAAGCAAGGTGATCTGATGATGGATAGGGGAAAGACAAGAAACTGCTCACATGTCAACACAGGCTTGCAGCTCAGGGGAGTTCTCACCGCTGCTGACACAGCCTGAGAGCCGTCAACACATGGCCGAATGAAGCATGAGGACATCCAAGTCCCGGGAGGGAAGATCAGGAGCCCAGGGCCTGAGTCCTGGACAAGCCAATCCCAGAAACAAATAACTTGCTGGGGACAAAGAACTTGCTGCCATCATGTCACCATTTCTAAATTAAACAGGGCTCAGTTTGGCAAATGAGCCCAGCGGAAACTCCAGTACTAAGACTACATTCATGAACAGCGGCCATTGGAGATCCCCCACTGTTACTGAGAACTCATCAGGATTCACCCTCCTGCCACACCATAGGTACAGGGTGACTGTAACTTTCTTTTCTCTGCTTATCATTGTCTGAAATCAACGTGGAAAATACATTCACCCTTCATGCTTTCAGACAGATGCCACAGCACAGGGTCTGCCAGGCAGAAGCCTCAGCCAGGTCCCAAGCCTGGGGTCCCAGGGTCACCAGCAGCACCAGCCTCCATCTCCACCCACTGCAGCAGTGGATGACTCTCATGTCCTGCTGCCTCCCATGTTGCTGCTTTGCCCTTTGGGTGCCCATCACAAAGCACAGCATGGCAGGGTGCTAAGTCCACTGTTTTTCCCCCTCCCCCCATGTAGTAGGCCCCCAACTATATCTGTTTCTGTGTAATTCCTTCCCTTCAGCGTGAGCTGGCCAATGAAGGGGACACATGTCTGTGACTTGGCGGTGAAAGATCGTTACTTCTGTTTCATTAGCAGATGCTCTCTGCCGCCTCCTCAGTCTTGCACAGGTCAAAGAGGCCTGGGGCCAGGTCCCGCACATGGAACCATGGGACAGCAGCTGAGGAGTCTCCGGACAATGGCTGTGAAAGAACCAACAGCCTCAGGTGAGGAACTGAGCCAGCGGGCCTAGAAGCAGTGGCTTCCCCCAATGGAGCCCTTCTGGTAGAGGGCACTCTCTTTTGCACGTCTTGACTATAAGATGAGCCCTTGAAGCAGAGGTCCTAGCTAAGCCATGCCCAATACCTAAAAGGTACTCGCTGTCTGATAATAAATGCATGTTTTCCTAAGCTGCTGGGTTTTGAAGTAATTGGTTTTATGGGAATAATTAATCATACAAATGGACTTTAAAAAGTATATGGAGAGTGCATATTTTGAAAAACCCATGGTTGATTAAAAAAAAAAGTTTTGCCCCAAAAGAATTTATCTAAATCCCATTTGCCCCAAGCTTGTCAAAATACTCCCATCCATGAACCTTGTAATTTTATGAGGTTGCATTCATGGGGGGACCAGACAGGAGTAGAGCAAGAAGAGTGTTGGCCAGGGATTCCTGGTGGTAACAGGGGGCTCTCCAGCTCCCTGCCCTGGAGAGCTGCAGATGGAGTGGGTTCCAAGAAAGGCAGAGACACAGCACAATAGTTTCTGAGGTTTCTATCCCAGGTACCCAAAGCTGGCATTGGAGACTGGTGGGGGGGATGGGATCCTCCTGAACAGTCACACCCCTGCCCTGCCAAGGAGGAAGCATACCTCTACATGTACCTTCTGTTTCCATCAAGGGCTGAAAGCACTCACTCGTGCTTGCACAGTCTCAGCTGGAGCCTGTCTCAGCTACCAAACCTGATGATCTCTCCGATCAACTTTCTTCACATGGATCAGCAGAGCAAAAAATTACCAGATGCATACAAACCCTTGCAATATAAATGGAGCATTCAGGACCAATAGCCCTGAGTGAAAAGGCACTTAACAGAGTCTCCCATGCCCAACTCTGTTAATCATCATAATAAAAGCAGACTGGAATGAAAAGGAGGCAATATGAGCACTTGACGATCATGACAAACACAAATGTATCATGGAGGCCAATTCTCAGTGGAACTCCAGGGGTCATGGGCACACCTGTTCACACACCTCAGAGCATGCTCAGCTGCATTTCCTCAGAAAGGCACCGCTTCTAGGACAAGGGTAGGAAACAGGACAGATGAACCTGTAGTGCCAGCAAGCAGCTGGTCCCGGATCAGACCAAATCTCAGAAAGGCCATATGGGTAGAATCGAGGGGACACAGAAGCCCACCTGAAGGGGCTCCAAAGGTCAAAGGTGAATCAATTTCAGCAAAAAACACAGCAATACTGAACTGAAACTCAACAGCCATGAATCCACACTGAACATTGACTGAATAAATGGAGTAGGCACATATTCCACACATAAGAATTCCAAATAATTTATAGTAACTCATTGAGAAAGAATCCAAAAGAGAAGTCACAGACTACCAGAAAACTGATGAAAATGCGTTAACTACTTACCAAAATCCACAGCATTATGTCCAGGCGGGGTCCAAAGATGGCTCTTTAACTAGCAACAGCTTGATGACCTCAGACAAGCTGCCCGGCATTTGAAGACGGCAGTTTCCTCTTGAGGTAGTAACGGCCACTTCTGCAGTGTCAAGCAGGGGTCAGGCACGGTTCTGGGGGCTTCTTATGTACTATCTGACTGACCCATGTTGTCACTCTATGATGCAGATTTAGCATCATGGTAGTCTACATAGGGGGGAACTGGAGAATACAGAAGTCACCTGGTAGAGTTAGAAGCAGTAGAGATTGTCTGGTATCACTCTGGTACCCCATAATCGCTGGAGCACAGAGATGAACTACGTGACCTGTAAGGACTGAGTGAGATGATGCATTTAACAAGTGTTACATTGTGCTTACACATACTGCACCCCATAGCTACAGTCTCTGCTTGTTTGGAAAATGGAACAGGGCATGTGTTTGGCACAGGGGTTAAACTGCCCCCTTAGGATGTCTGCATCCCATATTGGAGTCCCTGAATTTGAGTCCTGGCTAAGCCACTTCCCATCAACGTACACTCTGGGAGGCACTGCCTGCTTCAAGTATTTGGGTCCCTGACACCATATGACAGGCCCAGATTTGAGTTCCATGCTTCTGATCTTGGCTTGTTCCAGTCCCAACTGTTGCAGAAGTTTGGGAGTAAATCAGAAGTTGGAAGATTTCTGTCTGCCTGTGTCTATCTTTCTTTCAAAAAAAAAAAAAAAGAAGAAGAAGAAGAAGGGAGAATAAATAAGAATTAAAAAAAAAGACAATGAGATAAATGTACAACTCAAGGGGTCAGAAAAGAAACTAAATCAAGTAAAAGGATTTAGTAAAGCGAAAGTATAAAATGCTAACTAAGGAAGATAAGAAGACACAGAAGACCATGTCTAGGATTTATTTTTATGAAAGCCTGGCATTGTGGGGAAGTAGCTTAAGCTGCTGCATGCTGCGCTGGCATCTGATATCAGATTGCCAACTGGAGTCCTGGATGCTTTGCTTCTGATCTGGCTTCCTGCAAATATGCCTGGAAGACAACTCAAGTGATTGGATTCCTGTCTCCTAGGTTGAAAACTCTGATGCAATTCCTGATTCCTGGCTTCAGCCTGGTATAACGCTGGCTTTTGCAGCCATGTGGGAAGTGATCCAATAGACAGAAACTCTCTCACTTTCTCTTCTCTGTCTCTCCCTTTCTCTGTTGTTCTGCACTGCAAATAAATAAATAAGCAGATCTTTTAAGAAAGTTAACCTTTGCCCTTCGAAGAGAATTGAAAGTACACACTTTTTCCAAATTTTAACAATGAGAAAAGGCAGATAAAATGCATAACACTGCCACTTTAATTCTCACTACAAATCTGAGTTCACTTTCTAGGAAAATAGGTGCAAAAAATAAAAATGAGAAGAGCAAGTATAGCATTGAAAAGAGGAGAAGCGAAAAATGCCAGAGACTTAACCACAGAGAGTCATCAGACAGAGATTTTGTAGATAAGGCTGTCAGAACTCAACTCTTTCAGCAAATGCCCCAATTTCGCTGGCTCAGGCCCTCTTGTCACTAGGCTTGTGGAAATGAGGGCCAAAAGTCCCTGGTTTTCATGAAGGAGCACGGGACTCACGCTCTTGCAAAGTACAGGAAAAGATAGAGAACTTCTGAATTACTCTATTTCTTAATAGACTTATTTATTTAAAAGGTAAGTTATAGAGAGAAGAGAGAGAGAGAGAGAAAATTTCCACCCACTGGTTCATTCCCCACAGGGCTGTGATAGTTAGGGCTGACTCACACCAAAGCCAGGAGCCAGAGCTTCTTCCAGATCTCCCGTGTAAGGGGTCCATGCACATCCTAGCCTTGGGCCTTCTGCACTGTCTGTAAAACCCTTGCCTGAAAAACTCTACGTTTGCTCTCTCCCATATTTCTACCCAACTCGTTCCCTCATCCTTTCTGGGCATCTGTTCAGAATACCACTTCACCAAGACCCTCCCTGGCCACAGGAAAAGAATACAGCTCCACCTCCCTATCACCCACAGTCTCCTTCCTGGCTCTGGTTCGTTGTGGCACATGCCACCTGCCATAGTACCAGTGTGTGTGTGTGTTCTTTGTCTCTTTGTATCTAGGCTGTTGGCTTCACCAGACCAGGGATTTTGTTTATCCCAAGAGCTAGAACCATGCCCAGGAGTAAGTTCCCAGTAAATATTGCTGAATACATCAGTGAAGCTGGGAATAAACCACACAGAACTACCCAAAAGTATGAAAAAAAAAACCACTCAAAATTCTAAAATTGAATTTGGGTACATTAAAAAGGAATTGAGTACACAAAGACATTAACTTCATGGTTGGGGAGAGTCAACATTTTTTAAAGTAGCAATTTTGCCCAAATCCAATTTAAATTGAATATAATCCCCATTAAAATCCTAATAGGATTTTATTTTTAGAAGGAACTCATGAAAAAGATCCTATAGCCAGTCTAGTGTTATAAAGGTTGGCAACCATTTAAGTCCCTTTTGGAAATGACAAGCTCCTGAAACTGAAGTTTGTGGGACAGAGCAAGGACATGGAAAAACAGCTTCCTGGAATAAGCTGGAAACTGGGGGCACACCTAAGCAAAAATGAGACTCCCGCAATTGTGGCCTTACATAACTGGGGAACAGAAATATAAAAATCAGTGATGGAACTAACCAAACACAGCAGAAAAAATTAAAATCCCTTACACTCTCAAACAGGGTCCCTGAATGATCAAAGTTTTAATTGCTGAAGATGAAACTATTTTGCATTAGAAAAACATTAGATCGCATGAAAAATAGTAATGCAAATCCCACTACCAGGAGAATAATAGAGGAAGCTAAATGTAGTATATTTGATAAACAAAGGTGGATAAGAAACTCCAGGAAATTGGGAGGCAGATGATTATCCCAGCAATAGGAATCTGGGTACAGTCAGTCAACTCATAGATGAAGCGCCATAAACAGCGGTCCTTTGTCCGTTCAGGAGTGTGCATAAGCATCATACACGTGCTGTCATACCAACATAGACCACAGACACTCAGCACCTGGGGTAGGCAGGGATGCCAGGCGTGGGCATCTATAAGCCTGACAGTCGGAATAACTACAAGCTGGAAAGTCTGTGACATGCGTTACAGCAGCAGATCTTTCTGAAGGGCACCTGGGGCTGTGCCTTAAAGCATCGGAAATTCTCGGCCATGAGCTCCAAATTTAAAATCGACAACCACGTCTAGCTATAAGAGCTTGCGCCCAGGTGGTCATTCTGTAGCCACAAGGTGAGGGAAAATCACCCCGCAGAGAAACGGAGGGGGCTCTGTCCCCCATGACCTGGAGCTGTGGTTCCAGCTACCCAGTGCCCACTCTACTGCACAGTTTTGTGAGAGAATCGATTTTCTCCTGGCCACAGTGTTAGCTGAGGCTTCTGTGACTCGTGGCCGGGGCACCTTTGATGACACAGGTTCTATCTTTCCCTCTTTCCTTCTAGCTACATTCTCTGTTTCTTCTCAACAAGCTCCTATGTGGCTGTCAGGATGTGTCCTCACCCTCTCTACACCTCAGTTTTGGGTTCCTGGTCTTCAGGACTGTGAGAGAACACACTATTTCCCTCCCGTCCCGTCGGTCCTGCACCACAACAACCCTCAGACATGCATGCCTGAGTCCATCTCTAGAATCTGCTTCCCTTGACTGTGGAAGTGGACATGGAGTCCAGGCCACACAGTCTGAGCCAGCCTAGCAGACACCAGAGAGGCAAGTTCTGCACCCAAGAACTGGCTCCGAGGCAGACAAATCCAGTGTGACTTACTGCTGACAAAGCTTATTCCTTTGAAATGCAGCGGGGAGCCAAACAACACACAGACACACATAGACACACATAGACAGACAGACAGACACACACACACACAGAATTAAAAAGATCGGTCTTCCATCCATTGGTTCACTCCCTAAATTCCCTCAACACCTCCATCCAGGTGTCCCACGTGGGTGGCAGGGACTCAAGTATTGAGCTGTCATCTGTTAACTTTCCAGGGTGCAAGGCTGGAGTTCAAAGTGGAGCCAGGACTTGAACCCAGATGCTCCAGTCTGCGATGCACATGTCCCAAGCCACATCTTAATTACTGCACCCAATGCCTGCCCTGTCACCCCTTCACCGGGGTTAATAAAGATTGTTGAAAGTGCAATACAGCATTTTGTGTATAATCTAGCTAGGATACAGAAATGCTTATCTAGAAATATTTCTAATGTCTTTAATCTTTCTGGAGGCTATCTGAGGATAGAAAGCAGTTGAAATTCTCCCCCCGCCCCCCGCTGTGGTTGGTTGATGTAATAATTGAATAAATCTCTTTTTCCCCACCAATTGGAAATTCTGCTTTCTTGAGTGTCAAAGTTTTCAACTGGGGGCAGGGCACACAGGAGCAGGGTCCAGGGAGCAGGGCTGTGTGGTCACAGACATGGACACTCTGTTTGCAAGGAGAGCTTAGTGTACTGATAATGCGGCTGCCTCCGAGGAGCCCGCAGAGAACACGGGCGTGCGGAAGGACAGCAAAGCACCCTGTCTCAGAGCTCAGGGCAAGTGTGTGGAGCTGAAGGAGAGCATGGACCCCATGTCAGTGGGAGTGGACCGAGGGTCTGTTTGGGGGGATCTGAGGGGCAAGGCCCTGGGCATTGCGCTCTGGGGGCAAGTATGCCTGGGTCCTGATCTTTCACCCTGGGATGGGAAAACAATGATGTATAAATAACGGTTTATCAAGACGCTGAGGATTCTAATAGCTAGCTATCTCTTAGCTGTTTAGTGTGAAGCACGGAGTGGGTTTTACTTAGAAGTCTGGCAGCTTCCTAGAACAAATGCTTGTCTTATTCCTGGAGGAGTTATCCATGACACACGAGGCTCTTCGCAAAATAAAAACGTCAGGCTTTATCTTTGGAACAACATAAATAGCTGATTATTCTGTCATTTATGGTGAAATCCCTTATCAAGTTTGACTCCTGATGTGTATCTCATTCTCCAACCTCCTTGATCTTTAAAGTAGGTGAGTAAGTCCTTTCTGAGACTGGCAGGAGGTCATTTGCATACTTGCACTTTGATAATGAAAGGAAATCCTAGAGGCTGGCGCTCAGGCTCACGGGCTGCAGGCGGAGCCCCGATAAACATCTGTTCCTTCAGTGAGGTCTTGAGTGGCCAAGTTGCCACACAGCTACTCTCGGTTCTGTGGGTGGGGACCAGCGAAGGGATGTCTGAGCCCTCCCTGGTGCCTGCCTTCACGGAGGTGGGCGCTGCACACTACACCTGCTCCCCCTTCTCCTGCGAAAGGACCTCCCCTGTGCAGGTCCAACCACATGCCACACACAGACGCCACAGTTTCATCCTGGCTTAGTCGTTCTTCCAGCGCCTGGCTGGCCCATCCACATTTTTTGAATGCTCGACCTGCTTTGGTTTGCTGATCATCTTGTGGGCAGTATGCATGAATAACGTTCATTTGCGCTTGCAAAATTAAAGGTGTCTGCCAGCTATTGGCACATCAGTAACCCCTGAGCACTAAGAGCATATGCCTTGCAGCTGGCCAGTGAGGGGAAACTGGAACATGGGAGACCCTGGACTAGAGCAGACCAAATTTCCAAAGTGACATGACAAGGTTCACGCCTGAGAAACACCCAGCTGGGACTTGCCCATCCTTCTATGCAGGAGGGCTGGTGAAGGACCCTCATTCCTTTTTTGTTGGGCAGGGTGTGGACAGTGCATGTGGAAAGTCCCAGAGGCTGCCTGTAGAATCCTGGGGGTCACAGTCACCCATCAGAGAGGGGAGTGATGCCAGGCCTGCTGGCTGGGCCAGGACATGGCCTCAGGGAGAGGGAGGTGGGCTCACACATTCTCTTTGTGCTTTCAGCAAGTGCCCTCCTGACAGATCTCTGACTGCAGGACCTCTCAGGGGCTGAGTGCCTTCACTCCATGCAAAGCCACAGCAGACAGTGGAGCCACTACTTGGGACACCTGGCCACCTCTGTCTCACAGACAGTTCTCCCCTGTACAAAGGCCCGAGCCCCGGTGAGCAATGGAAGGAGAGATGCCTAAGCCACCTACTCTGGGCCCTGCCCTCCAGCCCTGGGCATGAACGGTGATCTTCCAAGACATTGTGTGAGGCCCCCTCTCTTGCGGATGGTCAGACTGCAAAGCTATGGGCTGCCTGGACCCATATTGGACCCAATCTGGGAAGTGTGGCTTGACGCTTGTTGATCTGCAACCCACATTGCTTTGTTCCGACTGCTTCCAGCAGGGGGTGGGCCTGGGTTCCTCTGCCCAGGTCAGACACTGGGTAACCCCTCCTTCTAGTCCTTGCAAGCACATCAGTCCTGATTCCTGCTCATAAGCCACAGATGCAGGCCAGAGCCGTGGGTGAACAGAGGCAGGATTTGCAGCCTGGCAGTCTGGGGCTCCAGGGCTAATGTTCTGTACCACTGTTCAGATTCGTGTTCTGGGAAGAACTGAGGCAGGGCTCACATCCACCAGCATCCTGGTCACTGCTGTGTGGCAGGTGCACATGGCACAATGCGAGACCATGTTACACAGTCATACCCCACAGCGGGGCAGCACAATGGCCTCTGCTGGCCTCCTTCCTCCTCCTGTAATGTTGACAGAAATGCTACATGTCATGCTCTCCAAAGGAAAAAAAAAACTGTTCCTTTAATCAGAAAGATGGACCTTAGCAGTCATGTTCTTCAGCACGCTGTGAGACCTGCCAGTCGTAGAATCATGGTCATCGTTCCCACGGTTTTGTGTTTTCTAGTTTTTATGCTTATTGTCCATCCATGGTAAATGATAGTGTTGCTATTGCCATAACTGTGGCTTGTCCCCTCACAGGCAGCTGCTGTGGAAGCTCCTGTCACCTCTCCCCACTGCCAACTACAATAAAGGAGGAAGGGCAGGTTTCAGCCATATTTTTCACCTATTACGAGAAAAGCCAAAAATTCCTCATATGTGACATTGACCAAGATATGTCACATGACCCCTTAGAGTGGCAGACGAGGTAGACCAAGTGGACGTTTCATGGATGTTTCAGACTTCTGCCGGTGAGAAGAGGGCAAGGTGTGGGCCGAGAGTGTCTGCCCCGGCTGGGAGAATGCAGGTCTCTTCCAGGGGTCTGGCACGCAGGTCACAGCAGTAAGATGATGTGGGAGATTTTGCTGAAGGGCATTTTGTCTTGACTACATTTGCCACCAACACAGCCCTTCCCCCAGGGGCAGGCACTGTGGGGAGAACAGAACTGGCAGGGCGGAGGCCATCTTGGCATCTGCCCCCCCAGCCACTCAGGTTCAAAGGTTGATACCAGAGACCCACCCAGCCCTTACCTGCATGCCTTCCAAAACCAGACCTGAAACTGTTCACTGCTGCAGTAGCCGTGCCTTCCCAGACCAAGAAGCGCATCTCATATGAGTGTTTGAATTCCACTAGGGGTCAGCGACAACTGCACAGAGCAGGGAGCACACAGAACTGGATCGGTCCTGAGCAACTCAGAGCTGCTGTCCTGGATGGTGAGGCAGGTAGGAAACGCACAAAGGCAGGAGGCCTGGAGGGCTGGGGCTGCACGCTGGCCCCAGGCTGGGTTTGAACACAGAGCCTGAGGTTTCCTGGTTGTATGGCTGTGGGCAAATTACTTGTTCTGTCTGTGCCTCAGTTTCCCCATCTGTAGAACAATGAGGGTTGTTAAGGTTCTTACCTCCCATGTCCAGTGAGGCCACTGTCTGGCTCCTAGGGATGAGATGTGGGCACTTGCTGGCTGGGCATGGACGTTTGCCAATGTAGTTAGGACCCCTCGGGACACTGTATTACACTGCCTGTGCTTGACTACCCAACCACCTTCCGGTTGCAGGTCCCTGCTAACATATACCCCGGGAGATACAGCAGATGGCTCAAGCACGTGGGTCCCTTTCATCCACAAAGGAGACCTGGATTGAGTTCCTGGCACCTGGCTTCAGACTGACCCAGCCTCAGCTGTTGCAGGCACTTGGAGGGTGAACCAGTGGATGGAAAATCTGCCTGTCTCTCTCTGTGTATATTGCCTACCAAACAAAATAAGTCAACAGAAGGACAAAGAACTGGTAATTCAGCGGCTCCTTTGTTTGGCACGTGGCTCCTTTGTGTGGCACGTGGATTTAGAGAACACGCTTACATGGGTGGACTGGGGTGTGATGCCCGGTTCCATGCAGCAAGTCTTCACCTGACATGACCCAGGTCTCCACAGGCACCAAGGGGGCCAGTGTGGAGAAGCACAGGTACTGCTCTCTGGGGTGTTTAGTTCAAGACTGCCTCTTTAAGACATTTGCAAGGACACCTCCTGGATGCATGTACATGAAATGAAATTTGTTCCTCATTGTTCAGATGTTGAGAACAAAATACAGAAACCCTGAGGTTGCAATTATTAACAGGAAACCCTGAAAGATAGAGGAGGTGCTTGGTGATCTCTCGTGTCCTCCCCCACACTCGAGCCTTCACTTCCCTGGTACACCATGACCTGGCTGCTTCATCCAGACCCCCGGCCTCATGGACCCTCACAGCGCAGCCCCTCCCTCCAGCACACACACGTGTGTAAGCGCGCACGGGTATCAGCTCTTTAACTGCTCCTTCAGTGTCTCAGCCCCTAACCTGGTACAAAGCATCTTTTCTGAGGAATGACAGTTCCCGGCAAGGGAACTTTGGTCAGGTGACTCAATATGATTTTTTTTTTTTCAATATTAAGTGGCCCCACATTACAGAGAAAAAGTGGGTTTTTGGTATCAGTTTGATGTCAGGGTATTTTTTTTCCACGTGTGCCGAGGGGCTTTAAATAAGGCAGGTTTGGGAGGTGCCTGCAGGACGAGCTCAAGCCCTGTGTCAAGATGCTTCTGGCTGTGGGCCTCGCTTCCACCCTCCTGCTCTGCTCTGTGGCCAGCCAGGGGTGTCCAGGGCGGTTGGTGATCAGCGATGTGGACTTCCTTATCCGCAATCTGCAGGTGGGCTGCAAGGAGGCGTGGCGGATGGTAACAGGAGGGGACATCAACAAGTTCATGAAAAGCAGACGTAGTCTTCTCATAATGAGCATTTTTCATGAACTTTTTGAGGACCCCTGGTGTCTACACAGGAATAAAGAAATGTGCCGCTCACTCACTCCCTTTGTTTGTTCTTCTCTCCTACCTTAGGATCATCCACCTTCGAGATGCAACTGCAGCACGAACGTGAGTGGACCTGCTTTTCCAGAACTTTTGCAAGTAATTCTCACGGTTGCATCCAAGCATCTTCACTCTGAAATGTCTTCTCTTGCAGGTGACCAGTTGTATGTGTCTGCCCATCCCATCTGTAAGTATGGGGAAAGAATGAAATCTGTGCCCGTTTTCCTTAAGTTTTACTTTAATATATCTTAGGTTAGACAGTATTACTGAACTGCAATTGTTCCAGGTCAGGATTCCCTTCCCAAAATGGGCTCTTGAAATTCTGTATGACACCCATTCCTTTGTACTGTTGGCTTTCTGACCCTTGCAAAGGAAGTGTGCGTACTCTTTAGCACTTAAAACGCCCCACCAGCATCCCAGTGCCTCCAGCCCTTCTGCTGATAACTGGAGGGTTTGTGGCCAGCCCCGCCCTGCCCCGCCCTCCTTCCTGGGTCCCTCCCTGTGTCGGAGGCCTCTGTACCGTTTGAACCTTCCCTCAGCACGGCTGGTGTCTGAGACCTGGCTGGGAAGGGATCAGAGAAGGGCGACTGGCCATTCTGGAAGCACGGGCTGCTAGGAAGGAAGGCCCCTCCAGCGCCTGGGGGCAGCGGGAGAAAGCCCTCCTCTAAGGGGCAGCGCTGTGCGCTCTCTCCCTCCCTTCCTGTCTCCCTTCCCCTCCCCTGTACCCCGGAACTTCTCACTGCAACCAAGGTGAGACCTCATACCCGAGAGAGCAGCCTCCAGACAGGCCCTTGCTCAGGTTCTCCAGCGGGATCACGCGGGAACAGAGGTCCCTGCCTGGAAGTGGCCACTGCTTCCTGGACGGCAGGGGACCTGCCTGCGAACGCTGTGAGCCTGGGTCCCGCCGGCCAAGGCAGTCACTGAACTTGCCAGCTGCAGCTCCCTCTCCAAGCCCGCCATCATGTTTCTTCTGATATGCCTCTTGCCAGGAGAACTGCTCCGCACCATGCTTCCAGGAGGGACTGTCCCAGGCGGCCAACTCCATGGCACACACGGGCTTCTCGCAGATTTTCAACCGGGTGAACAAAACGGTCGTGCACCTGAAGACCAAGTGTCCGGTGAGTTGGCTGTTCTGGGCAGTGTGCTCTGGCTGCTGGCTCTGACCGCTAGCCCTGCTGGAGCTGGAAAGAAGGGACTGGAGCCAGCAGCTGAGGGTAGCTCAGGGCATCTTAGAAAGCAGAAGTAACAGGATTACAGAGATATCTGGCCCACACGTCCACTGCTTTCCAGCTTTTAAGGAAACCCTTGGTGCTGCCATAGGCCACTTGTCCTTCTCCAGCGCCAAGCAATCTGCAGGTTGCCATCAGTGGCTCCCTAGGTGGCCTCTGTCCTTGCGGGGTGTGGGGGGCTAGTGGCCACCAAGCATCATGGCCTGGGAGCCTGTGGGGTGCTGAAGGAGCCCAAGAACTGATCGGGCTGCTGGCCTCTGTGTGGGGCCTGGGTTCACTGAGACATAGGTATGGCTGCTAGGGGATGGGGAGGGGTGGAGAGTGGATGCTTGTCACCCGCAAGGGCCCGCAGCTGCTGCCCTGGGTCAGCTCCCACCCCAGTCCTCCGTGTGCCTAGAGAGGCTTGCTACTTTGGGTCATTGTTGTAGTTACTGAGTGACGATGAAGATGTGAACTTGGGTCTCTGTGAGCTTCAAGTCCCACTAATATAAATAAAACGCGCTCTACTGTGAGCTTGCAAGGACAGCCAAAAAGGATCATGATGCATTTTTTGGTTTTGAAGCGCTCCACAAAAGATTTGCAAGGATGGGCTGCTGAGCCACCTGACAAGTGTCCTAACATGGAACGAGTGGACACTGAGGCCCCGCCACACAGCCAACAGCCTGTGCTGCCCATGGCAGCGGCGACAGGCCTGGCCTCCTTGCCCACCTGCTCCTGCCAGCCCCCCACTCCCGGAGCAGGCAGTGGTCACTGTGGTTCCCGAGCGTGGGGGTTGTCGCTGGGTCCCCCACGCTGCTGTGGTCATCCTATGTCCATTTCTCTGCCTGCAGCGTCTCTCCTGTGAGCAGCCCTGCAAGCCAGCCAAGGAGGACAACATGTTGGCCTTCCTGAGGACACTGCTGGGTGCTCTGCAACAAGCAGCGAGGCGAGGGCTACGAGGCAGCCCGTGAAGGACATCGCAGCCCTATTTATTCTATTTATTGCTGTGGAGCTGCCTGCTCCCTAGGGTGTAGCTGTTCCTAAAAACCAAGCAAGCTGTTCCAAATCAAAGTCAGCTGTGATCATTTGTTTATGATGTTTTCCCCCCTTTATTTTGGAATAAAAACAGTAGGGAAAAAACAAAACATGAGCTGGTCTGGTTTACCCTTCTCTGCCCAGAACAAAGACTGTCATGCCCCGAGGAAGGGGCAGAATTGCTGCGGCTGAGGGAGCACTGCCCTGGGGCTGCTGGGCTGCCCAGGAGTTCGGGGCTGGGCAGAGGCTGTGCTCCAGAGCTGGGAGACTGCTCTAGAATGCAGGCCTCGGGAGAGAGCACAGTGCTGGCAGCCGAGCTGGGAGACACGCTGTGCACAGGCCATGAGGGTTAGAGCCTGACACAGGGAGACCCCGGACACAGATCTAGACACCCCGGTAACCTCCAGAGAACCCCCAGTGCAGGACCTGGCTGGCACACCAAGTGCAGGAGCACTGGCTGAGGCTGCCTGGCTGGCCTGGTGTTGCTGTGGCTACCTCTTCCTTTAGGACTCCACCCTGCAGCTTCCTGTCCCCGGCCTAGGTCGCCCCCCAGGGCCTGGCTGCGTTCAGGCGGTCTGACAGGCAGAGGAGCCCTGTCCCCACCACCTACAGCCGCGCGGGGGAGGTGGGGTGGGGTGGGGTGCGGTCTGTGGCATAGCAGGTGTCAGCAGAGTGGACGCCTCTGGTGATGCTGGAATTAGCTCCACTCACCCTCGTGGCGGCTCGTTGCTGGTGTGCAGTGTGTGGTACCTGTGTCTTTTCATGAGGATTCCACAGGAAGTGGCTAGCAGCAGGAACAGTGTCTGTCCTCGGTCACAACATCAAGCCGCGTCTGGAGACGCCTGCACTGCAGACGCCTGCACTGCAGACAGCTCTCCGCTCAAGGGTGACTTGCTTGTGGTCTCACGGGCTTAGTCCCTGGAGTCCCGCGGCTTCGTGGGGCGGCGAGGGTGGCCACAGCTTGGTCCTCTACTGCTGCTCCTAACACCGTTTTCTCAGGAGACTCTTGGAGGCCCTGCAGATGCATCAGAGAGCAACTGGCTGTGGCGTGACAACAACCCTCTCCCCTGCCTGCCCTGGTGTTCCCTTGGTCCATGATGGGTGTCGGTGACACAGACCCTGATGTGGCCTCCGCCTGCTGACCTGCCTGCTTCCCAGAGAATGAAGCAGTAGGGGGTGTCCTAGAAGGGATGGAGATCATAGGACAGGGAGTCAGCGCCTGGGGGTACCTGCAACCTGCACGACATGGATGTGGGAGTTCTCTCCCTCTTTCGCTCTGTAACCGTGTGGAACCCACAGACTGGCCCAGGCAGGCAGCCCCCAGCAGGCCTGATGGGCACTGTCCTTGCCTGAAGAGCTGACGCTCATCCAGAAGAGATGAGAGAGGTAGCATTTGCTGAGGGTTTTGCTGTGTGCCGAGTCCCATCCTAAGTCACCACCTCTTCCTTGCTCCAGATATTTATGTAACAACCAGATGCAATTATTCCTACCACCCAAACAAGGAAACGGAGGCCCAAGAAAGTTACAGTCTGTGCCTGCTTAAGGGCTGGAGTCCGCTGCTGCCAGGTACTGGTTCCTGCAGCTTTAGTTGATCTATGCTGCCATCTAGTGGCGATTATTGAGTACAGCAGCCTGTGGGGTTCCTAACTGGCACAGCAAGCAGATGCATTCTTAGACCACTGACATACTTGTTCCCTGGGATTTTTCTCCGGAAGCATGCGGTGTTTCTCAAAGATTACATGGTGAATGACATCACATCAATTCACAGCAGATGCTGCTATGAGATTCCAACTGCTCTCCACAGCTCATAAGCCAGACGCTACATTGAGAAAGGAGCACGGTATCAGCCTCCCAGGCAGCGGCGCTGACTAAGGGGTTGCGGTGGTGTGCCAGTGTGTGTTGCATCTGAATGTGCAGTGGCTTTGCTTCCCACGTTTCACAGAGGATGCCTCAGTGACTGGGTGATGGTCCCGGAGTGAATGAATGTCCATGGCTGCTGAGTGTTGACGGGTGAGCAGATGTCCTCAGAGACCACAACAGGTTTTAAGAGGGTCCTGCTGCGTGCCACACTGCAATGGGTTGGTCAGTGGCACCCTCGGAATCACCCCCGGTGAGGTGAACTGGCCAAGCCACAAGGTCCCATTCGCGGGACACAGGCGGTCACACCACGGCCTGACCTGGGTTCTGTCCTCAGCCTCAGAGATTGACAGTAGCTGATTCCAGCTTCCATAGGGTGGGCTCCCCGGGGGAGTCACACTGATGCCACATACCACGGGGCGTGTTATGGAGGAGCTATTGGCTCCTTCTCTGGGGAGCTGCATGGCCGGCTGACCCTCCCCGGGGTTGGGGGATGGGTATGTGGCTAGCAGGAGAGATTGCTGCAGGTTGGGTCCCCCTGTCTGTGAGCTCCAGGGTGGGAAACCCAGCACCCAGCCCTGCAAAAGGATGGGCTCTTATCCCCAAAGCTGAGGCAGCCACAGCCTACATTCCAAGTGTTGCCTGTGGTGGCTGCAGCGCTTGCTCTGCAGGTGGACATGGGCAGGAAGGAGCCAGGACTGCAGTGGCCACCACAGGCATGGCAAGCTGCAGTGGGGTGGGAGGAAATGAAACAGGGGAGCCATGGGTTTTAACATCCAGGCCTTGAGATGAGCCCCTGTTCTAGAGGAGGGGTCCAGGCTGCAAGCAAGCCCAGGGAACCCTGGGGCCAGGGCAGGCGTGTGGCTAGCCAGCACCTGTCAGATGCCACTGTCACTCCTGGGAATCCAGCAGTTAGGCGGCTCTGACCTTGTGGAAATCACTGTCTGGTGACACCGCAGTCAATTAAAAAATAACTCTGAAGTAAACCAACCGAGGACAAGGAGGGTAGGTAGTGGCGCAGAAGATGCAATTTAAGAAAGATTTTATTTATTTGAAAGGCAGAGTTAATGAGAGGTAGAGAGACAGATCTTCCATCTGCTGGTTCATTCCCCAAAAGGCTACAAAAGCCAGGGCTGGGCCAGCCCAGGCTGAAGCTAGGAGCCTGGCATTCCATCAAGGTCTCCTACATGGGTGCAGGAGCCCAAGGCCTTGGGCCCTCTCCCATTGCTTTCCTAAAGCAATAGAAGGGAGCTGGATTGGAAGTGGAACAGCAGAACCACGCGCGGGCTCAGACACCTGCTCAGGGGGTTGTTGATCTCATCCTCACCAGGAGTGTCCAGAAGACTGCCTGTCCTTTTAAGCACAAGCTCACTCCCACACTGGGCAGCACGGGACAGCACCAGGGCTTGGTCTAGTTAAACAGGCTTAAGATCATGTGACAGCAGAGACTCCTGGTCTACCTAGGGGTGAAGCAGATGCCAGCAACAAACACAGGGCCGTCCTAGGCCCCGTGATGCTGGGGTGGGCAGGCAGGGTGGACTCCTGCTCACAGGCCCCTCTGACACAGCTGCGGAGAGGCACTGCTGGAGCCTTGGGGCTGCCTCCCACCCCCGAAGTCCAGCACCTGCCCAGCAGAGAACAAGCTATGTGCCACTACTAGGTGAGGGGGCTGCAGAGTTTAGGGCTGCAGTGATGCCCAGGAGACTGAGTGCCAGCAGGGGCTGCAGAGGAGAGGGATGGGAGCAGAATCATCTGTCAGAGGGAAGGGCTCCAGCTGGTGACAATGGGACACCTACAGCACTGGGAGGCCAGTGCAGGGCTTGGTCGTGGCATGGGGTCTGTGAGGGCCAGGGTGTCTCCAAGACAGACAGGGGGCAGTGGAGAGACCACACCCAGGGAAGAAGGGAAAACAAGAGCTGGATGCCACTTCCCTGCACGGGACTGAAGCCAGTAATGGCAACCACTGGAATCTAGTGGGCCAGTCCAGACTGGCTGGCAGTGGCTGCCCAGAGCACCTTGTCCAGGATTCTGAAGTTCCATTCAGCCTGGCAGGAAAGGGCTTTGGGGGTCACCAGGATGCCTGTGGTGGACATGGACTCTGGACAGATGTCAGGCCTGCCAGCCCTGTGTTGCTTCAGAGAGAACCACACAATTCTTTCTTTTTTCTTTAAATTAATTTATTTTTATTACAAAGTCAGATATACAAAGAGGAGAGACAGAGAGGAAGATCTGTCCGATGATTCACTCCCCAAGTGAGCGCAACGGCTGGGTCTCCCACGCGGGTGCAGGGTCCCAAAGCTTTGGGCTGTCCTCGACTGCTTTCCCAGGTCACAAGCAGGGAGCTGAATGGGAAGTGGAGCTGCCGGGATTAGAACCAGTGCCCATATGGGATCCCAGCGAGCTGCCGGGATTAGAACCAGTGCCCATATGGGATCCCAGGTTCAAGGCGAGGACTTTAGCCGCTAGACCACGCCGCCGGGCCCAGAACCACACAATTCTAAGTAATGAACAGGCTCCAGAGCAGCCTGTGGGCCAACTCTTTGGTTTTGCTTTGTTGTGACGTGGCAATAAAGCACAGGAAGGAGCAGACACCTCTCCCGTTGTTCTGTGGTGGGTGGGCTGCTAAGGTCCCCTGCAGCCCCGCGCTGGTCCATGTAACCTCAGGTACCAGGGAGCCAGAACAGGGACTGCAGCCCAGGGTGGCCCCCTCCTCTGCATGTGCTGTGGCTTTCTCTTCCAGAGCTCACACAGACATGGCCAAGGGCTGCTGGCTGCCTCCTGGGAGGCCAGGCATGGGCACCTGATTCACAGACAACCCGGAGAGGAGCTCAGTGTCTTTACTGGGAAACTGGGAGCCAGCCTCAGTGAGTGCACAGCTGGCAGGCACGCAACGTCTGTTTTATTCTGGCTTCCACTCCGTGTTATCCAGAGCAGAGCCAGACACTAACCGTGGTCCCACGCTCCCTTTCAAGCTCAGGGCCTGCCAGTGGAGTGTTTGTAATGGTGGGGAAGCTGACCCCGAAACCACACAGCTGGCAGAGCCCAGCGCAGGGGAGCCCCTCTTTCCCTCCACAGCTTCTGAGGCATTGAGCTGTTGTGGAATGAGGCCCTGGTCAGGCGACACCAGCCCTAGAACAAAAAGGGAAAGATGAAAATGCCTGAGCGGGGGACAGCAGATCCCGAGGGTCACAGGAGGGCACCGAATCATCCTGAGGGTGAGCTGGTGGGGGTCCTGACTGCTCCCACCAAAGCCTGATGTGGAGATGCCAGGTTCTTGGTTGTCCTTGGGTCCTTGCTGTATGCAGTCCAGGACATCAGGCTGTGAGCGTAGCTGTAGGAAGCAGTCTGTACCTCTGAAGAAACCAGTGTCTCCTACCACCTCAAGGCTGCTGCGGCTGTAGCTGGGACCCCACTCCTGAGGGGGCACCTCAGCTGATGCTGGCCCTCTGCCCTTGGTCCAGACGCTGAGAAAGGCCCCGGTTCCCACAATGCGGAGGGCGGATGTCACTGCCCCAAATCTCAGAGGTCAGTGAGAGCCCAGGACTTGCACAGAGGCCTGGGAGGTCTGGGTTCGGAGCGGGGTGGCGGGAGCAGAGGTCTGTGTGTCCTGTCCTGGGCAAGTGGCAGGAGGAGGTAGGAAGGGAGAAGGGATAAAGCACAGGGCTTTGTCCCATCCAGCACATGGGTGGAAAATCCTGGGAACAGTAAGGCCAGCGATGAGGTCCTCTCTGAGTATTTGTATTACTTTTTCTATGGTAAAAAAAAAAAAAAAAGCATTGGTTTTATCATATGAGGATGTTTCTGCAAATTTTTGAGAAAGCAGAGCTGGAAGATATTTTGGTGCAAAGACTTTTGCAATTCCTACATAGTCTTTTAATCATGCTTTTTCCATGAACTTTTTTGAAAACCCCTCACATGCAGGGACTTTGCAATGCTTTTTTTTTTTTTCTTTTCCTGGAAAAATAGTTGTATCTTTTAATTCCACTTTCCATCAACTTTTCAGAAGAATTTTTTTCCAAGTTGCTTTTATCTGGAGCCAGCAGTGTGCTGCAGTGGGCTAAGCTGCCACAGTGACACCAGAATCCAGTCCTGACCGCTCCACTTCTCATCCGGCTCCCTGCTGACACAGCTGGGAAGGCAGCAGAAGATGGCCCGGGTACTTAGAACCCTGCCACCCCAGTGGGACACCAGGACAGAGCTCCAGGTTCCTGGTTTCAGCCTGGTATGACCTCAGCAGTTGTGGCCATTTGGAGAGGGAACCAGCAGATGGAAAATCCCTCACTTCTCTCTCTCTCTCTCCTTGTAACTCTGCCTTACAAACACATAAACAAACCACTTTTGAAGTGGTTTTTTATCTGTCCAATGGGAAGAGTGGCTGGCAGCTGAGAGAGCTGACACTAGCCCCTGTCCTGGCTGGGACATGGCCTGTCCAGCGACTCTCCAGCTGTCCATGACGCTGAATGATGCAAACCATGGGGCTGCTCTTCTTTCACAGAAAGGGCCAAGCGAGGCAGGTTGTGGCAGCATGTTAGCGAAGACCTGGTGCACTTTATTTCAGGTGGCTTCCAGGGCTTTCTTGGGCTCATCACGGGCTGGCATCATCCCTGCCCCAGCCCCATGCACCCCTACCTGCCCCAGGGCAGGCAGCAAGGAAGTCGCCCAGTGCATCCTGGGAGACATGACCATGATTAAGGTAGATACAAAAAAATGGTTTCTGTGCTCTACAGGTTTGGATCCATGGAAAAGAAAGCAAGAGGAAGTGGGGGAGGCTGAGGCAGATGGATCCTACCCTATAAGGCTGCTGTGTGGCTGTTTGGATGCCACGCCCCACTCAAGGAGCAGGGGTAGACAAAGCCATAGCCCAGCTGGGACCTTTCCTCTGACTGGGAGCTAGACGGGTTGTCACGTCCAGCTGAGAAATCAGGCAGGCAGCCTGGAGGAGGCCACTCCATGAGACTAAGATCAGGAAAGGGACAGGCGAGTCAGCTGGGTCAGGTGAGCAGTGACTGAGGAACACAGCCAATGGGGTTGGGGGGACTCCGGCCCCCCTGAGCCGCTGCAGGTACACACTGAATGAGGAACACGTTTTGCAAAGGAAAGGCAGGACAGTGCACTGACCTGGTGCTCACGGGCTGGTCACAGCGTGGTCCCCGCGGAGGGCCTGCAGCGAGAGCTCGTAGCCAAGGAACATGGCCGCACTGGTGGGGAACCCGCGCACAGCATTCACAGTGATGCCACGGAAAAACACCTGGATTGGGATGGGAGGGCGGGTTTGGTCCAGGGCACCCAGTCACTGGCCACCTCTGCTGCCCCCTGCTGAGCCAAGGTGGTGGGAGGAGCTTCTGCAGACAGAGACCCCACATTGTCAATGGGGGACACCCACAGAACCACTGCATTCCCCAGCATCAAGGATGCTGTGGGGAAATCCTCCGTGAGCTGCTGAGGGCAACGGTGGCTGGCCCATCTACTTGTTTATCCCAAGGGGTCATGAACAGCGGGCGACATGGGGGCTTTGTGCCCAACCTCAGTGGAAGGGCTTTGGGAAGAGAAGCACCACTGAGCCAGCTGGTAGGAACCACAGGTGTCCCTGGGGCTACCAAAAGCCCCTCCACTCCCCCGCCGCCCCCACCACTCAGACGCACCGACTGTCGGGGATCACGTAGGGTTCCCCTTCCCATCACTGTCTGTTCCTGCATGAACACTCTAACACACAAATGTGCTCACGTATACAGGCACACATGAGCACTGAGAATGCTTCAAAGTTTATGGAAAACCTGAGAGGGAGGCTGGCACTGTGATGAAGCAGGTTAAGCTCCTATCTACAATACTGGACGCCCCATACGGGCACTGGTCCGAGTCCTGGCTACTCTACTTCTGATCTAGCTCCCTGTTTATGTGCATGAGAAAGCTGTGGAGGATGACCCAAGACCTTGGACCCCTGCACCCAAGTTGGAGACCTCGAAGAAAGTCCTGGCTTTGGTGTGGCCCAGTGCCAGCCATCATGGCCGTTTGGGGAGAGAGCCAACAGATGGAAGACCTTTCTCTATTTCAATTTCTTCTGTTTCTAACATCCTGTCTATCAAATACATAATTTTGTTTTTTTGAAGAAAAGCTGAATGAGAAGAAAGCGTGCATTGTCCGTACACTTTTGAAGTACAGGGAACACTTGTGGGTGCTATGAATATTTCCAGGCCATGTCACAAAGAGCTCACGGGTCACTACCTGCAGGCTGGGTTGGGGCCCCGAGGCAGGAAAAGGACATTCTCTCCTTGTGACCCGGGGGCTTCCTGTGCCCAGCCATCATCTGTTTCTCAGCTTGTTAGTAGCATAATTAAAAAATGAATCCTGAGACACATGGCCGTGACATGGCTCAGCCAGCCGCCTGCTGCCCTTGCCTTAACACCGGCTTCCGAGTTGGTGTCCCTTTCAGGACAGGGAGCTGGTCCCCTGGCTCCAGCTCCTTCTAGAATGTCATGTTTTACAGGAGGAAGTAAGGGCAGTGGGGCTTTGCCTGTGTACACATCTTTGGGATCAGGACAGAGAAATACTCTGGGAAATGGGTAACACTGCTCAGATGAAACACAGTATCCCACTCTGAAACATCACACATTCTAAGAAGCCAAGCTAGGTGTTTGGCCTTTCCTTTTTGATTTATCCACAAATCCCCTGTCCGACACGACAGGTATGGTTGTCCTCAGAGAAACCAAGACCCAGGGTAGGGAAGCTACCCACCTATGAGTCTGCAGCTGACAGGCCTGACCCTGAGCCCAAGCTGGCTGACTCTAAGGGCTGTGGTAGGCAGAGGCAGTGTGGCACACCCCCTGCTGGCTGATGAACTGCTTGCAGTTTCAGACACTGGAGGTGGACACCTGGTCTGTGTCCAGGACCATTAAGCAACAGGCAGGGTTATGTGCCAAGGGTGAGCTCTGGGGCAGCTGGGAGGGGACAGCAGGCTGGAGGCGCCATAGCTGCAGCACCCACAGGTGACACAGTCTGGCCTGGGTGGGAGGGAGAGCAGAAAGCAGGGGCAGTGGGCTGGAGCAGCAGATGGGAGGTAGCAGAGGAACGGGCAGCCTGCACATTGGCTCTGGGATGTCCTCCTAAGAAGAGGGACAGGAATGTGATACCCAGAGATGAATGAGGAAAGGTGGCCTGTCCTGCCTTGGGGAGGGCAACTGTGAGCACAGATGGACGTGTGCCAAGGTCCCAGCCGGGCCTCATGCCGGGGTGTTGGCCAATGGAAGGTACCCAGTCTTCTCTCACCCCTGGTGGGTGGAGGAGGCGGTGGCACATCCTATTGGACAAGAGAGCACAGATGCAGGGCCTCAGGCAATGCACCATCAGACTCCTGATTCCTCCAACCCATGCTCCCCCAGCCCCCCACGGCATGCCCTCTCCCAGGGACCCCCAGGGACCCCCAGGGACCCTGCGTGACAGTCATGGCGTGCTGCTTACTCTCAGTCCCTCCTGCTGGTAACTCTGACAGATGCAGTCCAGGACACCTTTGTACTTGTTGAAATGAACGCCGTCAGCTTGGAGTCGACTTTTCACGACGTCCATGGGAGTTGCTGTCCCCCAAGAAATGGCTCCTGCAAAGACACGGAGAGACAAATGGGTATTGGGACGGCTCCTGACTGCTGCTGGGGATGTTGACAGAACTCAGGGTCTGGGTCTGCAGATTGGGGTCCAGCGTGTCAGCCCTCTCACTGTGTACCCCCATCTGTGACAGGGGCCCCAGGTGTCTGTTTCCCTGTAGGTGCTGCAAGGAGTGCAGGAAGGAGGCGCTGAAGGCCCGCACCTTTGGCCATGTCCCGGGTGTGCTCAGTAACGGGCACCTCCTCAGCAGCTGTTGCTGGGAAGACAGCTCCAGCCTTCATCCTTTGGGCACCTTGGTGGGCAGCAGGGGGGAAGCCCGGGAGGGCAAGAGGCCGTGACTCCCCGAGGCAGCGCTGACCCTCAGCGTGGAGAAGCTGAGCAAACACCTTGTGGATCTGCCATGCCACAAGGAAGGCCACCATGGGGATTGTAGAAAAAGGGCAGGGACAGGGTTGTTCATTCAAAATCTCTTCTCCAAATATGAGGGATTGAGGCCTCAGGCCTGTATGTCACCACGGTGTCTTCCAAGAACAAGGTGAGATGCTCCTGTGTGAGCACTTTTGCGGCAGTTAAAGATCTGGGGACAGCAAATCTGGGTTACTACACAAATACGGACATGAGCACATGTTGGTTGCAGGGAGAGAAACAAATGGACGGCAGAGTCCAGGGCAGCCGCTTGCAAGGTCGGCTCAGTGCTGCTCCCACAGGGTTATTGGCCTGCCCTGGGCCCTCTGCCCATCCCTGCCTCAGGCCCCATGGACCCAGCATGGCCTCTCTGGAGGCTCACCAGGGGCTGCCTTGGTGCACTGTCCCTCAGACCAGGGATCAGGGAGGCCGAGCTTGGTCAGGACAGGCCTCAGCCAGATGTGAAGGGCCTGCTGCATCAGGTGGCTTGGCATGGGCTGAGCTGCGTGTCTGCTTGCAGTTTAGAGCAGAGCTGGGGCAGGAGGAGGAAGAGCAGCAGCTGCCGCCACCATGATTCTTTTCCATCTGCTGGGTCTTTTCCATCAGTGTCATTCACACTGCAGGGCCAGCTGTCCACAGCAACAGCCTTCTTGCTGGGTCTGCATGTGGCCCCTGGCTGTGGCCTCACTTCTCTGTGCTCCATGACAACACAGCCACATCCCTCTGGAGGCCTGCGTCTACCTGGTCTCTCCCATTTCTTTTGCCCCTTCTCTCTTGATCCCACTTCAGTCCACCTTGCTTCCTTCCCTCTCCCCGACAAAGGTCATCTGAAGGCCTCGGGTAACCTGCACCATGCTGAATCCCAGCAGTGGACACAGCAAGTCCCAAGGCCCAGCAGTGAGGGGAGGGAAGCAGAAAAGGACCTTGGAGGGTCATGGAACCTCCTTATCAGCCTGAGGGTGGGGCTGAGAATGCCAGGATGCTGCCCTCTGTGTCCAGGGAACTGGAATAATTTGGCAAAATGTCCACGTTTGCAAGTGAGGAAGTGGGGACTTGAACTTGGATCTTCCTGGCTCCATGACACTGTCTGCTTTGGCTGTGTGCCCTTGAGTTGGTTGTTCATTATCTCTGAGCCCAAGTCTTCTTATCTACAACATGGAGAGACGGATGCCTTGCTTGAGGAGTAGACGAAAGCCTCAAGTTAGAAAAGCTCATGGCACCCTGACAGTATTTGGGACAGGTGGGCTGTGAGGACCAATTTCCTTCTCAAAGCTCAGGAATGCCTGAGGGCCAGGGCCTGAAAGCCGACAGGGCCTTTGGGACCCAGGGGTATTGGGGAGGCCAGTCCCTCGATAAAGCAGAGGGGGCCATCCCTGATTCCAGTCCTTCCCTGCAAAGCTGGATGTGTGGTTTGTGGATCCCCACCCTCTTCTCGGGGCTGACATGGCTCAGGGATGGCACTCAGCCACTGCTGTCCTTACCTGCCATGCCACCCGCCAGCCACACGGCATAAGGACTGAGGTTCGCATGGGGCTCAGGCGAGATCCACTCACTCAGGAACACGTAAGGGACAAAGTAGAAGCAGTAGCCAGGGACGTCCCTGAGCAGCATGGCGCTGGACCCCCGGTAGAGCCCCGCCAGGCCCTCAGTACGCACGACGGTGGCGATGCAGTGCACAGGGCCCTGGTAGGCCGGCTGCTCCCCAGGGGCCACTGCCCTGGACCTCACACTGAGAGTGGCTGCAAAGACAGGAGCAGAAGTCAGCACGTCACATGGTGGTAAGCAACAGTCACACCCAGGCTCTGGCCGTTTGCAGGACCACCTGTGAGCCCCTTGGTTTTCACCAACCCTTCTGACCACACCGACAGCTCAAATCCAGATTCTGAAAGCCTAACGCGGAGCCCTGATCAACACATACAGCCAGATTGGAACCAATCCCAGCCAGGCGGCAAAGCCTTATTGTCTGGGGACTGTCACGGCTTTCTGGTCAAGCATCACTATGTCTTTCTAGGCTGATAAGCCTGTAGAATGCCTGTGATTAATGTGACAGGTACACTGAGTACTTTCTGGAAACAGAGGCTGCAGAGTCCCACGGCTCTGTGTGTGTGTGTGTGTGTGTACGTACCCACACACCTCTGCATTATGTGATCCAAAGCATGATGTATCCAAAGCCACAGTATCCCGGCCACAGAGCTTAGCTCTGTCACAAACTTTCTGACCTCTACAGGTCAGAGTGCCAGCCAGGGCCTCTGTCACTCAGGGATGGGTCACGATCCCTGACAGCAAGGGTTGGGCTGGATAGCTGAGTGTGTCTCCATGGCATCACCTTGGCCCTGGCCAGGCTGTGTCCCACACAGCTGCAATGAAGCCCCATTCCCAGAGTCCAGGGACCCCAGGGACTCCTTGTCTGACCTCAGGAGTCTATACTAACAGATGTGTGTCTGCGGCTTCCTCTGCAGGTGCATGGAGCCTGGAGAGACTTTCTCTTTCCCACTCAACCCTGCCCTGCCACTCTGTTTCTCGGCTGTGGCTCCTCTCCTCTGTTGCCATCTGTCCCTGTTCCATTGCTATGACTTGTGACCAGAGAGACCGTCCAGTCCTGGTGTTGGCAAAGGAAAGCTTGTTTTCAACTTTTCCTTCTCTAGGAACCAACAGGGCATGGATGGGCAAGATGCCCACAAACCTCTGGCCCCCAGGTTTAATTTCCTGTATGCAGAGTGCCAATGCTTTCCACCCACCACCAGCAGGCACGTTGCGTCCCTGCCATGGTTGAGCTTCCAGGTCTCTGTCACAGGAAAGGGCAGCATCAAACCTTCTGTTTCCTCAATGCTCAGAACAAACCAGGGGCTCAGGGCAAAGTGCAACCTGTACTTTCACAGGTGTCAGGAGCAGGGCGGGCTCTAGAGAGCCTCCTGTGTGCCTGGCACAAATTCAACCAACCCTTTCCATGCACGTGGGGGGCTGGGAAGGGATGTCCACATCATTCAATGCAAACAATCACAGCATGGATAGCAGATGAGGCCATGCCCACTTCTTCCTCATGGGAAGCTGGCAGGTTGGCAGTCCCTTCGGGGCCCTGACCCACATTTTTGTGATGAAGACCCAAGAGATGCCCATCGAGCTGAGTTTGGGCAGATGATGCAGCCTTGGAAAGCCTGGTGAAGGTCACTGGCCCCTCCCCCCATTCTGTCCCAAGCTCACTGTGACACCACCCACTGGGTTATCTGTGAGATGTTGCCATAGACAGGTCAGATGTCACTGTCCCAATGCGTCAGCCAGGGTTGCCAGGGTGCCCAATATCTACCATCCACACAGACCTGAGGTCAAGGTTCTCCTGGGTCAACAGCTGGTCAGACACAGCTCTCGGGAGTCCCTGATGGAAGGATGGTGCCTGATTGCATTCTGCTCTGGAAAAACACTTGCTAATCCCGCACCTGAGCTTGTCAGCCCCAACCCTGTGCTTCACTGCCCCTCGTACTCCAGGTGAGCAAAGAACCACTCCTTCACATTCACCTGGATTTGTACATAGTAAGTAATCTAGTGTTTCACGGCTGAGACTTGCTCACTTATGCCAACAAAGCAAGTGTTATGATGACTGCCAGCCCAGGATGCTGACTCGGTTCTGTGCTAACTCAGGTTACATAGCAAGGGCTGGGCAGCTCCTTCTTCGCCCCTCCTCAGTCCTCATCACCAGGATAGCAACACATGTGCAGGAAACAAATAAAAACCATAAAGGAGTACAGAAAACGCCCATGTATAATCTTGACCCAGATCTATCTATTAATGATATTGAGCCTCATTTACTTATTATTGGAGTCCTCTCCTCTCCTCCCTCCCTGCCCTTCTCACTCAGGTGTGTGAACACAACTCCACTGACCAGATGCCAGCATCTCAATGTTACTAAGCCTCACTCTGCTATCAACTACTCGGGGGGTGGCAGAGTGTGTGTCCAGGTTGGCATCAATCAGCTGTGTGGAGGATGTGGCCTCTGGAGCACAGCATCCTGATTAAAAAAAAAACCCTCCTTGCTGAGAGGTGCCTATGTTGGAAAGACACCTGTCACTTCTGGGTTTACTTTATCAACAAAACCCAGATGAGAACCAAATCTGTACTTTTCTCTCTTCATTCCACGGCAAGTAATAAGGAAGTACTTTTGCCTTTATGTGCTGACTTTTTTCCACACACACATACCTAATTTTCTTTTCTGAACTATTTGCAAGGTGAATTACGTTATATCGTGGCTCTCAGGGCAAAGGTCTCACATAACCCCGGTAATGATGAGTTTCCTCCCTCTGCTTTGGGGGTGCTTTTATCTAATCTGCTATCAAACTGCCAGGTGCCCTCATGATGTCCTTTGGAGCATTTCCCCATTCGGTCCAGCATCTGCCGCATGTTTATAGCCTTTAAGTTTATGACAGTGACATCTTTTAAAAGTACACGACCTTGCTTTTTGAGAATAATGGGGCCATGCTTGGGTGTGACCTGCGGGCATTTCCTTGTTGTAACCCTGAGGTTGTGCATTCTCACCTGGACCTTCTGTCCCTGCTTCTCCATGAAGACCAGAAACTCTCCAGTGTCCCTGGTCTCCTTTGGCCTTCCAATCTGCCTCTGAGGCACAGACACAGCCCAGCCATGGACAGTTGCTGAGTTCTGGCAGAAGCATGCACCACTGAGAACATCATTTCTTAGATGCGAAGCAGGCTGACTGTGCGGAGTCAAGATTCCACAACCCATCCCCTCTCCCAACTTCCAGAGTGAAAGAACTCTGGCATCAAGCAGGTGGCACTCATGTCTGAGCTGTGTGCCAGGAGGGGTCAGCTGCTCCGGCATAGTGGCCTAGGTGATATGGGTTAGCACCACAAAACACAATGGCATCGGATGCAGTCAGACCAGGGACAAAAGTGCAACAAACTGTACCCTTGGCTGGGTGAAAAGTCACAAAAACCTGAAGTCATCACCAGGAACTCACATGGACACTTGTTTTTAACTCAACAGCAATAGTCAGAGTGATGGAAAATGGTGAGGAGCTCAAAGACACCATCACTGCTGAGTGTGCAATATAACTCTGTTCCAGAAAAACAGTGGGCATTCCCAACAGCGGCCTCATCCATGCCAGGTGATCTGTGGGCAGACCTAGGGACATCTGGCCTGGCAACTTCTGGCTGCTTGCGCAAAGGAAGAGAAAGTGAAATCAGACTTCTTGCTAACCCCAGCCGGAAACCACATTTAATTTGTGAAAATCAAAATGTGATGACTCTGAAATTCATCTGGGGGATGGCTGCTGGAAAGCAGTTCTTGCAAATGCACATGTGAAACTTGGGGATTTGTATGCGATTTGTCATAGGAACCTAACAAGGGTCACGGGGTGACGAACCACTGCTTTCCAGCCTGCCATTCCTGGACCTCCATGACTGGGCCTCAGTGTGTGTGTGTGTGTGAGAGAGAGAGAGAGAGAGAGAGAGAGAGAGAGAAGGACCAACATTAAATATGTGTTGTGTGTATTTCCTTCTACAGTGAACTGCACTTGATTTTTCTGATTAGAATTGCTATTCTGCAATGAGAGTAAGAATATAAAGTCCGGTTCTGACCAGTTGATATCATGAGCTCTTTTCCATTGACTGCTGCCCTTTCCTAGCCAGGCAGCAGCACCTTCCATTCTGCTCAGTGTGGATCAGTCCCCAGAGCCTCTGTGCCTCTGGTTTGCCCAAAGCCCATCAGGGCCATTGTGAGCATCTGAAACAAGATGGGCAGCTTGCCCAGAGCCAACGGAGCTGGCCTACCCTGCTTCTGGCCTTCGCCTAGGAGTGCAGATGGACTCCTGTCTCACACAGCTCAGTCACCGCAAGGCTCCTCCCACCACATGCTCAGTACCCACTCCCCTGCTTGCTGCCGACACCACCAGGGCCTTAGCTCCTGGCCTCCCACCTGGCCAACAGCTCCCTCTGCACTCTGCATGCGGGCCTTATAGTTTCAGAGTGTCCAGGTTTGGCTGATCCTGACAGGTGGTCATGCAGACATGTCTTGGGGGACCTCCCCTCTGCACTCCATGCAGAAAGGCTGAATGGGTCCAGACACAAACTGGGGTCCCCACAGATATGCCCCCTTCTCTGAACCCAGCCCAAGCCACAGGCTATCTCTGGGTCTTCTCCAGTCATAGACCAGTTTAATTTCTGTCCCTGATGCTCAGTCTTCACAGAACTGTGACCTTAGGATTAGCAAAGCAGGTCACATCTGTTCACTAGGTCGCTCGGGTCAGCATCAGGAGCACAGACACCTGGTCTGTTTTCCCCAGAGTGGGAAGCTAGCAAGCACACTGGAAGTTCTTAATGTCCTGAGAATCTGCTTTTACAGAAAATCCTGGGCAGGTCCCACTGGGGCCCTCCAGGGGTACACAGGTGTCACAACTGTTCAATGCGAAATAGGCCATGGCTAGGCACTCCCCAGTGCAAACATGGTGCGTGGGGTTACTTGATGGCCCCCTGGGAACTCATGAGCATCAGAGATGGACAAGATTCCCAACACAGGTAAAGACACCTGCCTGTGTTCCAACTCCTCGTGTGCGTGATGCTGCTACTGCTGGCCACACAGTAAAGTGTCACTTGAATACATTAGTAATGCAGAAAAGCTTCTTACATTTTTGTTTTCTTGGTCCGTGGACATTTAAAACACATTGCTGCTGGGTCATAGAGAATATGAACGACCCCACAGGTAAGCTGTTACTTAAGACACCTGACATCCCATATTGGAGTGTGTGGGTTCCAGTCCCAGCTCCACTTCCGATCTCAGCTTCCGGCTAATATGCACCCTGTGAGGCAGGAGGTGATAGCTGAAGTATTTGGGTCACATGCAATACTTGGATGGGATTTTTGGCTCTTGCTCAGGAGGAGTCCACCCCAGCCCTGGCTGTAGTGGGTGTTTGGCAAGGCAGTAGATGAACATTTTCTGTCAGCGTTGTTCTGCCTTTCAAATAAAATGAAAGCAAGTTTCAAAACTCCAGTTGTGCCATCAGTTGGATCATGTTTATAGGTTAAAAAGATACTCCCAGAAAACATAAGAAGCTCCACAAATTCTGCACCCATGTTCAAAGTCAACTTTGGTGTCCTGTTGGCTAAGCACGTCCTTTTGCTCTTGCTGAGGCATCATTCTATTTACCCCTTTTGCACACAACCAGGGCAGGTCTCACTACCCAGGCCTCCCAACGGGTCACACGCCCAGCATCCATCCTTGGGTTGGAGACATCAGCGACTGACGTCAACGCCAAGGGTGGGTACTTAGCTTAGCAGTTCAGACCCTGGCCCAGACACCAGATACCCAAGTGGAATGCCTGGGTTCACTCTGGCCTCCAGCTTCTTGCTGACACACACCCTTGGAGGTAGCAGTGTTGGTTCACATGATTGAATTCCTGAAACCCATGCAGTTGGTTTGGATTGAGTTTGACCTTGCCCAGTCCCAGATGTTGCAGGTATCTGGAGAGCAAAAAAGCAGGTGGGAACATGGGCACTAGGGTAATTAACAACATATCACAGAATATCAACTGAAATGGCAAACTCATAGCCCTACTTCCCCCACTGGTTTGAGAGCTAAGGGCACACAAGCATGGGGGTGGACCTAGGCCAGCAGGCAAGCTAGGGGCAACTCTCTTGGTCTGGATTGGGGCTTCAGCAGACATCATACCCTAACCCCAGGATGTGATGTGGGAAGCTCTGAGCTAGTTCCTGTTTCTACAGAATCCAGCGGCTTTCTCATGATCAAGGTAGGTGGACACTTAAGCAGAAAGCACAGCCAAATCCTTAGAAGCAGCAAAGCTTCATCAGCCAGTGAGAAGGGCCTCAGCTCATCCTCTGTGAAAGGACAAGTGGCTGGCTGGCTGGCCCCTCCTGTGGTTTTCTCAGCATTCAAGGCAATGCTGGCAAAGGGACTGCACAAAGATGCTTCCTGTGCCAGTGTACTTTGCTCAGAGAGTTTTCATCCCTATTTTTATTACCCCCATCTGGGTGTGATCCAGATTCTGTGGCCTGCAGCCAGTCCTGCCATGGGAGGGCCCTGATGCTGCCCACGGTCAAGAATGGCCAATACCAGCACCACATCCAGAAATCAAGTCAATAGTGGCTCTTGTCTGCTGATTTAAAACAGTGAGTCATCCGTGCATGTATGTAGCTTGTACAGTGGTGTATTCTGTCCTGTGTGCCTTGGTTCATCTCAGGCAGTCCCATGGATCAATGGTACGAAAAGGGCCCAAACATGCTGTCTGGAGCTCAAGTGCTTATCCTGTGCAGCATGGCCATGTGCCTGGCCTCTCCACAAACCTCCTCCCTCCATTCGTGGGCTGCCATTGCTCCAGCTCTCACTTCCTATTAGTATCCCAGAACCTGACTGAGAAGAAGGGCCAGGCTGGACTGGCCCTTGTCATATCTGTTGTCATATCCCAGCATTCCCTGCTGTTCTACAGAGGCTCACTTCTTTAGGAGCTGAGCAGGGGGCAGCTTGCATTCCTTTCAAGGACCTCCTCATCAGGGACTGCTGCCCTAACCTGGAAGAGCCTTGGAAAATCTGCTCTTCCTCAGGGCTGACACACTCAGGGGAAAGTGCCATTCCCATAGTCACATAGCTTTATGGCAGCAATAAAAATTATGCAGCAAACTAAGAACAAAGCAAGTGTGGGGTGGGACGAGGGGGGGATGGGTCTGGGGTGAGGAAGAAATGGTTATACCTGTTTTGAAAGATTTGTGGGCTCAAATGCCTGTGTATTTTGGGACACACAATGATTCTCCCTGCAGAGATGTCCCCACGGCTGTCCCCACTGCTACTGACCATATGAACCAAAATCAGGAGCAGGTTCCCCTCAGCACCCGCCTACACTCAACCTGCTTTCCAAAGCCAGCTCCCCAACCTCCTCCCTCTTGTCCTCAGCAATCTGTCTGCACTTCCTTTTGCCTCCTCCTCTATCTTCTCCCAGCTGGCCAAGTCCTTTCCCCCTGCACCCTTTGTCCACTTGTTGCACCCCCTGCCCCAGACCCAGCTCCTGCAGTTCTCCTCACTGTCCTCCCAGGTCCTCTGGCCCCTACCTCCAGGGGGTGGTGCTGCACAGTTAGGGGTGATGCCCTGCCTGGAACTGGAGGAGATGTGTGTGTATGTGTGTGTGTGTGACTGAGTCAAAAAGCCCAGGCCTCAGTTTCCCTACTGGTGCCAGGAAGACACCGGTATGTGTGTCACAGAGCTGATGTGACGACTCAACAATAGAAATTGGTTGGAGGGGCAACTGAAAGGATGGTTTGGTGGCTGCTGATGACTGTCATCAGCATTATGGTCACTCTGCTCCCTTCCCCAGAAGTCCCCCCCAGCTTCTCTTCCATACCCACCTCTGCTTTTATGAAGCTCGCTGAGCATTTGCCATTCCTGCGCCTGCCACGTCTGTGTCTCTACCTTCAGCCCTAGCACCGCTAAGGGGCAGCTCCCCTGATCCCTCACTCAACAATATGCCAAGGGCCCGGCGGAGTGGCCTAGCGGCTAAAGTCCTCACCTTGAACGCCTCGGGATCCCATATGGGCGCCGGTTCTAATCCCGGCAGCTCCACTTCCCAGCAGCTCCCTGCTTATGGCCTGGGAAAGCAGTCGAGGACGGCCCAAAGCTTTGGGACCCTGCACCCCTGTGGGAGACCCGGAAGAGGCTCCTGGCTTCGGACCAGCATAGCATCAGCCGTTGTGCTCACTTGGGAAGTGAATCATCGGACAGAAGATCTTCCTCTCTGTCTCTGCTTCTCTCTGTATATCTGACTTTCCAATAAATAAATAAATCTTAAAAAAAAAAAACCCAACATGCCAAGATGGACTGTGTTGTCAGTCAAGCCTGCTGCCATAGTGGCAGCAGTGCCAAGGGCCATTCGCCAGTCACCCACTCCACATCCTTACTGTCTCACTGTATTCCAGTCTACCCCCAGAGTGGAGAGTCTCCCTTCTCTCATTCTCCTCCGGTGTTACAATCTGGGGTCATTTTTGTCTCTCTTCCTCCCTGTTCTTCATGTGGGGCCGCCTCTGCATCTGCCCTTTCCCTCCTCTGAAGCAGAGCCCACAGTCCTGGGTTGTGGCGACACTGTCCCTACTCTACCCGGCAGCCCTCACTCCTTCTGAACATGTTCCTATAGCACAGCTGGGATGGGGTCACCCTGGCATCCAGGATGGTCTACTGTCTGCTGAGTGGTCTGTAAGCTCATCCTCACCTAAGCAATCCAAGCTCCCTACAACTGGTTTTGCATCTGCCCATTCCCACCTCCCTGCAACCACAGTCTCCCACAGAGCCCCTCCTGTTCCAGTACAGGTCAGCTCCTCTCGAGACTGTGGGCTCCTTGAGGCAGGGGCTGGGGATCAGCCTGACTCAGGGAAGGGAGTTTCAAGAATAAATGCCAGCAGGCACAGCACTCAGCAAGCAAGCGGCATCCTGCAGAGCCTGGAAGCCACTGGGACAGCAAGGACAAGTCAGCACAGAGTTAAGAGGAGGCCACATGGGATTCCTCAAACTTTGCCTCCAGTTACACTGAAGGCCTTGTGATCTGCATATTAATTAAGCTTTTGATGGGAACAAACAGGAGGGGGTAGTAAAAAGTGTCTTTTGGCCATCAGCCTCCAAGATGGGAGACTACTGGCCTCTAGATCCACAGCCAAACTTCGCAGCTCAGGCCAGGCTAAGTTCTGCTCACACAAGGGTGACAACATAGAAAGGGAGGTGGAGGGGGAGAAAGCATTTGACATCATGGGAAGATGCCACTCGGTACACCTGCATCCCATACTGGTGTGCCTGGCCCTGAGTCCCAGTTTCCTGCTAATGTGCACCAGAGCTGACTCAATTACTCGGATCCTTACACCCAGGTGGGGCACCTGAACTGAGTTCCCAGCCCCTGGGTTCAGCTTGGCCTAGGCCTAATTCCCACAGGCACTTGGGAAATAGACCAGCACATGGGATATCTCTGTCTTTGTCTCAGTCCCTCAAATAAATACTTTTATAACTTTTCTGAAGGAAGGTTTCTTTCACAGCTGCTACACTGTAAGAGTTACATTTGACTGCGTGCACACCAGTGCCTCCTTGGGGGCCACGTGGTGGGAGCCCAGGAAAACACCTCTGCTAAGATGGAAGGGTTCTATTGCATGGACAGTGGTCATTCATCTCTGCAGCTGGCCATGGCCCTTCCAGCTAATTGTGTCGCAACATGGGACAAGAATCTTAAAAATGGCCACGCCCTGTGACTCACTCATGACTCACTCACAGAACCCACGCATGCAGGGAAGTAACAAACACAGGCAGTTCTTCACAAATGTGTTGATCATATGTGATGAACATAATAGCAAAGCTTGGTTAAAAAGATCTTCGTATACGGTCATGTCCTCAAAATGTGAAATGTCTGGAATATTAACTGATAATGTTTAACCTGTATGTGAAATGTGTGAAACATTGGTGAAATGTAATTATGTGTAACTTAGAGTAAGAAGCAGGACTTGTTTGTAAGGCTTGTAAGGTGTGTAAAACAAGACTGTGTCACACTCCCTCCCCCCTCCCCGATCTGTAAAGAGGAGATACGAGAGAAGCTGAAGAAGAGACGGAGCCCCAGTGGGCATCAAAGGGGCTCAGCTGAGCAGGCAGATTGCTCTCAACTAGCTCACTGAGGAACAAGGCTCAGCCGAAGAGAGCGAAGAGAGCGTGGCACTGCTCTAATGCCACCCTCAGCTGGGAGGTGACCACCTCTCCCTCATCCTTCCCTGGTACTGCCTCCAGGGACCATAAAGTCAGTAAGTGCGATGACCTCAGGTCGTGCCCAAGGACCTGAGACTGAGAGGTTCAGGGACCTTCAGGTAGGAGGGTGATCAGAGACTTGGTACTGAATGTGAAAGTGTGAATTAGTGTGTGAGTTAGGTGACCAAGTGGAGTTTGAATTAATGTGTTATTTGTATAAGAAGCATTGGGGAGCAGGTCAGGCAAGTCTCTAAACTGTGCTGGAAGGTAACAGAACTGCTCATGACCTCACATCACAACTTTTAGGAGAGGAAAAGCAGTGAAAAACCTGAACGCTCACCAATAGGCAGGCTGTTAAATAACATGTTGACCAACAGTATTAGGGATCTTCCAAAAGTGTGTGAAAATGGAATCCAAAGGTAAGGTTTGTTTGGTGCCAAAAAGAAAAAAGCCTCAAATCCATACCTATGAGGAATCTTAGTCAAGTTCATGAAAAACACATCTTATGAGAAAAGTGCATGAATTGCAAACATTTTAAGCACCAAAATAAATCTATCTTATAACTTCATTTTCCCATGAACTTTCTGAGCTTTCCCTACATAGCATTTTCCATGTTCCATATACCTCACTGAGGATTTTATGTATACTAACTATGTCATCTCATGTCAGCCCATTGTTTGATGGAGCATGGACACAGCTCGACTTCCCCTTCCACAGGCCCTCTGACCCAGGGTCTGGGCCTAATCCTGTCCATGGAGGTGGATGTGACTGCTCCAGGAGGCAGTGGGTCCTGGGAGGGATGGGGGTGGGTACTTCCCAGCACCCCTGTGCATTGAGGTTGCCTCTTTGGTGCCTACAAGTCTTGGAGCTTTCTTTCTGTTCCTGGATCAGAGGGCTCCAAGGCACACATCAGAGACTGCATACATCCTTCCTCAGGTCTTGATAGAGAATGCTCACACAGCCTAGTGTTGCTTTGTCTGTCCCCACCAGGTGGCCCAGCCACTGTGGTCCTCTTAGGCCCTGCCTGACAGCAGGGATGAGAGATGTGGCATAGGCCTCACACAGAAGGGCAGTCCCATGCGTGCAACCATCCTGCAATGCTTACAGTCACTTGGGTCTGCCAACCACTTGAGCAACGTCATTTTGGAGAGATGGCTCCCAGCCCAGATCCAGGTTAAAATCTGCAATTGTTTTTGTGCAAAAGTTGCATGTCACCAAACTGCCCCAGCCATAGTGAACCCACTGTAAGACAAGACCACTCTCCCCCATCCTGCAGCCTGCACTTCCCCTCCCAGTGTCCTGTGGGGGACCCTCTCCATTGCCTCAGGCTTCCACCTGCAGCCACCCAGGGCTGGGGTACTGTGAAGATTATACACACACAAAGCTCCCAGCACAGCGCTAATGCAGTGGTAGGGACAGCAAGCCTTGGTTTCTGGACCCCTCTTGTGACAGAGGCATAAAGGGAGAGGCCCTGGTGGGCCCTCAGCCCTGGTTTTGACTCCCTGGGAAATCCAGCTTGGTGCTTGCTGCAGGCTGAGCTCCTGGCCCAGGGGCTGAGGACTCAGAGGCAGGAGGGGCTGGGCACACTTGGGCTGGGCCCACCCTGTGCCCCAGGTGGTCCCCTGACCCAGCGCAAGTACAGAACAAACCTGGCTGATTTTTAGTTGCTGCCTCCAGGGCTTCACTGACAGCACTGTGGTTACCTGACAGCCCAGGGTAGCTGCCAGTGAGCAGTGGGGTGTGTAGGGAGTTTGTGATGCCAGGTTTACGCCACTCAAGAGGACTTGCTCCAAGACAAGGATAGAGGGATATGAAGGCCCAAGCTCCAGGGTTGTACTCAAGCCTCTTATACTTCATGAGGCAGGCCTAAACAGCCCTCAGTTTTACCTGGGCAGGCACAAAGGTGGACCTCTAGATCCGCCTCCTTGCTATCTTGCTCCCTGACCCCTACCTGAAACCTGCCCACTTCCCCACCCTTGCTTCCCACCTGGCTCTGCACTTGGAAACAATGGACCAATTTTGCGTTCACCATTATGCCCTGGCAAACCAGCCCATGTACTTGGCTGTGGTCTGCTGGGCGACAGGACTAGTCTGGCAACAGCAGCTCTCACAGCGCAGAGCTGGAAGTCAACGAGATGTTGCAGGTGCAGGGACTGCACTTCACGAGCACTGGCCAGCTATCAGCTCCCTAGGATCAGCCCAGAGCTACAGGCCAGCCATTCCCCTGGCTTCTCTCGTCCTCCCTCCAGGCTCCAACTGCTTCTGATCTCAGAGCTCCTGGAGAGGTTCCCCTGCACCTGTAGCTCAGTAAGCTCTCCTGAGGTAGCCAGCACAGAGCCAGCAGGCAGCCCGATGTCCGGGCATTCTGGCTTCACAGACCTTGCACAGCACCCCTCATTTCTCCTCACAGGAACTCTGGGCTAGAGAAGCAAGCTGCAAATGCTCCTTGGAGGTGCAACTTTCAATTTAATTAAATTATACTCAGAACTGCCTCATTGTACCACACTGATGAGGGCAGTCCCTGCCCTTGAGCTGCCTTGGCCGGTATACTGTGCCCCGGCCACATGCAGGTCCTGGATCCTGGGCCCTGATGCTCCTGAGTGACACCAGCTGCCTCCCCCCAAAACTTCCCCTCCCACCTCTGTCCCTCCTTTTCATTCTACAGGAAAGAGGACTGAGGCCAGGAGGGGCAGTGGCCTGCTTGAGGGGGCAGGGACGTGAGCACAGAGACAAGAATAGGCCTTAGGCCTTGCAGTGTGACCCTACAAGCCCTGGCTCCTCCTTTCCAGGAGCTGGCACTATGCTGCCCTGCCCGACTAGAGCCTGTTCTTTTTCCTTCTTCCCTATCAAAGCCACTCCAGGGGCAAAGCCAGTGGGGAGGAATGCAGAGAACTGGCCTGCAGTGTTAAGGTCACAGCTGCCTTGCAATGTATGAAAGGAAGTTCCGCCTGCAAGATCTGGGTGGTGAAGCTGGTGGTGGGGGTGAGGAGAGGAGCAGCCAGGTGAGACCAGGACCGTGGGAGTAAGACAGAGCAGGTGTTAACCCCCCAGTTAGGCTGGGTCCAGCTTTTGGAGGTGGGAGCTAGTGGCCCCACCACACTCTGCTGTTGCTGCTGTTATAAGATTGATCACGATTTTTCAATCAATTTCAATTTTTGGCCCTCGCAGTCTCATTTTGAATCTGGGTAGCTCAGACCCTCCTCAGGTTCTCTTCTGTGAAACAGACATGATGACAGCAACTGCCCCAGAGTTGCCATGTAGTTGAACTCAGGCGCCCACATACACTAATGACCCCACTGAGGGTTGCTTGGTACCATTGGCAAAAGAATGAAATGGCAAGAGGTGACATAAAGACAGGCAACCAGGATGCCAAGAACTGTGCCCTAGATTACAGGCCCCTGCTCCTCCACCTCTTACCTTCCCGCAGTGGCTGTGTTTGCATCTGCAGCCGAATCTTGATGAGGTCCACAGGCCCGCCCAGCCCTACGGAGACCACGCCGGCCGCCATGCTGGCCAGGAGCAGATCAGACAGGCTGCGGGGAGGGCTGCTCCCAGGCTCCCTACAGCGGAGCTGGCCCAGGAACCTCTGTGTGTTACTGAAGACCCCAAACACTACCGAGTTGTAGACGGTGATGCTGACCAGGGGGAAGGACATGCCCTTGAAGAAGCCGGACACCTGTGAGGAGAGTCAGCGAGGAAGCCAGTGGGTGCCAGGGCTGTGGCCAGGCACACCTTCTCCACCCTCGTCCCTAGAACAACACCCGTGGGCTGGTGGAGAGACGCCCAGGGTGCGAGAGGACAGCAGGGGTGCTGCTGCTGTGATTGCCCAGGCCACAGACAGACTGACAGCAGTCTGTAGCATAAACCTAAACCCTGGGCCATGAAAGGCTCCTGGGTCATCTGCTGAGGCTTCCCCCAGACATGGCCATGGCCCACAGTGGCACTAGGGCAGGGAGGACAGCAGGCATGACACCAGGGCTCTGAAGGTGTGCACAGGGAGCTGCAGGCTGGGACAGGGTCCTGGCCCTCTGCATTCTCTGAGAAAAGCTCGGCGGCCTGAGGAAGACTGCAAAACTCCATGGCACCTGCTGGAGTGAGGACAACCACACAGGCAGAGGACGAAAAAGCACTTGGAACTCTGGAGGCCTTGGTACGGCTGTTGAGACACTGCCTGGGTGCCCACATCCACTGCCAGGTGGAATAGCTGGGTGTGAGTCTGGCTCCCTTTCCAATCCAAGCTTTCTGCTAATGTGTACACTTGGCGGGGGGCAACAGGGGATGTACTTTGGTCCCTGCTTCCCACAGAGAAGACCCAGATGGAGATCCTAGATCCTAGTTCCACCCTGACTTGATTCTGCCTGTTACAAGCATTTGGAGAACTAACAGGCAGAAAATTTGCCTATTTTCAAAATAAATAAAAATTGGGGGCTGGCACCATGGCATGACAGATTAAGCTTCTTTCTGTGGTGTCAGCAACCCACATGTATGTCAATTAGAGTCCCAGCTGCTCTACTTTCCAACCAGCTCCCTGCTTATGGCCTGGGAAAGTGGCAGAGGATGACTCAAATATTGGGACACTGCACCCACATAGGAGACCTGGAAGAAGTTTCTGGCTCCTGGCTTCGGACCAGCCCAGCTCTGGATGTAGAGTCAACCAGCAGATGCAGAATTTCTCTCTCTCTGTCTCTCCTCTTTCCATAACTTGACCTTCCAAACAAAAATAAATAGATCTTTAAAAATAAATGAAATTATTCAAATAAAACAAAATACTAGAAACTGATGCTGACACTGTAGGCTACATGCAGATGCATTGCCCCATCGTGTGTCCTGCAGCCTGCGTGCCAGAGGCAAGACTCCTTACACACACGTGTGAATGCCCTTGTCCTTTGCCCCACGCACCCCAGGATGGGCAGCTGGTGGGTGTTCTGGGTACTTGTCCTAAAGAGGAGATTCCATGGTGGCCTTTCAGGGCTCTGAGAGACTATGTAGCAGCACCCAGAGCACACAGTGCTGGTCTGCAGGGCTCACCCTGATTTCCAACAAGTGCAGAGAGACAAACCATGCCCTGGCATTGGGCTTGCTTCTTCTGAGGAAATTCCCAGGGACCCGCAGAAGCTAGGATGAGGCTTATACTAGGATGAGTGAAAACATGGGTCATCATGACGCAAACCACAGGGTGTGCATCCAAATATTTCTTTAAATCAGCTTACGTCCTTTTCAACCCCCAAAGAGTGGCCTCAGACTTCTGAAAACATGTGTGAATTCTCCAGAGGGCACCTGGCATGAGGTCCACATGAGAGTAGGTGCCTCTTTTGGTAGCTTCAGGGCCCAGAAGTGCTGCTCCCGCCCCATGTAGGTGAAGGCACACTTGTCTGCAAATGGTTTGCCTGCCGCTTGCTTTGTGTTGAAAAGCAGACAAGTCTCTTGCTCTGCGGAGGCATTTTCCAACCTGTGGTTCCCAATGCTTTGGGATTTTGCCTGGGAAACCACAGGAGGGATTTTCCAGCACATGGTATCATATGTTGGGGTAGATTCAGGTATAACATGTAGGCTTGAGATGTGGTATGAGGGCACAAGGGGAAATGAAGCCACAGCTAGTTGCAGGAATGAGTTTGGGGCTGTGGTCATGCCCCTAGTACCAGGGAGGTCCTAGCAGGCCCAAGCCCACCCACCCACACCCGAGGGACACTCACACTCTCCCTGCTGTACACGGTGCGGATGCAGTGGAGGGTGTTCTTGTAGCCCACACCAGCCTGCAGGCGGGTCTGCAGAGAGACACAAGGGAAATGAGAGCCCATTTGGGGAACACTTATCTCCCCATCACCCCCAAAGTTGCCCACAGACAGTAGGAGGTGGGGGTGCCAGTGCTGGTTCTGCTAGCGCTCCAACCTCACTGCACATGGCTTCCCTGTCACGCCCTGTCCAGGTGTGCTCAGCCTGAAGGTTGCAGACACGCTGCTGCTCGAGGACCAAGAGCTACCCTGTGGCTCCGTCCTGCCTGCTGTTTGTCGTTCTGCCCAGCCCGCCCCTCCTGGCAAGGACCTGCGCTGCTCCCCTCAAAACCACTGCCCTAGCCCTGGTCCCTTCACCGTCCACCTGGCCAGACCTCTCTCTATGCTAATGTGAAAGGAACCACAACCCTGCGTATAAAGTGCTCTATGGCCCTCCCACCAACATGAGAACACATGCCACGCTCTGCCTGTGCACACACGCCTGAGCCACTACCTCACACACATGCTGCCCTCTGTATTCACTCCCACCCCTGCCCAGACCCTGAGCAGCACGTCTCTCCTCCCTCCAGCCTTTGCCCTGGCTGTACACCACACTCCCCTCCCCCACAAGGCCCCTCCTGCAGTGCCTGCTCTCCTGTGGGCTGAGCTTAAATGCTGCAAGAGTCTCAACCTTGTGCCATGGTAGGGCTGTTGCTGGATTACTGCACGAGGACACAGCCACATGTGGTACTTTCTGCTTGTCACAGAGCTAAGCGCCGGCTGGTACAGTGGCTCCTCACCACCGGTTGCACTGGCTGCTCAAGGAATGGGACACCATGGACATGGCCTCCTCTCTCTGAGGCTCTGGCCAAGCCCCACTCGAGACAGGTGGAAAAGGCCCTGGAAGAACACACATTCCCGGTACCACACCCAGTATCACAAGAGTGACCTTCCATGAGGAGCTTGTCTACATTTTCCAAATTTTCTACTATAAACAGCTAGAGCAATTTTCACTATTTTCAGTTTGAAAATATCCTTAGTGTGTTCTGAATCATTTTCAGTGATCCTAGTAACAGCAGGGCTGAGAGTCTGAAAAGCATGCATCTCGGTATTCTGAAAGACAGACGGAGCCACAGGAAGCTCCAAACTGGTGAAGCAGCAAACTGGGCACTGAGCCCTCCCACTCTGCATCTGGACCAGAACCACTGTCTACCTTGGGCCTTCAGGATCCCCAGCTAGGACAAGGCAGTGGGTCAGGGCCTGTGGTGGAGAGGCGTGAGCCTCTTCTCTTGCTCCATCTGAGGCTGGGCTGAGATCCAATGCTCTTCTGGGGCCAGGTTCCCATTGAGAAGGTTGAGTGCCAATAGGAACTCCACCCAAGAGCCAAAACCTGGACCACAGGGTCATGCCAATACTATGGGGCACTGGCCAGCAAGACATGCCAAGCACCAGCATATAGCAGGTGTCAGCTGCACTTCTGGGCATCCTCCAAGAATTATCTTGCTGGCTTCACCCCAAGCCATGCCTTAAAGGCACCAACTCCTTCTTCTAATCAAGATAACAGACTCTCTGGTTTATTTTCCTGTTATTTCCAAGGTGGCTCCCAACAACATAAACTCATCTCATGCAGTTCTTCAGGCCAGAAATCCAGACACGGTTTTAACACCTGGAACAGTCCATGGGACTGCACCCACCAGAAGTCCCAGGAGACACTGAATCCTGGCCTCTCCCAGCTCCTGGATGTCTGTCCTCTCCCCTTGAGACCTGGTGCTGCCTCTCATCTCCTTTCCTCGCCCTGTTGCAGCTCTTACTTCGGAAAGAAAGTCAAGTCTTCTCAAGTGCCTTGTACAAGGACCCTTATGCATACACTGAAGATTCCCTGAGCACCTGCCCAGAGCCATCTCTCCATCTCCCCATTTCTCACCTCTGCCATGATATGGTTACACTCATGGGCTCCAGACAGCTGGATGTGGGCAGGTGGCCATTATTCTGCCAACCACACTGTCTTATGCTGTTCTCTTAACACCCAGCCTGCCTGGAACTCCTGTTTCATCTCAAGCTCATGGGTTTCACCACACAGCCCCCTGGTAGCAGCACATAAGCCACGGCACTGCCACCAACCTCTGTCTTCATGAGAACAAAGGCAAATGCAGCATGAGCTGTCGCTCCTTGGCCTGTGCAGATGGCAGGTGCTCAGGAACCACCTGAAAAAGGGAAGAGGGGAGGCTGGCTGCAGCCTGGCTTCAGTGACCAGCATTCAGATCCACAGTCTGCTTCCTGACTCGGCCACACTCCATCTCAGGACATCACAGGGTGCTGTATTTGCCACATGAGCCCTGGGTGGAGCAGACCAGGAACTAGTTAGGTAAGTTTGGGGGGGCAAGAAGGCAGAATTAACTCCAAGGACAGCACCAGGAGTCTTCAAAGTCTTCCCAAGGCTCAGCACATGTCCTGGGCTCCTCACTCAACATGTGCTTACCCAGAGCTGTCTCCAATTATGTGTGACTGAATAGGGGCAGTCACAGGCCACCAGCAAGGCGAGCATGGCTCCTGTGGAGGGCGGAGAGAACTCAGGGGACATCAACAGCTGCCACAGAGTGGCTGAAGGGTCCTGGAATAGGCTTGGTTCTGGAGAGTCCTGGGGAGTACCCAGCATATGTGCCACCTCCAGGAAGCAGTGGCCCAGCTCTGAGACCCTGGTCAGTCCACCACAGACATGATCTTGCTGCAGAGACATGTTGGGTGAGCTCTGAGCACCAGAACCTGGGTGAGACAGGTACCCCAGGCTTCTCACGGCATCTGTACTTCACTGTATACACACTGTGTCTTTGTTTCTGGAGGCCTCTTCCCAGGCTTGGGCCATCACCGGCATGTCCCTCTCCCGAAAGTCTCTGGCTCCAGCTTTGAACCCCTAGTTTGGTTCCTGTGTATCATTTCACTCTTCACCTGGTCACTTGCCATCCACACGTGAACAGGCCAACTGTGACCTTCCTATATAGCCCTGGCAGTCACTGCAGTGTCATCTCAGCACCTGCCCTGGCTGGGAATGACTAGTGCATGTCTTGTGCTCCCTAATTATCATCTACTAGTCAAAAGCCACCTGTGCCCTTAGCTGGATCCTTAGAGTCAAGGTCAGCTAATGGCCTGTGCATGGTGGATAGGCAGTGTCCTTACCACCCCCAACAGGAAGCTCCTTCCATTGCCCCATCAGCCTCTCTCATCTCTTCAGACACATAACCAGGCATTGCAGCACTTCTGGCACACCAGTGCCTTATGTAACTCTTCATCCTAAGAAGCCAGTTCAGCTACTCACTTGTGTGGGTGGCAGCAGAAGTCTGGGCCCCATGCAGAGCAAGTACACTCTCCCAGGGTTGACCAGGGGTGGGAGGGGCTGTGAGAGCAAGGCTGCCTGCTGCATGGCCCTACTGGCACTGTCCAAGGCCTTGACTCCTGGCCCAGCCTTGGCACACACAGCAACTACAAGTTTCTCCCAAATCAAGCGTGGTATGTCTCCACTTCCGGGGCCTCCAGTATCCTGTTTTGAATTGCCAGGCAGCCCAAGCAGAAGGCACAGTTCTTGGAAGCCCCAACCCAACCAGCCAAGGGTGAGGTAAAGGGTGTGGCACAGGCAAGAACATGATGTCCCAGAACTCTGGACTGTCACTGCATGGCCAGCATTGTAGACCTGTTCCCCAGGGGGCCAGGCTAACAGCCATGGGCACTGACCCAAGGGCCAAGTTCACATTGGGCCTCTGAGGTCTGCAGATCCTTGTGGGCCTCTGAGGTCTGCAGATCCTTGTTCTTCACTCCTCTCTTCATCCCACATGAAACAGAAGACAGCACCAGCTGCAGGTGGTGATCTGCCTCGCTCCTGCCCCCGGATCCTGTCTGCCATCCCTTCGGACTGTGACAGCTCTAGGGAGCCCTCATTATTATCTAGTGCATTTCTTTGAAAATTTCAGGCAGATAAGCTCATCTCTCTGCTGAGGGGAATGCAGCTTTGCCTCTGCCCTGGGAAGGGGGGTTACCACATGCAAAGGAGCCCAGAGCTTCCTGTGTGAGCAGGGCAGGCAGGTTTTAGGAAGTCAGGGGGATGGGGTCCCATGCCTAGCTCTCCAGATGTGTCTTTGAGTCCTGCCTGCCACTGGAGACAGGTGGCAAGGCAGAGGGTGTCCAAGAGGGTCCCTCTTCCTCTGACTCTCCAGTCTGGAACCTGCGTGACCCGAGACAAACCTCTCCCCTGTGAGAGGGACATCCCAATACTAGGTTGTCCCTGCCTGTCTCAGTGTCCCTGAGCCCCATGTGGTCTACTGAGGTAACATGGACATCCATTCCCAAGCTAGGTCTGCAGTCCTAATCTGACACACTGATCTGCCTCCCCAGAGTCTGACTCATGGCTGTTGTCAGGAACCTGATACATCAACAAAATGGGCATGGCTGGTCTTCCCCAAGCACGGCCCCCACCTGGCATCCCTGCCACCAGACTTTGCCTGTCTATCTTTCTCAACAACCAGAATGTGGGATCAGGTTCTTGGAGCCTTTCCTATTTGCTCAGATGCATGGGAACTTGACAGAGGCTGCTCGCAGGGCACTCCCCAACCAAGTCATGACAGGCTGCAGGCAGGGAGGGGACAGGTACCAAAACCACACCAGTTGAGCCTGCAAGCCAGGTTGAGACATCTTGGAGGATCAGAAACAGCAATTAATGCCTGGGACAGGGGGCAGATCCACACCAGGCTTCTATCCAAGAAACAGGGGGAGATGATGGCCATGGTACCTTGACTGTGTCCAGAGGGTGGCCGACAACAACGCTGGCTGCACCTGTAGATTGAAGAACAGGGCTGGGTCACTCATCCCTGCTCTCCTGGATCATACCTGATGCTCTTAGAACAAGACAGAGAACTCAGTTCCAGGTATCTACTCAGTCAATCAATGGTCTATCACCAGAGGGACCCTCCACGTGAAAGCCACTGGCTCAGGCACCAAGGCATAAAGGAGGGAGTCCAAATGGCCGCCTCCAAGAAGGAAGTAATGCCCCTCCCCACCCTTAAAGAAAACAAAATGGTAGAATACTGGATATTCACAGGCAAAACAATGGAATCAGACATCACCACAAACACTTCATACCATATATAGAAATAATGTCCAACAGATCAAAGGCTTGAGCTAAAGCTATAAAACATTTAGACTAGAACACAGGGAAAAATATTCAACAATCTCTTGATATAATACCAAGAACATACACTGGGAAAGAAACCTATAGAAAAATCAGACTTCTCAAAAATTAAAAATTTTGTGTATCAAAGGATGTTACCAAGAAAGTGAACGGCAGTGGTAAGTGTTGCAGGGCGGCCGATTAGAGTGTTGTTTGGGATGCTCATAGCCCATGTCAGAATGCCTTGGGGAGGGTCCTGCCTCAGCTTCTGATCTAGTTTTCTGCTAATGAAGCTGTGATGGCTCAAGTACTTGAGTCCCTGCCACCTGCATAGGAGACCAGGACTGAGTTACTGGCTCATGGATTTGGCTTTCCCAGCATTGCTTGCTGTGGCCATTCTCCCAGATCCCCACTTTTCCAAATTTTTTTTTTTTTTAGAAAATGAATAAAACTTACAGAATATGAGAAAACATTTTAAAATCATGTTCCCAAAGGACCTGGCAACCCAGAGTAAAAAAAAAAAAAAACAAACACACTGTCAACTAAAGAGGAGAGAAAGAGATGTTTTAAATAATAATTACAGTGAGAGTCTCCTTCACAATCAGTAGGATGACCAGATTTTTCTTTTTTTTTTTAAGGAAACTAACAAGTTTGAGCAGAGCTGTAGAGAACCTGGATCTCATGGCAGTAAGGAAAACTGTCCCCTTAAAACAGACACAGAAAATCTACTTCCTGGTATACACCCAAGAATTGAAAACAAGTGCTCGAACAAGTATTGTGCACATGTGTTCATGGCCAACAAAAGGTACAAATAATCCAAATGTCTGTCAACTGATGCGTGATAAAGCAGTACATAATGTGATATTCTCTAGCCATAGCAAGGAGTTGACGACTGACCCAAGCTACAACAGGAGTCAAGCCCCAAAATCATCACATGAAGTGTAACAGGCCACACACCAAAGGCAACGTGTTGTACACTCCCACTCCAGAGTGGGTAAAGCCGTGAAGTCAGATGCCAGGTTAGTGACTGACAGGGCTGGAAGGAAGGGACAGTGTGGGGGGCTGTTTAATGAGTACAAGAGTGTATTACAGAGTAAACAGAAGTGCCATGAAATGTTAACGAGTTCACTGGAGCCAACAAGGATTTTGGAGTCATGTCAGTCCAAGGAAGAGTTGCAGTCATTCCAAAGGGGACACGTGAGAAGCTTCTACAGGACGGAGCCACAAGGAGAGGGAGACAGCATAGTCACACATCCCTCAGCCAAGGACCATGTTCCAAACAATGTGCCTTTAAGGTGATCTCATAACTGGGCAAGCATTGTGGAGTTTGGTACAGCAATGTGCACGGCAGAGCTGTGTGGTTGGTACGCATGCTTGTGTCTCAGGGAGCAGACAGGTTTCATTGGCTGCAGTACACAGCTGCCTCATTAAGTCTACTTCATTGGAAAGTCTCAAGTTTACATGTTTGTTGGCTTCTCTGATTGGCTGGAAATCAATTCTGCTTTCCTTAATTGAGGAATTTTCAAGAAATGGTTTGAGTTTAACTTGTTCTTGCAAATCAAGCCAGGTCAAGGTCACTGCTGGGCTTTGTCAAGGATTCTCTGGTACCAATCTCCAACATGCTTTACTTTTTTCAAAAATTTATTTATTTATTTATTTATTGGAAAGGTGGATATTATAGAGAGGAGGAGAAACAAAGAGGAAGATCTTCCATCCGATGATTCACTTCCCAAGTGAGTGCAACGGCCAATGCTATGCTGATCCGAAGCCAGGATCCAGGAACTTCTTCTGGGTATCTCACAGGGGTGCAGGGTCCCATCCTCCTACTTTCTCAGGCCACAAGCAGGGAGCTGGATGTGAAGTGGAGCTGCAGGGATTAGAACCAGTGCCCATATGGGATCCCGGGGCGTTCAAGGAGAGGACTTTAGCCGCTAGGTCATGCTGCCGGGCCCCCCAACATGCTTTACTTTAAGAGACACAGGAAAATGTTTCAGAACTGAGCAGAGGTGATGGTTGAATAGTACTGCAAATGTGCAAAATGCCACTGAATCGTGAACTTTAAAACTGCTAATATTTGGGCCTGGCACAATGGTTCAATTGGCTAAAACCTCACCTTGCAAGCGCCAGGATTCTATATGGGTGCTGGTTTGTATCTCGGCTGTTCCACTTCCATCCTTCTCCCTGCTTACGGCCTAGAAAAGCAGCAGAGGATGGCCCAAGGCCTTGGGACTCTGCAACCACATCACAGACCTGGAGGAGGCTCTTGGCTCCTGGTTTCCGATTGGCTCAGCTCTAGCCATTGCAGCCAGTTGGCCATTTGGGGAGTGAGCCAGTGAATGGAAGACCATTCCCTCTGTAACTCTGGTCTACCTTTCCAACAAGAATAAATAAATCTTAAAAAAAAAAAAAACCCAAAAACTAATATGCCTTGCACAGTGGCTCAACAGGCTAATCCTCTGCCTGCCAGTGCTGACATTTATCCCATAAGGCTGCTGGCTCTGGTTCTAGTTCTAGCTGCTCCACTTCTGATGCAGCTCTCTGCTAATGGCCTGGGGAAGCAGTGGAGGATGTTTCAGGTCCTTGGGTCCCTGAACCCATGTGGGAGACCCAGAAGAAGTTCCTGTCTCCTGGCTTTGGATCCGCTCAGATTTGGCCATTGTGGCCAATCAAGGAATGAACCAGTGGATAGAAGATCTCTGTCTCTCCTTCTCTCTGTAAAACTGCCTTTCAAACAGAAATAGATTTTTTAATGTTTATTTTAAAAAAGACTTACATATCTGAAATGAAGTTGCAGAGAAAGAGAGAGACGCCACCCACTGGTTTACTCCCAAAATGGCTGTAATGACAGGAGCCTGGACCAGCCTGAAGCCAGGAGCTGGGAGCTTCTTTTGGGTCTCCCATGTGGGGGCAGGGGTCCAAACAGCTATGCCAACATCTGCTTTCCCAGGTTAATTAGCAGGGATTTGAACTGGTGTCCATACGGGATGCCAGCATTTTAGGCAGCAACTTAACCCACTACAGCACAGCACCAGTCCCTAAAATGGCTAATTTTAGAAGATGTGTATTTCAATTCTAAAGGAGGGGAGGGTGAGAGGAGAAGATCCAGAAGTGTTCTGGTTACCTCCGGGTTAATTTCTTGTTCCTCTTTTTCAGCCTATGTGGAGTGGGGACAACAGCAGCTCTCTCCTCAAGTTTCTGTTGTGAGAATGAAGTTGTGAATGTCCCTGGCAGAGAGCTTTACACCCAAAGGATGCTCACGAGCAGACATGTCACTGCTGAACTGAAGACTCTCTTACAAACGTGATGGACAATGGACCTCATACACGAGGATGCCCAGTCCTACACATGCTCACTGGCCTGTCCCACCTGGAGAGAGGCAAGGCTGCCCAGAGGCCCCTAGATCAAGCCTTGCTGTGAAAGCTGTGGCCTGAGATGGATGGTGTTCTTCCAGGCCAGACGTGCAGGTCACTGATACCTTTGGAGGTGCCTCTGTTAACACAGGTGATTTAACTGGGTAGGGATGGGAGGGAGTCCTGGACTAGGAGACATTTATAGGGGCATCAGCCAATCCCAGAATAACTGGTCCTGTCTTCAGATCTTCTGTTCCCTCTCATCCTTTCCTTCGCCCTGAGAGCTGCAGGCAACAGCAGCCATCGTGTCCTGCAGGCCAAGGTCTTCCTCACAGGGACACTCCCAGGAGGGGAGGAAGGTGTGGTGCTCATCCCGGAAGAGCAGCCTCTGCTCCAGCCACAGGCCAACACTTCCCGGCTCGCTCATTAGCTTTTCCGTATGAAAGCCATGGATTGGAGGTGTTTTGTTCATTTGTTTTACAATAGGGACATCAGTTGACAGTGTACAGACCCCCAAGAGGTTGGGGACTAGTAAAATTGCAAACACAATGTAGAGCATTTAGCAGTGAAATTTGTCAGGCAAGGTCACTGACAAAGCAAACAGCCATGGACAAGGGGGAAGGGACAAGGTTGGCAGAGCTTGGGGCCAGCCTTGGAATTCCCTGGGGCAAGGCAGTGAATTTTGCTGTACCTTGATTTCCTTGTTTGTAAAATGGAGATGCAGTAGTGCCCACTTTGCTGGGGTTGCTGTGATAATTTAATGAATACACATAAAGTGACATGATGGATCATGTGTGGAAGAATCCAATCTATATCACACATCCAGCAGAAGTGGATGTAGACAGCAAGGGGGTGGCTGAGGACGCAGCAGCAGCACTCAGCAGTCGTGAGCATGGGGGACATTACTGGGGGGTAAAAATGTTCTTTGGCTAGTTAAACCAGTCAACAAGGTTGCTAAGAATCATGTAAGTTGTATACCTGAAATAGGTAATGTTATGATATATAAAAATAAACTCTGATAAAGATGGTTTACAAATATACATATGGGGCAGGCATTTGAGGCAGCAGGTAATACCCTGTCAGAGCTCCTAGGTTAAAGTCCCAGCTACTCTGCCTCTGACCTGGCTTCCTGGGGGGTAGCAGGTGATAGTACAAGTACTTGGGTTCCTGCGACTCCTGCCAGAATTCTGGGCTCCTGGCTTTGTCCTGGTGCACTCCTAGCTGTTGCAAGCATTTAAGGAGTGAACCAGTGGTAAGAAGCACTCTCTCTGCTTTCAAACAATAATCTTTACAGAAAGTGTGACACCACCTTTTTCACAAAGGGCAAGGTAAGGGCAAGGCCCCTACTTGTTATGTGGTGGGGATCTGGGGGGAATCTCAGTGTGATCAGAGACTTGGGGTGACTGATGCAGCCCTAGGCACTGCACAGACTCAGCCATCTGCAGCCCTGCTGAGTCTACCCTGGAGATCCAAGGGACAGCAGAGGCAAGAAGCCCTCTTGTCCTCCTGTCCCTCTCAACGCCCAAGGATGTCCCACTAAGGGGAGCCAGTGGGCCTTGTGTCTGGCAGCCCTGTGACTGCAAGTACCACCAGTTAGCAGCAGTGCCTGGGTGGGAGCTTTTGGGGGAACTGAGAGATTCCCCCTGTGGGGGCTCAAGGAAAACAAAGCCCAGCAGCCTGGGAAACAGCCCAGGAAGTCCCACCCACACCCCAGTAACTTCACAGAGGGTCCCAGGTTACTCCCCATAAGAACCCTTTCTGTCCAGGCTGAGGGGCTTCTCTGCCCATTTACACCAGGCAATCAAACATACACACACACACATTGCTTCAGGGAAGCACCCTAGGAGAATCAATCTCTCTCTCTCTCTCTCTCTCTCTCTCTCTCTCTCTCTCTCTCTCTCTCACACACACACACACACACACACACACACCAGGGAAGCATCCCAGGAGAATCTCCCTGGCCAAGTGGCAGGAGCAGAGGATGGGGGATGAAGGAGTAGGGGGAAGAGTGGGGAGGAAAGACTTCACGCCCTTCCCAGCTCTAGCCTGCATACAGACCTGGCTCTCAGCTCTCTCCTGAGAGGCCTGCCTGCTCTGTCAGGTGTCTGTGTAACCAACCTGGATGGCTAGACACACTCTGGGATTCTGTCTGGAGAAGAATGCATCCATCCGGTCCAAAGCATGCTCTACCCCTTAAACCTTGCTGCTTTGCTGACCACTACTCAGCCTCACCCCACAGAGCAGCCACCCGTGCTGGGGAGGGCAGAGCAGGGGGAGGTTCAGGGACCTTGGGCCAGGAGGCAGGGAATGCCCCCTATATTGCGCTTCTCATCTTGAAGCATCTTCCTTTTGTGGAGGAGGTGCCCTTGCCTTCTTAGATGGAATGAAAAGAAAGCTACATTTGCAAATAAGCGAAGACCCTCAAAAGCCACAGCCCACCTCCAGCAACAGAACAGCAAGCGACTGGAGAAAGCAGAGCCAGGGGGAGGACCTGGGAGGGGAGGCAAAGGGGCTGTGGAGCGCTAGTGAACACAGACAGCTGGCTGTGGCTGAAGGCAGAGTGGGTGCCGCAGGCTGGCCATGGGTACCTTCAACCCTCAGCTTGGTTCCTCGCAATCAGGCAGCCCCCCTATGGCCTCCTCATAGAGCTGGGCACCCAGGGGCCGGCAGTCAAGCGCCACTCTCACAAAAGTTTCAGTGAGCCGCATCCATCCCCAGTTCAGGGGCATATCCGGCCACTAAAGGGCAAGCACCCTGGGGCCAGCTGCCTGGGCTGTGGTGGGGTGGGGGGCAGTTTAATCATTACCAGATCCGCCCGTTGGGGCGAGTTCCCTTTGGGACAAGTGTCAAGCCTGGAGTGAAGCGCTCTAGATCCCGCTGGTGTGGCTCAGCCAGCAGGAGGGAAACTGCCAAGACCACCTGGGAGGATGTGAACATCACCTGGGGAAATGCGCAGTGAGGGGCACCACGCTTCCTATCCCTGAGCCCTGGCTGCGAGCACCAGTAGGTGCCCTAGGTCCCGGGTCCCATGGAATACACTCACCCCCAATCCAGCCTGCCAGGAAGTCTTCCAGCTGGAAGCTGCCCATGACTGGGGGCGGCGAGGGCGGGACAGTGCTGGCACTCCCGAGCCTGCGCAGTGCCCACTCAGGGTCTGTGGGGCATGGCCGAGAGGGTGCGATCGTCTTGGAAAACACTACAGCCTCTGAGCACACACACAGCAAGTTGGCTACAAAAAGCGGTCTAGAGTCATCACTCCAGTTGCCCGCGGGCTGCTGACATCACGCCCCCAGTGGGCCTTAAAGGCACAGCACTCTGGCAGGAGGAGGGCTCCCTGGGGCACAAGGGCTAAACAGCATTTCCTTAACCTCAGCGAAACTGCCAGTGCTCGCTGGTGGGGAAGGAGGCTTTCATGCCAATGGGACTACTCCTGTGAAGACACACCCACCATGAGGCTAATGCTGCGACAGGGTGACGGTTCTACCCACACCAGCCATATACTATCAGCTCTTGTGTTCTCCCAGGAGCTGAGTGCACAGGACACACCCTGTCTGTCCCATGCCCACTGCAGGGGAGGGGTCTTAACCTGTGCCCACTCTTCACAGCCCTCATGCAGATTCAGCCCACTGGGGGGCTGCTAGAGGGAGAGGATGCTGTTAGCACTAAGTAAGTACAGGCTATTTGTCTTGTCATTGTTTGCTTCGCTGTACTCTCAACGCATGTAACGTTACGAGTCACTTGGGGTGAGGAGTGTGAGGGTTCTAGCCAAATACTATGTGATGAGGAGGGGCTGGGCATCCTCAGTTTGGAGTGTCCTGGGACAGAAGAGGGGGCCTGCACATACTGATGGGCAGTGATCTCTGTGTGTCTCACAGAAATGTCAGTCGTTTAGAAGACTGGCCTGGATTGGACGATGAAAGCTGCCATGTCTGTGGCAATGAAAAGCCCCATACAGAACAGCCTCTGGCCTCCCTGGCTGGGTGGGAGTTCCCAGAGCTCTGACACCTGTCAGCCTTCCCTGGCCTTAGGAGGGCTGAGGCCGTCCTGGACATCCCCCCCACCAACTGCTGGTGAGCCACGGCCCATGGTCAGATAGCTGACTGGGTCTAGGGAAGGCTTGTCTGGCCTTGCAGATTCCCTAGCCTGCCCCAGCAGGACACCGTGGGATAGCCCTCTGAATAGGTCCCATAAGTGGGTCCCAAACCCTGCTTGCTCAGCTTGGCTAAGACACTTCTTAGCTCCTCCCAACCTTTCCAAAATGCATGCCTCTTCCTCTGTGCCCACGAGCTCCTGATAAGCACACGCAGGCCTGAGCGGCCTAAGAGGTCTGATGTGTTTGCTGCCACTGCTTCGCAGGGCTCTGCTGTAAAGAGGGTGGGCAGGAGCTGCTGGTGGCTGAGTGTGAAGCAGTGCCTGCAAGGGAACCACACACTGTTCTCTCGGCATTCATAGCTGCTGCTTTCTTCCTGCCCTGGCCTCACCCCAGCAGCTTGCAGTCCTTCCCCGAGTCAGATGGAAGGAAATGGGCATATGCGATTCTTGAGGTGTGGTGTCCATTTGTCTTCAGTAACAGGATTACTTACTTCATAGGTGGCATCTAGGAGAAGATGAGTTCAGGCCGTTGAGAAAACAGCTAGAGGGCTGGAACAGGAGGGACAGTGCAGCCTGGGCTCTGATCCTGGCATTGTGGTTCCTGGGAAAATTCAGGCTCGATTTCAATCTGTTAAACAGGGAGGGAAGCTTTCCTATAGCATGGAATCAGGCGCTGTGATTGGGGCCGAGAAGAAAGTAGCTGTGGCATCATGCCCAGACCTGCCAGAAGATGGCACTGTTGCACAGCACTTGGGACTCCCACTGGGATTGCTGGGCTTGGGGGCTCTCTGGATATTTTCTTCCCAGCCCTGGCTGGCAGAAGCCAGACTCAGTATATTCCTGGGAAATCAAAGAGATGCTGATCTGGGAGGGTGAGGGTGCCAGGGTGAACCTCTGAGGGGCTCTGTGGGGACTGAGCTGAGGCTTCTTAGCAGGAAGACCCTCCTCCCCCATGGAGAGATGCATCCCTGCCCTACTGCCCCCTTCTTCCCACCTGTCTTCATTTATGAAAGCTGCATTGTCCCAGGCTCTTTGCCACCTCAGAGTTCCGAGCCAATACCACCACATGCTCTATTTACACCTCCCTTGTGAGGCAACTCTCCATTTTTCAGGTGGGAAAAAGGAAGCTCAGAGAGGCTCAGCCACTGCTCCAAAACCACACAGCCAGAAGGGAAAGGCTAAGGATTCACAGCCGCTGCTTGGCTCCAGGACCCAGGCTTTTAATCCAAGGCTGCCTCCTAGTCAGGACTCAGGAGTTGAAAGTAACTTTCTTGAAGGTCCTTGTCTCCACTCATACATACTCTGCATAAACGTTCTAATGTCTTGATCTGGGTTTGTCCACTATCAGCAAGGCAGTGTTAAATCTGCCAACAGTGGCAGAGTACTGGGGCTTTGCAGCAGCCTTTCCTGAAGGCCATCCCGGTGTCCTGGGCTGCCCTGGGCTGTTTGTGCCCAGCTGCTGGACACTGTGAGCTACTGCTGAAGGACAGAAAAGGCTGGGCAGCTCAAGGTGCCAGGAGGCCTGGGCTGAGCACGCGTGGAATCACAGAACTTGGAAAGTGCAAAGTCCCATCTATAAACCCTGCATACCTGGCTCCAGGCAGGGGAGGCAGCAGTGCTGATCAGGAGTGGGGAGCAGTTAGTCTCACCGTGTCTGACCTTGGAAAACCAAGAGCTGCAGGTACTGCTGGGAGGTCCCAAGGGCAGACTCCAAAGCTAGGGGAAGAGCCGAGGCTGCCTGGTCAGCTGGGTTTAGATGTATGGCAGTGGTGGAGAGGGCTCCACAGGCCTGGGATCAGCCCGAGGGCTCTGCATCCACATCCATGTCGGGGAGCAGGAGCTGGCTCACCCCTGGCCCCTGTCACTATGGAGGGAGAGGCTGGAAGGCTGGAGTCTGATTGCTGGGAACTTGGGTGGCAGGGTCAGGTATGGACATGAATCAGGGCGGCAGCACCTGCAGGTGGTGACAGTCTCCATCCTGCACCTCGGCAAATAGGTGGTGGGCTTTCCCTAGGGAACTGCCTGCTTCCAGGTTCCTGGTCCGTGTTTGTTGTTGAGTTTTGAAACCACTAAATACATGACAACAATGATATAATCTTAGCCTAGTAACCAAGAACACAGCCCGCAAAACAGGCAGTGTGCAGATGGGAGCGCTCCTGCCTGCTGGCTCCACGTTCATGTGCTAGCCATGTGACAGCCATGTAACATTCGGCTGGAACACCTCAAGATGTGGGCTTAGTATCTCAGGGGGACAGGTCCTAGCAGACAAGAGCCAAGCAACCCTTCTGCTGGCTGCTCCCAAGGGCAGGGGAGGGAAAGACACAGAGGCAACGAGGATAGGGACAGGGGAGTTAGGTCCAGCAGACAGCATATGGGCTTCCTCCTTCCTGGGCACGGACCCCCAAAGAGGTGGGGGAGATGGGGAGTAGTTGGCCCCAAGGTCAGTCAGAAGCACTGTAAGGAAGCTCAGCTCCACGGTGTGCTGTGTGAGCTTAGGCATGCTAGTTAAACTCTCTTGAGCTCATTTCTTCACCTCCAGCATGGAGATGACCCTGGTGTCTACCCCTGATGACTAGGGAGCTGATCTCTCCAAGGGGCCTGATGCTCAAGAACCAGACCAGCAAGTATCTCCTTAAAGCATTAAATTAGGGCACCAGCTCTGACACTTGCACTCAAGTGATTTATTGACAAAAGCAGTATCTGCATGTCTGCATCCCTTGGTACCCCAGGCGGCACCCACTCCTTAGGCTTGGCTTGGGACAGGCCGCACGCTGGGCAAGATGGGTGTTTCTGGGTGCGGCAGCTTTGGGTGTAGCTGCTGCCTTCCTGCTGGTAGTCATTCCAGTGGGGAGGGTGAGTGGGATGTGCCTGGAGGTGGGAGGAGACTGACACAGGGGATGGTAAGCATCTGGCCTCTACTCGACCAAGACCAAGCACCTGACACCCGGAGGCGTGAGACGAGCAGGGGCAGGCCTTCTTACAGGCTGAGAGGCAGCCGAGGGACCCCTCAGTCAGTGTGAGGAGTGTGGGGGAACAGCAGCCTGAGGGCCAGGGGCCCAGGCCAGCTGTGGTCTCAGGGGCAAACCTGCTGAGCACTGGAGCCTCACTGCTGGCCACCTCTGCCCCTCACAGGTGGCGAGCCTGTTCTCCACCTCCTGCGCCTCATGGCGTAGCTGCATCTGGCATGCCCAGGCCCTCCAGGACTCTCTGGCTTCCTGATGGGGGGGTTGGGGGCCCGGGGCTGGTGTGCAGCCTCTCCTCGAGACTTCTGTAGTAGGACATGAATCCCGTAAGCTGGGCAGCCGGGCCACCGTCACGTGAGCACCCTGCCGAGGCTGGCAGCGGAGGGCAGCAGCAGGCCAGAGTGTGCGAGGAGCCAGAAGTAAGGGCCAGGCCGGCTGAGGCAGCCTGGGTGGAAGGAGACAGATGGTTAGCCAGTCACAAGCCCATTTCCCAGGTCTAAGCCCACACTGGCTATGCCTGCGCTGCCAAAGGGTGGGTGGTCAATGAAGCAAGCAGGGCTCAGGTCTGCTGCAGTCCTCAGCGATGTCACTAACCCCAAGCCACCAGCTAGAATGCGAGCGGGACCAGAAGTCACGCATATTACCTCTCAACCTTTGCAGTCACCAGACACAGGGGTGCTGGTAGGGACAGTGAGTTGAACTCAGGGCGTGGGCTGTGGGCCACATCTCAGGTATACTAGCTAACTGTTCTTGGACAAGGCCTTTGGTTTCTCTGAGACATACTTTTTCTTCCATAAAATGAGAGTAACAAAACAACGCATCTCACAGGACTTATCTTGGGATAAAAGGAAATAGTACACTAAGGTATCTGTATGTCTTTGCCAGTCGGGGACTGAGCAGGTGTTTCTGGGCGGGAGGGGTGGTGGTGACGTCAGGCTAAGTCCTGGCTGTACCTGTGAAGGTCTCAGAGGGATTCTCTGAGAACAGTGACTCACAATCTTGTTCTTCCATGGGGAAAGTGAGGCAGACACATGCCCCGATAACTCTCCCAGAAAGCACAGGAGCTGGATGTGGGGATAAGGCCACTAAGCAGCAACATATAGCTCCCTGGGGAGCCTGCCCAGAGACCTGCTGGGGTCTGGGCCCCGGGGACAGAAGCCTGAAGGATGCCAGGGGTGGGATGCTATTCCCCACCACTGCCCCTACCACTCACAGTGCAAATATCCCTGGCTGTCATCTTGCAGAAGCAGCCCATCTGGGCCTCCCTGTTGGGAACGGGGTCTTGGGAGGCTCTGTGTGGCCAGTCAGGAAGGGCCAGGCTGGGAAAGCACTCCTCCTGAGAGTGGTAGTAAGGGAAAAAGCCGCTGGGTTGTGCTGCATCCTCTGGGGCCTGGGCTGGGGCCAGCGTCAGAGCCGGTGCTTCTCCTTTGTCCTTGTAAATGGCAGGCTGTGGGGTCAGCAGCCCATTGTCCTGGAGCTGCCCAGAGGTGCGGAAGAAAGGCAGGTATTCCAAGGCCACCGGGATGCCCGGGGAGAGGGTGAGGGAGTCCAGGGACTCTGTGCTCCTGGCCCTGGTCACCTGCAGTTGTTGGGACAGTGGCTCTGGGTCCTCGTCCAGCAGGCTCACAGAGGATGTTTCGGGCGCAGGCTCGCAGTCCTGCTGGGATGTCTGGGAAGAGAAGGGCACCCCACCTGTTACTCTTCCCCCAAGTCCGTGGACACTGCTGTTGCCTGCCAAATCCCTGCCTACTAGAGCGGTGAGGGCGATCCTCACTCCCCAACCTGTGAGTCGCCTTCTGACCCCAGCGACTCCCCTAGCTAGTGTTAGCTTAGTCATGAGCCAGGGACCCCAGCACTGGCTCCTGCTGACTCTGTATTTTATCTCACTCCATAACCAACAGCCTGGTCAAGCTTGATGCTGCCTTTGAGCTGCTGCTCATGTCTGCTCCTTAGCTTTCCACTCTGAACAGGTAACTCTGCCTCAGTTGCTCCTTTCTCTGTGGTCTATCTGCCCCACGTGTGCAGTAGTCATGTCTGTGCTCCTGCCATTACTTTTCCCACCAATGCCTGAGCTGATCTGTTGCGCCCTAGCCTATCCTCCATCTCCCATCCCCTTTTCCTTGGGACAGTGGAACCACAAAGTCCTTCCTTTGGTCCTTTTCAGTGGCCATGCATCCTCCTGCCACACTGCTATCTCAGCAAGAGGCTGGCAGGTCTTGGTAGTGTGATGCCAGCCACCGCACACAGGGCCTGCAGAGGCCCTGCTCAGAGCCCATGGGATATGTGCTGTGCAACTTCTGACCCTGAGCCTGCCCTCCATTAGTCCCACTGTGGCTCCTGGTCCCCTGCAAGCCAGCAAGGGACTGTTGTAGTCAGGCTACAGGCTCTGGCTCCTACTGGGACCTCTCGCCTGGGGTCCCCTTTGCATATTGCTTATTTCTGTGGTTGGGGCTTGCCCCTAACTCCCAGACTAGAGTAAGTCCCTAGGTCGCAGAGTAAAGTGGGAACCATGGGCAGGTTTCTGCTGACCAGCAGAGGGTGAGCTCCTGAAGGGACCAGGCCTGTCCCTGAGCCATGGAAGCAGCCTATGTTGCCCGAGCTTCTGGACCCCATAGTGTCTGTCGTCCTTCCTGCTCCAAAGCCTATGCTCCCCACATGTGATGCCTGCATGGCTGTGTGTACCCCTAAGACAGGCTGACATCCTTGTGCCTGGAACCCACGATTATGACCTGCCTTGGGGTCCTTGGCAAGTGTGATTGAGATTAAGTGGTCCCTCAAGCCTGTGGGTACTGAAGTCATTAAAGTATGAGACATGCTCTGGACACAGACATATGGGAGGAGCATCATGTGACACTGGGGTCTGCTGTAGCAGTGATGCTGTTATAAGCCAAGGTGTCATTGTCCCATGCTGAGAGGAACAAGGACCAGCTGCTTCTTCCAAGTCCCGCCCCCCCATCACTTGACTTTGGACTTCCGGAACTGAGAGACGACACACATGTGTTGCTTTACGCCACACAATTTGGGGCATCTGTGTGGGCAGCCCTAGGGCACCAACACTGGGCCCCGAGGGTGGGCAGGTGGGTAGTTGGTTGGCAGTGTTGCCAGAAGGACTCAGTCCCAGCTCTCCAGAGCCATTTCTACCACCTATGCAGGGAAGCCCATTACATGACCTCAGTCGCTTCCATGGTGTGATTACCTGAGGCCTTACCCTTCCTGCCATTGCTGGGTGTGCTTTCTGTTCCACTTCACCAGCGAGTGCCAGATGCGGCTCCATCTACTCCCTAGAGAGGCCTTGGCAGAGACGCCTGGGTGAGCACTACCCCGAGGTCCTCTTGTGGGGTCCACGGTCACCTCAGCTCTGACCTGCCTCTGCTGATCTTCTAACCTTGGCTGGAAAACATGGGCTCCCTTGCCCCATTGTCTTCCTTCCAACCTCCTCTCTGCCCTGGCAAATCCCTGCTATGGGCAGAAGACTCCATCATGAGGTCATAAGGCCTAGAGCCAGGCAGAAAAGCCGGTGGGTCCTGTCGCCAGGGAGACTCTGGCCTAACACTCAAACACCTGTGATCATCACCTGCCTCTTAATCGGTTTAATCCCCAGGAGACTCAGGAAGCAAAGAGAGGATCAATGTCTTCTAGAACTCTCAGTGGAGGTGGCAGCTCTCTGTGGAGGTGGCAGTGATTTGCTTTGGGTTGCCACCTTCTGTTCGCCTAAAGCCAGGGTCCTGGGGCAAGTGCTCTGGCCAGATGGACCCACATTCCCATGGGTGTCTTGTCACATGACTGCAGCTGTCTCCTACTTCTCCAGTTACCTGGGAGCTGCCAGTAGAATGGTGGGGCACTCAGGGAAGGACCGAACATGAGCAGCACCTGCTGCCTCTCCCAGAACCCCTGTCCCAGTTCCTCCCCCAGACGCAGTGCCCCTGCACACATCCTGAGCTACTGGCCTTCACAAGCACCCATGCTGGGCAGTGACTGCTGCTGTGCCATCCCAGACAGCAGCTGAACCTCAGTACAGGACAGGAAAGTGAGCTGGCACACGACCTTCAACTTCAGTCTTCCCCAGGTCCAGGCAGGGCTGCTCCCCAAACTCTTCCCGGAGTCCACTGATCCTGAGATATTTTAAATGACTTCTCATTTTTACAGACTCAATTCTTTCTAGCCTTGTGAAGTCTACTGTGTATAAGTTGCAACAAATTAGCCACTAATTCTATTCTCATATTTTGAATGGTTTAGTCAGCTGACTCTCCATCATTTGTGGTTATTTATTTCTTCCTCAATCTGATCTGAAATATCAGAGTAGCCAGAATTTAAATTCTAATTATTGCAAACTCAAGCAAGCTTCCAGAATTTATTTTTCCATTTATTTCTTGAGCTCTTGGTACCAATATCATACTGTTTGGTCCCTTTAGTTCTTTATTATTTTAGTATGTGTTTTGTAGTCACTTACTTTTTCAAAAAAGATTTATTTATTTAAAAGGCAAAATTATGGAGGGTGGAGGGAGATAAAGGGTAGGTGACGAGAAAGAGAGAGAGAGAGAAAGAAAGAGAGAGATCTTCTATCACTCTCCAAATGGTCAGAACAGTCCATCAGGGCTGGCCAGGCCAAAGCTGGGAGCACAGACTTCCATCTGGGTTTCCCTTACTGACAGCAGGGATTCAGGCAGTCAGGCCTGGAGCTGTTGTTTTCCCAGGCACATCAGCAGGGAGCTGGCTTGGAAGCAGAGCAGCTGGGATGGGGCAGGGCACTCCTGTATGAGATGCATTTGCAGGAAGTGTCCTGTTCACAAATTGACATGCCCAGGTAACAGCTCTCAAGCTAACAGAGAAAATCCCCTGCCCAGGGAATGGTTCTGACACTTGCCAGGCAAGCCCAATTACTTCAGGGTAACATTATGACCTCTTTAAATAACCCCCCCCCCACACACACACATACAATGTCACACCTTGAAGCCCTCAGTGTTCTGACTTCAATATAAAATTTTGGGGAATATACAAATTAATCCATAGCGTGGTTACAAGGTGGGAACAGAGGAGATGCTTTGGCCTGGGTGTAGGACAGCACTAAGCTATGACTGGGGTCTGGTCTCTGGGGCTTCTCATGCTCCCCAATCCCTGAAAGCCCAGCCTGTGATGACGTGAAAGGGGCAGGAAGGGGCATGTCTGGAACCCAGCAGTTCAGTGGTCCCTTTCCTAGTAGTTCTACCTTCCATGCTCATTAGTAATAGTAACCACACACCAACAAGGACAGGGCAACTAGGCTCAGCTGCCTGCCTGCCTACCTGCTTCCCTCCTGGGGAACTTCCTGGTCAGTCCTGGAATGGATGGATTTATGGAGAAGGAAGTCCAGCAGGAGACTCAGAGAGGATGAAGTGCTGACGGTAAGTCAAAGAAACTTAGCTGGGGAGGAAGGATGAATCTTGACCCAGTTGCTGCAGTAACTCTGAATTTTCTCACAAGTCCTCTTGTCTTGTTTCATATGGGAGAGAACAATTGGTGACTGGTGATTACCTTGCAAAGAACTGTGGCACTGGATATCAGACACACACATGCACATACTACTGGCGATCCATTGGTAGCACCAGCAAAGGATACACAGGAAGGGCATGTGAGGCCCTGAGTGTATAGACACTCTCCAGCCTTCTCAGGTTCCTCATACATTGCAGTTTCCTACTGCAGTCCACTGACTCTGCGATGGTCCAGACAGCCCCATCACAAGGGGTGGGCTCCAGGAAAGCGCCATCTTCCCCTTTACAGAGCTAATACAACTGGTTTTGTGATCCACGTTTCTGGTTTCTTTCATTCGAAGGTAATGCCACACGGTGAGATGCAGGACCTAGTTTTATATGTAGAGGATAAGGCTCGGGAGTTGAGCCCCAAGCAGGTGCCACCTAAGCAGTGAGGAACAGGAAGCTGAGCTAGGGAGCCAGCTGGGTAGCCAGGTGCTTCTTCTTTCTCCTTTCTTCTGGTTGTTCCTGGACAAGGTTGCTCCATATACACTGTCCAGAGACATCTTGCTCAGTGCTGCCCCACAAGCTGAGTCTTTCTGTGCCCTGTAGAGTGCAGCCCAGCAAACGCTCAACTTCTATTGTTTTCTATTCTGTCTTACTCCCTTAGAACTGCACAACCCCCAAACACGCATCGACATTCGCTCACTGTCTGAGGGTCTGTTTCCTAGGGAACTGGAGCTGGGACAAGCACGCTGAGCCAGCCTGGATTCCAATGAGTGGCAAACAAATATGATATGTTTATGTCTGGGGCCATAACATGGCATGATTTTAGGTGTTTTTTAAGGTTCTTTGTTTCCCTTTTGCTTCTGACATAAGCCCAAGAAAGACAACTCCATTCTACCTTTAAAGATAAGGCTCTACAGGAGGGGACCCCAGAGTGGAGCAGGTGAACAGGAGGAGGCTTGAATCCCGACCCTGAAGACTCCCGGATCCTCACCAAGGACTATCAGTACGGGCACCAAGGACTACATCCCAACTGCCAAGGAGACCATGGGGAATTGGAGTGCCTTCAGAGGTCGAGAACTCTGAGGTTACAATAAGGAAGCTTGGCACACAGGCAGCTGTTCCCCATGTAATGTGGCCAGATGCTCACGAGCTGCTTAGCAGATGTGGGAACCTTCCTAGTAGATTCCCAAGTCTTCAAAATTGTGACATATGTTTTCTAAGAGATTTATTTTTATCTATTGAAAAATAGAGTATCAGGGTATGAGGGAGAAAGAAAGAGATTTTGCACCCTCTGGCTCACTCCCCAAATAGTTGTAATGGCTGCTGTCAGCCAGGCTGAAGGCACGATCCCAGAACTACATGTGGGAGAAGGGGGCCAAGCAGTTGAGCCATCCTTCACTGCTCTCCCAGGTGCACTAGCAGAGAGTTGGGTCAAAAGTGGAGCAGTGGGGACTTGAACTGATACTCTGATAAGTGATGCCAGCATTGCAGGCAGAAGCTTAGCTTGTTGAGCTATAACACAGGCTCCATGCCATAACTTGTTTTCTGTATAAATACGCAATCTTGACTATTTAGTCAGTCATAACAGCAGAAAATGGACTGAGATGTTAGGTTTTCACATCAATGTGACCGGGATCCTAGTACGTGTCTTCAGTCTGATGATCAACAGCAGGGACACATAGGGTTATGCCTCGGGAGTGGTGACTATCGCCACAGCGACTCCTTGCCGTCACTGCTCCTGGCATTGCTGTAGTTGCCATGCAACGGCAGCATCCGGGATTCCCTTGGCAAAGCCCCAGATGGGACTTCAACCTGAAGACAGCCTAATTGAAATGAGATCAGGCTCTCGTGTTCTGCTAAAAGACTAACCCATGTGGGGCTGGCGCTGTGGTATAATGGACCACATGTCCATGGGCCCTCAGATCTCTAACCCTAACTCCCTAGTACTCCACTGGGGACGTTTGGAAGCAGATCATGCTTAGGAAGGTTTTGCTATCTCTTTCTAGAGGAGAAAGGTGGCTTGAATATCTTCATTGTTCAGACCACACAAGGCAAATTACAGGGGCAATTTTCCCAGCCTGTGTGCACCCCAGGCAGCAGAGACATGGAGAAAATTCTGGGGGAGCGGGGGAGGTGACATGAAAGAGGTGAGCAAAATCCAGCACCACAGCTCCAGGCTGGCCTGCTTACCTGCCTGCCTCCCTCGTGGGGAGCTTCCTAGTCAGTCCTGGAATAGATGGATTCAGCTGATGGAATTAGACAACAAGGCTTTCATGAGCCATGGACCACTTTTATTGTCAGTAAGAAGCAGCGATACCTGTGAGATGATCCGCTAGAGAAAAGACCATCAGGCTGTATAAGAAAATATCAAGTACAAAACTGTTAAACCAAAAATAAAATAAAAAAAAAGACTGATGAAAAGGTTCTTCCTTTAAGTGCTAGGATTTAGGAAAAAAACGAAATAAGAATTAGATCTCCTTATACCTAAGAACCTGGCCTCAAACAGAACCTGCACATCAAACAGACGTGTCCAAGATGCTGGGGACTGCATCCCACCGGGGCATCAAGACAGAATCCACAGAGGGGTTGTCTCCATCCATCACTATTGTCATGGCCCCAGGCCATGCCAACTCAGCTGCCCTTCAAGTTCTGGAAGCCAGCTGGTTCCAGGGTTCCTTGAAGCAGGGACAGCAGATGGAAACAGTCTCCCCTCTCGCCAAAGTCTCAGGGCACCATGCTGCCCCCGCCTCTCTCCTTCTGGCTCCCCAGGGCAGCTGTGGCCAGCAGCATCTCACATGTCAGAGGGCACCAAGTCCGGGATCTGTTTGCCTTCTTCAGTCGATTTGCTGGCCAGCTTGTGGGGGAAGAGAAGGAACAGACAGATCAGCATGCTGGTACCTGAGGAGCATGACTGTGCCGCTTCCTGGGCCTGATCACTGCAGGGAGGTGGGGCGGGTGGGGGGAGGGTGGGCTACAAAGAGCTACTTTGACCTTGGGCTTGACCGGTAATATGGATGGGGGCAATGGTTCGAGCACTAACTTTGCACAGAGCAGGCACTTACACCCAGCTCTGCGAGCTTTACACAGTCTTTCCCAGCACAGTGGGAAGATCAAATGGGCTACTGTTTGGGAATTGCTAAGCATGATGTCTGATTCATAGCCTGATTGTTATAGCAGCACAGTGCTGACTGGCTGTTACCTTGAGGGCCCTATGTGACACAGTGCCTCTTGACCTTGGGCAGAAAGGCACATCACCATGGAAATGGTACTTGGAGTCAGTGCTTAGAAACTAACTTTTAATGTATCTGACTTTGTAATAGAAGTTGAATAGAATGATGCTCCTACAGAGAAGCAAAGCACTTTCAGTCTCCTGAGACGGCTGGCACTTGGGGCTTGACTGGGAGCGCCTCCGGCAGGGCAGACAAGGGCCAGTCACCTACTGTTTGTGAGGTCTCGGGGCCCCCGCATGTCTTCCCAGCTGGGGCTCATTTCTAGCTAGAGGGGCCTCAATGCATTCTGGGCATTACTGGACAGTGTCCCAGAACTCAAGGCTCCCTGACCATGTTAACTTGGGAATGACCCTGTAGACACACATATGCACAACCAAGCACACAGTGCACACAGTACTCGCACACACAGTGCACACACACACAGTGCACACACACACAGTGCACACACACACACACACACACACACAGTGCATGCAGTACTCACACACGCACACACATCAACTGCACATGCACTCTCATTTTCTGTTTCTTCACACCCTCCTGCTTTTCCGTCCATCCTGTGTCCTCACCATTGTCTTGAAGAACTGGTTGACTTTCTTCCTTTTGAGTGTCTTCTTGTCGCCCTCTGAGAAATGGAGGAAGGCCTGGCTGAGGCGTGGTGATGTGCTGGCTTCGTCCAGCCCCGGCACTCCAGCCACGGAGAGTGTGAGAGCTGGAAGGAGAATGGAGATGAGGACATGAGGGGGTGGGGAGGAGGCTGTGCCCATAGGACCCAGAGTGACTTGGGGGAAGTGGATGGGAGGCGGGCAGGGGGCAGAGCCAGCCTCCACATCACATAGTGTGTGTGCCAAGCAGAGGCGGGAGGACTGTTTGTTGCCATGCCAGGAGGAGTTGAAGCTGTCCTCCCTGGCGAGGTTTGCCAACCCCACAGCAGCGGCTCTGCCTCCTGGCGTCTGGTCAAAGTTCTGTCCAAGAGCATCTGGGATGGAAACCTGAGGGCTGCGTTGGGGGTGATGTCTCCTTACTACCTGGGGCCTGACTCAGGGGCTGCAGGGCCCTGGCTCTAGGGTGAACTTGCGCTTCCTTTCCATCCAAAGACCAACAACCTGCTACTCTTCTCTTTGTCATGGCAGAGGGCAGTGGAGGAGACAGTCTCCTGTTTGGCATTGCCTGGAGCAGAGGTGGGCTTGCTCATTGCTGACAGTCCCAGTCTGGAGCCAGAGAGAACTGAAAATCCAGCAACCCCCTCCAACTGTCTGAATTTTCATTGTCAAACAGCAGTAAGGGGTCAGGGCAGTGGCATAGCAGGTAAAGCACAGTTGCCTGCAATGCCAACTTCCCCTAAGAGTGCCAGACTGGAGTTCCAGCGGCACTCCAGCTCCCTGGGTATGCACTTGGAAAAAGTGGGAGAAAGTGCTCACGTGTCTGGGTCCCTGGCACCCACATGTGAGACTCAGATGAAACTTCTGGCTTTGTTCTGGCACAGCATTGATATTGCGGCCATGTGAGGATCTCTCTCTGTCCCCCTCTCTCTCTCTGTATTTTTGACTTTTGCATAAATAAAGTGGATCTTTAGACAAAACAAAACAACAGCACAAGGAACATGGAGCTGCAGGGCTGTGAGAAGGGAACAGCTTGCACTTGCTCAGACACCACAGCTGTGCCTGCACAGGGGAGCTGTCTGCACACAGCAGCTCAGCCCTTCTCAGGGCCCTGCTTCTGACCTCTGCTATCCCTCAGCCAGTGACAAGCAGGAGCCTGACATCCCTGGTGGCTCGGTTTCCTCATCCATACAATGGGCAAACGACTTTATCCGGTTCATACACATGTGCTGTGATGTGGGCAAAGTAATGAAGGAGTTGCAGTTAGGACAGAGCCTGGCACAAGCTGGCCCTTAGCAATGACCCTTAGCAATGACAGGTGTCTTTGCAGTGAGCCACCTGCCCACTGCACTGGAGCCACAGCGACTCTGCCTGGCCCTTGGCAGCTAGAGTCTGGGTGGAGCAGGAAGCCAGGAGGACTGGCAATTCTCAGCTGTGCCAGGCCCCTGTTAGGACCCCAGGATCCCTACTGTGTGCATTTGCAAGAGTCACTGTGTCTGGGAACCCCCGCACTGCAGTAGGAATGTGTCAGGGGAGGGAACCAGGGAACTCCACACCAGATCTTCCACAGTGGGCTGGCAATTCCTGCTAGTCCGAGGACGACTTCCAAGGAGCTGCAGGCTGGAAGAACATACCAGTGCAGGCTTCTGGCCTGGGACGGGCCTGGATGACAGACACTGTAGTGCCACACACGGGACAAAGGCAGTAAACTTGTCCCAAGCCCCAGAGGAGCTGGTGGGGGGACTTTGCCAAGTGGGGGTGGTGGTGGTGAGAACAGACTATGGATGGGGGTTGTAAGCAGAACCCTGGGCGCCCAGGATGGCTGGCCCACTCTGCTGTGTGGCATGGTCCTCACCCATCCTCCACCTGCTGGGTTGGTGGCCCATACTTCCCCATGCAGGTAGGGGCAGAGCACTTACCTGGGATGGTGGGCAAGGACTGGCTGGCGAAGCTCATCTGGGACAGGACGGATGCTCTGGGCGGAACAGTTGTGTGCTCCGAGAGGTTTGTATCACTCATGAACTCATGCTTCCTGGAGAGCTGCATGAATACACACACACACACACACACACACACACACACACACACACACACACACACCATGGAGGCTTAGTATAATACAGAGATGGGCCCCTGTAAGATTGAGAACAGAGGCTTTGGCTGAATTCTATACACCCAGCTCTGTGTTCATCTGTTTTGCTTTAGGTATTCCATGCCCACTAGCCATGTATGGTTGTACAGGTTGCACGCCATACAACTCCAGGGAGTGGTGATGGGGCGTTAATTCAGACTGTCATGTGAATGGTGCTCCTCAGAATTGCAAGATGCAGAAAACATTTCTATCATTTTCCTTCCTACATATAAGTGGCTTCCAGGGTCCACTGGACCACCTCAAACACTCCAGCGGGCACATGACCTTGCACCTGGCACCCCTCCCTTGCCAGGAAAGTCCACCTCTCTTCCCCACACTACTTCTAAGGGCGACACTAGGTTTGAAGCCAGGGCTGCCTGATCCCCAGTCTCATTATTCGCATGGTTACTGGTGGCCAACACTGAAGCTCTCAAAGCCAGGGTGGTGAGCTTTTCATCTCTGCACTGCCCCCTGGGCTCCTGGTACACAGTGGGAGTTCAGTGCTAACCTGGACACCAGAGGGTAGAAAGGGCCTGGTGGGCAGGACTGTGGCACGGCAGGTTATACTGCTGCTTATGATGCCCACACTCGGTAGCAGAGTGCTGGCTTCTGTCCCAGCTGCTCCACTTCCACCCGACTGCCTGCTAATGTGCCTGGGAACACAGCGCAGAATGGTCCAAGTCCTCCCACCTGTGTGGGAGTTCCAGAGATGGAGTTGCGGGCTATTGGCTTGGAGCTGGTCCAGCCCTGGCTATTCTGGTGATCTGGGGAATGAACCAGCAAATGTCTTCCATGTCCTTCCCTCTATCTGATGCTCTGCTCGTCAAACAAATAAATATATCTTAAAAAACAAAAGAATCAGCCTGGGTCTGAGGACAGAGGAATGCGTAGCCCAGTATCGGGTGGGCTGCCATCCTCTTCCTTGGCTGACAAGCTCCTTGTCCCCAGCCATGCTAAGTCCTTTGTGATGGTGAAAAGACACACAAACGCCCTGGAGTCTGATCATCTGGGTTCAAGTCCCAGATCTGCTGTGTCCCAGACATCTCAGCTGCATGGGAACCATGGGCACAGGCTACCCCTCTCTGCATGCTGCCCAATGGCACCCACTACCCCACAGGAGCAAGGTTCTGGGACAGCCTGGGTGCCACGCCTGGCTGTGTGGGGGGAGGCGACCCACTCACCCGCTTCAGTTCCGACTCAGCCACTGCCTTCTCGTCCGCGAACACTACACTGCTTCTCTTCGACCTCTTCTTGGAGCGCCGCAGCTTGACCTCGGGCAGAGTGCTCCCCGGGGAAATGGGCTCCTCCTGCTCTGCCCTGGGAGTCTTGGGTGCTGCCAGCTCCAGGTCAAAGCTGAAGGGTAAGAGGCACAGTGTTGGGAACTGCAGCTCAGGCTGCCTTGAAGCTGCCACGCAGAGACCACTGGGCACCCAAAGGAACCTTCCTGCTCACTGAGCTGTCACTGGCAAGGGCATGGGTGGCTCGGCCCACCTGGTGGCAAACTTACAGTGCTCATATTGGGAAATGCACAGTGAAAGGAGATTGAAAGGGACACATCATAAAAAAAAAAAAACCTGTTCATTAGGATATAGCACTGGCTGTAACTATGGAACTGGGTTCATATCCAGGCACTGCCACTTCTTAGTCAAAAGAGTCTGGATCAATTAGCCAAATGTTCGAAGCCATCCTTTTCTCTTTAGGGAGTGCTGGATTTCTGTAGCCACCACAGAGAATGGCCATAAGATGAGGTTTGAGGGACCATTAGCACATTTACAAAGTGATGAGAGCTGGCTTATTTGAGTTGGGCCAGGTGCAGCCATGGGGTGTCCAGCAAGGTAGAAGGTGGAGAAGGCAGGGAGGACCCCAATAGATGTGTGGGTGAGGGTAGAAGGAACTGAGAGGGGACATCTCATCTCCGTTGAAGGAGCTTCCTTGGGAGGGAATTGCTCTTAGCAGGGGTGAGAAGATTCCAGATGAATGCAAGAATGATGAACAGCTGGCTCTGAGAGCCTGGGAGCCTGAGGCCTGCAGATGAGTTCTGCTGGGTCCTCAGGAAAAGCTTCCTCTACCTGTGTGAATCACCAGTGTTCCTTGAAAAGATGTACTGGGCACAGCAGTCTTGTTGTCTTGGCAAGGGTTTAGTGACACTGTGGATGGCGGAAAGGCTTTGAAGCAGAAATGGATTAAGACGAGGTAGAAGGAGGCTGCTGGGGAAGAAACAGGAGGCGGGAAATTTTTTGGGCTTCGGACCAGGGAGGCTGCCAGGGCAACAGGGACTGACCTCTCGGAGGTTGCCTTGCTGGGCGTGCTGCAGTCAGAATTCATGGAAGCCAGAGAAATGATTGACATCTGCCTGTAGGAGCGCAGCATGGACCTGGGCCTGCCCACGCGCCTGTCGTCGAAGTCAGGCTGTGGGTGGAAGAGCGCTGTGGTTAGTGGTGGAGCTTGGGTCACGTGGTCTCAGCTCTCCTGCCAGGCTCTGCTCCTGGGTCAGATGGCACAGTGAGGCTGAGCAGGGCACCTGGCTCAGGCCAGGGGCTTGGTGCAGAGCAAAGGAACCTGCCCAGTGTTTGTTCTTGGTCCTGGAATGTCATTTCTAAGTCTTTGGAATGCCCCATGGGTATCAGGGCCTGGACTGCACAAGTCCTTCCTCTTCAGAAGCAATCTGTTTTTCTGGGTCCCCCCTGCCTCATCTCACCCTCTTCCGGTTCTAGGGACCGCCATACCATCTCTCTGACGCCATACTCCTTCTCCACCTTCGCTTTCAGGTTCTTGAAGCATTCCTCCATCCGGTCGTGGAAGGGCCGCAGGTTTTCTGACACCCTTTTCTCATGGATCTTAATTCCAGCTCCCAGGAAGGGGATCTGGAAGAAATAGCAAGTGATGAGCCAAGGTTCGATGAGAACCCAGCCCATCAAATTGGCTGAGATCAAGTCAGAATTCATTGAGAGCTCCACACAGGGCACCCTGTTGGAGAACTATATCCTTGGGGCTTGCTCTGAGGAGGGAGCAAGACTTCCAACTGTCCCTAGAAGGGTTGGTTCCTCTCACCCCATTACAGTCCACCCTGGCGAAAACCTTTTCTTTGCAGAAATCAGTTGAGGTACAGGATGCAGGAACCTAAGAAAAGGAGGTTCCTCAGCTCTGACTCAGAACTTGGACTCGTGTGTTCTGGGAAATGCTAAAGTGAAAGAGGGACTGTTCGAAGCTGGGAGACAGGGGAAGAGTTAAGAAGCAAAGGAGGAGTGGCCCCAGCTTCATTTTACATCAGGGAAGTCCAATGAAAATTCATGTGGATCTGGAAAGCGATGAATGTGTTCAAACCATAAAGTCAATCAACAAACAACTTTTAGAATGTGACATGAAAACCTTAGGAAGAGGAGGAACGAGGGGAGGAAGGATGCAATGGTGCTGAAGTCTCACTCATCCACACAGGGAGTCGGTGAATACTGCCCACATGGGAAAATACTTTGGGGAGGCAGCTGGGCTGGGAAGGTCAGCTGTGTAGCCCCAGGGAAACAGCTACGGATGGAAAGGCAAAAAGCATGGGCTATTTGCAGGAGAGATGTAACACTTCCATGAAGATGACACAGACATTTCTACCTGCTTCTGGAGAACCCCAGAGATACCTGTGATCCGGTGGGTGAAGAATGAAAACGGGCCTTTCAGGGCCCAGGAGGGAGATGGCAACAGAAGTGGCTCATCAGCCCCTAGGAAACCAGGAGGGCCTCAGTGGTTACAGGCACCGGGTACCATCAGAATGATGTGGTGAGGCGAGTCGAGGGGCTGAACCCAGAGGAATGGACTCAACTCCCGCCTGAGGAGCAGTTAGATCACCAGGTGCCCATCACTTCACTGTGTAGCCAGGTGTTACATAGAGCTCAGCTCCAGTGTGACTAGAATAAGATGCAAGAGGCTCAGAGGTCCAGGCCATGAGAACGGTTGAGATGAGGAGCCAGACCGGAAATAAGGGGTTGAAGGGAAAGTTTGCACAGAGTGAGATTTTTACTTCCTAATTCCTGCATTTCCAGCAGCACAGCAGCAACTGAGATTGTCTTCCTGTAACACAATGGGAAAGATCTACGTTGATACAGGTGTTTTCGACCCATTCAGCTATTCCACAGTCAAGCCATTTAGCTGCCAAGGCCCTGTCTCCTGTACACAGATCTCTACTTAGCCTCACTCTTAGCTATGCAGGGACTACTAAGAATCACCAGAACATGGAGGAAAGTCTCCAACACGAGAGACAAAGGCAACAGCCAACAGATACAATAAAAAAAAAAAAAAGCAAATGTAGAGGAGAAAAAAAAGGAATGACTGTGCATGCTTGCAAGAAACAGAATGCACAGTGCCAAACAAAATATTATTTTTTAAAATTTAATGAATATTCAAACAAAGGAGATTCTCTATTCATAAGAAAAAGGCAACGTTGAAGGATGACAATGGAAATATCACAGTTAAAAAGGAGTTGGATACCGTGCATGTTGTAAACAGAGACAAATGTATTGCTTCAGTTTTACATATTAGAAAAGACATAAAATTGATGAACCATTCCTCTCAAATTATTAGTACAATTACATTTTAAAAGATTTAAAGCAAATTAAATCCAAAGAGAGCAAAAGGAAGAAACAAGGAAAGTAGACACGGGTGAAAAGGAAAGCAAACCCAACAGGACAACAAAGCCATTAGCTGAGTCTTCGGAAAGAGAGAACAATGATAAAAATAAAAGTACTGACCACGTAAACACAGAATGCATCAATGCAAACACTGGAACTGCAAAGTGTTGCTACGGGAAGCGCAAACATCACAATCACACAAGGCTCTATAAAAACGTGTATGACAATACATGGAGTGTCTACATGCAATGAACAAATTGCTGCAGAGAAACAGTTTACCAAGAAGGTATAAATGGAATGGAAAACCTGAAAATTCTTGAAGAAACAAATGCGCGTTTTAAAACATTTCTGACATATATGGCTTCACTGACCAATTAAATTCTAGCAAACATTTAGGGGATAAACAAACACCAACTACATTAAAACTTTTCCAAACCGTGAGCAGTGTCTGAATCACTTCAGAAAATGCCCATTGCTAGAGATTTGTTTATTATTTTTATTTTTTTTTATTTGAAAGACAGAATTTTAGAGAGAAGGAAAGACAGAGAGATCTTCCATTTGTTGATTCACTCCCAAATGGCTGCGATTAGCAGAGCCGCACCAGTCCAAAGCTAGAAGTCAGGAGCTTCTTCCAGGTCTCCTACATGTGTACTGGGGCCTTAAGACTTGGTCCATCCCAGTCGAGAAGCAGGGAGCAGAAGCCAAAACAGAGCAGCTAGGACACAAACTGACGCCCATCAGGGATGCCAGCGCTGCAGGTGAGGCTTGGCGTACTAAGCTGTGGAGCTACTAAGCTGTGGAGCTGGCTCCCAGAGAGTTCTTCAAGATGACACAAAGTGTTACTCATTTAAAAATAAGAAAATATTGAATCTCACTCAAATTACAAGCTCTGTTCATGAGAACACATCATCAAGAAACCAAGCAAGAGCAGATACTTGGTGCAGTGGGTAAGCTGCCTTTTGGGAGGTCCACATCACACAACAGCCCGGTTCAAGTCCCAGCTACCCTGCTTCCAACCCAGCTGCCTTCTAACGTGTACCCTGAGAAGCTGCAGGTGATGGCTTGCAGGTGGTCTCCATTCGCATGGGAAACCCAGCTGGAGTTTTAGTCTCATGGATGAAGTCTGGTCCTACCCTGCCTATTACAGACATGTGGTGAGTGAACCGGCAGAGGGACGATCTCTCTCTCTGTCTCCCTCTTTCTCTCTCTGTCTTCAAGAAAAAAAAAAGTAAGCAGACAAGCCACAGACTGCACAAAGATTTATGCTACACATATATTTGGCAAAGGATTTATATCTCAAGCAGGCAAATACCTATAAATCAATAGTAAACGGGTAATTTAATACAGGATTTGAATAAGTGTTTCATAGACGCATTATCCAATTAGCCAATATGAACAGTGCTAACACCACCAATCATGAGGGAAAAGAGAGTCTCAACAAAGCTGAGATGCCACCAGAGGAGTAAAGTTAGGATTTGCCTATCAAGTCTTCACATATCAAGGGCAGTTCAGATGCTTGGAAGTTGTTGACTGGAGTGGAAGCGGGTTCAGTTACTTTGGAAGTATGTTGGTTACAGTGAGGCTAACTGCATGTGATCCAGCAATGTCACCGCTAAATACACAAGTACACCGAGCGAACTTGTGTAGGTCCGCAAGGGACAGGAGCCGCAAGGTTCAATGCACGGCCACCCATGATACATGAAAGTTAAAACAACCCAAATATGTAACATCAGGAGAACGAACAAATCAACGGGTCTAATGCTGTATATCTGTACGACAGATAACACTAGAGACAAGAAAGTCAAGTCAGGTGCAGCGACCTAGACAAGTGCATTGCGTTGACCAAAAGAAGCCAGATGTGTTATTATTCTGCATGATGCAGTTTGCAAGGTCAAGAGCAGACAGAACTAACCTGTGGTGATAGAAGTTCGGCAGTGTCTGTAGATGTGTTTATAAGATGAGGGGTAGTTCTACGTCTAACTATATCCAGAAACTGCATATGTGTGTGCCAGGAAGATGTGCGCAGGTGTGTTCAGAACAGCATCACCTATAATAGCCCCTACTTGTAATCAACCCAATTCTCCATCAGCAGAAAAATATATACATACATTTTGGTATCGTTCTATTATCCAGTTATCCTGGCTGCATACAGTAGCAAAATGAATGGATGATAGCATTGTACGGTAATCTGGATACATCTCACAGATACAACATCAAGTAAAATAAGACCAAAGGAATATACATCACGTGGTTCAATTTGTATATGTATGTATATGTCATAAATAATCAGGAGTGTATTATATTTTTAGAAATGAATGGGCATAAAACTTTTTTAAAAAGCAAGGAAATTATTATTATTGCACAAGCAGGAAAGTGGCTGACTACAGGAAGGTATATAGTTGGCTTGGGGGTCACAGCAGATTTTCACTTCTTTGTCTTGGAAGCAGCAGTCCAGTATGCTTATATTTTGTAATAAATTGGTGAGTATATATAATTGACTAATGGGGAAAGAAGGATGGAGGGAGTTGTCATCTGTCAGTTGATTCCCCAGATGCCAGCACTGGCTAGGGATTGACAGGAAGCTAGGAGCAGGAGCTGGAATTTGGAATTGAACCTGGGCTCTATCTAGAACTCGGGTATCTTACTTCTAGGCTAATGCCCACTCCATGTGAGCTGCATATTTTTATGAAGAAAAGAAGCTGCTCTGGACACTTTCCAAGTCAACTAACATAAAAGTCTTTACACAGGAAAAGAAAAAAACAGAAGATATTCATCTTGGATCTGTGAGAACACACACACAAAATGTACCTTGAAAGCTCCAGCCTGTGTGTGGTTGCCAGAGGTGCAAGAGCATTCCTTCTAAAATCTAAGGTTCCCACGTTTGGGGAAAATCCAGAGTGGTTGTAGATGTGCCATACCACGACTGGATCGAGAATTAAGCTTCAAGTGGCAAAGAGTAGGCCCGATGTCATCCACTGTTCGCTGTCCTGCAGCGACAGACTTGGTGCACGGAGCCTATAATGACTATAATGAGCTATACCGTGTTGGTGAGATAGCCAAAGATTATTACTGGCATCAGGCTTTTATAGACTGAGACCCACACAGGATAAGGGAGGAGGTATTGAGGAGCTTGCGTAGTTCCCATAAGCCTTTCTACAGAACCCACCCATTGTTTCCACACCCTTGTTTGAAACTATCTTTTTGTTTTTTCATATCCAATCAAGTATCCTCATACAAATGGTATCCTATCAGTTGTCACCCGATGTTCGCTGTCCTACAAATCACATTGTCCTTCTACAATCCACCACTGTATTCCTGTCGCACTATGCTTAATAAATACAGGTGCTAAGAATGGATGAAGACGAGCCAATTGTTCTGCACAATAATGATCAAAGGTTGGGGAGGTGTTTGGTACAGCAGTGACACCCACATCTGATGTCACAGTGCCTGCTTGGATGCACAGTTCTGCTCTGATTCAGCCCCTTGCTAATGTGAATCCTGGCAGGTAGCAGGTCATGCTGCTCTGGTCCCTGTCACCCATGTGGGAAACCCAGACTGAGGTTTAGACTATTGAATTCAGCCTGGCCCAGCCTCAGCTGTTGAGGGGCATTTGAGGAATGAACCAGCAGATGTGTTTATCCTCTCCGCATTTCAAATAAGTAAGAACAAACAACAATGTAAGAAACGTTATGTAGAAAAACTTCATCCATAATAAGGCAGGGTAGTATCTTTCAAGCATGATGCCCAAAGTTGGTGTGCCCAGGCCCTGGGCGAGAGACACATGGTGGTCTCCGGTGAGGGTTAAGTGGCTCTCAAGCACAAATGCCTCAGGACCCAGAGTGCCACTATAGAGGGTGGCCACGAGGGGGCGCTGTCTAAAGGCATCTAGCTCAGGGCTTTCAGAAGCCATACTGCTTGATAAAAGGCTTTCAAAGTCTCCCTTTGCTTGTAGTGTCCCTGGAGTAACCACCAACATGCAGAGGGAATTTTCTTAGAAGACACAGCCCGGTTTTAGCCTTGCATGGTGAGACTGAGGTTCAGTTTTTGAGTGCAGTGGCTGCAGCCTGTAGAAGCTGTTCCCAGATGGGTAGATGTACTCAGTGGAGAGGCCCAAGGCAGTGGCACAGGTTGAAAGTGATCTCCAACAGCTAGGTGGATTTCGATGACCCTTGGCACCCCACAAATACCCATCAAAGCCTGGTTTCTCTGTTTCCCACTCCAGAGGGTGCTGAGACATGGCATCGTGATTTGCATATGCAAGGGCATGGTGACCCCAGAAGGCTAGGGACCTTGGGGAGTGTTTGGATTTCACAGGTGGCACAAGGTAAAACTGGAGAGAAAATTCCAGACACGTGACCTGCACTCAGGAAAGTGCATCTGTGTGGCGCTGAGTGTTTCATTTTTAAAGCTCAATTTGCATGAATTGGCAGAGGCAGAGCAGGACCTGAATTAGGAATCCTTATTTTAAGAACAGAGGCTGCACCCAATGCTTCTCACTCCCTGATTTCCCCAGAGTAACAAAAACTCCCCCTCCACAAAGGCTGGCTTTTCTTTGCACAGTGACTGCAAAGAAGGAAGGGAGGGAGGACAGGCAGCTGCAAATGCATGTGCCCTCGTGCCTGCCTTCCCCTGCAGCTCTGCCCTCTGGAGTCCACCCCTTGGCTTAGCGCTGTGGTGTGAGTGGTCTGCAGCGAGCTCCAAGCTGGCAGGTGTCAGAGGAGGGGGCTGCACAGACTTGGGGGTGGGGGGGGGGAAGTCAGCTCCTTCGCAAGCTTCCCTGGGCAGGATCTGAGCAGACAACTTCTTCTGCAGGGAGAGGGGGATACAGAACAAAGGACAGGGGAGAAGAGGCATGGAAGCTGGAGAGAGGAGTGCAGGCGGGAGGAGAAGGGACAGGCAAAGGATTAGAAGGAAAGGGCTGCTCCTTGGAGGCGGAGTGGGGAGAGAAGGGAGAGGGAAGGGAGGAAAGAAAAGTGTACAAAAGAACAAGACGGCCTGAGGGAGAGGGGGCAAGCCAGACCCTGGGCTTGGATCTGGAGCACTGCAGTAGTTCATGAGACGCAGACCCTCCAAGCAAGAACCAGGCAAAGGCCTCAGCGACTTTCCCCATCTGCAACAAACTGGACAGCCGAAGAAGGAGCGGTGGGATTGGGGGAGGCGGGATGGGAAAAGATCAGGTATGTTACGATCCAACTGGTGCCTGCTGGAGGTGGAGGTGGGGGAGATGGTGGGAGCTTGGGCTTCATTTTAATCTTACTGAGAAAAACCATTTCCTGAGTTTGATATCCATCAGATAAAGTGATCTTAGCAACACCCCTACCGAGCACTGCTGCTGCGCACCTGGGCAACTCCCAAGGCGGGATGCCCCAAACCTCGCTTCCCAGATAAGCCTGCCCAGGTAGGCCAGAGTCAGTAAAGGAGTAGAAAGATGGGGGGCATGTGGAATCAGGCCATGCCAGCCTGATGCTAGCCAAGGGAAGTGAACCAGGGAGAAGGAGAAGGATGGACTTCTGCCCCTTTACCTGCCATGCGATCAGGTCCTTGAGGTGGCTCAGCTTCTCCTGGTCCTCAGGGTGGTCCCTGTTGTACTCCTCAGTGAAGAAGGCCTGGAGAGGGCAGATAGGAACTTGATGTTTGCTGTTCATTTGGAGTGGATCCCACGGCCAATCTCATGGGCACACAGGGAGATCTGGTTTCAAAGGAGCAGAGAGCAGGCAGGGGCAATGTCTGAAACCTGCAGGGATGGATGCTGTTTCTGTATCCCAGAGGCTCAGGTCAGCACCCACCAGGGAGTGGATCACATTTGGTTGGGAAGTAGTTCTCAGCGTGAGGTTTCCCCAGACCAGCACCAACCAGGAACTTGTTAGAAATCTAAGATCTCTGACCCCAGCTCAGACCTACCAAATCAAAAACTGGGATCAGGGAGGCAGGGAGGGAGCATGTGTTAAAGAAGCCCTGCAGGGGATATAGATGTACCTGCAGGTTGGAGAACATTGCTCAAAGGAAAAGAACTTTGTGAGGAACTGAGCCCTTGCTACTCCAGCATCTCTCGGCCTTCCCTCAGTGCTAATGACCCTGGCAGGCACCCAGCTCTTTCCAGGGCTTAGGTCCCTACCAGCTGCACACACACAGAGAAATCCCATCACTCCTCCAGGCTGGGCCAAGGGTTACCGATGAATTCTGTGGGGGTGTGTGGGGATGGCTGGGAGAGTCTTCCTGCCTCCCGAGGCTGTGCTGCACTCTCAGTACTGCATGAGTGAACAGCATAGCAGAGATAACAGACTGTGAGGTTTATCAGAATAAGGAGTCTATCCAGGATGTGCAAGCTGAATTTCTGTCTGATTTCAATGCCAGAGAAAGTTCTACCTCCCTATCTTGGAAATCTTCACTGGATACTGTGACTCATACAACTGATGGCATTTCATTTTTTAACCACGGACAGTTAGAGGCTCAAACGTGAAATCCAGGGTTCAAAAGCCTTTATAAAGGGAAAGCATGATTTGGACACCTAGATCCTCACTCCTCCTCAGAACCCCCTGGAGCTGATCAGCCCTGCCTATAGCTTCACAGATCCCATCTTTCTTGCATGTGTCATTTTCACACAGAGGAAGTAGTTTGATGTGTGATTCTGCTACTGTGTGATTGGCCTTACCGCTATCCCAGGATCTTTCCTCAGTAGAGCTTCCTGCATCCGCCCCGTAGACAGGATGCAGCCCAGGGTAGACAGGAGGCTGTTAAGACTGGGGGCTGTAGGAGGCCCAACAGAGCTGAGTGTTTGGGTGAAAGGGCAGGTGCAGCAGGCTAAGGGACACGCAGAGGCAGCTGCCTTGACCCCACACCAGGGCCTGGAGGGCAGAGCCCCTCACCTTCTCGTATTTGGCAAAGCCTCCCATGACTGCAGGGTCCACGATGCCGTTGAGGAGCATGGAAAGCGGGTTGATGGGGAGGCTCTCGTCACTCTGGTACTGGTTTATCATCATCAGGATCTTCTCGTTGGCCGTGGACATGGTTTCGATGGCATTCTCCAGGGGACTAATTGTGGTCTTTGGAAACAACATCACAGAGAGGAAAGGGTTGTAGCGGGTAGCTTCACAAACATATAATTATTGGTATTGATTTCACTTGAGGTGGGAATTCAAATGCCACCAGGCTCCCTGTGGGGCTCTAGCGGGATCTTGCTGTAATTAGTGAGTTCTGGGGGCTGGCTGCTGTCTGGAGAGAGGAGGGGGCACCTTCCTGCTTCATGAGCAAGGGTTGTCTCTGGGGAGGCAGAGGCAGGAAGTGGCAGGCACTTGCTGTGGTTTCAGAGGTGGAGTGTGCTCCAAGAGAGGCTTTTCTCAGTGCCAGCGCGAAGCACACTCCATGTCAACCCATCAGGTGCTGGCTGAGGAGCTGCTACATGGGCGCTATTCATCATAAAAATGGGGACAGCTTGGGATGTGAGCACTTGGCCTGGCACACGGTAGATTCCCAGAACGGCTGTTGGACTCGGGACTCTCTGTCCCCATGTAGACTCCACAGAGTTGGGAAGATGATACAAACACTTGTCCCACCCCTCTTAGAAGGCAACATAAATAGAGCACCACCAAATGCCAGCTGGCAAGACCGTGCGGTTCACGTGAGCACAGAATCTGCAAATAAAAACCAAACTGGAGGTCACACACATTTTCTGTGAAAGGGCCAGGTAGTAAATATTTCAGGATTTGCGGGCCACATGGTCTGTGTTGGAGCTACGCTCCACTACCACTGCCGGGTAAAGCAGCCAGCCACCAGTAATAGGTAAATGAATGAAGTTGATTTTTCCAACAAAACTATTCACACGAGTAGGTGGCAGGTGGAAGTTAGCCCACAGGCCAAACATAGTTTGCCGACTCTTGAACTATTGAACAACTTGAAACAGTGGAATTCCCAGCTCTACAGGTTTGCTGGCTGTGTGACTGAGGGCAAATCTCCTAACCTTCCTGAGCCTTGCTTGCCTTATTAGTAAAAGAGCAATGAGAAAACCCACTCCAGGGAGTTACCGGCAGATATCAATATGCACAGGTGTTAGGATAAGGCATAGCAGTTCTTCTAACAAGGGAAGACTCACTGGTAGGATGGGGATGGAGCTTGGGGAGCAAAGTCAGGGAATTTGAGCAAACCTCATGGGGGAAGGGACTCCAAGTTTTACGATTTCTGAAGTGACTCAGTATCTGCGTCACTGCTAGGCAGTGATGAAGTGAGACAATGGCAGTTAGGAAGTGTCACCTGCTAGTTCTTAGCAACTATTGTGCATTTGTGAGGGGGGGCACAACCAGCTGTTCTAGCCACATTCTTGGTTATCATTTAAGTCACTTGTTTACCTCCCAGAGGAGTCACAGGTTCTTTGGTCCCTTTCCCTGTGTTTGCCCATGTTTTGAAGTTGGCTGTTGTTGGCATTGAGAAGTGCCTGGGAGCAGACTCACTCTACCTCTGTCACCTCTTGCTGTCACACACACATGTGTTACACTGGAAGGGAATGGTCCCAGGCTTGGCAGGGGCTGCATTGCACAGTTCACATGACGATCCCCACAGGCTAGGTTGTGTCAAGTGCACACATCCACCCTGCAGGGCCTCGACCAGCATGAGGGGTGGACAGAGTCCTGCTTGGACCTAGTCCAGTAGCATGCACCTGGGTTCCAACAACAGCCAGCCAGATCGCGGAGACTTGTTCAAGCGAGTCATTACAAATGGAAAAACCTATTGATTGGCTTTCCACTGCAGGTTTATAACTGTTTTTGGATTTCCAAATCTCTATTCTCATTAGAGCCATCAGGAACAGACCATGAAAGTGATTTCAGTTTCCCACCTAAGGGCATTTGTGTAGACCAAATATATACTTCTTGGAGCAGAGTTATGGGAGTTATACATTTGATGGGAGGCCTGGATGTCAGGAGTTGGTAACAGAAACAAAAAGTAATGACCGTGATCATGGGGAATAGTCACATAGAGGGTGGGTCCATTCTGTGTGCCAGTCCAAGCGGGGCACATCACATACAGGCTGTCATTTAGCTCCCCCAGTGCCAGCTTAAGTCACTCGCCAGAGGGCAGAGGGTGAGCGAGTGGGACAGGGAACCAGGGAGGTCCTGTGTCCAAAAGCAGGCTCCTCCCCACAGTGTGAAGCATGCTCTGTTGTCAAACTGCCATCAAGCCCTCTTATCTCCGATTCTTTCCTAGGAAGAGCCTGTATCTTATTAGCACCATAGGCACGATGGCTCTTGACATACTTGGTATGAAAAGCAGACGTATTATCAGGGGAAAACGTGAAAGTGTTTGCAGGTATGTGATGGTATCCAGCGGGAAGAAGTAGCCACAACCCCAGGTGCTTGGCAGTTCCTTCATATTTTTCATGATCACGTTCTGAAATACACACAGGGGCCCTATGGGCTTCATAGGACAGGCATCACCACCTCTGACTATTGCCACTGTCTGCTTTGATGGTCCAAGTCCCAAGTTTGGGCCTCTGTTTCCTCTTATATAAAACTGAGCAGCGAGGCAAGAACCAGGAAGAATGAGGGGGTGAGAAATTGGAGAGGTCCAGGCCCCAGCAGGCCAACCATTTCGCCAACACACCAGCTCTGTTTTCAAAACTTAACTTGATGTGGCGGGCAGAGGATAACACTACTGCATTGATATCATCATCACTGTACTGTTGCCAAGGTCTAGGCCATGTGTATGAATAGGAGATGGGAGGGTCACTGAGCTAGTGGGTTCACCAGAAAGGATGTGGGGTTATCTCAGGGCTGATAGCGGAGTAGCTAGAAAATAGGGGTTAGATTAGGTCCCTCCTCTGCTTGCAGCCCTGTCTTTTCAGTGTAAAAGTCAAGTTCCTCCTGAGGTTTGTAGGCTCTCAGTGATCTCATATCAAACTACTATTATTCGATTCTCACTTGTCCTCACCAGGCACAAGATGGTCTGGACACAGGGTCCCTGCGGCCGCTGCTCCTTTGGCTGGGATGGCCCATTTCTCATTATGTGCCTGGACCACTTTTTCACCTTCTCCAGGCATTTGCCCACAGAAGCTATTTTAGCAAGGTCAATTTATCTGGCTCTCCTATTTAAAATAGCTACCATTCCCCTGTCTTTTGTTTTATTTTCCCTCCATGATGGTCACCACCATCCAACATATCATACATTGAATTTGAATTTTTTGGTTTTTCTTCCCAACTAGAATGTAAGCTCTATTGCAGAATTTTCAGGTCTCAGATCAGTGTCTAACATGTCAGGTACTCACGCAATATTTCTGAACGAATCAACAATCAAGACATCCTGACTATGTCCCCATGCTTTCCACCTCCTCACAACCTTGCTAACCCTTTCTATTGTCATGGGCATTGCAAGGTTCTTAGCTGTCTGAGTACACGAAGCCACACTGTGTTAAGAGAAAAAAAAATGCTTGCATACTACTTGCATAGATGAGTTCATACAAGCGGCTTCCAGCCAGAGCTTTGGCTCTGCATGATTTTCCTCTTTGACCCTGTTTATCCAGCTATAAAATGGGTTCACTGTGGGATTCTGCAAAGGTGCACTAAGGGTCTATCAAGATGAGAAAAGTATGAAGGAGTGGCCGAGTGAACAGAGTTCCAGGCCCTCTGCCAACTAGTCCTGAAACAGAAACTGCCCATTCATCAGCTGTATTACTAGAATCCGTGAAATGCTCCATTTGCAGCAGGAGTGAGACTGGAATATATCTGATGCTTGAAAAAAAAAATCAGAGCAGCCAGCCACTCTGGAAGCTACACTGACATTTAAACAAAAGCCCATTTCCTTTTCAAAGGCAAAGCCTGGAACCCTTCTGGAGACTGGCTTGTGCCCTGCCCATCACAGCAGAAGAGTATCTGCCCAAGCGTCCCCTGACTCACCTGGGACATGTGGACCACCTCGAACCAGCGGAGGATCCCTGGTAACTTGTAGGCCGTAATGAAGGAGGTTCTCTCAATCCACATGGACTGTGTCGTGGGCAGGAGTTGCGAGGGCAGCAAAGCAACATAATTAGGAGACCTCGTTCCTAGGGCAGACTGGCCACCTCACAGCCAGGCCTCCCTTCCAACCCAAAATCACAAACACACGTGTCCTTTACCCTTGAGAATTCTTTGTCATCAAGAAGCATTAACCCTCCCCTGACTCAGACCAAGTTTACTGTTTACCTGGATTTATTAAATGTCTGAATTTTCAAGCAACAGTCAATGTGATCATTGCTTATGTTTTCTAGGGAGCCAGGTCCCCAGCATTCATTAGATTCCCAAAGAGACAGTGACTCCAAAATACTAAGAACCTCTCCCAAAGGCCAAGAGCTACAAGTTTTGAAATCCCTTCCTCATACTAGTCTTGGCCCTTGGGTACAAGAGATGGGTCCCAGGTGGGAAACACATATAGTGATACTGAATTGTGGGCCTTCTTACTGATGTTTCCTTTAAGGTTTGAGCCTTTCCTCTTTGCCAATAACCCTTTCTAATCTCCTAGAAATGCCAGACTGTCTTGTGGTTAAAAATGTGCCTCTGACTCAAGGCTCCAAGTTCCACCTTGAAAGAGTAAAGGTCCAAGACACAAGAAAACCAACCCCACAAAAGGAATGATGGGAGCCACAGGATCCTGGGATGTTAGTGTTATTTCCTTTGGCCTTGGATCAAGTCCTTTCCATTCTTTTTTTTTTTTTAACATTTTATTCATTTATCTGAGAGGCAGAGAGAGTTTCCAACCACTGGTTCACTGTCTGAAAGTCCAAAACAGCCAGTGCTGGACTAGGTCAAAATCAGAACTCAAGACAGATCTGCCAAATGAGTGGCAGCAGCCCACTTGAGCCCTCAATTCTACTTCCCAGGATCCACATTAACAGGAAGCTGGAGCTGAGAGTGGAGCTGGCACTTTAATCCAGACACTCTGGGGTGGGATGCAGGCATGTCCACTGGTTTCAATTGCTAAGACAAATGCCCAGCTGGTCCCTCCCTCTCTGAAGCTGACAGATGCATGCCCTGGTGGTTGAAGGTGCCCCGGGGAATTCCATGCAGAGGAATACTCACAGCAAACTCATTCTCAGGGTCCACAGTTCCCTTGCGCACGGGCCGGGAATAGTGGAATCTTTGCACATAGTTGGATTTGTAAAAGCTGAAAGAAAGGAACAGGCTGAGATTCTGGGAGCCAAGCTCAGCTTGCTGACACCTGACCTGACCTTGCACTGTCCAGAGAGGCTCATGACAGTAAACTTCAGATTTGGTTGCATCCTGGAGCTAGTATTTAACATGACAGCCTGTGTTCTGAGCGTCATACAAGTGATTCTTACGTAAGCTTTCCTAGCAAGGAGATGTTGGAAAGTGGGCTTTGTCCTAGGCCCTCAAGAGAACATGGCAATCCTAAATGGTCTAGATAGTTGGAATTCTCCTAATAATGCAGAGCATGACCTGGGTCATCATTTCCTGAGGCCCCACTGAATGCACCTGAGGTCTGAGCCTTCTGTCCCCCAGGGAGCTCTTTAAGGATGCACTCCTTAAACCACTCTTTCTGAATCTTTGTGAGGGCACTCTGTTGGCTGTCTAGCTGTGCTCTGTCCATGGCTGTCTGAAAGAGAGAGGCATGGGAGGCTGCGGTTCAACTGCAGTTATATCTTAGCCATGGCACTGGTGAGGAGTTGCTGGCTGATCCTGTTTCTTACTGGCCCACCTAAATGGGATGATTTATTCAAAGACACCAGAGGTACTCTGCTGCTAGGAACTTGGGGCCTAGAAGTGAGCAGGATATCTGGGAGGTGTGCAGCCTGTGTGCATTACAGGCCCTAATTCATGGCCTCATCAGTGACTTTGCAGTCTAATATTGAATAGATTGACTCCCTGCCTTCATTGCTGATCCTTCCAATGTCCCTTCATCTGAACACATCCATTGTCAATGAATGGATACTGGAAAGATATTACTCTGAAAGAACATGCTCAGCATAGACAGGGTGCCCCTGCTTCTTACCCTACCTGTCATCAGCTGTACAGCTCATACTCTGGCTGTAGCTTCTTTGGGGATCATTTTAAGCAACAAGCTATAGGCATTCAATTCAGTGAACCTCACTGAAGCTTATTGAGTATTTGTTGTGCTGCAAGGCTACCCCGTCCTTCCCATCCTTCTCTAACTTTAGCCTTGTCACTGCTAATTGAGGGTGATTCTTCTACCAAGGGGAAAAAATGGAGACAAACTAAGACAGTGAAAGAACTAGACAGGCACCAGGACCTGCCGCCAGCTCCACATCACAGCCCCTGGGGTTGTTCTTCCCCATTCCTGTCCCCCATAGGTTGCCGGTCTTACTTTATAATCTGGTCAGGCACTGGTTTATTCTTGAACCTAGGGTGTTCATCCAAAACAGGCTGGACAGTGAAGCACTGGATGTCTGGAATCCCTGGAGTTAAGGAGGACTTCACAAAGAGTCTGTTGAACACAGCGTAGTTCCAATTGTAGCAGGTGTCAGCTGGGATTTCAAAGCCAGCTCTTCTGGGTCCATGCTTTTATTGAGTATTTGACATCAAATTGCTAGGTCCTAATAAACAGTTAGCAGTCACTTCTATCCTTTTCAGATTACCTGCTGCCTTGCAACCTTATCGCTGGGCTCTGCTCCTGCTAACCAAGTTGGTTGGTAGACTCTGACTACTGCTAACATTTCTGTGTTCCCATTATGAATACAGCTCTTAATCATTTGCACAGTACATCTTCCCATGATCTCATTTAATCTCTCTAGTTTCAGTGAGTGACACTGTTCTCTTCTCTGGGGAAGTCAGAGGAGCAACATTTTGCAGGTCACAAACCTTGTAATAATAGAGCAGGACTTTAACATAGGTCTCTAAATTCTGAGCTCAGAATTCTTTGATGCTTAACTTGCTGCTCAAACGTGGTCTTCTGGTCACTTAAAGATTGCAAACAACTGTCTGCAGTAGGATGGTGGGCAGCCCTGTCCAGGCTCAGTGGAAAAAAAGAGTCTCATGATGGGTGCCTGATATGGGCACCAGTTACTGGAGAGGTTCGATGTGGCACATATCCTTGTTATGCCTATGCTGAAGGGGACTCCATGTTACATGGAATCGGCAAAGGTAATGCTTAACTGACATGATAAATCTCAATGCAAGTGTTTTTGCAATCCTCAGCCTTCTTTCTCCAGTCATACCATCAAACGCTTTATTTTAGAGGGAAACCACCCTGGTTGGAGCCTAGAGCAGGAACTGCCAAACTACGGCCTTTGGTTAAATCTCGATGACCACTCACTCCATATCATCCCAGCAAAGAATAGTTTTTATTTTTCTCAGTAGTTACCAAAAGAAGAATTTTTTTTTTGTGGTGTGTGGAAACTGTAAATTTAAGTTTCAGGGTCCATAAATAAAGCCTTATTGGAGTTTAGCCACGTTCATCTATTTATGGACTATCAGTGGCTGCTTTCCCAAGGCAACGTCAGAGTTGAGCAGTTATGCCAGGAAGCACATGGCACTTAAAGACTAAAATATTTCCTATGTTGTCCTATACCAGTAAATTGCCAACATTTATTTTAGAGTTGGTTTTCAGGGTCATATATATTGTTCTCAGCCACCGGGTTTGGTCCATGAAGAAGGCCAGATGTGTTCTGGGGAAGCCGGTGACACCAGTGCCCTGGAATCAAGGTTGCCTGCTTAGTTTTCCATTCCATTTGCTGATTTCATGCATGGAACTCTGCAACAAAGGCCCTTTTACAAAGAACCTTAGCAGTCCAATGTCTTTCCTCACCTGGAATCCTAAAGGAGAAGACAAAATGTATCACTGTCCCAAGTAGTCTGTCAACTTTTGAACAAGTGAAGGCAAGAGCACAGAGTATAAAGAAAGAACCAACATCTCGACCAAAAAAAAGTGGACCTGAGTTGAAAGCCAGGCTCCATCACTTCCTAGCCTGTGATCTTGTACAAGCTGCTGCAATTCTTCGAGCCTGTTTCCTTATTAGCAAAGTGAAGAGAGCAATGAGATAGACTTAAGAGGTTAAAACGAGACAATGCATGAGAAATGCTTAGTATGTGGAAAACAAGAGTATTCTGTTTGTTGATCTCTTTTTTTAATGATGATGCACTAATAGGCTGTGTGGGGTTCAAATATGAACTCTACCACTAACTGGTTTTGTAAAAATAAGAAAACTGCTTTACTTCTCTGCTCACATATTCCTTGTTTATGAAACAGGGGAACTTACTGCTCACCAAACAAGATGTAATAGAGTCTAAAGAAATAATGCTCATAAAGCTCTGAGTCCCATGTGAAAAGGATACGTCACAAAGGTCAAACCTCCCCAATTTCTTTACCACCTGCTTCCTGGAACCGAGTCAGCCTCAGAATCCTAAATACTGTGATCTGGCCCAGTCACGTATGCCCTCTGCCTCCATTCCAAGTTAGAAACCCACGGAGCCAGCCAACCCTGGGCTGTCCATTCAGGAAAGTGTTGAGTCTGATCCTATATCGCATCTGTAAGCATACTCACTTTTGTATCTAGCCAGGCCGCAGTCCACTGCAATTCCTCCTGCAAAAGTCATGGTAAGGCACGCAAGAGGTACAGGAGGGCATACTGAAAAGGTCACTGACGAATATTTATCACTCAAGGGGAAAAATGTGGATTAATGTTCAGCAAGCTTCACAGAGCAGCCATGCAACCTGTCAACCCATTTTAAAGGCTATAACTTAATCTTTGCTAACAGGTGCAATGCAGGGAGCCAGGATAGAAGGCCATGCCCTTTGGCTCAGCAGTCAGCCTTGCCTCATGCTTAGCGGGTCAGCTCCCAATCCTATAGATGCCACATTCTGTGACCTCAGTGCCCATTATAAAGTTCATGAAAAGTGGAATTAAAAGAGTGTTTATTTTTGTGCCAAAAAACGGAAATCCATGTGGAGTTTTTTGCAATATATACTTTCCACAAACTTTTTGAAGACCTTTCCTATGCATTGATGTCAAAATTTTTTTTTCACCAAAACAAATTTTTCTGTCATTCCATCTCTTGTGCACTTTTGGGCAGACTCTCATCTTTCACTCTAACCAACCCCATCAGCACCATTTCCTGCCCTCCACTCTACCATGCATTCTCTAAGTCTGGCTCCCCCCTTTCTGCCCTTCTCTACTCATCTGTTTCTGTTTTCCTTTTATTTCTCTCTTATGTTTTTTGCTTTACTAAACAATAAACATATACTCAGCATAGTTTTGTTCTAAGCGACAGAAGATGGGAAATTCCTGCAGGGCATAAGGCTGGGCAAGGGTCTCCACTGAGGAGCTTACCTTCACATACTTCTAACCCACGCACGCAATAATGACAGATTGAGGTCCATTCTCTTGAGAAAAGCATCAGGGTGTGAGATAACAGGGACATGTCAGGTCTAGAAAAGGCCACTTTAGATAAGGAAGCCTCTTCCAAGAGGTGATGCCATGTTAGGATCCAACTGGTGAAAAATAGCAAGTCTTGTAAGGACTCAAGGAAGGGCAGTCCTGCTTGGGGGGGGGGGCAAGAGAGAAGGCAAAGACCCAGAGGTGGGAAGGAGTTGGGCATACTGAAGAGTCAGAAAGGAGGCTGGGTGGCTGGGGGTGAGGGGATGAGGAAAGAAACAAAGTTTACCAGACAGTGGTCACAACATGGAACTCCTGAAAGGCTTCACTTAGTCATTCAGACTTGATTAGAACAAGCAGTGTTCTAATTCCAGCCCTTAGCACCTGCTGCGCTCCTTCCCATTGACTCTGGGATGCTCGCCTCATTTCCCACCATGCCTTGCCTGGTTCTTTCCCTTATACATGATCTGCCTTAAGGAAGCCTTCTCTGCTTTCTCAACTACAGTACCCTGGCAAGGCTCCCTCTAGTAATGAATCATATTTTTATAAATAAATACTTAATAGTACAATTCATTGTTCTGTCTCTTTTACTCATTACCCAGCAAGCTCCCTGAATACAAGAATACTCTGTGAATGTGCATCCCCAGTGCCTTGTGCAACACAGGCATAGAGTCAGGGCTTGAGAACACCATTATAAGAATGAATGCACAAGCGACTGAAATCATCAAAGCATGCAGCATTTAGCATGCACTATGCTCCTCTGGGATCCAAGAGGAGTTGGTTCCAGAATGTCTTGTAGCTACCTAAATAAGTGGATGCTTAGGTTCCTTCTAGAAAATGATGCATTATTTGCAAAGCATCTACGTACATGCTCCAGTAGATTTTAAATCTCTAGATTACTCATCATCTCTCCTGAAATGTAAAGGCTCTGGGAGTAGCTCTGACAGGGCATTGTTTAGTGAATAATGATAAAATAAACATCTGCACATGTTCAATACAGACCAAATCCTTCCCTCCCACACACACACCCACATTTGCATATGAGATTGGGAGAATGCACAGAAGGAAAACCTGCATGAAGGGCTCTGGACCACACCTGTGCCCTGATGGCACCCCACCTGTGCCCATGGTGGCAACCAGTGCAGCAGCAGCTCTGAGCTTGAAAACACAGCTGCGTGACTAAAGCAAGCAGTCTGCCCAATGCATGGCTCCTGCGCTGGAGGCATTTTGCAAGGATACACTGGCCTGGAGCATTCTTCACATCATCCCCGGGGGCAGAGGTCGTGTTCATCTTCTCTGCGTTGGGGAACTGGCTCATCAGCTGCATCTGGAAATCCTCTCTTCGCTCATACTCCTTCCCTCGGTAGATGAACACTTTGTTCTGCAGAGAAACCACATCCATCCATGATCCCAGGGTCCAGGCATGGCAGACACGGACCCTGCAAATCTTGGGAGCTTCTGAGGTGCCCGTGGAGCTGTGAAGCCCTGCATGAAATCTCTTGTTCCTTATTGTCCCCAGCAGGATGAAGAACTCAGTGTCACTGACCTGGCTGAGTACACGGCTTCCTTGAAAAGCCTGGTCCAAGGGGAAGAGGATTGTGGATGCCGTGACTTCTTGGACAGCCCTATGCACAGTATCCAGAGTAATTGTTGGCTCAACTTGTCCTGGGCCACACCCATGTTCCTGTCTACAGGGTCACAAAATTTTCCTCCTGCCCTCATTCGGTTTCTGGGCTTGTTGGCTAGCCTGGTTCTTTCCCAAAATCCATGGAGAAACCCCATTAACCCTTCCATTGGTCTCTGTGAGACCAGAAGCAGTCAAATGGAAATGATTTTGTACTCCTTGCCAAGGCATAATGGAAGCATCCAGGTTCTCTCTGGTTGTCACAACTAGGGTAGGAGGTGTTCCACGCACTTAGTGGATAGATCCTAGCAAACACATGATCTGACAATGAGCAGGACAGTCCCTGGAACCAACAATCATTCGATTCCAAACATCAATAGTGCTGATTATATCTGTGCCATCACTGCTGCCTCAAATGTCCCTCTAGTTCCTCTGCCTAAACCCAAGCCTGTACTTACCTGTGCTTCCAATTCTATCATCAGAGGATCCTAGAAGACCTTCGCAACTTCATATTCCCAGGTCTCCCTCCACTCCTGCTGAAATGGAATCTATGGGAGGTAGGCCTGGGAATGTGCATTTTTAACACAAGTTCCCCAGGGCATTTTTGACATGCAGTCAGGTTGAGGAGCCATCTCTCGTTCTTTGGGGAACCCTCAGCACCTATCCCGAGTATTGCTGTGATGCGGTCTCTCTTACAAGTCCACTCTGCCCGCCACATTAATCGTAATCTATCTCCTTGCCTATAAATCAAGGAAGGTCAGAGATAAGATTTGCTAATTCTTTTACATCTTCCTGACCCCCAAATTGAACTACAATCTTGCAGACTGGCAGGGACCCTACAGGTGACAACAACTGACACTGCATAACAGATCAAGACTGACAACAGCAGTGACTCAAGAACTGCTCAGTCCCCAAGAACTTTCTGGGAGCCTACACGATCCACACTATCTCCATAATAGTACAAAAGCTGTTACTTGTTTTTTCACTCTTATACTCTCATGAGTGCCTAGTGGATATTTCTAGAAGCTGAATGACGTGTACTGGCAACAGACTGTAGAAGCAGATACGAAAATCTAGCAATCTTTTTCTCTTTCACCAGACATTAAAAAAAATCTGCGGAAGTATAAGATAACCACACTCTTTTTCCATGATTCCTTAATTAGAAAACATAGGAGATGGCAGTGTGGCATCATGCATTAAGTTTAATGCTTGTGACATTGGTATCTCACATGGGTACCCGTTTTTGTCTTGGCTGCTCCTCTTCTGATTCAGTTCCCTCCTGTTGGCCTGGGGAAAGCAGCGGAAGATGGCCCCAAGTGTTTGGGCTCCAGCTGCCCACGTGGGAGACCAGGAGGAGACTCCTGGCTCCTGGTTTTGGCCTAATCCAGCAGTGGCCATTGTAGCCATCTGGGGAGTGAATGAGCAGACTCTCTCCCTCTCTCTCTCTGTTTCTTTCTATAACTCTTTCAAAATACATAATATTTTAAAATTGCGACTTATGTTAATATACTATTGCTATTTTTAAATCATTTGAGAAATGGTTTAACATTTCCCAGCTTTCATTTTTCATATGGCAAATGTAAGTAGAGGGCATTTAAGGCATCTAAGACTACAGAAGTCTTTTGTGATCCTCAGTAACTGTTGGCCCTGAGACGAAACAGCCTACAGATTGTGCTACAGCAACTCCTGGATGGCAGACATCATCCAGCCTTTCTCTGAATATCTCGTTTCAGTGACGGGGAACTCACTACCTCACAAGGCAGCTAGAGTTGTTGCATAGAGAAACACAATAGGTGACGGATGTTAGTAAGTATGATGGGGGAGGGGATGGAACTGATCGAGGAGTCAAGCGATGGTGATGATGATGATCATGCTGATGCCAGAAGACAGTACAGGTTTGAGCTACGAGCCTCTGAGCATAAGAACATCCTCAAAGGGATTACAGTGATGTCAGGCTGTGTGTGACCCCAGCCTGCTCTCTGAGTTACCCATATACTCACCCGCAGAAAGGAGGGGAAACCCTGGCCATAGTATCCAACAGCAAAGTAGTCTGGCTTCGGCCTGAGGACCTTCATGATGTTTTCATAGAATTTTGCCTGCTGAATCTGCAGGAAGAACACACAGCTGGTAACCATACAGGTACACACCTGTACGGCACACTCCAATCCAACGCACATTCAGTTTAAAGAGTTGCCATTTGGCACAGTGGTGAAGACGCGGCGTGTGATGTCCCATCCCTTATCAGAATATTTGGGCTTAAGTGCCAGTTGTGCTCCCAATCCCAGCTTCCTGCTGATGTGTGTTTCTGGAGACAGCAGGCGATGGCCACCTATGTCAGAGACTCAAGCTGAGTTCTAATTTCCTGGCTTCAGCTTGGCCCCACCCAAACTGCTGTATTTGAGGGAATGAAGCATGAATTGGAAATCTCTCTCTCTCGTCTCTTTTTCAAATCAATAAACAATTAATTTTGTAAAACAAGTGGAGACAGATAAGATACTACCATTATACTAGAACCAGTGTGTCAAGTAAATATATTCATGCAGCTATGGCTGCACCAAAAATCTCAATAGCAGTAGCTACAGTTACAACCTTCTGGGTCATTTGTGAATCCCTTGCCTGCATCAGCTCATTTCCCTGCATCATCCTTATAACAAACCCATGAACATCTCCACTTTAGAGACAAAGGTATGTCATACAGGGTGCAGAAGGGAGCCTAGACACACCCAGGGGCCCCTTCATCACCACTCTGTTCCCACCCCAAGCACTCAGCTCCGTGTTTAGAGGGCACACAGGTGGGTAAGTCTCTTTGCGCATCTGACATAATCCACCAACTCTAACAGGCATTTTTCATATTTTGACATCTCTGAAGATAATCTGCATCTTACTTTCTACCTCTTATGGCATCTTATTAGTGCAATTGGCCCTAAAGAAATCAAGACATAGAACATAGAAAGAATAGTGTGAATGCCTTTAGGGCTATACTTAAGATGTTGGGATGTCCATGTGTCATAATGAAGTGCTTGAGTTGGAGTCCGGGCTGCTCCTGTTTGCAGCTTCCTGTTGCTGAACATCCCAGCAAGCAGCAGATGACGGCCCAATTCCTTGGGTCTCTGCCATCCACAAGGGAGATCCAAATTGCATTCTGGTCTCCTAACTTCAGCCTGGCCTAGCCCTGGTGCGAAGTGACCTGATAGATAAATCATTTCCCTCTGTATTTCTTTTTCTCTGCCTTTCAAACAAAAACTCCAAATAGAACAGTGCACCTTGCAATCAATAGCATCTTCAGTTTGCTGTAGTATGAAGTTACATCTGGACCCAGACAGGGTGTATAATGTATAATGGGAACTGGAGGAAGGGATGTGTGTGCATGAGTGTGCACTGGGGGTTGTGTGGGAGTGATTGCACACATTTGGAAGGAACGTATGACTCCATGTCTCCGAATGTAGGTGGATACCAGTGCAGATTGTGAGCTGTGTGTTGGTGCAAGTCCATACCGAGGCACATAGTTAGACATAGAGCAAACAGTTAAAGGCTCAGTTGCTTTCAATAAGATCACCAGCCCCCAAACCCCTCTTATCCCCATGAAAAAACTCTCAATCCTTTTCTAACATTGACTCTCATTCTGTAGTTCCCTAGAAACAGTTGGACTGGCCTAAGAAGGGACTCTGGCGTCCTAGTGCTCAGGCAGCCAGTAAATAGAGAGAGATGCTGGGGAAAGAGTTGCCAAGAAGTTTGGTTTGCCCTACAGAGCCTAACTCTCCACTGAGCCCCAGGTCTGGCAACACCTGCAGGGCAGACTAGCTCCCCCGACCCTGCATTCTCTCTACCAGATCACAAGCATGGACATGCTGGAGGCAACAGCCACATAAAGAGACTTTTAATGTGACACACTCATTCATCAGAAGGCACCAGTTGTGATTTCATTTAACTGTTTTAGTGATATGTGGAGTTTTTAGTACGAATGTAGCACAGCGTTCACTTACTGGGTGTGCTGGGGCCATAGCAGCCCTAGTGCCAGGCAAATACTTTAATACTCCAGGACAGGTAAGGTGGCTGCAGAGTTTTCTCAGAATGCTTTCCTTTGGACTTTGTTCCAGATGGAGGGGAGACATTCAATACAACTTCACTCAGCACCACTGCCATTTTTCCATTTCTGATATGCCTGGCCTCCTGCCCCTTGCCCAAGGCTCCCGCCCTCCTGGGGAGCAAACACCTTACCAGATTCTGACTGAGTAGCTCGTAGTCAAAGACTTCCATCTCATACTGCTCTGCCAGCTCCTTGCACAGACTGATGGCCTCTTCCCACATCTATAGCAAAGTCACAGAGACAACAGTTAGGGGCTACCTCCAAGTTCATGGGGCTCTGGCTAAGGAAGGGACCCATGCCTTGTTGTGCCACCTGGGACTGAGTTACATGCTTTGTTCTGATATAGCAGGGAGCTGGGGAATTCCTGGGGACAGTGACCTTCCACTGCTATCCTCCCACCCTAGGACAAACAATGAAGTAGGTCTAGAAGGGCCAAGCTTCACGACTATGCTGAGGGCAATAAACCACAGCCAGGTGAGAAAGGAAATTCAGGGAGCAAAAGAGATGGCGCAGGTCAAGGACCCAATAAGACACAGGGCCAGGATGCAAGCCCAGGTATGTGACTCCACTCCCCGACTTAGGAGTGCTTCAAAAATGAAACCCTTGGTTGCTTCAGCTTCCTCAGTGTACAAGTTGGATCCACTGGTTAAAGAGAAATAGTTCAACAGAGGAGTGGACAAGTGGCCCAAGGTCAGGTAGTTTCTGGAAGTGGAACTGGGGCCTGCGTTGGGCTCCTGGGCATCTTCCCACTCTGCTAAACCTGGCCCTTTCTACTGAGATGCTATGGTATGTGGCAATGAGAGCAGGTAGGGCTGGAGGTGATAGAGTGTTAAAGAAAACAAAATCAGACCTTTTAAAAATAGGTTTCTTTCCGTCTTCGAAAAAAAAATTTGAGGAAACAAAAAAAAATCTGGGTATAAAGGATGTTTTTTATTTTTACTGTCTTCAGCCTGAAATGAACATCCTTCCCACACCATTCCAGACTTAAGGGGGTCAGGGGCCTCTGCGGAGCTTTGGAGAGGTACAGGGTGGGCTGGCTATCAGCCCATCTCGGGGGCTGGCCCTTAGAGTGCACATTTGGTTTAAAGTGGAGAAAGCCCCTAAATGGAGAAGCTGGGGGAGGCAGGGGAAGAGAGAGGGGGAGGTTGCCAAAATGCAGTGGGTGCTGTGCAGTAGAAGTGCTCTCTGCATCCAAGCGTAAAAATAAATAAGACCAAGGGCCGAGTGGAGGAGCTTCAGCTGCAAGCCCGAGGCAACTTAGTGAGCAGCATAAAGATGCTTTATGTGCCAAGAGGAACGAAGTCTTCACCCTAGGTCGTGCTTTTTCTCTACACCCTGAGCAAGAGGGGTCTGATGACGTCCCTGGGCAAGCCAGGGATTGTCTGGCTCAAACGGAAGTTCTTTGCCAACTGAACATCCTAAGGATAGGAAGAAGACAACACGCTCTCCCCATGGGTTAAACGATCATCAAGGGACAAGGGCAGCAAGTCAGGGGCCTGGGATTTCCTAGCACCTGCTAGATTTTAGGCATGGTGTGGTCTGCAGAAATGGAGCACATACACAGAAGGATAAGGGACTGGCACTGTTGCACAATGGGATAAACTGCTGCCTGCAACACTGACATCCCATCTTGGGATGGCTCCATTTTGGAACATTTTGGTTTGAGTCCTGGATGCTCTGCTTCTTATCTAATTCACCGCTAATGCACCTGAGATGGCAGTGGAAGATGGCTCGAGAACTTGGGCCTGTGTCCTCCACATGAGAGACCCAGATGGAGCTCCTGGATTCAGTCTTCAATATGACCCAGACCCTGACTATTGAAGCCATTTGAAGAGTGGATCAGCAACTGGAACCTCTCTCTCTCTCTCTAATCCTAACCCTCTCTTTGTCTCATGAATGCTTCAAATAAATAAATAAATAATTCTAAACAAAATATGGACAAGAAATAGTGTCTGATGCTGCCAAACCTAAGTGGGAAAAGCGCTGATAGACGAAATTTCAAGGGGTGAAGAGAAGTCTTTCAGGTGGTCAGTAAATGGACTCGCAGAATAAAAACACATGATGTGCGTCTGCAGCAATGAGTCTCCCTGAGGAGGTGTGAGGCAGGAAAGCTGGAGGGGCACATTCTAGAAGCTTTCACAGCAGTGGCATTCAGGGTGAATGGTATTTATCTGCTCCTTCCAGTGCTTCCAGCACTAACCCAGTCCCTTGCCCTCTTCCTCATTGCCTTGTACAATACCCAAAACATCTTGCTCAGTAAAGATAACTAGTGCCATGTTTGTTTTGCCCACTAAATGGATCTTTGAGCTTGTGCCACCTTCTCTTCATTCAGCAGAATGGGCTGAATGGAATACTCGGCTGAGGACAAAACCCAGCATATATTTTGAAGGTTCCCACATTGCAATTGACTTTTTTAGCTATCTGATAAATAAGAAGCCTGCCTTGCTGCCATCAGGGCGGGAGAAACAAGGAATGGGAGAGCCTGTACCCTCAAGAGGTTTCTAATAGTAAATTTTGCAGTTTCCCCCAAATGGCTCAACTCCGGCGAATTTATAAGCTCTTCTACAGACATTACCTCATTTTATCTTTCCAGGGAAGGTGGGGAGAGCAGGACCGAGTCATAGGCAATGGACTGCAGTGCCAGGGTGGAGCAAAATGGAGTGTTAAATTACATCCTGATGAACTGTAAGAAGTCTTGCAATTAAAAGTGAGGTAGGGCTGTAGGTAAGCCTGAGGACTTGTGAAAGGCTTGAGAGAGGAAGTGGCAGGATAGGGCCAACAGGATGGTAATTAAAATTTAGCAGATATTACTATGTGCCGGTTCCTACACAAAGTGCTCTGCATGCATTTTCTCACCTAATTTTCACAATACAACTAGGAAGTAGGCACAAGTGGTATCTCCCTGTTATGGATGGGAGCTGGAATTGCTGAGAGGGCAAGACAACTGCAAGTGGTAGAGAAGCAAGGAGTGAAGGCTGGGTGTCTTGGCTCCAGAGTGCAGCCACTTGGCACTCCTGCGTGCCCATCTCCTACTGGATGAATGCTGGCACCTGGGCTTGCACTTCCAAAAAGTCCACTGGAGACTGGAGCTGGGCAATAGTTGGTCTGTGCAGCCTCTTGACCAAACTCAACCCAGCAAGCCTACTGTTAAAATGTCAAGGATGGCACCCCATCACTTGTCCACTCAATCCACTCACGGATCTGACATATGATCCTTGGGTTCTGTATGCTAGATTATGTTTTTAGTCTCTGAGCATTCTGCAGGGGACAAGACGCGCTCTGCTCTCGAGGCACCTTCAAGTGCGAAACCAATACACAATGAATGAAGTGATATCTGGTAGAAGAATGAGAGTGATACAAGTTGGGGTGCCGCTGCTTTGTTGAGGAGTGGTCATGGAAGACTTCCTTCAAGGACATGACATCTGAGCAAAGCCCTGAACAAGAAAAGGAAACAGCCTACTAGGGAAAAGCTCTGAAGCAGGATTGTTCCAAGTTGGGAAAAGCAAATGCAAACATGCTGGGGTTGAAAGGAGCTTGGCACTAAGTATGTGGACAAGAGGAAATCAGGCAGGAAGAAACTGAGAGAAGTGGCCAACGCACAGTTTCTGTGGGTCCATCTTATTAAAAAATTTTCATTTTTTGTTGTTGTTGTTGTTGTTTAATCTTACTGGGAAGTGAGCAACAAATAAAGATACAGAGAGATGGAGAGCTTCCATTTGCTGGTTCACTCCTCAAATTCCTATAATAGCTGTGTCTGGAATAGGCCAACACCAGGAAAACAGAACTCAGTGTAGGTCTCCCATGTGGGTCATAGAGATCCAAGAACATGGACCATCACTTGCTGCAGCACAGCATTCCCACTAGCAGGGAATTGGATTGGAGGTGAAGTAGTTGTGGGACCAATGTTGTGGCACAGTGGGTTAACTCAATACCTACAATGTTAGTATCTGATATTAGAGTTCCCTCTTGAGTTTTTGGTTGTTTCACATCTGATGCAGTTACCTGTTGATATAACTGGGAAAGCAGTGGACAACACTCTAAGTATGTGAGCCCTTGCCCCCATGTGGAAGACCTAGATGGAATTCCAGGCTTCTGGCTTCAGTTTGACTCAGCTCCAACCCTTGTAGTAATTTGGGGAGTGAATTAACGGATGGATAATCTCTCTTCTCCCTTTGTGTTGTTCCTTCCCTCCATTACTTTACCTTCCAATCAAATAAAAAGAAATCTTAAAAAGTAAACAAAGATACAGACTAGCTAGGACTCAAGGCAGCCTGTCTGATATGGGATGTGGGCATCTTGAGTTGCGTTTTAACCATTGCGCCAGATGCCCACCCACTTGGGGCCTATGTGGGAGCCAATGAGATGACAGTAAGCAGAATGGCATGATACTACATGTGGTTTTGATTAGCTTGTTTCTTACGTGAGGGATAATTCTAAGGAGAGGAGGGACAGAGATGGAAGACACAGGGACACTGCTTAGGAGCTACTGCTGTGCCAAAGGGAGGGACATTGATACCCGGAATAGAGGTGACAGAAATGGGCATAAGCAGAGAGTGGGGGAGAAGTGAATACATTTAGGGTCTGGAGGGATAGCTGACCAATTCAGGAGAGACCTGAGGATGAACTGGGTGGAGACGATGGGTAACAATGATCCTTTCTAGAGGCCAGAGTGCACACTGAGCGAGAAGGGGCAAGGACACCTTACCTTTCCTTTGTCGAAGTAGCCTATGATGGTCTCATAGAGTGTCTCCTTCAGCTGCCGGTGTGTCTGAGGGTGCTGTTGGCCGGTCTGCATGACCTGTGAGGCGCACTGCTCATCTGACCACTGCCAAGAGAGGACACAGCAGGTCACACGGGCTGATTCCAGAATTAGAGGCAGAACCACTGTTCACTAAACTCCATCTTCTTTTCTCCCCAAATTGGCTCACTTCTGAAAACTCAGGGCACTATTGCGCAGCTGCCCTCCTGGGCATGAGTACCCACTGACCTCCCAGGGGACAAACACATGAACATGAGCTGTCAGGACCACGCTGTGGAGGAGCAGGATGAAGCCCTGTCAATCATTTTTCTGCTGGCTCTCCTACTGCTCTGGTGTCAGCAGCAACACACAGAGGTGCTGGGCTGTGAGTCTCACTTGCCAGGTGCCTCCTGGTTACGGCTCTGTAGTGCTTGTCTGATTCTGTACTGGCTCACCACATGCAGCTGGTAGGATCTTCTCCAAACCCCAATGAGACAAGCTGCTGGTTCTTCAAAAGCCAAAGAGAATTATTCTTTGTCCAGGGTTAGCAACATTTTCAAGAGAAGAAAAACAGCTCAGTGGGCATGCTAATGATTTACTGCTGATAACAGGAAGTTATAGAAAATGGTACAACACATCTTGGGGGCTAAATAGGCAGGTCACACAGGACCCGAGGTGATTGGATAAAATTGTCGGCTGCAGTTCAGCAGCCTGCGATTTGCAGTTTGAGAATAGCTAGTCAACAACTCTATCTGGACAATCTTTTTCTCTGTTTTTCTCTTGGATTTGCAGGAAAAGTCTGATGGGAATGCCAGCCTGAATCCCCCTCACGCTTTGGGTAGGTACCTTGAGAAGCCACGTGTGCAGAAGGAGCGTGTAGGCGGCCTCTGTGTAATTATCACAGTCCAGGTGGAGATCACGCAACTTGTACAGGTACCTGTTTCAGGGAGCACAGGCTGAGTTATCAAGTACAACAATAAGGGGGATATCTGGCAGGGACAGGAAGGACCACTGACTGCCCATTGGAATAACCAGGCCCCCCTCCAGGTCACCAGGAAGTCTTCCACCCTGACCTGCCAGTCCTGTGTGTGTGCGAATGGAGGGGAGGGTTGCCAAGGGGGGATGGTAACAATGACAGAACCTAGCACTTGCTCAGCACTCAGGTTGTTTCAAGGGACTATGCTACATGTTTTAAATGCCTCTAGCCATTTGATCCTCATGAAGAGGCTCTGTTGGGAATTCCCATTTTTGGATAAGAACATCAAGGCCTGATAAAGTCAAGTACCAACCCATCCCACCATTCTACATGGTCCAAAAGGGTCTGGCCAAGGTAGTACGACAGGTCAGGAAAAGAAAGGGAGGGATGAATAATATGTGTGAAGTTATGTGCTAACGAATGGCAAAATGTGACACCCACTGCTTTGCTGTGTGATTCTAGGAGCACAACCCAGGCATGACACCTGTAAAGGGTGGCACCCACTCTCTCAAAGCGCATTTTCTGGCAACAAGGGAAAGGTGGGTTAGAGAATGATTTTTCACATGCCAGCTGTCAACAGGAGGGTGAATGCACAGCCACAATCATTTTCTCATGCCTTATTTCCTTGCAACATGACATGCTAGTTCTAGACCCTAGGGTGACAAGAGAGTGGAAGGGTATTGATGAAAGGAAGAAAGGCGAGCTTTGGTGAATTCTTAAATGATCGATCCATAGCAGATATAAGGGGGCAGTGAATTGGCTTCTTTGCACCTCAGTTGGTTTATCTGTGAAATGGAAAAACTTATAGAAACTATTTAGAGAGTTTTCCTGCGTCTGAAGATCTATTCAGATCACACATGGCATATCAAAGACTCTGCAAGTGCTCAACAGTGTGAGTGCTGATCAGTGCTGTAGGCACTGAAGGTGATTTGCTGGTAGCTGATACTGAGCAAGGAGAGTTGTTAGCTGTTACCACCTAGCTAGGCTCTTCTACAAAGCAGTCTCACTGGGATCAGAACCAGGATCCACAGCCAGATAACCTTGTCTGGTGACTTGCATGTGGTCAGTGGCATTGATTAAAACTCAAGTCTTGGTGACCTGGTGAAGGGAAAATGTTTGAGTTTGCCAGGATTCCTCCTGACCACATGTCTCCCACTGGGGGACACAGGACATCTGCCCCAAGTGCAGAACTCAGTGTTCAGGCTTGGAGTCCTGTAAGCAGAAAGCTTTTCTGTAAAGGAGGATCCAAAGCCAGGAGGTAGGTAGCCTCCAGTAGTGGCTACAGGAAACTGGAATGGGAAGGAAGGCCACCTAGTAACTGGACAACTAGTGAGTCCGGCCACCCTAGGGACCTTTGCTCATCCACTCTTCATCCAGCAAAGTGGTCCTGCACACCCAGGTTGTACTGGGCATTAGTGAGAAACTTCTGGCAGAAGTAGTTACCTTACTGCTTGGTGACATCTTCTATGACACAGACATAGATCAAATCAACAGACAAATAATTGTGAAAATGCAGCAGTAACAACTGTTGCAAAAGAGAGGTCTGTGATATTGGGGGTTGGCGGCAAAAGTGGGGAGGCAGACTGATCCAAGTGGGAGAGAAGGGGCTTCCGGGAAGTTGTCCATAGCATGACAAGTTTGGCTAAGCTCTGAAGGGGAAGACAGAGGAGGCGCAGAGGCCCAGGAGAATCATTGGTCAATTGACTCTTTCAACACCTGAGTGCCTTATTACCGTAGAGTCTCCCAATTCATCCCCCTCACCATATTTTGGAGTTGAGAAGGTAGATACAGATGTGAAAATAGAGTCAGAAATGGGTAGATGCCAGATTTAATGTAACCACCTCTGCCTCCAGAGACAGGGTTTTTTCTGTCCCCCTCAGCTCTCAGAAAGTCCTTGGGGGAAATGGCACATGATCCCCTGGCAGAGGACCGGAGTCCAGATACACCTGTGTGTGATCATTCATGGCCTGTGCTCGCCTTAGCTCCTCCTATACATTCTTTGCTCCTGGAACCCATGGGTGGCAGGGTCCAAAGAGCATGGACACAGAGGACAGAAGGAGAGCTCCCATGTACTGCCAGCTCCCAAATAGGCCAAAAAACTCTCTTTCATCCTCTGTGAACTCAGCAGTTGGATGACATGTTGCCAAGCTCAAACATGTCATCCCAAGAAGTTTCACCAAGAAGGTCAAACCCAACCCTTCGATGCCAGATGCTTGAGGCAAGTGAGTGGGGTGAGGTGTAACAGGGAATGGTGATGGTGCCAAGACCACAGCACTTAGGTTTGTGTCTGGACAGGCTTTCACTACCCAGTTCAGATGACAGTCACAAAAAAGAATAAGAGTCTAGCATTCCCACACCTTCCCAAGTTTGGGGAAAAGGAGCAAACTTTGACTTTTATGCAAAACCTCTAGGTTTTACAATTTTGGCAACCAATTAAAAAAAAACTGTTTTAAAAATATGACGCCTGCCAAATAGAACAGGTTTTCAGACCATCCCCTGTTTGCAATGTCTGACTTAGGAAAATATGGTTTTCCTAGATTGCTATGGGCCTCCAGTCTCCAAAGCTTGTGGAGGTCTGGAATTCACCATCTGTGTTTCTAAAATGAGAAGGAGAAAGAAAAAAAAGATTGGAGTGAGGCAACCATGTGCCAGGCACATCACCCACATTATCTTCTTTAACCCTCAAAGTAGCAGGTGGAATGGAATCATTCCACAGACCAGAAGCCTCAGCTAATTCCTATAGTTGCTTTTCCAGGGTCACAAAGAAAAGAAGCAGGTCCTCCAGACCTCAAATATTTGTTCTACTATAATAAGCTGTGTCTAATGCAGGTACAAGTACTCAGGCTCAGGACAGTCTACGGAGTTATCTGTTCCCTAAGTGGTAGTTCTTGTTTCTGGAAGATGGTCAAATGAATACCCCAAATATCTACAGTGACAAGAGTGCAAGTTTATACCCAAAGTTTCTGCCCCTAGACCATGGGAGTCAAAGGCTCTTTAAATACCCTGTCCCTGATCTTCTGGGTGGTTCTACCTCACAAGTGCTTACCTCATAAGGATGGGCACAAAAGGATACATCCACAAATGTTAGGAATGTTTTTGCTGTGCTATTTATTATAAAAACAGGTTGGAAAACAAATGTCCACCTACATAGCTTGACTATGTAAAAATTTTTTTAAAACGACTTTCATATTTTTATGTGAGGAGAAAAGAGAGAGGGAAAGAATGAGTGAGAAAGCAAGCTCCTAATGGCAGGTTCACTTCCTTATTCCCCACAAAAGCTGGGGCTGGGCCAGGGCTGAAATCAGGAGCCTGGAACTCAATGCCACGGCTCCATGTGGGTGTCGGGGACCCAACCATCTGCCGCTTCCAACGTCCTGCATTAGCAAGAGACTGCAACTGGGCGATGCGGTTGGCATTCTTTACTGGCCTCTTAACAGCAGTGCCAAAAGTCTACCTAACTGTATAAATCCTGGCACATTTTGAAAGGAAATTTTATGATTTTAGTTAAAGTAATGTTGAAATAGATGTACTGACATGGAGTTCTTGTCAAGTAAATTAAAAAGGAAAGGATAAATTATTATGAGTAACAATTTCATTTTTTGCAAAAAAATGCATAAAAATTTATATATAAATAATAAAAATATAAAAGTCTGGAATACATATGGATAATAAAATCTATTTCAATTTTTTGGCTTATCTGTATTCTAGAGCTTTGTTTTGGTAATATGTACTTGTTATTTTCCTAATGAGCAAAAAAATAAAATAATATGAGAAAACTTTACACAACAAACAATATGAAATTCTCAGAAAAATTGGCAAAGGACTTCTTTGCTCCAGGCTAATCTTAATCCCTCCCCACTTCTCAAGCCACTTCAAGACATATTCAAATTACTATCCTTCAAATGCCAAGAAAGAAGTTTCCACAGTCTTACTGTTTTGTTTTCTCCCTTCAAACTTGTACCAGCTGAGGATCTTATCCAGTGTCTTCACAGGCCATCCTGGACCAAATGCAAATGTAAGTCCCCAGCACAGCCCCCATGATGTTTACCTTTAAGGAAAGCCTGATCTATGGGCACAGGGGGACAGGAAGGTCCCACAGAGCTACAACAGTTTTCTGAAGAAGAGAAAGGGCTGGGTCTGGAGGAGTGCTAGGAATCAGAGGGCTTGAGTGTTGAGAAGTCTGCATTCTACTGTGAATGTAGAGAGGAGCCATCCATGCACAGAGCACAGAAGTGCCTGGGGTTGGTCTGGGTTTTAGAAAATAAAAAGTCTTACCTGATGTACATCTCTTCCCGGTTATTATCTTTGTAGAAATTCTAGGCAAAGGAGGAAAAACGGAGATGAGTGCTTTTCTCTGCAGAATAACCAGGGGGAGAGGGTGGGTGTGGTGGCAGAGGAAGGTATAGGTTTACCATCTGGACACCCCGGGGAGGTAGCAAGACAATGACTTTGCTCAATGCATCCACAGCCTCCCTGGGAGATTTCGCTTTGAAAGCCAGGTCTTTGACCCTCAAAGGAAACAGAGGAAGTGTCTCAGCCACCTGAGTTAGATGCGGCTTTGAGAGGTGGGCTGCCATATTTGGGGTTGGCTACTTTGATTGAAGTCCACTTTGAAAGGTTGCCCAGCTTAAAGTTTTAAAGCTCTGGTCTTGTTGCTGCGGGGTCCTGGACTGCAAATGGAGTAAAATCATTCCAGCAACAGTAACAGCTCCTAGCTTCCCACAGTGCAGGACTCTCAGGAGGATGCCCCAGTCAAGTGCATTTAAAGTTGGCAATGCTAGGAGGCCTGGTCTTTGTTCCAGCTCAGAGGCCATTAGACTACTGGGTGCTGCTCACTTTGGGTTTTAGCACCAAAGGTCCTAATCTTGTGGCATTTTAAAACAAATCCTTACAGACTTGAAACCAAAGTCCTGGTGAACCCTGGTGGCTTAAATCAATGCACCCACAGGTACCTAAGGCTCAGAGAGGACAGGCAACATGCTCCAGGGCATACAGGGTGACAAATCCACACAGAACTCCCCCTTTGCAGATCCTAGCCCCCTCACCCGAAATCCTTCCTCTCCAGCACATGCCCTCATCCTGATCCCATGCTTGAGTCACACACCTAAACCTCCTAGAGTCTCATTGCTTATGAAACTGTCCTGATCTTTCTCATTAATCTGACCGTTGAAGGTCAATTTATTCAACCAACACTCTCTCTTCTTAGAAATTGTTAAATTCCTGGGAAACCCCTTTTCATGTTCTTTATGTAAATTGGGCCTGGTGGAGTTATTAGCACTGAATTCCTTTCTGCTGTAATCAGGATTTTTAGAGTCTCCTTAGCATTCTGGAAAATCAAGGGCAAGATCAAGACTATTAAAAAAAAAAAACAGTCCTCTTAGGGTAAAGGAAGACCACACAGTCGAATTACAAGGATGGGATTCGTGCTTCTGGTGCATTGGGTTGATGGATACCACACAATCAATGGCCAACTGTATTCACTGAAACCTTTAAAGAGGGCTACCATGGTGCATTTGAAACACCACAGGCTCCAGACCTTATCGCAGGACATGTAAGACAGGCTGCTTAGGACACAGCCATGGGAGCTTACCCAGAGATGCTCATGATGTATAGGAGTTAATAATTGGCTCTGGGATTAGCTCCACTGGTTAACCAGGTCCACAGCCATTTTCAATACATACTGGCAATCAGCATTACTCCATTTTATAAGCAGACATAATCTCCAACATAGTAAGCATTCAACCATGGGCCAAACTACACAACCTAATAGGTCCTAGTTTCTCCCCCACAAACAGGTAAGTAAACCAAGACCTCAGAGCATTTCCTTGACTTATCTATTGTACTAGTGAACAGAGGCTCTGTGCCTTTAGTCCTCACACTCTTCCTTTTATGTGACATGTCAGCTACCAGAGTGGAACATTCATCATACCCATTTCATTCATAGGAACACCAAGACACACAAAGGTGACATGACAGGCCTCAAGACGTAGAGCTATCAGGTGGCACAGCACGGACTCAATCCCACATTTCTCTGTCTTGCAAAGCTACCAGCACTACTTCCCTATTGTTGTAAATGGGATATGGTTCGAGTGTGCCACAGGTTGGAATTTGATCTTCAGCATGGAGACGTTGAGAGCTGCTGAAGCCTTCAAAAGGTAAGGCCTAGTACAATGTGGTTAGGTCACCAGGGACGCTGTCAGAAGGGATTAATGTACTTCTCATGAGACCCCAATCAGTTCCAACAAGAGGGATTGTTATGTAAAAGCAAGACTGGCCCCTCCTTGTCTCTGGCTTTGTGTCATCACCCGGCATGATCTCTCCTTCCCGTGCGTGCTCTGCGACTGAGACGCCATGAACTCTTCCCCAGAGCCGAGATGGTGTCAACACTGTGCCGGAACCTCCCAAACTGCGGACTCCATAAACCTATTCTGTTTCGAAACTACCCAACTGAACATGTTTTCTCTCAGCAGTAGTAAACAGACTGGTATACCTATCAAAGGCAATAGCGAGACTCAAAGCCAGTTGGGTCTCTAGTGTGATATGGACAGTGGGGAGGGACCACCAGACCCACGTACCAGCAGGTTCACAGTGCAGCTCATGCGGTTGTCTTTGCTCTCGTCTGTCATCACGCCCCGGTAGTCCAAAAGCTTCTCCAGGAGGCCTTTGACCAGGCTCACAAAGTTCTCCACCGATTTGGCAATGGCCGGGTGCTGTGCAGCACACTCCATCAGGCTGTGGGCACAAGCACAGGGCAGTGAACTTGTAGTAGGGGGAAAGACAGTGTGTGGGGGAAGCAGGGCACATGTGTATGCACACACATGTATGTGCACATGCATGCTAGAAAGTCCAGTGAACCCCAAGTTTCCCTGATTGGTGTGTCATCTCATTTTGTATACAAGTATAGGAGGGCCTGAGAACGTGTGTGGAGAAATACTACTAAAAGATAAATTTATTCTATTGTGAAAATACTTGGTTATCCCTGCATAGCTTTTTCATAATTCAAATTTTTCATGAAGTTTTTGAAGACTTCTCATATGCTTGGATTTCAAAAACCTTTGTACCAAAATAAATTTATCTTTGTAACTCAACCCCAAGAGCTTTGCAAAGTACCCTCATAGCTATCCATATAGTTTAGTAAGTCAATTTTTCCCTACCATTAGAAATGGGGAAAAAATTATAATTTCCCAAGGGAGGTAGTGATATGAAAGAATTGGGCTTCTAATCTATACATTAAAACTGTGCATCATCACAGTTTGTTCGGTAGCAAAAACTAGATTTTGATTTTCATAGTTCTCTATCAAAACATAGAATGTACTTTTCCTGTGACCAAAAACTCTACTTCAGGGAGTTGGTTCTATAGAAATATTCCTCAAAGTTTGAAAAATATATTTATTATACTTATAAATTTCACCTAACAATGAAATAGAGCGATCTTAAATGCTAATCAATTGGAAACAGTTGAATAAATTAAGGCGTATTGACAAAATGTGATTTTATGAGGCCACTGAAAAATATTAGATCAATATGTTTTCACATGAAAACTCCATAAAATACAGAGCTAAGTGAGAGAAGTAAGTCTCAGAACACTATTTACTTTTCAGCTAATTCACCAGCAGAAAGCTTACCATGCCCCAGGTGCTAAGCTAAACATCTTACAATATTAACTTATTTCATCTCCCATCACATTTTTATGAGATGAGGCTCTGGAATACTGGGAAACTAAGCTGTGGGAAGGCCATTGACTTGTCCATGGTTATAAATATCTACAGTTTGGCCCCAACATACATGCTTCAACTACCAGGTACTGTAGGCATGTGCAGCTATAGGGCTGCCATGACATATGGTTAGGAAGCAGAAACAGCCAACTCTTAATGGTACTGCTCTGACAAAAGCTCGAGGTGGGGTGCACAGAGGGCAAAAGCCTTCTTTTTTTTTTCTTTAAGTAAATACATACTGTTTGAAAAAAAATCACAGTACTTGCTGCAAGATTTATATTCTACATTTTTAAATATTTATTTTATTTTTATTGGAAAGTCAGATATACAAAGAGGAGGAGAGACAGAGAGGAAGATTCTCTGTCCACTGATTCATTCTACAACAGCCACAACGGCCGGAGCTGAGCTGATCCAAAACCAGGAGCCAGGAGCCAGGAGCCAGGAGCCTCTTCCGGTTCTCCCACACGGGTGCAGGGTCCCAAGGCCTTGACTTTAGCCGTCCTTGACTGCTTTCCCAGGCAACAAGCAGAGAGCTAGATGGGAAGTAGGGTTGCAGGGACTAGAACTGGTACCCATATGGGATCCCAGTGAGTGCAAGGCGAGGACTTCAGGCTATTGCACCAGGCCCCTATATTTTACATCTTGTAAACAAAATAAGAATGTGGCATTCCTTAAGCATCTATTTGTTGCTAAGCACTATCATCGCTAAGGTGCGATGCGGAGAAGGACACCAGTACAAACAAAATGACACATGACCCTCCAGCAATATAAAGAGAGAAAGATTAAAATCTTTGGTTACTGATGCCTGGATTTGGTACTCAGTTCCAGTTTCCTGCTGATGCAGTCCCTGGAAGGCAGCAGTGAGGACCTCAGGAGCTGGGACTCTGCTATGCCAAGAGGAGACCTGCACTGAAGTTCCAGCTCTGTTGCAGGCATTTCAGAAAGTGAGCCAGCAGATGGAAGTGTCCTCTCTTTCTGCCTCTCAAACAACTTGACTACAAAACTTTAAATGGCTCCTTCATATTGATTCCTTATTCTGTGCCATATACTAATCACCCTTGCTCAAGAAATTCTCACAAGACTATGAGAAATGACAGTTATTATTCCCATGTTACAGGTGAGGAAACGAAGGCTCAGGGTAATGAACCTTCTGGTATGGCTCCAGTAATAACGGTAACTGGTGACCAAGGGAATCAGGGCAACCGCTGTTCCGATTGTGGGACACAGCTTCTCCACAGAGAAGCACCGAAGCATGTCCTCAGGAACCTCAGGGAGACAGACCATACAGACTACTTCTAGCCATACTCCCCATTGCCCTCTAAGTCCCAAGAGCAATGAGGAGGCTACAGGTAAAAAAAAAAAAAAAAAAAAAAAAAAAAAACCAAAAAAAAAACCACAAGGACTTTGGAGGGTCGTTCCTTCCCAGAAACAAAGCCAGGCTGCAAGGAGGTGACATCTCCAACTGTGGCTGTGATCACACAAATCAATCTTCTCCCTGGGGGAGACACCTGTTCCTGGTGCTCCATGAGAGAGGCACATGGCCCTGACTTGGCCACAGCTGTGACTGCTTCTTTCCAGGACAACCGCTCTCATCCCTCCTTCACACGCCCTCCGCCCACGGCAGTGCTAGAAACCTTGTCCCTGGAGACTGTCATGGGGTCTCTCACAGCCTCTCAAGAGCAGAAGGCATCTGAGAACTTGTGCTTGGCCAGACCATGAGTTCTCAGTCTTGGCCACAGCTTGGAATCACCAAGGAAGCTTTTCCAAAGCCCAGCTTTTCCCTTGGGCAATGATTTTGGAGTATTTCAGGCAGGACCAAGGAAGCACTGGTTTGGAGTGTAAGTTCTGGTGATTCCGGTGTGTACCACCATTGAGAACCACTGACTTCAGAAACAGTGCTTTACAAGCTTCCGTGGACAAGAGGAGAACCTGAGCATTGTTCATGGATTCTGATTTATTAGGCCTGGGAAGGGCTGAGATTCTGCCCTGCTAACAAGTTCCCCAGTGATGCTATTGCTGCTGGTCTATAAGGGTCTAGAAGAATATGCTCTTGGCTTTCTTAATTTGCCCATTCTTTAGGAAAGCTGCTTATGCTGTGATTGGTGAAACATATGGCAGACTAGTTAGAAATCACTCATTTATCTACCATCCATCCACTCAACAATGTACTGTTTCAGAAACCAGTGACCCAGAGATTATTAAGAAGCTAACCTGCAGGAGAGCACAGGCTCTCGAAAAGAAAAAAGAAACAAAACCAGTCTCCACTATAAAAATGACCTATGCTGTACATGGGATCTTCAAAAAGTCCATTAAAAAATATGCCATTTTGAAAGAACAGCACCTGCACGGATGTGAAAACTTTTTCCACTTTTACTTTCCTTTTCCCACAATTTTTTTTTTGAATTATCTGTATACAGGGTACTACTACTTACGATTTGTTGTGTTCCGGACACTGTGCTAAACCTGCTTGGTTGATTATATTGCTTAATACAAAGACTTTTTAAGGCAGGCATTAGTATAATCCTCCAATAACAGGGCACGGCAAGGGGCCCACCTGTTGGGTTCTGCCTACAGTCCTACCAACATCATGCAGTTGTTCACTCCTTTGAGTCCCACATGAAGCATAAGCGACAATGGAAAAAAATCTGTGGAAATCAGGAGACAAGGGGGATAATTCCTCATACTCTTCCCCTGTTTCCCGGGGAATGGTGGATATGGTGGGGGTTCACCATCCCTGAAACTGTGCATTTAGCTTTTGAGGGGAGAAGCCCAGGCCCTCTCCCTCTGCCAGCACTGCTGGCACTGGTCTTTCATTTACTCCCTTAAAAACTGTATTCTTACACATAGCTTAAGGATGATAGTGCTTCCTAGGTGACAGGTCCTCCTCCAGCCACTGAACTGCAGTGCGTAGGTCTTAGAATCTACGTTCTGCTCCTGTCTGTCTGCTAGCACCCTACCACTTCTAGAAATATTCTCAAGCATGAAATGCAGGAAGGTGGGGTGTGTCTAATGACTCCATTCAAAGTGAGACACAAACTTCAGGACAGATGTGGACCAAGGGCTCAGAGGAGAGCACCGAGAATAGGGAGGACTGAGGTGCCATCACAGTTGTATTGCTTGCATACTGCATAACAGCACATGAAGACTGAGATTCAGCCTCACTTCATGTCCTGAGCATCGCCCCCGATGCAGGACTACAGTGGGGAAGGAAAGCTCTGTGCTGTTCAACAACGTGCCATACAGTTACCAAGCCTTAGATCACAGGCCTGCCCAGAGGGAGCCCTCTACCAGTGGAGGTCATGAGTGAGGGCGGGGGAAGAAGAAACAGACATGACTTCTAATAGCATCCTTGCTGTCCACCTGAATAATATTAATTGTTATTTTACTATTGATAGAATAGCTACTATTTCTGTACTGCCTACTATCTGTCAAAAATATGGTAACAAAAGCAAACCCTCCCCTCAAAATGCTGTATACTTGGCCTAACTTTTCTCAGTCTCAACAATAACTCTTTTTACGACTTGAATAACATTTTTACCCCTAATTTACAGATAAGGAAATTGAGGCTCAAAAAGCCAAAGAAAGAGCAGGAACTGAAGCATACTGCCTATATCTGATGAGGACAAGTCTCCTTGTGTTGGACTTGATTAGTTCCATGAAACAAAAAATCATTCACACCTCTGGCTCAGTAGAAAAATAATGAGCTGTTTTTAATTTCCTCAACCTCTGAGGACTCCTTTTATAGATGGCCAGGAAGCGTTTGGAAGACGCCTGCAGAGCCCCATCCGTGTACAGAAGAGGAACCTGCCAGCACCACACATGGCTCATTTCTGGTCAATAGTTAGATTTTCCATTTTCAGACCTTTAAGACAAACACTGACTCAGGCAAAACATCCTTATTTCCCATGCATGATCACTCCCGATTTCCACTGCAATGCCAGATGTTGGGTTTCTCCTTCCAGTCAAGCACCATTTGCATTCTGGAGGTTTTATGAGTTCTGTGTACAGGGCCAGAGGTGCGAGAAACTGACAGAGACCATGGTGCCTGGGGCCACATTCTGCCTGGGTGGGCTGAATAGGAGGCATCATTTAAAATATTTAACAAGGATTGAGCAAGGGATCACAGAACTGGAGGCCACACAGTTGGGGTTGGGTAGGGGTAGACTTTGGGATAACCAGACTACATTCCTAGGACTTGTGAGAGCGGGGAAAGGGTAGTTCCCAGGCTATCAAGGTGAGAACCTGGGAGTCAGGCTGAGAGGCCAAGGACATTCACACATGCATGCTTACATGTACCTGGTATGTGTTGAATGCCTTGTAATCATTCTATAGCTGAAAGAAGCATGAGGGCTCAATGCTCACATCACGGAAATGGGGATACTGAGGGCAGAGATGCAATGGGACGGGACTACCCAATGTTGTGCAGTTGCTATGTGATAGAGGCAAAATTAAAATCAGTGTACAGGTGGGTGAAGAACCACGTCATTAGCCACCAGGAAACATCAAGCAAATCCACAATGAGAAAGCACTTCATATCTCCCTTGGATGCTTATGACCAGGAAGACGGCCATTAACAAGGCTTAACCACGATGGGGGTGACAGGAAGGGCGGAGTTGGGGTGTAGTAGGTAAAGCTGCCATCTGTGACCCTGCCATCCCATACAGAAGCCGGTTCAAGTCCCAGCTATGCCGTTTCTGCTCCAGCTCCCTGCCGGTGACCTAGGGAAAGCAGCAGAAGATGCTCAAGTGCTTGGGCCACCCACGTGGGAGCCCCTGTTGAAGCTCCTGGACTCTGCGTGGCACAGCTCAGCCATTGTGGCCACCTGAGGAATGACCCAGCAAATGGAAAATCTCTTTTTTCCTCCCTCTAACTGACTTTCAAATAAGTAAATAAATCTGTCACTTTGGAAAACAGTCTGCTGGCCCCTCAGTGGGTTACACAGAATTACCAGGTGGCCAGAAATCCCACCCCCACAGATACAAGCAAGAGTACTGTAAGTGGCTGAAGGTACTTCAAAAAGATCATGTGCCTTACAAGAAAACTATGCATGTAGTTTGTTTGTTTCTTCCCCTCCTCCAGCCAAGACTCATACTAGGATCTGGGAATGCAAAATGGAACAGGATGCTACCATTTTTAGGAATGCTTGGGAGAACTAAAATAAACTTATTTTTAACTCCAATTTTCTGTAAATGTTCAGATTTGCTCTCATATGTCACACAAGAGTTGAACATGCATGCTCAAATATACCTCTCACAGTCAGAAACCTGGAAACACTCTCAATATCTATCAACTAACTTGTAAACAAAGTAGGTGTTATATTCAAACTGTAGAATATTATTTGGCCAAAAAATAAATTAAGTATGGAAGCATGCCCTATGCGGGGGTGGGACAGTGTTGTGGAGAGGGTTAAGCCTCTGTCTAGGACACAGCATACCATTTCAGAGTGGCTATTCAAGTCCTGGCTCCTTGACTTTGACTTCTCATTTAGCATCCCACTAACACACCTGGGAAAGCAGTGCTTGATGGCTCAGGGAGTCGGGGCCGTGCTACTCATATGGGAGAACTGGATGGAAAAGCTCTTAGCACAGCATTGTGCAGTGTGTGCTCTAAAGTCACAAATTTAAATAGAAAAAGGATAGGAGATATTCATGTGGCATCTCATATGGGCACCGGTTTGAGTCCCAGCTGCTCTACTTTTAATCTACCTCCCTGCTAATGCACATTGGAGGAAACTGGTTTTGGCCTGGTCCAGCCCCAGGTGTTGCAGCCATTTGGAAACTGAACCAGCGAGATGGAAGAACTCTCTGTCTCTCCCTTTCTTTCTCTGTTAACTGCCTTTCAAAGAAATAAAAACCCTAGAAAAAAGAAATAAAAAAAAAAAACTAGTAGTAGCAATGGTGCTTCTAATCAAGAATGAAAGTGGACATTTTTAGCAGATTATTTCTCTTCCCAGGCTAGCAGTTTCTCTCTGGCCCATTCCATCAATACCAAGAAATTGCCCACTCTGATAGATGTGAGTTTTCTTCTTAAAATGTAGCTTCTCCAATCCCCATGGGCTTCTGGGCGGCTCTCCCAGGGAGGACAGCCTTGCAGCCTCTGCAGGACCTGCGCGCACCAAGCATAGAACTCACATTGACTCCAACAACTGCATGTACTGCTCATCCCCGCGGCCTCCTTCCACCTCGTGGTCCAGCTTGAGGATGATTTCATTTTCAAACTGTAGCAGATGAAAATCAACAGTAACGTTAGAAGGCTGAGGTTAGTTCATTATTTTATCCAAGCCTCAAGAGAGTACCAACGATCTCTCCAGGTTAGTCCTGGGCTCTGGGAATGCCAAACGAAAGAGGACGCTACCTGTGCATTCTGGGAGTTCTCACAAAAAAGAGAGGGGAAATTGGTGTTAAGTGCTGAGAAGAGAGTAGCAGGGGAGAAGAAGGGAAGTCAGGTAAATTTTCTAAAACCTGTATCATCTGGGCTTGCTCCCAAATGTTAAGGAGAAACTGTGTAGGAAAATGACACAGAAAATGGCATCCCAAGCAGTGAGCACAGATTACACAAAAGCATGGGGCCATTTGACAGGACACCCTAACTCAGGGGCTGGCATGCTGGCATGAATAGTTTCTGTCTGCTTAATCCTTCTGCATCTCCATCTCTCACCCCACAGCTCTCTACCCAAGGGGCTCCCAGCTTTGGAAACCTGACACTGGTCAAGCTCCCAATGCTTAGATTTTATTGCTCAGACACCAAGATTAATAAAGGCCCAGGCCAAGCCACTGAGATTCTAACAGGAGGCTTTCTTGGAACTCAGAGGAAAAAAAATGAGTGCTTCTGCTAAACTTGAAAAAGAGAAAACTCCAAACCTGAGGCTGCTGAAAATGAGAATCACACACATGCAAAGGGAAACAGAGGAGAGAGGTCAGAAAGTCTACGACCCGAAGCTCTTCTTGAGCCTCTGGATTCAGCGACCCCTGCAGCCTTCTCTTTATGGGTCGAGTGTATGTGTTAACTGACTCACACACACGTTTCTATTTGTCAGTATATGAGCCAATCTCAACTGCCGTTCTGTTCCTGCAACTGAAAAAGTGGTGAGAAATACTAACATGTAGGGCAACTGATAGGCCCCAAAGAGCCCAAACTGGTGACACTTATAAACAACAGACAGAAGATGAAGAGTGACCAAATTGCAGGTTTCTAATACAGTTCTGCCAAATCCGGTTGTTCTGAAGTCAGAGGATGCTTTGTCTTCCCAGTTTCAGATTCAAGCAGCAGGTCCCCCAGTGGGGGTGCGTGGCTTAGTCATCATATTTTCATGAAGGGTCAGACTGTGACGCACATGATTTTACTGAAAAACATCCTGTACACGTTTAGAATAGAACCCTGAAGAGTCCACTCACATCATGCCACCTACCTCTGCCCATCTAACCATCAGCAAAAAAAAAAAAACTGGCACCTGGAGAGTGGAAGGATGTCCTTGGGAAAGGTCACCAGGATGAAGGGAGGCTTTGGAGACTCTGGGGTCCTAACTAGGCCTCTTTTGCACTCACAACCGTCTGTGAAGTCTGGAGGTCATGGGTCACTTTTAAATGTAATCGTGCCTGAAAAGCAGCCAGCCTCAACTTGGCACAAGCTCCAGTTAAGTGTCAGCTATCATTACAGATGAAGAGGTAGAGGCTTGGAGAGTTGAAGTGACCTGTCTAAAGTCTCAGATGAATGGCAGAGATTTTTTGCCAGGCTCTTTTCAGTGTGTAAAGGATTGAACCCAGTGGAGGTAGACTCTTCAGTTGATGAAAAGCCAAGGCTGAAACTCACTTTCCTCTGTAATTCACATACCATCCACGAGGCCACTGCTCCCTCACCTTAGGGCACTAAGGATCAAAGCAAGGGACCAGGAGCTTACGCTGAGGACACACAAAGGACAAAGGACTTCCTGCGCATTGCCCAGGTGGGAAGGACATAATGAGGCAAGTACACTAGCCCTGACGGGTAGAAAAGGGAGGGAGCATTCTGGTTGGGGGAAATGTAAGTAAAGGTGTGCAGGTGGAAAAGTAAAACATAAAGAGCAATTCACGGGAACAGAGACAGCGAGAAATGTGGAAGAGCGGGAGGCAGGAAAGAAGGAAAAGGAGAAAGAAGGGGAGGAAAGAGGCATAAAAAGAAGAAAGGGGAAGGGAGTGGGAAGGTGGGAAGGAGGGGAGGGGTAGGAGACAGAAGGAGGATGGAAGGGAGGGAGGGAGGAAGGAGTAGAGAAGGGGAAAAGATAGTCCTAGATAGGGAACACTCCGGCAAGGGACTGGGCTGCCTGACTGCCAATGGGTCACGCCCCACATAGGTGGGCTCTTATGGAGTATTCTGCTTGTACTACGTGTTTTTCAAGGTTGTCTTTCATGTCAAGCCTAGGGTAGGCAGAGATAGCAGAGGGAGGGTAAGAATGGGCTGTTCTCTGACTGTAATTGCTTCTCCTCCTTCATTCCTCCAGCATCTTGGGGGAAAGCCTGTGCAGCTTTCTAATCCTCAGCTTCATGATTTATGTCAGGAGTCAGCAAAGGGCCAGCCAGGAAGTATTTAAGACAGCCACAGTCATGGCTGTCCTTGCACCACTCTGCTGTTGTCCACAAAAGGCATCCACTTGGTTGCATCCCAATAAAACTTTATTTACAAAGGTAGGTAGAGGATGGATTTGGTCTGCAGGCTATCATCCGTGAACCTCTCATGAATGTCATGGGCATGACAGGAGTAGCAGCAGCATGGAGAATGCTGATGAAGGTGCATAAGCCCCAGTGTGCACAAGGCTGGCTTCCCTGATTCTTGCTGCTCCTCTTACACTTATCACTGCTGGGTGTTTCTGCAAAACAGCTCTTGGGAGACAACCAGTGTTTTCTCTTGTCTGAGTGGTTCATTGGGAAAAGCTGGCACGGTTCCCCTAGTGAGATGAACTTGTCTTTGGAGCAGAAAGTAGATGGGGTTAATAAGCACTTGCCTCAGGGTCACAAAAGAGCCTGCAGTGGTTGGGGGCGGGGGTTGAGGAGGCGGTGGAAATTGCAGGGTGCCAGCAGTGAGTATAGCCTGATTGTGCCACGCAGTGTCTGAGCCCAACAGGGTGGGTTTGGGTCAGCTCCATCCAAGGGCAGTGCTGTGCAGGGGAATGGCTATGACCTCAGGCTGTGGCATCAGACAGGATTAGTCCAGTTTTGCTTTACTTGTGTCCTTGGGCAAGTGAATACATTTCTTTGGGGGCTGCATTTTCTCACCTATTCAACAGAGATTGGAGTCAGCACCCACTCCTCAGTGGTGCTGTAAGGAGTTAGTGGAAAATCAAGTGTACAAGGCCAAGCGCACAGCTGGTGCACCGTAAGGGCTCCTCTGCTATGAGCAGCGATCATCATGTTACTGTCACTGCCATCAGCATTAGCATCATGATCTCATTTAGCCTTCACAATAGCCCAGGGAGATGAGCGGCATCGTCCCTATTTTAACAATGAGGAAATTGAGGCAAAGCAAGGTCTTTGTCAGGGGTTTCAAGGATGAATGGATTTAAGCACGGGAAGAAACCTTGTCCAAACTCAATCTCTGCCACATAACTATGACAGGTGGTCCCAGCATTATTCCTGTGTAGAACTTAACATGCAGTTCTGGCTCCTCTGAACTGGCTCCATCTTCCCCCAGCTACATGACGGCATGACTGTACCTGACTCCTCTTCCCAGCCTGGAGAGCTGGGTGTTATTAAGGAAAAGCCAGACACGAAGATGTAGCAACCCTAGTCAAGAAACAGAGTACACCCAGGAACCCACACCTCTTCATGAGCCTGGTCTGACAACAGAATGACCAATCCTACGCTTCCCCTTTGCCTTCCCTGTCTTGCCTATGCTGCCTCTCCTGATTGGTTTAGAATATCTCGACAATTTTCATCATCTTGGAAGCTTAGCTTTTTGATAGCAGTCTTGTAAACATCAAGTGTGGGGTTTAGAGAGTGAGGACTCTTCCATGCTGACTTCCACAGGGGAAGGATAAAGATGGTGCTGTAAGCCTGAATGTCAGAGACAACAGGGAAGATATGTGAACTCAGCCTTCGGTCTCATTTGTTAACAAAATGTCTTTGATCGTGAGGAGAGGCAGAGGCAGAATGGGGAAGAAGGTAGAGTCATGTGAGAAGGAATGACTGTGGGAGCTGGTGCAGAGTGCTAAAGTTCTTCTGTAGAAGAAGAAATACACGGGCATCCACAGAGGAAATACCACTCAGGCAAATGGTGGGAACAGTGGGAGAGCAGTGGAGGTGGAGACAAGTGTTGGAGAGAATAGCTGGCATGTTCATCAGCTGGCGGGAGCAGGGAGGAACTTGAATGCTTGCTTCAAGGTGTGGGTTGTCTTGGCTAGGGGATCAAAGCACCAATGACGAAAAAGGACAGTTGACATCTCTGAGCATCTGCAGCAAAGCCAGTTTATGGAATGGGAGGCAAGAAGAGAGAGGGAGGCAGAGGAACCCAGTTAGGGATAAAGCTCAATGAGAAGGTGGGTCTCAAGGAGTATGGGCTGATGCAACTGCTTCGGTAACACTGTGGGTGGGAAAGAGCACCCTTCCCAAACACAGTTTGTAAATCAGATCCAAGAACCCAATGTGGGAAACAAGGGAATCTTCTCCTGCATGCGTTTCTAGAGTGACTGGTCCTAGGAAGTAGTCCTCACTCTTCAGGTATGGTGGGATTTCAATGAAAATATGTGGCTGTGGCTGACAGAGGCTTTGGTCCCTCTGTGTCAGGCAAGCCTTCTGTTCCCCTCCAGACTCCATTTGCCTTCTCCCGTGTTAGGCACCCATGTGTAATGCCTAGCAGGGTCAGCTTTTTCTAGATAATACAATTCTTCAGTCATCCCAGGAAGTTGACATGTCAGACAAGGAAGATAGTAGGTGAGGCCTGGGGGAAGGCCAAGGCCTTGCAACACACCTTGGATAAGCCATAGGTGGGAAATCAAAGATATCTCTGTTTTTGAAACAAGGACCCAGCACACACAGGGCAAGAAAGGGCATTTGAATCTTGGCCTTGGGCAGAGAAGCGTGATAGAATACTGACCAAATCTGATCTGCCAGCTCATTCTGGGTCCATGAATAAATGTCCCTGTGCTCCCGCCGAGCCTCTGAACGAAGCTCAGGCAGATGGAACGAGGATATCATTATAGGGAAATAGGCTGGGGATTAGGGAAGCTGGCATGAATTTCCAACCTCATTTTTTACCTTTTTGAAATCTCCACTCCTTTGATATTCACACAGCATCATGTCGAAGAAGATTGGTATGGTGGCTTTCCGGAGCTCAGCCTCAGGGATAAGTGTCATCTCTAATATAGGACCCACCATGCCTGGGATAAAGCAGATTTTGTTCTGGCCTGAAAGAGAAGAGGGAGGGGTTCTCTTCAGACCAAGCTTGAAGAAAGCAAGGGCAGGAAGGGTAACAGTGAATGCATACACAATTGTTTACCAAAAGGCAGGCTCACGGGGAACACCTTACATGTATTATTGCCGTGAAGTGGCACATGCTTCATCCCGAACCGACCACGGTATTAAGGATAATCATGTGGATGTGCAATGCTCCTTACTGTTTACAAGGCTTTTCACCTGCATTATCACTTCTGCAAATGGGCCTCTGACTGAAACTGTGAGGGATGGCACAGAGGTGTGTGGAATTCTGCATCTGTAAAACTCGTTTTTGCTAACTGTTCCCAGAAATGAGATGGGCCAAACTCAGTGCGAAGAACCTACTATGGCAGTGTGGCCAGGGGAAGGGTGAGGTTTCAGACCCCTCAGAGTCAGAGGAGCCACAATTTCTTCCTCTCCTGCCTCATCTCAAGGCATCTCCATGATCCTTTTCCTTTACACTCTGCATGGTGGCTTGCTTCCAAGGTCCTAAAGCTGTCTTGCCATTTGAGGGTGGGTCAAATGAGCAGAACCGAGCAGATGTTTCAGGTCACACATATCAGATGCTGCAGGTGTGAGGAATGAAGGGGAGCACTCAGGAATTTTAGGGATTTCTGGGGAGTTGGGGCAGGTGCATTCAAGAAAAGCTGACACCTCAGGCATTGCACTCACTCATCTCTTTCTCTTCCTGGGCTTCATAGCCCACCTGGGTTTTGCCCACTGTCAGAATGAACAGTTGTGGTTTTTGCCTGGGGTAGAGAATAGAGAGTTCCTGGTGGGTACCCAAACCTAGGTGGTATGGCATGTAGCTTGGTGCAGTTACTTTCAATTTAAGCTGAGAGAATAAGCCGACAGGGAAGGCAGCAAGAAAACAAATTTTCATTCAGCCAAAATTAGGCTTATTGTTGGGAGTATTTCCCCAGAATACAGATAAAAAAGGCATCATCCCAGGGATATTTTCAGTTTCTAAGAATGAAGTGGTGATGTCAGATAGGCAGAGAGTTGAGTGAAAGACGAGGAAACCTTTACAGGATATCTGCTTCATTATGGGACACATTTGGATTACATTTGAGCCTAGAGTCTTTGCACTGGCCCAAACAGGATTGGGACAAAAATCATTCTTTCAGGCAGATTTGTAATAATTGCTAATCTAGGTTTCTGATTTTTGTCCTTCAAGATCCTTTAAGTCTTTTCAAACCACAATGGGGTTTTAAAATTCAAAGTCAAGTGCAATAATAGGTAGTAGGTAAATAGGAAACTACCAGATAAGCCACCATGGGATGGAGAAATTGCTTATACAACAAAGGCCTTTGGAATACTGGAGGACATTGGTCATGATAAGGATTTATCGAACATGGTTTAAAATAGAAGGCAGTAAACTATGGACTTGGGATTTCTCTGACACTTTTGACCTGCACTCTCTGTAGATGGTTGAGGTGATATTTGACAGAATAGGGAAAGCGAAGAAAAAGAGATGTTGATCTCTAAATGCACTGTGATCTCAATGGCCTTACAAGGCTCCCTAAAGAAAACAGATTCCTTTACCTCTAAAATGAAATTTCAGCACATTGGATTTTGTTTTCAGATATACCGAATGTATTCATATGAGTGCACACATCTTTATATATGCGTGAATGTACACACACATGCACGCACACACACACACATACACACATCTGTGGCTAATTGAGTAAGGACTCATTTGTGGAAAAGAAAATCTGGTATTCAAGAGTCACAGCTGCTGCTGTATTTGAGAAGAGGAAGGTAAATGGCTAGAGGGTCTTTTATATCAAGGAAGCTGAATCTCACTGGAATAGGTGCCAATTAGAAAAGGCTGTTACACTGGCAATGAGCAGGCAGGATAAATCCAAACGCTGAGTCACACAGGTTTGGGGGAAGGATCTGGTGACAATGAGCACTCAGAGAAAACAATTTAGGTGTGTGAATAGGAAGGAATCTCAGTGTTCTCTGGCTTCTAACTCATAAATGGCCTCATCCACCTCTTCGCTAAGGAACAGACTAAGAAGGGTCAGAGGTTGCTAAGAAGGTGATCTTTGGAGGGAGGGAAGTGCGTGTGTGTGAGAATAATGTTTGAGCACTTGACTGTGAATATAGTTGAGCAAGTCCCTGACCCCAGGAGGATGAGACTGCACGGCTCTTCCAAGGCTGGCATAGATCCTGAAATGAACGTGGATGAGGGCAAGTTAGAATCTTCCAGATTTCAGAGCATCCTAGAGCAAGCATTCTGGAGACTCAGAACTAAGGCTGGGCTTAGTGAGCAAAACAAACAAACAAACAAACAAACCAAACCCATTCAGTTTAAAAGTGTGAGAGTGAACACTGTTTTCCGTAGCCTTCCATCCATTTTAGGCATGGGCAGGTTCCCTCCTGGCCAGGCAATCATGTCTCTGCTCATGGCTCTGCAAGGGTAGAGGCTCAGATTTCCACCCCGGCCCTTATAGTCTGGCAGCTGGACATGCTGGGTCAGGTGCCATCTCTGGCCCTGCTTGTGACTTAATGCCTCTAAACCTCCACAATCCCCTCTGTAAAATCAGAAAAATATTAATATCTGCCTTTTGAAACTGTTAAGAAGCTCTGTAGAATGGATTACACGAATGTCTTTGCACAGTATCTGGACGTGCAGATGATAGTGGTAGTCAGCGGCACAATGCAACATAAAAACATATCATCGAACCTCATGGAGCTGCCTGAGCTTTGCATGGAACTTTCCCATGCCAGTTACCCTTTCGAGCGAAGACTTGGTCTGGGAAAGAGTTGGGATGGATTTACGCTGTCTGCCATGGCTGCACTTTGCTCTATGCCATTAAACTGTTTTTGTCGTCTGTCCTCAAGGATGGTCAAAAAGCCCCAGTTGTATTATGCTGATGCACAGCTTTCCATGGCTTCTGGTACTCTTGGGGTTAAGACAGGCAGGCCATCTGGTCCAGTGCTCCCTTTCCATATCCTGTCTCTGGCCTTCTGTTTTGTCTTCCTCATATGGAATCGTCTCCCTCCACTCAGCACACCTGCTTCTTCCTCCCCAGGCCTTCCGTGTCACAATGCCCTTGCCATCCTCTCCTTGGTCCTACTCTGACTCCTACCCAACATAAGCCCCAGAAGTAAAGCCTTCCTCCTTCTCTATAGCCACACTATTCAATATGAAAGCTACCAGCCACATGAATCCTCTAAGTCGCTGGCAATATGACTAGTGCAACTGAAATGTACTATAGTTATAAAACATCCACCAGATTTCAAAGGGTCAGTTCTAGTAGGGAAGAACAAATATCAAGTCTGTTGTACACTGGTTATGTGTTGAAGCAATAACATCTCGAAACATGAAAAACAAAATACAGATAGTTTCTGGCTTATAATGGTTTGACTTTTTTTAAACTTTACAATAATGTAAAAGCTATATGCATTCAATGGAAATCACATTTTGAATTTGGGATTTAGACCTTTTTCAGAGCTGGCAATACGTGATCCAATCATCTCATGTGGGCCTATGGGGGCAGGCACAGCTCTTACTTTGCACCATGGTCATGGACAGAAACACCCAGCATCCTTCAGGGGGATGAGTTGCTTAGCTGTAATGTTCAGCAGGCTAGACATATTCAGTGCACTTTTGATCTCATGAAATTTTCAACTTATGGTGGATTTATTAAGATAGAACCCTCAGTGTAAGTCAAGGAACATTTGTATCATTAAAACGGACATGAATGCTTTTAAAACATAGACACTTTAGTTTATACGCTTAAGCAGGTGGTTCACATTCTATTTCATGTAGGATGGCAGGCGTACAGGACCCTGGCAGTAGCTGTGGCCTGTGGCACACTTGCTAGGCAGAAGTCATAGAATAGCTGCCTTGCATTCAGTTTGCCTTTGCAACCATAACTAAATAACTCTGCCACCAGCAATGACAATGATCCATGAGGTCAGAAGCCGCATCTCTGACTGGTTCTCCATTCTCACCCCAGCCACTGGCACACTGCCTGGCATGGAGAGGGTGTTCATATTAGTTTCCTGTTGTTGCTGTGATAAATCATTGCAAACTTAGTATCTAAAAACAACACAAATTTATTATCTTCCATTTCTAGGGGGGTGAGAAACATGTAAACAGTTTCATTAGGGTAAAGGAATTCCAGGTATGGGCAGGACTGAGCATCTTTCAAAAGAGCTCCTCTTGCTTTCCAGCTTCTAGACGTTGCTTCTGCTCCCAAGCTCACGGCCCCTTCCTCTTTGTAGCCAGCAGTGTAGCTTCTTGAAATGTCACCCTAAATCTGACTCTCCTGCCTCAACTGTTTCTGTGTAAGAATGCCAACATTGGGTGCATCTACTCCATGGAATATTTCACAGACATAAAAAAGATGAAATTATATCACTTGCAACAAAATGATTCCGGCAGGAGACCACTGTGCTCAGTGAAATTAAAGCCAGTTTTAAAAGGACAAATATCATATGTTCTCTCTGATTGGAACAAGCTTCCTGCATAATGTAAAACAAGTAGACATATATGTAAACATGTATATACATATATTTTCATAGATTAACTATATAATGGAGTCTAACATACCAGGAAGTGAGGATATGTTGCAATATGCATCTCTACTCCTGAATAAGAGGAGAATTCCCAATGAAACAGTTAATATACCTTGACAGTATAATACTAGATTTTCTTCCTTTGCCTAAACCTAAAATGCTATGATACACTTAAATAGCAGAATATTAAGCTTGTAACTGTTACTAATGGATTATAATACTGTGATAATATGGGGGGAAATAATGGAAGGGGAAAATGAGAAAGGTAAGAGGGAGGGAAGAATCCCTATACTTATAATAAAATTGAATCATGGGAAATAGTAACAATTAAAAAAGAAAGCTGACATTGGTTTGGACTCATGTAAATGGTAAAGATATATTCACCATGTTCAAGACCCATAATTCGATCGCAAAGTTCCTTTTGCCCTGTCGGGTCATATGCTGGATGGGTTCTGAGTATTGGACAAAGACATTTTGGTGGGGGGAGCAATTATTATTTTGTCTACCACAGTGTTTAGTATCTCTAATCTTAACTCCCATTTCTTCCCGGGAGCTTTTTCCCCAGCCCTAAAAAACCCACACTTGCTTAGTAGGCTGGTTGTTTCCTGGAATATCTGCCACTTGCCCATGTTTTCTTGAATCCTGAAAGGGCCACTTTTTGGAAGCCATTTGGCTCCCAAAGAGTCACAAATTTGGGAGCCATTTCCCCAAGTGGTTTAATTCTCTTTTAGTTCCTTTCTGTCTCATTTCCTGGGTGCCTACTATTCCACTCATTTTAAATAACCAGATTCTGTTGTTTTCCTGATTTGACGGCAGGCTCCTCCATGCAGATCTGGATCATGCCTCATGTCCCTGCAATGCTCCCAGCACGGCTGGACCTGGCCACTCTAGCTGCTGGAGAGGAACAACTGCTGTGCTCTCACAGCCCTGCCAGGAGCAGCCTCCCCATGTGTGAGGCCAAGACTCCAGTCACGGGGACGTGCTTTTCTTTCCCACACCGACTGTTAACACAGCAGCACAGTGTTAAACCAAGTGAATGTGGGAGGGTTAAGTGCAAAGTCATTTTAGCAAAATGTGCATGGCTTCACACCAAGTAGAAATCAGATGTTATGATGCTACAGCACTGGGAAGAGCAGGTTACATTTGGCATCATCCCAGGATTCAAAGGCACAAATGGCATTAACCCATTAATGGCCGAGTCCACAGCAACATGTTTTCCTACTCCCTGTTAAGACTTCTCTGTCTGTACCTTTTCTCCCAAAACAAAGCAAATCTCCCTCTCTTGCTCTCTCTCTCTCTCTCTCTCTCTCACACATACACACACACATACACACACATCTGTACGCTGCTCAGAAGAAAGTTAAGTAATCCTCAAGCCTGAGATCACAGCTTTGGAATTAACCATCTTCTAATCACAGAGTTGCTCATGTCGCTCCTGATGAGAAGATGATAATGCAGTTGATCATGACGGCCTGATGGTTTCCAACAGTGACACAAAATGTAAATATTAATATTTGTGATGATTTACTCACTATCCATAATCTTTGAAAAACACAGTTGACTATTTCACATCCTTTGAAAATAGTTTGTGGAGCCAGTGTTGAGACACAATGGGTTAACCCACTGCCTGGGGCACAGGCATCACATACGGGCACCAGTTCAAGTCCTGGCAGCTCTACTTGAGATCCAGTTCCCTGCTAATATGCCTGGGAAAACATATTCCAATGACAGGCTCAGGTGCAGTCCAAGAGTCCTGGCTTCCGCCTGCCCCAACCTGGCCATTGTGGGCCCTTCACTGATAAAGTCAAGGGCTGACTTGGACCATTCATCATGTGAGGATGTAACAGAAACTTGACTGGCCTGGCTGCATTCAAGAGTTAATTTTCTTCCTTAACAAGAAGTTGACAGATAATCTGCCCCCAAGCTGTCCCTCTATCCTTAGCAGTTCATCATGGCTTCAGGCAACTTTTCCTTCTGTAGGAATATTGTTATTTCTGCGATGGAGGACACGGAAAAGATCTATGGGTAAACATCAGTTTCTCCTTTTCCATGCCTTATTTTTTTTTTAATTGGGAAATAATTCTGATATCAGAGAAAAGCTCTACAATGTACACAGAGCTTAGTCACATGGTTACTACCTGGCAAAACTACTAATATTCCCCCACCCACCAAAAATAATCCATGCTTACTTAGGAAGAACAGAATAGCTATTGACGGTCAATCAGCAGTCTGCCACTGATACTTCTAAATTTTACTCTGTCTTGGACAATACAGGAGTTGCATGCACTTCCAAAGATACTATGACACAATGTCTCGTTATATTGGCTCCCAATGTACAGAAGCATGCATTCCTGGTGTTTATTAACGATTAACATGGAGAAGACATGTCAATACTTGCATCTCATAGAGAGTGGCCTTGGAATCTTTCTGCCTCTACTTTCTCTTGTCTGCAAAAGACAAGCAAGGAGACGGGCATATAACCATTGAGTGGAAGGTCTGTATGAGCAGGGAGACCACTTCAGGCTGCTGTACTTTACTCTTCCCTATGGGCCTGGCCAGGTGTGAGAGCTTGGTAATCTGTGAGAAGCATCGTTTATGTCTTGTCTTCTGCAGTGGAAATCTGTGGATTTCATCCGACCTCTGTCTGTAACTCCTTCTTACAGCAGTATCATCCTTGAGTTCACATAGGGGAACTTTACCTCCACTAATGGTTATTAGCTTGATGGAAATATCAAGAGGTCATCCAAGGAAAGCCAATGGAATAGTGTCTTCTGGAGTCTGCATCTCTAGCAGGGTATGCAGAAAGGGAGCAACTTGTGGGCAATATTGGAGGTTGCTCTGCTTGCCCTATATCCTCCCAAGGCTCTGGATCCTGTCCTTCTATAACCTGGTTCTTCAGCAATTTTTCCAATAAACACCTTCCTTGAAACACACAATATGATTGCCTTTAATCCACTAATTGACCTTGTACAAACCTCTTCTCTCTAGAATGAAGTTTCCTCAGGGATAAAGTTGTGTGTTGTACCACACCAGTAGCTTTTAAGTATTTCCTGCCAAGCTTTTTTCCTGCCTCCCATTCCATCAAGAACCCTCAAGGGACTATGTGGGATGCTCAGGTGCCGTTTATCATCATGGCTCTGGACTCCCAGCTCACTTCAATTATAATATCTCTGCTTCCTTCCAATTTACATATCAAGCATGAGATATATTTTTTATTGGCCCTCAGCTAAAAATAAACGCTTGAAAAATGCTGGACAATATGATCTCCAAAGGGCCCTTCCAGCTCTGATGTGCTGTGATTCTAAGCAGGTGGAATATTTGGTAACATCTTTTCATTCATCAGCATAATTGGGAGTGCAGGCGTGCCTGCCAAAACATAATCTATATCTAAATAAAATCTCTATGCAAAACAATGGCAATGAAGGACATTCAGAAAAGAGCAGGCTGTGTGAAGGGACTGCAGACAAACAGGGCAAAGCTCACTGATTTGCAGTTCTGGCAAGGCCTGCCTGCAGAGCTGAGGAAGGAAAGCCCACTGCAGCTCGAGTGGGTCTCTACCATTGCATAGATAACAAGCCAGCTCCTAAGCAAAACAGAATCTGGGCCTCACCTTTCTGTGGGGCATCTCTAGTGTTTTGAAACTTGCATTAATATTCATTCATTGGAAATATAATATAAAACCCAATGTTCTAAATTAAAAAAAAAAATGAAGACAAAACAACCCTGGACTTGCATCCCGGTGGGGCAGCTATTAGCTAGAGAAGGACAGCAACTGTACCTTTCTCTGCACCCCATCTGCACCCCTGGGCCCCAGCTCCTGCTGCTTGCCATCCTCCAGATTTCGAGGTCAGGTGCTTGTTACGACCTAGCCTCACACTCGCTTTGTGATTGTGTTTTACCCTATGGCAAAGCAATGGCAGATGAAATATTAATTATTTCTTAATTCCCTGTCCACATTCAAAGCGGAGAAACAAAAGACAGACTGAAAAAGACATGTGCTTCTAGGAAAATGGCAGAGAGGGTAGCCCTCCTCCCCAAGGGGACACGTGACAACACTCAGACAATTTTTCATTTTCACAGCTAAGGAAATGAGAGCTTAGAGGGTGAAGGCCAGAGAGATTGCTTAATACAGCACAAATTCACAGGACAGTCCTTACAATAAAGGGTAATCCCACCCCAAATGCTGACAGCTGATAGAATGGAATTCTGGAGATCTAAAACACATCGCAGTTGCTTTGATCTACATTACTCGTCTTGTCCATGCCCTTCAGGCTTTACTGAGAAATGCCTGGCTTTGATGAAGGAGCCAGAACAGAATTGCTTCCCCTAATGAGGGTAAAATCTCTGGCATGGGTGTGCTGGCATCTATGGTTTCACCTGTCCTGTTTTTGCTTTTCTGACCCTTAGAATTAAAACCGTGAGAAGGAACTGTTTTCCCAGCACAGGATCAGGGATGTCAAATTCCTGGCTTTGGGGCTCAAGGTCTGTGAGTGACAGGGCAAGGCTCAAGGAAGATATAGTCTTTTCTGGCCCTGGATCCTTGGCCCTTACTTGGGTCTTGTGACTCAACCTCTACCTCCTTGTTTGTTCTTAGCCCAAGTTAGATGCTGCCAGTCCACCGTACAATCAGGCTAATAGTTCATCCGCCTTGCTGTGCTTTCCCCCAGGACAAATGACTGCTGTTCAGAACACTCAATGGGGACTGGCAAACCCTAAGAGGTGTTGGGAAGCAAGAAGCAAAGTCTAGGGATTTGAGGTAGAGTTTAAATCCAAGAGTTGAGCAGTCTCTCTAAACGCATCTCTGGGAGTCAGTCAACAGCCAAGCCCTGATGAGAGCTCTAGGCACCACCAATAGGTTGGAAGGGAGCACAACAATCAGAGGTGAAAACAGGCATTCCTCTTGGTTACTCATTCATTCATTCTTCCATAGATTTCACAATAAGGTCCTGCATCCTTCAGCACAGATTTACACAGCAGGGTTCAGGCTGTGGACAATGTTTACGGCCCCTGTCCTCCTGAAATCAAAACCATGCTCTGAGACCTCCAGTTATTTGATGTTAACCAAATTATTTCCTTTCCTGATCAACAAAAGGAGGGTAGCTGGGAAGGGTTTCTATCTTGTAAGAGGTGATGCAAAGATTAAACATGGCCACCTTAGCACGGGCCTCACTCAGACTTACTAAAGTCTCCTGGTGCCATCTTCTGCATCTTCCTACCACTCACCTAATTATGCATGATTCCTGTTGCCCATGGAGGTAAGGATAACTCCTGGGGTCACCTTTCAGGTCAAAAGACCCTCTCATCTTCTAGAGATCCAATTCTTCCCACTAAGGTTGGAGAGTCATGAGATCACCTCATGTAAGAATTGGGATGCAGGGAGTAGAATCACCCATCCATCAGCAGTGAGTTGACGAAGTAGGGGGATGTGAGTTCTCCTAACAGCCATGCCTGTCCCTGCCTCTTAGAAATTCCAATTTGACTTTGCAGTTCCTTGAGGGTATCAAGCAGAAGCAGATTCTTAGCGGCCCGGGGAGATGGGAGTAGCAACCCTCTGTCATTAAGATGCTCATCAGGACCAGGAGCATGCACAGTGATAAATCAAGATTCCAAGCTCTTGCTGTCGAAAGCTCTGTGGCTCGCTAACAGGTGGTCTTGAGGAAGGAGTTGGGCTGTGCAGGTGTATCTGTGTATCTGTGTGCCTACTCACCCAGCTTGTACCACATATCACGGATGGAGAAGCCAATTAACCGTCTCATGTCCCCATACCTAGGAGGAACAAAAATGTGTGCTTCAGGCACTAGCTTGGAGTAGCCCAAAGAACTCCTCCCCGCTTCCAGGAAACCCAGGCATGCCACCTTACTTATTCAGAATTTTGTTGTACTTGGCATGCGAGAACTGCTCCAGCTGCAGAGAATCCTGAGTGATAAATGCCACGGCCAGATGAAAATAGTTGTTCCACAGCTGTAAATGAAAGAGAACAGTCATGAAGAGGGTGTGAAGGGCGAGGCTTATTAAATGCTGGGTAATGTGAATAATTTATGAAAATGGCAGAAGACAGAGGCAGCACCAGTTTATTGTGTGCACTGCAATTTTCTAACTGGCACTGACTAGGAAATGAGCATCCTAGCCAAAAGCAGGACAATGGGTGAATTTCTCTGGGCACTGACCATGTCCCCTCTTCCACAATAGCATCAGGATGAGCCTGAACCAGAGCATTCTAAGCCGGTTTTATTTACTTATTTTTGGTTGTTGTGCCTCAAAAATAAATAAATAACCACTTCACCTCCTGCGGGGAGTCCAGGTGACCTGGATTTCTACCGAGGAATTAGAGGGTGATGCCCTTTCTAATTCCCCCTGTAGCTCAGGGGACCGGCCTACAATTCATCCTGTCTTAAAACATGACTCCTTCCCTTTAGTTCAAAAGGTTTCCAAGCATGGTTCCTGGAGCAGCAGGAGACCTGGGAACATGTTAGAAATGCAAATTCTATGGTCTCTGCCATCAGACCACCTGCGTCACAATCCCCAGGGGGTCAGACCTAGAAACCTCTATGCTGACAAACCCTCCATTTATTTCACAGATTTAAACAATAAGGTTCAGAAAAGTTAAATCACTCTCTGAAGTCACACTGTTGGCAGATGTAATGAGAACTGAGTTATTTTTAATTAACTCAAAAATTAAAAAATGATATCGACACATGGCTTAAAAAATTAACGAGTAAAAAATTCTTTTCTATCCTGCTTTGGACTCTCATTTAATTTCCCAGAAGAAATATTAACGGCTTTTTGGATGTCTTTTCAGACATTTTCTGTTCATAAACAAATATGAGTGTATACATAAAGATCTTTTTAATTTAGTCTGCTGTACTTGGGTTTTTTTCTCTCTTGCAAATGTTTCCATATTAACATACACAGTTCTGCTCCACTCCTTTATTGCTAAATGGTACTGTGCTATAAGACTGTACTGTAATTTTAACCAATTCTCTATTTAGAGACATTTCACTTGGCTCCAACTTTTTTTGTCTCTAGCAACAGTGCTGTAATCAACATCCTTGTTCGAACATCCAAAGATGCATGGGAAACTATATTTGTAGTAAGTATTCCAAGAGCTGGAACTGCTAAGTCACAGGGTCTATGGCGGTTGTGTTGCTGTTTGTTGTATTTGTAGTTTGTTTTCACAGGCACTATCCAGTTGCCTGGAAGGCTCCCAATCCAACCACCAGCTCCATTGTTAGGGTCATGTCACTCTCTCTCTCTCTCCGAGTCTTAAGTTTTTCTTCTGGAAAATGAGGAAAGTAGAATCTTCAGGACATAATTACAGGAACTCAACAAGGCAATTCTGCCCAGGACGCTCAAACATCACTTTTTTGGATAAGTCTTACCTTCTTCAATCAGACTAGAGTAAGTCCACTCTTTATTCATGACACCTGTTCCCTAGATTTATGAGGTATTTCAAAGAAAATCAGTTTATTTGCTGTCTCTTCTGTGAGATGCAGGCATCACACAGAGCAGAACCTGACTTCTTTATTCACTATTGTACATACAGCCCTCGCCAGTATTCAGGAAGCATCTGGTAAGTTCACTAGAGACCCAGGATCTGTGTGCATTCTGCTTAGAACCTCTAAAGGAATTACAAAACTTGTAGTATCACTCACCGCCATTTAGCGATTAGGAAACTAAAGTTTTAGAGGTTAAATAATTACTCAAAGTCCCACAGCTGCAACATGGTACAAATGGCATTTGGATCCAACTTTACGCTATCCTAGGACTTGCATTTTTTTTAAGATTTATTCTACTTTTATTTGAAAGGCAGAGTGACAGAGAGAAACAGAGAGAGTCCTTTCATTGATTCACTTCTCAATGGTCCAAACGGCCAACCAAAGCTAACCCAATCCAAAGCCAGGAACCAGGAGCTTCCTCTGGTTTTCTCATGTGGGTGCAGGTCTTGACTCAATCTCCAAGGTTCTCCTAGGCCATAAGCAGGGAATTGGATGGGAAGTGAGTGAAGAAGCCAAGACAGACCATATGTGATATATGGGATAATGGCACTGCAGGTAGAGGGGCAGCCGACCGTGCCATCACACCAGCTTCAGGACTTGCATTCTTAAGTGCCATGTTCTGCTAAAGCCGCTTTTCCGCTTCCTCAGCTTCCTCTAGTCTTTGTGTCTGGTTAAGGTTTCTACTGCTTCAACGAATACTTTGCAATTTTTATAGCAGAGATCAAGGGAGGGATATTGGATCCTGCACGATTCGTTCTGAATGGCTTTGAATTATTCTTTATCCCAAATTTAAATAAAAATTTAAAAAGAGACCAGCAGGCATTGTTGCTGCAATTGCAGCTGGGCTGGCCTTCTCTGAGAAGCGAGAGCACCACTGCCATGACCACCCTGGGATTGTTGCTGAATCCGCAGTGGGAGGTTCCAAGTATGGCCCTTTGGTGGACGACTACACACAGGGCTGGGAAAACTGTCCCCAGGGACATGATCATCTGCTTGCCTGGAGTGACCATTCCACCATGAGACTCCTGGTGATGCATGGACTTTTTATCTGCTTTGAAGACTACCCCTCTGTGTGTGCTGTGTGTCTCTACCTGGCTTTTTTCTCTTTCTTGCTTGCTTTTTTTGGTCATTAATGGCTGCATTTTTCTTTGTAAACACTAATCTGGCTTTCGTTGCCACACTAATGGTTGAGAATATTCTGGATATTTTCCACTTCGTAAGACCTAATGTACTGGTTGAAAAATGAGCCCCTGACCAGCTGGACCTCAGAAACTGGTCTAAAAATGCCACGAAGCTAAGGCAGGAATAACACCAAGAGCCAATTAGAGCTTTCCAGATTGACACAAGGCTCTTAGTGCCAATCATAGAGCTGCTGACATAGGAACAATTTTCCTGGAGCTGGAAAGCATTTCCAGGGTCAATCAGAGTTTCCTACAAGGAGAGCCTAATGCTGTAACCAGCCATCGTTGAGCTCTCTAGCCACGGGTTAGGAAGGCCAAGAACGGGCAGAGAGTGTTTCTGGAGCCAGATAGAGCTGCCTCCCAGCATCCAAAGGCCCCTGTTGAAGAGGGAATACAATGTCATATATAGAAGGAGCTTGCACACAGTCCTTAGGTCAAATCCCAGCAGTGCTGCTTAGCAGCTAGATGGATTTTTAACAAAAAGTCAGCCACTTCTCTCATCTCTGTTTATTCACTAGTGGGATGGATGTACCTCAACCCAACAGGATTATGATAAAGATGACAATAGCCTAAGAAATCTAAAGAAAGTCACCTTCAAAAGCTCCAAGGCTAGAGGATGAGTTTCCTGAGTCTTTCACTAAGACTCCTAAATCCTTTGCTTCTCAGTTCCTCAAAGCACGTGGCAATAGTCTGGGTGCATAAGAATTTCTCTTAAACTGTGCCAAATTGATCTGTCTTCTTGTTTTCCCCTGCGTACATACATGGAAATGACCAGGATCCAGCATGCTGAATAGGGCCCAAATATGCAAATGATCTTAGTCTCAAGCAAATGTTATCTTTGTAATTCTCAAGGCTTGTCACCCATAGATGACTGGCACCCACTGAGCTTCTTGCTTCTACCCTTTGAATCTCAAAGCCACATTTCCGGAAAAGATATTAGGGATAACCTCATTGCATCTGCCCCTCTTCTGGACAGCAGCTGCCAAGGCCAGCAGCGTTCAGTGATGGATGCTGTTCCTGCTGATATTAAATGCATAATTAATGAAACTGTAAGAAGGAGACAAGGCGTGTTGCAGGCAGGGGACAGAAAGCAAATCCGATCTCACATGGGAGGCAGGAGAGAACAAAGATAAGGCTGAAAAATGATCTTGTTTTGTGACAGGTGCTTTTCAATACATATCCATGGAAGATGCAAGCCTTGTTAGAAAGGGGGATATTTTCTTTTCAAATGTTGGCCACTTGCAGACTCTTACAGGTGTGACAATCCCAGGCAATGCTGCTGTGGCCTGAACACCTTCCTGCTCTTTTGTTTATCATTCACTGACACCAGCCTTCGCCAATTAAGGGCCATCAGTATTATCATAATTTTGATTATAAGGAGTTAACACTTATTAGATAGCCACTTTGCTTCTGGCGCTATTCTAAGTGCTCTAACTCCATTAGACCCCTCAATCGCCAATGGATTAATGACCAGATACTATATTGAGGAAACTGAATTTCCGTGAGGCAAAGCAATGTCCTTGAAGTCACTCAGCTCAGAAGCTCAAACTTTCTCAACCTTTGGGCATTTCTCCCATTCAGATTTGCTTCTAGAAACATAGGGTACAACTGTAAGAAGGACCGAAGAATTGAGTAGTCCCCGGAGACCACAGAGGCAGAAGGTAAGGTCCCAGGCAGACATTGATGATGGCTAAGGAGAAGACCAAACCAGCTTACACTTCTATGGTCACAACACAGCCACTGCTGCCCCATCAAGAAAAACGATGGCCATATTAATTTCCTTGAAAACAGCTGCCACCAGAGGCTGCAGGCATCTGAACTACATTTGGAAGGAAATCAAACAAATGTCATGTTTTGTCCCATATCAAAGATTTATAATGCCAGGAGAAACTCTTGCCCAGACCCAGGCAGACAGCCATCAAGTCCTGGTGCTTGACAAAGCTGCACAGCCAGTATGTGGCAGTGGCTGCACAGGTGGGCTCTGTTGTCAGTCACCGTGAGTTCCAGGCTGATGCGCACCATGACTTTAGGTTCTCAACTCATCGCCTTGGGTCTTGCTTGAAGCAACAGAGGTTTAGGGACTGAATTAAGGTGCCCTTGAAAATGCTACTCATGAAATTTGGCATGGATAAGCCAGCAGCTGATTCCTACAGTTCAGTTGCCTGATCTGAATGCAAGGAAATGTGAGAGAATCCTGATCAGAGACAATGTTCAACCTTTCAGCTCAGCGAAAACACTTGTAGGTCACAGCTGCCAGCAGGGTGGGTCCTTCAGGCCTCAGGCAGACAGACATCATCTCCCCAAGCTGACCTACCTACCAGGTGCCAAGCACGGAGGATACAGCCTCTGTGAGTACAAGGTCTTTGCACTAAGAAAGGCCATATTTTACAGGAGGAAAGAGAGAAAACACAGATGTAGACAAATGAGAACGATGATTACAAATGGTGGAGTGTCCTGAAGTAACCTCAACAAGTGGTGGTGGGATGATCCTCAGAGAGATGTCAGGCACTGAGGAGGCCTCTCTGAGGAGGCCATGCTGGAACAGACATTGGTAAGACCAAACGAAGGATACAATAGAGACCAGAGTACCAGGAATCAAAGAAAATCTACAGAATATACCCCTGCTACGCAATAAAAGCAGACTCACCATGAAACTTCTAACTATCTACACAACAAAATATTAGACTTTTTATATTGCCTGTACCAATAGTGTCATGACACACATAAGTAGCACAAAGTAGGAGTTATTCTTCTTTCCTTTCTAATTTTAATTGGCTTTTCCTTCATGTTTTCCTTTGTTATTACGGCTAAAAGTTTGTTTCACTATTCTTCTTAAAAACTGGCTCTTGTTACAATTTGCAGTTTGTTAGTTTCAATTCCAATTATTTTTGCTGTGAATTTGATATTTCTTCCTTCCTGTTCATTTTGCTTTTTAAATAAGTCCTTGAGATGCATTATTAATCATTTATTTGAGGCATTTTGATTATTTGTAAGCATCTGATGTTATAAATGTCCCTGTTAATACTGTTTTTGCTACATGTCATGAGTTTTGATATTTTTGTTTTTGTCATTTCTTCAAAAAAGTTTTCTTTTTTTCTTATTAATTTCTTCAGTGACACATAGGTCATAAAGGAGCATCATTTTCTTCAAGAAGGTTTTTTTTTCTTTTCTTTTTCATTTTATAGAATGACACATATGGCATTCTATAGCATGTTATTTTAATTTCATGTTACTATAAATTTTCTGCTTTTCTGTTTTCAATTTTGTTTTATGGCTTTTTATTTAAGGAGATGTATAGTAACTATATAACAGGGACTATCATTTCCAGGTGTGAAGACACAATGCAGTATGCATCTCTACTTCCAAATCAAAGATTGAATCCCAATGAAACTAAAACATCTTGACAACAGGATGCTGGATTCTCTGCCATTGTCCACACCTACAATGTCAAGACACACTTAAATAGCAAAATGATAGTCTTATGACTGTTCATGAAAGGCTATACAATGTAATAATAAAGAGGAAATTGAGGGGGGGGAAAGTAGGAGGCGGAAGGGGACCTATGGAACTATATCATAAAAACAATAATAATAGTAACAGCAATAAAAGAAACTGGTGGGATCTCACTGGTGAATTTTCCCAACAAGAACCTTCACACTTCCTAATCTGGAGAAAACCTTATGATGTGTGAAAGGGTGATGGCTATCAGTGGCTGAATCACCTGAGGCACAGGCATTGCGCAAGCTTTGCCTAAAGTTACTAAGCTGGTAACAGCATGATGCTCAGCCAAGTACTGACTGCCTGAGCCCCAGGGCTCTGGACTCAGCAACTTCTACTCCTCCAGTCCCCACTGCAGGAGGTCTTGTGATCACAGATTTCCCTGGACAGGCATCACCTTTGGGGAGTGGAGAGGATTCTCCCACATCTCCAGCCTGATCTGGAACTTCCAGGTTGTGGACCTGGAGTAGATGTGTCACCCTGTCTGCCCCATGTACATGCTTTCAGGTTCTCGAATCTCTCATAGGGCCCAAGTATTGGCAAACATCTAACAACGACTTTGGGAGTGATCAGGAAGCCACAGAGAAGTATTGTTGGTGTCTATGAATGGCTGTTTCTAGGCTCCAGTGAAAAGAGAAGAAAATGTGCTAATGCTGTTTTACAAGGTGGTATCCACTCTGACAGTGAATGAACATCTGTTTCCCCACTAGCACAAGATCTGTCATACACCGTGTTTGCATAGGGTGCTAAGTTAATGGCCACTCATCAGACAATGCTTATAAAGCCTAAGAAGTTCCCACACCGTCCACAGCTCCCCGTGAAGTCCCCAGATACACCTGCACATCTTCCATGTGCTTTGGGGACACGGATCTGATGAGCCATTACCCTGAGATGCCAGAGCACCCCAAGGCAGCTCCAAGGGTGGCACTCACCTGGAACTCAAAGTTTGTGTGTTCCAGAAACTTCTGGTTCATTGTTTCTGCAAACTTGTTGATAGCTCTCAGGAAGACCCTGGAAGAGGAGAGAAGGTTACCTGGCTATCTGAACATGCTCCCTCATGCCAGGTCTAAATCTCCTTCTCTCTCCCCCTTGGAAGAGGACAGATGATGCGGGCTGACACTGCTCACTCAGGATCTGGGGCCATGCTTGTCCTGGAAAAGCTCAGGAACTGTCTGACCTCCTTTCAAACACCCACACAGTCTTGTTATTTAAAATATTATCAGGTTATGGCAGAATATTCATGCCATCCCCCCAAGAAAAAAAAACTTTAAAGGAAAAAGATATTCTTCCCCCAAACCAACAAAAAACAACACACCCCCAATCCTATCATTTGGAGAAGTCTGTCAGGAAAACTTTGATACAGGCATAATTTCAAAGGTTTCCCTAAACACATATTCAAGACAGATACTTTAAGACTATCACTTTGATAAATGGGGTTACAGGATAAATGCTGTTTTGCAGCCTTTTTACTAAACACTGAATCATGTGTTTCTTTTACGTCTATAGATGCAAATATACATCATTGTTCTTAATCACTAAAAGCCCTACATGGTGTGAAAGCATGACAGCTTATTTGGTTTCTTACTGATAGGCCTTTGTGTCGTGCCTCATATTTTTATGTTATACGCAGTTTTCCAATTGAGTACAATCTGTAACTTCTATGTACACTCACACACTGCATAGCCAGTGACCGATGGCATTTGAGAGTGGTTTCATAATAATGGACCTGAGATACTCACATCACTTAGTGACATTGTCACTATTGTAAGGTCACCACATAAAACTTTTGTGTGTGTAATGATACTGGTATAAATCAGCATGCTGCATTGCCACTTGTCTAACATGTACAACTGTCAGTACATATTTGATAATAAACAAGTATGTTAACAGCTTTTGTACTTACCAAACAATACTTTCAACGTAATTTTATTTTATTTTAAATGTGGCCTTTCAAAAATTTTGTTGGAGATAGAGAGCACTTCCATCTGTTCCACTGGGTCAGATTGCAGCCAGGGACCAGGAACTCAATCCAACTTACTCATGTAGGTGACAAAAATCCAAGCACTGAGACATCACCTGCCGCCACCCAGGGTCTACTGGATAGTGAGCAGGAAGCTGAAATCTGGGTCAGAGCTAGGACTGAAATTCAAACACTATGGTATGGGAAGTGGGCATCCCAACTGGGAGCCAATCCATTAGACCCAATGTCTGCCCCTATTGTATTCCTTCTTTATAAGAAATAAAGTTTGGGGCCAGTAACACAGCAGATTAGGTCAACACTTGAGACATGGGCATCCCATATTGCGATGCCAGACTGAACCGTGGCTGCTCTGCTTCTGACCCAGCACCTTGACAGAGTGTTGGGAAAGCAGCAGATAATGACCCAAGGGTTTAGATTCCTGCTACCTGTATGAAAGACCAGGATGGAGCTTTTGCGTTTCAATTAGCCCCGATCTGGTCATTACAGCCATTTGGGAAATGAAACAATGGAAAGCGCTTGTTCTCTCTCTCTCTCTCTCTCACTCTGCATCTTAACAAGAAAAAAAGGGAAAGAAACAAATTTTACTGTTAAACAGTAGGTTACACCTGCTGCTTTGTCACTGGCTCTTGACTGCACCAGGAGGCCACACTGACTGACTGAGCTACACCATCTGGGTTCATATGAATATACTCAATACACAATAATGGAATTGCCTGAAGACACATTTCCCAGAACAAATCCCAGCATTAAGCCAGGAATGACTGTATACTTCTCCAGTCTTCTCCTTTAAGCAATAATATCAACCAAATGCTACACATATTTTTATATTTCAGGACCTGTTGTCAACTTGTATTTCTTCTTAAATGTCTTCCTGGCTGTGAATGGCACTGTGGTACAGTCAGTAAAGCTACAACCTGCCATGCCAGCATCCTTTATGGGTGCAGGCTTGCATACCAGCCCCTCCACTACTGATCCACTCCCCATAAGTGGCCATGGAAAAAGCAACATAAAACATCCCAAGTGCATGGCCCCTGCCAACCATGTAAAGACCTGGTTCTCTCTTTGTAACTGTGACTTTCAAATTAATAAATAAGTCTTTAAAATGAAATGTCTTCCTGGACACTTGTTCCTTTCTTTCCTCCATGCCAAATTCTATTAACTGGCCTTGTAGCCTCCTATTTATTGACTCTTTAAGGTCAGGAGCACCGTGTCAATCATGGACTTTTACAGCTCTTGCTACCCTCGGGCTAATCCTGAACTCCTCTGAAAGTCATAACCCTAATAAACTGGCCCTCAATTTTCATTCCTAGGTTTCTTTTTCACTAAGATCCAGTGCTACTGAGTGTTTGCTGGGTACTTGACCTTGTGCTTTATTTGCCTCCAATGCTCCTCTTCTAAGCAGTGAAAGTCAAAATCCTATGCAACATTCATGGTCAAGATCAAAAGCCTCCTCTTTCAGGAAGTCTTCCATTTTTCTCCCAGTCCCATGGACCTGCTGCCTCCTTTCAGTCCGCACCTCTCTGGTTTCCACACTGACTATTCCATCTGTCTCTACACAGCATCTCCTTGTTCAGACTCAGTTTCTTCAGGACAGACTCACTAGCATATTTGTGTCCTCTACGGGGTACTTACTGCAGTTTTCTTCCCAGCATTCACCATGAGCTGTGATGATTTTGTGTGTGATGCAAGAATCTCTATCTTCTCTGCTAGGGCACACTTTCCTGGGTAGGAGCGTCTTTCTCCATGCTCATGTGTTCTCCCACATGCCTATGATTCCCAACTTCTATCTACACCCCTAGATTCCCCCTGAACACAGGCTTACTCTGAGGAGTTTCTTCTAGACCCCAACTTGGGTGACTTATCAGCATCTCAGATTTGTACCCCTAACATCTGTTCTGCTACCCTCCTCCCAATATTCTTTCTGAAGGCTTCCCATCAAAGGTAAGAGCAATTCCATTCTTCTAAGCTCTCAGAGAGGGAAAGACCACTTTAGTCATGTCCTTGACCTTGCCATTTCTCTCATACTCTTCCCATGAACAGTCAACATATTCTACAATACTTTTCTAACTGCTTCACATCCACCTTCTGACAACCCGAGCCAAACCACCATCAATTTCTGCCTGAATTTTTGCAGTTGCCTCACAACTCCTTCATGTTCTCCCTGCAGTCAAGTTTTCTTTGCATATATGTTCTTGTAAAATCTTAGTGAGCAGAGACCAGATCCTGGCCATTTGGTTCCCTTTTGTTCCAGAAGAACAGCAGCCAATCAATATCTATTTGTCTATTGAATGGCTGGCCCAGCGAAAACACTCATCTGGGCTACCTGAGACTCTACGGGAAGCCAATAAAGGAAGGGCTGATGAGAAGACGTATTGCTGTGAATAGTAATTGTGGCTCATTTCTGCTTGAGAACCTTTAAGTGATTTTAAACAATATAACTGCCCATCAGAAGTGTCCCATTCTAAGAGATGGAGAAGAAGAGCTGTTTATACCACTAATCCTTGTCCCTCCCTGGTTGGAAGTCGCTCCTGTGGGCACGAACTACATGGTTCTTCTAGCATGCCCCACAGGTGAGCTTAGTACTCTGCAGCCACAGAAAGATCAGAGGAAAATGAAGTAGAACACTTTCATGATGTGTGAGGAATACACACTGTTACAACACTGGCCACATTAGTCTCTGCTTGTCAGAGATGCTGGGCAAGGTGTGCATTATACACGGTAAAGTTTGGTGAGCAAAAAGTTGGTTTACCCTGGTATTGGGATTACGGGATTGGTGCACACATACATACACACATACTTATGATTTCTAGTTTTGCTATTTGTTATCTGCGAGTATTTCAGACTAGTTCATGTCACCTCTGATGACTCCAAGCAATCATGCAACCTTCATGCCGTGGCCACAGGGTTTAATGGGCATGGGTGTTGCCAGGGATATACACAGTGCCTGGCACACAGCAGCCACTGTTATAGCAGACACGGATACTTGGATGACATCATTCTTCTTCCAAAGGTAGAGGCCAACAGCAAAGTGGACAGACAGTAAGGAGCAGCCAAGGATCAGTGCAAGGCAAGGAGGTGTGAAGATATAGAAATACGCATTCCCCCAAATCCACCGCCGCATTGATTAGTCAGAAAGGAAGATTTCTTCGATTTTTTATGACTCAGTTCTTTAATAACATGTCTTTAAAAAAAAGTCTGTATTTTCTCCTTAGAGATTAGTTACTAGATGTCCCTGATGCAAATACATTGAGTGGCTGTCACGTTATCTTTAAACATGTTGGAATGTAGAATATGGTACCAAAATGAGGAATTTTACACAATCCTGGCTGTAACAAAGCTACCAGTAGTTCTAGTAAACACTTGTTATTTTGGTTGTTGGTCCAAACTGTCTCCAGCTCTCAGAGGCCAGTTCAGTGACCAGAGTGTGATCAGCACCCTATGCTGATGACACGGACAGGTAGTGGTCAGAGCACATGGGCAGGAAATCAAGATTTCTTCCCTGATCTAGATTTTTCCACAGCTACATCCTAGGAAACATTTCACTTTGATTTTCTATGTTTGGGGAAACAGATACATTTACTTCTATATTTAAAAAAAAACAACTATGCTAACATGATGAGATGAGTTATAGTAAAAACACCCTCAACTGTCTGTTACCCTCAACAATGAATTTGAATTGTGGGTCACAGAATTCATTATAAAACCCCAGTCTAACAGTTCCTACATTTCGTCCACAATGCTTAGCAGACTGTATAAGAGTAACATCCATCCCAACCACAGTTATCAGCCATACACCAGGCTCTGTGGTCAGTACAAGGCATGTATCTTCTTTTTCGCTCTAATTCTTACATTAACCATCTGAACTTGGTGTGGTTTCTGTTTTAGAGATGTGAGTTAGAGAACTTGTCCAATAATCCAGCCAGTATGTGTAGAATCAGGATTCATATGAAGTCACACAGCCTTCAGAATTTGGACATTTAACCACCATGCTGTTCTCTCCACAAGGAATCTCTGCAATTCTATTCAATCCATGCTATCAGCTCACTTTATGAATAATAACCGGGATGGGCACATCAGGGCTATCAATCATATGACTCGTGCTGAATGCTGCACAGATACTATCTCATTTAATTTGACAAACTGAAGTAAGTGCTGTGGTTGCACTCAGAAAGAGAAGGGGTCTTAGAAGATCAAGCAGCTTCCCAACATTTGCAAAGCTAATAAGCAGCAATGTCCAGAACCATTCTCAGGTCTATCCTTCTCAAAAGCCTTTGCAATGAGCCAGAAGGAAACATTGGCTCTGCTGAAGGTCGGCCTGCCATAAGCATTGGCACTGGCATGCTTCTCTCCTCATGCTCAACATGAACAGGGTCCCTTTATAATCTGTCCACATTATTCAGCTGCCCCGTGCAGAGCTAAAGTGGCCTAGGGCCAATGTGAAACTCGAGCTAGTCTTGCCTGAGCTAAGCAGCACCCTACAGTGGCCATATGGGTGGGTCTGCTGACTGCGGGCACTCAAACCTACACAGGAGGTTTATCAAATTCTTCTAGACACTTTGGAAGCAGACCAACCAGAAGGCTGTAATATAACCTAAACCTGGATAGAAGCTGTGAACAGAAGAGTCTCTGAGAAAACAAAAGCCACAGGTAACAGAGGGTCAACCATGGCAAGCAAGAGAAGCTGCCAGAATGAGAAACCCAGCTCAGATTTGACATCCTGAAAAACAGGTATACTTGAGGTTGCACTGGAGGCATCAGCCTGGTCCCTAGCTTCCTGCTTGCCATCAGGGCATAATAGGTCCTTGGCACAACAGCCTACAAGTGCCTGTCTTATGTTTTCCTTTCTTAGCAATCCTATATTGTGCACAGTCCCTTACAGTGCAGCCTGGAGTGGAAGGCACACACCAACTCCTGCAGTTGCCCACAAAGGACAACTGTCTTTGAGCTCTTTGCGTGACCTCTGTGAATATCAGTTGGCACATCTGTAAAATGAGTCATTTGGGAAGACTAAATGATATGCAGAATGTGAAGCCAGAGGTTGAGGGTCTTAGCACAGGGAAGTCCCTGGTGAATGTCACTTGCTCTTGTTTGTTATTTTTATTCTACCCTCCACCTCACCTCATGGCTCTAGGATAGAAGGCAGGCCCTGGGTTGTGGTATAGTGGATAAAGCTGCTGCCTATAAAGACAGCATTTCATATCCGTGCTAGTTTGTAGCCTGTTTGCTCCACTTCTGATCCAGCTTTCGCTGATGACCTGGGAAAAGCAGCGGAGGGGGATGGTACAAGTGTTAGGGACTTCGCCACCCATGTGGGACACCTGGATGAAGCCCTTGGCTTTGGCCTGGTTCAAGCCCTGGCCATTACAACCACTTGGGGAGTGAATCAGCAAATGAAAGACCTCTTCCTCTCTTTTTCCATAAGTCTGACTTTCAAATAAATTATTAACAGAAAATAGGACAAGGGGGCCCAGGCCTGACTGTGTTCTTCTAAGGTCACACATACATAGGTCCACGCCCACAGGATGCGGGATGTATGTGAAAACGGAACAGCAAGTCGGCAGGTCCTTTCTGGTGAGGATCACCAAGGGAAGTGGAGGGCCTCTGTGAGTCCTAGTCCTCTTCCTGTGTGACTCACATACCTAGCTAATGCTACTGGCCAAGCCATGAAGATGGAGGATAAAAGAGTTAGTCAGGGGAATAGGAGTTCTTACTCTTCTGCCTTGAGACACTGAGATATCCATTCAGCCTTTAAGCTGCTCTACTCACAACACCCAAAATGTTCTATGTACTAAGAAGGTATGATGAATCAGCATATGCCAACTTAGTGTTTGTCAGGGCTAGGCTCACCCCAAGTGGTCCCTCAACACTTGCTGCATAATTTGGGTTTCCAGTTAGAGATGCAGCAGGACCACAAAAACTGGAGTCCTGCAGGCAGCTGGATGTTAGCATTATGTATGCTGTGTTTGCTGAAGGAATTAGAATAGTCTCTCTCTCTCTCTCTCTCTCTCTCACACACACACACACACACACACACACACACACACACATACTTGCTCTCCCTTGACTGGAAGAGGTAGGAACTCCAAGAAGGAATCATCACTACAAATTAAGGAGCAAGGAGGAAGGGGAAGTGGGTGGCAGTGATTTATTAGGATTTGGATAGAGTCCTCATACAAACGCTGAGAACTGCCCTACTCAACTACCAGGGCGTAATTGTCATGACCTTATTATGTGCTTATAGCAATATCAGACTAAAACAATATTAGAGGCCCAGTGTGATAACATAGTGGGTAAAGTCCTCACCCATACGGGTGTGGGTTATAATCCTGGCGGCCCTGCTTCCCATCCAACTCCCTGCTTGTGACCTGGGAAGGCAGTCAAGGACAGCCCAAAGCCTTGGGACCCTGCACCCGTATGGGAGACCCAGAAGGGCTCCTGGCTCCTGGCTTCTGACTGGTTCAGCTCCAGCCATTGCACTCACTTGGGGAGTGAACCATCAGATGGAAGATCTCCCTCTGTCTCTCCTCCTCTCTGTATATCCGCCTTTCCAATAAAAATAAATAAATCTTAAGAAACAAACAATATTAGAAATTTGTTCCTGATGAAGACAGACAAGACACAGTCCAGACTTAACTCTTCTGTGAATTATTCTGGCTGTATCAAGAACATAGGAATATAGAACTAAAAAAAAAAAAAACCCTCACCTTTCTGAAGTTTTTGCTACGTGGTAAACCCTGTTATAAGTATGTCATGTATATTATTTCATTTTTGTCCCCACAAAATATTCTTTGTGACACATATATTATCAGCATCCCCATCGTGAAGGAAGTAAAGTTGAGTCCAAAGTGGTTGAGGAACTTGCCTGAGGTCATAAAACTGAAATGATAAGGACAGGATTTGACCTCAGGCAGTCATAAGTCAATTTTCCTGTGCTGCCTCTGGATTCTTACTGGGTTCTGAACTCGGGACAGAGACTGACCACTTGGTCAGATCTCCAAAGACGCATTTACTATCGCCTCAGTTAGATGGCATGATGCCTGCTCTCTGGGATCAGAGCTTCCAGTTACGGGTCTCTCTCTCGAGAGCCCTGCAAGCCCAGGACATTCCACAAACACTTGTTGATTGCTCAATCTGTAGGAATCTGTGCATACCCTACTCCCACTCAATATCCTGGACTTGCAGATGGGAATGGGATAAAAAGGACTCCTATGCATAAATTTGCTTGATCAATGAAATACCTTGATCATTAAAAAATTTAACATGTCATGTAAATCAGATCTTACTGAATACTGCATCTCACTAAAAAAAACCAAAAAACCAAAAAAACAAAAAAACATGCTCCTGATGGGAAGTATTTCTTGACACAGACACACGATTAACTCTGCATGCACCAAACAGCACACTGCCGGAGAGACAGTCAAACCTGGAAAATTCTACTGCCTTCTTCCAATAAGCAGATTAATCAATTAGTAAGACATACATACATATATAACATGCATGTATTATCATGCATGATAATAGAAAACCTATAACAACATAGATATCGCAGGATGGAAAGAAAAGAGGAAAAGGAAGGGCGGAAGAGTAAATGCAAACCGTGTGATCAATGAAGTTTGCCTGGCCAGATGAATAAGTGGAGAATAAGTTTGGAAGTGGTGTATTGGAGAATTCTCTAGGCTAAGTCATGGTGTGTACTGCTTGCCCAAATTATCCCAGAAATCTTCCACTAATGAGCTGACTGACTTTGGGAGGTTGTCTCACCTCTCTGGGCTTCAGCTTGCATATCTGTAATTCTGCAAAACTCAGCAGTGGCAGTTAAGAACTTGGGCTCTGGTCAAATGGTTTCTCTGTTTTTCTTTAATTAAAAATTCAACACTGAGTGAAACATTTATCTAATCTGGACCTCAGCTTTTTTATAGGCACACATAAAGTGCAGATTATACTAGTTCTACGTCGTAAAGTTGTTTGGTGGATTAAAGGAGCTGAGGTAGGTAAAGCATTTGTAACAGGGTTGCATCTAGGTGGTTAATAAACATTACCTAAGATAACAGCACACAAGAAATACAATGAGAAAAGTTCAAGAGCTCCATAAATACAAGGGATTGTTGTGGTCAGAGCATAAAGGAAAGCTGCAAACAAAGCTATGGGGCTATGGGCTTCGAGGAGAAAAAACAGTCATCTTCTTAGGTGATCACTCATGTTTCTCTAGTCCCAAGTTTCTTAACACACCTGCCTCTCTACTCCCAGGCTTGGCTCACTGTTCTCAGTGATTTGAGATTGCTGACGGTTATTGCCCATTGAGTTCTTTCAGATACCAGGCACGTGATAAAGAGAAACTTATTACACACACACACACACACACACACACATACACACACACACACACACACACACACACACACACACTCCCTTTTGGAGTGCAGGCAATCATTTTCCTGTATTCAAGACTGGGATACTGATACCCCAAAGTATCAAATACCTTTCCAAGAAGGGAAAGATGGCAGACATGAGGAGCGTGATACTTTGGCTATTTATAACTTAGAAAACTTTTTATGCAAAACTTAGTTAATTGAATTTAGTTGATTGCTAAGAGACTAAAAATATTTGTTGGAGACAATTATACGCTGTCAAGACCCTTAGAGATGCATGCGATTCTAATACTCTAGGGGGAAAGAGATGAGAACCATGGTGTCATCTCTGGGAGTCTGTCCTGAAAAGGGGAAGTCTAAAGAGGTCGAGATTTCAAGGCTTCCCCTTGAGGATCAACCAGGTTCCTCCACAGATTCAAGGCAGCGCATGAGGGAGAGCTTGCTGAGTGGGGCACTGGGCTCTCTGAGGCAGTGGTCATGGTGGGCATCACGGAATTTGCCTGCTTCTAAGCTATCCCTCTTTTTGGTAATAAATCCAGGATTTGCCTTTGGAGCATTACTCCTTCTGCCTGCTCCCTTCTTAATTTAGATACCAGTGACAGCAACATTCCCAGCCTCAAAGGCGGTGTGGTGTGCAGCTAAAATCTAAGCCTGGCTGAATTCAGGGCACTCTTCGTTCTGCTGGCCACAGGGGTTTATGAATGGGCCACAGAACCCAAGTCAGGTCTTTGAAGAGGAACCAAGCCAGGTCTTTGAAGAGGAACCGAGGGACATTTGATGTACCTACTTACTACTATTGGAGTTTAAAATCAAGCAAGACATGTATCCACCATGTCTAGAGCCAAGGTCTATCAAAATAAAAATGTATACGCTGAGAACGAAGCCAACAGAGAGAAAACACCCAGGGGACACAGACACCCAGTGTCACTATTTGAGCACCTAGATACATCCATTCCTGAAGGCACACTTTGGGGTTCTGTCAGTTATATGAATTCCTTTTGCTTAGGCAGAGTTGAATCGGATTTTCTTATAATCTGTCAAATAGCAAGTGCCCTCTGGATACATTACAATTCCATAAGGATATTTAAGAATGTCAAGTTCCATACATATAGAGCCTTAGCTGTAAGAACAGAAATAAGTTGGCCTCCTGTAAGCCCAGTTACATGAAAGAATCATAGAGGAGTTACTTCTAGGCAGAGTTATGGAAGCAAACAGTGAGGAGGGACAAGGTCTCCTGTCCAGCAAGGGTTGTTGGATCCACAATGTGGGGATGCTATGGTCAAGAAACTGAAGGATGCTTTAGTGTGGTACCCAGGAAAGGCTGTGACTTATGGAAATAAGCTAAACTAGTTAATAATAAGAAGCTGAGTTCATCTAAAAGGTAAGATGAGAGGAAAATGACCATACTACACCTCCGGGGTGGTATGAGCAACCTGGGAAAGCTTTAAGATGTTATCAATAACCCGGCAGACAAACCAGGAAACCGCAAGCTGTTTAGAAGGTGGCTACCACTCCCATTCAATGCAACCAACTATCACTGATACCCATAGTATAGCCAGTTACACAATTGGTGGGGATTCAGTGAAGATAAAAGTGTGGGTCCATTCATTCAAAATTCATTAAGAGCTACGAGATGAATACACCAGAGTATTAAACCCAGCATGCACTGTTCAGAGCATGAAATCTAAGCAACTGCTCTGGTCTCTGGTCTAGGAAGTTGGTCCAGATTAGGTCCAGGGTGAGACCAGCCTCTGATTTCCTCACTTGTGTGATGGGAACAGGGAAGTCACGGTTCGAGCAGAACAGGCTGAAGATTCTCTCTGACACTGATGTCACTGGGCTGATTTTTCTCTTCCTGCCACAATCATGCACAGACAGGCAGTTCTTTCTGCTCCAGCAAGCCTTCCTTCCTTCCACTAGCTCCCAACGCTGGTCCAGGAGCACTGTGAGCAGGCGAATCTATAATGTCATGTGACTGGACACTTGGGCATCCAGACAGTGGAATAACAGCTTTTCAGAGAACTGAAAACGCCACATGGGACTAGAGGCAGGTACTAGGCAAAAATGAGACAGAAATTCCCAGTGTCTCCAATGACAAATTCATTAGTATATAAACATTCATAATCTTTCACTTATAGTAGAGAATTATTGTTTTGCCTGTTCAGTTTCTCTCCCTCTGGGGATATGTCTGTATTGTCCAGCCAATGCTTGCCTTTTATGATTCAGAACAAAGGCAACAGATAGAGATAAAGCTAGGTGCTGATAGGGGATGAAGGACTTCACACAGAAAGAGTCTAAAACAAATGTAACAAACAACAGAAAAGAGAAGAGAGAGAGAGAACACGAAGCCCCTGTGGAAAAGGAAGTCATGGGGTAGGGTTTGAAAACAAGGTTCTGAGAGAGACAGGGGAACCTGTGGCATGTGAGAGAAACTGAGAGAAAGGGGAATGGAAAGGCAATTATAAAATATCGTTGTATCTGCTAACTTGAATCTCACTTTGGCAAAACAATATTACACACAAAGCGCGAACAACTGAAATTGCTTATAATCACTTTTATTTCGTGATATGTTGGGCCATGTAGGATCTGACTGCAGCATATGTGCATGTTGTGTAAGTAGGCTGCATGAATCACAATGATATTCTATGAGATGTTTATGGGCACTATGTATACACAGAGTGCACATCAAGTAGCTCTATGTGCAAATAAATTTTTGATCTGCTGCTGCTAAATTTTTCTCTTTGTCCACAGTCATACTACCCTGCAGTATGTATCACCAGATCATGCCCAAGGTCTCCTAAAACATCACGATAGCATACTGAAAGCTCTGAGCAGTCCTGCAGTACAGAAGCCCACTTAATGAGTTCATTTAATGCTTTCTAAACTTACTTTCATCATATGAAACAAAATACATTATTTCTTAACAAATTCAAAACTAATAGTATTTTTTAAAGATCCTTTCCCAAGCTCTCTGGGCTCCAGAACTCAGAAAAGGCTATACAGGCAAGATATGATGCTTCAACTGTGATTCAAGAAGTTGCAGGGGACTGCTTTTTGAACAGCTTCATCACTGATGAAGGGCTCTTCCTTGGGTTTAAATGTAGAAAGTGAGGATCTGTCAGCAGTTTTACATTCCTTTCAGTGGGAGAAGATGCCTTCACCTTATCCTTACCATTGATCTCCAAAGTGAGTGGTGTCTGAGGTGGTTTATTGGAAATGGGGGCGCTCACCTGTTCTGGACCATGCTCATGGCCATCCAGTCTACTGGGTACACGTTCTTCCCAATGAGGTCCTTGAACATAATGAAGGTCTCCATCAAGAAATCCTAAAACAGTAAAGCAAAACACAATGTCAGCTTACGTTATGGGCACTTACAGAACATCTCTAAACCTTCCTGGATCTTTATTTTTTGGTCGGATAAAAAGGGAAAGGATACAGCCTTTCATTAAGCTGGGTCAATGAAATCCCTAGCACTGGATTTCTAGTGGAAGCTTAAAAATTGGCTACTGGGAGCTTGTTTCACAAATACCAGTGGAATATAAATATGGAATGATTTAAAAAAGCTCTCAGAACAATGCACTATTAATTTTCTGAGAATAAAGAAGTAGAGGCAGTCAATGATGTGGCACTTTATAATCATCTTTCCAAATATGTATTTGAGTAAGAAATAATCCACACTATTTGAAAGTATCTCAGGTCACTGAGCAAACAAAATATTATTTAAAATAACATTTAATTAACAATGTTGCAAGCACAGATAATTCATACATCACACAACAAACATGAGCAGATTAAGGAAATACAATGATAAGGATGACTGTACTGCTCATATTTTTTTTTCTCTCATCTTTAGAGAACACAAATTTGAGGCAAATCCAACAACACAGATCAGAATCATTGGAAATGGACCTTTAAGCCTGGTGCCACAAAGCCATATCACCTGTCTGCTTGAGGGAAGATTGGAAAAAAAATAAAACCAGCAAACCCATTCAAGGAGGTTTTTACGTAAACCTGTGGATGTCAAACTTTTTAAATAGAATTCTCTGCTCAAAGAAAATTTTATTAACTTTGAAATCCAAAGCATAGAAAGGATAAAAGTAGGAGAGTTTTGGTTGAAATGTGTGTGTGTGTGTGTGTGTGTGTGTGTGTGTGTGTGTGTGTGTGTGTGCGCGCACGCACGCACACGCTGAAAAGAACAGTGAGGCTAAGGGGCACATAGTTTGAAAAGTGCTGCTTTAAGCTAACTGAAAACTTCTGGAAATAGCATCGTTCCTTTCCAGCAATCTTTGCTTCTAGGGAAAATTATGTCAATGCTCTGTCTCAGCTTCTGCATCAGCAGAGTGATGCTAACTCTGCCTCTGAGGGTTACTGTGAGGTTTAAGTGCATACTGTCTAAAACATACTTATCATAGAACCCAGTCCCTTGTAAATGCTTACAATATGCATGATGATGGCTGTGACTATTTTCATTTGTTCTTGAAGTTACCTGAGGAAGTGTGACTGTCATCACAGGCACATTCCCTTCTATGGGAAAGGAGAAAGATTCTGGTTCTCGGACGGACCATGTGTCTTCTGAATCAGATGATGTAGTAGGGCATAGAAGCTAGAGCTGACGTTCAAATTCAATCTCTTCCATACACTAGGCCTGGGTCATTGAGCAAGCACATTGTAGACTCATAAAAATGTGACTTCTAACACTGATGTCATATTATTGTGAGGGTGATGTTTAAGCATGTACCTGTTGCTTAAACAAGAATACCCCCACCTACTTTCCACTCCTCAAAATCTTTCCTCCCACAGAGTTTCAAAACTAAGAATCTGGATTTTTATTTCTATGTCCTGGCACACAGAAACTTTGCTGAAAGAGAGAAAGCTGGGATTATTGGCTTTGTATATCCAGAAAAATTATTTTTTTGAATATGCAGAAAAAGATTATATATAAAAAAATTCATATTATCTTTGTGCATATCCAGAAAAAGGTTCTGCTTCTTGCAAATTTTATTCATTGGGTAGATGCTAAATGAATAAAAGGATAGACCACCATATTTCTCATGATGCCCTTATTATGGGCCACTCATGGGCTCTGAGTTTGGTCCAGCTCAGGTGCCACTGATCACTCCAACGAGAGTTGAGATGATGCCTAAACCTGACAGAAGCCAACAATGACAAAATAGGCCCTACTGAGGCCAGAGGACCCTTTTCTACATTCTTTGGCCCAGACTGCATCCAATATTGATGAAATCATCTGCTGCACAGCTCTGAGTCACAGCCCACGAGCAGAGAGGCCATCAGTATGTGAAAGGGGCACTGGCAGTAACTTCCTTTGTGCATTGGGTATCATATTATAACAGCAGTTTGAGCTACTATGATCCCATGTAACTCCAGCACAACTCCATGACATAGATTATATCCCACTTGATACATGGGGAAACTGAGACTTAATAGCAGTTACCTTGTCTGTGGTCACAAAACTAATCAACACCAAATTCAAATCTAAGACTGTGTGACTGCACAGTTCATGCTCTTAAGCCTAGAAGTGTGTATGATTTATGTTTAGGTATTCTAGATGATATAGCATTCAGTCTCTCACACTGAATAAAGGCATGTTCCAGAGATAAAATGTAGAAGAAATAGGGAACTAGACAAATATGTTTGGAAACTGAAACCCAGGCACATATTCAAGATCTACAGGGAGACTTTCTTGTCCTGAATTCGCAAGAACCAAAAGGATAATATTTCTCCTTCCACAGTCCCTCATTCACCCTGCAGACTCACCACAAGTTCTGAGCTGGTCTGGAAGGTCTCAATGTAGAAGGAATAGTGCTGGTCACCCATCTGATTCAAGATGGCTGTCATGCATGCCACAAAATGACTCTGTAAGAAATGAAGAACAGTGCCATGAATGGATGGAGAAAAGACCACAGAATTCATCTTCTCCATGCCCTTGATTTCAAATTGGAAAATGTTCAACCAACCAAGATAAGTATGTTCCCCTCACTGGATCAGTATGTGAAATTTCCCTATGAGAAAATGTCGCCTTTAATTAAAGCTCATCCATGGATAGAACACTGATTCAACATTTACAGTTTACCTGGGACAGAACCAGGAGTTCCAAATATAAAAATAAGACATGATTTGCTGCTCACACCTTGGGGCAGAAGAGAGCTATATGGAATTAGAAAACTTAGCCTATGTCAAAGTCTTGCAGACCATATAGTTTTCTGACAAGTAACTCTTCAGGTGCAAGTTTCATCTGTCTCATCCATAAAGTGGGGGCAATTATCCATTTGTCTGGACCCAGGGTATCAAAGGGATGACATCGAAAACTCCTAGAAAGACATGAAAGTCTTCTGCTGTGAGATTAGTTATCGGATCATCCAGAAACAGGCTGTGAGTGACACCTACCAGGGATAGCATTTGTGAAAGGCTATGCAGAATCAAAGAGATGGGAAGAGGTGGTCCTTGCTCTTTGTAAGTTTATGGTCTAGTTGGGAAAGCACAATTTATGTCCATGGGACAAAAAGCACAAGACTCATCACGAGTGTGGCTGATCAAAGGTCAGATAGATTCAGGCAAGAAAGAAATCAAGGCAGTGGCATAAGAGAGGAAGGACAAAAAGGATCCTTGGGAACATAAGTTATACCCTCCCATGCACTAAAAGACATCAGTATAACCCCTTGTGAGTCAGCAACAGAGTGCCTTTTCTACTGGTGCCAGCAATGTTCAGGAAGATCTACCCTGGAACCTGGTAAAAGAAGCACAGTATGAGAAGCTGTTCTTGATTGCATACTGCAAAAACCAATGTGGCTGCCATGTTGCTTACACAGAGTCCCACAATAGTTCAGCCCAGGGCAAGCTTGTAAGAAATGGCCTGCCTGAGCGATTCATAACTGTTGAAATATCAAAACCCATTTGAGCAAGAATCTCGGAGCATACCCTACATCCGGGACCTGGGGAGAGTGGGAAATTGGGTGGGCCTTCTCCCTTAATACCCCCCTTTAAACATGAAGGAAACAATATGGAAAAAATACTAGTCTTACCCACTTTCCTGTAGCCCTTGAACCTTTTTACCCTAAAAAAATAAAATAAAAAAAAAGAAAGAAAAATGCCTAGTGAAATAAAGTGGTCTCAAAGAGAAGAAAAAAGAAAGAAAGAAAGAAAGAGAGAAAGAGAGAAAGAAAGAGAGAAAGAGAGAAAGAGAGAGAAAGAGAGAGAGAAAGAGAAAAAGAGAGAAAGAGAGAAAGAGAGAAAGAGAGAAAGAGAGAAAGAAAGAAAGAAAGAAAGAAAGAAAGAAAGAAAGAAAGAAAGAAAGAAAGAAAGAAAGAAAGAAAGAAAGAAAGAAAGAAAGGAAGAAAGAGAAAGAAATGGCCTGCCTGGTGTCTCCAGGGATCACCGGAGAGATAGGCTGGAAAGTATTGCACTTGGTTCAAAAAATTTGATTTGGCATCACACACGATTGCTTTTGTTAAAACATTATTTTTTTTACTAAAATTTTCATAACAAAGAAAACTTTCATTAAAAACTCTGCAGACATTTGTATTTGTTACATCTTCTCTATTTGTTATATGCATATTTAGAGTTGTGTGTCTACAACAGATTTACAGTTTGGTCTCAGTGATGGAGGAATTGCCTGAATGGTCTCTACAAATCTGCCACATAAAGTTTTTTGGGTAATTGAATGTTTCTCAAGTTCTCATTTGCCAAATTAGCTCCCCCAAAAAGTGAGACCTCCTTTGCATCTATGTTCTTTTGAATTACAAAGTTAGGGATGGTGTGATTTCCCTGTCAGCAGGGCCAGCTAATCCATTAATAAAGCTGAGAACAAAACGAAAATGCAGGGTCCTTAGGAAAAGGCGAATTTCAGAACATCCCCATGGTCCTCCTAAGCAAAGGGTCTGATCTAACCTCAGGCCACTGACCCAGGGAGCCTATCCATTCGGGATCACAGCACTCTCACACCAGAAATATTTAGACAGCATCCAGTGGGCACACAGTACAGGGACAATGACAGTAACACTTTGTTGTCAGGAATCTGCAGCCTCCACACTGGACTGATTTTCCTGATGATCTAGCCAGTGAAACTGTTTGTGCTGCTGGGGCTCCTAGACGTTGTGGGTGAGTTTGTGAAATTATCCAGCCATTTTTCACCAGACCGAACACCTTTATCTGGGTTAACCAGGTGCCACTGAGACCAAGGAATGAGGTTGATTATTGTTTATACTTTCAGACAGGCTGAAGGCAAGGATGGGGAAATGTTAGCAACTGAGGAACCTCAGCGTGTGTGTGTGTGGTGTGTGTGTGTGTGTGTGTGTGTGTGTGTGTGTGTGTGTGTACCAGCGTGTTTCCTCTACTCCCCCCATCTCTCCTAGCGCTTCCTTAAAGAATTCAGCCTGTGGCCACTAGAGGTCTTTTCTTTTCACATGGTGCTGCCGTGCAGTTTGTTCGGCTTTTTATTTATTCCTACGTGAGCAGACCCACTACACTTCTTGCATATAAACAGTGAAATTTACAATAGAGAGGACTAATTTTTCCTTCTTTTGGAGTAATTCTGCTGCTGGTCAAAGCCTGGCTCCCTGGGCAAGGCAAGGGGGGGGCTCCATCGGCAGGTATTCCACTGCTTCAAGGTAAGAAATGTGTACAGATTTTATGTTTCTTTTTTTGTGTGTGTGATCAGTGAACCTCCGTGAGAAAATGCCAGCGGCTCTTAGATGACAGTTTACTTTTAAAGCTTTGGCTTAAATTCCTGGGAGTGTGTGTGTGTGTGTGTGTGTGTGTGTGTGTGTGTGTGTGTGTGTGTGTTGGACAATCCACCATTGTCAGAAATGCAGGCTGCCCCAAATGCATAGATATGCAATGCTTGTTATTTCCAATGGCTTGGTTTGAATTTCAAAGTAGAAAAATAGCAAAAAGCAAAGCGTGGAAGCTCGTATTGCCTGGAATTACCTTGAGAAGGGTGCATTGTCTTAAACTGTGCTTAAGAGAAACTTCCATGGTTCATTTTAAAAGAGAAAAAAAAGGGGGAGGGGGCATTCCAGTCCTTGTCTAAAGAAGAGTGACCATTGTGTGAAACAGACTATTATCTTTTTATTAGGAGTTGGTCAGTGTGTTGCAGTTCACACATGAATCAAAATTACTTTTACCAGCTGGTTCATTTCTCCATTCTATCATGTAGGAAAAACCCAGCTGCGTGTCTTTCTGTGTACAATTTTGTAGTGCAATGTGAACTGAAGTTTGGACAAGTTACCTGAATTTGGCTGTTAATGGAAAAATAACAGTGTTTTGCTTCCAACTGGAAGCATCTTTCTCCCCCTTACAATAATGCCTGCCTGATGCTGGTAACAGATCTGCTGGAAATCAAGCCAATGTGACAGACTGATACCTGAAGCAGAGTGGGATGCTGGTAGTTCCGTATTCCAACAAGGTTCTCTGTTATTAGAATTTAAAGGAAGAAATAGTACACCTCTGCTTCACACTTACAGAATGATGGAAGGACATGCAGATTCTCTGATGTGTATTCCAGCTCCCGAAGTACCCTCGGCAGTAACTATCCCTTGCTTCTCATCCTTTTTCCAAGTATGAGACCATACTTCCATATCCACCTTGCCTCATGATTTTAGAAGACGAGGAACTGGGGGTGACCAGACTGCATTTGCCCTAGCAACTCAGGCAGTCATAATATTGCTCAAACTTTATAGTATGGGAGCTCTAACTCCCAGCCCTGCCAATCTTCTGGAAATGCTTGCATATTGTCAGGGGGAGCGGTGGTGGGGGGGGCAGAGGGTGGAGGGGATTCCCTGTAGCCTACACTAGCGAGAATCCCCCTTTTGCAGTTTCTTGCAGAAACACCGCGATCGACATGTATTTACTACCAAGCCATGAGACAGCCACGTATCCATACTCAAGCAGCACGCAGGTGCCTGGCTGGGAAATTGCTTCTTAAAACAGAATACCAGGGGGACCTACAGATTCAATTCCAGAGAGAAATCATATCTGAGACTCTGGTGTAAATTGGGCAGAGTCACCTCGCTCCAATCAGGGTGGTTTAAAATGTGGCTAATGAATCACAGCATGAAGAGACACGGTTTAGAACTAGGTCAAACGTGTAAAAATAAGTACAATCATCGCGACACTTGGCAGATGAGGGACTACTTAACGCCTTGAGTGGCAGGGCTTATTTTCCATATAGAATCCTCTTCAGCCACCCGAGACAATCAATCCTTTCAATTAATTCAGCCCATCAGGAGATAGAGAGGTCTTGCACACCTGGGAGATAGCTGAAGTGCCGAAGGAAAACAGTCAGGGTCACTTCACTGCATGACGGCACAAGAGAGAAAAAGAGACACCCAATATTGCTGTGATCAACATTAATTAGCTGGGATGCTAGATGATTTGTAATCAGGAGAGAGGTCCTCCCCAAATCATTCCACTCCTTTCCATTTAGAAAAAATAATTACCATATTGGTATTATCAATAATTTTGGTGCACAACATTCAACTCGAATATATCTATTCAATAATCTTTGATGTGAACACACCTACACACACACACACACACACACACACACACACACAGAACTCCTGCAGGGCCAGGTGCACAAGGAAGAGGCCTTCAGTTTACTCTGCCTTAGAGAACAAACCAAATTGGGAGAGGGACATGGTGACTGCTGCCGAGTCCCCCACTCACCTGAGATTAGTGGGAGTGATGAGATCGCAAAGGGAGGGAAAGCTCCAACTTCAGGAGCTTGCTTCCTAAATGCCAACATTACTATGCGATACCAGCTGGTGACACGTTGCTATAGAAACTTCAAATAATGTGCGCGACCAAAATAAAATAAAATACAGAAAACACCAAGAAGAGGAGATGAAGGAAAGCTTGCATGCCAAGGGAGGCTCATAGTGAGGCAAAAAGTTCTTTCCATGAGCCCTCCTTGGGAAACTAAGAGTGGTCAAATGGCACTCTCAAATTGCTTCTCTATTCAACCCTACGCCTGCCACGCAGTTACATAACAGATTTTATTCTTGGATGAAACTGGTGTTGTCTGTGTGCTAGATCCAGGACTGGAGGTGGGAGGCTATGGTGTCACACACACAAAAAAAGGTGTGTGAGGGGGCTATAAAACCCATTCATCTTAGAGCTCTGTTGGGCTGCTCAGAATTGTCATTTGGAGCCATCTCTGGGAGAACTAAGGTGTGTATTCCGCCGTGGCAACCAGCAAGCTTTCAGTACTCTTATTAGGTACTAGGATGCAGCAAGGAACAAAATGGGCAAGGTTATGTTTCAAAGCGCTTACATCTGGTTCTGCAGAAGGTGGAGTGTTAAGAATGGAGTGTCCAGGAGCCACACAGCCTGATGCAAATCTCAGCTCTATCTCTCAGCAGCGTTTTGACCTTGAGCAGGGTCTTGTGCTTTAGTTGATTCATTCGTACATGGGGATAAAAATATTCTTTACTTCATATGGTTTTAGTGAGGATTAAATGAGTTTGTGACAAGAACTTATAACACAGAAAGTCCTCCGTAAATATCAGCAATTGTTATTTTTATTATCGTCTTGTTGCTGACTCTGGTCCAGAGAAACAAGGTAGATTAGCCACAGGAGGCTCCCTACCTGGAGGGAGGAAATGAGGACTCCACATACCCAAACAGCCTATCAAGTGCTGCCAATTACAGCCTGGGAAGTATTATCTGTCCTTCCACTCTGAACAAGGCTTTGGTTAATTCTTGCGTAAACTTCTCAGTCAACCTACTGTGCGTTCCTTGCAGTAGAATATGCTGAGAGGTTTATTTGGGGACAGTTGACTGGCAAGTAAGAAAAGTGATATTAGTACCCTAATTGTTTTTCATCAGAAAGTCAGTCCACCAAATGTTTCATCTCAGGGGTTGTCTGTCTTGCTGTATGGTGCCATTCTGTGGTTACCCAGGGGACTCTGCTGTGTGACCCAGGAAAGCAGGCCCCCTTCTTCTAGGGCAGTTTGAAGACAGGAGCAGATCCGGAGGCTTCATGTGAGCTGTTCCATGTTAAGAGGACAACATCACTCACAGGGTGTTGTGCAAGTTGGATGTGCTCTGACATGCTCCATATGTACAGTACAGTGATACCATGGGCACCCCTGCCTGACAGTTTGGGCATTTAAGGATGGCTTATTCCCAAGCAGGAACCAGGACCAGAACTGGAGGTCTGGAGTCTCCTCTGAGACCTAGCCTCACTGACAAGGAGCAGGAGGGAGTCCTAACAAGGCTGCTTTGAACCAGGGCTTGAAGAGGAGCAGGAATCCATCACATACTCTTCCTTTGAAACACAAACCTTCTGATCCTGGCTGGGGCCTGTGCTTGTGGCTGTGCAGTGTGAGCTCACTTCAAATAATGCAAAGCCTACAAGAGGATGTTTCATCACCAGGGGAGATGCAAGGAAACCAAATTCTATTCATGCTTTCCTTGTGCCCAGGATCTTACCTCCATCATCAATCCCATGAGGTCAGTTTTTTTCCCCATTGTACAGATGAGAAAAGTGAGACACATTAGAGGTCAAGAAAGCTTGCCTAGCCAGGTATCTAGCATTAACAGTACAGGAGTTAAAATGAAAATCTGGGCCTTAAGGTGCATATTCTTTCCACAACTCACACCATCTCCCATGGCTGTTGGCTCCACCAAGGCAGAAATCTTTGTCCATTTATTCATTGCATTATTGCCAGAACCTAGAACTGAACTGTCATATTGTACTAGAACAACAAGTATTTTTAGATGAGGAATGGAATTTATCATAGCATTGCCCATCTCTGGAAGAATGTCAAAGAGGCCCTCACAACACACAAGCTCTAAAAACTGAGGGTCATATGCTCACCACCTTTGCCTCAGCAAAGGCCAGACATGAAAACAAGAACTGTTGTGCCTTTGAGCATACCCCATTCTAGTCTATCAAGCCGGGGTGAGACAGTGCTTTTACACATTCTCTGATGAAAATATCTATTTCTTACATCCTATGAAGTGCCCGAAATTGTTCTAGGTGCTGGCAGCGCTGCTGAGAGCAAAGAATGGCCTTAAAGAGTTCATCTCCTACCTGAGGAGGGCCAAGAAGAGGCAAACCCACTTTAAAGCAGTCAATGGAGAAGATGACTTTAAGCAGAGACTTACCACTCTCGAAACATGGCAATGATGGAAGACAGCATGAAAGAATAAGAAACAGCTTAATTCCTACAGGGAATGTCCTGGAGGCTTCTTTGAAAGTTGGCATTTGAGTGGAAACCTGAATGAGGAGAGTGGGTCCTATATGAATCTGAAAGAGCATTGCAAGCAAGTGAAGGCTAGATCCAGGCAGGGATGTACTTGGAGAGGCAGAGGACATGAAAGGAGGCCGGCATGTGGCTGGGAGGAGGTGTAAGCTGAGGCCAGAAAGTCAGGCAGGAATCACCTTCCAAAAGCCCATGGCGATCAGCGAGAGGTGGGACTTTCTCCCAAGTGCAAGCATTCCACCTGCAAGTTCCCCTCTTTTTATTTTTAAAGCAATTCAATATTTTCATTTCGTTCATAACAACTCACTTGAATTAAGTTAACGCTATTCTGGCATATAATCACCAATTTAAAGCTTATGTTTTAAACTAATTAAACTTCAAATAAATTTCCATATTTTGAGGAACTTCCCTCTTTAAAAAAGTGGTTTCCATGCCTTATCACACAAGCCTATTTCCAAGGTTATGTTACTGAAGTTGTTCCCAGAGTTGAGGGTTCATGAAAAGTACAAATTAGGTAGCAATTTCAACTCTTCCTCATTCTTGGTTATGTCAAAACTCCTTAGCAAGTATATCCGGTTAAATGCTTATTATCTAATGGAATTTGTGTCTCCTATAGACAAGAACTTCAGTTTTCCATTATTTACACTTATCTTCAAGTTCACTGGGCTTGTCTCCCTGTGGCTGAGGGCAACATGAACAGACACCTGTTCCTGACAGCTTCCAGTCTCCAATGAAAACCCTTGGCGTCTGGGGAACCTGTTGAGCGGCTGGCTTGCCAGGGAAAGGGACTATTAACACAGAACACATTCTTTATCAACTCAACAAAAGATAATTTTTCTAAAGGTCTCTACCATCCCTGGATGTATAGGTGAGGAGGCTCACAAACAGGCTTGCATGAGCAGTTTCTGACACAAATCGTTATTGCTTGGGCACACACCAATCATGGGCTTCCAAGCCTCACACTGAACATCTCGAGGAACTCTGAGTCATCGATTGTTCTAGTACAGTCCTCAGCTCACATCACCTAGAGACAAATAAAAGCCAGGGACAGTGCAAGGACGTGCAGCTTTTAATGAGTGGCATAGCAACTCCTTGCCTTCTCCTGCAAACACTGCCATGGGTTATCACAAAGGGATATCAAGTCTCTGGCAGAAGGTATTATGGTCTAGACTGTCACAGTAATGACTACCATTTAAAGGACTAACTATGTATCAGATACTGGGTTAAGCCCTCTATTTCTCCTCCTGGAAGAACTTTTAATAGGGTCATAGTAAGGAAGAAAAAAAACTAGAAGGAAGAGGAGCTACTGCTAGGAAAACATTTGATGTCAGGCTCTGCTAAAATGTATGATGTTGGTCAGAGCAGCTACTAAGTATTTGTTGTGGGCCTGGAGCTGCACATTCTTTATCTTATTGAATCGTTCCCGACCTTCAATAGATGTTCCTAATACCATTTGTACTTTATAGATGAGAACCAAGAGGGGTGATATCACTCGCCAAGATCAGCTTGCCTCCAGAATGTTTTTGTCTTCCTTAGAAGGAAAAAAGAGTATCATTTTGTAAACAAGATTTAATCTTATTATAATTGAAATTAAACAATATTTCAAAAGATAATGAGGTAAAAGTGCATAATATTTCAACTCAACATGCTTCCCACCATCCAGAAAAACCTTAGTTATTGGGAAACGTTATTCGAGGCATCTTTTGTGCCTTTTTGGAGTCGGAAGGATGGATACAGTGGATGGAAGGAATGAGGATGAAAGGAGCGATGAGAGAGGGAGGGACAGATGGAGGAGAGATGAAACTAACTAGATGATACAGCCAGATGGACCACCTGATAAGTGTTGGCACACCACCACAATGGTGGGACCAGCTCTCTTGGTGACTAGGCTCTGTGGCTTATGAGTCTCCTATGATTTTTGGGTTCAGATAAGGGTGGCCCCTCTATTTTGTGCAGTGTTGAGGGATATACAGGTCAGGACGGGTTGCCATGTGGTAAGAAATGGATTCAGTTTCCACAGAAGTCCCTTTGCTGGTAGGCAACATCTCCTAAGTCCTAGATCAAATTCTAGCTCTCTTCGACTCTCTGTGTAACTCCGGGCAAGTTTTTGTATGTCTTGGAACCTCATTTGCCTTAACTGGGAATGGCAAACCAGAGATTGGGTTGACTAGCATTGGCAATGCAGTGAGGATCAAGTTGGAAGCTCTGTCTCCTTGTACTGCCCGTCACTCACAGGTCCTTACCAAGATTCCCACAGTGCTCAGGCTCAGCCACATTCCTGGTTCCCTAAGAGCAATTTGTTGGCCCTGTGGGACATGCAGAGTTTACTTTGGTGGATTCATGGCGGATGATTTCAAGCTCCCTGGGGAACAGGGGAACTGCATTGCAGATGAGAATTTATAAAGTCTCCACTGGCCCTTCCTTTCCCTTGCAAAGCTCCCATGTTTAAAGGAATTGAGAAGGAAGACAAGTATGTTCACAGAGAATGTAACGGCAAGTCAGAGAATTTTCCAGAGGGATGACTATTCTATGGATAAAAGGATTTCTTCTTTTTATCCCTGGTGTTACCTTCATGAGGAGTGATGATGTGCATAAAGGCCTCGCACCTCTGGCACTAAACTTCAAGCCCAACTCCTTAGCCAGGCATCTCCCAGCACTCCCTCTCACCTCTGCAAAATAGAGAACTCTCATCTGCAGAGGATCTGCTAGTCATAGCACACCCAGGGTCTGGGGTCTGACAACAGCTGACCGTATGCTTGCCAAGTCTGCAGGGCTGTCTGGATGACACACTGAGGGTAGAATTTCAAGCTCCTGTTAGAAAACATTTCCCCCGAATTCTCTATTCCCAATGAATCGGTTAGCAAATATTCACTTCACATCTATTGTGTATAAGGAGTTTTTCTAGGCATGGCAATAATTTACAATCAGACGTTCTCTGATGAATAAGGAAGATCATCTCTCTTTCTCTCTCTCTCTCTCTCTCTTTCCTCATTCCCTCCCTGACTTCCTTTTCTCCTATTAACACTCCCTTTCTTCCTTCCTTTCTTTTGTTCTTTTCATTCTTTCTTTTCTTCCTTCTCCCTCTTTTTTTTATTCTCTTTATCTCTGCTTTTCTATCTACCCACCTGCCTTATCTACCTACCCATGGTCATGGTGGCTATCAGTACAGGGCCATCTGGCCCCCAAAGGACATTGAACAAAGGCTGGAAATAGTTTTTGTTGTCCTGAGTAAAAGAAAAGGGTACTTCTGGCATCTGTTGGGTAAAGATGTGGAATACTGGTAAAATGCCCTTTGACACATCCCCTTTAAATAAATTGAAATGGGTCAATGTGTCTACTAATACAAAACTTTAGAAACTCTAACCTACAAAAAGAAAGGTACATTCTGTTGAAAGACAAGTGCAAAATGAGTGCAACGAGTAATGTTTGCTCAAGGCTTTTAAGGTGTGCAAAGGACCTTCATGGTTAAGGGTGTTCAGGGAACATTTCCCAGAGCATGTGGGATTAGAAGAACTAGAAGATTGAAAGGAATTAAGCTAAGAATGGAAAGAGACATTTTAGGTCCATAATAGAAAATACGTTTTATTTTACAATTTGATTAATATAATTGATTGGTAGTCACTGCCTGGAGAGCTGTGTCGCGAATGATTCAAAGGCCAAGTCTTAGCTCAGCAGGAAAGAGTGTAGCAATCGATTAGTAAGGTCTGCCAGAAGCAAGAAATGGGGAGTGACAGTACATATGCTGAGAAATCACTGCCCCACTTTTTATGATGGAACAGGAAGAGAAAAGATGCTTAGGTAGAGCAGAAGTTCATAGAGGGAGTTCCCCTGTTATTTGGAGGAGCCAATGGTGGCCTCACATGGGTTCGAACCTCAATCTGTGAGTAATGGGATGCCACACAGACACCTGCCTACTGTGACACCTTCAGGTCTGCTCTGCTGATGAAGCCTTGAGAACTAAAGGGAGCTGCCCAATGTCTTTGCTACTCCTTTCTATTTTGTCTGTTAATAGTAAAAATTGGCAGAATCATCATGCTCTGGCTTTTATGAAGTTGATTCCAATGATGGGGGAAAAAGTATGAAGCTGAACTCAGTGATAAGTGTTTGAGAAGCTGACTCCAAGTGTTCACATTAGCGAACTCCCATAAAGCCCCTTTCGGGGAACGTGTGCCTTCTGATATTATTCATGTAAAAAAGGGAGAGCTCCAAGAGGAGGGGGATGGAAGGGAGGGGAGTGCATTCCTGGGACTTGTGTGTCAGCTGACCTCCTGGCCAGGCTACTGCACTGTCTGTGCTTCCTGTCAAACCTTAGCTCCCGGGGCAGTCTGGCTCCTTTTCGGCTGGCTCCCTGCTTCCTCTGGGGAATGATACTTCATGATTGATTGGTTTGCAATTTTCCAAATGACATCATACTCCATTTCCCTTCTTTCTCTCCCTCTGCTCATCTCATGCCTTTTAGATTCCCATATCTTCTACTTTCCTGTCCTTTTCAATGGGGGCGACACCTTCCAATGCCCAGGCTCTGCAGTCCACATGGCTGCCTGCTGGCTCCCTTTCCCGCTATCACTAACAAAGGTGACACTGAAGCTTGGCATGAGTGCACGTGTTCTCTCCACCTTTCACTCTGCCACAGTGGAAGCCTCTCTCTGGTCATGGAGGTCTCCCTACCTACTTTGGTGACTTTCTTCCTGCACCCAGCTCCCACCCCTATGTTTTGATCCAACACTCAATTACAGAAAAATCAAGTGACACAATGAAAAATACCATCCAGAGAGCTGGCCTGGTGGCACACAGGTATCAGATCAACTGCCTAAAGCCCTGTATCTGCCAATTCGATCTAGAAAAGAAGAAAGATACCATGGTTGTCCGGACTGATTGGTTCCTTAAAGCTCCTGCTGACTCTGTCACCCTACCAAAGTTTAATCAAAGTTAAAGCTTAGAGTTAAAGAGAGAATGGGAAGGATACTTCTTGGGCGCTGCCCACAAGCCAGTCTGGTAGGGAAGCCATGAACCAGAGAGGTGAGGTGGTTTCTCCATGATTAAACAGCTTCTGAAAGTGGCAGAGTTAGGACCAGAGCCCCGTCATATGACCAATGTAATATCACCTCAGTTGCCCACCATTACCTCCAAAGAGTGATCCCCGGACCCTTCACACTCCCCGGAATCCAAAATGACTGTCCTCTGCCAACCTCATCTCAGCCAGGGTCTTGTCCTGATCCCTGCATGAAATGGACCCCAACTAATCACTAAAGCTGAGAGAGAGACATCCTTCCGCTATCTCCCTTATCAGGCGGGTTTCCAGGTTTAGGGCTTAACAAACCATCAAGCATTAATTCCATCTTTCTAAAACACTGAAAGGATGTCTCTGTGACCACTATTCATCCCTGTTTTGATTTATGACTTTCTATGCATGGCATCCAAACCTGGTTAAGAACATCAAATTAAAAACTCAACGATTGATCATGGCAGTCACTCTGCATAATGAAAATCATGTCAATGTGTACTTCAGAGGCCTTGGGGCATGGCCAGGGTGGGGTGTGGGAGGCTGTACTGACGTCATTTTATCCAGAGATCCTCAAACAGGCAGCCCACAGGCCGCAGGCAGCCCACGAGATGCTTTGTTTGGCTAGCACTGTGTTTTTAAAACATTCGAATTTGTTGTCAGCATTTAAAAACCAGAAGAGGTTGCATAAGACTCTAGAGATTCGATTTCTCTTGGATGTTTAGGAGATCAGCAGTCCCGATCCACAATTTCATAGAATGGCACAGTGTTAGCTCTCAAAGTCCTATATTACCAATAAATCTCTTTGTTCCAGGTAAACCAGGTTGCACATCTGCGCTGTTCCTCTCAGTTACATTACTTGCCTAGTCCCTGTAGGCATGCGTGTTCATCTTCTCCCCATGTCTACCCTCAGGTCCTCACACCCCAGCAAGCTAGTCAAGGCTGCCCACCATCTGAATCCTGCTGCTCACCCACTCTTATGTGTCATCTACTCTCAGCTTCTCTCCATCTCCTTGGCATTGGCTCAAGCCATGGATGTTCTCTCTGACACAGTGTGAAGTCCAGTTCAGTTTGAAAGACCCACACAAGCATCATTTCCTCCTCCAGGAAGCCTTCAACCCATCCCATGCAGAGCAAGGCATTCCCTTCCTGTGCTGTGATCACACTCAATTCTCCCACTTTGTTTTGTAGGCATCACCATCAACATCAAATGGGTAGACCTTGGGCATGGGGGGCTGACCTTTTGATGATTCAAACAGAGTGAGAATTCTGATAATTCTGAAAATGTGGAAATGGTATGGCTTGAATTGGAAGTCTCAGTGTCTCTGCAATTTTACACATCACTCATCAAAATGAAAAACAGAAATCATCCTACCAGGATTGGCAGCAACACCATAGTCATATTTTCCTTCCCATGCCTAAGAACATTTTTCATCCCATTCTCCTGCCTGCAGTGTAATATATTCACCACAAGTTCATGTGCCTTGTTCCCACTAGCACTGGGGTATTCAAGGGCAAGGGACTTTCTTAATCTGCATCCTCAGTGAGGAAGTATGTGAGCGAAACAATGGCTGAGAATCAACAAGACTGAGACAATGGTCAGTTTGCTGTGATTTTTAAAGGAGAAGGGTCTCATTTGTCTCAACGTCCATAGTGCCTCTGAAGCATACCTGATCACCATGGGCCACACTGTAAGTGAGAACAACCAGTCTTTTGGCCACTTCTCAGTAGGTTTATGATTTTAGGAACATTTCTGATAAGGAAATTTCCAGAATTGCCACTGGGATACTCCATCAGCAGCTCACATGAGCCTGTCAGCACCTCCTTCCTGTCCCTGTCAGATTTGTCAGATCTTTCTTCTTCTTCCCTTGCTCCTTCTCAGAACCGCCCACCCACTGGAGGCAATAATCCAGCCATGCCCTTGATCCTCACTCCTCCCACATTCTTTACATCACCGAGTACTGAAAATTGAAAATTTGTCTTAAGTTTGTTCACCTCCCTCTTTTCTCACTACTGCACTAATGGATGCTCCCATGCCCCCTGCCCAGGGTATTACAACAGCTTCCTATGTGGTTCCCCTGTCTTCTACTCTACCGTGCAACTACTCTCCACACAGCAGTCAGACGGGGCTCTCTCCATTGTGGCAATGAGCCTCAGTCCATCTCCTGCTTGGACACTTCAATAGACTCCACTGGTTGTACAGAGTAAAATTCTGGACCTCTTAGCATGAAGTTTCCCTTCAGGATCTGTTCCAACTTCCTGTTCAGCCTCATTTCCCCCGTTCTTCTTAATCCCTCCTCGAAGCTCTGCCAACAGGCCACACAGTACTTGTCCTAACTCCCTCCCAACTGATGCATCCCGATTACTTTTTGATCACCTCTGACAGCTTGTCCGTATGCCATTCCTGTCATCTGGAACATTGCTCATCATCCCCAGCCTCAGCCAAGTGTATATGAATGCATGTGTGTGCACGTGTGCGCACACACACACACACACACACACACACACACACACACACACACACGACATAAACAGTTTTCTTTAACATCCTGCTTTCCGCTCTTTCGCATTGAAAACAGGTGGGAAGGACTCTCCTCGTCTGTCCATCTACCTCTGCCCTGTGAAGGCAAGCACATATTAAGGCCCTGTTTTTTATTATTATTATTTTTCTATCCCCAGAGCATCATACAGTGTTTACTACCTCTGGAAAATCACTTCATAAGTGTTTGCTCAATGAATGGATGACTAATCTCTAATTGACAAGTGAATGCAGTACAGACTGGAGTGTACACCTATATAGCGAGTGCTGTTACAAACATTGCAAGGTGTGAAGGACTTTCTGCTAACCAAACAGGTTCCTCCAAGGGATTAGGTCACAATCTTATTCGTCACAGGAAGCAGCTTCTTCTTGTGTGATGGCCTGAGCCTGGGTGGACAGTAGAACAGTTTTGGGATCCATTATTTATGGATTCAGTTCGTTGTCATGGATGCAATAGGAAAAAACAAACAAACATTGGACCCAGAGTTGGGAGAACTTAGCTTCAGTCTACCATTTGCTTTCTGTGTACCCCAGCTAGGTTGTTTTCTATTTTATTTCTCACTAATAACGTAATGGCATGGAGCTGGCTCCTTCTACTCTAAGTGTAGGGCTTTGGAGTCACCCGTCACTAAGTTTGCATTTTAGCTTGCTCCTTCAACTATTAGCTGGGTATGTGTAATGTGACTTCATGGGAGTACTACATGGACTAAATGTGATTATATTTCTTAACCGGATAATGCAGTGCTGTTCATAAGGTAATTGTTCAATAGCTGTTTAGAGTTAAGAGTACGGGCATATTATATGGCTGAGTTATCAATGAGTTACACAGTAGAGCTATAGAAAAGCAGCTTAAATTTGGGAGCCCTCCATTTTGAGTCATGCAAATCCTACCCATAAAACAAGTCTGGATATATACATTTGCAGCCCACTATATCTTTGTAATGAAGCATGCAACAGAATTGACATTATGTTCTGATTAAGACAATAAATGCTTATTGCACTGAATCAAACTACCAATTATACTCTTACCATAATGGGATTATATATTTCATTTTGGAATTTTAATGGCCTTGCAACTTCCTAGTGTGATCAGTTGCACACTATCATTTCAAGCTTAGTTGGAGAAGCTTCTCTGCCCTTCTAAAGTCAGCTCATATTTCCCCGAGATTTCTAAGGTTCCTGATGACGCCTAAGGTTCCAGCTTCTGCAAGAGCATGGAGGGATATCTTTCCAAAGAATACATTGTGTTCCTGGAATCCTCACAAAGCACAGGGACCATGTAAACCATCACCTTGGCAGATGGCTCCAGCAATGGACATTTGGATAGTGGGAGTCAGAAGGCATAGGCCCTAGTCCTAACTTTTCCATCCCTAACTTGGTTATCTCGGTTGCAACTCTTAGTTCAATGCTCCCCAGGCTGAAACTGTATTAAAAACTTTTGAAAATCATTGCGATAATCATTTGTCTGTAAGCTTAACAGACAAAAACGATGCAGGCAAACCTGACTTCAAAACAAACCAGCTGGGTGATCCTGATCAAGTCTCTTAAAGCCTATGAACTTACTTTTCCTTGTGTCATACAATGTCACAACGAATGAGATATACAGGGGAGCCTGATATCTGGCTATTCAATGTGATCCATAGATCAACAGCATTAGGGTCAACTGAAGGCTTGTTGGAAATACAAGCTGTGAAGCTCCATCCATGATGGGAAGAATTCAAATCCATCTAAGAGGACCTTCAAGTGGGTGGAAAGCCCATTGCTGTTTCAAAAGCACTGCTATAGCACACAGTAAATGTTCAATAAAAAGTGCCCTTTGTAAGTCTTCTTAATCCTCTTCATTCACGTATTATAATCAACGTTTGCATAATACACACAGGACCAGTGGAGGGGCCCATAGTATAACTCAGTGACTGTACCTAGCAGGACTCCCTCTAACGTTTGGGGATTGAAAGCTTGAGTTGAAATGAAAGGGAATCAGGTCTGACACCTTCTCTCATAGATCTCATGATCCCAGAGCAAAACTAAGACCTAAGCACCCATATCCAGAACAGACTAATATTAAGGAATGATGAAGCTTTTTTTCCCCTTGGACACTTGCTATATGCCACGTTTATGCAATGCAGTTTGTCTGCATTACCTTTTTGAATACTTGCAACAACGTTCCAAAGCTGCTGCTACTATTGTCCATCTTGTACAAATGAGGAAACTTTGGTTCATAATTGATAAGTAGCTGATCCTGAACCACACTCTTCCCAAAAACAGCAGAATCAAGATTTGAAGAGAAGGGATCTGGAGCTTGACCGCTCTGCAGTACTGCCATTCAGAGATGAAGTACCAGGGGCAAGCTTTGGCATTGCAACTTTGACCATAGCCCTTTCAAGGGCAGTTCTGACTCTGAGTGCTGTGGGAGAGACAGGAGGAGGCCCAGCAGGCAAGGATGCTAGATTTCTGTTCCCAGCAGAGAGCTGGCCAGAGGGCTGCCACTCCCCTGGGCCACTTGTCTGACACAGTTCACTGCATCTAGCTACCCCTCTTCCAGGCCTTGTTCCTGCACTTGGACATTTTACTTGCAAATCAATTCTGCAGATGATGCCAGGCTCTTCAATGACAAGACAAGGCAACAGGAAGAAAAATCACTGTCTGAGCTTGAGGATAGGAGCAGAGCACATTTCTAAGGATTACCTAATGTGGGCCAGAGTTGGGCCTCCCAAACTTGGGGTCCTGATCTCCAGGTAAATTTGGAGAGGATATGAACAAGGATATATCTCTGCTCACCAGGGGTAAAAGACATACTGCAATACCTCTGGATCTCACTGAACAGATGAGTTCCCTAAAATCCACATTTGAATCACAGTTCTGTCAATATAATTTCATCATTCAACATTAGATAGTGGATGGCAGAATAATTGATGGCAATAATTATGAGTGCTTCATCCTCCTCGTACTTTCCCTTCCTGTAACCCCCCACCCTTCTCCTTTTAGGTTCCCCACCTCTTGGACCAATGATTGTTACCATTTGCTCTCCAGGCCAGTAGCAACAGCATTACCAGGTGAGAGGGAACTTATTTGAAACAAAAACTTTCAGGCCTCTGCTTAGACATACAGCGCCTTCCAGGGGTTCCACTGAGAGCTCAGTTTGAGAATCAGTGTTACAGAGAGCTTTGGGGTAGAGTGGCTCCAGCGAGCAGCTGACATCTGGGGGAAAGGAAAGAGATATGTTGTTGATAGAGACAAGAAGGCCAAAATCAAAACAAGCAAAGTGTGAAAGAAGATTCCCTAGACTGTAGTGGGAATGGAGATGAAATTCTGAGTAGAAGAGATAAGTAACTCTTGCCTGTGGCATGTGCCAGAGCCACTGGCTACGTTGGAAGCTCCTGCAATGGCTAGAACCTTGGCATCCACTGGACTGGCAAGGCCTTCACTCTTAGCGACATGCACATGGGCACAGTGACCATGGTGGGTCACTCTCAGAGGGGACTCCACAAATGTTCTGCTGAGCACAAATCCAGGGACCTCTATGTGACTCTCAAGAATGGAGGGAGGGAAAAAGGAGGCCTCATAAAAAACAAAAAGGCTGAGATGGATTTTCTGTCAATGCCTGCCAAATCAGGTCAGGGCTACTGTGCATGAGATTTAATCTGACTCAGAGAAAATGGGAGAGCTGTCATCTTCTATCTCACCATGAGTGTAAATTCATGTGTATCACATGTGGACTATTTGCAAGAGGCTTTTTCTTTTTAGAAGAGCATTCTCAGGCCCTCCTAAATTCTTTGTAGGTGACAGTACCTTGTGAGAATAAAACAAATGGGGAGCAACACTTGTGTCCCAAACCACCGTATCTGAGTTCAACATCCAGCTCCAGCTTCTGATTCCATCTGAAGTGCACCCTGGGAGACAGCAGACCTGGACAGGGTTCCTTGCTCTTGGCTTTGACCTGGCCCAGCCCTAGACATTGTGAGCCTTTAAGGAGTGAACTAGCAGAAAAAGAGAGGGAGAAGGAGAGAGAGGACTCCCACTCTTTCTCTCCTTCTCCTCCATCTCTCTCCTAAATAAACACAAAGAAAGTATTTGTTTCCTGATGCAGATATTTCAGGGGCTCCCAGAAGTGACTTCAGGAGTGATGACTATGACCAGAAAAGGCAAGCTCCACTTGTGTCTTGCTTCTAACACAGTTCTCGCTGCATCCCTGGCTCAGTGGTACTTGTAGAACACAGCTCAGGCATACACTGGGGGTTCATGCCGTCTCCGTAGTGCACAATGAGAATTCTGTCTCACGTGTAGTCTGGCCTTGATACCCTCTCCCCTCTCTAGTTTCTACTCAGTTATCTGCCACCTTAGCAGGAAGTTCTTCCATTCTTTCAAGCACTCATAATTGGATTTCCCCCCCCCCCTCTCTCTCTTTCTCTCTCTCTCGTCCTTACTCCCTCCCTCCTCTCTCTCTAATGCTTTTTGTCTTTTCCTACTTTTGATGGCAATATTTTCCAATACGTCATCTCAAGCTAGGAGCACTTACATTCCTGGAGGCCAGCAATCTTGTCTTGTATCTTTGAATTACACCCACCACACAGCCTGGCAGAGCAGGTTTTCAGTAAATATTTGCAAGCATGAGTCACACATCCAGTTACCTGTTTTGACAACACCAGGTGGATATTTTACAGACATTTCCAATGAAGATGCTCATTTAGAATTCTTGATCCTTCTCTCATCCCAAATCTGATTCTCTTCCTTATCCTAAGAAATGACACTTTCTTCCCATTTCTCCTGGCTGTCTAAATGGAACACTTTGACAATATTTCTGTGCAGCTACATCCAACTCTTGAGCAACTACCTCCCAATTCCACAACTAATATACGGCTGAACTCTTTTTATTTCCTTTAGCTAAGGTGAGTCCACTCTCAGGTCTCCCCTGTGATAAAGCTTCTAATTGTTCTCAACTTTCAGTCTTTCTCCCTCTCCTCTAGGAGCAACCAGAAAAGACTTCAAACAAATAAGTCTTATTACTCCTAGCTCAGCCACATTTAAATCTATAACCCTTAATCTGGACTCACCTGCCCATACTCTGCTCAGACACAACTTTCCCCACATTGTACAAACTGGCTTGTTCTGATTTTTATTCTTAGAAAACTTCAGGTTTTCCTCCTCAGCACTCGTTCCAGTTCTTAATTAGAAATTTGGTTGGGCATTGACTTGTTAAAGGCTGATCTCCTTGCCTAGACAGAGCTCTCTGACAGCAGGGAAAATGCGGAGGGACCACTCACTGCCTCCCTAGCATCAGACAAAGTGTCTGAACAGAAGAAAAACACAGCAAATGTCTTCCAAACGAACACATGTTTAAATCCTAAACACCATGCTCAGCATGCCATGCTTACTCTTGCTCTGTTGTAAGAGTTGATTAGCAGCAAAGGTGAGACATTCCCCTGATACAAGGCAAGACTAGGCAATTCAATTTAGTCCTGTTCAGTGCAGTTCAAGTCATTTCAATTATATTCAATTCATCTTAATTTAATTCAGCAAACCTTCACTGACACCAGAACTCTGACGGCCTTTATTTCAGATGTGGGAAAGTCCATGATGAAGATGATCACTTCTCTGGCCTCACAGGACACCTCTAGATCTCCCCTTGTCTTACTGCCAATGATAAATGCAGGACATACCATCCCCGTAGTGGACAATGAGAACTTGTAATTGTAAACAGGCAACTGGTGGGACTATTCTGGCCTCACTGCCTTCACTCAGTGATATAATGTACTAGGTTATCCAGGTTTGAATACAACACAACACCAGACAAATAATTAATGACATGATGGTCAACAATGTTGACGCTAACGCTTGCTCCTAAATTACTGGTCATTCTGAGTGACAGAAGTCCCCTAATCCATCTTGAAATCCTATCTTAAGATCTCATGTTTTCTTCCACTTGGAAATTTTCTCTTTTTATTTAATTTAATCTTGAGTATATGAGATTTGAGCCTACTCACATCCCAAAAGATATGGGATGAATTACAGATTAAAACACAAGACATATTATCGGTAGCTGGAAGTGAGTTCATTCACTTCCAGGCACTAAGACAGAGCAAATGTAAAAACTCGGGGATCGGGCTCTGAGTTTCCCAACAAAAGAGATGAAGTGCGGGGGGTGGGGGGGCAGGACAAGTAATCAATCAAGCAACATAGCTAGCTCATATATACCAATTTTCAGTTTCAATTTGCTTACATGGAAAGCCTATGCAGCTTTCTGTAAGGACCACATAGTTTCCTGTTAACTACATATTGGAAAGAATGGATTGTCACAATTTATCATGAATCCTTATAACCGGCAGAGTAGATCTTGCCTTAATCAGTTTCATCAAAGCAGCAATGCAACTCAACCTAAGTGTTCTCACATCTATCTTCAACAAAGGAAATTCTTCCAGGGATTGCTAGAATGGGTCTGACACACTGCCCTCTGGAATCTAGCTTTATGCTGGTTTGGTTTAATTTAACCTGATCTGCTCTTATCTGGACCTCAGTAGAAACCAACAGACACAGCTCCTGAAGACTTCCAACTCTTCTCTATACACATCTCTTCCATCTTGTCATTATATGAGGGTATTTCAAAAGTTGGTGGGCAAGTTTATTTTGAGGTGAAGTTTTTTTCATGACAGGTAGAACATGATGTACTATTAAAAAGCTATGAATGGGCTTCAAAAATATCTATTGTCATCAAAATAGAGGCAGACTCTTAACTGCCTTTTCATGTACTTTTTGAAGTGTCCTTGTGTGTTTCCTGTTTTGTCCTTGGAGTCCAGGTTCTATGACACTCTTTCTAGATCTTTCTAGTTTTTTTTTAATGACTCTTTAGATGTGGAGGTACAACTAGGAAGGCATCTCTTTTTTTAAAAAAATTAATTTGTTATTCTGTCTCAAAAAGTGGAACCCCTCCTGCATGTGGGTAGAAGCCAAGTTCACATGCAGGACATGGTGCACTTGTAGCAAGAAACCCTGTTTCATGGGAACAAAAAAATCCAGTGAAGAGAAGAATGCCTAGGATAAGGAAAGAGGTAAGGGAATGCCGGCTCTAACAACTCGGGAAGTCCCCAGGATTGTAACAGCCCTAAAGCTAACCACTGTATGTTTGCCTCTGTATCCCCACCGGCATGCCCTTACCAGTGCTAACGGCTCATGCCTCTACTCCTCATAAAACTGCAGATTAGCCCATCAGGGCCCAGGCATTAAGGAGCAATCCAGGCAGGTGCCCTTTAGAGTAAACCAATGGCCACTTCTCCATGAGTGGCTGTTGAGTCTCTGGTGGTCAACTTCCATCACTGCAGCCTCTCTGTTGCGGGCACTCGAGTTTGATCCTGGCTTTAGCACTTGCAGTCCAAAGCTGTGGCATCCTTAATAAGGTCCCTGTGCCCTCTGCTTGAATGATCCAAGAAAGAGAGACATCTCTGTTTTATCAGGAATTTCTTCTCCCCGTGGACTGCTAGAATTTGAGAAAGTTCTCTCTTCCAGTGAGCTATGTCTTCTTTTGAATAACAAACCACGGAACCAGCTCCACCTTTAGAGGGTGACTCTACAGACATTATCTGGAAAAGTTGATGCATTTATGCATAAATCCTGCTCACCGAAATATTGTGTGATACTGACTACATTTTCATTGGCTATTTCTGATTGTGGTAGTTTATTATTTTTAATTACTTTAACATTTTTACTTGAAAGGTGAGAGAGGGGGAGAAAGAGAGAGAGCACTTCCTTGTGTTAGTTTACTTCTCCAATCCTGCAACAGCCAGAGCTGGATCAGGCAGAAGCCAGCAGCTTAGAATTCAGTTCAGGTCTCCCATATGGGTGGCAGGGACCCAAGTGCTTGTGACATCATGTCCTGCCTCACAGGGTGTGCATCAGCAGGAAACTGGAATCAGAAGTCAATTGGCATCTCAAAAATGAGCCACAATTCTTGATATTAGTAATTTACTAATGGTACCTTTTCTCTTTGGATTCTGAAAACAAACCTCATGCCTTACCAAATCTGCCACAAGCTGCTAATGCTGATAGAAGACAATCGTTTGGCAGACACAAAGCATGCTAGATCCCTCCTCCTCCCACTGTCTTAAATACTTCTGGCCGAACAGGGAAGCATGAAAAGGTGAGAGCCCTTTCCCCCAAGTCAATTACAAGGGTGACTGGACAGCTGATAAATGACAGTCCCTTCTGCTTGAATGGCCTCTCTATTGCCAGGCATTGCCGGCTCTTTCTATTCCAGCCTAAATACTTACTGAAAAAAATCTTTAACAGAACTCTATGCCTAAATATTAATCTTATACATGACATTATTTTAAAAAAATCAATATTTAAACCAAATGCTACTAATTCATACCACCAGAGAAAAGCAAATATGCTTCTTTTTTTCCTCCATTTCAATAACAAAGGGAAGGGGGAGCTGGATGCAGAGAGCAGAGACTCAATGCCTGCGTGTGTACATGGATGTGCAAGCCTGTCCATGAACACATGGCAGGAGGAATACTGACAGGGTGAATTTCAAACTGCCCAGCCCTGTGCTCCCTCAGAGTACCCTTCCCACAGGAAACCCTCCCGCTGCACCTCAGCCAATAGGCTTGCTTCAGGGGATAACAAAGGCTAGGAGCAGGGGGGATTAGGAGGAGTGAGAGAACAGCTGCATTTATGGGGGTCCAGGCAACCATGAGCTCACAGGGTCACTTGCAGATTTGCGACCTTGTGAAGACCAAAATCTATCTTCATCATGCAAAACTAGGACACTCTGAAGGATGAAAAACCTGGATGGATTTCCATATATTCCAGAGTCTTCCCAGTGCATTGCCTTTGGTGCTCCATCTGTAGGACTGCCCCTCAGTGGTTTCATGGGGCTGATCAGCAATGTAGATCAGCAAGAGTAGACTCGGGAGTCCCAGTTGTATCTTTGATCTCAGCCATCACCTGAAACTTCTGAGCCTTAATTTTCTCATTAGATCTATGGGGATGGTCATATTTAACCTCACAGGGGCTGTGATAAGGACAAAATAAGAGCCACTTATTGAACTAAAACTCATGATAGTTAAACACAATATACCACACCATGTACTAAGTGATCTATATTTTTGTTCTCATTTAAGGCTCATAGCAATCTTGCAAGGTAGAAGTTTGTAGTATCCCCATGTTATCCGTGAGGCTCAGATACACAAGGTAACTGGTAGAAGGGCACAAACATCAGTAGGAGACATGGTGCCTGTTTTAACTGATCTGTTTTAACTCACATATATTTATGGAGTATTCACTCCATGCCAGGCACTGAGAATGCGCACAAACAGTGCCCACCCTCATGCAATATAAGTGCTGAATGAATGAAAGTTAAATCAGATTCCAAATCCTATACAACCCCCAGTCTGGCACAGACTGAGCCCCCTAGGAGAGGAGTGTTGCTTCTGGGACCTTACCTCCTATTGATGACTGAGATCTCAGGAGAGACAGAGCTGGCAGTGCCAGCCCTGCAGGGAGAGAAAACAGGCCAGTTGGCCAAGGCAGAAACACTATATGCACTCCCTTTCTGTTCCATGCAATCCCATACTTAAAGGGTTGAAAGGAATCTTACGAAGGCACTGATTCTATTTCTTTGCTTCTGAGAAAGCCCACATCTGAATGCTTTGCAGGGAGAAGAGTCATCTGGCTAAACAAAGCCTGTATTTACAAACAGGTGAATTTAAGGACATTCTCTCACCCTTTAAATTGTGACCACTCCCAATGCATTTTAAGTAAGTTTGATTCAATATGTTTTCTTAGCAGACAGTTTTTCAGCAATGGAAAATGTAACTATGCATATTAAGGCTTCTAAAGGATAGATTATATCTTTGTTCCTGTTCTTTTATGTGCTTGTCCCAGAAGTCCTTGCTTAAATCTAGCCTGAAACCTATCTGTGGTATTTAAGGTTACTTTAGTCATCTCTCTAGAGTAACCCAGGAGAGAAATCCAAGAGGGAATAGTGAAAGGGTTCGTGTAAGACCAAGAGGAGCCTTTTGGATTACTAGCATCAATTGTTCCTGAATCTTGGCATAATTCCCCAATTCTCCCAGACATTCAGACCATCTCTGAAAATCCTCTTGAAGTCAGTGTCAGCAACATCTATAATTTGTGTGGGTGCAGCTTAGCACCGTCTATATCGGGATAAACCTTAGGGGGGACCACCATGACTCGCTCTAGCAGGATGGAGGAAGCTGAGATTCAGAGAACTACTATGACCTAATCAAGCCTTGCAGGACATTTGTGGCAAAACTGGAAGAACCCAGGCTCCAAATCTGTGCTCTCTCTTGGTTTCACAGATCTAAGCCTCTTTCCTCACATTGGGTATTCATTTTCCTGAGTCCCAGAGCTGTGTCTTATCCATCTGCAGAACTTACAACCCAAGCTTAGACACATCTGCTGCCCAAAGTAGAGCTGCTTTTCTTTGACTTGAATGGCACAATGAGCTAGGTCTTTTGATTCAAGCAAGACCACCGTGACCATGTGATGCAAAAAATAAATCTATGGAGATCTCTGCCATGAACCAGGAACCGAGTTCACACTTCCTTAAGGATGCAGGAAGCGGGCATACTTAACACCCATTCTACAGATGAAGAAACTGAGCTCCAGAGTGGTGAAGGAATGTTCCCCTAGTTCCACAGTCACATGCTGCCTAAGCAGGAATTTGCAATCTAATTTGCCTGCCTCCTTCCTTTGTATGATATTGCTTTGTTATACATTTCCAAAATTTTAATAACAAGAAATGACAAGGGTTGACCCAGCCTGTACCCCAGTGTCCTCATAATCAAGAGGAAAGCATTCCTTGCAATTCAAAGGCATAAAGAGGGAAGGTAGAAGCCACAGACCATGGGGATGGGAAGCCTTGCAGCAAACACTGCCTGCTGCCCAGACTGCCTCCCCCTCCCCTGCTTCCTGACTTCTTCCCTCTTTCCCCTTCTCCCCCAACCTTAAAGATTGAATATGTCAGCTATGTATTTGCTGCTTGAACCCAGATCATTCCCATAGACAGGAGAGACTCTTCACGCTCTGTAGATGTGCTTTGGCATGTCCAGATGGCCCTTCTGCCCCTCCTGGTCCAGAACAGGGATATCCCCCACTTCTCCTCCAGGAACACTCTGATCCAATTTGATGGGAGGAGAGTGGCATCCCCAAACCCCTCTAGAATAGTTGTGTGGCTCCTGGGCTTTCTCCATCTGTCCTGCATCTCTACAGAAGTGCTTAGCTCTTCCTGGTTGGGGATGTGCCAAATCAAAGGAGGCACTGTCTGCCATTGGTTCCCAATGACCCTGCTAAGTTCCAACAGCTGGTGAAATATCTGCTTATATTTCATGATTATTCCCTGACTGGCAGTTCAAGTCACTATTGATTGTATCACTGAGTGAAAGACATGTGCAACCCCCTAGACCAGTCTGAGTTTACTAGCATTTGCCACCTTGATGATTGGTGAGCTCATGCCCCTTACCATTGGGAGCAATTCCCTGGAGAAAGTGTTTTTAAACAAACAACAACAACAACAACAACAAAAATGGATGAAAGAAAAAGGCTGGGAAGGCTCGGGACTCTACATTGGCTGTTAAAAACATCTTTTGGGCAAGCCACTCCTATGCATGGATTCAGCTTTACATTCCACAAATAGAATCACAGCGACAGATGAGCTGGTGGGGCCCTTCTGCATCTAGTCCCTGCCTGGCTGTGCTGAGCTACAGCTTCCAGGGAGGGTGGGTAGCAGGGTGTCTCTGGCCATTGGCCTACTGCTTTCAAATAGTGCCTGAGGCCTTAAAAAAGAACCTCTTTTTGTATGTGTGCTTCACAATATAAAATGAGAAAAATGCAAAATGAATAAATGTTTAATTAAATGTCTACATAATGGAATGTTATATAAACATCATTAATTGTTAAATTTGATATTCATAAAAATTTTATTCCATTTGAAAACAATTTGTCCCTTAGACTCATTCACTTTGAAAGGATGTTCAAATATGTCTGCTGACTGCTGAGGGATCACAGCCATAAGTTACAGCCAAACGCCTTCGAAAGCCAAACCATCAACACTGTCGAATATGCTACAGCAAAACGATAGTAATGTGGATTGTGGGTAACTTTCCACATATGTGACAGGATGTAGGGTGAGATGTCCAAAACCAGGAGTTTGCAGGGTCCTTGAAGGTCTTAAAATAGCCCTAGAATCAGTGAATATAATATTTAGAACTAATATTTATGAATCAATTAGGGTCACACTCTCTTTTAAGTGTTTTGGATGCATAAATGTGTTTGAACCTTGAAGCAATCTTTAAAGTAAAACCCCTTACAAGTGTCCCCTCAACCACCTAACCCCTATATCTGAGTTCAGCATCTCAGCTCACCACATCTCACAGCTCAGCGATTACAAATGTTTAGAAAGAAAACCAGTTTATGTATATAATACATTTAGATGTATACTTCTGTCAGTGTTGTGGAATAACATAATCTAACTAATTTCATAGAGTATATAGGCATCATAAGCCATCTAGAAATGCCTTAGAGTATACTAGAGGATGTACATAGGTTAAATGCAAATACTGTCCATTTTTGTGGAAGGGACTTGAACATCCACAGATGTTCCTATCTCAGCAGAATGTTCTAGAACCAATTCAGCAGGATGCCAATGGACTACTCCCATTTCAGAGACCAGGAAACTGACTCAGAGGGAAGTAACCTTTCCAGGGACCATTGTATGAGCAGCACTGCCAGGATGGGAAGTCGAAGGTTTCAGGGCTTATGTACTTATCCACCTGGCCTTATAGAATATTTTAGTACCCCCGGACTGTTTCCAGAAGGAAAAGCCAAGTAGAGGTAAGCTGAGAACAAAGCAATACCCATCTCCACAGCTCAGAAGTGTACTCCATGCTATATTTCATGGACATACTTGGCCCTGCCATTACCTGCTCTCTGCTCTGCAGGTCCCTTGTGCCTGCACACCCTCTCTACCTGACTCAGTCCCACCTACGCGCTACTGATATGGCAAATCATCATAATAATAAGAGTTGATTGACATTGTACGCCCTGGCAGCAAGTTATACAGTACTTAATCTCATTTGATCCTTACATCCAGCAGCATTTTATAAACAAGGGAATTGGGGGTTTGGAGATCTGAAATAACTTAGCCAGGGTCACATAGCTCTTATAAGTAATGAAAGCTAGCTAGGACTCCTGCTGCGGTCTTATTTTGATGTGCAAACTCACTGAAATTCAGAATGTATACATAGTGGTTAAACAAGTCCATAAATAAGGAGTACATCAGGTATAAAAGTGAAGTCCTCCCCGCTTCCCACCATCAAGCTTCTGTTTGCTCCCTATGTGATCCCTTCGCCCCATGGTCTACTCTTCAGAGTTCAGTGCACAGCGTCCCTGACCTTGGCCTTGCTTTTATATTTCTGTATAGGAATCCAGCCACCTGTCCATCCTCACTTATTTATCCTGGCGCTTTCACTCTCTGCTCATAGCAATTCTACGTCAAGGTTCAAAACTGCATCAAAGGGGGCTTGAGGCAATGACAATTCCCTACCTAAGTGCTGTGATTCCAAAGGCAAAACCACCAGAGCTGTGATATCCGTGTGGGCTCAGGAAAACTGGGTAGGGTGCTCCCCACCCCTTTTGTTCCCCTGGCCCCTCAGTAGGCTGCTCTGGCTAAGGTACCAGTATTGTCCACTCCTGAACAGTTTCATGGGCTAAAAAGTTTCTGGGCCAACATGTGAGGACCCCAGTATGAAACACAGACAAAAAAAATTGACTTAACGATGCTTCTTTGTCCTTTGCTTAAAGGAAAACCAAAATAAAACTTCTCCAGAAAAATAAAAAATACACATATCTAAGCAAGAGACTGAGTTACCCTGGGGCAGACTGTGTTACAGCACTAATTTTTGCATAGTCAGTGCCAGTGGAACATCTGGCCCACAGTAGGTGCTCAATAAATTGTTAAATGAGTAAGTTAGTAGAAGGAGAACAGGTCTTCTCCCAGTGCTGCATGCAGAAAGCTCTGTTAGAATAAATTCTTATTTGCAAAGATGAGAGGTGTTTTTTTTTTAAGTCCTCTGATGGGTTCCCTCCCTCCGCCCCCCCCCCCCCGCCACTCTTCTTTCATAATCACAGTTCAGGGGCAAAAGAAAATGATATCTCTCTGCAATAGTAAGAGAAACCCTTGGGGTTTGGGCAACCTCAAGTACAATACTCTCTTTTTCACATGCTGCCATGACAGGAATATTTAACAATCAGCAATGACAATGTCATCTGTATAAAAGGAGTGACTTGCTGGCAGAGATTGTCCCAATAGCACGGTGTCTGCAGGAACAGGCAGCTAGCTACGCAATGAGCTCAGGCTTCTGCTCCTGGTGCCTGCTTCTCAGCTGAGTAATCTTGCTTTAATATTTCTCAGCTTCAACATCTGTAAAGTGGTGATAATAATAGGATATGCCTTAGATAGTGTAGAGGAAACACAAGTAAAATATTGAGCACAGTGTTTCTAGGTATGTGTGAGTGTGTGTAATGCAGGAGCTTAAATCATATTATTAATAATGAACTCGGGATCTTCACCCTGATATTATTGTCAATATTCAGTTATTGGATAGGTGGACGCACTGGATTGATCCAGGTATGATGCGAGCTAGCTGTTCTACCCCATTCACCTCTGAAACCCAGAACTGGGTCAGGAGCACACGACAGGCAGGCTCTCTATATGAGTTACCTGAAAGTGCCTGTTTGCAAAGACTAATTTGGGAAAATGCAAGTTTTAAACTTGTGGCTGGGAGATCTGAATCCAGGTCTTGACTCTGCCAGACATTACATTATATGGGAACATTAAGAAATTTTCTGTTTTGGAGGGTACCATTTCAGAAGGGCACCATGGGACAGACAAGAGAATCAGAAAAGCTGAAAGGACTTCTAAAACCCTGCCACATGGGAAGGGTAAGAATCCAAGTCTTCCCCCATTTGATAAAGAACTAGGTATAATAATGGTCTCCCTTCATCTACCTTCTTTAACGCCTGCAAGATGGATAATCAGACAGGAGGGAAGAGGGGGTCTGTCCCTTATCCAAAGCAGGCAACTCTTCAATTTTCACCACTAGGCCCAGGGATGCCTCCCAGGCTGACCTCTGAACAATTATGGATCTAGATGTGTCTCTGAAATCTCTCCAATTTTATATATGTGCATATAACTTAAAATTTTAATTATGTAATTTCAAGTAGTCCAATACCACAAGGATCAATCAAAACACCATGGCCATGCTTGTCCCACTGACCAACAACATGGAGCTCCCAAGCCAGTCCACCAGACTCAGCCTGCTACTGGGGAACCAGAAGCCCAGGTCAGAGACAGGGCCTCCATTTGGGGAGCAGTTAGTGTCACAGACATGGGGATTGAATTTGCTCCTGATATTTCCACAGTCACAAGAGATCAATTATTACCATGACAGAATACAGCTATCAACAGGAATAATGGCCAAATCCCCAGCCCAACACAGCACTAGACAAGGTTCTTCACAGGTGAGAACAGCACATCCGAGGCCTCTTGTCACATGGAAAATCCACAATGGAATCTAGGTGCATGAGCCAAAGCCAAAATAAAAACATACACAGCCTACAGTGAATGACCCTCTGCCTCTAGACAAAGCCAAGCCATGTGCCCAAAACACAATCCCCTTGATCCTGGGGCCACAGACCTGCATACTCACATTTGTCCTTTGAAAGCTTCTGTTGTTTGAAAGTCTGAAAAGGCTGTTATACTGAGATAATACTAATATTTATTGTGCTCTTAGTATATGTCGGATACTGTCTAAGCCCTTTGCATATATCAGTTCATTTAATCCTCAAATAACCCCTGTGACGTAGGTCCACTATTCTTCCTTAGGAGAAAATGACGGTTTGTAAAGGCTAATAACCTCTCCAGGGACACAGAGCTGGGAATAGCAGAGCTAGACCTTGAACCCAGACATCCTGGCTCCAGCGTCTCAGCTTTTAACCACAGGCCAATGATGGTCCCTGTCTCATCTCATGACACCACGACAGAAGCCAGGTGACAAGGGCCTCTACCGTCTACACTTGCAAGCTGCATCTTTTAAGATGCAGAGTACAGATCCTGCAATGTGGAGCATCTGCAATCCCCTAAGGCCCCAAATTCTCCTTCACCAAGACTTTGATTTCCCCTTCTGAATGTGAAGGGGATAATCTACATTTGTATTCTCTCTAAAATAACACTGAGAATGGAGTTACTATCTGACATGCTGGATATGCACGTGGAGGAGGCTGTTTGCATTCTCCGCTTCCAAAGCGAGATCGAGGACTCTTCTCTCAACAAGTCTTAAAATGACAGGGCAATAGCTTGCGTCTCAGGCTCCTTTAATTAAATGAACTCTGAAACATTATACCTCTGTGTACATTCAGAAACTCTCCTTCCCAGCTGCTTTTTGATCTCTGTAATTTATTTTAAAGATCACGTTGAACATGTTATTTGCTCTGTGAGCCATGGCCCGAAGAAATCAAGCTCTAACCTGAACACAGCAACCTACTCTGCATCCCCCCTCCCCATCTCAATATTAAAAAGCCACCACACTCTCTCCATCCCATGGGTGCCAGTGGTTCCACATGAAGGCTCAGTCTGGAGTTCCACCATTGACTTGACTTTCCAAGTTATTTCCCACTTGTCCTTCTCTCCCCAGAGCAGCAGATCTGGGGGGGGGGGGGGTGTTATCTCCTCTGGAACGGGCCAAAGCCTACACCTTGCATGCAGTCTCAAGGCATAAAGAATGGATGCTCTCAAGGCTTCCATACATCTCAGTGAGGACACTTGAAAAAGTTCATGGAAAAATGGAATGAACAGGGGGTCTAAAGATAACTTGATGGCAAGGATGGCATGTGTTATCTCAGAAACCACTAAGCACCCATTGCTGGCTTTGTATAGCCAGAGACACACATTTCCCACAACTTCTTTGAAGTCCCTAATATTTATGATTTGGCCAACACTGAAGTTAGCCTAGTCATGGTTTCCCATCTAACAAGAGTAAAACAGAAGGGTAAGGATGGCCTGCTAAATGAAGTCCTGTTGCATTCTGCACATAGTACACATCCAGAAAAAATATTTTTAAGACATATTTATTTGAAAGGGAGAGAGAGGGTCGGGGAGAGAAAAGCCTTCCATCTGTTGGTTCACTTCCTGGAACTGGACAAGGCCACAAGGACCTTTTTCCAAGTCTCCTGCATGGGTACAGAGACCCAAGGACTTGGATCATCCTTTGCTGCTTTCCCAGGCATTTTAACAGGAAGCTGCATTGGAAGTGGAGTAGCTGGGACTTGAACCAGCAGTTGGACAAGATGCCAGCATGGCAGGCAGTGGCTTAACCACAGTGCCACCCCCTTGGCAAATGTTTCTGAAGTTGAATTAATAATCTGGGAAATAACTCATAAAGAAAACAGCCTTAAACTTCTGTGTTATTAAAAAAAAAGCCGGAGAAACCTTATTACAAGGCTATTACTTTATGTGCACACTTTGTTTTTCCCCTACTAGTAATACTTCACAGTAGGAAATAGTGATTTTTAGGGAAACAGGCAGGGCATGCAGCAACTTCTCTTATTCCTTGGTAACTGGACGTGCATAGAAATAGTACAGGGCATGCTTTTAATTTGTTAACTGGACAAACACTCATAACACTTGCCTTATGGGGACCAATGCTGTGTTCAGTACAGAGGAGGAATCAGCAGGTACCCAACTCAAGGGCAGCACTGGGCAGGAACAGAAAGCAAACAAATCACCCAGAGGCTCTGAGCCTGTGCGTGACAATCCATCTGTGGGAGAAGGAGAGCGGTAGGGGAGAAGCAGAAGGAGGAGGGAGAGAGTGAGGCCTGGAAAGACGATCTATATGTATGTCTATCTGTGTGTGGGGGGAGATGACATAGATATAGAAGTGGGAGGAGAATGTGTGCATGGTTATGAAAAATCAGAGAAAGGTGCAAATCATCATGTCCTCCTCCACTCTAAGGTGTTCTGTGTCATCACCCTGTTCTCTTCTCCACAGCCCTCATCATTATTGGGAATTAACTTATTTATCTGCTTCTTTCTCCTTCTTTTGAAAACCCTTTGAAATCTTCCTTGTATGCAACCTATTGTCAGCTCTGTGAGAGCAGGACTCTGTACTGTTCCCTGCAGTGTCTGGGGAATCCCAGATCATCATAGAGCAAAGACTACTTGTGCAAGGAACAAAGCACAGACGCTGCTCACACCCAGAAGAGGGATGTGTGTGTCCAATGGCAGCTGCTCCCTCTCCTGGTTCCTCAAGATGGGGGCATCCTCTGGGTCTCCCCAAAGTGGAGTCAGCTCCAGGAGGTAAATCCCAAATAAGGTAAGAATGGTGACTCTTGACCCTGTTTCTGGCATTTGCATGGACTCATGGGTAAAGCTCTGGAGAAGATGCCGTGTGGCACAGTGTGGCATTTATCTTTTATTTATGGATAGCTTGTGTGTTCCTGCTTGCCCAGCAGGCAACATGACAGCAAAGGACTGGAGCCTGTTGCTTTCCTCCAGATAACAGACAATTGGAAGACCAACGCACGCCTGCTGACAGCCAGCCGTCCCCGCCCCTCTAATAATTTCATCAGTGCTGGGACATTCACCTTCACGTTTTAGAGAGTCAGCGTAAAATGATAATGGATCATTAAGAAAGTAGTTTGAGGTGGGGGACCAGGAAAGTGCAGGCATCTAACTGGGACAACCTGGTGCGAATCAGGTGGCCTTGGACAGAACACTTCACATCCATGAAGCTGTGCCTTCACCGTCTGTAGAAACAGGTCAGAGAAGTCCATCTCAGAGGGTTAGAGTGAGGATAACAGATGAGAAAGCATGCAGCCCAGGGCCTGGCACTCAGCCTGGGACTGTCAATGAATGCCAGTTTGCGCCTTACTCCCCTTGGAGAATGTTCCAGCCTCTTCCAAGATTCAGCTCTTCTTCCCAACCTTGTTTATTAATACATTCAAGTGAGTTCACAGTGACTGTATAATGTACTGGCTCAAAGTATGAGTTCCTCTCTCAGATTGCTCAAGTTCATCTCCCGGTCTTAGTACTCATTAAGGATGTGACCTTGGAAAGTTGAGTAACGTCTTTGAGCTCCAGCCTCCAAAACAATAACAGGGGCTCTCAGTGCTGAGGGAGGACAGGTGCATGCTGTTGGAAGGGTACTCAGCACAGTGTCAGTATACAGTCTCCAACATCTGTATACTCGCTGCCTCTCAGCAACCCCTCTGTCCTTCCTTTCACTTCTCCAGGATTGAAAAACTTCTTGACTCGGGGCCTTTACCTGTGCCTAGAATACCAGGCTCCCAGATCTTCACATGAATAACTGACTCCATGTTGACACTGAAGACCAGTCCAAAGGCTTTCCCCATCAGATGATTTCTCCTGCCCACCCAATCTCTTACCCCTTCTCAACCCCATATCATTGGCTATGACAAGGTCCTGCTGTATGACTTTCAGATCACTTATCATTGAATTTAATTATTTTTCCTATGTGGCTAGTTCCGTTATTGCCTCTCCTCTTCCCCTTAGAATGTAGCTCCAGGAGAACAGCATCATCGCATCTTGTTCCTTAATGAAACAGTGTCTGGTGCACAGTGAAGCTCCAGCAGTGAGTGAAATGAAGAAATGAATGCATGATTCAGCTGGAGTAACCAGTTCTTTGCAGTGCTTCTCTAGAATACTTCCCATCTGATGCCCAACACAGGAGCTGTGGTAAAGGCTAATTTCCAAAACACATCTGCCATTTCCACCAAATAGGAAGACCAGCTATTAATACCCTGATAAACTTGGGTCCTGGGAAAGTTACCTGAGACTAATCAGCTTTAACCATCCAATGAAAGGCAGTAGCACAGCACCTCTCTCAGATGCCTGCCCTCTAATGCTCTGGGCTGTGTTAGAGCTGTGGCCTTCCAGAAGGATCCGGTGAGGCTGGAGGCTGGAGGTGGTCTGTGCAAGTGATCAAAATCAGAGTGGGCTCCTCCCTCCAAGGAAGAAAAACAGGCAGATTGCCTCTCTTGTTTCTCATACTCCTTGTTGCCAAGATTGTTGGAATGAACAAGGACCTCTTGGGTGAGCATACCCGTGGTTCTGGGAGACCGCACTCAGCTGATAGAGTGTGAATAAACTCAGGGCAGAAAGGAAGGGAGAGGTGGCATCAAAGTGCTAATCCAGGGCTGGAGCCTGCCCTGCCAGGTTCCTGTGGCTTTCGGGAGCCAGCAGGGAAGAGGACGTTTACTTTTCTGGAAAAGAACCACATCAATACCCTGGGCGACTCTTAAGCAAATCAGGACAAGTTTTTGGGCCCAAAGTCAGGGGAAAAAAAATCAGGCTGCACAGGGGAACAAGGCCACAGACAAAGCAAAAATAATAAGCAAACCCCAGAGATGCTGGCTGCTAGAGACTGGCTTGGACTAAGACTCAGCAAGACGAATTCTACAGGCTGGAAGAATGAATGATTTTAAGTGGGATTACCTTCCCAGTTGGAAAACAAGACTTAAGTTGTTGGTGGAGGGGAGGAAGATTGTGGCATAGTGCGTTAAGTTGCTGCCTGCAACACTGGTATCCCATAGAGCATCAAAGCAAGTCTCAGCTCCTCCACTACCAATTAAGCTTCCTGCTAGTGCACCTGGGAAAGCAGCAGGGGATGGCCCAAGCCCTCAGACGTTTGTAGCCATGTGGGAGATCGGATGAAATTCCTGGTCCAGCCTGGTGAATCATCAGTGGATGGAAAATCTCTCTATATATCTCCCCCATACATATATTTGTGTGTGTCCATTATAGAAATATACATATACTTCTTAATATATGTGTGTGTTTAGATATAAAACTGCCTTTCAAATAAATCTTCGGGGGATATAAACAGTACCTAGGAAGAATAAATGAGCTATGCAGCACCATGTCAGACCTACAATGCTAGCCCCATTAACGTATGTTCTATTATCATTTCTGTTGTATTTATTGCCACTGATTTTTCCCTGGAAGATCCGAAGAGCATATATATTTTCTACTTTGTCCTGATCTCTTATCATATAATAATGGATTTCCTTCAAGTGTAGGAGGGAAGGAAACTATCGTTCATTGTATACCTGCTAAGGCATTATTATTGCAGAGTCATTGACTCACCGTGTGGATGATGACCCTTTTGCTCAGAGAGGTTTAGTGAGATCTCAAGGCCACACAGCTAGTAACCGGCACAGTCACAGGTATCTGCATTTCTTTCACAATTTCTTTCATGTTTTAAAATTCCTTCAAAATTTTCATTTTATTTTATTTGAGAGACAGAGGTGGAGAAAGAGACATATGGAAAGAGAGAGATTGAGAGCACCAGTCTGCTGGTGCACTCCCCAAATGCTTACAGTGGCCCTTGGGTAGGTCTAAAGCAGGGGCTGGGAACTGAATTCAGATCTCCCACTGGATTGGCAGGAACTCAAATACTTGGACCATCAACTTTTGCCTTCTAAGGTCTACACGAGAAGGAAGCTAGAAATCAGGAGCAAACACAACTCAAAGACACTCTGATGGGATACGGGCATCTCAGCTGATGTCTTAATCATGAAACCAAACACTTGCCTCTGTTATTAAATACATACTTTTCTGCCTGAATTGGGGAAAAGTAAAAAGAACCATGCCATGTTCCCTAATCTAGGAATTGAGGGTGTTCAAACATGAAAGTCCTTTTTTCCAGGTCATGTCAGAGACAACCTTGCAGGTGTACATGGGATTAAATTTGCCCAGTCATTTATCAGCTTTTCTCAGAGAACAGAGACTCCAGGGATCATTTCTGAAGGCAGACACATTGGAGAATGTGGTGGATATACATACGCCAAGGAACATGGAGACAGGCCAATGAGCCAAGAGATCTTTGAAAGGAAAGGATCTGAGCCATAAGCATCTACTAACCTAAAAGAACAGAAAAGCACCTCCTTGTAGTTAGAGACAGTGCAGCCAGCCCAGTCAGCCCATAGCAAGGGAAATTGCTACAGCTGTTCAAAAGGGCAAGGATCCAGTAACCACAGTGGCTACCACATTTGTAGCTGCTTTTTGTAACCGTGAAATTATTCATAAACCTCCTCGCTCGTGGGATTTTCCTAGATGTTACTAAGCAGGTGTCACTGTCCCCATTTCACAGGTTGGAAAACTAAGGTTAAGAGTGGGAAAATATCCTGCCAAGGTCACATTGTTCAATAAGGGATGGAGCTGGGATGAAGTGGTATGCTGTTAAAGACTGGCAAGTGACAAGCCTCCCTGGTACTCAGTACACAAGGCTGGCTGCTCTCCCCTCCTGCCTCCCTATCTTCTGTGGACTCTGCACCTTCAATGTCTCAGGACACAACTGTGCACCTGTTCCTTTTCACAAGCAAGGCGAGGCCACTCCTGCCACATAGTGATTTTGACAATCCTTGCTGCACCTTAGAGGATCTGCAGTTTTGTTTTGAGGTGTCCTGGACCGCACCACACCGTAAGCACCGCGTCTGCACTAGGGCAAGTGGCAGAAAGCAATGGCGGGGCGGGGGAGGGCAGAGGGCTGGGCAGCCTTGCAAGCTGGGGCTTCTGGTGTGTCATCTTCCTTCTCTGCACCTTACTTTGCCCAGCTGTCTAATGGGTCCTCAAAAGGAACCACTGTCCTGGTTATGATAAAAGGACACCACCCCAGCAGAGTGCTGAGCTGGGCGCAGGCATGCGGTAAGGGCTTTCTAAATGCTAATTATGAGTTCACAGACTTGAGAAATTATAGAATCACACTGTGCTAAGGTTTCCAGAAGGCCCCTTGAAACCAATTAGGCTGACCTTCTCACTTCATAGAGAAGGTAAATGGGGCCTCCATAAGGAAAGTGACTTTTTTAAATGTTTGCAAAGAATGAAGTGGCAGAGATGGCACTAGAGCCAGTTCTATTTGCTTCCCAATTCAAGTAAGTCCCTTATCCCAGGGAAAAGTTTCTCAAATACAAGGAATCTCAGGTTCACAGGCAGAGCTCAGTCACTGAGCTCTGATCTCAAATGTCCCCAAATAGGAAGTCTGTGTGGGCCTGGTAATGTGCATTTCAAAAGCTCCCAGCTGAAGCTGTGGGAGCTGTTCCCCAGGAACCACAGCTCTAATACCACAGCCTGCAGTCTATGGACTTCAACACCTGGGGCTGGGCTTGGAGGGGTGCATAGGGAGGCTGGGGCAGGCAAATGAATATAGAACAGCTACACTGGGAGCTGAGGGTGACTGAAGGTCATGCCAGGTCTCATGGGAGCCAGTGCTACTCAGCATACTGCAGAAATGTAGAGCTGCCCGCTTTCCTGAAAGCCAAAAACCTGTCTCTGAAAGCTCCTAGCGGCTAAGTGCTAATGACCAACCCCTTTGCTGGCAAAACAGATACTAATAAGTCACAGCCTTGTGTTGGATGTGGCCTTTGGGCCATGCGTTGGGGGCCCTGGCACTGCCCTGGGCCTTAGGGGCTGAATGTTAGGGCAGTCCCAAACCTGCAGACAGCTTCCGCTTGCTCTACAAAAGGAATCAGGGATAGCACCAATGAGTATTTTGAAGCCAAAGCATCCATTCACATTCCGGAAGCATTCTCCCAAGCGTAAACCTGAGTTCACCAAGATATATCAGGAAGTAGGGACATTCACTGTCTGGGGGATGGGGGAGAGAAGATTCAGTGTTACCCTCTGTGGCATAAAAAGAGACATGGCAGGGCATGTGCCCGAGACATACAGCCAGCCGGCACTCTTCACAGCCCTCTGCTCACTTCTCTTTGTGGGCCTTGTGTATCAACAACCAAGTCTGCTCTATGCCCGCAATCTACCCCATATTTTCCTGCTGGCCTCACTGAATACTAGCGATACTGAGAAGGGATGGGTATCATTTCAGCTGGGCAAGCAAACCTATGCTGCATGCTGATAGCGAGCCTGAGTTGTGGCCAATAATTCAGGTGTTCATGCCAGAACCTGGAAAGCGACAGAGAGAGAGTGCCTGACAGTGAACCTTCTAGAAGGTACAGGAGTGGCGTTCCTGCTTCCCAAAGGCATGGGGTCTCTCTGGAGGAGGGCGAGGGGCAGAGATTACATCCTCTGTATCTGTGTTGTTCACAGGAGTTAAGACCAACTCTCACATGCCTCGAACCTGCATCCTAGAAAAATCTACTGATGGTGCCATCTTGGTGAAAAACTCCTCCTCCTTAGTCCAGAGGGGAGCTAGGATAGAAAAATTACAGTTTTCTGTAAAATATGGAAATAGATGCTTGCAAACGAGTTTAAATTTATGATAATCTCCCAATACCTCAAGACATCCCACTTGAACATCTGTGTGGTTCATGGACGAGTGCATGAACTGTTGCTAATCAGAAATGCATTGTGCCAGCTCCACAGACCCATGTTTCGGGATGTTTTCAGCTCTCTCCCCATCCTACTCAGTCTGCCTCTAAGTTAATTAGACCATGGGAGAGGCATGGATGACTTGATGATTCAGAGTAACCAAAAGTCACTGGGGAGAAAGAATAGAGTCGGGAAGATATTTTTCTTGCCTTGACAGCTGATTTTTTTTTTAAACTCCCTTCTCCATCACCCATACCCACTCTGCCATAAATAAGATATACTACAGACTTTCTCAGGTGTCAAGATCTTAATGAGAGAATCTGCTTTCTGACACCTCAGAAAAGGTCAATAAAGAAGAAAGAAATTAGAGACAGCCCCGCATCCTCTCGTGTTGAACGGTCTCGGCTCATCACGCTCACGGGCAGTGGTTGGAATTGTGATTTTGCAACTGCAAGAACAGATGTGAAGCCTAAATGATATGGGGGAGCTTTATTTTTGAATGTGCATATTTTTAAATTGGAGAAGAGGAAGGAGAATCTGATGTTTACAGGTGACAGACTCCCGCTGCACAGAGACCCTGCTGTTCAGCCGAAAGTGAAATCCGCAGCTTCCCCCAAAGACACCCCCTCCCCGTCCCTTCCCCCAGAGAAATACTGGGCTGTGCAAATGCCCACTGCTTTCCTGTGGCCAAGCGTGCCCCATCCAGATTGCTTTTCCTGCAACAATCAACATGATCTTTCCCACCCGGAGTCAGGCCATGTCCTGCTGAATTCCTTTCTGTGGTTTTTATAGCTACTTAATATAAAGTCCAGAATCATGGAGATGGCCAAGGTTCTGCTATATCTAGATTCTTCTCTTTTTCTTCACCACACATCTTGCCTTTTGCATGCCACTTGTTCTCGCCCCACAGGCCCATTGCCCTTCTTGCTCCCCTTGGCCTCCATAACCCTCTGCCTCCTCTGCCCTTTCCCCAACAAAGGTTCCTTATCATCCCTCTTCCATTTGAGAGACTAAAGACCCAAGAGTGTCTGGCTTGATGAACCTGCCAACCAAACCATCCCCACCCAGCAGGCTCACTGTTGGAGTTCAATTCTGAAGGTCCCAAGAGTTCACTGAAAGCAGGGTTTCACAATGCTGGCACTTTAGGTGCTCTGTCAGGTCTGGAAGTTGCCTTGTGAAGCACCAATTGCTGCTTGTCGCAACTAGGTGTCAGATGCAACCCCCAAGATGTGATACCCAAATATGTACTCAGGCTTTGCTAAATATCCATTGGGAGGCAAAGCAGGCCCAAGTTGAGAAATATTAAGAGTGTGACACAAAGTGGTACCTCTGTGAAGTGTTACTATGTTCCCTACGTCATTTTCACTGCTTTTAATTTTTCTAAATTTTTTATTTGAAAGGCAGAGTTACACAGAAGAAGGTGAGAACAGACAGATCCTCCATCCAATGGTTCAGTACCCAAATGGCCACAATGGTCAGAGCTGAGCCGATCTGAAGCCAAGAGCTTCTTCCAAGTCTCCCACACGGGTGCAGATACCCAAGGACTTGAGCCATTCACTACTTTCCCAGGTAATAAGTAGAGAGCTAGATTGGAACTGGAAGTTGGAACAGTCGGGATAAGAATCAGTGCCTGTTTGGGTTGTAAGCACAAGAGGCAAAGGACTAGCCTGATATGCCACCATGCTGTCCCCTTCTCTGCCTTCCGCCCCTAACCCCACAGTTCTGTTTCTAGCACTTAAGATACTGATAAGGAAAACAGCGGTATAGGTGCTGGTCTAGTGAAGGACTGGGGATTCTGGGACCCACCTAATACTCCTCCTCCCCCATATTCATCCCTTGGACTCTGAAAAACATTGTTAGAAAACTCTGGGGTGGGAGCTTGGCCTAGGATTTCAGCTGCTTCTGTTCCCCATGGGAATACCTGGTTTGAATTTCTAGCTCGAACTCTTAGCTCCAGTTTTCTGCCAATACCAATGCAGACCCTAGGAAACAGGGATGATGGCTCAAGCAACTGGGCCCCTGACATTCATACAAAAGACCCAGAGGAACTTTTGGCTTTACTCTAGCCAAGCTTTAGCTGTTGCAGGCATTTGCAGAGTGAAGTAGTTGATGGGAGTTCTCCATTTCTCTGTCTCTGCATGCCAAACAAAAATTTTTTAAAAATAGAAAATGCTTAAGAAAAAGTGGAGTGTTTGAGTTTGAAAGTAAAGAATAAAGGATCATTCTGACATTTCTTAGCAAGGTAATCTCAAGCAATCATTTAGATGCTCAGAGTCTCCACTTTCCTATCTTTAAATTGCGAAAAGACGGTGTCTACCCTACAGGATTGTGGTGAGGGCTATGTGAGTTAGGATGAGCCAAGTGCTTACTCTAGGCAAAATAGACAGGAGGTGAAAACGAAAGGGAGAAACTCCCTCTTATTTCACGCCCTTCAGCAATGTTAATGAGAGATGAGCTCCTGATAAGAACTTTAAACATCGTACTAATTTTATAAGCAAACAAATATTTGGATATGGAAGAACATAAAGAATACAATTATTTTCATGAAAGAGAGAAACTAACAGATATTTTTAGAGTTGGTAGCTGTCTGGGGTCCACTGTCAATATTTCTCAACTAGAAGCTATGGAGGTGCTGGGAGCACTTTGCCCTGTAGGCATAACCCCCAGAGCCAGGGAATCAGGTGGCTGTTAGCTAGAATGGCCACATCTGAGGTTAGAGTGAATGGCTGTATCTGTTGTAAAACTTCACAGCTCCCAGAGTCTAAAGATTTTCATCTGCTGAGTGTTTACTCTTGCTACACGTAAAGGTTAAGTCCATGGTCTGCTCTTTCCCCATTATACCATCAAGGGCAGGAGAAGATATGAAAGCAGAGAAGTGAGAAACAGCTGGCAGAATGGAGACAGCGAGACTCACTATCTGCGAGAGAGAAGGAACATTCGATCTCATTGAGATTGGTGACCAAGTGGGGTAGCTGTCACTGCTCCAACGCCTGCAGGGTGTACTAAGGCACATCAGAATGTCGCCCTTGGACAGTTTCCATCCAGTAGAAGAGATGCTACCGGGCAGAATTATTACAGAACGAAGGTGAATAAGTAAGAGTTTTTTAAAAAAGGGATAGGGAATGATAAAGACTCTTCTCTCTAATTGCAAAAATAGAAAATTATAATACCTATCTCATTGGGTTGCTGTGGGTATTACATGATTGGATGCATATAAGGAGGTCAGGATAGGTCCATGCTAAGTATACAACCACACATTCTGTCCATCATTATTGTTATCAGTATTATCAGCTCTGTCTTGCCATGAACAGATAAACATGGCTCCACTCCGAGAATTTTCACCTTGTCAGCAGACAGACTCTAGCTGATCTCCATTGCACATTTAAGGAAACCACAGGTCAGGGAAGTGGGAAGTATCCATTCAAGACCACACAGTCAGGGGGTGATGGATCCAGGGTGCCATCCAAATCTCAGGTGCAGCACTCTTTGCCACATCCATGACTCTTAAAGAGCCAGACCATAAATACATAGGTTGTGAGGACCATAAGGTTCCTGCACTCACAACAGCTCTTCCTTTCACTGTAGCATGATAGCAGCTGCAGTTGGTAAACAAGTGGACATGGCTGTGTACAAAGCTTGTTAGAAAGGACATCTCACCTCTTCCTCTGTTCACCAGAGATCATGCCGATCCCACAGAGCCTTGGAGTACCTGTGGAAGAGCAGCAGCAGCAGAGCTGTGGGAAACCCACTTGTGATGGAGAGGTGTGGTTTGATTTTTTTTTCTCTAAGGATGTTTGAATTATTAAGTGTCTGGCTCATTAAGTGAAGGGTGCTGTTATAATTTTATCACTGGAGATAAAATTGCTGTTTAAATTGAGTTTTGCCAATTTAGCTAATTTACTAAGTGGGCATTGCCACGTCTTAATTACTATTCTCTGATCAGAGATTATTCATGGGGACAATGCAGCCTGGGGCCAGCAAACCCATATAGGTTGCAATGCATATCCCTTCCTTCCATCCCAGGAGGTCTGTGTACTCCATGGGGCACTCAATCCTATAACGGATCAGTCACCAGAAGGGGTTTTCCAATACTGTCAAAATGTCTTCCAATCCATAAAGAAGCCTGATAACCAATAATCTTATGATAGAGTTCTGATGATTCTCCATGCCTCCCCCATGATCCAGATGTTGCATAGAGGAAATGTCATCATTTATTTTGGTTATCTTTACAATCAGCAGTTTCCCCTTCTTGGCATTGGATCTGCCATTAATGGGCTGTGAGATCTTGGAGAAATCACTACACCTGCTGATACCTCGTCCATGAAATGACCAGTCAGTTGCAGGGTTTCAGAGCAAGGCCAAGATTAGTAGTGGTGAGGTCAGTAAGGAGCTCTGAGCTTGTAAGTCCCTCCTTCAGTGTCCCTCCCTGGATAACTCCCAGCCTACCTCCCCGCACAACTCTGTTCTATAAGCACAGACAAACCCTTCTCTGTAACATGAGATGAGGCAGCAGCAGCCTTCTTGGGTCTCAAAAAATTCTGTGCTGCAGGGAACACACTCCATGTGTACAATCAATGTGCAACTCCTGTTGATTTTGTTCTATATCTCCCAAAGGGAAGACAGCTGTTTCTGTAATATTTTCCCACAACTAGGAAACTATTTTGTTCTTATTTGCAAAAAAAAAGTTCTCAGGAAACAGAAAGATACATCTTTAGAGTTGCCTTCCCAAGATAAAATCTATACTAACCTCCTAAAGGCTGTTGGCCTGGCCTTTTACTAGTTGTGTTTAGAGGCATGAAACTGCAACCATTAAACACATAGCTGATATACAATGTTGTTTCCTGCCCACTCTGTTGAGTAAATGTCATTCTTAATTATCATTTATCTGCAGGGGTTTTGAGGTATAATGCCTCCTTCCACCAGAAATGTCTGATTTTTTAAATATTTTTTGGAGAAGCCATTATTCTCCTCGGAAGTCAGTGTACTGTGCACAATTTGACAAGTTTTAAGACATAATGTTGCGGTTGGAGCTCTAAGCAAAATAACACAGCAATGAAAGATGACTTGCCCACATCCGCAGTGTTCATCACTGCCTCACTTGGAAGACCTTCATTTCACCGCAGAGTAGGTAGGACATGGGAAAGCCCTGACTTCTCAATGAAAGTATGTTAGTGTTCACTTCTTAATACAGTCTCCAGAACTTGATCTGTTCATCAAAAGGCTGCTGTTCACAGGTGGTATTGCTGTTGGAAATTGGTTCTCGATTGAAAGATCTCTATCTAGCTATCTATATAGCACATTATACTTTGGAAATTTAGCATAAAAGAAGAGAAAGGAAAGCAAAGCGGTCCAAATGTCACTGCAAACTGATTGAGGGATGGAAAGACACACCTACTACTTGGTTTTCCTACAATGGAATGCAGTTGAAGCCCTCTCCTTTGCAGATTTTAAATTTTGATCCCATAATGTATAGGAGAGACGATCTTGGAGTTAACTCACAGATCTCGGCTCCTACAAAAGTGTGCAAATTCACTGTGAATTGGTAACCGCACAGTGGGCTGCAGATCATTCCTGTAAGGAAGAGTCTTCAAGAAGTTCGCGAACTTTTTGTTGTTGTTGCCAACATTTCTGAAGCCCGTGCTTGTGAGGAGTACTCAAAAAGTTCATGGAGAATGTGCACTTTAGAAAAACTGCACATTTTTGCACATGCTTCACTTTTTACAGAATTTCCTTTTCCATGAACATTTTGAAGTCAACTCATTCACTGCTGCCCCCTCTTATCAAAGGAGTTCTTCAAAGTGCAGTCCAAGTTGTCTTGACTACAATTTACCACTCAACAGATTCCCTCGTCCAGAGATGACACCCCTCATCTCAATTGGTCACATCCGGAACATGCTAATAGTATATCAACACCAGCTCTATAAAAAAAACACCTGCTCACATTGTTTTAAACTCAGAGTTGATATCAAGCTCAAATAGAGTATAGTTACTTTGGCCATGTATCCTGGTTGATTGATTAACCTATTAGCAGATGATGCTAAAATTAATATATCACACAGCTCATGATGGTAACCTATTAGCAGATGATGCTAAAATTAATATATCACACAGCTCATGATGGAGCCATCAGTGCTGATGGCATGGTAACTAACGTTGAGTGTCGGCCCACGGGCAGTCCATGGGCAGCGCAATGCTGACACTGGGTGCACACAATCATGTATTATCACACAGCAACATTCTATCTCCAGCTTTATTCCAGAAATGAAGGAGACAAGGATTAGCAAGGGGACTTGTCAAGCCCAAGGTCATGCATTTCAAAATGAAAGGATTTCATGAGTTCAGTGCATATAGTTTGGTTAGGAGGATTGTGGCTGTTGACAAGTACTCCACTTCCTTGCGTGCGTGCATGTGCAGGTTTTCATTGCAGCATGTCAAGCACTATGCAAGCTACTGAAAATGGTCTGCCTTCAGAATGGATGTGTAATGGGCATAGGGATAGGTAAATCAGTGGGAACAATATGGAATAAAACTAGCTTGTATCTGCTGCAGGGATGACTACCAGACTATCTAAGGGAATTGCACATCAGCCCTGGAGATCAGGAAAGTTTTCCCTGGAAAAAATGGCCAAGGGGGCTGTCTTATTCCAAAGAAGTAAAAAAATATATATATACCTGATTGCATTTCTATTAAATGAAAAACAAAGCAAATGACAGAATCTGTGCTTCTGCCAACCCCCAACTGGGACTCCCCCTTTATCTCCTGCCTCAGCACTTCTCAACCTGAGGACTCACAACCCACACACACAGGAAGAAAGCTGCAAATGTGACTACTGATCAATGCACAGGATGAACAAAGGGAAGATTGGCACTCTCAGCCCTGGCTGCTTAAACCTATCATTAGCCATAGATTCTGGACAAGCTGAGTGAAGAAGAAGGCAGAAAAGCACATAAGGTCCCTAAGTCAGCACCATTAACGATATCACCAGTAATAAGTTCAGGAAGTGCTGGATGCTCCCTTGGGCATACTTTGCTCATTCCTCACTGTGATTACAGTAAGTCTGGACTCCAGCCACCCCTCATCCATTCCCTACCTCGTAAATCTGCCTGTTGAATGCAATCCAAGGAGGAAAGGCAAAGGTTGGCAACTGCCTGGAAGTTGGAGAAGTGGGGGTATGACCCCCAGACTGCTTGAAGGCTGGCATCCACACAGGTGCTCTGTGAGGTTGGCAGTATTCCCAGAACAGGGACCAGCAAGGTCCCTAGACTTCTACACATGTTGCTTTTCCCCACAAGGAAATGGGTTGAATAGGAGAAGGAAAGAAATGGGGTTGGATGAGGGATTGTTTTTGAAAAGATGGCCATAGGAGTAGGCTCCTTCTCCAGCAGAATTCTCTATCAGTATTACAATAAAGCAACGTCCTGAATTCATTTATGATGAGTCTTGATGCTCCTGATCATGACTAATTTATCAGAACAGGGAGAGCAGTCCTACAACAGTACCTTTCTACCTTCAGCCGCACAGGCTGCCTTACACAGTAATGAAATCCTAGTGATTACAGGTGGGGCCCAGGAGTCACTATTTAGATAGCCCAGAGATTCCAAGGCTCAGCCAAGGCTGAGAACCACAGCCCCAAAGGCCAAAGGATCGCAGGCTCCTGGTAAATAGGACCTGGTTTCCATGGCAACATATCACTCAGCTCCTCTCCCTTTCAAGGTACATCAAAAGGTGAATTATTTAATTTCTATGTCCTTATCCACACTCCATTTCAGGTGATAGGTCCTGAAGGATGGGTTGAGGCAATGACATAATCTTGCCTGTCCATACCCACTGAAGAAATAATTTCTTTTCAGAGAACAGCAGGCAAGTGCTAAGCCTGTGGAGAAAAGTTAGAACCTGATGCTGAAGGCAGGAGGGAGGTTTTTGTGCAGAATTGTGGTTTAAGGATACAGCATTGGTAGAAGAATATTCTAGTCGTTATTTTGTGTGTATATATCAGGACGATGTAGGGGTTTGGTATCAGATCTCTCCTTTAAAAGGACAAAAAAAAAATCCACAGTTTATTTGTAAACAGGATGCACAGGTAAACGGACAGGCTACACAGTTCAGTTCTAATACAAGTCATTTTTGGAGAACAAAATTTAGAGGAAAGTGAAATGGACTTTCACATTTGTTCGTATTGATTATTGTTGTTTGGATTATTTCAAACAAAGAGCATGGAAATATTGGCTTCTGGAGCCAGGTTTTTCCTCACCCAGAGGTCAGATTCATAAGTCCTGGGTCCATATAAGCCAAACACTAACTGCAGGAGCATCCGCGAGCACATTTTCCCCAAGGCTTTATGAGGAAGCACAGAACTCCATCCAAGGAGAAACTCTGGGCTTCCTCTGTCTGCCATCACTCACATGCCCATCTCTCCCTCTTACTTCTTGTCCTCTCCCTATCACATCCCTGCCTCTCTCCTCCTCTTTGTCTTATTTAAATCAGGTCCACCTCTTAGGTTAGATCCACAGCACAGCTTCTTTATGCCCTTTGTTCTCCTCACTTAAAGGAGAACACTCATGATCTTCATAAACAGGGAGTTCACCTACCCCTTGCTCCGTCTGTGCACAGGAGATGCCAAAAATGAGATATTTACTGTTAATACCTAATAGGCTTGCATCATCATCTGGCATATTATTTTACCCTAACTTACCTTTCCACTTGGGCATTAATTGTCGTATAGCATCTGTATGTATCTCTTCATTACAATAGAAGTATTAGTAATAGAAGTATTCTGACTACTGCTATATATATATATATATATATATATATATATATATATATATATATCTCCCAGCACCTATGGATGTTTCTAGTGTTTAGTAGCACCAGAGATTTTTATTGGTCATACAAATGAATAAATGAATGAATGACATTTTCCCTGACCTAAACTGAAGAAAGAGGGACAAAGAAAAGGGCAGGCAGGAGGGAAGCACTTCTGAAGGATGGATTCTTAAAGAAAGCTTTCATATTGTTTCTGGGACTAGCTGCAAACTGGAAACTGCCCTCCTGCATCTTGGTGCTATCTATATCTGTCTGCTGGCAGCACGATGGCAGCCACCCCACCACATGTACGCTGTTGTCCTGGGGACTCCACGATCCCCACGAATCAACCTCACCACAAACCCACAGAGCAGCATTAGCCCAGTTTCTCCTGGGGAAACAGGAAACAGGATCGAAGACGTTATGACACTGTTCAAACCAAACAGCCAACAGGTGACCGAAACGGGATTTAAAACCTCAATCTTCCTGAGCCCAAAGCACTTTCCACTAAACCACACCACCTCATAGAATAACTAAGTTGAATTTAACACGCCAGGAAGTACATGTGGAGAGGTGATAAGGGTTTCTCCCAAGAAGGCTAAAATCTCAAACAACCAAAGTGACAACCATTCAGTTGCTAAAAAACAGTTCCATAGGGCCATCATGTTATCCTAAGGGACAACAGCACCGAGAGACAGTGACACCAAGCCAAGCCCCTCTGAGCCACTCAGGCCATCTGTGCTCTTCCCACTCACCTACTGCTGACCCTGAGGCTTGCTGATGGCGCCTGCTCCTGAACCTCTTCAGATGCATATGTATTTCTGGGTTCCCAGGGTGGATAATCTCTGAACAAAGAAATCCTTCTTGATTCAAAATCTCTCATCCAACACTTAACCCTGAGATCAAAGATGCCAGCAGCATTATGAGTGCAGCCAATGGGCTGACCAGGCGCTTTACCTGTACCTGGAGGGAAACACACATCCCCTAGTTCAGGTTCCCACACTTAGAAGTTGCCTTTTGCTTAGCACATATGCATAAATGCACACGGGTGTGCATGTACACACACACACACACACACACACACACACACACACACACACACACACACACACACACATCATGGCAGTACAGGGATGGTTTGTAAAAGAGACCAGCCCATGGCATATGATGTAAATGCTTTCAACCTGGTACATGTTTGCCCTTATTTCACTAGAACTTCTTTGTATGAGCAATTTGCAGTGAGTGTGCAAAGGAAGAGAAAGGCATCTTGGCTCAGAGCAAGAGCTAAGCACACGAGAAAAGAAACCAAAGAAGCCACGAGAGATGGCTGCACAGCACGTCAAGACAGGCTCACCCACGGAGTGCTTTCTGGCTGACATTCGGAGGGCGAAGATGTAGATTTAAGAGAGAGGCAACCCTTCTTGAAATTAATAATTCAAGGCAAAATCACAAAACTTAATTGCTCTCTGTCAGCCACAGCTCATCCTTGTCTTCCGTTATTTTGCACAAATTGATTTGGCAGCATTTCGCAGTCACCACATTCATTTTTAAAGGACTTTCTTGTTATCTATAGCCTGTTAATATGTTCATCTTTCACCTCCTTAAGTAATTCCAGGCAGATTTTTACTCATTTGGAGTGAATGAAGCTCTTGATTGGTAGGGGAGGGAAACTTTCCAAGATGAAACGGCACGCGCTGAGCCCCCTTGGGCTGCGAAGGGAAGGAGGCAAAGCCAGACTATCGCCTCAGATCCGCTTTCACTTCTAACTACCTAAGAGTGTGCTTCTGCAGGTGCCAACTAACAAGCATTACACAAACTTCTGCTCCCCAGTCACACCAGTCCCATTTGAGGCGTTCCAGAAACAATCAGGACCGCTGGTTCCAAAGGGAGAATTGTATCATTGCAGAAGGCTCTACCAGACAGCACCAGCAAACAACTTTCAGACCCCAGGAAGGTGGTGTTGGGGTTCTTCCTGCCCTGTCTCAGTCCCTGGCAAGATAAAAGTTAGATGTTCTACAAAGAGTCTGTCAGGATCCGCTCTGTGGAAAATCCAGATGTCAAAAGTTATGAGTTTGCTCAGCGTCTCTTCTTATTATGCATGTGAGATGATCTTGTTGGTGTCAATGGGAACAAGGAATGCAGAATTTGTATTGCATGACCAAGGATGATAGAGATGAGGGAAAAGAATATTTGTCCTGAAAGACCCAGTTTAAAAATGCATCAAGAACTGCACTCAAGTACACCTTTCACCTCTACTAGGCCAACATGTGCATGCATTGCAACAGGTGGCCCCTGATCTTGTGTAGGCTTACCACATCAGCACTTCTGTTTTCCTTCTCACGGAAGGGGTGTGACAGAACCTCAGTCTATGGAGCCTGTGGTGGCTGACCTGACATTTCATTTGCACTGCTCAGAGCACGACATGAAAGGAACACACAGATACCCCTATACCATTCTACCCATATGGCCTTTGAACCCTTCTCAAAGCAAATCTTGGCATAATTAATAGTGTAGTTATCAGCTAATTCAGCTAATTATTCCACTTTCTAAGCAGGACTAGAATACCCGAGGCATACAGTGAGCATCATGTGCACGATTAATAATTTTCATCCCTGAGCAATTGCATGTGTAGTACTTAACCTAATAGCATTAGATGCGCATTAGTGAGCTGTGATGGTTGTTTCCTTCCATCCACTCATAACTGAATCTCTTCTCTAGGAAGTCATCACGACAAATCATGGTTGTGGGTTGGTTTTCTTTTTTTCTAACTCCTTACACTTTCAACAGTTTGGATGAATCTCCACTTCTCTCTTGTTATCAAATCTTCCTTTTCTAGGTTTCCATTATACTGTCCTTTCTATTAATTGTTGCCTCTCTTTGGAATGGACTATGCATCATGTCCCTCACTGGCTTCTGGTCTCCCTGCTCTGCAACGAAGCCTTCATAATTGGAATTCATTCTCAGTAGTACACAGTGGGGAAGAGAGGAAGGTGGGTTCTGGTGAATGAAGGCCGGGAAAGTTGATTACCAGCATGAAAAGAGTATAGCATTCTGGGGCAACACAGGACAAACTTAGACATTGCCATTCAGGTAGACATTGGACATCTTTGGTCAGGGAGCACTATGACTAGTCAGGGGATTATTTTTCCCAACCATAGGCATATGAAGTAAAACCCAAGCTCCTATAGGATGATCAAAAGAGGCAATGGCAGGAAAAGCTGACTCACCTGAAGCTTTTAGACATACGCTCTGTGGCAGCAAAATCAGCAGTGGATCCCACTAGAGTAAGGTGGTTGCAAATATTAGTTTGGTTTTGGGCAAGGAGGGCCAGAGAGGTGGTTGGCATTGAATCTATGGGATTAGGAATTGATTGGGAAAGTCCAGAGAAATCTCTGATTAATAGCCTTCCCCTACAGGTGCACCTTCTCTACCACTCAAGTGTGAAAGGCATGATAATCCATAAGTCCTCACATCCACTGAAAATATGTACTGGAGATGGAACTCAAGTCTAAATATAAAATTCATTTGTGTTCATATATGCGTGGCCTAAAGATTATTCTAGGCAATATTTTGTGCTTGAACATAAGTTTCATAGTATGAAATTTTCAATCTTTGGTGTCATACCAGATTTTGGAGTACTTCAGGTTTTTGGGTTAGGGATGTTCAACTATATTTGCATGGGCTCTTGGATAGCACTTGAAACAAGAATCTATTTTAATCCTCCAAACACAACCTATAACCATTGCTGTTGTTACTCTGTTATTTTTATAAAGATTTATTTGTTTTATTATTATTATTGGAAAGTTGGATTTCAGAGAGAAGGAGATACGGAGAAAAATCTTCCATCCTCTGTTTCACTTCTCAAGTGGCCACAATGGCTAGAGCTTGAGATGATCCAAATCCAGGAGCCAGGAACTTCTTCCAGGTCTCCAATACAGGTGCAGGGCCCCAAGGCTTTGAGCTGTCCTCTACTGCTTTCTCAGGCCACAAGCAGGGAGCTGGAAGGGAAGTGGAGCAGCCAGGACATGAACTGGTTACCCTAGGGGATCCCAGTGCATGCACGGCAAGGACTTCAGTCACTAGGCTGCTATACTGGGTGCTGCTACTCTGTTCTTTAGACATAGACAGAAACTGAATTACCAATGTACAAACACATCAGTTAACCTGGGTTCTTTTCTGTGTTAGCTCATTTACTCCTGCCCCAAGGAAAGTATGTCTTGAGCCTCTTTAAAGATAAGGATTAGTGTGGGCTGCCCAACTGCAGCAGCCCCTCAATTTCCCTCTATAAAATCCATTCCCCCTACTCTTCACTGAAAGACATTTTGGTCTTTCATAAATAAAACAGATGGATAGGGAAGGATGTATCAATGAAAAATCATAGAGGGAAAAAATTAAAAAGGAAGAAGGGAAGGTTGATGTCTCAGATCATTCCATTATTCCAGAATACTGTCTGAAACAGAGCTGAAAGCTGTTGGATATAACTGATGCATCCTTGGAGGACTTAAAGGAGCAACTTTTCCTGTTCATTTTCAGTTTTAGGGGCTTCCAGAAACACTTACCAATAAAATCCCACACTGAGAGCCTTCAGTCTGGTTTTGGTAATACGCATGCCAGGCAGCATTCCAGGAGCCCAAAAAGAAAGCCAGGATCATCCAAATTGATACTTTTTTTTAAAATAATTATGTGGTTTTTAACTCCCTCAAGAGAAATCTCTCAGAGCTGCTGTCATGGCAGAGAACAGACTCTGTTCTTTAAGCAGGATGAAGTTGCTAATAGGAAGTCTTAGTTCCTTGAAATGAGCTCCACTATGATTGAATGGAGCCAAAGAGATGAAATGGGTGCTCAGTGAGAGCCTAAATTGCTATTCAACAAGCAGCTGAGACAGCGTCTAGAGTCTCAGTTTCCTAATCCTTCTCTGGGAAAAATGAATGACAAAGCTCCCTCCTGCCTGATACAGCAGATCCAGAAGTGTGACTGGCCCACAGGAAGGCTGGAGGAACTAGCAGAAAGATTGGATGCAAAGAAATGGACAAGCAAAGAGTTGGACTTTGGGGAAGAAAAGGTGAGAGGGACAGAGGATGGGAATGGCAACTACCATTTATATTAAAGCAACTCATTGCCTGAAGCTTAGTGTCCTTCAAGGATGACCCCACTCTCTCCCTGCTCAGAGCCCAGAAATGGGTTATGGCTGGTGTGAGTCACTCCAGGTGCTGACTTAAGAGGCTTCCTAGGAACAAGTCAGGGAGCAAAGGAGTAAGAAGGGATAGGGGCTCTATGTGGGAACTCAGTGGGGCATACCAGGACAGGAAGGAATCAGGGATGGCAGAAAGAGATGCAAGTGTGTGTGTGTGTGTGTGTGTGTGTGTGTGTGTGTGTGTGTGAAGGGAAGGGTGCGGGTAGCACAGGAAGGGGGCAGGAGTTCCCAATTACAAAGCCCTTTGCAGAGACAAAGGCTCCACCTGAAAGACTAATGTTATCCCTGCAGCTCCGTTTTGCCAACTGCAATGTTTCTACTTGCAAATTGAGAGAATTCTCTAAGGGAGCTGCAGATTGCTTATCCCACAAAACTTCCACCCCAGCTCATATCCTGACTGGCTCAGGGCTACTGTGGGAGAAAATGCTCCCTGGCCAACTTTCCACAATGCAAGTTGCATAATCTTTATGCAAATAATGGAGAATGAAAACTTGGGAAAACCATGCCCTCTCTGGCTCTTCATAAGGAAGGTCATTCTCATGTTTATCATGCTTTCAAGTCTGTAAGCCACGTGTACAGTCGGCACCTCATTTCTTTCCACTAACATTCTCGGATGAGAAAAACAGCGACTCAAAGAGGTGTTTCTGGTCCAAAATTCACCTGCCGAGGTGAAGCAGAACAGACTCTGGAGCTTGAGAGCCTGGCAGGAATGCTAGTTGTCCTAAGGGAACGGCTGTGTCCCACCAAGCCAGTGACTTCATCTATCTGGTCTTAATTTACACAACTGTAAAGTGGAACAAAATGGAGAGAAATACTAACTTGCTTGTCATGACAATAAACACTGGATAGATAATCTGATACATAAAGCAGTTTCCCAACCTCACTATAAACATTTCAAATGACATCTCACCCCACCCACCCCTATCCAAAATTTCCTAAAATGTATCAGATGCTCAGAAGAGGTAGGTGAAAAGGAGGTGCTCTGCCTGAGGAGGTCTGTGGAACAAGGGAGCACAATTCAAGGGAGATATGGGGGCTAGGATGTGGCTCCCGCCATGCTCTGTGGTAGCTGGGTGACCATGCACACATCACTCAACTTCTCTGAGTACCAGAACTGCCCCGTAAAGCAAGTTAAGGCCACCAGGTTCCAAAGATAAGGGGGTGTTTCTGGAAACCATCGATGCTATTGCTCTGAGTGTGGTGACCACATCAGTGGAATCAATTAGAATTACCTGACATAAGTAAACATATCCAGACACATCTGGACATAGCACCCAAGGTCAAGGTGTTAACTCTAACCTGACCTAACGATCTAGCTCCAGATCTTTCAGTTAACTGCTTAGCTTTAATTACATAATTTACTTCATTTATTCTTATTTCTTGGTATTCCAGGTCAATCTTACCCTGGTTTTACCTGCATAAATCAGGTCTCATCTTCTCTGAGTTTCCAAAGCCTTCTTTTGTTAGATGGTAGGAATCATACTGTGGAAGCAATGGCTGTATTGAGCACTGTGGAATGTGGCTCATTCTGGAATGCCTCAGAAGCTACACCCCAGCCATGCCGACCCCAAGGAGTGATGTTACTGCAATTTAGGTTAATGTCCTCTCTCAAAAGTGGGATGGTGTTAAAGCTAAAGAGAAAATGGGAATGAATTAAATAAAGTAGTTCCAAGACAAAGCATGGAGCGAGGAATTCCATCCTGGTCTCCAGTGTGAGTGAGTGGCAGAGGCGGATGCCTGTGGGCCAGCCTCTGCCTTTCCAAAGTCACCAGCAGGGCACTGGCTTGGAAATGGAGCAGCTGGGACTCCAGTTAGCACTTCATACAGGATCATCAGTAACACTTAACCTGCTGTACCACAACATGTGAAACAAGAAGCAGATGAATTTTTTGGGGGGTGGGGGATATTACATAAGTACTTATAACAATTCATGGAATTTAAAATGAAAAGATATTTATTTTGGTCAGTTATTTTTCTGAAATCCATACAACAATTTTTCTTTTTATTAGAACCATAAATATTGTCTGTGAATTCTCAAGCCCCCTCATTTGTATGGAAATCAAAATTGTTTTTCACCAAAATAAATGTGTGCACTTCTATTTACCATGCATGTCTTAAAATGCCTTTATGATACAGAACTGGTATGCGCCTTCCAGTATAGGGGACAAATACTGTGGCTGTGAACTACTAAATCAAGAAACTTAACAACTTCAGTTAAGTTCTCTGGTATAAGATTGCCATGAACACTGTTTACTGCCTATTTTGAACAGGGCCCTAATCCTCAAAAAGCAATCTTTTCAACGTACTCTCTGGGCACAATCCCATCTCTGAAACTGGTTTCTCAGGGCACTTTTTCTCCACCGTGAGGTAAGGGCTCTCTGATAAAAAGAGATTGGAGAATATTGGGTTAAACAAAGTTAAACAGACATCTTTACTAGGTGCGAAAATTCTCAGAGTTTTCAAAACATAGGGCAAACTCCTAAGAGACAGAATAATCGATTTTTCTGGAGTACCTCTCAAAATGTTGTGCTAAGAGGAAACAAAGCAACTAGAACAAAGAAAGATTTTGCAGTGCTTCTCATTAGGAAATTATAATCTTGAATGTTCCAATCTAAAATCTTCCACCACCAGGAACAACATGGACTTGGCTCCAATCACAAATGTAGTTTTCAATTTTCTTAGTGCTTCACCCAATTCAAATGTTGCTTTAGGTCTGCAGCGTATCTACTGCCACTGACTGCCCCCTTATATGCTTTTCCCCCGTGGAATGAAGACAATGGTATTTGGGTCTCTATTTTTAAATATTTGTAGAGTAAATCGGAAGATAAATAAGTGAGAGGATTAGATAGTATTCTTGTAAAGGCAATTGGGGAAGTGTGTTTGCACACTGAAAGAAGACAACAAAGTGAATGTTGGTTTAGTGAATGGTAATCAGAGCTGCGGATCTCTAGAACTGCTTCCCGCTCCTGGGTCTGGAGGAGCTCCAGGTGTCCTTGAGTGAGGAGAAGAGAAGGATGAGAAGAGCCTTTCCCACAGATCATGATAAGCTCAGGCATTCTGCTGCAAGGCTTTCCTGTAAAACCAAAGAAAGGGCCAAGTCCCAGTCATAAATTAAGTGCACAGAGACGGGAATGAGCACAGCTTCTATGCTCTCCAGGGTTACACTGTCCATCACCTGTCACCGGGGCTAAGCTGTCACCTTTTACAGTGGAATTCTCCAGCTGAATTACAGCCAGGTGCCCCTTCCAGGCCCATCAGTTACTCTGCAAGTGACGTGTGACCTCCACAAATGAATGTTAAGATCTGGGGGTTGCATTCATCTTCCATACATGGGGGCAAAGTACTGAGATAAGGGAGAAGTAAGGTGGTTAATAGGGTATAAGTGCTTTATAAACTTTATCAAACCCATCTACTTCCTGGAATTCTACTAACAACCCTCTGAGAAAGTGCTTTTGTCTTCCTTTTCCTGAAACCAAAATATGCAAATGAGCACCCACACAGCTAATTGCATATAATTATCTTACATATATTCCATTGTATGAAATTACATTTTGTATAGTCATAATGATAACATAGTCATAATTATGCACAGGCAATACGGCAGGGTAGTAAAGAGCGGAGGCTCTGAAGTCAGACAGCCTGGGTTCAATTCCAGTTCTGTCTCCTGCAGTGGGACCCTCCCAACTTGGGCTGCCAGTCTCTGCATGTCTATTTACTGGAAATAAATGCAATCTTTACTTCATAATTTGTATTAGGGATCCATTTTTTTATTCACCTAAAGTGCTGGATTCCAAATTCAACAGCATGGAGGGCAATTACCACAAGGATGTGTGCTAATAATTAATACCAAGTGTACCCATTTGGTATAATTTCAGGAAAAAGAAGAGGGTTTAAAAAAAACACACACACAGTAAAAAGCCTGTTGACAAATACTAACCTGCTGGTGAATGTCTAAGCTTCCACCTTTAAAGCATCATCAAATTTAACTTCAGGCCCTGATCTCTGTTAACATGCAAATACTCCAGGGAAGAATAATGTGTTAGCTGCTTCCAGCTGCCTACACATTAACAGATTTCACTGGGGCTTAAAAAACTGCCAGGAGAGAAAAGGCCAAGGGCACATCTCTTACCCAAGACAGACACTGACACAAAACAAAGAGAGCGACCTCGCGATAATTGCAGAATAGATATATACATACCAGCAAAACCCCACTCACTGCATACTTGCGACGTTGCCAAGCCATTAACAACCACTTGAAGGTCCACATCACATTAACACATGCTGGAGAATTAAGACCAAACCAAACCAGACAGAAGGCTCCAGAGAGTTCACCAGGCGGCTGCAAGTCTGTGCCATACTGATGAGCTCAGTGGCCCTGGTCATTACTCTTTACATTGGGATTTAAAGGAAGTAAAATTTGATGAGCACAGTACAGTTTGTGTCTTAGCCATTCATTTCCAAATCTCTGAACAACTGAAGATTTTTCCTAAAACATGCAGGAGAACATCATGCAGCTGGTGAATAAGAAAGTGGGTGTCAAGAGATCCATGGGGTCCCAACTTCTGTTCCCTGTATATAATATGCTTCTGGAAAACATATGCATTTCTTGGAGCCCCAGTTGCCTCCATGCAGTAATGAGAAGAGAAACATTGCTTCTGAAGCATTTTATATCATATATCATATTTATATCATATAAATTTAAAATGTTTAAGATAAATGTTCAATTCCCTAAGCCATATGTGGTTATACTGTCCTTGGAGAAAATATTTCAGTATTACAGTAAAAGTCATTCTAAACACCACATCAAATCTTAACCCTTCCTTTTTACCCATCTTAACTTTCGTTACTGGTTGGGGAATATCCTTCCATTTTCCTATCTTTCATATTCATTCGTATGGCCACCTAAAAAAAATTTAAATTAATTCATATGTTATAAGGTATTCTAAACAGCATCATATTGAAAAATATTCTGAAAACTGTTTTCCATCAAAATATATACAGATTTATCCCTAGCAATGGATGCAAATCTGTTTTATCAACAGCGGAAAAAAGTGCTCCTTGGGGTGAATATTCTGCATCTCATTTGGTCACCCTTCTAGTGGGCATGCCTGTGCTTTTTTGTGTTATGGTTTATATATATCATTCTGCAATAACTTCCTTGTGCTTATGTGCAAGTCCTTTTCTAGGTCAGCTGCTTCACAGAGTCATCATGGGGCTATAGGTAGGGAATAACTTTCCATTTAAGCCAGAACACTTTTGAGAGCTATTAATGATTATATTAGTATAAAAACTAGAAACTGGAGCTACCCTAGTAAGCCAAAAAAAGGAGCATGAATGATAGTTTTACTTTCTAAGGTTTCAATAGATTGTGACAAATACTGTCCAAAGAAAACTGAATGGGATATTTTTTACACTTTTAAATTCTGTCGAAGTTTTGATGTTTTCCCTTAAAATAAAGAATAGAAAGATCAGAAGTTTATCTTAATCCTCAGAATGCAGCTAAATATCTTTCCTTGTTGAAAGACCGAATTCTTTAACAGAGCACACACATTCTAGTTTTGAGAGTTTTTAAGTCCCTGAAATGTGGCAGCATTCTTTATTTAATGCCCCGTTTCCATTTCCAGAATGAAATACCAGTGGAAAGAAAAGAGCAGTTTTAGCACAATAACTTTTCCTTAATTACCAGTCTTATCTTCCCACTGCAAGGTCATCATTTTCTGCATGGCACAGATAGAAAAGGAACCTTCCTGACTGTGGCGTTAAGGCTTCCATCCTCTTCAATGATTTTCCCTATGGATCTGCACTATAGATACATTTACTCTTATTTTTCTTTCTAGGTATATGTGGTTCTGTTAGGACTTTCTACGGTTTCACAACCATTAAAAAACAACAAGAGGTCAGTTACACAATCTACAATGAAAAATATTCAATTTTCCTTTTACCCCCCCAATTCTCTTGATGAGAAATCATAGATTATAAATAGAAGCTCTCCACAACAAAGAGCTTTCCTTATAGACACAAGAGAAACAGTGTGATGGTTTCATTATTAATGATTAATATATTCAACTGTTCATCCCAGGAATTAGGAAGCCCTAGAGTTCAGACTTGGTACCAAAAGAACCTAGAAACCTTGATTACCAGAAAAATCCAGAATTAACCGGATGGACTGTTGGTACCAATTTACAAACCAAGTGGATTCAATTCACTGACTCACTGATGTTTACTGGACCTATAGAGCGTGTTCAACACTCATGAGTGTTGCAGGAAATGAACAGTAAGATAAGCATGGGTTTCCCCCTCCAGTAGCTTAGCATCTAGTTGTGGAGCCAGCACCAGGGAGAGCAAGTACCAGCAAGCTGACAAGAAGCACCTGGCATCCCTCTCCAGCTAGCTAGCTATGCATTTCCCTTCTCTGAAAAGGCTGTTGTCCAAGGAAATGCTGTGAATTGATGGCTTGGTTAAGAGTCAACTCCCCTGGCTTTGGCTGTGAGTCATCAGGCAGCCAACACATGAGCTCAAGCTCTTTCTCATCCTCACAAGGAAACAGAACAAGGAACCCATCCAATCCTGGACTGGGAAGAGAAGGGCAGAAGCTTGTTTGCATCTCTTTACAGTACAGCAGTTAAGCACACGGGTTCCAAGTCTGCTGCCTGCTTTCAGATCTGGGCTCCAGTACTTAGCCATTATGTGACCTGCACAAATCATTAAGCTTTCTAGAAATGTCTTCAGTTTTCTCCATGGAACCATGTAATCTCTTGTGTTTTCTATATTGTCTTCTATATTGTAAGTATTAAATGACTCAGAATATGCTTAACTTTTGGATTGGTGCCTGGCATGCAAAAGGGCTCAAGATACAGGTTGAGTCATTTAACAATATCTACCCTAATACCCAAATATGTGCCCCTTAATACTTCAAATACATTGATTGTTGAACCCTGTAACAACACTATGAGGGAAGTATTATCGTTGTTTTCCATTTCACAGATGATAGAACTGATTGAGTCACTGCAAAGTTCCCCAACAGCCAGCAGGTGGCCACAAGCCATCCCTTCAGCTTTCTGCTATACTGTTCTTACCCCTATTTTTTGTCTCCCTGAGATAATTTTTTCAGTTTCAGAAAAGGGAAAACTATGAGGGTTAGAGACATAGCGACTTCACAGAGACATAGACAAAAGGGCTCGTGTCAAAGTGGCTGGTTCCTTGGGTCCACACATGTGCAGGACAGTCATTCATAAACAATGAATTACTGTGTTCAACATCCAGGAGGCAGCTTGTTACAAACGGATGGTTTGTGAGTTCCATCCTTTCAGAGGACACTGTTCTCAGAGTGTGAGAGACTCATGCCTCAGGTTGGCAGAGTGCAACGTGGGGTCCAGGAAGACCTCAAATCCAGTTTGGATTCTTGTGAACTGTCCAGGTAAACGTCTGCTCTGCCCTGTGAGTTTCTCCATTATATTTAAATATAAACATGAGAAAATGAGAAACAAGAATCAGAGACCTTTTTCAAATATATCTGATCTAGTGTGACACATTTCTTCTAACATTACAGAATTCAGTTAAAAAAAATAGTTTACAAGATAGAATTTGTCCTGACAGACTGTTTTCTAAACCAAATGATATTCTTTAATCAGATTTACTATAGGAATCAAATCCCAAATCATCCATCTCAAATCTGGAATTTTTCTTATTTACCAGCTGTCTTTGGGGTGGGGGGTAGGGGGTATCATCTAGTTCCACGTCAGGAATGTTCAGTGAAACACTTTGGTCACTGGCCCTTGACGCTCTGATACGGCTGAGTTGAGCACGATGACAATTTCCTTTAAATGTTGAAAAACTCACCCAGACAACAAGCGTCAGTGAGAAGACATTCTGCTTGATCCCTGACTCTGTGTGAGCCTCAGAGAGCTCTACCAATCCTCAGACAGGCAAGCTGAGAAGGGAGCTGCAAGCATCGTAACATCTGGGTGACACTTAATCCGGTTGTGTCTCGCTTTCCCACCTGTACAACTGGTTAAATTAAATGACAGATACAAAATAGGCCTACAATTACAAATGCTACAAAGAGGTGATGTTGTTACTTTTGCTGCTGATTTTGCGTGTAAGTTTCCACTTGGAGTAAATATATCAAGAGTTCCAAAAACCAACTTTGAGAATACAAATAATTCGCATAACAATTCTTTCCTTTTTCATTTCTGATTGATTCATTTGGCTCCCTGTAGAGATAATTTTTTTTCTTTTTTTATTATTATAGTTTCTAATTTTATTGGTTTTCCTGTTTTCACTAACTTTATTGAATCTCTTGAAGTCGCCAGTAGGGCCTATATATGCAGGTCTGGCCTAAAGGCCATTTGGTAGCTGTCCAGGTACTGAATGCGCCGTCAACCTGTGATGTACAGCCTCCTCTGGGGCTATGCAAATACTCCTTGGCTGCCTGCTTTAATCCAGGTACTTCCCGCCTGTGGGGAGAGGCCACAAAGGTACCATGGGAAATCAGACAATAACAGCTATGTCAGAGTGCAAAGGGACTTTGCAGACAAGTTACTCCAGGGGTTTCAAAGGTTTTTCTAGGAATCAGCAGATCATGGAAATGAGTGTAGCTGGCTGAGTATGAGAAGCAGAGTTGATGTAGAGGTGACTGAGAGTGCTCTCTTCACTTACACCTTCAGACTGATCACCCCTGAGACATCAGCAATCCAGGTTGTTTTCTATATGGAATCTGGGGAATCCAATTTTTAAAAAATTATCTGTTTCAGATGCAGGGAGAGTGTTTCCATCTGTTGATTCAGTTCCTCAGTGCCTACAATGGCTCTGGGCAGGGGCAGGAGACAAAGTGCTGTGGATCCAGTGCAGGAATGCAATTGTTTGAGCAAACACTTCTGCCTCCCGTTGGTCTCTATTAGCATGAAGCTGGAGTCAAGGACTACAGCCAGTCCTCTAAACCAAGTTCTCTGAAGAGATGTAAGCATCTTCTAGGCCAAGTGTCTGTAACCTCTTTAATTTTAAATGTTACCAATTAAATCAATCTTTAAGACTCCGTACAGGACAATTTAAATATAACCAATTGCTGTAAATATTGATTTAAAAATTAGGATTTAGCCCATCTTTTAAATCCAAGCTCAGTGCCTTCCAGTGATCCCTTCTCCACAAGAGTGTTAAGTCCCACAAACAAGAACCTGATGCTGTGGTTTTGTGTCCAAGAATAGGTGCTATTCTGAATGAAGGAATCAATGATACTAATCTCTGAAAGAGATTCAGGAAGAGAAAGCTATCGGTATGGCTTACAAAAGAGAAAGTTTGGGATGAGGCTACGTGTGCTTCAGAACATGTGATGAAGGACATCAAACATATCATTGGGACTTGGATATAGATCAAAAAGAATAAAGAGGCTCTGCTGAAGCCAATGTTTATTTCAAAGGTTGTCTTCAGGTTGTGTACACACACACACCTGAGTTTTTGAGGAATGAGATCATACTTTTTTTCTTCATTCAACAAATTCATTAGAAAATAAATCTTCACTAAATGAACGGTCTCAATTCAAGCTGGCCACCAATCTGTTGTGTGACACAGGTCAAGTTTTCTGAGCCTGTTACTCGTTTGTTAAACAGGACATGATCCCAACTACCCTGGTCACATCAGCAGCCAGAATTGAGGATTAAAATGGATAATGTTTCCAAAGCCTCTTGCTTGGTACACAAAAAGCTCTTAAGTAGGATAAAAACAACTTTATAAATTACAACACACAAGCATCTCTTTGCTCATTAGCAAAACCAAGAGGGTTCCAAAAGAGAGATCACTTTTCAGACCTAATACTATTAGAAAATGTCCAGGGAAAAAGACCATTGAAAGACCACACCATCCCCATCAATTCAATAATGAAGTTTTAAATAGGTCTCTTCATAAACTACTCAATCCCAAAAGCATATAAACTGCCACAAACTTCAAATAGTTTTGTTTTGGTTTTATTTCAGATTTTCTAAATATCCTTTTGAGTAATATACTCAAGTACTGTCTTTTAGAGAGCTAAAGAAGCCTGTTGAAATTGGAGCAAACAAAACTCTATAGTCATCCTGTTTCCTTGGCAATAAGCTTGCTCTATTCCCAGAGTGGTGTTAGGGAAAGACGAGGGCAGGCAAAATTGTAAACAGGTTCTAGAGAGTTTCTATATTGTCCTAGTCACACATCAGTCCAATAAATAAGACTCAGGCAGAGTGGAATTTCCATCAAACAACTTTGTGTACAAAAAGAAAGGTTATCTCTCCTCTTGGGATGAGTAGAGCCAAATAATTTCCATCATGAACTGCAAGGCTCTATAAACCTCAATAGTAGAAGTTGACTGTCCCAGCACTCTAATGAAATTGTGAAAGTAGAGATGTTCTTTAAATGTTTGTGCCTGAAGTTATGACCTGTTTCAAACAACAGGAAACTGGAGATAGCATTTTAACGGTTATGAATGCAGTCTTGGTGTCTAATGGGATTGGAGAAGGCGCTACGATTGAGGGACAATTTACTACCAAGAAATCAATTTGAAAATTCTATAGAAGATTATCACCCATTAAATTGTCTTTCTTCAACACTGCAGGTCCTAAAATGTTACTTCTGGACAAGAAATTTCAGCAACAATAAATGCTAATTAAGTAGACTATTCAAATATGTCGGATGAAAGAATGTAAAAAAATTCACTTACTAGGAAAAAGTCTTGGAGCTCCAATTACACTGCTGCTGTGGCTGCTATTGCAGCAGCTTCCTTCAGTCCTTCTTTCCTAATCAAGAACTAAGTAACATTGAGCAATGAACAGGACGGCTTCATTTCCCTACTCTCTTTGTGCAGTGCAGAAATAACACAAACAGAATCAATGCACAACTGCCTGTACATACCCCACCACCACGGAACAGGAAATATTCTCTATGTGCTATCCTGAGTCTGTTAACAGAAAGAGATATATTATATCAATTATAGGGTAGATGAGAATATTCTGTCTCAAAAAACCCTAGGAAAACATACACATGCACAAGCATTCCCTCACACGCAGACTCATGAATAGACAAGATAAATTTATTTTAAAAAGTTGATTTCATAGAAGTCAAGAGTAGAACAGGAGTTAACAGAACATGACTAAGAGAGGACACAGACAGAGGTAGCTATCGGGTGTAGAAGAATGTGAGTAACAATAGTTTATATTTTAAATTAGCCAGAAGATAGGATTTTGAATGTTCCCAACACAGAAAAACATTAAATGCTTGAGGTGATGGACATAGTAACTGTCCTAATTTGATGATACATGTTTTATACATGTATTGAAATGTCATACCGTATGCCACAGATATGTACATAATTATTATATTAACTAAAACTAATAAAACAAGATGAATTTGTTTATACCTATGACTGTTTCAATCCTGAAAGCCCATGGGAACAATATAGGGCAGACACAGAAGAAACACTTTTCATTCAAGGAACACAATATTTTTCCAATCAAAAAGAAGCACTGATCTCCCTATCAATAAAAGCAAGGCAAAAGGCATTGGATCCAAACGAGAAACAATCATTCTCCTCTTCTCGCATCCAGATGCCTTCACATCCCCAGGTCTGCCAGCTGATGCGTTTGCTAAAAGAGAATGATACTTTAGTTGACTCTGGCAACCTGCCAATGCCTACATACGTATATTCCATTAGCCTCTACTTCTTTTTAGTCTCAGAGACTATGGAGGGTATTATCTAAGATGAAATCCTGGAGAAGACAGTTTTGACCCAAAAAATGCCATGGAAGTGAAAGCAGAAAGGCATCTGATAGTTCAGTGGGACTTTGGTCATAAAGCTGGTGCAGCACTATTTTCTTCCAAGAGATGGTTAGTAGACATTGTGTTCCCTTTATTTTCTTTCCTATTATCCAGCCTTCTCTGGAATCTGCTGATGAGTATTGTTGAAATCTCTTGCCACTTATGTTGTGTTGTTTTTGCAGAATCAGAGAAGGGGTTAGAAGTCAATTTTTACCATTTGCGTGGCACCAAATTCTCGGCTGATTATAGGGAACTCTAATATTGTGTCCTTTCACTTGAGCACAGACAGAAAAGAAGTGAATGTGAGCATTGATTTAGCATCGTGTGAAATTAAACCTGAAGGGCATTATGTCCTCATAAAGTATAATTACTCTTCAAGTTTTATCTCTTATTATCTCAGAGACACTCTCACAAGCAGGCAATAAACAGTCTTGGAAAAATGTCACTGGCCACAGTAAATGTCCCTAACCTGGACAGGGAGAGAGATTTTATATGTAGCTAAGTGTGGTGGCAACAGCTCTTGGTTCTTAAAGCTCCACTGGTTCCCGTGCCTGGTGAGTACCACAAAATGTAAAGGCAAGCAGAAAGCGGGTTCTCTGATAAACAGTAGTCAATGCCAGGTCTTGTGTGTGTAGAATACAGCTGAGTGATAATAAGGATCTGTAAAAAGCACAAAAGTCTCAAACTCGTCATCTTTTTTTCCTCCATAATATGGTGATTCTAAGCACAGCACATGCCCAACCTGTTAAATAAATTTGTGGGCTAGGATCTATTTAGCCCATGCAAAATAAAGTGAACTAAAAACACTAATGAATGATTAAATCGGAAAAGAAAATCATTGAGACTTAGTAGATGAAACTACAGCTGTCTTCTGGTCAGTCAATGAGTACAGAAGTAGAAATACTTCTCTCAGGTACCTTGGAGGAATCTAAGAATTTACTGTCTTCTCTCGCCTCCAGGTGTCTTAAACCCAGGACACAGGAAGGGCTCAACAGCGAAGTCCTCAGAGGACAGATGATAAGCCTGTCCTAGATGATAAACCAACTGAGCCAGACAGGAGGTGCCTACTGGTTCAGAGGGACAGATACAGAAGAGGCAGTGGCCCTTTCTCTGGGAAGTGGTGACCTCAAAGTCTCACAGTCATTTGTTTAAATTCTTGCAGAAGCTCACTGGAAGTCACATCCCTACTGCCCTCCCTTTGGGAGACAGAGGTGGAATGGGTCACTGTGGACACTTCATTGCATGTCCCCTGCCAGGGCATCTGCTGTGAATGTAGTGAATTGTGTCTATGTAGTGCTAAACACTTGGGGCTGGGAACCTCCAAGGAACTCCCTGGGCTCAGAGGGAACAATGCTGAAAACAGGTCATATTATTTTACGAATCAGGCCTGAGAAAAGGTAAGCATGTCTCCAACTGCAGGCAGCACAATCAATCTGCTGATCTTTTTCAAGAAGTTAAAAGAGTAAGCAATAAATCAACAGCGAGGGGGGTCAGTCCTCTGCCATTGACTGTCTTGAAAGGCAATTTTAAATGACTTTACAGTGACCTTGCCTACATAATTTCAGAGCTCAGAAGAAACCCTCCTCGCACATTCCACATAGTGACTGGAGTGGAAAAATGCCCTACTTCCGCTAAATGGGTAGTCCTAGCTGAGCGCCTGTCTGATAGCTGCTGTTTCCTGTAAAGGGACACACACAGGGTGTGGGGCTGGCTTTGGGGCTTGGGATCTCAGCCAAAGCTGTGAAAGTCATCTAGGCCTGTAACATGTGTTGCAAGAGCAAACGACTCTGCTGACACCGGGCCACAGGCATGGAGATGAGCCTAGCTTTGGTGCCATTAAGTAGTGAACATGAAGTGTCATCACAGCTATTCCATGGCAGATCTGTTCCAAGTGCTGAGACAAAGGCACTCTGGTGACTCGCATAGTCATTACAAAAACAATGCTGCTGCACAAGTCGGATGTATTCTTTGCAGCTCGACTGTCCGAAGGCCAATCCTGAGATGGGAAAGGCTCAGGCTCAAGGAAAGGACTTGGTGATGTTTAGCACAAAGTGTATCTTGTGAGTTGAGCTAGTGTTTCTTCTTGCAGATCATTGCAAAAGTTCCAAATCTGGCTGATAAAAATCTTTATAAATGATGATCCTACAGTGTGTCTTTTTCAGAATGACACTGACAATGGGGCAGAGTCAAAAGTACTTAGTTTTACCGAGGACTTGTGGTATAGAGCAAAATAAATGAATAGTGTTGGGATGAATAGCTAAGTCTGAATATTTATTCTGGTACTCTGTGTCCATCAAATGGGGATAATACTACTCACTTTGCATGATTATAAAGGAATGGCACAAAGAAAATACGCCCAATTGGGTACCTGAGAATGAATCTCTAGCAAACATTTATAACTTTCTCTTCCAAAACAAAACAACAACACAAAAAGGTTTTGGAGTATTAAAGAATACTCGCTGGAAAATGAATAATATATTTCTAAATAATGTATATCCCCATGACTTTATTTCTTCAACTTAATTACTCTGTTCCAACACTACTTAGCACAAGGAATGTTCTGCACTGTCCAATATGGGAGTCACGCACAACATTTGGCCATCAGCACTAGAAAGTTGGCTAAGTCACCCAGGAACTGAATTGTCAACTGCAATGAACTTTAATGAATTTAAAACTGTTTCATGTTACACATGGCTCCTATATCACACAGCATATTAATTCTGAGCCCTGAAATATAAACAAGAAAGAAGTGACCTGTAATTGTGCACAGCCAAGATGAAGAAGCTGCCCCCACTCCCCTAACACGCGCAGCAGCTTCTGAATGTAGGCTGACTTTATCAGCCTTACTCACACTCACTCTTAGAACCTGGCAATTATTGCAGAAATAGCACAAGGCAGTGGCTCTCTCTGACACACAAATTCTATGACCCTGGACAACTTTCCTGGCTTTATCTGAACATGTTTTATCATCCATGAAATGGGGATAATGCCTCAGGGTTGTTGTCAAGGTGAAATGCAGTAATAGGTGTCAGAATATATTGAAATCTGCAACACTAGGAGCAATTGCAAGGAGCTCCCTGTATGCTTAGCTTTGCAACATTTGGTCATGATTCCATGATGTGATAGGTTGCTTGTCTTTATGGACAGGCAAAAGCCCTCATGAGAATCCATACACCATAAGGACTATTTGAGGATCCATACAATTTTAGTGACCATTTTCCTTGGGCACACGGGGATCTATTTGTGTTCACTTCTCTATTCATTCCAACTCTGGTCTACCCCATCATGTGGGAGCTACCTTAAGAAGACCAAATGTCATCATTTGGGAATGAATTTGAAAGCAAAGAACAGTAGAAGATATATTCTGAATGCATCTGTGAGAGTGTCTTTTATGTACACAAGGGATCAAAATCATCTTTGTAAACAGCATGAGAATCATATATGCTTATATGCTTTATTGATTTGCTTTGACTGTTAAAAAGTCCCAATAAATCTAGTTGGTACCAAAGGACCTGCTATAAAAATAAAGCTGAGCTTAAATTAAAGGTGAAGCTATTCACATTTGTCCTGGACGCTGTAAGGCAGCAATGGCTTCCTCCCTGGCATTAGTGAGCTTGAACCTCAGCTGAAATGGGGCTGTGCACTCACTAGGATTTTCTTTCTTCTGCTGTTCACTGAAAGCTTTTCCTGGGAATGGCTTGATCTAAATTGCTCAAACACAAAGCAAGAGAAAGCATAAACACAACACTCCAATGCAGATGAGAACCATTCCCTATATTGTAAATGCTTCAGCAGTAAGGCCTACACAGAGCTGTGTTTCTCAACCTCAGCTCAGCTCTGTTGACATGAGGTTGGGTAAATATTTTTTTTTTCAAATTTGTTTATTTATTTGAAAGCCAGAGATCTATTTATCTACCTATTATCTATCACCTAACTATATGTAAGAATTCCTGGCCACAAAAGCCAGGGTTGGGCCCCAGTTGGCACCCTGCATCCCGTATGGGTCTTCCATGTGGGTGACAGACCTAAGCACTGCAGTCATCATCCACTGCCTCCCAGGGTGTGCAGCAATAGGAAACTAGAATCAGAAACAGAGATGGGACTCAATCTGATCCAGGAGCTTCAATAAGAAATGTTTTCCCAAGTGACGATATAACTCATTATGCCACAATGCCTACTCCATAGGCTGCATAAATTTTTAGTGCAGTGGGGCTGCCCTGTACAGTAACACATGTCCAGAACATTCCTGAATCCCAGTTACTACATGCCAGCAGTATACCTTTTCCCACTTGCAACAATCAAAACTGTTTCCAGACCTTCAGGATGGGGTGGAAGGGAGCAAAATCACCTCAATGGAGAATCCTTGTTTAAAGAAAATTATATCTTGTTTGTGTCTCCCTTTTACATTTTCTACCTGTGTGACCTTGAACAAGGATTTACACTCTTAGAACCTTAATTTCCTCCTATTTAAGAGAGAGATCATTGCACTTTCAACCATACTAGGTACTGAGCTGCTGCAAGGATTCAACTAGATAATGCATATAAAGCATTAACTACATTGTCTGGCAACTAGTCTTTACTAAGTGGTAGTAACCATTATCGTTAACTACTTTGACTTTCTGAAATGTTCCAAGCAAACAAGCCACAAGTCCTAGCTGCTTCTCTACATGGGCCCAATTATCAGGCACTTCACTCAAGCAGAGAGTAGATGGAGTAGTACCGGCCAGAAAAGCTTTCCTCCAGAGCTTCCTTCCTCAACTGTAGCTCCTTCCTCCAGACTACAGCAAGGATTTCTCTGCACTATAACATTTAGCTTTGTCCTCTATTGGAAGTGAAGTAGACAGCTCCATCCCCAAAGAATGGTGGTTATAATTGAGATGAATGATGAATGGGTAATTAATAACACTTACTAAATGCTGGCCATGTGCATACACTGCCTTGTACAAGTCTTTCAATAATCATACGAATTAGTACTATTATCATACTTGTTTTACATATGAAGAAACATCAGAAATTTCTGAGTATACAAAGCCTCCCGCTCAATGCCTGGCATGTGATTGTCACATATAATAGGATAACTCAATGAGTAAATGAAGGAGTGCATAGAAGGTCAAATTCAGGACTATCCAGTAATTCAGAGTGTGAGGAAAAATATCTAATTAGTTCCTCCATCAACAACGATATCTACTGAGATATGAAGTCTTACATGAGGGATAGCATGTACGAATTAAATGGAATACAGGTTTTTGAAAATAGTGGACATTTCAGATATGTAGCTGTCCCTTAGTAACTGCATAGAATGGCTTTCTCAGAGCCAAAATCCATGGACGTTAAAGCCTAGCATAGTATTTATGCAGAACCTACATACGTTTTCCTGTATACTTTAAATTATCTCCAGATTACTGGCAACGCCTCATACAATGTGAGTGCTATGCAAATAGCAGTTAAATGGTTTAGGAAATCATGAGGACAAAAGTCTGCCCAAGTGAAACGCAAATGCAAGTCTTAAAAAATATTTTCAAAGCATAAAGGCAGAATCTTTAAATAACATTCATTTTATTACAGATAAAATATATTCTATAAAATTTTTATTATAAATAATTTTACTTAAAGAATTATCAAATATTTTCAAACACAAGGAGGCAGAAGCCATGGACACATAGGGCTTGAGAGCTGACTTTAGGAAATTAATTTGACTCTGATAATGAACATTTGTTCATCCTTTCCTCCAAAAGTAAAACCTCCTCGCTGATACAGCTGCTGTCACTCCATTCAAAGCTGAGAAGGACAAAGGAGCAGAGGACAGCCATGGTGAGCACAGCACTTGTGGGTGGCTGCAGAGTCTCAGATGCAGATGCTGCTATTCTGGGGTGGCACCTGGGATGCTCTTGCACTGCGCATTACTCAGCTCAGATGTCTCCTCCTTGCCCATCCCATCCCATGCCCTCTGCTTTACTTTGTGTCTGGACAGCATACACGTAGGACTAGTGAGTGAAGACCTGGGGACATTTCATCACTTCCAACCTGTCACAGATTGTCATCTACCAGGGTACTTTGTGCCTGGCAGCCACCAGCCATGTATCTTTAGGATCTATTTGTTTCCATCAATATTTGCAGAAAACAAAACCCAGAGGTTGCAGAGGAGCTGTTCTTCACACGTGTTTGGTTTGCTCATGATTGGTGTGAACATTTTAAATCAGTTATCAACTTCTAAAACTTGGTATATTTAACATCCAGTGCTGGCATCTTACAAGAAGTGGTCTGCTCTGGTAAGAGTTCACTTGTACTTCATTTGACCACGGAGGTTGCAGCTGAGTACAGACTGTCCTCTTTATGGCGTTTTTCTCTGTCAATATTGCTTCCAGCTTTTTTCACTCACAAGTATTATGCTAAAGGCATTTCAGCTTGCAAACCTTAACTAAACTGCTACAGAAAAGTACATATCAGGCTCTTGTATTTGCGGAACACTTGGCATGAGCTCCTTTAGACCCTGACTATAGGCTAGTGAGACAGCTGTGAAAGAGCTTCCACATTGTGCGACCGAGTGGGGCTCAGGGAAATCCTCTATGTGGGGCACTGGCACAGGAAATTGATGCTTAACATTAAAAAGTATTTGGGGGATAATAAACCCATAAATTAGTTCCATATGATGTTATTAACAGAAATTCCAATGCAGCAAATATAGTTCATGCTTGGAGACTGGAGTCTAGTCCAGTATCTAGCAAACTATCACTGGGCATTAAAACGATGTGCTACCTTCTAACTGACAGAGGAGCCCTTACTACAACTGAGAGACTTTCAAGTGAGTGAGAAAGAAGGGCATGATGCAATTCTGAAGTCACTAGCATCCAACGACTCTTGGTCTTTGCTAGCTCCTTCCTGTCTTCTTCCCACAGACTCACCTCTTGCCCACTCACATCCTCCCCTCACTCCCAAGAAAGGCAAACTGCCCAGAAACAAAATTTAGGTGATATGCATAGGTGCACTAGTAGAAATCCTAGGGCGGACACATGATGTAGAGGCAAAGGTGGTTCTTAATTAAGAATGAACCACATCAGTGACACTGAAATCCCAGTGTGGCTAGCAAGAGGAAAGACTTCCATTCATATCCAGAGGGGGCCTGCCACTTGGTGCAGTTATTAAATTACCAATTCAGATGCCCAAATCTCATACCACAGCACCTTGATTCAATTCCCAGCTCCAATTCCGAGTCCAGCTTCCTGCTGGAACACTGGGAGGAATCAGGTGATGGCTTCTGAAGTCGATCTCACCCAATTGACAGCTCCTTTGAAGGGAGCAGGAAAATAAAACATGGCTTGGCTTACATTATCATCAGAATTTTCAGTGTCTGTGATGTCTTCCTAACTGAGGGTACAACACTTGGAGGTCAAGACACAGCCATATTTGCTTTTGCATTCTCTGTGGGTTTTTAGGCACAGAAAGATGGAGAACCACTCAGACTGACTGAACATCTGGCTGGCTCCGTCTCTGGAAGAAGATTTCTTAGGTAGGGAGGTACAAACCAACCATCTTCCAAAGTTGAGGGCAGAAGATGACACCACTGTCCCCAGAGCTACCACACGAGCAGGGGTTGCCTCCTTCTCTAAAAGATGTAAGAAATGTGGCAGTCATGCCACAACACATGACTAAGAAGATCCAAGAAGTTCCTTTATACAGCATGCGAGAATTATATTTGAAGCCATCAGTCTGGAAGCTTCACAATGTTCTTTCTAAGTCAGCTTGCACCCAGTGCATTGCCTACTGCTACATCTCTCTCCGTTCCACCACCTTGAGTGACTGGTCTGTTATCAAGGTTGTCCTCAATGCTTTTCAAGTTGATTCCAATATGCCTACCTTCACTATCACGAGCTCATCTTAATGGCCACCATGTTTCGCCTGGATGACCACAATAGCCACCTCATTAGACATCCTGTTTCCACTTTGGCACCAGTCAATCAGTTTTTCTCAGGACAGCCATGAAGAACATTTCAGAACACAGTCATTTCTCCTTCCCTCTCCCCTCTCTCTTTGTCTTTCACACACACAAACACCACATGAATACAAACACACACACACACACACACCCTATGATTAAAATCCTTGAAGTCGCTCTTTTTCAGAATCAGCCTGGAGATTTTATGTAATCTTCAGGGAAGCACAGGTGCTTGTGCCTATTTCTGCAGGCCATCTTGAGCCCATTCTCGGGCCTCTAGCCTTACTGGCCTTTTTCTAGCTGTTGCAAAAGCCAAGTGCCCTCTCCTACCTGGAGCCAGTGTTCAGTGTTCTGCCATGAACATCCTCTACCCAAGCCCTTCTTTTTACCTAGATAACATCCGACATGCTTTCTGAGTACAAATGTCACATCTTCAGGAAGGTCTTCCCTCACTTCCCATATAAATTGTCTCCTTATTACTCCCACATAGCACTCCATGTGCATGTGTTTGTATGTGAACATTGTACACATTTTATAACTACCTAGGATGGTTCTTCAAAAATGTTCTTGGAAAATGGAAGAAAAGGATAAGTTTCTCTCGGTGCAGAAAGCATGGAAATCCATGCAAACACAATCTTCAAAAACTTCATGAGACATAATTATGAAAAAACTATGCATGGATTTTGAAAAAAAATGTTTTGCATCAAAATAAACTTCACTTTGATTCCACTTCGTTGCGCTCATCTTGAGGTTTTACATCCTGGTGGTACTAGACCTTTCATATTTATGAAATAAATATGAAGTTCCCTCATGTTTATTTCTGTGTTCATGTTTATTTCTGTGCTCATTTGATTAAAATTGACCTCTTCTAAGCTCCACAGTGGGCTGAACCGTGCCTGTTTGGTATACCAGTTGTATCCCAAGCAAATCACAGTGCTAGAATCTTGATGAATGCATAATCAATTATTTGCTTGCTTTTGTTTTATTACTTAAATTCAACTGCAGGACAGGTATTATCTGTATCTCAGTAATAGGAGGAAATACTTTTCAGGGTTTTTATTTTTTTTCCCACTATCAGGTCTTTTCATTGCTCTTCCTCTCCCTACTGACTTTGTGTAGACAGTGAGTAACAAATTCTACATATTAAGTCATAATTAGTTTATTTTATCACTCTATTCATCAAAGGTATATAATACTGCAAATCAAAGTTTCTAATTAGCAGCAGTGGACCAAGGAGACAATACTCTTGACATAATTACATCCAAAAGCAAAGAAACTTGATATTTAACTTTGCTTCCTAAACGCATTGCTTACCTAAGCTTTCAGATGGTAGACATTGCTCCAGATTTATTTGGACTGCAAAGTCCTTTCGTGTCAGGCCTCCTGCCAGCGACAATTTTCCTGACATTTGCCACTTTCTCTGGGCCCTTCACAAAAACAAGTTCACATGGAAGGAACAACCTTTGAACCTGCTGTTTGCTCCCAATTAAAGTGTTTGAACAATCACTCTTCCTGAAAGCCTTGCTCAGATGTCTCCTCCACCAGGGAGCATTTCCTGACTGTACATTCAGGATTGTACAGTGGATTTCCACAGTCCCTTGTGCTTATTTAGTGCTTGCCACTTGACCAAACTTTCTATTACTTTCCCACTTCATCCATTACATTTGAAATTGTGAAGGTGTGCCTGATGTACAACACTAATGTCTGGTATACTGGGTGTTTGATAAAATTGCTGAGGGAAAGATGGAAGGGCAGAAGAAGGGATGGAGGGAAGGAAAAAGGAAGGGAAGAGGGATGGAGGAAAAGAGGAAAGTAAGGATGGTAGGTAGGTCGGGAGGAAAAATACAGGGAGGGAAGGAAGGAAGGAAGGAAAGAAGGAAGGAAGGAAGGAAGGAAGGAAGGAAGGAAGGAAGGAAGGAAGGAAGGAAGGAAGGAAGGAAGGAGAGGAGAGGAGAAAGGCAAGCAGGGAGGGAGGCCAGGAGAGAGGGAAATAGGAAAGAGGCAGAGGGTGAAAGAGGGAGGAAGGAAGAGAGAGAGAGGGGGAGGGAAAGAAGGAGGGAAGAAAAAGGAAAGAAGGAAAAAAGAGAAACCAGACAAAAAGGAAAGGGGAAGAAAAGCTTCTATTTCAGTATTGGTGACGCTGATGAGAAAAAAAAAAAAAGAAAAAAAAACATTTTGTGAGAATCTCATGATCTTAATGGAAGGAGATGACATAATTGTAAATCAATAGCAATTAGAATGTGATTAGGACAGATGCCTGAGACCATTCATTAGAAGTTTAAGGGCCAAAAATATTGCTTTTCTGGAAAACCTGAGACAAAGAAAGTAAGGATAAAAACTTCTGAAGTATAAGCAGAAAAACCAAAGCAAGCCTCAAGCTGAAGCTGAAGCTGCACAAAAGGAAAACCCATTTGCTAAGCAGTCCTCACACGTCAGCCAGGAGGGGAAGGAACACTGTGAGCCTCACCTTTGACAGCAATATCTTCCATGAACAAAATGTGGTCTGCAAAGAGGCCTGCGTGCAGGACATTAATATCAGGCAACAGCGATCCAATACCAGGGAGCTCCCCAAACCTGCTTCATATTCTCCATTACTGCTCTCTGGCCCTGTTCTCCTCAGATCTATGTGAGCAGGGCCGGACTGAAATGCCAAGGTCAATTTCGGAGTGGAAGCACTTGCTTTTGCTGCTGATTTGCTGTCAGGAATCTAAGTAGGTGATAGGCAGGCTCCTTCTCCCTCCATGGTATCATCATAGCAGACTTCACAGGATAGATACCAGGAACATGGGCCCCATTTTACAGAAACTGAGCCACAACGCTCAAGGTAGGATGTCAGACACTCTGAAAAGCTCAAATGCTTGCTCTGTGTAACAAATCATTCTGTCCAGGCATTCCTGAGATCAGCGAAGAACAGTTCAAGTTAACTGAACTCAGTGCAACAATTTGTCATCATCATCCTCAACACTAATATTTTCTGAGCTTCTCCTCAGTTCTTAGCACCATGCCTCATCTCTCTTAATTCACCAAACACTGGCCATTGAGGTAGGTCCCTCCTCACTTGCCATTTGAATTTTATATGTTAGGAAAGAACACACCATTTACCCAAAGCATATTTGGACTTAGAGCTATCCACTCCACAAACTGGTCTCTTAACCACTGGGTGCTACTGTTGAAACTATTCCACCCTCTTCTGCCTTTTCCCTCTAGTTTCTGTGGTTGCATGTCTTCCACCCAGTCCTCTATCTTGGCTGCATCATTTAGGAGTTGGCAAACTAAAAAACACGAGGCAACTCTTGCTTGCTATCTGTTTGGGTAACTAAAGCTTTCTTGAAATACCACCATGCTCCTTCATTTACATATTGCCCACCACCATTTTCATGTTACAAAGGCAGTGTTGAGCCGTTGAAATGGAGATCATATGACCTACGCAGCTGCCAATACTGACTGTCCCCAAGCATTGAAAGAAGTAGTGGATGATTCCTGATAAGAGTATATAGATAGCTTTCAAAATTTTACTTTCCTTTAACTCATACTGAAATGTGTGTGTGTGTGTGTGTGTGTGTGTGTGGTGTATACAGGGGGTGAGGATGCCGGTTGAGGCTCAGTGACTTGAAATGCCTTGGCCAAGGTCACGGAGCTAGTAAATGACTGAGCGAGAATTTAAACCCAGGTCATCAGGCTCTAGAGTCATGCTCCTCACCATATGATTTACCTATCTGCTATGAGTGTGAACCATACATGCATTGAATGTGTGAATGGCATGCTGAAGAGGATAGGATCCTGCACAAATGGAGCCCTGCACAAATGAGGAAGGAGATGATGAAGGCCCAATGAAGGAGAGCTGGGCTAGGTTGTGGAGCACTTGGAACACACACTTGTTCTTAAAGCCTTGGGTGGCACTGAACTCTTAAAATTTGTTGATGGCAGCTGGGGGTTCACACAGGAGAAGCAACACAAAAGAAGCAACACAGTCACTCTTGATAAGGGAGCACCTCTTTGAAACTACCTGATAATTGCTTGGCCAAATTATTTCCTAGTATTCTTCATAATAAATAGTCATTTTATAACAGTTACGTGGGTGCTACAGTCTGCCTGTCCTGGATTTCTGAGAATAGCATTAGTGGAAATGGTTTTGTGTGGAACTGTTAATCCACATTCAAAAAGAGAAAACTCCACTTGCCTTTTGAGAATATGCCCCAGTGTGTCATAAAGTTGGAGCATATTCAAGTCACCTTGGACCATGGCATCAACCGCATTTGGTCACAATGCAATGGGTTTCCCTACTTGGTCTTGAAGATGGACCTCTAAACAACTGTTTGCATAGATAGGGAGCTCAGCCAGCATAGGACAGATTGGATTACTCAAATTCAGAGAAAGGTTTACCCTTCGGGAAATTCAACTTACATATTCAAGGCTCCTGACCATAGGGTTGTAGTTCTGGAAACATCACACAACACATCTCTTCTTTTCACTTGATAGGATAGTGTATCCTTTAACTCAACTGTATACGATGACTCCCATTCCCACTCCCACTATAGCTCTTCTCTGAGTTACAGAGCACTCAGTCATTTGATTATGTTATTGTGATGATTCTCCAGTATCATCAGAGTTCCCTTTCCCTTCGAGTTGTAGGCTGAAATGCTACATCTGCAAAGAAATTCATACTGAATGTGTTGTTATAAGTTTCTCATACAGGTAAAGACTATGAAAAAGAAGATTGCTCATGATAAAATGACTTACTTCCCAGGCCTAAGTATCACTAATGATATGTCCCATTGAGTTTCCCTTTTCTCCTCAGCTTAGTAGGAAGTGCATTTCTTAGTTCATGCAGCTCTTTTTTAAAGCTATTTCTTATCTCCTATTTTCTGTCACATGTTATCCAGTTTTGGTTTTATGGAATTGGCATTCTAGTGTGAACTATTTCATATGATCATTATCAACTATTTCCCACCCCTATTGTGTAAGCAGGGAAATGGCACACCATAAAAATCTCTGCTTCCCAAAGAGTTGGGAGTGAAGGCCGGTATTACATGGCTTGTTCTCACCCTTTGATACTAACAACATTGGTGCTCTCAGTTGTAATGACGCTAGAAGTGATCACAGACACTGCCGACCTGGGTTAAGTGCTTCCTGCCCGACAGGCAATTTTCCAAATGCTTTATAAGCATGTCACCTCTTTTGAACTTTGTACCAGCTTCCGAGGTAATATAAGCCTCACGTTACAGAAAGAGAAACCAAAACACAGAAAGGTTGAGTACTTTGCCCTCCATCACAGATGCAGGAAATGCACTCAGGCATCTGTCTTCAGAAGCTATGTTCTCAATGGGCGCTATCCTACAACAACTGATCAAACCTCACTGAGCCCTCCAGATACACTGCAGGCGAGACTTCACTCTGGGGAATGTAGCTAAGAACCCATGGAGTCACTCCCCAGTGGCTGCACCTGGCAGTGGCCTGTACCCACTGAGCCTCTCCATCTTCCCTGGACTCTGGGTGCTCCTCCCAATTCCCACATCCCTATGTACCTACTTAGGCTCAGCTCAGACATGGAACTGGCAAGCAGAGGGGTGACCCTAGTCATCGGCTCTACAATGATTGCGGAAAACAGCCGAAGCCTGACTTAAGACCATCATTTGTATAAAGGTCCCTGTTCAGACAAGACAAGGGCGGGGAAATCAAGGGACAGTCTCCAGGTCAGAAAAATAGGAAGGAAGCAGAGAAGGAAGGAAGCCAAGAGCTCTGCCGGCAAATCCTGACTATGCCTATTATGTGCCAGAGACTGCATTATTTAGGCCAAATGTTCTTCTCATTTCCAAATGAGGAAAGTGAGCTCACAAATATGGGATGATGTGTCCTAGGACATTCAGCAAGTTTAGGTGTGAACGTATGAATGATTCTGTAACAGAAAAGGCTTTGCTAAGTAATTATAAGGAGTGTTTTCCTGGGGGTGAAGTGGTGTTGAGCATTCTATTGGGGATAATGAGGGAGGGCAAGACCTTCCCACACAGGGAGTCTTGGGGCATGAGGCAGGAGGGTGCTTGGTGGATTGTGTTCCTTCAATCAGCAAGACAAGATAAAGCCAACTGCTTCTCTGTAAGCCAGGGGAGAAGACTCAGCTAAGTGTAGATGGTAATGAGTGAGGACACTGTTGCCGTGGAAATCTTCAGGAAAGGTATGTGTCCTGTTTAGTGCCTCTCTCTGTCTCCTATTCTGGGAGTGGGAAAGTGCAGTGAGCCAGGCACGTGCTGGGCAACTCCTGGAAATCAATGCTTGGTTGTGTCTACACATGCAACTTCCCTTTGCAAAGAAGGAAGGAAGGGAAGGGAAAAAGATGGAAGGAGGATGAAAAAAGAAGAGGTTTTATAGTTTGTGATTGGCTCAAGAGCCATGAGTCATAGGACAGCACTTGTAATTAGGTCAACTCCATGGGCCCATCAAGTGAGAAACAACAAAAGATGTCCAGACCAGCAGATGATATGCCTGGGAAACAGGTGGGACTGCCTTATCAGCAAATAGCCTACCTCCCAGAATGGGACCTCAGTTCTAGCAATAGCCTTGGGTTGCTACAGCAGAGGACCAGAATGTAATGAAAGAGAGGGAACTGAGGCACAGAAAGACTAAGGTGTGTTCTTGGTCCCCGACCTCACAGAAGACAGCAGCACCAAAACCAGAGGACCCCATGCCAGCATTTTTTCCTTAAGATTATTTTTTATTACGTGCACTCTTGATGTTAAGATTTGTCACAGCTCCCAACAGGGACTCTCAAATCCTTGGATTTTTGTGCTATCCGTGTGTGACCTGGAGCCTAATGCAAGGCCAAAAAAAAAAAAAACCATCCTGGTAAAAATGGGAGCAGTAGCAGCCACTGCTTAGTGAGCACCTACTACGTGCTATACGATACCAGATGCAGCATTCACTCATCTCAGAAATAAGCGCTGGCTCTTTACTGGCACTGGAGCCCAGCACCTCTGCAAACGGCTTGCTGCCACTGACTTCGCCGTTCTTCTGCAATTAGATCAGATCATAAACTTCCCCCTATTCCTTTCCCCTTGTGAAAATTCTGCAGTGAGGGCAGAGATCCAGAGTGGGAAAACCTTCATTGCAGTTGCCTGCCAATGCTTTGCAGCACCGGGAGGGAAGCACACTGCAGAGTGCAGGGCCTGGCACTTGTCCTAGGTGGGTGTTGTGGGGTGGGGAGATCATCCACATCAGTGGAAAGGTGTTCTTCCAAGCCCAAGCCATGCCCGATGCTGTTGGACATCTCTGATAGGCCCCCAGGGAAGTTCTCTCATCTCCCCGAGTTTTGCAAACCTTTAGGTCCTGCCACAACACACTCTTCTGGGCCAAATCTTTCTCTTCTCTGCTAGACTTTAATCACCTGCAGAACGGGAATGACAAAGCCCAGTGTTGGCAGAGACTGTGCTGAGGTGGAAAGGAGTCAGTAATCTTGAAAGTGCTATGGACCCCTGAGCAGTGTAACTGAAGAGTGAGGTGCTAACAGAGCCAGCTTCCATACAAATGCTACTGAGTACCTACTACCCAAATGCATTGGGCTGCTCTTCCTAGGAGCGGAGGTCGCTCAGGACTGGGAAGACTTTTCCAATGACAGTCACAATAGTGCCAGAGAAACCTGCAGGACCTGATGGCCATCGGTAAACATTCCCTGGGGACACAATACAGTTTCTAGGTCCTGCAAAACTGAAGGAAGGGGTGCTCAGATGGAAAGAGGGGTGCCTACTTTTTTCCATTGCAACTGGCTGTCCCCCAAGTAGGCCCCTCAGCATTGAAGAGGAACTCAGAAGTGCCCCAGCTGAACTCTAGCCCTATGAATGAACTCACAGATAGCAATGGCATTTAATGACTGCTTGGTGTTTCCTCATTTCTGGACTCGAGCTGGTGAAGAATGTGTAAGGAACAGAACCACTGCGTCCTGCTTTCCCCGTTGCCTCTGATACCAAGGGTTATTTCTCTGAAGGCTTTAGAGTCTTCCTTTCGTCTGAGCAAGCAACTTCCCTAGTGTATAGCCCCTTGGAAGAAAAATCCTAATCTTTAAAATCAAGTAATATGACCTAAAAAAAAAACCCAGTAGGAAACTATCCCCAGTGATGTGGTAAAATAAAAAACATAAAGAACATAAAAACAATCTCTGGCAAGAGTTTGAAATGCAAAGAAATCCAGACAGGTATTAAGACAGTGCTCTTGCGTTTCTGAGAAGCCAGCAGCGGCATCTGATGGCAGGAAAGCTTCTCCCCTGACAGAGCCGCTAGAGGTGATCTTCTAGAAGTAACACCAGTGTCCCTTGCTAGGGAATGTGTGGGTCCTGAGGGTTGTAGGCAAAACAATTCCAAGGAAAATTCAATCCCTGCCCTTGACACAGAATAACCAAAGGAATGAATCACTAATCCCCAAAACACTAAGGGTGCAAGGGAAAAGGAGATGGTGAGAAGAGGGACTACAGTGAAAGGAGAGTAATGGGGGAGGAAAGGGGAGGTGAGGAAGATCAGAATGGGTAAAGCACATCAGAGAGAATGAAGTAAGACGTGAGGAGAGTGTGCAGGGAAAAATCAGGTGGAAGACAGAACTCCAGCAGTGAGAGAAGAGAAAGGAGGACATCTGCATTGAGTGTGTAACCTTTCAGGTCTCAAGTCAGGCTATGAGTTCATTCATTCACTTTGTTTACTCTAAGTGTCCTCTGGGCTGTTCTGCATGCCTGTAACATTTCATAAAAATTTTAGAGGGGAGAAAGAAGAAAGAGAATAAATACGAAGAGGAGATAAAAGGAGACAGTAATACTATTTTCCTTGGCTTCTTTGAAAAATGCAATTGGAAGGCTGCAGTGGTAGAAAAATGTAACCTTGGAATCCTGCCCATCTGTGAGAGGACAAGAAGCCTGCCTTCTTCAGGTCCGGGTCCACAAGAGGCATCTGAACTTGAACCTAGTGGAACCCATGGTCCCTCCACCACTCTCACTGCTGCACCACAAAACAGGAGACCTAGCCTTGGTAACCAGTTTCACTTTGGCCTTGGCCTCAGGGTGTCACCAGAGCAGTTCAACAAATGTTCCCTGAGCTCCTGCTCTGAGCCAGGACCTGTGCTGGGAACCCTGTTCCTGAGACAGTCAGAGGTAGAGCAGAGCTGCTCCAGGCCTCCACATCCCCTCCACTTCAGCTTTAAGATGAATGGGCTGTCTTGGGGGGTTTTCAGGCTGTGGTTGCTTGAAGTTCTAAGTGATCCAGGCTATGGTTCAGAGTAGGGGCATTGAACCCTACCACTGACTCTAGAAGAGTTTGGCTCAGGTCTGGAGTTGTGCCTACATTTGGCTATGAAATGGTGGTCTCACTGCTAAAGGAAATTTAAAGAGCACAGGAGGTAATGTTCCCTAAGAGAAAAAAATTAAAGTTCTCTGTTGTCAGGTTGTATAATCTTCTGAATGCAGGAATTCATTCTCTTCTGCATTCATTTAACAAATACTTCCTGAGGTTCTGTAATAAACAGAGGACAGAGACTGATGATATGGAAATATACATGCCAACAGGACAGGATGCTGCAGTGCACAAGGACACAAGGGTCTATCGGGGTCATCTGGGACTGGCAGTTTGGGAGCTGAAGCTTCTTTGGGGAGACAGAATCAGCTTTGCAGGGACCTGAGGGAAGGGCTATGCAGACAAAGGGAACAGCAAAAGCGAAGGACGTAAGATGTGAGTGAATCCACCATGTCCAGATCTGAGGGAATGAGGTCATAAAAAGCAAGAGATAAATTGGCACCAGATGATAGAGCACCAGGAACATAGCCAAGGGCCAGATGCCATAGGGGTTTGAAGAGTTCAGCTTTTATTTCAAGGTAGGGAACATCTTTGTAAGTCTTCAAAGAAAGGCCTGATACCATTTGATTAAACTTGATGAAGACTATCTGGATCCCCTTGGGGAAGGTATGGTCAAGGAGGCAGGAGCTGATTGTCACAATGATACAGACACATGATGATGGTGGAGATCCAGCTGTAAACAGAAGGAATTGTGCAAAAAGCTCAAGTATAACAGAAATGAGAAAAAGACTTCATGAGCAGGATCTAGCCAACATGTTTTTAGATGTCCAAGCATGTAAATTGCTGTCTTAATCTCACCCTTTGGTTCTTAATTTTGTCCTCCAAGCACTCGTACTTAATAATACTAATTGGCAAAAAGAAATTCAATTCTCTTTGTCTTCTTTGCCATTCAGCAGGAAATGTGAATTTAGACAGACCCCCAAAAGTATACCAACGCCCATTGCCTTATTAAGAACATTTCCAGGGCTATTTTCAAATTGGAAAGACCATGGAGATACGGGCCACAGCATTAGTTCTTTGATGTTAGATGGGTATGCAATAACAGTCACCATTTTTTTTTCAACCAAGCAAACAAGTTGGAAGTGGAAACTTGGAGCTGCAAGATCCAGGAATGAGTTGTTAATTGTCATTTTTGAATTGCCTCCCACAGACGCAGCTCTGTGCTTAGAACTTTGAGGGGACAGAAAGGAAGACTATAAGCCATATCCTACTTTGTAAGAATGGGAAAACATGACTGACATGTAAAATTGATGTCTGGCCAACAAAATGGAGCAGAAATCAGGGTCTTCCCCAGAACCCTGAGAGTGCTCAGGGCTGTTACGCTCCATACCCATGTCTGTGTCTTTGGAAAAATCCCTAATGCCTCCAGTTTTATCCCTCTCCTTCAACAGAAGGGTGAAGCTTCCCAATCTTTCTAGTGGAGATTCCATGAAATCCAAAAATGTTTTCTAAGTTATAAAGTGTGGCATAAACAGGCAGGGCTATCATTACTACACACAGAAGTAGAAATATCAGGAAATAAAACCTCCTTGAAAAAGTAAAATTCTAATCAGGAATCTCCTGTCCACAAATTACCAGGACTTCCTGTTGCATAAAACAGGAGCTGGCAAATCCTTCTGGGCCAAATCCATTCAGCTGCCTGTCTTAGAAATAAACATAAATATGGGAATGAAACAGCTATTAGTGTATATATTTTCTGTGACTTTCTTCTTGTGGCCATGACAAAGACTGTAGGAGAGATCATAAAGCTAACAAAGCCGAATACATTAACTAACCCTTGGTAGGAAAAAAAAAACAAAAAAAACCACAACCCTGTCAGCGCCAGGTCTTAAAACTCTTAGAAATATGGTTAACATGTAAAGCACCTTGACACAAAGCTGCATTTGGATGCACCAAATGCATTCTGTTTATTCCAAAGGTCTCCCAACTCTGCACAACATTTTGAACTACCTCCCAGGGATAAATTTCCTATGAGATTGGATTCTGTCTTACTCTCAATTTCAATATTCACAATGCTTGTTACAGCGCTTATATCACAACAGGTTCTCAACAAATTTAATCAAATTAAATCTGAGTCATAAATTTAGGAAACATAATACATATAATCCTGACACAGATTATTCATATCAGGGGCTTATTGGCAATGTATCAGTGAAAGGGAAATAAAGTTGGAAGCAAATAAATTCATTCACTCTTAACTAATTAGTAATGCAAACATTTACTCAGTGCCAGCCCTACAACTATTCCATGCCAGAAAAACAAGAGGAAATTAGACGAAATGAGATTATATTCATTGGTTCTGTAAGATTTCACTTAAGAGCTGCTTTCTATGTCAGCTGGAGGTAAAGGTTGGGGACTCAAGGTAGACTGCCACCACAACTTACACTCAAGGATCTTTAAAATCTAGATGAAAGTGAAGTCAGCAGATAATCCAAATGAAGGAAGAGAGGTGGAATTTCAAAGTATTGAAAGGCGTAGTTGCAGACAATCGGCTTATTGGTTAAAACACTTATGAAGACACACATGTCCCATATCAGAACACTGGGGTTCATTTGCTGTCTGTGACTCTGACTGGCTTCTTATTAAAGTGGACTCTAAGAAGCAATGGTGGTACTTAAGAGCTGTGTTCCTACTGCTCAAATGAGAAACCTGGAATGAGTTCTTGGATTTAGCTCAGCCCCATCTTAGCCACTGCAGGTATATTAAAAGAGTAAACCAGCGGATTAGAGTGATTCATATTCTCTCTCTCTCTCTCACCACACACACACACACACACACACACACACACACACACTCCTAGGAATGCCATCCTTAAACATTTCTTCTAACTCATTCTGTTAGGACCCACAATGGTTGAGACTGGGACAAGGCAAACTGAAATATGAGAACTCAGTTTTGATCTATATGAGTAGCAAGAACCCACTTAACACTGTTCTGCGATACCAAGATGCTAGAGTCACAAAGCAAGCCCAGGTATTCCAACACAGCATGCAGGCATCTCTTGACAGCTAGGCTAAGTGCCTGCCCCTAAACCCTACAGTTTACTCTCCCAAGAGAAAGCAAAGAGATCAAGAGTTACTCATTAAAAATCTTAGGGCCTCCAGTTAGCTTCTGTCAGGTAATCTAACACTGACAATACTTACCACTTTAAATAGCTCAGTTTATCTAATTCTCCAACAATACCATTACAAAAGCAAAGTCACCTGCAGGTCAACAGTAAGAAAGGAGAAGATTCTAGACCAGGCAGGATCATAAGCAAAAGCCTATATGCTTAACTTCTCATTGTATTACCTAAATTCACTAAAGAGAAATGAAAGTACATGCCAGAAAAAGTCTGCAGTCAGCAACCCACAGAGAGGAGGGTTCAGTGTTTTCATCCCTGCTATATGAATATTGATTCCAAAAGATTATCTGATTTGAATCAAGGCATAGCTAGAATATAAACAGTTGGGTTGCATTCAACAGGTCAATAATCAAGAGACAGCAGGGCCAAGTGTTGCCAAGATCAACAATACTCCCTGCTGATCATTGTACAGTAGGAGATTGTGGCCACCTGTGGGGAAGCAACTCTGGATTCTGGATAGGATATTAATTAAATACTTAGCATCAAAATCCAAGAACTACCAATTAATGAACACTTGGGCCCAGTGAAATGCAAGGGCCTCCAGGAAACTATTTGTGAAGAGATCATGGTAGAACACAAATACGCATTTTTAAATGGGAATTTTCATTTCCTAAGTTCCTAACCCACCTAGGACACAAGAGTTGTACATTTGCTTGATTATTCAAATTTTCATTTTCAACTTTTTGGTCTTTAGCTGTACACAAAGGTTGTGTCAAAATAATAAACGCACTGAAAACTATTCAATATTAAACTGCATAACAAAGCTAATGAGAATCACTTCTTCTTCTAGTTTATTGGTGGTAGCAAAAATCAACATAAACTGATCAAACACAGTGTCAAAGAAGCACAATGAAAATGCATTCACCCAGTGATGGTGGCATTGTACTTTAGTATGAAAGGAAAAGTGATAAAGTGGTAATATCAACAAATGTTTCAGCCTCTAATTCTAGGAATTTATTCCAAGATTACTAGAAAAGTTTGCCAAGATTTGTATACAAAAATATAATTCATGGTGGTATTAATAATACCAAATGTTTACAAATAACCTGAATATTCATAAAACAATACTATTTAATTAGTCCTGCTGGACACTACAGTCCCGCTAGTCCACTTAAAAGGATGACATGAACCAAGAAGTTAAAATGTTGAGTTTCCTCCAGCTTGCTCCCTGAAAAGTTATCCATCCATTAAAATGTCAATTCAAACAATTCATTTGCAAATACTACATAGCAAGACACACAGATGACTGTGACAAAATTGCTGTTGCATAGTGGCTTTTTCTGGGTGTTGAGATTTCAGGGTGATTTTTTCCCCCTTTTTTGTTGCTTATGTTATTTGACTTTTTATAATGAACTTATCTTTATAAATAGAAAACCACCTGCTTTCACAGATAAAAAATTAAAATGAATATATGGAAATGACAGAGTTAAGATCAGAAATAATGTCTGATTTTCAGCAAAGAAATGTGGATTGAGTTTAAAACTTAACTGCCAGACTTGTGAAAAGGACGATTTCTCATTCTAGAGAAGGCAGAAAGACCTGGTGGTTAAAAGCCTAAGTTTCAGGGCCAGTCCTTGGGTTCAAATGTTGGCTCTGAGCAACTTAGAACAAACTGCTTAACCTTCTGCATGATGATTTCCCCATTTATAAAGTGAAAGATTGATAGCACTTGACTCTAAGAGTACCATGAGGATTACTGAAGAGAGTAAGCAAAAACAACACACCAAACAAACACCACCACCACCACAAAAAAACACCCATCACAATGCCTGAGGCTTATCAACACTGCTAGACATTAGTGCTGATGAAAATCAGCTCCAGACAATTGTAGTCTGTGAGAACTAACATTTAACAGTTAAAGGGGGCAGTTAAGGACTAGGCAAGGAAATCCATGACCATCTCTAACTCTCCATTGTGTACTCTGCAAACTGGGGATCCCAAACAGGGTCATTTTGAAGGTGAAATGTCAAATGTTAACACAGTATTTAACAATATCAAGCTTTCAATGTACATTTGCTATTATTAAAAATAATTACTACTATTGACCATGACATCAACTAATGATTTCACTGTCACAACAGGTCTCCAGGCAGATCAATCAATTAATCACTTGAGCAGGAACATGCAGAAAGGACTTCCTCATGGAATAAGGGGAAGGACTACTAGATCCTAGGAAAAGTTTCTGAAGCAGAGACCTTATTTCCAAGGAGGGGTTGCTTGGAAAAGATGTACAGAGAGGCGATAAGCGGTGCACCAGCCATCACTTCCTTGGGGAGGTATCAAGTGATGTAGTTCTCAGAGGCCAGCTCTGCTTTCTAGACAGGCAAGGCAAGTAGGAGGTCACCCTTCCAAATCTGCTCATTTTCTGTTCCAAGAGTGGCTCTGCTGAAAGCTGTGGACCCTGCCTCCCTCCACAAATTAATAACCAGGAAGCCTGGATGCAGGTGATTATGACAATAAGAGCAATTGTAGGAAACACACCGACTGCTCACTGCCTATTGGGCACTGGGATCTTGGCTGAGAGTATATATTGTCTCACTGACTTCTCATCAGATCTGTGAATCTGAGCTCTGAATGTCATCTCTACCTTACAAATTAAAACCATTGATCGCCCTTCGGCCAGTAAGGAATAGGACGAGAAATACTTAGCTACAGAGGCTAAGCAAAACTTGATTAGCATCTGAGATCCATCCAAGTCTCCTTCAGGACCACACAGTCCCCTACTCCTGCTGGATTGGTTCTCAGAGCCTTGCAAGGCAGTCGAGAACAAGGAAAAAGTCAAAGTTGACCCGGACATTAGCGGACTGAGAGACGGGGGTGGGTATTCACCGCAGTGGTGCTAAGTAAGCACTTGGGAAGCCTCATCCTGACTCTGCTTCTGATTTTAGCTTACTGTTAATGTGCACCCTGTGAGAAAAGTAGATAAAGCCTCAATCAGTTGGGTCCACCCATGTAGGGCACTCAGATTGAGTTCAGTGTTCTTTAGCACAGTCCCAACTGTTGCAGTCACTTGAAGGAGTGAGACAGAAGATGAAGGTTGTTACCAAGTTTCCTTTTTCGTGGGGAGGAAGCAGGCACAGGACCCTTACTTAAAGAAGCCCGGGTTTGGGTTTGTATTGTATGGCTGGATGCTGCAGACAGAATATTCTCTCTTATAGATGCCTAAGGACTATGATGACATTCTTACTTTCTTTTCTAAGTCCCTCTTTGACCCAGGCAATCCTGGAACTTAACATCATGCTGGGGTGACTTGCAGTAGATGCCTTGGTAGACTTTGCCATGGCAAGAGCAAAGGAGTCACCTTCCATCTCTCGGAGATCTTTAAATCTGCACTCAAATCAAGAATACCGCCTGCGCATGTATCAGGCCCGTCTCAAGGGAACATGGTTGAGAACATGAACATGGGACGTACAGACACCTGGGTTCAAATTTCAGCTTCTAAACGGAGTTCTAAGGGTATCTCTGAGTTCCAGTCTCTTGATCAGTCTAAGGAAAGCAGTGGGAAAGAGAATGTGATCTCATAAATTAATTGTAACAATCAAAGGAGACAACATAATTTCAGAAAGGCAGTAGGGTATTAGGGGTTAAGATCACAGAATTTTCGGCCAAATTGGTTAAGGTCAGGTTTTGCCTCTATTACCAGGTCTGTATCCTTAGGTGAGTTACTCAGCCTTTCTGGACCTCAGCTTCACCAACTGTAAAATGGGGACAACAATGATAGCCTCACTGGTGGAGTGTTCAGATGAACGACTCAGTGACAGCAGGAAAGTGCTGGCACCAGCACCTGTCGTATTAGTGAGTTCTTGGCAACTGTGAGTTGCTATGATTAATGCATGTAAAGCCCTCAGCTTGATAAAAATAAGAGTTCAATAAATGGCAGCTGTTATTGTTACAAGGTACATGTTCCTCAGAGAAGCCCATGCACATTTATCTTTTGAAAAGCAATCGAAAAATGAAAACATTAGGGGAGACTCTTGTCCTTAAAGAACACCGCAGTCATTAGAGAGAATCCACTGGTCCTGGTGCCCTGGCAGGACATTCTAAGCCCTCTAGCCCTCCCTTTCCTAGGCTCTTCTTGGCTGCTCCCAAGATCTGCTCTTGGTCCAGCCATCCAGTTTCTGGACAAAGGCTCACTGAGCACCTGCAGGAAGTTGGAACAAGGACTGGGAGGATCCAAGCAGCAAAAGAGATAGCTGCAGCCCCTTAGCTTCTGTAATTTCCTAAATGAGAGAGGAGAGCTCATTAAATAGAACAGAGACAATTGTATAATGACAGCTGCAATTCGTGCTGTGATGGGTGTGATGGGAATGCACAGTGGGAGGGAGACCTGATACGGTCTAGCATCAGGGATGTCTACAAAAACAAAAGTCATTCTAAAGTCTTCCCAAAGAAGTGACATTTAATCCGTGACTTCACAAATGAAGAGAAGTTGGGTGGATGTTGCCTGGGAGAGAAGGGGGAAAAGTTTCAGGTCTTGTTTCAAGTTCCTGCACCCACAAGATACCTGGCTTTCCAGAAAATACAGTGCTTCTGAGTTATTCCTATGCCTTTCACTCAGTACTGCTCAGAGAGGAAGTGGGAGTCTGGAGACAAAAATGGGTTCACCAGAATCACGTCCTCAGGGGTGACTGTTGTCTCTTTTCCTTTCAGGCACCACTTGCCTACCTGTAAGGGCCGCCTGGTCACAGGCCATATGAGTGCTGATGCTCTGGGCTCAGCGCTACCCAACCTGCTCACTTGGCCCACATGTGAACTTCAACCAAGACACCACATGGGACTCTGCCCTTTCAATGTCCTCTGATGCCTCCTTCCTGTCCTGGTCACACCCCACTGGGCTTGTCAGGCTCTTTAGTAAGCTAGAGTTCCCTCACTGAAGGAAAGGAAAATAGCATGCAAGAAAACAATGGCCCCCCAAAAGGAATCTCTGGTTGACACAGAAGGTGAGGTTCCCTTACATCATCAAAGAAGCAACTGCTCGGGTTATTTACTTCTCCATCAACGTTCCTGGTATGGCAAGATGTGTTTAACTTTCTTGTAGGTTTATGCTGGCAATTGATGCTGTGGGAAGGGAAGCCGTACGCTCTTAGTCGTAGCAGATCTCTTTCAGAATTCACACGTTGGGAGTCAGGCATTATCCCCTAAATGGTACTTTTGTTGTCTTTTTGTTCAACACAGCAAGTTTTTTCCAGAATCAGAACTGCCTGCCGGCCTCCCATGATCAACAGCCTACCAGCTCTCTGGGTAGATCAGATGTTTAATAGCTAGCCTAACTTATTGTTTATCTAAGTAGCAATTATGACTGTGATGAAATAATATTTTAACTGCAGGGGAAGCATTACGGATTGCTCCCAAGTAGACTCTTCAGGCTGGGAATGGCCGGCAGGGTTTCCTACTTTAAGACAGGAGGACCATTCCGTCCCAACTGGCAATTCTCCATGTCTGAGATGCCATCATTAAATGCTGCTCCAAAGACCTAAGGGAGATGTGCCAAGGACAAGTACGTGGTCCCATCCCCTTCCATTGAGGCTCAATGGCCCAGCAAAATATGAAAGTGAGACCTGTGCTTCTAAAACGTAACAGTCTAGAGTCAGTGGAGTTTGTGAAACAACCTCATCACCGTCGGAGCAAATCCCAGCAGGTGAGATTCAAGGAAGATGGGGCCATTAAGAATCCAACTGGCCTAACTGAAGTTGAAGTCCAAACTCCTGAGGACCCAGTTGTGATGGGGAAGACACAGCCCACTAGGCACCATCACCCGCCCACCTACTCGCTCTCCTTCCCCAGATCCCAGAAGGTTGGGGGCTTACGGAACATTGCGATCCAGACCTCTCCTAGTCTCAGGAAGCATTTCCCAGTTTTCAAAAGGAAGAAGCTCACAGCCAGCAAGTCCCTGGTGGAAATGCCAACAGCATCCCAAAGTGCCATCCAGGTCAACGGCAACCTCTCTGAACAGGACATTGTGTCTTCTGACCTTGCCTACCTAAGGTTGGCTCAGCATCTTGAGGATGGGCCTCGAAGAGCCAAGGTGTCCCACCCCTTTCTCCCTAGAGTGTCCAAAGTGCAAAGCAATGGGCCTGTTACCATCTGCTTGGAAGGAGGAACTTGGAGGGCTTCAGAGAAAGCAACAGCTGCTATTCAGGTCCCAGATGATATCTATCATAGTCCTTCCTTCAGCCCAGACAGGTCAGCTGGAATGAGTAATGCTGTACCCCCTTTGGTTGACACATGTCCAGGTGATGGAAAAAGGATGCTGCCATCAAATTCTGAAAGATCCCCTTCCTGCATAAATGCCACCAGCTGTGCCAACCACATACCAGGCACAGGAAAATTTCAACCTGAATTGCTTTTACCCAAAGACAGCTCTGATGACAAAGACCTTGGCCCACTGTCGTATCAGTCAAAGGAAACGTGTGTTCCCTCACCTCCACGGACTCACATCTCTCCTTTGCCAGGCTTCCACGGCCAACCAGCCCATCCAGCAAGAGCCTCCGACTGTCCTTCACCCAGCGACAGTCACCAGGACCTAGTGTCACTCAAAATTAGTAGTGCATCTAAATCTGCACCTTTGTGTCAGGAGCAGATGGCAAAGGACCCCACCCAGTCTGACACCCCAGTGTTTGAAAACTGTCCAGGAAGTGATCCCCCGCCATCCTCTGTTCCGAGGAATGAAGCCAAACTTCAGAGCAGCAGGGAGATTAGTGACATTAATCAAATTCACCTAGCAAGGGGTGAACTCTGCGACCTCCAAGGTCGTCTGCAATCCGTGGAGGAATCTCTGCACTCCAACCAAGAGAAAATTAAAGTCCTTTTGAATGTAATCCAAGACTTGGAGAAAGCTCGAGCTCTCACAGAAGGGTAAGGTGAATTTCTCTCTATTAAAAGCAATTGAGTGGATTCTTTTGCTAGGAGAGGGGCAGAGAAAGAGCACTGGTTTCCTTTAGAAACATGCCTCTAAGTGTGTGTGATCCTGTTGTTTCACTGTGTCATAACAGATAACCTGCTTCTGCTATGATTGGGTTTCATTTCATTCTAGGCTTTAGTGGATTTGGCAGAGGGAGGGGCTTCCACTGTCACTAGTTCTTCTTTCCAGGTCTCCACAGCCTCGGGAAAGGGAGCTGAGGCAGCAGGGTTGAAAATGAGTTTTAAATACACAAGGGTCTTGTTGATTAAGGAATGGGGAAAATGGTAGTAGGCAGATGCTTCTCCCACTTCATGCTCTTAGTGAGTTCTGCATTTGCCCAGGATGTCATTGCTATGTGCATTCATCACAGAATATTGGAGGTGGCACCTGGGCTTGCTGTGGGCCTCCTCTACTGACTGCTTGGAGTTGGTGGGCCAGTTGGATCATCACTGAACCAAGTAATAGCAATTGAGCTGAAATCACGATGATGCAAAGGGGAGAGAAAACACCAGACGCTTTCCTGGGTCACTCAGTATCAGTCTGGAGAGGAGAATGCCGTGAGTTGTTTGGGTGAGGAATGTTCACTCTTCCAGAAAGTGTTCTTTAAAAACTGAGAAGACGCAAGGACTAACACTAATCAGAAAGGCTAGAAGAGAGGTCATTAACTGGCATTTGCTCTTCAGAATGGTAACTGCTTTATGAGACGGAAGCACTGTGGAGATAGTCAAGAGTTTTGATCAATTCCCTTCTACTCATTTGCAAACTCCTTCATCTCATAGCATTGTAGTCAGCGTGAGCAAACCACCAAGTTTAAGTGTTTAAATATATATAGAGAGAGTCCTTTAGAAATGTGAAATCCTGTTGTCATGACTTTTGCAAGCTTTGCTTGTGGTGGGCAGGCAATGTCAGGGCACCATGAATACTGTGGATATGGTCAAGATGGTAGAGTGCATGTGTACCTTGTGGCTTTTGCCCATGGATTTATACAGCTCTGTCTTCCAGGCGCAACTTTTACCGAACGGGCCAAGATCTCAACAACTGCAGTACCTGCCAGAACACGGCATGCATCATATACAGGTACTTGGACACAGCCGAGACTTGTTCTGCACAGCACAGAAGCAGAGGGTCCACAGAATACTCTAGTCAAGTCTCTTAAACACAGACAGTCAAGACTGAAACAAAAACAGGAGGCATTTGGACACTTGAGTCTTAAGACAAGGTGTTAATGAAATGTTAACATCTAGTTCCAAGGCATGAATCACTGCTTCACCACAAGGTCATGAGCAGATCCTTTTGATGTATGTATTCCTACACTTACTGAACACTAAACTCCATGGGTAAAGTCCCACATGCTGTTTTGCAACATATTTCACAATTAAACCTTGTCGGGTGTGTCTTTTGATCTGAAAGAAAGTTAATTCATTTGGACTATCATTAGCAGAGAATATTCTTAGAGGAGAAAGGGCCAGAATCAGAACTCACTTTCTAACCCCTAAGCCTCTGATCTTCATTTTACCATTCCACTACTTCTCCCTCAACAGTCACTCTCCCACACTAAGCACCCACCACATCTTATGACACAGGCTAAACATTTTGTGTTCATTCTAAGCAAACCATTTACTCTGTGCAAGGGGTGAGGCTGCTGCCAAAAAGATAATGTACATTTTGATAAACGTTATCATATAGTGGTAAGCCTGAAATCAAGAGATTCACAGTTTTCAGCCTAGCTTTGTTTTCGTTTTTGAAGTGGAGAGCCATCAGCTGGTTTACTCCTCAAAGCTAGGAATGGGATCTCAATCCAGATTTCCTATGTGCATGGCGGAAAACTATTTGAGGCATTGACCAAAGCACTCTGATGTGGAAAACAGTTGCCTTAATTATTAGGCTAAACACTTGCTCCTTAAAGATCTGTGTTCTAATCCCCAAGTCTCACAACAGCTAACATAACATGGGCTCAATATCTTTATCCATAGAGTGGGAACAATGATCCCTATTCAGCGTTACCTTAAGGACCAAACGAGCTAGCTCTGGTGAATGCCTTTTATAACTATGAATCTCTGCACAAATTCAAGAGCTCATTACTGTTATTACTGGAAAGATCAATGCCCCCTTAGCTGGAAGCCCATTTTCGTTGGCACGATGGAAAAGTGGTCAAGAGCAGTCATTTCAGCTGATGACATCTAATTTTGCTTGACAAAAGTGTACAGTTTTGCTTTCTCTATTGCTTTTCTCTCTTTGATAAGAAAGGCGGCTCAGAGCCTGAGCAAAGCACAACCCAAATGGGTTGCCTATGTCTTCTTTTGAGAATTTCTGATGCTTTCCTGTAGAATCCTGAAATTTCACCCTAATAAGGGACCAGGTACTTGCAAGTTAGAAGGCGCTTCTGCCTAGGCAAGGTCACAGGCATTTTCTCTTTGAAGCTGTCAATTCCTCACAATGGAAGAGCCACAAGACCAAACGTTTTTACCAAAAATTCAGGGCTGTTGACAGAAAATGCTTTTTACCTCAAAGTGAAGTCACCCTCACCCTCCCAGAAAAGGGGATCTTGGCCAATGCTTGCTGCATTGGAAAACAGTAGATAGTCTCATCAATTCTTGTCTTTTTGCTTCTCCACTTAGGCTTGTGATCCTAAGTGAATTTAATAATCACTAGAACAAAAATGACTAAATGTCTACACAGCTAGGGAGAACAAAAAGCTACTCATCATAAACAATAAGAATTATTTTTTAACTAAGTTATATTAGATTTTGGATAGACTATTCTCTAGCTTCTCTCACTCAAATGATGTTCAAATTTGGCTTATGAAAATAAAAAGGGCAGGTGGTAATTTGCCAGTCTACCATGAGTTTCCTGACCTTGCTGGAACAAGTCATTTCTGGCCTCTGGGTTTCCTCATCTGAACACCGAGATCTTTCCAACGGTCCACCAGTCCACCATAGTCCTGACATTCAGGGAGTCTAAACTAACTAAATAAAAAGTGACAATACGTGGCTAAACTATAACCTTCCAAAAAGTCTGAAAATGTTGCATTTTCTTAGAACTTACCTCAAAACACCCCAGGTCTTTGTTCTAAATGGAGATACACCTTGCACAGTTTAGCCCACTGTCATGCACTTTCCTGAAGAGCATGCACTGTCTGCCTGCCTCCCTCATTGCCATTCAACACCAGACAGTTTGCCCAGACAGCAATGATATCCTTGTATCCAAACCACAGAGAAAGAAAGGGCAATTAATTTGATGAAAGCAAAGAGATCAGAACAACATTCCTGTCATAGGAACAGGGGGAAGATGAGAGTTGTCATTAAAAAAAAAAAATCAAATGACATCGAACTTGTGCTGTGTCCTGGAAAGTCAGATCTTCTAGACTAATGAATAAGTGATGTGGAATACTTATCTGCGGGCCTTGTTAAGCTTCAGTCTCCCCCTGCAGTGATGGATGGGCCCAGTGCACGCCACTGTACATAAAGCACATAGGCACCTGACGGCTTGCCCAGTGGGTCTCCCCCTCTGGAGAGGCTGTTGCCAAGTTAGTAACATTTTCTAAACGGTGTTTCCCATAGGCCCTGTCAGCCTGGGGCTACAGCTCTGCCACTTGTTCTAATCAAGACATGTGGGACCAAGAGCAAGGCCCAGTCATTCCATGCCTGCCTCTGGGGTTTCCAGGGGATTCCACAGACCAGTGACAAAGGTCTCTTTTGAGGCTTTATTCTGTTCTCTCTCTCTTCTTTTTCTTTCTTTTTTTTTTTTTTCGGTCTGCTTTAAGGCTGCAAGGGAATGCAGGGGTGGGGTGTACAGATTTGGGGTGTACCTCAAGGTGCTAACAGGCTGCTAGGTATCCATTCACTTTCCTCCCTTATTCCTAGCATGAATTCTGGGAAGATCCTGTGGGTTGAGTAGCTGCTGCCAGTGACACTCAGATTAAATAACACTGAAAGACTTAGTAAGAAAGTTGTTCTCTTTTCAAATGTATTTCAATCCTTTTGATTACCTGGAGGGAGAAATCCAGGTAGCCTGCTGGAATGTCTTTAATACCTTTCTAATGCCTGCTTATCACATTTCACTGCAAAGACAGAGGAGGGCTCAGGTTCACAGCCCTTGGCAAGCTAACAGTAGCTAGCTGGAATGGGATGATTTTTAATTTTTTATGGGTTATGGGAGGTTTCAACTTTTAAAACTAATCCTCTTAAATATTTATGGAAGAGGATGCAGGTCTCTATGACAAAAAGTATGATCGCCTACTTTGTATACTTTCTGTTACAAAGCTTAAAAGGTGAACTGATTTAGAAGGAAAAAAAAAAGTATCAAGTAAATAACTGTGTAGATGGGACTGGGACGGGGAACCTGGCAAGACCTCCAGAAGCAGTGAACAAGTGACAGAGGCTTGGAAAACTGTGAGCTACAGAACTGCCTTCTTCCCTCAAGGGCGTGAAGTCTCCCCAGCTCCATCCCTCCTCCTCCTCTCAGCCTGTTCTCTGTTCCTCCAGTCCTATCTCCCTGCACTTGATCTTCACATTCACTCTAAAAATAGTCAGCAGAGCCTTTCTGGAAGACTTTGACTAACACGGATCATGTGTCTCTTTTCGGGTTGTAGCTCCCAGGAAATAGCAGCTGGATTTCAGTTATAAAATGATCCAATGTTTTAAGGAGAAGTGAATGAGAGTCTGTCGCAGAAGGATTGTGCATCTCCCATCCAGTATGTGTTGCTTTGGGAATCAGAAATGCAAGTGAGACACAATCCGCTCACCACTGTCGAGTGGAGAGGGAGAGGTTGGCTATGTAAAAGCTGGAAGGTGCTAGGGAGGAGAGACACAGAAGAGTGATTCATTGTCTGAGTTGCACCCAGACCAGTGATTCCCCTTCTCATCCTTAGCTTCTCTCTATTGCTTCAGCTAAACTTGCAGACATTTTTCCAGTAGCACCCACTTCCTCCTAGCACATCCATAAGATATACTCACATTTATAGAATTTTCAACTAATTAACACCTTTCCACTTAATACACTATGGTCCAAAAGACACTTGTCATCCGCCCGCCCCCCCCCCCAATACACACAAAACTAACTCTCTTCCTTTATTTCTTATTTTGTTCAATGACACGGATCATGAGATAACTCAGCTAAGAAGCCACTGGCTCCATGGACTTATTCTCCTGAATAACTTTGAACAACACACATCATAATGCTACTGATTCCACCTGTTAAATCCAGTTCTTTCATTCCAACTTCTCATCCTTGGTGTCTCAAATGTTGACTAATTAGTCTTTTTCATCTTGCCCCCTTCTGCCCTATCTCAAGTAATCCTCCACGCCATTGGCTAACTACTTGCAGAGAAGGCTCTGGCCATGTCATTCCCCTACTAAACAAGTCTGTCATGGTTCTTGGCGTTCCCTTCAGTATCTCATGACCCTTTTCACCTGCTGATTCCCTGCTCTTCTCCAGATACACAGCCCTATTCAGCTGATAGCTGTGTCAAGTCTCAGTCCTGTACAGAAGTTACTTCTCTTTCTGTCATGCTTTCTCTGCTCTTCTTTATCTTGATATTTTCAAGTCATGAAAGCCAGGTCCTGAACAGCCTTCTACACTTCACCAAAAAAGACTCTTATGTGTTCACATCCCTCTACCACTGATCCTGCTGCATCATAGTGCAGCAAAGTCATGGGCCAGTACCTAGTATGTGCTCAAGAGATTCTTACCAAAGAAAAGAACAGCTACATTGACCAGAGAAGAAAAGCAAAGTGGCAGTGACATCAGAGAATTATTTCAGCTATTTCTAAAGTCAAGTCATTGGGACTCCTGTGTGTACTCCTACCTTGGGTGAGTGTTTGCAGAAACTTAATTATGACTGAGTGAAGTACACGTAGTTTCAATTTTCAAATACATCTAGGAGGATGTAACCTATCAGTTCATCCTTTGATGACTCAGAGAACATCCTGAGCTTTCACAGGACATTGAGACTCTTGTTCCTAATGGCCACCCAATATCACTGTCCAGTACTTCTGCACAGGCTGTAGTGAGAAAAGTCTAGCCATACTAACATATCTCTTCTTTACGGTATTTGAAATGTCTTCATAATAATCCTGAGAGGGGAATTAAAGCATTAGATTTGTATATTCTCTTAATCTAACACCAAAACCCAGGGCAATAGAGAAGGACAGTTGCCATAAAATTCCCCATCCTAACTCAGAGACACTGTGAAGATGTGACTTCATATAGATGAAGGAATGTTGCAGATGTGATTCAGTTCAGGATATGAGGTCAGAGAGTCCCCTGGACTGAGGGGGTCCACAGCAGTCACAAGGATCCTCGCAAGGGAGAGTAGAGGAGTCAGACGGAGATCTGATGACAGTGGCAGAGGTCACAATGTAGGAACACGAGAATTCCCTACAAGCAGGAAAAGGCAAGGAATTCATCTTCTCTGGAAGGCTTTGGCCTCCAAAGCTGGGAGGGTAAAATTTGTAGTGTTTAAATCTACTAAGTTCTTACCAATTTCTTTTAAGCACCAATAAGAAATCCATACCTTCAGATTAAGTTCTGATAATTTATAAGCTTCTGGAGGCTAGTATACATGATTTTGATGATTTTCACAACTAGAGTTGAGGGCCAGGATTTGTTGGGATAAATTCAAAGGAGGGAAATAAGAAGAGAGCTACCACTTAGTGAGCATCTACTATTTCTTGGTCATTTTAAGTAGTCTTTGTTTTTACACTTAATCTTCACAAATCTTTGACAAAGGTTACAGTACTGTACTTCTACAGATGAGGGCCCCGAGGCTCAAACAGGGCACCGGCAGAACTGCTCTGGAACTCATCATTGTAATGGCAACCTTAGCACAGCAGAACTCAGCTCTGTCTTCCTACAAGTTACTTTCTGCAAAAGGCCAGACTCATCTGATGGATGCAGAACTCACAACTGAGATCTACTCATCCAAGGGCATGTTGAGGCTTTGTGTTGATGATGCAGGCCTTGAAGGTATCCACAAAGCCCGCTCATGGACCATATATGTCAGGATCCCCTGGGTGACTGCTGGGCTTTACCCACAGACCCAATACTTCAAAGTCGTAGGAAGAGGAGAGAAATCTGACTGCAACCAAGGTCCTAAGGAAAGTTTGATTCTAAAGCGGCTTGAGGATCGATGAATTAGGGAAAATTAGGGTCTTAAATGGAGACAGCAGTTAATTTATTAGTATCCTTTTGAGGACCATCCTTTGAATGGAAATGTTTTACTTATAGTCCAGAGGACAGCTTTTATTTTAAAATGCATTCTTGGAAAGATGACTTTCCTTCTTGCTTGGCTTTGGTTTTAAGGTTAGATATAGATATTCCTAATTATATAAGCAGAATGCAAAAGAGAATGGAAGCAAGGAAAAGAAAAGAAAAAAAAGTTTTGTTTCCAGAATTGAGTACCTCTTCAAAAATTTTCTGTTTCCAATAGCAAGAAAAAGTGTCTCTCTCGGGCCAATGTGGAGCCTGGGCTTGTCTTATGCATTACTTGGGAGACTTATCTGTAGCCTTTCATTCTTCCTACATCCCCAGCTCCAAGTCTTATTTGAGATCAGAAACTCAGGTTGAGTTCCAGGCTGGCATTTATCCTTCAATGAAGGTTAAGACCAATTAAAGCCCAATTCTGTTCCCCCACCAAAAGCCCCAATGCTAGGCACGGCTCCAGGTGGGTCCTGGAGTGTGAACACCTGGCAGGAACTGGTCTGCCCAGTGCTGCCCATCACCACCACATACTCTTCATGATAGAAGTGAAGTTCATCCCTGGCTCATGAGTCAAGGAATGGCATGGAATGTAATGGAGCCCCAGTTCTCAATAACCATCCTTTTGGGTCTTCCAATTCCATGGACTACCTCTGCTTGCATTTTCAACATCACCAACGCCTCCACTCTCAAAATGTACTTGCCGCAGACTGAGCAGAACTTCTGGATATTCAAAAGGAATTTAGCTCCAAGGGCAGCCCGTTGTATTTAGATATAAACATTCTCACTCTGGGTTCACCCTCACATTTTTGGCACTGAGCGCATAGGCCAAAGAGGCTCCCTGGATTATGGGTCAAAGCCTCAAAGCTATGCATCCCAGAAGAGAAAAGCAAGGACTTCACTTTACTAAGGAAGGACTCCAGGGAGCTCATAAGCCACTTGAGGTCATGTGTGTTGCCAAGACACTGCCTGGAGTCTCCCTCTACAGTTAGGCTGTTTGGCCACTGGGTGTTGGCCGTGTCTGCCCCTTCAAGCTACTACCTAACCAGAGAAAAAAGCATTTCTCTAGTAATTGTAATACACACTTGGTCCTCTGGGTTTAACAACCAGCTTTCCACTTAAATTATTTAGTATTTTCCTTTTGTCTGTATTTGATGCTCTCCTAGAGTAGAGTCAGGTAAACCGGGAAAGCCACAGTCTTTCAGCTACAATCTTCTCTCCAGATGCAGTGAAGTCTACAATGCAAGATAATTATGAAGCACACAATAGAGTTTTTGGTGCATGTGCAGCCCTCATCAAAACCCAGTATGGACTGAACAACCCTATACCAAACGCTCAAAACATACAATTCACAACAGTAGCAAAAGCACCCACAAAAAGAGAGTACACGGGCTATTTACATTGTCTTATTGAGGTTACAGCCATGGAGTCTGGTGTGTAGGTGAAAATTTCTCTGACAGGTTGACATCCAAGACATGTACTTGTCCCTATCTCCTGCTTGTCCTGGCGGCTTTGTCCCTTTATTCTCCTCCCTAGAGTGTAAGAGGAAAGAAGTAGGATTTACAGCATCAGCAATTTATCTGCAATACGAAACGAAGCCTATTTGAATGTATTAATAGCTTAAGAGGCTGAAACATGGCATAAATCTAAACTCCAGCAAGTTGAGGGTTCCGCAGGAATAGCAAATAGGTGGCTGCTGGCACAAGAGCACAGCTGACCACAGAATGGCTTAGTCTGTTTTTCTCCATCAAAGTAATGTAATAACAATTAACATTTGCTAAACCAACCACTTCACCAAGCAGTTTGCTAAATATTGCACATACATATATGCATTATATCATTTCAGGCTACCAATGACCCTAAATTGTGGGGTGAATTTTATCCCCATTTTATGGATGTGGAAAACAATCTCCTGCTTTTAGAAGACTGCCCTGTCCCTTAATCTCCTTTCTGTTGACCTCGCCCCTTCAGTGCACACGCTTACATGAAACTTCTATGACGTAACCTACTCTTTCTCAGGGTTTAACAGGCAGACCTTCTTGCCACAGGATCCCAAACTCAGATGTCCTTCAGAGGTAACAATCAGCAGGAAAAAGTTCCAGAGCTTGAGCTGGCTGTCTTGTTTGCCAAGAGAATCTGTTTCCCTGAGAGTTTGCCTGCCAACAGACTGATGCCTTAAAAGGGAGCCCTTGATAGTAAGCAAGCCGGTCATTAGGAGAAAGTTTTAGAACAATATCCCATTCAGGATGGAGAGGGGGAAAAAAAAGCTCCTGTTGCCCAGAGTGTCATTCTCCTCCAAAGCACCTCCCAAAGTGATTTATTACATGCACAGAAAACCATCTTCATTGCTTCTATCAGTTCTTAGAGCAAATTCTTGCAGAAAGAATGCTGCAAGAGGTCAATAGATCCTTAATGCAACAGCGCTCAGTGAGAGAGGGAAGAGTCAAAAAAGAGGGAGGAAAAAAAAAAACTTAAAAAAATGTTTTCTTCCTAGAGAGGCACCAGAGAGCATCCATTTACCAGCCAACCTGCTTGAAGATGGCAGTGATTTGCCCACACTTCTCTTTACAAGAAGCACAACATCCACTTGTTCACAGGACACATTAGGAGCAAACCCTGGACCCAAAACTGCTGAGCCCAGACATGACCTTGAATAGCCTGCCTCCAAATGGAGTGGATATATTTTCTCAGACATGTAGACTCACTGTTGACGCTGTCCTGGCACCTAGAAAAAAAATCTATAGAGTGGGGCTGCTCAGTTAGTCCTTAAATGATCCCCTATCCAGACAAATCCAGGTTGAATCACATTCCATTGAGTCCCATGGGGGTACCAGGTCTTTGTCAACCCCTGCCACCCCAGTATATACATACGTTTCATGATTAGAGTTGTACACTATCATAGATTACTGTGTTACTTCAATACAGTTCATCTTAGTGCACAAGCTTGGAGGCTAAATACAATATGGGTTCAAATCTTGGTGCTGTCACTTATTTCTATGTGCGTTAGCTAAATATTTAACCTCTCTTTGCCTCAGTTTCTTAACTTGTAAAATGAAGGTATTCTATCTTGTAGGGCTGTGAGTAAGTAGAAGACAAGTAACTTAAACTTGTAGTCCAGTGTCTATCAGGTAAATGTCATTTCATAAAGCCCAAACTGACCTTGATACCAGGTTTTAGATTCTGATCAGAACTCGGAGTGACTCCCTATTGCTAACTTGCTTGTCCATTAAATGAATCTAACCTTTCTAACTCTTTTTTTTTTCTTAATTTCATTTGAAAGGCAGAGGCAGAGAGAGATCTGTCTGCTGGCTCATTCCCCACATGGCCATGGCGGGCAGGATAGTTCAGGCTGAAGCCAGGATCCAAGGTCTCTCACGTGGGTTCAAAGGCTCAAGGACTTGGGACATCTGCTGCTTTCCTGGACACAGAAGCAGCGATTTGGATCAAAAGTGGAACCAACCCCCAGGACTGGAACAGACACCCATATTGGATGCCAGTACTGCAGATAACAGCTTAGCTCACTGTATCACAGTGACAGACTCTTCCTGCCTGAGCTATCTTGAGGACAAAATAAAAACACTGACCTGCAGTGTTTTATAACTTTGAAAGAGTTATATAAAGCTAAGAGGTTTCTTATATTTGTTTGTTCCTATATAAACTTTTATCTCCTCTTGGCTCACCCAACTTAAGCTTGTCCTGCCAAAATCTTACATCCATAACCTACCTCTGTTCTTTGCTTATGTATTTACATATCTACCTATTTTTTTTGCTGTATGCTCCTTGCTGTTTCTCCTTCCAGACACCATGACTTAAGGATCTGGCTGATTCCAATTATTTTGAAAAATATCCTTCTGCTTTTTACCTAGTATGACACAGAATACATCTATCAGCTAACTTACTGAGGGGCTTTCAAGAAGGAAGCCTTAAAGTTCTCATCTACTCCAGGTTTACTTTCTAAATGGAAGGTGACACTACCCTCAGACATCTCCTTGAAAGGCTCCAGGACTTCCTCAGAGAACTGGGAGTTCACAAGTCCCATGTATCCTCTGGAGGATCACTTCTTGCACCTAGACCACTATGGGCCGTCTCAACGGCTGCTGCATGAATTCTAATTCTTAACAACGTCTTCACCAATAAGTGTCATACATTAGGAGCCAGGAATCTGCATCATCAACTAAGCACTCACCATTGTCTTCTTGTGATCTCACCTGGAATGTAGGGTGTAGACATGATATGGAGGGTGGGAAAAGGTAAGGGTGACAGAATAATAAGGGTAAAACCTATCGGCAAAGAGCAGGTCAAGTTGAAAAGTTTATCAGTGCTATGTCTTGATTCCTGGACTGAAATCCAAAGCAGAGTCATTCACAGAATTTACAGGCTCTCTCTTAAGAATTTACTGGAAATTCTCACCAAGTTGGCAACTTGCTACTCCTTGCAGGGAGCCGTTGAGCACAGTGTGGGTTGGCTAAGTATGCAGTTAATGGGATCTCCTCTTCCCACTAAAGCTCAAGAAGAAAAGCAGATAGGCGAGGGCACTGCCCCATCCCCATGTAGATGGCAGCTGCCATCAGGGCAAAATACACTTTCTCTCCTCCCCTCCACACTAAACAGTAGTTTGTCAAATGGATGAATAAGAAGAAAAGTGACAATTTTCCTTTATGCTAATAAATTGCTTTGGCCTAAAACACATTAATCAATTTCTTTGTAAAGTGCACACACTTTTCTATATTCTGCTATTTGCCTGGCCTTGAAAAGAAAGTCACTTTCAATCCCCTTTAAACTGTCAAGATCAGTGGGGGCAGCCAAGAGGGGGTGGAGGGGCTCCCTAAATCCTAGTGATTATAATGGAACCCTGCCGTGTTTCCATAGAGACATCAAACGGGTATTCTCTGAATATACATGGAAGGGAGGGATGAGGAGCAATTCTGCTGACAAGGTATACAATTACTAAAGAGCTGAAGGTACAGCAAGAAGATGAGACATATAGTCCCTGGGATAGGAAGACAAGGGACATAGATAAGACGAGCAGAGTGGGATGAGAACAGCGGCCAGGCAAGGTGATTGCACCTGTCATTACTTCTCATCTATACAACTGCCCAGCAAGGTAGCTGTTATAACCCCCACATTCAGCTGAGTCACAAAAAGAAAAGAAACTTCCCCAAAGGTCACTCAGCCAGTAAATGGTGCAGCCTTGGTTCAAACCCAACAGCGTTCAACTCAAAAGTCCTCACTCCACTCTCCATGCTGCACTGTACTTCCCGTTGTGATTATGAGATGCTGTTTACTTTCTGCCTCCTGGTTTTTTGTTTTCCACATAGGCCTGACAGTTGTATACACAGTTTGAAATCAACCACAGCCATATTTTTTCCCCCTGACATTTATCAGAATACTTGTAAATCCTGACAGACTCAGACGATTTGCTGTTGTCTGTTTGGATTACAGAGCAGAGATGCCTCATGTGCAAGATGAGGTTATCAGCCTGTGTATTATGTGTGCATTCATATAATTTGGTAAGAGCATGAGGATCAAGGATTGGAAAGAAGAGAGAAATATGAAGCTTATCTTAAAAGAAACTTGTTCTTTTAGTCACCTATCTTGAACCCTGGGAGGAGACTTAGGGACAGTGTTCAAGTCTAGCTAGCTTATCGTTAGAGCTTTGGAGCACAACATCAGGCACGGAGCAAAATGGATGAATGCATGGATGAAATGTTTTGTGCCAGCAAGCGTCAGTGAATGCTAGGATAGGCAGAGGTACCTACGCTGCTGCCTTGTGGGGCTGTACGACGAAGATCATTTTTAACCCACGGTAGGCAGCCAAGGCTATTTCAAACGCTAGGAGCACTGTCAATAGGAATGTTGTCTACCTGTGAACCATGCATATTCCCAGTGCTTGTAGGGCAGGGGAAAAGAAATTTGAAATTTACTGTGTTACATCATTTCCATGGGGCAGGGAAGGACTTGCCAAGGGCAATTCTTGCCTTGCCAGTGGATTTTTTGTTTCAGTTTTCACTTGGGAAAACGAAATACAGATGGTACAAACAAAAACTGACTCCACTGGTCATGACAAACAGGTACAATCCCAGTGATGCGTCCTGTAAGTAAGCTCAGTGTGTAAGTCTGTGGATGCCTCTGCTTACTGACATGGCTAATCTTGAGCTTTTGCTGAAAGGTCTCTGATAGTTCTTGATGTTGGCTAAAGTTTGCTGAGGACATCAAGCCACTGCAATAGCAGTGCCAAAAGATCAGGAATAGTGTCTCCTGTCTTTCATTCCTTTTCAACATCTAAATCAGGGGCTGTCACATGGAAGATGCACAATAAACTTTTATGGAATAGCTGGCTACACAAGGAGTGTCCACTTCGTGCGGCATATTGTACATGCATGCGCCATCTAAATCTTACTGATATCTTATAACTAGGTACTGTGTTCCTATTGAAGATGAAGATACTGTGGCTTGAAAAATGGGAAATGATTTCTATAAGATACCAGCTAACAAGTTAGAAAGCCTTGAAAAACACATCTTATGTTTAATCCATCATACGGTTCACCCAGTTAAGATTATGTCCTTACAGATGGTTCCAAAGAGAACCAGAAAGAGGAAATATGTAAATGAGGGAGAAAAAAATCAAGGAAAAATTCCTTAAAAATACAGAGACAATTAGATGACTTTTTTTTCACAGCTAGCATCCCTCCCATCCCTAACTTGGCTATGGTACTGGCCACTCCCTTCTCATGTTGGAGCCCTGCCTGATTCATTTCAGAAGGTCTGCTGAGACCATCCCTTTGGGGGTTTCATTAGGCAGGCAAGCACTCACAATCTGCCTTTTCAGCAGCATTCATTCTGAACCTGGAAGGAGACATGGAAAAGTAGATAAGGACCAGGTCCCTTTAATGATGGCCACTTTTGAGCTCTTGCTGGGTATAAAGACATCCACCAGTTTCCTACGTCCCCACCCAACACGTGGTCTCCAGTCCTCTACAGCCAGTATTTCACCATATTCCTAGCTAAGCAAGAAGCATGCACTATTTTCATGACTCGTCATTTCTGCACTTTTTATTCCCACTCTGTTTCATCCCAGAGCCTTCTGTGAGCCCTGGTAGGACACCAGGCAACAAGCACATCTATAGCTTAAGGGCTTTTGAGCCAGACCCTGGCACTGACAACTCCTCTGTAGATTAATCTGCTGGGAAGGAAAGCAGACAATTGAGAATAGAGGGTGCCAATGCACAGTCTGCAGGATGTCTAACTGGATTCCCTTGTTCTGTCCCAGCCCTCTGAGAGGTTCTAGGGAGACTGAGCAGACACAAGAAAACTGAGAGTGCCTGGCGTATACCAGCTGGAGTTCTAGAAATGCAGAAATTGGGAAAGGGGGCTGTGAAACTTCTTCACAGGCCTCACCTTCTGCTCCAAATCCCACCTGTTGGGGACCCTGGCCCCTAAGGGTTCAGGTTCAGACTTTTATGGTTTTTTGACAGTTAATACAATGCAATGGAGTCTGTTAGGATATACATTAATGACTCCAATACACACAAATAAACAGCATTAAAAAATGGAGGTTGAAATTGCCCGTCAATGAAAGAGTACCGAAATGTATCTCAATATTAAAGTTCTTGAGATAAATTATTGAGTTGAAAATTCTAAAAGCAAGACATAATATGTTATCAGTGATCAGATTAATGATAACAGTGATGAGAGCTAATGGATATAGTGAGCTTACTATATTGCCAAACACCACTCTGAGCACTTTATGGATATTATCTGACTTCACACCTATGCGAGTAATTAAAAATAAATGGATCATGCAAATAAAAGATCCTCAAAACAGATCATGTAAATATGTATCACAAAAACACTACCCAAATTTGAGAAGTTACACATTATCTTTTAGTTTGATATTCTATGAACTTTAGCTTTAAAGACTAATTGAGTTATCTGAAAGGTTTATGTATTTATTTGGAAGATCTATTTATTTATTTTAAAGTCAGTTACAGAGTAAGGGGAGACCTAGAAACATACACAGACAAGGAGAGGGAGTGAGAGATCTTCCATTCACTAGATCACTCCCCAAATGGCCTCAATGGCCAGGACTGGGCCAGGCTGAGGTCAGGAGCAAGCAGCTTCTTCTGAGTCTCCTATATGAATGCTAGGGACCAAGGAGTGGGGCCATCTCTTGCTGCTTTTTTTTAGACCACTATCAGGGAATTGTATTGAAAGTGGGCAGACAGGACTCCAACTAGTGCCCTTATGAGATGTCCGTGTTGTACACAGCACTATAACCCACTGTGCCACAATGCCACGCCAACTACAAACTTACCAAAATACTCTTGAGTTAATTCCAAAGAACACCTTTACCAAGAGGCGCTATTATAATTTGCACTTCAGATGAGGAAACTGAGCTGTTAGTTTTGTTGGGTATTCCTCAATATCATTTAATTCCTTAATAATAAAATCGTTTGGGGCATTAATGCACAAAAATCCATTATTAGAAGCATTAGATAGATACAGAGTAGAGAGATTGGAGCCAATAATTACTGAATACTCATCTACTATCAGGCTGTCCTGGTACATGTCTCATTTACAATTAATAACATCCCTGTGAGGAAGACAAATAAATGAATGAGGAACTTGAGGAACGAAAAGGGGGTGAAATCTTCCGCAGGTCACATAGGCAGTAGGTAACTAAGGATCTGGGACATGAACCTAATGCCTATGTTAGCTGGGCACTTACTGACATGAAATCAGTCCATGCTGGGTTAATAAATTCCTTGCTTCCACTCTATGTGTTTTCCAGTGTAGAATATGATTTTCGGCAGCAAGAAGGCAGGTTCCATGAAGTTCTGCAGAGTCTGGAGGAAGCTGAACCAATTGAAGAGGCTTCTCCTCCTCCAAAGTCTCCAGCAGAACCTCCGGTCCCTGAGAAACAAGACTTGAGGCGGAAAACCAAGAAGGTGAAGAAGAAGTGCTTCTGGTGGATCTGACCTGGCTGGGACTGTCCACGCTGCCTTTCCCATGTTCCTCCGTGTACCTCACTGAGGTGGGGAACTACTGCCCCCAAGGTCCTCTGCTTCTCTACAAATGTCCTGGGTTGCAGGCCACTCGACATGTGAAACAGGAGAGTCCATGGGGCTGCTGTAGCTGCTGCTGGACGCCAATCACTAACCTAGCCCCATGCTTGCCACTGCTGCTGAGGACTTCCGGGACGCTGGAATTCTCCATCACTCACATTCAGGCCTCATCCTGGTCTGTGAGTTCAGATTCACAAGGCTAGATCCCCACTGCACTTTCCAATAACTCCGTCCTACCAGGCACTTGTTTTTCAGCCTGAGCTCATCAAACCCCCCAATATTAAAAATTAAAATGTTGTGTAGAGCAGAAAGACAGAGAAGGTTATAAGCAGATACCCTAGAAAACCAATTAGATCGAATATCAGTGTACATAAGCACAACAGAAATGGGCAGTGCATAAAGATGCAAGATCACCCTATTGTATTGAGGTCATCTTCATGTTAATCAGATCCTTGATCCTTGATCCCAAATCAAGGAGCTGTCATCTCATGGTAAACAGGCTTTACTGTCTGTGTCAGACTAAGGTGACTCTAGGGTATAAGGAACTGGTCAATGTGACTGTTCTGTGCGATAGGCATTCAAAGAGTACATTAGTGGCTGTGATTGTCTCAGAATCCACTACAAACCTACTGGGGCTCAAAAATGCCTAGCCAATGGGTAGAATCTGGTTTGGGTCTGAACTCTTGGATTCTATATTTCATTTACCGGAGAGACTGAATATCATGAATATACATCTAATCAGTGACACAATTATCGCTAAAATACAACATAATACTTCTTCTTATCCATTCAACCTTGCAACAATCTTGTATATAGGTTCAAACATATATGAATCTGCACTGTCTCCCTTCCTTGTAACTGGGCAATGGCCACTTGACTGAAAAAGCAGCAGGACTAAGGATGAGGATGTAATTGTTTCCATTTCAGTTCTAGAAAGATCTTTTTTTTTCCCCAAAGTTTCAGTTATTATCCAGCTCGTTCTTACGAAAAGACTCCAAAGTTGCATGGCTGAATAAGCTATTAAAGTAATGCAATTAAATAACAGCTACACACTCTTGGAAATTAAAGGGTAGGATGGTAAAGCTTGGATTCTTCCTTGTCACATTCTCTGTTAGCCTGTGGTTCAAGTGACACTGCTAGAAAGAACTCCTAAAGCCAAACCATCCTTAAATGAAGAAGGCACCTTAAAACCCCCTTTGTGTAGGCCTCAGATCTGAGTTAGACCTTTGCAGAGTACAGCCTCCTGTGTGGTTGTAGGATGCTTGTCCCCTACTGCAAATTGAGATCAACTGAGCCAACTATCCCAAGAGTTTCACCTTCCCTTGTGACAGCCACTGCAATGTATAAAGCTATTTCAGCAGGAGCAAGAGGCAAATTTGGCAAGGCATCTCAGCTTGCACTATTTAAGTCTTGGAATGTCATTCAAGATGTTCTTGTTCTGTTTCTAGTGTAATATTGAAACCCACAAAATGAGACCAGAATACATAATGTCAAGTCAGAATTAAGATAAATATACTCGTCGTACTTACAAAGCCACATTTCAGTAAGATATGCTACCCCTGGCTCAAAGCCACCATCTTTCTTCCTGTATCCATACAGTCAGCTTTCAGTTGGCCCCAGCAATGGAAAAGAACAGCATAGAGGATAATCCAATAAAGCAAAACCATTTGGAAACTCTTATGTAATTTTATCTTGTAGTAGAGCTTCGATCTTAATTTGCTTGGCTTATGTTAATCTCAAAAGAATTTATTATACTCTGGGACATCATGATCAAACGAAAATAATCCTGTTCCTAGAATGAACAGACCCAGACAACAGAACAGTTTATTATACTAGCCTTTAGCAAGCTGGTTAAGTTTCAGGGTCTGTTTGACCATTCCTGAACAGCGATAAAAATACCTACTCTGCTATAAAGATCTTTGCACCATCCACTATCAAATGAGCAGAATGACTCAGAAATAAGCTGGATCATTTGCCAAAGTTAGCCTGGAATTATGAAAAAATGTTTGAGCTAACTCATACAAAATTAAGAAACTCATGAATCCATACAGCTCTGAGGAGTTGGGGATCTCACCCAAACCTTCAATTGAATTAAATGGAATCAGGGTGGAAACTGTTGGTATTTCCAGAAATAAAATAAACCGAGGTGATAAAAATTCTATACCAAAGCACAACAGCTGCATGGCTTGGGTCACTTCTCTGAAACTGGAAAGGAGTTCTCTTCTGAAAATTAAACATTTAAAATGATTATGGGGGAAAAAGGATTTGTAAAACAAGATTCTGCTGGACAAGAGTGATCATCTCTATGTTTAAAAAATCATTAACACATTTACAAAAACTCTACACTCATATGCTCCTGTGAAAAACACTGCTTCTTTGTAAAAATAATATATAACATCTACCATGATAGTCTACAGAAATGCTATATGTGAGGTTATATGGTTTTATGAAAAATATTCATTTAGCAAAAATTACTTTTATACAATTGAAGGGGGAAAAGTCCAATACATCAACTTAAATTGCAGGAGTTTATGTAGCTGCTTCCTCTGTAGTTGAAAAATGCATACTCACTATCCTTGGAACTTAATACCAGCTCATCTATAGAGCACCTTCTTAAAGACGATATACTAATGTAAGGTTTTGTAAATTTCTAAACTGTTTTAAAAGGGATATTATCTTTTGCAATAAACTTACATATTTTTTCCTAGGTCTTAAGACTCCATTATTGTTTGGGTTATAATATGTAAACTTAAGAAGGAAGTCTACTGGTCCCAAGGGCAAGGACAACTTGCATTCTGGATTGCTTTCAGCTGTTTCTCAGAGAAACAAACAAGAAAATCAGGATTTTGTGTTGAGATGATCACATGGGAGCCCACGTGTCCTACAGCCAGGAAGGAAACAAGAATGAACGTAATTGTTCTCAAGTTCATCCAACAAGTACAGGTTCATGATTTTTATAGCTAAGCTCATATTCCTGGACTCCAATTCATTCCGTATTTTCTTTATTTTCCTCTTCATTCTTCTCTTTAAAAGTTCACTTTATATTTCTAGCATGAGAGAAACCTATATAATGTTCTAGAAATTGATGACCTAATCAAAACTATTTCATTAAATACTTGATAAAAAAAAATACTTTTGAGGGTGCTACGTCCCACATCAACACTCTTCGTTAAAAAAAAAAAAGAGAGATCAGGGCAAAAGTCAACACATACTATAACCATACTAACACCAAGCCCATTTTCTAATGGACTAATCATGAGAATTAGGACATAACTGAAAATAAGTTTCCGTTCAAATGCTTCCACTTTTTCCCTCAGTCTTGTCCAGGAACCATCTAAACTCATGTTGTTTATAGCCTAGAGTACAATGCTCCTGCTCTATCAACTTGGGAAAAACAAAAACCAGACTGCACAAAGAATCAAAAGCTTTGGGTGAGCAACCCTGAACAAGCTACTGAATCTCTGTGAGCTCCACTCCCTCCTATTCTAATGCCAGACCTACCCCCTGGAAGGATACCCTGGCAGTCAACTGAGCAAAAACCCTAAGCTCAACAGAGGGCACAGAGCAGGTGCTCAAGAAATGCAGTAATTTCTAAGAGGAGATGTTAGATGCTGTCAGCAGGCTATTGTGGCTTTCAGAAACAAACCCAAGATTTTCTTATGACATGCAACATACCTTCCCAGCCTTACAAAAACCATTAGAAACTATCATGATGAATGGTAAGTAACAAAGTCCTACATGACTCAAACAAACAAACAAAAACACTCGGCAAAGCATATAAGACACTCCGGGGAATGATGAAGGATGCTTGTTCCCTGAGATTAACTCTCCTAATGGTGAAAATGACTTCTGAACACAGGTTCCTTCCATTTTAAGCAGAAGGTGATTAAGTAAAGGTAGCTGATTTGCTTAGGAACTTGTAGAAGACAGGCGGAGGTAAATGCTGGGGGGGGAGAGTGTGTGTGTGTGTGTGTGTGTGTGTGTGTGTGTGTGTGTGTGTGTGTGTGTGTGTGTGTGTGTGTGTGTGTGTGTGTGTGTGTGTGTGTGTGTGTGTGTGTGTGTGTGTGTGTGTGTGTGTGTGTGTGTGTGTGTGTGTGTGTGTGTGTGTGTGTGTGTGTGTTAGGTGGGATTTGTAAGGGGAACAGGGACATTGCAAGAATCAGTACAGCTAAACTTGAAACCAATCTTCCTTCCATTAACTGAGCCAAGTCCTCTGTACAACCTTCCTTTGAAAAGGCTCTAATTTTAAGCTGTTGAAGCAAGTTGTTGCATTTTAAAAAACATATTTATTTTTTTTAAGTTCCAAGAAACAAAAATAGTTTTATGATCAGTATGCCCATAAAGCATTGCTTGCAGGAAAAAGTGCTAGGGGACAAATCCGAAGACTGAGTGTAAGTCTCTTTCCACCAAAGCCATGATCACAATCTCTGCCCTGGGTGCCTCCCTCTCAACCTCCTCCCCATCTTCTTTTAGCCAACATTCAGCCTAAGTTTCTACTGACCAGCTCACACTAACCCTATTCAAGACGCCTCCCAAGGACATGCTTGCACATACAACCTTCAGCCTGTGAAGAGTAAGAAGGCCTTGGACTTGGTTTTCTCACTGCCAGACCAGCCAGGTGGCAGGTCCATATGCCTCTTCACCATATTCTTCTTGTTTCAAACCTCTTTCATCTCTTAACTGGCCTCTGTAGGAAGTCCCAATAACCCCCTCCCCATATACTCTCATTTGCAGTTCCCATTATCTACACAGAGACTGTAGGCTGGCTTTCTGTTACTGAAGTAAAGGACCTATAACTGTGAAGAAAGAGGTACATCTGGATTACAGTTCCGGAGTTTCAAGGGAATAACCGTGGCATCAGTGTGACTCTTGTGAGGGCCTCACAGTGGAAGGCAATGGGCACAGCACAGTACAGGAGCCAGAGATCAAGGGACAAAACAGGAAGCAGGAGAGACTTGGGAGTCTAGGATCCCTTCCTGTGATGGCAGTGCCCCTAAGCATCCTAAAGACCTCCTACCAGGGCCCACCTCTTAAAGGTCCATATCACCTCTCTGCTTCCGAAAGAGGCCCAAGACTCAAATGCACAAAACCAAGAGAATAAATCACATTCAGGCCATAACGGCTGCTGAAGTGCTCACTGCAATATCTAGACCTGAACCATGTCACATTCTGACGAAACACTCAATGACTTTCCCATAAACCTAGGAAGTCAGGCAAGGTCTGTTGCCATGATCCAGAGGCCTGCATGACATGTCCTTGCTTCTTGAAGCTCTTTCACAGGGCTTTTGGCTCTCTGTCCTCTAGCCCCACTGAAGCTGCTTGAGACCCTTACATCTAACCTGTTAACAACCCCAAAGCCCCTGCCATCTGACATATTCACCACTGCCCTCCTTACACACTTTCCAGCTCCACTGGGGTTTTCTAGACAACATCACCTGCCACTACCACCTTCACTCACTCCCCCAGATAATCCTCCAAATACTCCTCCCAGACACTCACTTTGCACCAGGCACTTTACCATCCAAGTCCTTGGCACACTTGTCCTGGTGCATATGGCCATGGTGCTCTTTGATGAAGGTATGTCTAGCAACACTATAACCTTCCTCAGGCAGGAATCTTACTTCTTTTTGAATGTCTTTGTATCTTTAGCACTTACCACACGGGATTTGAAAATGGCTGCAGGAATAAACTAACAAATACATTGTCTCCAGTGGAGAGACACTCAAACTAGAGTGTCAGTTTTTGTCTGGGTCATCAGAAGTCACACAAGGCTGTGCAGGGTCTAGTTTCTAGGAATTAGGGTTGTCAGCGTATAACGTGCTTAAGGCTTCAAACTCCACTGTGGTCCACATGGAATTCAAAACCCAAAAGCGTTAAGATGCTAGTGTCCTCTCCCATTGACACTCCAGTGCTTTTGTCCTGATTATTGACAGCCCGGTTTAACCTTATTTCAGAGTAAATTGCCATCATAATTAAATCCTGATGCATTTTGCACATTTTACCAAGATACTGCCTTATTGTGTGAAAGAGAAAATGAGTTCTGAAATGAAAGCAGATTGTTAACTATTTTTTGCTGTAATGTTTCTATTAAGATGCCAGAATTTATTACATGGGACCCAGTCCACTTTAGGCAAAATGCAATTTAAAAGAGACAGGGCCTGCCCAACTACAGGAGCATTTTGGGGACAACATTTTCCCTTGGCTTCCACCACAACTAAAATGAAAAGACAATAAAAATCACACCAAAAGATGTTATGCTCCAAAGCAAATAAAAACTTTATTATCATGAATGGCTTTCACAAATTCTCAGAATTCATAAGTATATTATATTAAATTTCACCCAGACGAAACCCATATATTTTTCTCCATCATATTATATTCTCTTCAATAAACATGTCCTTAGATCATCAGCTAAATACAGTGACCTCTGCCCAGAGCATCAGCTTAGTTTCCTGGGCAACACACACAGTATTGTAATACCTGATTATGCCAGCAGAACCAGCTTCTTGCTCATGAAGCAAAGGGGCTCAGTTTTCAAAGACCCTCCACTGAGCTCATGAAGCCTTCCTGGTCCCAACCCCATGCCCAGAAATCACCAACAGGTGATGGATGAAAAGAGCAGTTCCCTCTTACTGCTTGCTTGTTTGCAAGTCATAAAACAGATACCCATTGACTTAGTAGGATACCCTGGATTAGGGCCCTGCCTCTGCTCCACAAATGTGCACCCAGTAGCTCCAAGAACATTTCTGAGCCATAATTACTTCCACCAGTACAAAGCTATCGAGCACCTTCTCTTTGTGAGGCTATGTGCCAAAGAAGATTGGAGGCACAGTTCATCTCCTCACAGGGCTTGTGCTCAGTGTGGCGGCGTCCCCTAATAAGCACATGTTCTTCTGTGATCTGCTGCCCCCAAGATGTCTTTGCCCCCTCTTGCTTCAGCCCTCCTATGCTCTGCAAGCTAGTCCCCGTCCCCTTCTGCCCACTCAGCTATGTCAAATCCCCCGAGACTGTGGGCAGCTTTCCTGTCCTTGTAACATTCAGAGACTAGAAAGTCTTCATTCAGTGGTAATGGAAGACTTTAGAACAGAAGCCCTTCGGTTCTCTTGGTCATCAAAGTCCACCTTCTCTATCCTTGTACCAGCCTCACCAAATATGGTTTCCTCATAGCTGCCTGGGGCACTCTCAGACACACATCAGGCCCCAGGCTTTTATATCTCTAGCTAATCCCACCACCACTGCAAAACATAAAGTCCCTTCCACAGCAGACAAGACTCCTTAAAATATGGTTCCAGCTCAATGATCACAGCTTGACTTCTCACAGCTCACTATCCCCAAGCCCACCGCATTGCTATTTCCCCGGGCAGTAAGAGGATAATATTTATCAGTGGCTTTGCACATGCTGTTCCCTTTACATGACACACTATCCCATTACCTATGTTTCATTTAAGGAGAAAAAGGAGAGGAGCAATATTAATATCATACTGACAGCAAGAGCTCTTGTTTCACAAAGTTATGGAACCATAACTAGATGCTTTCCTTCCATCATCTCATTTACTTTTCCACAACTACTACACGGTAGATAATGATGACCCCTATTTTCCAGAAGAGTAAACCAAGGCCTGGGAGAGATGCATGTCCAAGTACAAAGGTGGAAGAGGGTCACACAGGCTGAACTGACCTCATCTGAAGTGCCTGGAATCAGAGCTGGTCTATGTTTGCGAATTTTTCAAACTCGGAACTATTTACATATACTTCATGAGATATCTTGGGAATGGGACTCCAGTCCAAACTTGAAATTCAGCTTATGTCTCACAGCTTCCTTAGAATCCAGTCTGAAGGTTACCTGGTGCAATATTTTCAGTTCACCTGCATTTCAGGGTCAACCCAGCTCTTGAGGTCAGGTCTGAAATTTTTCACTTAAGGTACGACAGCAGTTCTCACAAATGTTTCTGAAATTGGGAGCATTTGCAATTTCAGATTTTAGGAACAGGGAAGCCTAGACCATAATAGCTATTATCTATCAAGGGCCTACTATACATTAGGCTCCAAGCAGCAGGCTTTTCACATATGTTTTCATTCAATGCACACCATGAGATCGGCAGGAATGGCCATTATTAACCTCATTTTACAGATCAGGGAAGTGAGGACCTCAGCCATGAAGAGACTTCTCAGCTGTAAAATGAGGCCTCCTCACTCCCTAAGAAAAGAGGACACCAGCTTCCAGCCAATCAAATCCTTTCAAATTCCACAGCTGGACCCCACAAGTCCACAGCCTCAAGAAAGCTATGCTGCCCGTGAACGCGTTCAGTCAATGCCCCATGGCAAACGTTCTGCTTCTGCAACTCTCCAAAGACAAGAAAAGGCTGGTTTATCTTCCTGTGCCAGGAAATAGGGTAAGAAAACCCGTGGCGTCTTACCTTGAAGAGAACACACACAATCACTTGTCCAAAATCTTCTTTGTCTATCTTCACTTAGAGAAGCCAAGAGGCACTGAGCTCTTTGGGAATACTTTCATTAGGATTCATTGACGCACAGGGAGGTCTATGTGACTGCATTTCCCAGCATTAGCTGTGCAATTCCCAAACTTTCTCCTGTGTGCTCTGGGTGCTGACAGCTGCAGCTCTGGCCTGGCCAGTGAAGGCCTCAGCTTGGACATCAGCTTTGCCAGGGTCCAAGCACACCTGCTCAACTGAACCACAAGATGTGTGGCACTGACTCAGGTGTCATATCCACAGCATCAATAGTGGCTTCAGAATCTTTACTATCCAGGCTCACCCTCTACTTACAGCGCAGCGCTGCTTCACCAGATAAACCAGGCAGAGTGTAGTAGCTGTCTTCACAAACCTAGGAAGCTTCCATAGCTCAGCATGGAAGAGAAGCAAGGTTTAAAGAATAAAATTGGCTTTTTCATGTCACAGACTGCTCACTTCCATTTATCAAAAGGAGTTAAATCACGCAGCTAGTGCAATAGGAAGTATTCGGGAATTGTGGAAAATGCACAAGAGACGCTGAAGAAAAGTGGCCAAAATGCTTACAGAAAAGACTAAAATGAAATTATTCTTTTCACAGCTTACTTTTAAAAATCAGAACATTTTAAAGCTCATCTTTCATCTGTTCTTTTTTACAACTAATTCATTTATTGAAAAGGCAAAGTGGCAGAGAGGAGGAGGGAGAGACAGATCTTCCAACTGCTGGTTTACTTTCCACATTGTTGCAACAGCTGGTTCTGGGCTGGGCTGAAGCAGGAGCCAGGTCTCCCACACAGCTGTCAGCACCTGCTGCTTCCCAGGAGCATCCGCAGGTAACCAGATTTGAAGCACTTAACCCAGAACCCTGGCATGAAGTATGGGGCTTCTAACTCCTAGCTTAACCTATTGTAGCACAACACCTGCCCCATTTGTTTGTTGTGTCCATCCATTCACTCCCACAAGCCAGGAATGAATGCCTGCTACATGGCAATCAAAGATAATGGATTCTCGTGGGCCTTAGTTTACTGCGGAGCGCGGATAAAGTAAAACTCACATTTGATGCAGTGATGCTGTAACTGAAACACAGAAAACGTGCAATGGGCACTGAAGAAAGGTGGCTTGGGAGTTACACACATTTCACAGACTGCAAGATGGCACAAAGTCAGAAATGCTGCCTCTTATGCAAATGTCCTGACCTCTCCTCTCAAACATTTCATGGTGTTTAAAACCCAGACCCAGATCCATGAAGTAGACCTAGATAAATGATACATGCTTTGGGTTACTTGAAAGTTGAGATACTTGTTTATCTATTTATCTATTTATCTATCTATTTATTTATTTATCAAATAGATTTGAGGTTAAGGACTCTGATAAGCAACTGTCAAAACTGTGATTAAAGCAATGCTTCCCCACCCATAGGCTATGTGCACCATCCATATTAGACAGCAACCAAGCTACCCTTAGTTAATGATGCCACTGACTACCAGAATTTCAGATCTCTCTTTTTAGTTTGTTTTGCTTTGTTACTTAACATGCCTGTTTGTCTAATCTCCCCCTAACACAGCAACATATGCACTCATATACTCTCTCAGGAATGTTCTCAGTTAACTAATTTTGCCTAAGGAAACCAATTTCTTAGTAAATGGCTTAAGGATATAGCCGTGAACAGACATGAATATGGTAAAGATTCTAGCTTCTTCTTGTCTGGGCTTGCATTGCTGGGCCCAGTGTTCAGGTCCTCTAATAGCTGTTTCTTCTTTGGGAGAGAACACTAACTTTTGCCAACATCCCAAATCAAGTTTGAGCTCTTTAGGGAATGAGGCAGCTGCTGATGCGGACAGAGGAGACACCCTCTGCCTTTGAAATTTTTTTGGTATCTCCAAGCTAGACTTGTTCTCTTCTGCTACACCTGTGACCTTAAGCATCAGCACTCAAAGAAGCAAAACTTCCTCTTCCCCAGTGTTATAGTTGGTTGCGGTTTAATTACTCAAATTTTGGAGAATGATCCTACACATCTCGGTGTCAACCTAAAATGTCACCAAGTGTTCTGTGGGGTTCATTGGTTCCTGAAAGTTGCTGCTTCGGGCATCTCATTAGAGTCCATGATTGAGGCAGTGCTTTTTGGTACCCTTAAGCGAACTGAATCCTCAAGAATGACTTTAAATGTTAATAGTCAAAGACCCAGTGCCTCTGGGTTCAGATCCCAGTCTTTCAACTAAAAAGCTGTATGATAGTAATCCAGTTACATATTGCTATCTGCCTCCGTTGTCTCACATATGTGATGCAGGGTAAATGAAGCGAGGCACCTGTCACACTATGTTAGGCACCTGTCATATGGGATAGTTAGATAAATGATAAATTTATCACAAATATTGGTTTCTCACAAAGTGCCAGGCCTGTGAATAAGGTCAAGAATTTACCAACCACTTCTGGCTGGGAACCATAATCCCTCATGCCTTAGACCATGCTCACACTTGTTCTCAGTGGTCTGAGGTTGGGAGGAGTTGGCAATAACTGTCTTGCTGGGGCCCTTCCACAGAACACCTAGAATCAAGAGGTCACAGTTTGGTTCAGAGCACTCAAGTGGAAGAGTCGTCTCTCATCTGGCAACGCACAAATGAAGAGGGAGGTGGCAGCAGTGAAGTCCACGCTCTCTAAAGATGCCAAGGCTTTCTGCCGTCTTCAGCTCTGTTGTGAGGCCAAGTGCTACAGGATGGGGTGATATTCCGATTTCCAGAGTTCTTTTTCCCTTTTGAACCAACTGCTCCGTATTTCTGGAGCTGGCTCTATGCCAATAGCATTTACCTTTATTTAATCACTCAACAGACTCCTCTGTGAAAACCGGGGTAATTAGGCTCAATATATATTACCCAGAGGCTTATTTTAACTATCCGAAATAAAAAGCTAATCCCAATTTCAACAAAATTACCAGACTGCTTCCCTTCCAAGAACTTCTGGCCGTGTTTAAGTTCCCTGGTTGACTCTCTCTCAAGGACTGTTCATCTCTAGCCTTGGACAGGCAGGAGCCAGGGGACAGCCTTCCCTAGAGCCATGAGCCACAGGAGGCACTCGGCCAGGGAAGGCTTCTAGAATTACACCATGCCATGCACACACAAGCCTTGCAAGTTTCCTCCCAAAAGCATTTCTGGCCTGAGATCTATGAGACAGGACCAGATCTTCTGGAAGAAATGACAGAGAACAGGATGAGCACCCATGGCTCTGGTGTCCCTGGTTAATGCCCTGCTCCATGGAATGACTTTGAACATGAGGCTTTCGTCCTCCAATAGTCAATCTATCTCCTGAACAACAGAAGACTGTGGCAATGACCTGTGTACAAGGACCCAAGATGTAATTCAAAGGATTTTGAGTCAAATTTTCTTTTTTTCATATTGTATTATCTCTGAAGATTACAATCTGTGTCATGGTATGATCGATAATATCTTTGGGGGGGGCACATAAAATCTTGGAGCATCTTTTTTTCCCTAAGATTTACTTATTTGACATGTAGAGGAGAGAGAGCGCACACATGCATGCGAGAGAAAGAGAGAGAAAGAGAGAGAGAGAGAGGAAGAGATTTTCTATTGCTCGTTCACTCCCTGAAATTGCAACAGCCAGATCTGAGCATCCCTGAAGCCACGTGAAAAGAACTCATCCTGCTCTCCCACACAAATGATGGGGGCCAGATACTTGGTTCATGTTCAACTGTATTAGTAGGAAGTTAAACTGAAGCAGAGCAGCTGGGATGCTAAACAATGCTTCAACATGGGATACCTGCTGAGCAATCAGGAGCTTAATCCACTCCACCACAACACCAAGCCCTGAGCACATTACCTCTGATAAATTGTGGCATGGAACACACAGAAACTGATGTCTAGTAGTCTGTAGGTTCCTTGAGGTCATTTATTTCTTTCCCATTACTCTTTTGTCCTAACACGCTAGCTTTCTTAATGGAGCCAAGAATATATAAAAGAGAATATCAGTACAGGTGCTTTCTGACGAGGTCAGAAACGCAAGATTTCAGTCAACCCAGTATATTCTCAAATGTGCTGCTCATATCCATGGTCTTCAGTCTTATACCATGATAGATATCACTAATCAATTCAACACTTTTTCCCAGTTAGCCAAACTATAGCCCATAAATCCTTCTCAACAGAGGACTAAAGGCAGCCATTAGCAATCAACCAGGGTTGGCACACGAAGCAGAATCTATTACAGATTCCTGACTCAGGAGTTTTGGGAGACAGGGAATGAGAACAGGAAATGGACAAATCAATAAACTTCCATACATGATCTCAAAAATTATATAGCTGATTGTACAGAGGAAGCCAAAGTCTAGAGAGGCTAAAGGGGCAGAAAGTCACAGAACCTACTTTGTGCACAAAGAAAAACGCAGAATCTTTCTCCTGTTTTCCCTCCTCCAAAAATGTCCTTGTTACCAATACCTTGCTCAGCATTCAAGTCAAATTCTTCGGTCATTTAAATAAACAAGCAGTTATCTTACAGACAGGACTTCTACAACATGAGAGAGAGCAGGCACCAGTCATGCAAAAGTTGTTTGCTTTTGGTTTTTGTAAAGTTCCCTTTCGCTTATTTGTCACCAATAGCAATTTCTTGTTCAGGCAGGCCATGTACAGAACAATCAGCAATGGCCATTTCTAGCAAATGATAATTACGATGCACTGAGCCCAAGAAATAATCCATTCTGGCTGTATGCTTCCTCTTATTTTAATAGCTATTTTTTTTCATGGCAATGCTCCTATTTCTGCAAACTAAAAGAATGCCACTATTTGGTCCCACAAAATGATGTGAGCTGCAACCAGCTGCTCCACCTATAAAGGAGGCCTTTTCATGATTTCAGAAGCATTAGGCATGCCTGGTGTTTGCCATAAATATTGATTGTTTAATATCCCCAAGCAATGGAAACTAACCAATAAAAATCACACATGGAAAATTAGAACTGATGGGTGGAATGGGGATCTATACTCCTTGTCAAATTTCAATTCAAAATTAAATTGGGGCCGTCAGAGCCAAGGGAGAAACCCCTGACCCCAGAGTAATTACTTTCTAACATCATGTTCTTTAATTTGGAGATGTTTCTATTCCAGGAATTGTTGGAAATGTACATTGCATGAAAATGAAGCAATATCAGGAAATATCTGTTTTGTTTGTTTCTATTCCTCTCTTCCAGGCACATTCTTGCTTCTAGTAAGGTGTGCTTTCTGCATGCCCGTAACACTCCCTACTCAGCACTCTCACCATTGTAATTACACTAGCTAACTTCAGAGTCATTAAGACTAATGACACAGCTGGCAAGTTAAAACCACTGCAAAACTTGTAGAATCACCCCAGGAGGCAAGGAAGGTCTGTACAGGCAACTTGTTACATAACTCCCTGAAATACAGTTCCCATTATTTTTAATTAATATTAGTTACTATTAATTAATTTGAAAGGCAGAGTGACAAAGGAAGGTCGACAGACACACATAGACACACAAATGGATCTTAGATTCACTGGTTCAGTATCCAAATGCTTTCAAGAGCCAGAGTAGTGCCAGGCCAAAACCAGGAACCCAGAATTCCATCCTTAGAACATACACCATCACCTGTTGCCTTTCCAGGAACATTAGCATGAGGGCAGATCAGAAGTGGAGGAGCCAGGGCTTCTCAATGCTGGAGGTAGATGTTCCAAGTTGTAACTTGAGTTGCTATACCACAATGCCTGCCCCTAGGTTACTAATATTTCACAAATGCCTTGGCATAAGAAAGATAAACATCCCTGAGCCAGAAAGAATATGCAAAAAATATAAAGATATGAAATGACACAGCATTTCCTATGAGTGTTGCATTCATTTGTATTCATTCATTATTCCTTCCATTTGCTCAACACACATTTTTTGAACACTCACATCATACGGGTACTCTTTTAGGTGTTGAGGATTAAAGAATGAGAAAAAGTTGGTCCCTGCAGAATGAAGGAGGAGAAACAGTATAATAGAAAATCATCTTATAGTGTACTAAGCACATCGAGCAGGAGCTCTGAGAACAAACAGCAAAAGATAAGGAGAGTCCATCCACTCCATTTAAGAAGCAAAGCTAGTTGTACTGAAAACGGAAAAACTCAGTCGGTGACAAAAAGGAATAAGCAAATGAGAAGGGGGCCTCATGGCTTCTCTCGATCAAGGATGGTAGCATCATTAACAGAGATCCTCCCTTGAGACAGAGTGCAGTGAGCTTCAAGATGTCGGGCTGAGCTGAGTTTTAGGCACAGTGAGCTTGAGATATCTGAGGGATGTCCCATTTGGAAGAGGTCTGGTTGTCTTGGGGTACAGACCATGCCTAAGTCATTTCCAGGTTTATACTGAGTTCCTTTTTTTTAAAAAACATATTTTATTCTGTTTTATGGTATAGTTGTATAGGTTCTGGGATTGCTCATGCCCTTCCCCGAGGTCCCTCCCTCCAAACACACATTGATTTCCTCTCTAGTTTTACAATGGATGTCCTTTCTAACAAGTCCTCAGAAAAGAACGAGCAAATAAATAAAGACTGTACACCCTGTGCAGGTGCCCTTGCTTCTCCTGGAGTGTGCCGTTTAATTCCCACGGCAACTCCAGAGGAAGGCCTCTTAAGACTCTCGTGTTAGAGAGAAACACATGCCTTTGACAGTCCTGTGCTAATGGAAAGGGGGCTATGACAAGTTCACAGATAAAACTGACTTCGGAAAAAAGGGCAGAGTACGTGAAAAGATGTTCAGCATCACTAGCCATAAGACAGATACAGATTAAAACTACAGCAAAAGTGCCATTAGAACTCCTGTAAATCCAGGAGAATAGTTACAACCTAAAGGGCTGGCAGTACTAAGTATCGGTGAGGGTGTGGATAAATAAAACCCTCACACGTCGCTAGTGGGAACATAAAGTGGTACAGCCACTACAGCAAACAGTTGGTGGTGTCTTACAAAGTTAAACATACACTTCCCATATGCTCCGGCAATTCTGTTCCTCGGTTTCCATCCAAGAAAAATTAAAATGTTTATGCACAACTTGTATCTGAATGTTCACAGCAGCATTATTCACGATAGCAAATCATTGGAAACAATCCAAATATCCATCACTAGTGAACTGATAAATGAAATGTGGCATATTCATAGAATATAATATCACCCAGCAATAAAAACGGATGAAATTCTGGAAAATCTTAAAATATGGATGAACCCTGAAACATTAAGCTAAGGAAAGAAGCCAAACACAAAAGCCCTTAAATCCTATCAGTTTACTTACATGAAATTTCCCGAAAACACCAATGAGAGGAGAATTTGTGTTGGGGCCCTGGGGTGGGCTAGAGCCGACCACAAATGGAACTTTTTTGAGTCAAAGCACTGTTCTAATCTGAATTATGGAGATGCTTGTACTGAAATTTATCAAACTGAATGCTTTTAACCACCACATATTAAAGCAAACAAATGATAACCCAATTATTTTTTCCCCCCTGAGAAGAGCAGCAGAGATCGGGTGAGGAGAGTTCGCAGCCCAGGTGGTTCCCAAAGGGCATACACTGGTGCTCAGCATTGGGGTGTAGGAAGGATTTCAACACAGTGGAGAAGCACAAAAAGGAATTCTAACCCTAGAGGAAGCAAAGCTAAGAATGGCAATGAAAGAGGGCACGTCTTGGCAATAACCAGATTCCATCTGGATTGGAGAGACATAGACGAAAAGCCTAAACATTTTCATTGTGGCCAGACCAGATGACACAAGGTGAGAACAGTCAGGCTAATGTATTTATGACTTAATTTGGTAGATAGTGAGGAGCCATTGAACATTCCCGAACAGGCACATGTCCTAACAAAGACTGAGGCAGAGAGGGAGGTGGCAGTGTTGGAAGAACCAGGCACCAGGGCCGAGCATCAAAGAAAAGACTCGCAGAACTGGCAGCCATGAACAAGAGCCCCACGATGATCATTCGCCTGTGCCCGTAATGCAAAGGGACAGAAAGACTCATTGCAGTAGACAGAACGGAAAATAATAATAGACACCGCTTACTTAGTGGTTTGGATGATCCATGCCCTGTTGTAAGGAATTGCTACTCCAAAGCAAAGACAGAGTTAAGAGCCTGCTCTATACAGAATGAGCCAAATGGATTGATGATCAGCTTTAGGTTTGCCGCAAAGAAAGGGAATAAAGATTAGGGAGGCCATAAAATGCTTATCTAAGGTGTGTTATGGGAGCCATGTGCACGGAAGCTTGTAAGTGAGTAAGAAATTGGGATCCTTCTAAGGCAGGAGGGTAGGAGACAAACAAGGAAGACCAGTTTCCACGGCTCTGTGGCTCGGAAGGCAAAGCGCCTGGCAGCAGTGGGGCTCTCTGTGGATGTTGCCGCTTCATTAACCGTACATGATACAAATTAAGTAAACAGGCGTAGACAGGGAAGACAACACCGAATGGATAAAATGATGATGATACTGGACTACTTCTCCAGATGAAACCCTTCCCCGGATTTTTTTTTTTTTTACAACAACACCCAGTATTTTATTTTCTGGATCCATGAAGCAAAATAGATGAAAAGTCTGAGGATTTTGACTGTGGACAGAACTGATGATAGAACTTGAAAATGGTCAGGCTAAAGCATTTACAACTCAATTTGATAGGCAGTAGGGACCACTGAACATCCCAGAAGAGGAGTTATTGTCATTTAACATCTCAAACCAGGCTCACACTGTACCAGTTATAAGCAGAGAACCAAGAGTACATTCTGGAAAGCCAAATTCAACTGTTCAGAGACCATGTTGTGTTTATAAACATTTTTTTTAATAGCGGCCAACACTTAATGACCAAGAAATCTCAAAGTATGGGGACTTATAGTTTTAAAAAAAAAACTGGAATTCCAACAACTATATGGTCTAATGCCATGTCAATCAGTTAGCATTGAATAGCACCTGTTCTTTTTAAATACTGGAATCCATGCCCGAAATGTTTCACTCACTCACTTACTCGCTCATTCATTCAGTAATTATGATGTACCTATACATGCCAGGCACCATTGCAGGGCTTGCTGACACACCATTGAATAAATCAGGCAGAAACACCAGCTACTATAAGAAATGATGGTCAGGGCAGGGAAGCTCATTCTGTATGGTCAGGGCAGGGAAGCTCTCTGAGCCTTAATATAATGGGAGTCAGAGAACCAAGAACACGGCCCAGGGAACAGCAACCAGAAACATGATTGAAGGGGTGGGGTGCACAAGAACCAGCAAACAAGAGGAAGGGGACATTTCAGGCCTGGAAATGGCTTGCATTTTGCTTTGGGGAACCACCAGAAAGTTTGAACAGAGGAGTTTGGACATACACATTTAGGTTGGCAACTGGGCTCCATAGCAGTTGAATTTTTGATGCTTTGATAAAACAGAGGCTCAAGGGTTAGAGCTGCACTTAATGTCTTAGGAGGGAAAATAATCAGACTGTGGGAGGAGCAGGCATCTTCTGATCTTTAGAATAACAGTTGTGCCAAAGAATAACCCCAGATTCAGCGATGACCTTGAATTAACTTATTTCTATGGACAGAGCTAACACACAAAAAAGCCACTTAGAAAACCAAGCTCACAGTGACCATGAGTCTGGGTACTGCTTGATCCAAGGCCAGAAGAAGAGGTTCCTGGCAGACACGCCTGGAAGTTTTGACTTCATCCCCTTACAAAGCTTTTCTCGCCTCTGTCTCTATTGGTGATATTCTATACCTGCTAGTCCACTCAACCTAGCAGACAAGTTGAGTTTTGTTTTCATTCAGAACTTGTATTAATTCTCACGTCCTCCCAACCAGATGGGAGGGATTTTACCCTTGTACTTCCAATCAAAGCAACCTGTCAGCCAGTGCTGGTAATATATCATCCCAGAAATTCAACTCAGAGCCCCAGAAGAGTTTCAAAGGCTTCACAAAAACAATGATCTACTCACAATCAGAGCATGATCTCGACCCATGGTGATGACCATCCTGTTCACCGTGCGAAGCAGCTGGACCAGAATCTCCTGGATGTGGTGATAGGTGAAGGCCTGTAACACAGAGACATGTGACCGCTAGGATGCTAGATTGGCATGGTCTCCCAGACGACACAGACAGTAATGACTGGACATGGTGTCCACCACCATGAACAACACTTTTGCCATTGCTGTCACCAGCATCACCATCCCCACCCTGTATGTGTCACCATTGCCTCCTGGCACTGGACACAAGGAATCTCCACCCTTGTCCCACCCACCCCCAGCATTAGTGGCTAAGAACTTACTTATGCTTCGGAATCAGAAACTTCCTATTGGAAATTCTGGCTCTAATAATAGTTCACTATAGTGATTAGGTTTGTTACCTTCCCTAAACCTTGGGTTCTTCATCTAATAGTGGGGAATGAGGCAGGAACTTAAGGTAAAAAAAAAAAAAATTGGTTGTCCAGGTAATGAAGATGCTGAGGCACCACCAATAGAAGCCAGTATCAAACAGAAGGAAATCAGAAGAACCACAGCGTCTGATGCCCCAGGATGAGGTTACGTAAGAAAATGTAAGCCCCAGAGTTCTTGGGTCTGAGGCTGCTTGTTCACCTTGGGGGAAGGAAACACAGGATGAGGCAGCTTGTAACCCTTAGGTCTTTTTAAATAAAAGTCCATAAACCTTAATCTGTAAATAGGTTGTTTTGTTTTGTTTTGTTTTGTTTTGTTTTGTTTTGTTTTGTTTTGTTTTATTCTTGCAATGGCAAGCATAATATTCCTGTATATTTACGCATCTCCTCAGACCAGTTTATCAGCAAAGTCTTGAGCCACTCAGCTTCTTCAAAACAGCCTTTAAAACAATCCTGGCTCAGGGAAAAGGCTCTGAGGTTGCAGGTTCAGAAGCTCTGGGTCTGAGTTCCAACGCTGTACCGGCCAGCTCTGTCACCTCCTTTACTGCGTACTATCTCTTAGCCTTGACTTCCTCATCAACAAAATGTGGGAGATTTAAAGTTCACGTGAGTATAAAAGCAACATGTGCAATTCCTCTATGGGAGATGCTGTGCACACGAGATCCTGCGTGGCAGCAATTTCTGAATCATGATGTGTGTTATTCTGCCCATGGAGAACAATGTCACAATAGACTGAGAAGCTCTGGAGATGGAGGGTTGAGTCTGGGAAGTGTTTCCTCTCCAAATGTAGCCAAAGCACACACACAAAGTGCCAAATAAATGATGCCTGAAATACTGGATGGCAACTCATGCTCATTTATAAGCATGCTAGAAACATTTGCCTCATGCAAGTTAACTGATTTTGTCTCTTTGTGTAGCAAATGAAAGGAAAATGGATTTGTAGGCAAGAAAATGAAGGGAAATACACATATTGACAAATGTTCTCCCAGAGCATGCATTGGGCCTAATGCTTAACATTCTTCCCACAGAGGATTACTTGGGTTCAAGAGCCAGTCTGGCTCCTGATTCCAGCTTGCTGCTAATATGCACCCTGAGAAACTATGTAAATGGCTCAAGTCATTGGGTCCCTGCCACCCATGAGGGAGACCCGAATTGTGTATTCAAGCTTTGCTCTCTAGCCATGTCAGGCCTCTGGGGAGTAACACAATGAATGAAAACTCTCTCTCTTACTTTCTCCCTCCCACCCTTCCTCCCTCTTTCTCTCACTCTCTTCCCAACCCCAAATAACTGCATTAAACATTTTGGAGTGGGAGTCAGAAATGGGGCCTAACAGGTAGGACCACCAAGTATGATGCCTGCTCCACATCCCACCCAACTTCCTACCAACGCCCTGAGAGCAGTGGAGAGCAGCCCGGGCACTCAGGTTCTTGCCACCCACATGGGAGATTCTAATAAAGCTCCTGGCTTTAACCTGGCCCAGCACCAGCCGATGAGGCCATCTGAGGATGAATATCGACATCTCTCTACTTCTCCCCAACCTCTGTCACTTTGGCTTTCAAAATAAATCAACCTTTAAAATATTTTTTTTTCTGAATGTTCTCCCTTCCCGTCAGGCCTTCAGTGACTATTACATTCAAAGATGAATCACCCAGAGCATGCTGGGTCTATCCACTTTAGACTCAGGTATCCAGCATGCTACCTAATCTTTAGCCCTGCGGGGCCACAGCAAAGTCTCTACCACTAGTGATCTTGTTAGAGTATGTGTGTTTTCTCGTGTGTGTGTGTGTGTGTGTGTGTGCACTTATTTGAAAAATAGGATTACAGAGAGCAAAAGACTGAGAGGAGAGTTCTTTCCTCCCCTGGTTCACTCCCCCAAAATATCACAAAATCTAGGACCATGCTGGGCTAAAGTTAGAAGTCAAGGATTCCATCTGGTTTACCCAGAGGAGTGGCAAGAACCCAAGCATCTGCATCATCATTTGCTAATGCTTGGGAAGAAGCACAGCCAGGACTTGATACCAGTGCTCCCGTGCAGCATGCTGACCTCACAAGTGATGGTTTAATCCACTGTGCTACAGCACAAGCCCCGAGTCTGTGTTTTACTGAAAGAGGTTCCCATTCACCACCAAATCCATCAAAGCCTCAATCTCCCCCTAGACTTAAGTTGCCTGGGATCCAGCCCTTTCCCCTTGCAGCTCAGGGGTAGGAAAGACAGCAAATGCCTGCCCTCTTGGCTGAAGAGGAGCCTCTGTCCTCTCTTCCTTCTCGTTTGTGTTTTAAGCCTACTTGTCAGATTATAATCTCCTATTCCTATCACATGAACTTGACGTTCACAGTTAAACTAACATTACTAAATCAACATTTCCAAGTGCTTACTGCATGCCTGGCACCCTGCTAAGTACTTTACCTCATCTCACATCAAGATAATCAAAATTATAATCCCCACTGTTCAGATGACGAAACTGAGGCCCAGATAGGTTGAGCAACCTGTCCACAGTCAATCAGTCAAGAAATCAGCAGAAAAAAATATTCAGACTTAGTAGTCTGGCTCAAGGTCTGCTCCTGGCCAGCTGGAGCCTGACCATAGATCTCTGGGTGCCACTTCGGGGCGTCCTTCCAGGCTTCTCCCTTCCGCAAAACCGAGATATCCTGACTTCATCTGAGCCACCTTCTAACTCTTGCAGTGACTTCTGCTCTTTTCTTTCCTTTTTAGAAAAATCTTCAGTATTCACTCTTGTTTTTTGCATTCCTTTGCTATTTCATCAAATTTATATAATGGCTCCCATTTGGTATGATATTTTCTCCAGAATTGTATCTCTTCCCTTACCAATAGAGACAGTAAAACCCCTTTCTTCTCGACCTCCTGACCCTCTTCCTCTTAAACAAATATTTCTTCTTAGCCCGCAGAGCAGCAATTAAAATGCTGAAGAATTTGATATTTAAAAATGAAAAGCTATCCAATTTCAATTCATTTCTATCTGAAAGCTCCCAATCTGAGAGGCTGTGTAACAAGTTGTTTTGAAATCAGATAAGCTTGAGTTTACAATCCTCACTCTATTAATTTGAGCTAGGTGAATGCAGGCAAATTGTTTTTCCTCTGTGAGTTTCAATTTCTCTATCCAATGGGGCAAACAATAGAAAGAACAAGTTTATGGGATTGGGGATAAAGGTGACCCAGTTGAAGTCCCCGAAACTAACAGCTGATACAGAGCATACCCTCAGGAAGTGAAGGCAGCAATTCCTGTTCCTCTTGGTCTGCAGCAGCATTTTTGGCTGGGCTTGCAGATTCTCAGCACGTAGCAGAAAGTGCAGCACAAGGTAATGCATAATCTAAACTCTGGTGATATCGAAATGTCACCCAAAGAATGTATAGCATATATGCAAATGGAAAACTTTCAAGATGATAAACCTGTGCTATGCTGTAAAAGTACAGCCACAAATCACCCACTGTTAATTGCTCCAGTGCCAGGCAAGTAGAGGGAAACTCCAGGAAAGTGTCTTCCGGGCACGAAGTAAACGGTGGCTTGTAATTGAAATGACAAAATCAGTCTTCCCATTATGGCTCTGGCAAAGAAATTTATCCGTCCAACTTAAACACATTGCAAATTGTAGCAATTTTTTTCTTTTAATAATTATAGGCTATGCTATCTGCAAGGGACTTATGCCTAAGCCCAAGACTGAAACAAAACAGTGAGCTGGGTGTGAAGGCTGGGACTTGGAATGAGCCAACCTCTTCCTTCTCAAGTCACGCAGGTCGAAGGCTACCCCTAGTATGTTGTGGAACACAATTCAAAATCACTGATTTCCTGTACTACTTCCAGCATAGTAAGAGAACACTGTATATGATGATGTATATTGATGAGATGATTTTAATAACACAAAGAGGCAACACCTCATAACATGAATCAAATTATGTCAAAGGTATACCCTTTGTTCATTTTCCTTCCAATAATTTTGATAACACCAAGAAAAAATAACCACTCTTTTGGTGCCAAAATGTCTGGAACACTTCCTTCAGACAAAACTTTCCTTTATAAAATAATCATTTATATTAGAAGCAGAGCGAGAGTTTCCCAGCCACTCTTTTACTCCCCAGTATCCCAAATGGCCCAAGAGTAAGAAACTTCATTCAGGTTTCCTTCAGGGGCGACAGGAACCCAATTGCTTAAGCCATCATCATCTCTACTTCCAAAGGTCTCAGTTCCAGGAAGTTACAGGCAGGAACTAAAGCCAAGTATCGACCCTAGCACTTGATACTAGCTGCAAACATCGCGACCAGTGTCTTCAATGCTTGGCCAGATGGCCATCCCCTAAACCCCCTTCTTTTAACAAAGAAGAATGTCCTCAGGTCAGAGCAGTTGGTAAATAACCAATAACATTATCCTAGAAGTGAACAATTTTTTTTATTATTATTCTATTTGTTCTTAAAGGTAGATATACTTTTGGCAAGAGTACCAGTAAAAGATCCAAAACTTGAAATTTAAAAACAACGAGGAAGGAATGGTGTCTTAATGGAACATTCCTGAATAACCCAACTAGTCATCCTTTTAAAAAATTTTATTTGTTTATTTATTTAAAAGACACAGTTACATAGATGGTGAGGGAGAGAGACAGACAAGCAGAGACAGAGATCTTCCATCTGCGGGTTCATTCCCTAAATGGCTGCAAAGAGGCTCGGCCAGGATTAAGCTAAGAGCTTGAAGCTAATTCTAGGTCTCCCACATGGAAGCAGGGACCCAAGCACATGGATCATCTGCTGCTTTCCCAGGTGCATTACAAGGGAACAAAGCTGGAAGTGGAACAGCTGGGATAAAATAAAGAACACCTATATGGGATACTGTCATTGAAGGTGACAGATTTATCCACTACACCACAAACACTGGCTCCCAAATGGAGGTGCTTACACGTTTTCATTTGATTACCTATCCACAATTGCCAAAAAACAATAATCCTCTAGAGTTAGCGGCCAAAATCCAGAAAAATACCCATGTTTGATGTTTATTTGCTATTTTGCCTATAGTTTTATATCATTGCAGAAATCCCACCAGTGTTAGACCAATCTTCTTGAAATGATAAACAGAGAATCTGAAACACTTTAGCAGCGCCACGTTGTAGCATAGTATGCAAAGCCACCACTTGCAAAGATGGCATCCCATATTGGTGTCAGTTTGATTCCCAGATATTCCACTTCCAGTCTGGCTCCCTGCTAATGCACCTGGGAAAGCAGTACAGGAGGGCTCAAGTGCTTGGGCTACTGCACCTATGTGGGAAACCAGGATGAAACTCCTGGCTCCAGGCTCTGGTCTGGCCCAAACGTGGCCATTGTAGCCATTGCGGGGTGAATTAGCCCATGATAGATTCTCTCTCTCTCTCTCTCTGCCTCTCCTCTCTTTGTGACCTTGATTTTTGAAAATATAATAAGTAAATCTTTTAAAAAATTATTTAAATAGACTCACTGCTTTGTTCAGCTTTTTTCTGTTTGTTAGTCAAATAAAAGTTTGCCAAATGACAGTATAGAATTGCATAAGACAATATGTGTAACAATTTTAGAATTCTACCTTTATAAAAGGAATGTTGACTGTTCATGGTATGGATATAAAATCTTATTTTTACCAAGATTATCATTGTATTAAGTTTTTTTTTTAATCTCCAATGTTAATTAAAAGAAAACACAGGAGCAATCCAGATTTTTCCCCCTCTCCCAAAGAGATACTTCTCTATTTCTTTTAACTTACAGATTTACATATTTTTGTTAATCCAAAACAAGGGCCCATATTATGGTGGGTCAGTTAAAGCTCCTGCCCACAAGGCTAATATCCCATATCTGACTGCTAGCTCAAGCCATAGCTACTCCACTTGTGATCCAGCTCCCTGCTATCGCATCTAGGAAAGAAAGCGACAGAAGAAGGCCCAAGATTTTGGAGCCCTGCTTTCCACACAGGAGACTCTGATGGAGTTCCTGGCTCCTGGTTCCCGGCTTTGCCTTAGCTGCCGATCTGATGTACTGACCCAGAACTCTGTAACCTGCCTTTTAATAAACGTTTGTTTTTAAAAAAATTTATCATTGTAATTTTGATAATTTGGACAATGTTGTCAATACTATGCTTTCAAGACCTCCCCCACCCCAGGGACACTATGCATTAATTGTCCATTGTGAACGAAAAGTTTTTTTTTCACTCTCTCCTTGTTTTTCCTAGCAGGACACATTTCTTTTTCCATCTCTCCTTCCTCCCGCACAATGACAGTATCATTGTGTTTGATCAATGCTTAGTACTCAAAATATTTTGACAAACTAAATGTCATTCTCATCGCAGCTATAAACCACAGTGAATTTTACATTTCTTACAAACTTTTCCTATTCCTCAAAAAGGATCAAAAGCAATCTGGAAAAATCTGAAATTCCTTTTCGCTCACTGAAGTTGCTTTTATGCTTCCTTTTTCTTCATTTGGATGATCTCGTCTGCTTTTCTAAGTTGTCTCGTCTCCATTTTGATACGAGTGCTCTCCCCCACAGAACCCGTTTCTTCCAAACTGCTCTCCTCCTGCACGCTGGTTTTGCTTTCTGGCTCCCGCGTTGGGAGCTGCTCCTTGACCCTCTTTCATCTGTGGGTTTATGTTCTCCTCTTCAATCAAGCAACCCCAAAGCTGACCGCCAACCCTGAGCCTGTGAGAAGAGCTTGTTATCCTTAAGCACTGCAGCAGAAGAGCTCATTGGAGAGATTCAAACATCTACATATGTAAGTCCTTGTGGGCTGCTCTGGTTCCATAGTCAAGAATTCTCTGACCCATTGCCCAAAGGGTCAGGATCCTTCTAGAAAGCTGACTGAAACAGAAGTCTGAAGGAAGCCAACACCAACTTCTAGGTGTACCAGGACTGAAACCTCCTCTTGTGAATGAATGGGTGATTGCCATGGAGTGTGGTGTCTCTACGCCCTGATAGACTCTTTCATAGAATAATTTCCCCATGAAGCAGCTACACATAATCAGATATAATTATTATATTTATTCAAAAGACGCAAAGACAGAGAGAAAGAGAAATAAAGATCTTTCATACACTGGTTCACTACCCAAATAGAAAGCCAAAGATCTTCCATCTGCTAATTCACTCTCCAAATGACTGTAATGGCCAGGCCTGAGCCAGGCCAAAGCCAGGAGCCATGAACTTTATCTGGGTTTCCTACATGGGTTACAGAAGCCCATACACTTGGGCCATTTTCTGTTGCCTTTCTTGATAAAGTAGAGAAGAAGCTGCATCCTAAGTAAAGCAGCCAGGATTCACTGGTGCTCTGATATGGGATGCCAGCATCAGGGACTGTGGTTTAACCTGCTGGGCTACAACACTGGACCCAGACTTCCCACTGACTCAACTTCTCTGAGCTTCTCTTTATCTACCCTGATCTCCAAGGTAGTCAGTCCCATTGCCCCCGTGAAACCTTAGGATGGGGGAAGAGGGATTTTTACTTTACTTGGAGGGAAATTTTTTGCTTTACGTTGGATGGGTTCTCTACTGTTGGCTCATGAATCATTCTTTTTTCCTTGGGTCTGCTAAGCCATGTACTAATTTTCCACTTGATTTCCACCTTCCTTATAAGAAAAATTCCTTGTACTTTTTTCTCCAGTAATATATTGAAAGAGAACAAAATACACGTCTATATTTGCTCTCTCATCTTTACAGGGAATTCTACTCTAAATTTTCATGTTTCCATATTTATAAATCAAATCAAATTTTCTAATAAAAATATTAAAAAGTATGTGATAAGGATAGCAAAGCAGTAATTATCTTATGCAAATATCTGAGGTTTTGAAAAGAGTATTAATGCAATTCCTTAACATACAGAAAGAAAAACCTCAGTTTGGGGAAGAGGTTTGTATAGGTCACATGATGAGTGGCATGTTAATACCCTGCTCTGCTGAGCAACTTGGGGCTGATTGCTCCCCACACTACTACACAAATAGCACTGGTTTTGTGGCTGTGCCAAGAATAACGCTAACTTCCTCTCCTACTCTAGCTTGAGTCCCTTTCAGTACTAAGATAAAGACGATGAAGTTACAACGACAGTGTTGAATCCAAAGGACTATATTTTAAAAACCCAAGTCATAATAATGCCTATATTGGTCATGAAAACACCTGCAGTCTATGGCCACTACCATTTTTGTTTCTCTGCTCCATTTTCTTCTCTAAGATGTTTTCAACTTCCTTCTTATCTTGAGGGCACCACAAACACCCACTTACAAAGAAAATAGCCAACCAGGAAAGGCAGTACCAGCAACCAGCTAAAATAGTCACCCTTTCTCCTCTCTCTGGCTCCTAAATGCCATGTGACTTTTTTCTGCACCCATACCTCATTTGGTGAGGCACAGGGAAGCAGGAGTCAGGGGTCAGGGAGCTTGGGTGGGCATTGCTGCATCCCATCATCTTGGTCTCTGTCACTCATGAGGTGATCCCTAATTCTCCAGGTAGGACTTGGGCAATGAATGCTTACGTGTGGTCTTGAGTGTTTTGATAGTCAATGTTAGAGGCAGAAGGATACAATGAGAAGAAAAAAAAAAAGGACATAGTTTCCAATCTTGACACTGCTATTATCTCATAACTTTGAAGCTCTTAATACATACCAAAAACTGTGCATACATACTTCACATTTTATAATCTTATCTTTTTATAAAAACCTACTAAAATCCTAAATGCAAAATATAAGAGTGAGAGAAGTTGAGACACTTGCTCAAGAATGACCTACTGCTAGGTGGCTAACTACAACCCATGCTCATTTCTGACTATTTTTGTACCCTCTCCCTGGTGTGAACTATGGTGGTGGAGCTGGGGAAGAGATGGTGTTTGAGGTCCTCGCAAGCTCTGATGGCTGCCTTCCACATTACGGAAACTGCTTCGCACAGAGCCTTTCCTAGCACAGAACCTTTGAACTGTGGTTAACCATGCTCTTTCCCTGTAACTGACCTTGACTGATCTTGCCACTGTGAGCCTTGGTTTCTTCATCTGTATGTCTTAAATAATGATACTCACAGTACCAGAACTGTTCAGAGACGTTGCAATTTGTTCCAACTGCAATTTGCTATTGCATATTATTTACTCCTCCAAGCACTTTACGTACACTAACTGAAAGAATCCTGCAAGTACCTATGAGAGGTTAGGAAGACTAGTAAATATTCCAGACTTTCTAATGAGGAAACTGAGGCTCTCACTATGCCCATGCATCATGGAAATGTTAATCCAGGTTCCAATCCACATCTCCCTGATTCCAGTCCAGGCTTGTACCTATCCCTGCTTCCATCCCACTTGATTGCATAAACGAATATACGCAGAGCACTTTGTAGGTGCTAAATCATTTTACAAATGTGTCTGAGGAACACCACAAGACAAGCATTTGTGTGCACAGCTGTTCACAGCAACACTGGATTGTTTACAGCATCCAGATGCAGCAAGCAAGATAGATATCTTCAAATCGGGAATTGTATTCATGATGGTTCATTTCCACAGTGGAGTGGGAAAAGGTGGACAGGTCTTGACCTTCAAACTTGCCCTTCAGTATAAGGAGCTTAACAGAGCATCGTGTGTAACAGAATCCTTCCTTCTTAAAAAAAAAAAGTTTTCCTATACCTAATAAGTCTTGGGAAAAATGTGTGCCAAACCATTAACAATGTCATCACTGGCAAGGGGGAAAGCTAAAGATGTGAAATTAAATGGATAGTTTTCCTGGGAATGCTTAATGGGAAATTTTTGTAATAATTGTTTACAATGAAAAAGAATTAAAAATAAAGAATTATTTTTTAATTGGGAAGGAATGAAAATCAGCCTGCAGGCCACAGAAATCAAGTTCATAGGAGACTGAATGGAGACAGCCCTGGGACTTTGGTGTCATGCAGGCAGCACTAGACTCAAGGATGGTACACCCTTGTGGGCATGGACAGCAGTGCCCAACCCCTAGATCCTCCAGCCCCCTGATGCAGCTACAGATGTTGCTCTGCTGTTCATAAACCGGAAGCCTGTTGAAAACATTACTCAACTGACAAAAGAGTCTTACAAAGCAATGCGAGATAATAATATTTTAAAAAGCACAACTATGAAACGTTTTATTCCATTTACCAAATGCTTTTAACTTCCATTTCCCAGTAGGTGAAAAAAGAAAAAAAAAACACCCATGTACTTAAAGCTACAGGAAAAACACATAATAAAAACATCAGCAACAAAAAATCTCAACGGGTTTGTAGAAAACATTGCTTTTATTCAGAATCTGTATGTTTCTTCCTGAGGCTTTCATAACAATATGCTGGAACCCCCAACCTGCAGCCTAAAGTGGAAAGAAAATCTCCTGTAGTTCAGCATCTTGATGCTGATAACTGAAGGCTGGTTGGAGCCATTTTTAGGAAGAAGAACTTGGGAGATGGCTCCACTTTTATATTTTGTTTTTCAGAAGGGAAGAGTTCTATGGGTGGTGGATAAAAAGAAATGAATGAGGAAAGAAGGAGACAGAAGTGAATTTGAATCCATATATACTAGACTGTGGAATTCTTATGTGCCATGCTACATAGAGCAGCATCAATCTGCTTTCAATCACCAAAGGTACCAAGAAAGACAAGTGTCTCCCCATAAAGAATCTTATCATAAAGATGATGGTTTGGGGTGGACACTCGGCTTAGCAGGCCAGATACTGGTAAGGAAGCCCATGTTCCACGCTGGCTTCAACTGCCATCTCCAGCTTCCTGCTGCTGGAGATTCCAGATTCCAGGCAGCAAACCCATATGGAAGACCTGGACTGAGTTCCTGGCTCCAACCTTCGGCCCAACCCAGTCCCAGTCCCACTACCGGTATTTTCGGGGGAAAGCAGAGGATGAGCACTATCTCTGCCTCTGGAATAAATACGTAATTTTTAATGATAGCATATAAACACAGCAAAGCAGAAGATGCTAGTTATTTCTTAACCAGAGATATTTGCGACTCCAGGATATTTTCCATGAAGAATAGCTTCATCTATTTTCAAATTTTAAATTATACCACTCAGTCTCCTTTTTTACAAAATACATTAAGTAAAAGATTAGACTCTAGACAGCCTTATTTCTGAAAATTGTGTCTCCCACTTCATGTCAAAGACACTAAAAGAAAACATTCCTGCCCAAATAAATGTAATCTAAATACAATTGCATGCAAATTAAGTTGTAGTTGACTAGCCAATACACTGTTCATTTTGTAAATCGTCAATTAGGCAATTATTTTTGTTTCGATATTGCGGTGCTGATTAGCCATTCAAAGCTAAAACACCTACATTACCTAAGTTCTATAGTGACACAGTAGTAAAATGTACACTGTGAAAACGGAAATGCAAACAGCCCTGACTGAGCAAATAATCTTGTGGCGATGGACTCTTATAAGATTTATATTGCAGAAAGGGGCTCTGGAGGTATTTGTAGTATTTAAAAAAACTTCACAGAAATGGTATATTTATTTCTTTTCATTAGTACTGTACGGGCAAGTCAAAATGTCATGATAATCTGTTTGAGAAAAATATGAACTTCAAGAAGGCAACCTGTTTAACTCTCTTGGTCAGAAAATTCCGAATACTGTTTATATGGCAGTAATTTTCTTTTACTGAATAAACAAAATTACTTAATGTTTAATACATGATGATGATTATGCTACATTGAGAGATAACACATATAGTTTTAAATTTTTAAACTTTTATTTGCTTTTTCAAAGAAGCAGAGAAACAGAGCTATCTTCCACATGTTTAGTCACCCCTCAAATGCCTACAACAGCTGAAGCTGAACCAGGCTGAAGCCAGGAAGACACAACCTAATTCAGGTGGTCCACACAGATGGCAGGAATCCATGTACTTGATACACCACCTGCTTTACTACCAGGAAGCTGAAGTGGAAGTGGAATATCTGGGACTCGAATCCAGGCATTCCAAGCTGGGGATGAAGTATCTCAAGTCGCACCTTAGCTGTGGCACCTGATGCTCACCCCAAGACAAGCACATGTACCAATGGGCATGGGATCAGAAAACAACTCTCTGATGGTGAAAACTTTTGCTACCATCTTTCCAAAAAATGCCCAAGATACGGCCCTCTATGCCATCCATGCCAGGGACCTTCCTTCCCTACACCCTGCAGGAATGGCCTTCTCCTCTACCACCAGCTACAAGCCCAAGGCTTCTTTCCAATCTGTGCCCGTTGGCTTCAGATCCTGTTATCATCAGATCTCATGCACAATCCCAGGGTGGTTTCAACCACAAACAGAACAGCTGTCCATGGGGACCAGCACAATTTTCCCCCATCTCAAGTGCACCTGCTCTTCCTCGGAGATACTTACTTGAAATTTTATGGCCTGGATTTCAATCCCTCACATTAGACTAATTCTTCCCCGTTAAAATCCATCCCTGAACGAGTCTCCAAACATTGGACTATAAAAGCTCTTCTGAAGTAAGAATCATAATAAATCCACTTCCACTTTCCCCTTTACACAGAAAGAACAAAGAACAGGATCATCTGTGAGCATCTTGAGGATAGAAATTAAGTCTTTGTCATTATTTTTGGTTCAACATCCAGCACAAGTACCCCACAGGAAAGCTAATTGTTACAATTTCATAGAATGGATGTAGATTTTGTCAGATGGATTAATTTGAAAGCTAACAGGGATGTCAGGCAATAGAGAACTTAGGAGAATACATGGAAAATAAGAGGAGCTGGGATTAGAATAAAGAATCTATAAACTCGCACCAGTCGGAACAGTCAGCCCACCCTGGTCCTTCCCTGATCTATGTCAGCCAGTGGACTCTGAATAGGTTTCATCGTCATTGGAATGGTGAGATTGGCAGCAATCCAGAACTGTTGAACTATCAAAACCGCTTGAGCAGGACCCTCGAGAATGCCCCACATTGGGGACCAGGGATGGGTAGGAGGCTGGGTAGGGCTTCTCCCTTTGTTTCTCCCCTGACCCCAGATACAGGGAAAAAAAACGATATTAGTGTGGAAACAATGGTATTACCCACTTTCATCCTATGACCCTTGACCCTTTGTACCCTAATCAACTAAGTAAGATTATTTAAAAAAAAATAAGTAATAAAAAAAGAAAAGAAAAAAGAATCTATAAACTCTGGGCACTTACCTCTTGACCCTACTACAGACCAAGACTGACTTAATATAAAAGATTAAGGTATTCTCAGAAAGAGGAACCAAAAAACACAATCTTCTAGCCTCCTCTCTACAGCCAAAACACTGCTAATCACTGCACCACCGTCGAGAGAGTGAACATAGACATCACACAGCTCGTTCAGTAATGATGAGATAGTTTGCTCGGCAGGGTCTCCCCAAATCACAGCAGAGTCCATTTTTAAAAATGAACTCTTTCCCCAAGTCTCTACCAAGTCAAGCAGGCATAAAATCCATCCTGGAGATAAGTCTCATGAAGCATCCAAGGATCCTGTGACCTGGCCAGAATTCAGCCATTCTCACTGGTCAGTCTGCTTAGGAACTGAATGATACCAGCAACTTCAGAAAAATAATCAGCAACAGGGGCCTTTAAGATCTTACCCTAGAACTTCGTTTCCTTTGCTAGGAAAAAATATGCCAATCTTAAGAGCTAGGGAACTGAACAGAAAAGACCAATACATCTGGAAAAAAAAAAAGGTGTAGCCTGTGCTCTGGGTGCTCAGTTACACATCCATCAGTATTGTTTTTTTCTGTCTCAAATTGAAATTCTCCATAAAGAACAAGTAACACTGGTTAGAGTGCCCCTTGGGTCACCTGCATCCCGTATCTGAGTATCTAACTTCAAACCTCAGTTTCTCTCTTGATTCCTACTTCCTGCTAATGTGCACCCTGGGAGGGAACAGTGAGATCTTAATTAGTTGGCGTTCTTACCACCCATAGGAGACCCAGAGTAAACTCCTAGCTTCTCGCTTTGGCTTGGCCTAACCCCAGAGTTTGAGGGCATTTGAAAAGTGAACCTGTGTACGGAAAATTTCACTCTGTCTGTCTCTATCTTTGAGATAAATAATCAATAAATAAATAAAATTAAACATATATGAAGAGCAAGCAGGAATCAAGATGGCAGAATAGGGTAAGGACATGTTTAAACTGACGAAGAATCATTACCCAGTGTGAAGCAGAGAGGGCACATTCCAGGAAATAGGAGAGGAAAGGCCAATGACAGAGTAGCACCAAAAGACTAAAGGACACCGGAAAGCAGCAGAGATGATAGCATGGTGTTACAGTAACCAGAAACCTCAGAGCCATTTGGCGAAAGGCTATCTGAGATCCACCAGCAGCTGGAGCTCCACCCACAGCCAGGTGGGAACGGGAGCTCAACCGGAGCTGAGCAGGTGAGATCAGAAAAAGAACTGCCTGTCCTTCTTATCTCTTTGATTTGACCAGGAGCAGAGACAGAGCAGCAGATCCCAAACAGGTGGTGCAGGAACAGGGTGGATTTCACAGCCCAGACCCCCACCAGAGCCGAACCAGGTGGTGCAGGAACAGGGTGGATCTCACAGCCCAGAACCCCACCAGAGTCGAACCAGGTGCCATTTCATATGCAGAATATTCCAGATTCTAAAAGCAAAACAATATTTGGCCCAGAATGACGCACCCAGCAAAACCTTCCTTTGTCTTTGAAGATGAAATAAAATTCTTCCACAGTAAAGAAAAGCTCAAAAAACACACCTCTTCCAGACCTGCCCTACAAATGTTCTCTTGACAGAGAAAAATAATAGCACCCACCAAAAGCAAAATGACAAAACCAAATTAACACCTATTCTTATTACCCTTGAACATAAATGACTTAAAATCATCAATGAAATGTCACAGATTAGTGGACTGGATAAAAAAACATAACCCATCTGTCTGTTGCCTACATGAGATACATCTCACCAACAAAGATCAGCAGAAACTATAGCTCATGGATTTTGATATTTTTGTTATTAGTTTCATTTCTTCAAAACACTTTTTTCTCATTAAATTCTGTACTGACTCACAGGACATATAGTAGCATCATTTTATTCAAGAAGGTTTTTGACTTTCTTTTATCATTTCTTCAGCAACACATTTGTCATTCAGTAGGAAGTTATTTAACTTCATGGCATTGTAAATTTCTATTTTTCTTCCTGTTGTTGATTTTGTTTTGTGGCTTTTCATTTAAGGGGATGTACCGTAACTGGTGAGGATACAATGCTGTATGCATCTCCACTTTCAGATCAAAGATGGACTCCCAAAGAAACTATTAAATATATCTTGACAATAGGTTACTGCCACTGTCCATTCCTGTAATGACGGACTTATGACTGTGTGTGAAGAACTATATTGTTGTAATAATGTGGGGGAAATCAGTGGAGGAAATAGGGGCTTTGGGGAGGAAGGAAGGGAAATCCCAGAGCCAATGGAAATGCATCATAAAATAACAAAGGAAAAAAAAAAAAGCAAGCTGAATTTCTGTCCCTGTCCATGGTTCTGATTAAACTGTTTCCTCCTGCAACAGGTATCAGACTTCTCCCCTTATCTTGAATAGTATCTCTTTCTTTCTTCCTGTTTCCCATAAGTCTATTTGTTTATGAGTGACACAGATTGATAACAGGATAGTCACAGGATATAACTACCGAATAAGAAGTGTTCAGTATAGAATGTGGCTTACAATAAGCATCTATGTTTCTCATGAGTAATATTATACTAATATTTGTTTAAATTGGGATTTATTATGAGTTTAATTTAAAAAGCATGAATAAATAATTAGGTTAAAACAAAACTTAATTTAACTATCTTCAACATTTGGAATCCAGCCTGAAAACACTGAACATTTTCACATTCACTCAACACAATTCGCAAGTACTTAGATAAAAAAGCTTAAAGTTAACCAAGATTCCTTCTCACTCACAGATATGTTTGAGCAAACTACCTCAAATGGCAGATTGTCAGAACTAGACCTTAAACTGGAACTCACATCTTCCCAAATTGTTGGAAGACCCCAAAATGAAAACCACCATCACTGTCACCAACTCACGTAACTGACCTGGGACTGTGACTCTCCTTGATACAACCTTCCAACCGAAAAAGGCATGCTGAATTTCATACAGGGATAAGATACCAGCTTTTTTGTATGCAATAAGAACATCATTACCTTTCCTCATAGATTCTGCTGAACATTAAAAAAAATTAGAATCAACATTTATAGATTAATTGAAGATGGGAGGATCAATCAAACCACACGGATTAATTATTGAGTGCTTTCTTGGAGATTGGTGCTATCCTATGTTTTTAAAATACAGGCAAAACCCAAGAATGTAACAGCCCTAACCTTGCAAAGTCTGAGAACCACATATAGGACACATTCAAGAATGATACTAATAAAAGACAGCCTATGTCAAGTCTCTAAGAGATACAGTAGATACAAGTCTGTGCAATTATCTGGGTGGTTCAGAGATGGATTCAGGCTTCCAAAGACAGCGATGTGGGGGAGGAGTTCTGCCTTGTTGTTTGGATGCAGGCTGACACTGGGATTCTACATCAGAACCACTGAGTGCAGTATTTAGCTCCAAAGCCTGAATCCAGGTTCCTGATACTGTGATCCCTGAAAGGTCCCTGTAATGGCTCAAGTAGTTATTCCTTGCCACGAGGAAGACCTTGATTACTTCTCAGGCCCCACCTTTGGCTTGGCCCAGTTACAGCCTTTGCATATATTGGTGGAATGAACAAGTACATAGGAGCTCCCCGTATCTGTCATTGTCAAACTCTCAAAGCATACACACACACACACACACACACACACACACACACGGGCATGGAGAGAGCTAAGGTATGCCACTGGACTATTAACTCAACTATTTAAGCTAAGGACTTGAGTTTGCCAGTGTTGAGAAACAAAGTCCCCAGGAGATGTTTAGAAACTGAGTGACTTGTCTTCATCAGCTTTGCATCCCAATGACTAGCATGGTGCGTGTCAAATAGTAAGTGCTTAGTTTATATTTAGTGAGTGTCAAGTAAGAAGAAATTGCTGAGTTGAAAAAATAAATAACAACAACAGCAACCAAACATTAATCTTATCTCAACATGTGACAGAGAAGTTCTAACATGACAAGAGCAAAGGTAAAATTGCACATAATTAAGTGTAACAATGTATGGTAAAGTAAAAAACTTCTCAGGATGCAATAGACAAAGTAGTTAATACAGAGCTACATGAGTCTAGGGTACTGTCTTAATAAAAGGGGAAACTGGGTCAGACCTTTAGGAAAGGCAAGGTTTGGCCCTAATGAGTCATAATACAGATTCCTATAAGGGCAATACAGCTAATGTTCGTATGTGAATCCTGGCATCTGGAAAACAATAGCAAGTTGCATGGCTGTGGCTTTAATTTCAGCACTTCTGTGGGCTAGATTGAAGCTGTGAACCGGCAGCTGGAGCTATACAGCACAGGCAGAAGGAGGACAAAGTACCTCCCAGATGGAAGAAAGAAGGTAGATAATAAAGAAGAAGGGACTTGAAGGATTGGTAAAAGTAAGAAAGCAAGGAACTGGCCTTGCTACACACAGAGAGAGACAAGGGTGGAGAGAGAGGGATGGAGAAGGAGAGAGACAGAGAGAGAGACAGAGAGAGGAGAGAGAGAACACAGCAGAAAATGTGATTAAAGGGAAAAAATCTGAATTTGAATTCCAGATACAGGATAAGGGAAATAAGAATCAAAGATGACTTTAATGTGCCTAATTGGTTTGGAGAAACTGAGCTGAAATTAAAGCTTTTATTTTTCCAGGCTGGTCTTCTACAATCAATTATGCTTATCTCTAAGGCAAAAGTTACCTAAAAAAAAAACTCTCTGAGAAAAATATTCATTTTAGAATTTTTAGATGGGCTGTTGTAAGCTTCCCTGTGCAGTTGTGGGCTACAGCCCCGGGATTGTATATGACAGCAGGGTCACTACATACAGAGCTGTGGATCAAAAGTATCCTTAAAAATAGAGCGCCTCCTTCGTCGCTTAACACATCTCACTTAAGGATTTACATTTCTACCAGTGGAGTAAATCAAAGCTATAGTTCCCTCAGTTACAGTAACCTGGGCCAAGCATAGTGGTTATTTTTCTGCTGATGGGTGGGCTTTGAACTCACACCTCCCAGCTGTGAAGGGGAGATTTAATTCAAACAGTAGGCTAGAGATGATTTTTGGAGAGCAAGTAGCTGGCCCAATGAAAGTCTGGAGTGTAAATGGCTGTTCTTTTCAATTAGTGCTTTTATGCGAGGGTCCCTGCAGACAGGAATTTTCAGTCTCTGGGTAGAACACAGAGGTACCTCTTCCACTCTTGCAAGCTGCCGCACCTGTTCCTTGGCCAAAGCCCAGCTTTGTTGGTGACCAGTTTTAATGAGGTGCTTTCCTGGAGTGCAAAGTTGAAGGAATGCTAAGCTACTAAGCAATCAAGACAAAGTGTAATGCAACATTTTAGAAAATAAAATTAATATAAAAACTCCATGATGAATAAAATATCAAACTACTGATTTTTCAATCTCATATTAAAATATAATTTCTCTTGATCACCAAATGTTTGGTGCCCCCTTACACATTGTACCCTTTCACACGCAAGTGCTTTATATGTTTTACTTCCTTCCAAACCCTGCAAAGAATGCAGAAGGCTTGTGAGATTAAGAACAGAAGGGTGCACAGGTGGAAAGACCATCATGGATTTGGCTGTAGGCAAACTCCTTTAGACTTTGGTCATGGCAGATAAACGAATATTGAAGAACACTTCAAGAAATATTTCTATCTGGCAGTGATGGAAAAGAGCATATTGGATTGTTAACTTTATGGGGAACAGGTCTAGTCAACCATTAACAAAAGCTGTCTTCCAATTTTCCAGGTGGATCTCCTGAGAATTAATGACCCAAAGGCCATTCAGTAAGCAATGAATATCAAATCACCCCCTTTTTTTCAAGCCTGCTGGACAAAGATCAGGTGAAATTCTAAGACCAGCACCCTAGCCTAGGAAATGACACATGGGCAAGACTATTAAATGGCCCTCGTGAAATGCTGCAGCCTGTGAGAACCTTGACAACATGTCAGTTTCTTAGGTAGTTCCAGTTCTCACAGCCCAGTCCAAAGCCTTGGTTAGTCCATGCTCACAGTTAGCTTAATAGTAGTCACCTAAGTCTTCACTTAGTAGTGGGTTGCGCTGGCTTCAAATGGGTTGGGCAGTTAAAGGGAATTCTCTAGTAAGGTGTGTCGTACCTGTAGATCTTGTCTTAACTCATTCTACAGGGGAAACCCTTGTCCACCAACACACCTTCATATTGGTTCACAGGCACTTGGAGGAACAACTGACCTTCAAACTTCTTTCAAAGAGTGTAATCATACCTTACGTACTATAATCATAAGCTTTAAATTTTTTTTTGCAATAATGTCAGATTTACAGAAAAGTTGCAAAAATAGTACAGGGAGCTTCTAAACATGTTTTTCTAGTATCATAATGTTAACATCTTACATTACCGAGTATCATTGTCAAACCAGGAAACTGACATAGTTACTGTGCTGTGAATGAAACCACAGATCTTATTCTAACATCAGCTATCCTCCCAATGTAACTTTTTGGTTCTTGGTCCAATTCAGCCTCTCACATTGAACTGAGCTATCATATTTCCCAAGTCCCCTCCAATCCATGACAGTATTTCCTGGTTTTCTGTGACCTTACCTCTGGAAGTACATTAAATCCACTATTTTGTCCTGTTCAACTTGGGTTTGTTTAGAGCCTTTTCATTATTATATTGAGGTTATACATTTTGGGCACAATTCACCAAAAGTGAAATTGTGTCCTCCTCAACGTGTCCAACCAGAAGGGCAGTCACGCTGATGTGTCTCCTTCTCAAGATTTCCCTTCCTCTGGGCCCAGCAGAGTGGCCTAGCGGCTAAAAGTCCTCACCTTGAATGCACCAGGATCCCATATGGGCACCAGTTCCCATCCCAGCAGCTCCACTTGCCATCCAGCTCCCTGCTTGTGGCCTGGGAAAGCAGTCGAGGATGGCCCAAAGCTTTGAGACCCTGCACCCGCATGGGAGACCCAGAAAGAAATTCTTGGATCCTGGCTTCGGACTGGCATAGCATCGGCCATTGTGCTCACTTGGGGAGTGAATCAGCGGACGGAAGATCTTCCTCTCTGTCTCTCCTCCTCTCTGTATATCTGAGTTTCCAATAAATAAATCTTAAAAAAAAAAAAGATTTCCCGTCTTCATCTGGTTACAGTCTCTCCATTGTGAAGTCATTGTATTTCTCTGTGCCATGAAGGACTATTCAAATATTGTATTTGTCATTACATGTTTCAGCCCATTTCTTATAGTAACCATCCATGTTTCTTTAATATAACGATGGACACTTCATAGTGTTTGGTTAATCAAAAGTAACTCAATACTTTATAAATTTCATGTACCTTCAAAATCTGCTGAGCTAGAAACAAATCTTCCTGTTAATCCTCTCTTCCCTACATCTATGATATTAGGTATCAAATTCAAGCATTACAAATCCACAGCATCAAACCCAGCCCTATTCAACTCCTTATTCTTATCCCACTCCTACCGCAGGACAAGAGCTCTTTGCTCACTGGCCTACATAAGACCTCAAAGTTCCTAGCACCAGAACCAAAAAAGCTACTGGCAATCGATAACAATTGTAACAACAACAACAAAAAAATAGATCATAGCTCTTCTCCTTGTTTAAGTTGGGTATTTAAGTTGCCTTAAAATGACTGCATCCCCTGAGTTTACTCTCTGTGGCCAGTCCCAAGAGGGCCCTTATCTGGAAGCTGAAGCAGAGCTCTGGGGAGAAGGAAAAAGAGAATGCACAGGCAGTTCCCCTGGGTCTCTTGCTTATCTTGGGTTTTTTTTTTTTGGCGGGGCGGGGGGGGGGGGGAGTATTTTTTTTGCCTTTTTTTTTTGTTCTGTTTTGTTTTATTTATTTATTTATTTGACAGTTCTTTTGAGTCCCTGGCACTGATGTGCTGCTACATATTTGCCAATTGACTCTTCAGGATAAAAAAAAGAAAAAAAAAAGGGTTGGGAGCTGGGTATAAAATGTCTGCGGATTTCTAAAGCCTGAGTGCTGCCTTCATGGTTTGTTTCAAGGCACAGTGGCAGAGCACTAAATACTATTCATACCTCTCAGAAAATAAAATATAGTCAATAATTAGGAAGCTTCCGAGTTTTGCTTCTGTTGCCTGATGGTTGCCGTGGCTACCGGAGGAGGGCGGAGCCTGCTTACAGCCATGCCAGCGCAGCACTGTTCCTTCAGGCTAGGACCCAGAAGGGATGGCAGAATTCTGGCGCACCCCTCAGGCATCAGAATCACTGCTGTACCAATGACGGACACCAGAAACATTCCCCACCAAATAAGGGCTGAATGACCCCTGCTTTGGCGTCCATGTCACGGGCGGTTTAAAACTGCCTTGCACGTCTCTGTGCCACATGGGGAAGGAAGGCCCATGATCGGTGTTCCCTGTAAGAAAAGCCATCTAAATTCTTTTCTACACAGTGTTCCTTCACGGGTGATCGGTGGATCTAACATCACCTTTTATTCTAATACATTGCTAGTTTGTAAGTTCTAAGTTTCTATTGATTGGAGCAGTAGAGAGACTAAATGAAATAGGGGGAGTGAACCTTCATCTATGGGGTCACCCTCCAAATGCCTGTAACAGTCATGGCTGAGCAGGAGCTGAAATCGTGAGCCAGGAACCTCAATACAAGACCCTCACTTGGGTACCAGGGACCCAACCAGGTGAACCACTGTGTGCTGCCTCCCAGGGTTCACCTTAGCAGAAAGCCAAGACTTCAACCCTGGAACTCCAGTGTGGGTGTCACAACTGTTATCTTCACAGTTAGGCCAAATGTCCACCCGATTTATTTTAAAAAAATTAATAATGGCAATTATTAAACAACTGCCTCATAAAATTTCCAAACCCTTTAGGGGTCATAGTGCTAAGGAGTCCTCCCCAGGCTCAACAACTGTCTACCATGCTCCCAGGTGGGAACCTGCACCTTGTTTTGTTGTAAATAATGAAATGGATGTTCTAGGAGCATCATGGAAGGGTCACAGGAGGAACTGGAATATGTGTGGAGGTACTGCATGTCTCAAGCGGTGTTCTTATTTGCTGTGATTCCTACACCCCTGGAGAAATAGAACCCTCAATTTTATAGAGAGGTGAAATGGCTTCCAAGGTTCCATAGCCAAGAAGAACCAGTGTCAGCAACTATCCTACGTTTCGCTCGCTGCTAAAAAAGAAACAAACAAAAATGGTGCGCATGATAGGAGCTCTCTAAGCTTCTGTGGCCATGGACGTGAGCTGACACCACAGCTTGCGCTACTCTCTTCCCCAAGGTGGGAGGCAGAGAGGTATAAGAGGTTCTTGACTTTGGAGTGAGACAGGGCCATTCCTCCAGGCTGTGGCTTTCCCTAACTCTGTATTAGTTAGGAATGTCACCTCATCTCTCTCTGAGGTTAAGCTTTCCCACTCATAAAATGGATATAAGAAAATCTACCTTGCCATATGGTGATCAGAGAATGTGTGAGACAGTCCTGTGTGCATTTAAAGGCATAGGGAGCGTACACCATCTGTCATCATCCAGGGGAAGCCATTTCAGTGGTCTAGGAAGTGCACATTTAACCTCTCGAAAGCCAGAGCTGGAAAAAGTGGTAAAAATATAAAATGGCTTTGAATACAGTTTAAGGTGCAAGATTCCCACTTATTTTTTTTTAAATTTATTTATTTATTTGAAAGTCAGATATACAGAAAGGAGGAGAGACAGAGAGGAAGATCTTCCATCTGATGATTCACTCCCCAAGTGAGCACAACAGCCGATGCTATGCCGATCCAAAGCTGGGAACCAGGAACTTCTTCCAGGTATCCCACACAGGTGCAGGGTCTCAAAGCTTTGGGACATCCTCGACTGCTTTCCCAGGCCACAAGCAGGGAGTTGGATGGGAAATGGAGCTGCTGGGATGAGAACTGGCGCCCATATGGGATCCCGGGGCATTCAAGGTGAGGGCTTTTAGCCACTAGGCCACACTGCTGGGCCCAGATTCTCATTTATTTTAACGCCTAAGTTTGGGGCCCTGGAATGCACCAAGAAGGAAACATTTCAGCAAACCTACCTCCCTGCCTTTCATTTGAAAAACAAAAGAAAGTTGGAGGAAAACACTGCTGCTATTGTAGGGTGGTATTGATTCCTGGGAATTAAACTATAATGCACATAGGCACCAGCAGTCTTCCTTCCATCTTGGCTGTCTGAGATTATTAAAGAACCAAGAGCTCAGGATGGTCATGGCAGGTGCACGTTAGAGGTGCTGTAACAATGCACATCTGCTCAGGCACTACAGCCATAGACACTGACAGTACCAACGATGCTTTCACGTCTGTGTGAATATGTGTTAAAGTTACATTCACCCAGAACCACAAATGCACATTAAGATCACTTATACAGAAATGGAGGTAAGAGTAGAAGATAGGATAGAAGGTAAAAATTCTTAAATAAGATTAGAGGAGGCCATTGTTTTTGACTGAGCTCCTGTACCAGGCGCCAACAGATCAGATGAAAGTAAAGTTACAGGAATCAATCAAAGTTATAGGAATCAAAGGAAAAAGGACCAGCCCACCTGAGCCTGTATAAATCCCTTCAGCCCAGTGCAATGGCTCCAATGGTTAAAGTCCTCCTCTTGCAAGTACCAGAATCCCATATGGGTACCAGCTCATCTGCCAGCTGCTCCATTTCCCAAAAAGCTCCCTGCTTAGATCTGGAAAAGCAGAAAATAACCCAAATCCTTAGGACCCTGCATCCACATGGGAGACTCAGAGGAAGCTCCTGGCTCCTGGCTTCTGATCGGCTCAGCTACAAACACTATGGTCATTTGAGGAGCAAACCAGATGGAAAAGCTTTCTTTCTTTCAGTCCTCTCTGTACAACCTGCCTTTCCAATAAAAATAAATAAATCGTTAAAAAAAAACCAAAAACCTTAACTTTAGCCCTTTCAAGAAATGTAGCCTGATGTTAAGCTGTCTGCATTTCTGTGTTCCTATCTCTTATTTCAGCTCAAACTACCTTACAAAAACTAACCCTTGCCAGGTCCAGTTGAGTTCCTTCTCTGTCTTAGACAAGTTCCTATCAGATTCACAAATCACCTACAAGAGTCAATTATATCAATAAAACCAATTTGATGGAATTCTAGAGCTTGGCCAAAACCACACACAACCACAACATCAAGGTATAGCTCTACATAAAACAAAGAAAAGGATGGATCCTATACTGAAGGGTGTGACTTAATCAACCCTCTCTACTTGACATCAAAGCCAGACAAAAAGAGGAAAGAAAACACCTTGTTACTCTTCGGAGCAGAAGGCACCCAGAGGGACTCGAGTCCCGCAATGTTCTTAGGCGACTCATACTCACACATGTATTCCTTCCTTCCTTTTGCCAGGTAGATATTAACCTATGTATGTAACAGCACAGAAAACAATGAAAAGCTGTAAAGAAAACAAACTTGTGTATAACGAAACAAGTAAACAAGTTCCGACATCAGTGATCAGCCTCCGGTCTGCTCCTCCTAGTCCAAGACGTCCTTGCTTGTCCCTTAACAAGAGGAGCTCACTGAATTGTGAGAGCAATACAGCTCCTCCAACAAGGTCAGAATCGCTGGGGTAAAGGGAATCACTCGCTTCTCCAACGAAATGTAAACCGGTCAGTATTGTCCAAAGGGATTTGTTCAAGGGGAATTCCACATTCAAAACGGCCTCCACCCAGACTTTCCCAGAAGTGGGAGGAAGGTAGAAAAAACAGGAGACCTGACTCAGTCTGAACGCAGATGGCAGGGAATTCCCGTCTCTTCACTTTTGCAAATGAACCAAACTAAAATTTCGTTCCCATTGGCTCATTCTTTTTGTTCTTTTTAAAGATTTGTTTATTTTTATTGGAAAGGCAGATCAAATTTACAGAGAGAAAGACACAGGGAAAGATCATCCCTCTGCTGATTCATCCCCCAAATGGCCGTAACGGCCAGAGCTGATCTAAAGCCAGGAGCCAGGAATTTCTTCTAGGTCTCCCATTGTAGGTGCATGGTCCCAAGGCTTTGGGTTATCCTCTACTGCTTTCCCAGGCCACAGGCAGGGAGCTGGATGGGAAGTGGAGCAGCCAGCACATGAATTGTCACCCATATGGGAACCTGGCCCCGGTGACGTGATTTAGCCCCTGAGCCATCACACCAGGTCCTCATCTGCTCCTTCATCGGCTACTTCCATCGTTGTTGACAGAACAAGTCCCCGGCGTTCAAATCAGAATCACACTCTCAGAGCCACATGAGCCAGGCACTGTGGTGTGGACAGAACTGGAAACATAGATAACAGGTGATCTGTCTCTTAGATGTATTGGCAGAATCAAGTCCTCAAAGGAAAGTAACAACACAGGAACTGTGATGGAGAAGACAGCAGCTGCCTTCAGAACCACAAGAGATGGGGTAGCAGATGAGAGAAGTCTTCCTGGCAAGAGTGTCACTGAATTTGACTTCTGAGCACTAGGTGGCAGTCAGCTGGGCAAGGAACAGAGGTAATGCTTCCGGACAATGCACACAGCATGCGCAGCAGCCCAGAAGTGAGTGCTGCCCATAGGAAGCATCGAAAGGGTTTTGGTGGAACTGAAGAATGAGAGAGTACTGAAGGAATTGGTGAAAGGTGAGGCTGAAAGCGGAAAGTCTCTGAACTCAGAGCTCCAAGCAGGCGTGCTCACACAGGAGAGTGTAACTCAAAGCAGTAGGTGCTAAATTGTCAGTGTGAATATGATGTTAGGCGGTTTTTTTTTTTAATACCTCACTGCAGCTTCCTAAAGGAAAAGGTTTACTTTATTACTCAGTTTGGACATCACAGCTTAAGATCTGCAGTGCCATCAGTCTGCACTCCAGAGGAAGCTGGCCATGATGGAGTGTGTGGGAAGAGCAATCACACAGCGAGCCAGGAAGCAGAGAAAGACACTTTTCTTCCACTGTCTCTGCAGTCTTTGTGCCTATGCTGACGTCATGATTTCAACTGCATTCCAGAAATCTAATCCAATGCAGTCACTTCCAAAAAGCCCTAGCTTCAGATCCTACAATTGGATCAGGCCTCCATTCTAACCCATCAACCATTAACATTAACCTGTTCATTATAAATATTAATCATAGGGATTTAAAAGTCTGTATGAATTTGGAGAGCTAAATCCTGTTCAATCTATAACACACATATTCAAGAAACAGCTTAGTTCTATCTGGGGAGATGGAGGGCATGAAGAAATGAAGCCAATCCCTAACTCTCATGCATTTGACATTTACTTCTTTAGCCCCAACGTCTCTTCCTTGACTTGCTCCTGTAGTTAACACCCCAGTTCTAGCCTCTAGGAGCTTTGGGAAAACTCACAGTACCTGATCAAAGAAAATAATGGGCCCAGACAGACCAGAACCCCTCTTTATATCATTTCAAAGGAAACATCCATTCATTCCTAGGATTACTAAGGCCTATGTTGTGGCACAGCAGGTTAAGATTCTGATTCTATGTTGTATCAGAGCACTGACTGGAGTCCTGATTGTTCCAGTCCTGATTCAGCTCCAGGCTGATGCAACTGGAAGAGCGACAGATGATGATCCAAGCACTTGGGCTCATGCCAGCCATGTGAGAGCCTCGGGTGGTGTCCCTGAGTCCTGGCTTCAGACAGGGCCACCCCCAAACACTGAAGCCAATTGAGACTGAATGAATGAGTGAAAAATCTACCCTCTACCTCCATCTTTCTGTCATTCTGCCTTTCAAATAAATAAAATAAATCATATATATGTATATAGGTAGATAGATAAATAGATATGAACTCCTAAATCATTCATGATTGAGTGTCTTGGTAAAACCATCCAGGTTTGCTCAATAGACTCAAAGTTTATTTGTTTCTTTCTGTCTGTCTTTATTTCAAAAGGTGATTTTTGGCATTCCCTACTTCCCTTATTCAGATACAACCCACATCATTACTTCTTCAGAGTCAGGAGTCATCCTTACCCACTTCAGGATCATTAAACAGGGGACAAAATGATGACTCGCCTTTCTCTTAAAGGAATGAAACATAAAAAGGAAAATCGTGTTTTAAGAAGGGGAAAAGAACTAACTCCCTCCGGCTCTGGCACAAAATTAAATTTTATGAGTTACTCAGCAGCCAGGGAGGCAGAGAATGAAGCCAATGTGAAACCACCTTTCAATGTAACTGGAGTTGACAACTAAACATGCTCAGGGAGAGGGAGAAAAGGAGGTAACAGAGGCAGAAGTCAGGCCTTTCATCCTTCCTAGGAGCTGCTCCCTTTCATATGTTAAGTGCAACTCCTGCAAGCTGGGGGAGGGAATTAAACACTATCATTTAAAAAAAAAATCAATATCCAGGCTATAGCAGATACCTCTCCTGGAGCTATGTGCCTCCTAAGGTTGTAAAGAATTAGGTAAGCCTGCTATACAGGGCTGTAATTACTTAAACAAGAACAGTCACTGGACAAGCGTCTTTCTCCATACCCCAAACATCTAGCACTTCCCAAACTAAAGCTTGGTATCCTGCACTATGATTGCTAACTTTCCACACAAGGTTGTACCCCTGGGCAATGGTTTCAGTAGGTGGACATAGCTTATGCTTGAGGCAGGACAATGGGCCTCTCCATGGTGCCAAGTAAGACTCAGTGAAAAACAGCTTTGTTATCAGCAGAGAAGATCCAATCAGGAGGGGAAAAATTATAACAGTTATCCCAGGAGTTGTCCTCTCTACTTTTTTCTCTTCCTTCGAATTCCCAATTTTGAGAAACTTCGCTATAGAAACCAAAGTTGATTCTTGCACGTCCCATTCCTCTAACAAAAATCAATTCATGACTAAAAATAAATGTATTCAGTCTTTGCCATTTTATGGCTTATTAAATGCATATTAGAAGATGCTAGATTTTGTAGACTAGAAAGGACTGTTAAATGAAGAAGGTAAAGGAATGAGAATGAGGCCAGCTGTTCTTCATTGTCAGTGAACACTGAAGAGCAGCAAGCAGAACCACGTTAAAGCAGTGGTTCTTAAAGTGCCAGTCCTGCACCAGTACATCGCATCACAGACAGAGCCACTCTCCAGATCCAAGGATCGGAGGTGTGTTTGAACAGCATTTCTGGGTTACTGGGGTATACACTCGAGTTTGAGATACTCTGCAATAGAACTGTGGCTCTTCATCCTGAGTGCCAGATATGGAAATGGGTTAGTGGCTCCTCTACCCCAAACTAGGTTAAACACAATAGCTAGGAATGGGGCCTAGGCACCACTGATTTCGGCATACTGGTTAATCTGTCAGTTAAGATGCTTGCACTCCATGTCAGAGTGCCTGGGTTCAAGTCCCAGTTCCACTGGGGGTTCCAGTTTCCTGCTAATGCAAACCCTGGGAGACAACAGGCAATAAAGTAGTTCAGCTCCTGTCACCATGTGAGAACCCAGGCTCTGACTTGGCTCAGCTGTTGCAAGCCCATCTGAGGAGTGAACCAGAGGGTGGGAGTTCTCCCCAATCTCTGTCTCTCTATCTCTCAAATAATTATGTAAATAAATGTTTAAAAACTAAAAAGTTCCCCGGATGATGTGAAATTTAAGAATCTGTACATTTTGGTGTTTTAGCAGAAGAAGGAGAACAGAACCAACTGGGCAACTATCCCAAACAAACAATGACCGCAACAAATATCGGTGAATGGAGCCAACGGACATTGGGCGGGTGACATCATCCTCAGATCAGTGAAATCGGCAGCATTTCAGAACTATCCAAGCCACTTGGTCAGAATCCTTGGAATATGCACACACTGAGACTCTGGGTTGATAGGAGGTGGCGGTTCCTCCTCCCTGGGTACTGGGACGTGTGGAAAGTTGTGAGTGGTTCCCCTTTTGTCTCCCCCATCCCCTAGGAACAAAAGAAGAAATAGCAAATTTGGAAGCAATGAGTTTACCCAATTTTCCCTAAACCTCGATTCTTTCCACCCTGATCAATCATGTAATCATTATTTAAAAAAATAAAATTTAGGGCCCGGCGCGATGGCGCAGTGGTTAAGTCCTCGCCTTGCACGCCCGGGATCCCATATGAGCACCACTTCCCATCCAGCTCCCTGCCTGTGGCCCGGGAAAGCAGTAGAGGACGGCCCAAGGCTTTGGGACCCTGCACCTGCGTGGGAGACCCGGAAGAGGCTCCTGGGGACCCTGCACCCGTGTGGGAGACCTGGAAAGAAATTCCTGGATCCTGGCTTCGGATCGGCATAGCATCAGCCGTTGCACTCACTTGGGGAATGAATCATCGGACGGAAGATCTTCCTCTCTGACTCTCCTCTCTGTATATCCGCCTTTCCAATAAAAATAAAATAAATCTTTAAAAAAATAAATAAATAAAATTTAAAATCATTTTTCAATAGCACCCCCTCTCCCAGAAAGAAGTCTTAAAAGCACACACTCTATTAAGGCACACCTGTGTGGATATTTATTGAGTATACAAAATTATAATTTCTGTATGAATAGATTCATGTTATTAATAGATGCTGAGTTTTGAACTTGCTTGATTGAAAACTTGAAAAATAAAACTGGTTTGTTAAAAATTAAAATAGAATCCATGAATATAAAAGGCATTCTGACAGTTCATGAGAAATGCATATTGTGAAAAACTATGCATGGATTTCAAATTTTTGGTGTGCCAAAAGAAATTCTTTCAATTCCATTTTTCCATGAACTTCATGAAGTCCTCTCATACTCAAACAAGACCCACCGGGATTAAATACTTTTGGCCTCTGGATGTTCAGTTTGGCACCAAGTATTCATGGTCACTGAGTGGGCCTTTTCCTAAACAGGGCAGTTTCCGTCATCATGAGTGGGCGAGGTTGACGTGTGATGCTCACCAAAAGCACTGAAATCTTGCAGAGAACTCAGTAGTGACAATGACATTTCACAGCTTTCCCAGCAAGACAGCTGCTGACCCGGGAAGGGGTGGACTTATTCCCCGTCAAAGGCAGTAAAGAGTAGCTCCGTGCCACACACATGCAGAGACCACACTCTCCCAAGGGAAGCTCCAGAGCCTCCTACAACTGGGCTAAAACCTCAGCACCATAGGTGTAAGACAGCAGGTTCTTATCACTGATGTCTAGTGCTCTTGGCTGCACAAAAATGATGATGAGCTGTCAGGGCAGAACTGTAGGAGTTCATTCCCCAGCGACGGGTGGGCCTCAGCATCTGCTTTACAAATGAACTGGGTTAGGGCCATCCTTCTATCCAAATCAGGAACTTGGCAGCCAGCCCAAAATAACTGAGTTCCTCAAAGTGGGATCCACTGGCATATTCCCAAACATCCACAAGAGTTCCCCAATTAATAGAGCTAAGCATTACTGAAATGTAAGAAGCCCTTCCGATTGGATTAACAGAAAGAGGCAACATTCTTCAGGATGTTACTGCAGAAATGATGGGCCAACTCTCTCCTCTTTACTATAAATAAACTAAGACAAGGGGCCTGGGCTGTGGTGCAGTGAGTTAAGACACTGGCTGCAATCCCATATTTGTGTCAATTCTAATCAGCTTATCCACTCCCAATCCAGCTCCTTGCCAGTGCTCCTGGGAAAGCAGCAGGTGAGAACCCTAGTGCTTAGGCCCCTGCCATCCACAAGGAGATGCAGATGAAGCTTCTGACCAGCACTCATCCTGGGCCACCCTAGTCACTGCAGCCATTTGGGTGAGTAAACCAGCAAATAGTAGATCTCTCTCTCTCTCTTCTCTCCTTTTCTCCTTCTCTCTCTCTCTCTCTCAATCTCTCTCTCTGATTTTCAAATAAAAAGTTAAATCTTAAAAAAGACAAGTTACTGGCTCACAACCTCAGACAGCCCATGTCAGAACTGCACAATTTGAACACTTAAGGAGCAAAGCAATGGATGGAGGCATCTGCTGCATCTGTCTCTCACTACCTCTTATGTAAGTAGTAGTTTGGGAATTAAAAGTAAATGAGAAATTTTAAAAAGAGCAAATAGCATAGACCGGAAGCAGTTTAATAGATTCTGGTAAAAGAACTTATCACACCATCATCTTTCTGGCATCATCCCTCAACTGACTCTTGAGTATGCAAACTCTCAGGTATTTTTCTCTTTCCACGAAAAAAGACAGAGTTAGGAAGGAAAAGATTGTGCCTTATACCCTTGTCCCTGTGATCACACAGACACTGAGGGCTGGTCCACCTCGGTTGCAAATTTGACCCTGACATTTATTTGTACATGACCTTGAAATGTTAATTAAGTCCGTGGATTTTTTCTTCACCTACACAATGAGAAGAAGTCTGGCATAGAGAATACCTGATTGCATTTAACACAATGCCTAGCAGACAGTAAATAAGGAGCATCCGTGATCATTAACTACTCACCTTCTTTCCAAACACTTCCTTGACAAGAGGCTTACCCCCCCACACACACGCATACACACAGAAATACATACGCACACATACACAGTCCTTTGTAGTTCTCATACCCTTAGTCTGCACTCTGATTTTCATCATTATATCACAATCTGAGCATATTTTACACAAAATACTTGGGACTAGAAGTGCTTGAGATTTTAGGTGTTTTTTTTAAAATTTTGGAATATTTTCATGTATCTAACAAAATATCTTGAGGAGACAACCCACAGCCAAACACAAAATGCATCTATTCTTCATATAAGCTTAATTATTTGGCTGAAGGTAATGTTAGACAATATTCTTTTATAATCTTCTACATGAAACAGAGCTTCCTGGTATGAAATTATCCACTTGGGGTGTTACGTCAGTGCCCAAGAAGTTTCAGTTTTGCAGCATATGGAATTTTGGTTTTCATACTACTGATGTTCAACCTCTATATCTCCATTTCTTATTTGCAGATCTGCATCGATTTCCCTTAAAGAGAGAGATGATGCCTTTAGATTTTCAATGATTAGCACATGGCTGGTGCACCAAACATATTTCTGAGTGAGTGAATGAATGAACAAAGCAACTTCTGCACCCACCTAAGAACAAGAAAAGAAGGGGGAGGCTGTTTTTGTCCTAGTCATTAATACGTCTGCATCTCATATTGGAGTGTCTGGGCACAATATCTGCCTTGATTCCTGATTCCAGCTTTGCTTCCATGTAATGTTGACTGTGGAAGGCGGAAGCAAAGCATTAGGTCACTGTCAACTACACACAAGACCTGGATTGAGTTTCAGGCTCCTGCCCTCAGCTCCAGGCAGGAATTGCTGTAGGCATTTAGGAAGTGAACCAATGGAAGGGAGTGTCTTTCTAGGGTGTCTCTCTCTCTCTCTCATTCTCGCTCTTCTCTCTCTTGTTCTTGCTCTTTCTGTCATAAGAAGGAAAGAAGGGAGGAAGGAGAATTTTACTATGAAAATGATAAAAAAAAAAAAAAGTTTAAAAAGATGGTAAGAATAGAAAGGAAAAGACATGAGTGAGAAACTATATACCAGGAAATTGATTATGGTTGATGATGGGATAGAAGTTCTGCAATTGTCTATTTATAGTGAATCACAGATGCAGTACATTCAGAAAACTCTGAGGATCTTACAGAACAGAGGGAAGAGCAATGCTCACATCATAATTACCTAGATGTCTGCTGGTTGTTCAGGTTGTTTTGGTCCCCTAAAATCAGTCCCATCTATAAGCATGGTACTCCTAGATGCTAGACAAGGGAGGATGGAGTGCCAACAAAACATGAGCCAAATCAGGAATCTTACTTCCCTCTTTAAATTCACTGCTCTGTCTAGTTTATTATCTCCTGCAGATGCTTTCCCCCTCCACCTACCATACACTAGCTTCCCTACTGTGGCCATCTTTCAACCATCACTTAACTCCACATCCTCACACTGGATCCAGCACCTAGGAAATCTGTTCAACCAGAAAGAGTCTTGACCACTTCCACCATTCCAGAAGACAACTGGAAAAACAAAACTCGAGTCTGTGAGCTAATCCTCCTACTTCAAACCAGGGCTGTAGTAAACCTGAAAATCCTTCTAGAAAGGCTGCGATAATTTCCACACGTACAGTCTGAGAAAGCTGACCCAACAAGACCTATGGTAAGAGATCACCACATGCTTAACTTCCATCCCCAAGCCATCCTTTACAGCGATGAGGGTTAGTAACTGGAAAAGTAGGCCTGCAGAAGCCGTGGGCTTTTATCTTTAGACTTCAGCAGCTATTCATCAGCATCAATATTTTAGAACTTAATCAACTGAGCTCTACTCTGAGTCTGGAACAGCGACATTATCATGACAACTCACCGCATCCTGACAGCTGAGGACCTCTAAGATGCTGTTGAGCAACTCCACGCAGCACTTCTTCTCTGGGACTTGGTGCTGTGCCTCATCCTTCTGCTCCAGCAACTTCTTCAGCTCCTTGGTGATGACGGGCAGTAGAATGTCCCGGCATTCTACAAGGAAGGTAGTTCACAGGAATGTGGATTTCTGTAGTTTTTATGTATGTGCATAGACACAGATCTATATTTACCATGTATAAATTTTCTATTAAATAAGTAATTCATGAATACATTCTTCTTAACCCCCCCCCCCCAAATCCTAAATATTAGATATGGCATAGTGATGAACAAGCTACCTGAGATGACTGCATTCCATATTGAAATGTCTGAGTTCAAGTCTTAGCTCTGGACTTCACTGCAGCTTCGTAGTTTCTTACTAATGTGCCCTGGGAGGCAGAAGGTATTAGCTCAAGCGGTTGAGCCCCAGCTACCAACATGGGAGACTTGAACTGAGTTCCTGCATCCCAGCTCAGCCCGCCTCATCTGGGCCACTGTGAGGATTTATAGAAATGTGTACTCTGAAGCAATAGATAGAAAGTCTCTCTCTCTCTCTCTCTCTCTCTCTCTCTCTCTCTCTTTTCCTCTCCTTCTCCCTCTCTTCCTCTCTCTCTCCCTCTCTCCTTTCCCTCTCTTCCTGTCTCTCATTCTTTTGATTTCGCTTTTCATTTAGATTATAAAATATTACAGCTAAAAGTTTCCAAGATCTTTTCATGCAACTCCACACACTTATATTTCAGTATGAAACACAGAATCATATTATTTTTTACTTTTTTAAATTCTTATTTTCTATTATATAGTTTTGTAAGTATAAGGCTATCCCCATGTCTTCCATTTACTTATTTTTATAAAAGGGGTGCTCAGCATCTTTATTTTTTTTCACTCATAAGCATTTCTTAGAGTTCTTACTATGTTATGACATATGGGAAAAGCTTAATTTTTTTAACTGTTCTGAAGTGTTCTCCATTACATGTACTTGCTTATTTAGCCATTTCCTTTTTGATCAACATAATCCACTGGTACAAATAGCACAAAAGTTAATAATTTTCCACATTCATACTCATGTACATTGCATTCATCTTAAATAAATTAAGTCGCTGGCAGATAATGGTGTCTCTGTTGGTATTGCTGTATTGGGTAATTTCCAGAAAGTTCTGAAGCCCTACACAAGTTTCAGCACTATACTCCCCTTCAAAATAGAAGACTTGGGGCTGGGACTATGGTGCAGCAAGTTAAGCCTATAACCATGTGAGAGACCCAGATAAAACTCCTGACTTCTAACTTCAGATCAGCTCAGTTTCCCATTTGGGGAGTGAACCAACGAATGAAAAAGGTTTCCTTCTCTCTCTAAATCTTTCTTTCCAATACAACTAAATAAATCTTAAAAAAAAAAAAAGGAGCAATGTGGAATCTACAATAGAATACAAGTAGAGAGAGGTAGAAGTCACTTTTCTTTCTACATCCTTTTTGGCACAGCTCCCTCACTGCAGTCCAAGAAGGCAAGCTGCTATGGGCTGTAGCCCTAGGGGAACTGTCACGAGTTTCCCTGTTCCCTTGTAGACAGGTGCTAGGCACCTGACCCCAATTAGGATGGTCTCTCAAAACCAAATCATGAAGAAAGGCACAAGGTTCCTGACAATAACAGCTGCCATGACTAACATACGTCAAGTGATGAAAATGTGTGAGGCACAGTCTTAACTATCTGATGTAAGTTCAGTTCATCTACCCAGGGACTCCTGGAGGAAATTCTATTATCTCCTTATTTTGCTGATGAGAAAACAGGGTCTTGATACATGTACAGATGTGTGCACAGATTCAGTAAGGGGTGACTCCAAAGTGGGTCAGAGATGTACTCTCAATCACTGTATGGGGAATAGATTCTTCTGGAGCCTGGTCATCCTCACAGAAAGACCCTGGGCAGGCTGCCTACATATGCCCACACTTCACCTCCCAGCACCATCCTAGTCTCTGCTCACTGATCACAGATTTCCCAGGATTTCCTCTGAGTCTGGGAATCATTGCCTGTATTCCAAAGATAATCTTTTTTCTTGCTCAAGTTAGCCAAATGGTGTTCTGTGTGAGCAACTAAAGCATCCCAACTGGTAGAGTTACAAAGTGCTGGCAGAGAGAAATGGGCTTTGGTTGGAAGGCTCGTGGAAGATTTTACACACTCTAACAGAATGGTGTGAGTCTCAGTTTGTAATTAATGTAACTGGTCCTTTCTGAGTGGACCACAGTGTAAGTTCCACCACAGCTAGACTATCATTCAAGTACCTGACTCAGGACTTGGGTCACAGGAGAGTCAGCAAAGCTTGGTGGGTTGAATGAGAGAGATGGCAGTGGAGATAGCCCCTGAAGCATGGTCAGTGTTGCCAGATAAAGAGTAAGTAAGAGTTCAGAGAACAGTGGATTACTTAGAATTTATAGATCCAGGGTTACTGCAATATTTTCTTAGAGGGAGAAAAATGAGAGTTAAGATGTCCAAGAAAAGCTCTTAAGTGCATGGTAGATGTTCTGTCTATGAAAACAAAACATAAACAGCAAAACTTTTCATTTAACTCTGCTTAAAATCATAAATAAAATCATAGGCTACAGGTTTAATGGTACCTTGCTTTTATTCACCTGGTTTATTCACCAGGTTTAATGATACCTTATTTTATCCCATGAAATTTAAGTAGCAACAACGCAGACAGGAGAAATTTGTACTTTAAGGAATCACTGCCCTGTTGATTTTGGAAAGTACAAGAAGACACTGGGTTTGCCGTGAGCCTGTGTTTAGACTGATAGGAAGTTGGATGGCAGGCTATTTATAGACAGATGTCCCTGTCATTTAGATTGAATACAGTCTTTGTCCATAACTTATCATCACAATGTTGACTTACTGCTCAGATTTAATTTTTTTAAAAAAAAGATGTATTTATTTTTATTGGAAAGTTAGATATACAGAGAGAAAAAGAGACAGAGAGGAAAATCTTCCATCTGGCGATTCGCTCCCCTAGTGAACAATGGCCAGAGCTGAGCAGATCTAAAGCCAGGAGCCAGGAGTTTCTTCCAGGTCTCCCACATGGGTGCAGGGTACCAAATCTTTGGGCTGTCTCTGACTGTTTCCCCAGGGAAACAAGCAGGGAGCTGGAAGAGAAGCAGGGCCCCTGGGATTAGAACCAGTGCTTGCAAGATGTGGACTTTGGCTGCTAGGCTACCGCACAAGGTCAGATTTAATTTTCAAAGGGGGTAAGGATGTTTCCCACAGTGAGCCCAGTGTGATGGCTCAATGGGTAAATCCTCACATTGCAAATGCTGGGATCCCGTACCACCGGTTCATGACCCAGTTGCTCCACTGCCTATTAGTTTCCCTGCTTGTGGCTGGGAAAGCAGTGGAGGACGGTCCTATGCCTTGGGATTCTGCACTCATGTGGGAGACATAGAAAAGCTCCTGGCTTTGGGTCAGTTCAGCTCTGGTAATTGCAGCCACTTGGAGAGTGAACCAGCTGATAGAAGACATTTCTTCTCTCTGTAAATCTCTTTCCAATAAAAAATAAATTGAAAAAGAAGTTGTTTTGCACAAGTTTCACTACAAAATGTTTTTTTTTTAAGATTTATCTATCTATCTACCTACCTACCTATCTATCTGAAAGGCAAAGCAACACAGAATCAGAGAGAGAGAGAGAAAGGGAGGGAGGGAGGGAAGGAGGGAGGGAGGGAAGGAGAAAAGAAGGGAGAGAGGGAGGAAGGGGGAGAGATATCTTCCATCCACTGATTCACTTCCCAGATGGCCCCAAAGCCAGGCCAGGTCTGAGCAAAGCCTAAGGTAAGAGACAAGAATTCTATCTAGGTCTTCCACATGGGTAGCAGAGGCCCAAATACTCGGGCCATCTTCTGCCTTCCCAGGTATCAGCAAGAAGCTGGATCACAAGCATAGGAGTTGGACTTGAACCTGAATTCCAACACAGGATGTTAGTATCACAAGTAACAGCTTAACATGCTAAGCAAGAACACAAACCCCAAAAAGTGTGTTTTAAGAACTGTCTTTCAAAGGATATTGACTTTTAAACTTTTCACTTGCTAGAGAAATGACACATTAGAATGTGTGTCACAGAGTGGGAAATATCATTTGAAGGGGATAAACGCTTTGTTCCTACAAACTGCAAGCCTCACCAACCTCATGACTTTTGCCTACCCAATTATGCACTCATTAATATTGTCATGATAAGTTCAGCTCAGAGATAAGAGCTGTGAATTATCTGATTATGTTAGATAAGGATTAGAAAGTCTATTTGGAAAGTACATTTTGCAACTAAAATAAATAGAAGATTAAAAAAAGAGAGTGATCTAAGATACAGTAAATCTTGTTGTCTTGCAAAAGAGAGTCACCAAAAGCTGTGCTCTAAGGAGATTTGAGTCACTGCATTGTATAGTGTAGCTTGGACGAGGAAAAGGCCTCAAAGCAGTGATCCTTGAAGATGCCCTGGAAATAAACTGAGGTGATGATAATGATGTCTGAACTGCTGGGGTCCCCTCCCCTAAATTCCTCCGTTGAACACAACTGATGTGTCTTTTGTTGGATCTAAAGAATTGATAAGGCCTTTAAGGAGAGTGCAAAGAAACAAATCAAGAATGGTAACTAACCTGAGTCCAAAGTGTAAGAAGACAATTTTTTTTCAATTTCTTTTCTTTTTTCTAAATACATGTTTATTTTGTGTTTTGAATTGTAAGGTACAATTTTGTATAGGCTGGGATTCCCCCCAAACTCCCACTCCCCGTCAGATTTTTCCCATTTTGTGACAATAGTGTAGTCCTTCATAAGGAATCATAATTCTATCAACAAGAGACTGATAGAAGACAACTTTTAAGCACTAAAGCAGCCTTTTGGGATTCAAAACTAGAAGCCATCTAAATGTTCTCCATCTGTGAACTGAGGTCACAAGAACTTCCTGAAAGGAGGTCTGTAAAAGAAGCGAACCGATTAACCCACTCGCTCAGTTAATTAGCTCAACCATTCTATCAATACGTTATACTTACTGAGGGATGGCTATGTGGCAGTTACTAATTTGTGGTGAATCAGAATAACCAGAGGTTAACCACCCATCACAGCCACAGAGCCAACACACAAAGAAGCGGACTGGATGGATAGATAGATTGATAGAAAAAAATCCTAGTGCTCCTTCTTTGGGGAGTGGCAGCCTATTAAATGGCAATTAGAACTTGGAACAACTGAGGTCAGGTTTTTCCTTAAAAGCCCACTTTGTTACTTCTCTGTGGTATCCCAATAAGATCCCATTACAAAGATACGAATCCAAAACAGTCAGCTGATGCATTTCAGACATCATTTCCTTGGGTAGTCATTGGATTCTTTTTAAGTTGTACTTGAAATTGAGTTAAATAAGTAGACACTCAAAGAAAGTCCTGGTATTGAGCTCCCTGTCCCTGCAAGTGTTTGAGCAGCAGGTAGCTGCCTATGGAGTAGATGAGGAGCCAAAGTGCCAAACGAATGGCTAAAGTGAATGATTATTGAAGCCCCGTCCAAAAGCCAAACGTCCCATTCCACACAGGTCTAGAGGAAATGGCAAGAGGAAGAATATATTTGCTAAGTGGAATGTGGACAGGTCTTCAGTGAGAGCTGCAGATCAGGCCCCAGGGGAAGCAATGATTTAACAATCTGAGAGGCACTGTTCTTCCATATAACCAAAACCAGCATCCCCATAAAGTAGAGGCTCAGGCACTGAAAGTCAGCCAGGTCTTTGCTGAGGAAACCATCAACAAGGTGGCCTGTTTTTCAGAAAGTACTTTGTCTTCCCTCTAACGACGATTTCGCAGAAACGTCTGGCTTCTCTGTTTTTAGATGAAATAATTTTTCTCATTTGTAATTGGAACTGTAAAATTATATTAGTTTGTAATGCTTCAGGAAGCAGCATTTATAAATTGTTGCTTGATTGTCAAGCAAACACACAAATGGTTCCAATGATAAATATCACAAAGCCTTAAATCAATCTTCATGGGCAGAGGTAATGAGTATCCAAGACCTTCGCACTCCTGTGGCGTTCCTGCTTCAGGTCCCCAGTGAGTGACAAAGCCTGGGAAATCTGCCACTGGGTGACAGATCCAAATGGAAATGCACACAAACCTCTGAGGAGTCTGCAGAGCTACTCAATTCTCTGTATTTTAATCAGAAGGATTTTTTTTCCCCTCCAAGTAACTGCAGAAAGGAAAATGCAATATTTCTGGGCTCTGCTTTTTCCATCTTCAAAAAAAGTATGGTCACAGGCAGTCAGTGCTGCCTGCCTGAATAATAGCCCACTTGAAGGGTGATGTCCTTTGGCAATAATTTCATGACTCAGGGATGCTTCAAACAACGTGGTCCTTTTTCTTGCCCATTGCTCCCCAGGAGCAGCCCTATAGAAAGAACAAAATGAACTGCTTCTTGGCTAAGATCAAGTGGAAGAACAAATGGAGATTCTTTTCCCACGTTGGAAAAACCACCTTGAAATGCATCAATTAAAAAACAAACAAACAAAGCAAGCTACTGCAACCTCAGCCACAACCCCAGCACCAAGAGGGAAAGATTCTCAAAGCCTGCATGTGAACTAAGCATGTTCCCCAGAAGAGAGTAAAGCTCATTGGACTTCACTCTCTAGGAGTGGAGGCAGCCTTATTCACACAGTCAGCCCAGCACTTGTGAGCACCACCTCTGATCGTGCCTCTCCATCCTCAACAGCCAGTCCAGGATGAAGTTAAATCCATCTACCATCCTCAAGCCAACTTCCTCCATGTCCCGGGTCAACTGTCCAAATGAATTTCCTTGGTCTCTACACACTCTGGATATCCTGGAGCAACTTTCCACTGTTTTAGAGTGGCTTTCCATGAACCCTTGGCATAGCTAAAGACCATCTGTGGGTCAACCCTTTCTTACCTCTCCACCCTCAACACCTACAGCCCCTGTTTTTCCTAACCCTGAGCTCTCCTCATACTTAGCAAATTTTGCACATATCACTTTCTTTTCTGGAGTGCTCTTAGCTCAGCCATCTTCATTACCTCATTTTTCTGACGTTCTTCATGTTTATTTAGGTGTCAAATCCCCTAGGACAATTTCCCTGGTACCTCTGACTTGATTCACTCTTTCTTGCAACCTTGTAGCATCCAGACTATATGCTACAAGGTCATGGTCTATGCAATAGGAAAATCAGTGAGTTGGGTGTGTTTTTTTTTTTTAATCTGTAGTGAAGACAAAAAGGTAACAATCCATCTCCAGGAGTTAGGGATACACCACCATCCCTTCAGATCTTTTGACATGCACCAATTCAACACTAGCCTTATGGCAATCCACAGCTACTCATCCTAGTACAGAGAGGGGGCCTGCAGAGACCTGGGATACAACACAATGATGGAGAACAGATGCCATTGCTTCTCCTCCTCCACAACATAAACAGATAAGCAGATGAAGGCACCTTGCATTCCTGCTACTCTGTGATCCCAGGCATACCCCAGTTCCACCATTGGAATGGAGAGCTTTTAGGACATTCTGGAGAATGAATCACCAGGTTTTCTCAGCAAACACAGGGCTTGTGTTGGGAGCCCCGTCCCCTACCGCCTACACTTCTAAGCCTGATTATAGTGGCCTGCATTTGAAATTTCATTGCATTCACAGCCAGGGCCCTCACTTATTCATCAACACGGATTAATTGATTTTTCAATCCTGATTGATTTTTCACAGACTTTAAAGGTGAAATTTGTTCGGCTCTCACCAAATTTCTATTGATCAGAAGGTGAACTAAGCTCAGCTCAACTCTCCTGGCAAGGGTCTGTGACTGTCAAGGTTCACCTTGTGCCTTTTGACATGCAGGGAAAACCCCAAAAATGAATCCCAAAGTCTGGCAGGCAAGACTGAACCCTGTCAGTCCCACTCTGCTGCCTTCCTTTCTCAGGCTTGGGGAGCATCTGAAATCATCAGAGACCACTTGGTTGGATCAACTAGACAGGCAGGACTTCTGCAGACGCAACTCTGGCCTGACAGTTGGCAACTGGCTCATCACCACCTCCCGCCTCCAGCCAGCGTGTCAGGAAGAAAACTAATTCCGCCCACTGGGAAATCAATAACTATCCACAAACTTCATATTCCAGTTGAGGTCGCGGGCCTTCCACAAACTCTACTATCATTTCCCACCACCACACACAAGCATGTCGGCTCCTCCTGATTCATGTCCCTCCCTGCATAACATCCTAATTACAGTCTCCAGGCATCACCCCTTGGCCTTCCGCCCAACTCCCTCACCATGTACATCTCTACTTGATGAACCCCTAGGGCCAAGCTACGGCTCCCTAGCTAGACAAACAGCTTATTTACAGGCTGGAAAACTTAGTGGCTGCTCAATTCTCTTCAAGTAGTATAAAAGGAAGAAAACAAAATCAGACAGTAACTTTTTAAGAGGAAAATACTTTAAGAACTTGACCCCTAGGTATTCATGTAAAGTCTGAATCATGCTCTGACTTTTTACCACATGTCCTTTATTTTTCAAACACATAAAAATGTGATTTTGCACTGTACCTATAAGCAAACATGATAGTGAATTGGTATACGCCATTCAGAACCATACTAATAGCAGGGAGGATGAGTTGGTATTTAATTGCTACAATTTTTAAGAAGTGACTATGTCTGCCCATCCCCATCCCCTCCAAGTCATAATTATATTCTGAAAGCCCTGTGACTCCACATGCAACAGATTTAAATCCTTAGAATATGTGTATATGTCTATCCCATAGAAGGGATCTTCAAAGAGGTCATGGAAATGAAAATTTAAAAGAAAATGCACAGACTTCATACATTTTATGCCAGAATAAACTTATCTTTTAATTTCAATTTTCCATAAAGACTCATGTGACAGACTAGTGAGATGTTACAAACAAATGTTATCTTAGATCAAACTCCCTAGGAGCAAACTCTGAGGGGCTGCTTGGGTGAAGGCAGCATTCTAGGGTGTTCCAGAGAAAGCTTCCATAAGTCAACCTAATAGGGCATTCAAGATTCTGGTTGGTTTGCTTAATGGTTGGCTAATGTTTACTGTTATTTATAAAAGTTACTGTCCCAGAGAATAAAAAATAATACTAGAATTAAACAATAGTAGGCATTAGTCAACTCAATCAATTAGTTTCATCTCAGTCACTTACACTGTTCATTTTTCAATGTAGCTTCAGTGGGCGAGGCTCCCTCATCCCATTGTGGTTGACTAGTGGACAGCAATTGTGACCTTTAGTCTGTTCCTTCCTTTGCCACAATGCATAGTGAGACTCAAGGATGAGATGCCCAATTTCAATCAAAGCAGGTCTTCCACAGTCCCTAACACAATCCTACTCCACAGTAGGATTCTAATAAGTGTTAGATGAATAAATGAGTGTTTGCTGATGGATAAAAGGGGGATTTTTCCTACACTTCAGGCAAGTCTTAGAGTCAGAAATCTGTTTAGTGTTGGGTTATTTCAATGTTCACTACTCTGCGCTGCAGGTTATAGCAGCTAAGGGGCGAGGCCCTCCATTAAAGGAGGAATTGTGTGTGTTTCTTTACCTTCCCATCGCCCTCTGAACAGCCCTTGTAACACAATCCCCCATCTGAGGCTTCATCTCAACACAGGGGAAGTTATGAGGAAGGTTTGAATTGCAGCCTTGCTACAGCCAAGCTACATGACCTCGGATAGGTCACTGCACTTCTCCTCCCCACAAAAGGGAGATTAGGATGTCTCTTTCATAAGAAGGTTAAAATAAAACAAGATTCATATTCAGTTGCAGCGACTAAGTGTAATGAAGCATTGGGAGGTAATTCTATGACTAAGAAAGCTTTTTAATCCAAAACAGAGAATGTTGAACCTTGAAACTCCTTAAACTCCGGTTAACTTATATACTCTACAACATCTGTGCTAGATATGCCGGGAAGAAATGGACTTGAAGCTATTTATCTGCATCATTCAAAAAATACACTCTTTCAATAACCAAACTCAGAGAATTGAATTACAAGAGGTGGGTAGAAAATGAAATGATGAGGATATATGACTCAGATTTCCATTTTCCTTTTTGCATTGGAATAAGACAAAAGGAGAAATCCAGCAGGCTCTCTCTAAATGCCCCTTCTCATTTCTGTTTGCAACTTAGAATAATAATGCCACTCACCAACAATCCTCAAGCCACACTTGAAAAGTCCTGTATCGCTGTCATCACAAAACTCACAAATCCCGAAAAGAACAAAAACCAACAGTAATGTTTCAGATCAATATGAGCAGCTAGCATTTTCTTTCTGGAGAAAGCTCATTAAAAGCCTCTTGCTTACATTTTAACACTAACAAAGGGGCCCTTCATTTCAGAGAATTAAATGAGAAAACCCTCCTGGATTCCCGCATTAGCGAAGTGGAATGGCTGTGTAATTGTTTCCAAGCACCATCTGCTGTGCTCTGTCCAGCACCTTCCCCACATCAGTTCCACAGCAGAAGAGCTCCATGCGTGTAAAGCCTGGTGTTGTTTATCACAGAGGGAAAACGAGAAGTGTGATATATTTCAAAGAAGCTGAAGAACTAGCAGCAAACTTCAAAGAGTTAGAGGGGGGTAAAATCACTGCCATTCTCTTCCCTATAAATAAAAATGGAATTGGGGAGGATTTATCCTCTGGCTTGCTTCTGTGTGAAAGCACTGGGGCCAAGCAGGTGGAGAACAGAGACAGCCCAAGGGCAGGACTCATGCCTGCTTCTTTTCCTGGATGTGTGCACAGCAGCAGCACCCATGTGAGCGCTTCCCTGCAAGGCCCAAAGCAAAGAGTGATTTAAGAAATGAATCACACACTTAGGCCCAATATTTAAATAAGAGGATCAAAGAGGTTCTGCTTGGACTCCAAAGCAGAAGAACTAACGAAGAGTGTGAGATGGAAGTAAGCGGAATAAAATACCTACCTGGCAATGGCATGTAATGAGCTCTCTGTACAAAAGTAAGCCAATATGTGATCTTCACCCCTGGGGCAGTCCAAGTACAATACAAAAAAGGAGTCAATTGACAGGAACAGTATTAAAGATATATACAATGAAGCACTTTCAATTATGTTCAGTCCCTGCTGATGCATCTCAAACTGTACTCCTAAGAAACTGATATTAATATTTTATTTGGGGTATTACTTGTTCATATATTTATTATTAGCTAGACTTATTTCTTTATGTGCTTCCATAATACAAAAGAAATAAAAGAAGAAAAATCACATGCCAACAGCAAAGTTAACTTAAAGGCTCCAATTACTCTCCTTGGGACAATAAAGGCAATCATTGATCACTCTAGATTTTGGGATCATTAGGGCAGAAGAGTATCAATTCCTTGCAGGAAATACAGCTTTGTCTGGCACTAAATTTTTAAAGGTATTTTTCAACTTGAGTTTTGATGTGGATGTTCTACATTGAGTTTTGTAGTGATTATCTGCTTTTAACATCAAATTGTGGAATTTTAGCTCTGAAAAGAACCAGACAAAAAGTAGCATTTGAACTCATTTGACTACATTAGTGCTAATGTAAAATGTGAACAGGGAGGGCACTCCATGTCTTTATACGTGTCTTTACAAGACACTTCAACTTTTCTTCTCCTGCACCTAACAACTGACAAGCATCACATACAGCACGGGATGGGTAGGACCAGGATGTAGGTGATCAAGACAGAAAAAACAACCAGATTCAAGGCATGCTCAAGAAAGATTCCAAAACCTTAGTGATTAATTAAAAATGAAGTATGAGTCACAAGAATATTTGAGCTCCAAATGAACGGCAGAAAAAAAAATTTAAAAGGAGGTTTTCATGAACAGAGTGAATGTTGTGGGAAATGATGACAACTCATCAGGACAAAGGCAGCTGCATATGCCTGAAAATGATCTAATATGGATGTGTAAGCATCACTCATGGAGCTACACACAAAACATGCATTAATTATGGCTGCCTCTCACCAAAAAGACTGTACAAGGGTAACCATTTGGTGGAGATCATGAAGACCATGATGAAATGGGAAAAAGGAAGAGGAGGCCAGAAAAAGAGAAAGGAAGAAACGGAAGAGAGGAGAGAGGAAGTGGTAGGAGGGAGTATAAATGCAGAGAAGGAGAGGCGGCAGTAGCAAGTGGGGTCTGGATAGGGAATGAGAGGAGAGCATGGCCATGGAAGACTGGGTCGCCGGAGATCAAAGGAGCTCAGAAACATGAGGAGTTTCCACTTGAAATTTTTAGATTGTCACAAGGACAAAGTTCCTATGGATTCACTGAACTGCTACCTGGCCAGGGGACCTGACTATTCATGATGTTTGTGCACATGGTCACTACCCCAAGTGGTGCCTGTTGGGCAGGAGCTGGAAGGAAGAATTTTCTATGACAATCAGTCAGTGACTACATCTCATGAACACCTACAAAGCCTCCCTAGGAGTATCCAAGTCACTGTTAAACTCAAGAGGCCGAGCCAAGGCAAAGGGATCAACCAGACTCATGAGAAGAGGAACGACGAGAAAATGCAGGCATTTCTGAGTCCCCGATTTCATCATGATGTAAGTGCTGCACAGTCAGCAGATGTCTACAATGTGGCAGTGAACAGCCTGTGGAATCTTAGTTACTGTCTCTGTGGTCTTGGACAACCCATGTAACACTCCAAGTCTTTACTTTTTTGGATAGCAGAGTCAATAACAGTATCTTTCTAAACAATGTTGTAACAATAAAGTAATATGTGTAAGGTACTTGGAGCCAATAAAGCATAGGCCTCTAGCAAATGCCATGAAACTATTATTTTTTAAAATTTAAAATTCCCTTAGGCTACTTTTTAGTATAGTAGCCTAACATAGTAGCTAAAATTCTCTTTAGGCTACTGTATCTTAATACAGGTGGAAGTCATGTGGATGTAAACATATATTAAAAAAAAATCACTTAACTGTATACCTAAGATTTGTCTATTTTACCCTACTTCATATTAAATTAAACATATTTATTTACAATGACTTGGATTTATTGCTTTGCCTGTTTAAGATCTAATCAATGAGATCCAGAAGGTCAAATATGAGGCTTAAACTATTGCACCAAGACTCATAACCATGAACTTGGACTCCACAGCTTGTGTTCTTGAGGACTGGGCCGGATGGGTCCGTATGTCAGCTCAATCTTGGTTGTGCAAAGAAGCAAGACAGCAAACATTCAATTAAAGACAGTGTTCCAGGCCCAGTGTGATAGTCTAGCAGCTAAAGTCCTCACCTTGAATGCGCCGGGATCCCATATGGGCACCAGTTCTAATCCTGGCAGCTCCACTTCCCATCCAGCTTCCTGCTTGTGGCCCGGGAAAGCAGTCGAGGATGGCCCAAAAGCTTTGGGACCCTGCACCTGCATAGGAGACCTGGAAGAGTCTCCTGGCTTTGTATCAGCTCAGCTCTGGCCATTGTGGCCACTAGGGAGGGTGAATCATCAGAAGGAAGATCTTCCTCTCTGTCTCCTCCTCTCTGTATATCTGCCTTTCCAAAACAATTTTTAAAATTATTCTAAGTACAACTTGGAAGCTCTCTAGCCATCAGGAGACAGTGGTTCCTCCTCTAGCTCTCCCATTGTTTCTCTCTCCTTTCATCCTCTTCTCATCTCAGCTCAGTTCCATTGTCTCATTAACCATTATAGCCAAGATCCTTGCCAATGAGCATCTGGCCTGGTAATGGAGCACATGTATACCTGCTGGAAAACACCTCTCCAACAGTGACTAATATCTGAAGAGAAGTCACCATGAGCTCGCCAAATTCCTCAGGAATCAGAAGGCCACAACCGAGGAAAGCTTGCCAGCGTTAAGTACTCATACAGCGCTCATGAAGATGAAGGGCATCAGCTGAGGAAGAGTGAGGGACTATAATTTACGAGGTGCTGGAGAAATTAATTTTGTATGCCTCTTCTATTAGCAGTGTGTCTGAATTAATTTTAATATGCAAGTTATTATGTTAATCTTTGATACTAAAAAAGAATGTATCATCATTAACCTTCCTAGCCCTGAGTTTAGCAGTGTAGGCTTTTTATTAGCAGTAATAGCAAGTGGCATTATTTCTTGGCATCTCAATACCACACCTATCTGTATGCAGTTCCACTAGTCGTTTTGTAAAACCTCTGCTGATTCAGAAGCACATTTGTCAAACATTTGACTCTAACTGCCCATAAGTCATCAAGAATTGACTCCGCCTTCCTTTTCTTTCTCTCTCTTTTTTTCTTCAGTTCCCTTCAAATGAGAAATAAATTTTCTACTGAAGGAGCAGTTCACAAAAACTCAGTCAGTTGAAGAAGTGCTACAGGATGGAGGTACACCGGTGGGCTCTCTGGGATGCCAATGAAAGGCAAGTACATGCAAGGCCAGCAGGAAGTTCTCTGAAAAGCTACAAGATTCCTGGATGACAGTTACAGCCCGGAGGAAACGTGTACAGGAAAACAAATTAACAGATTGCAAGGTTCATGATTAAAAGAAATGAAGAAAAAATTACACAAATGGTGTGATCCAGTACATCTTTCTTTCAATGTATTCACTTGAAATTGGTAAGTTACAGACAAAACACACAAAAGTTCTATACCACATTCTGATGAATTAACGTAATTTTCCATTTCTTCTATACATGCTAATTGGTAGAAGCTGATCATAAGGGGAAAACATTTGGTAAATTGTCATCATTGTCTTTTCTGTTCACATCTTCTAACAACAGCAGGATAATCAGAAGTTAAAGAACTTAGGGGACAAAAGAGGAACATTAGGCCCAAAATGTCTTAAAATAGAACTTCTGAAATGGAATCCCTGAAAAGTAAAACGAGTCACCATTCTCAACAAAAGTAAAACAGTCTCCGTTCTCTTTATCATTTAAAATATGAACAAAAAATATCTGCATTCTGAAACTAAACTGGCTGCCATGGTCTTGTTGTTGTTGTTGTATTTTTATTTATTTATTTATTGGCTTCTAGAAAATCTACCAGTTAGGAGACTGCTGGCAGATCTGACTTCAGGGCCCCACACAATAGCCTAGCAGCTAAAGTCCTCGTCTTGCAGGCACTGGGATACCATATGGGCACCAGTTAGCATTCGGGAGGCTCCGCTTCCCATCTAGCTCTCTGCTTGTGGCCTGAGGAAAGCAGTCAAGGGTGACGTAAGTCCTTGGGACCTGTACTTGCATGGGAGATGCAGAAGAGGTTCCTGGCTCCTGGCTCCTGGCTCCTGGCTCCTGGCTCCTGGCTCCTGGCTCCTGGCTTTAAGATCAGTGCAGCTCTGCCCATTGCAGCCACTTGGGGAGTGAATCATAGGATGGAAGATCTTTCTCTGTCTCTCCTCTACTCTGACTTTTCAATAAAAATAAATAAATAAATCTTTAAGAAATCTGACTTCACCTTCAATGTGTGAATAGTGTTTTCTAAATCTCCTTTTCGATAGAATGACTGAGGGCAGGTGCAAAACAGAGAGAGTATGCATAAGAAGGAAACTGGGACATGGCCACATCTGTACCCAAAGGCAGAAAGAAATTATTTTCTAAGTTTTAGTTAATCATTGTTGTTGTCAACTGGAGTCCCAATATGTACTCTTAATAATTTACATATTGTATTGTTATTTGCTTCGTATTGTTTTTTCATTTTGACCTGCATGCATTTGATGCTATACCTCCAGTGGAGGGAAGCAGTCACCATCGATACAATAGAGAGGAAAGCCATACTGACCTCTTACAGGTGATTACGCCTGAGGTCTGCCTGTCTCTGTTAGTGAAGGAGATTTATAGAGGAATATCAAAACAGAAAAATAGATCAAAATAGAAGAAGAACACAATCCTGGCCGTGATCAGGAACGTTGGGAGAGCTGGAAAACGGGCATGATATTGTTTCCTTCGAGATGGAACTTTACCTGGGCACACCTGTAACTATTTTTCAAGCCAAGAAAAACCACTGAGGTACAGAGCCTCCCTTGTGAAACGTAAGGGAAAAGGTTTCTAATCCCAACCCCGTCATCAACCCAAATGTGATCTGACCTAGATACTATTCCTTTTCTGATCAGTTTCCATGGCTATAAAATGAGGTCAGATTGAGCAACCTTTCCAGGGAACTCTTCAACTGCACCAATCTGTGTTTCATGAAAACTTTGAACATGTTCAAAAATACATCACCATGTAAAGCTGTGGATGTTAATTGCATTCACCCTATTACCTGAAACTCTTACCAGGAAGAAATGGCAAAGCTTTGAAAAGATCAGCTATCTGTGACCAAACAGCCTTTTAAAACTGCTGTGTTGGGAAAAAACAAATCAATGAAATTGACTGCAATCCATGCACAGCAGACAAGAACGATGCAGGGTGTGTGCAGTGTATCCCTGGTCTTCAGAAGCCAGTGGGTTGTAAGGCATTCCTTTAAATCACGGTACAAGTTATCACCTCCTTACTTCTTGGACCAAATAACAGTTTGTAACAGTTGGGTAACATCAGTGATGATTTCAAACTGTCAGTTTTCTCTTGCCCTTCCAAGGAGGAAAAAAAAAATGATTGCAAGAAATAAATACAGGCACTTCACACATTAAAGATTGTCTAAGCGGGGTGGGCATTTGGCATGGCAATTAAGATGCCACTTAAGATGTATACAACCTGTATGACAGTTCTTGAGTTTCAGCTGCAGTGTTAATGCTAGCTCTGGGAGGCAGCAGGTGAGGGCTCAAGCAGTTGGGACCTGGACTGAGTCTCTGGCTCCTGACTTCAGGTCGGACTTTCGGGAGTCAAGCAGCGGATGGAAGATGTCTGTCGATTTCTTTCTAACACTCAATTCCTTTCTCTCTTTCTTGCCCCGCCTTCCAGATAAATAAAATAAATAAATATTTTTTTAAAGGGCTAAGGATGTGCAAGCTTGCTCATTCTGCAAGATTTGGCACCGTTAAACAAGTTTCTCCATTTGTAAAATAATGACAACAAGGCTCCCATTAGCAATTTTAAAAAGTAGCTATTATCATAATTACCATACTACACATATACCCTCTTTCTCACAGTTTTTAGCTGTCTTGCCATCCAGAAAGAGTCAATTTCAACAACACTTTATTTTTTAATACCCTAAGTTTGCTCCAACTCTGAACTGATAATAAAAATGAACATAATAATTATAAATGAATAATTTAAATGAAGCTAATAATTATAGTACTTTTAAGCTATCATTAATGGAGCATTTACTACTACCCAGGAACTATGCTATGTATTACTTCATTTAATATTCACATTAACCCCAATAGTATCCACATTTTACTGATAAAATTATGGGAGTCAAAAGAATGACGTGACGTTTTCAAAGTCACAACTAGATACAATCCAGAAGTTATGGAACAAAATTAATAAGTCCTGCATTTCTCTCTAGGATTCAACACATCTTTAGAAAGGAGATGACTCAAGATACCTTAAGGCCAAAATCAAGATCTTGGAAAAAGCTAGAGGTTAGTAAACTTAACTTACTATATGCCAAGTAGGTATAATTTCTGAAATTCTGTTTCTTTTAAAAACATTTTTTGCTGTTTTGAATACTAAATAATCATAAAATTACTAAACTGTCTCCTTTGAAGTCCCATATATTTCATTTATATGCAAAGTCTTCAAAAAGTTTGTGGAAAATTTAAAAGTTCACAGAAATTGTGATTGCAAAATACTATGAAAGGACTTGGAATTTTTGTACCAAAATAACTTCCTCTTTGGAGTTCACTTTTAATAAATTTTTAAGTACCTTCTTATCTACCTATAGAAAATTCATCCTGCATTTCAAATAAAGAGTGCTTCATTCTGCATATGAAGGCAACCGCCTAAAAGACCTGGTGTCTTACCACCTTTCTGTTGTCTAAAATGCTACTCAATACTTTGTTTATATGAGAAGATTAATAATCAAATATTGAATTGGACAACCAATCCTCAACATTACCTCTCTTCACTAAAAAGGTGACTCCGAATTTACCGTGTCAGAGAGACAGTTCAAGATACATGTCTCTTCAAGATGTAACACAAAGCTGCTACAATTCAAACAGCCTACTACCGCCACAAAAATAGACATACGGATCAATGGAACAAAGTTAAAACTCCAGAAATTAATCCATACATCTACAATGAACTAATCTTTAACAAATGAGCTAAAAATCACTCCTTGAACAGCTTCTTAAAAAAAAAATGGTGCTGGGAAAATTAGACCACTGCATGCAGAAGTATGAAAAAATATGACTACTTAACATTCTTATCAAAAACCAACTCACAATGGATCAAGGATCTAAACTCAAGACCTAGAACATTCAAATTACTGGAAGGAAATATAAGGGAAATACGTTAAAACTTTGGACTAAGTGACAATTTTTTTAATAAGACTCAAAAAGCACAGGCAATAAAAGTAAAACACCAGGCCCAAAATGATAGCTCCTCCACCTCCAAGCACTGGGATCCTAACTGGGCACTAATCCATGCCCTGGCTGCCCCACTTCCCACCCAGCTCCCTGATTGTGGTCTGGGAAAGCACTGAAGGGTGGCTTAAGTCCTTGGGACTCTACACCCATATGGGAGACCCAGAAGAAATTCTGGCTCCAGCCTTTGGATTGGTTCAGCTCCAGTTATTGCAGTCATTTGGGAAATGAACCAGAGGATGAAAGATCTTTTTTTCCCTGTATCTCCCTCTCTCTGATATTCTGCCTTAACAATAAAAAAAAATTAATCTTAAAAAAATAGCCAAGTAGAATTATATAAAGCTAAGAACCTTCTGCTCTTCCACAGAAACACTCAAGAAAATGAAGACAATTGACACAATGCTATTTTTTTTTCACCTGTACTTCTGATGATGGAACAACGTCCAGAATACATAAGAAGCAGAAGAAAGACATTAACAACAACAAATCAGTTACAGAATGGGCTCAGAGCAATCACAGACAATTTTTCAAAGGATGAAACACAAATAGCCACCAGACACATAAAACGATGCCCAGGATCACTAGCCATGAGGCAAATGCAAATGAAAACAACAACAACGTTTCACCTCACCCCAGTTAGAATGGTTATCATCCAAAAAAATGGAAAAACAAATGCTGGCAAGTTTGTAGAGAAAAAGGTACCCTAATACACTGCTGGCAGGAATGTAAACTAATATAACCACTATGAAAGACAGTATGAAGATTCCTCAGAAATCTAAAAATCCATCTACCATATAACCCAGCTATCACACTCCTGCGAATTTGCCCAAAGGAAATGAATCAGCAATATAAAAGAGACTTACCTCCACACCATGTTTATGGGAGCTCAACTCACAAGAGCTAAGATGTGGCATGAACCTAGATGTTCATCAACTAAGGACTGAACAGAGAAAGTGTGACGCCAGAGAGAACAAACTGACCATAGATGAGAACAGGTAAGGCAAAACAGGAACACAGCTGAGAAACAGAGGTCTGACAGTGTTGAATAAACCGAGTTCCTCTAAGGGAGTAAATATTCTTTTCTCTCTAATTTCTGACTCTCAGGCCCAGAAAAAAAGGACCTGCAGATCTGGGCCCTGCTTTCCAGGACCAGCCACGGAAACAAAAGCACCACAGAGGGCTGCCCAGTGTTCCTCTATAGGTGGACAGGAGACGGCAACAATTTGCACCAGGGGAACCAACAGCAGTAAGCAGTCTGGCTGCCCAGTTGTTTCCTCTCTAAGGAATGGCAGCAAGAAAGATCCGTTTTACCTTCCACACCTCAGGGCCTACAGTCGATGGATGTGGCTGAGATCCCCCGATACATTAGGACAAGGCAAGCACATAGCTCATACTCAGGGAATTATTTTTTCCTGTTCCTGCTGAGCCACAGCTCAAATGGGTCCCATCACCCATCATGATTTGCAGTGGGTGGTGAGCTCCTGACATGTCATAAATGCCCTGTGAGGTGACTGGGACTTGCTCGATTTCTCAATGCAGGCATCAGACAGAAAGAAGAGCGTCCTGCTGGATTATAATTGATCTTGACACCTGCCACTTCAGCTAGAGGTGCAGCCCAGAATCCCCCTACCTTCAACCAATCAGAGCACCCCATTACATTTTTAGGTGCTAGCATATCCGGGATATCAGTGGAGACAAACACTGGTGAGAAATAATTGTTTAAGAATCACACAAACTGGTGCAGGCAGAGAAACATCCCCCTGTGAGTGGGCCAGTGCTTTCCTGACTGCTACCTACTGTCTGGGGGGGTGGAGGCAGAAGTCAGGTGGTGGTGCATTAGGCCCCACACCAGGAAACACAGATGTGCTCCTGATAAACCTCCTGATGACACACAATGATCTCTGTGGACAATGTGCTGCTGTGGCCTTATCTGTGTACAATGAGTCCTTCTTTGTATTCTGTGTCAAGCTGACACCAGTGCTGTCAAGAGTCCAGGAGCACACAGTCTCTTCAAGCAGTTTGAATAGTCCTAGAGCTTGCTGCATCTTTTCCTGCGCTGTCCTGGCAACACAGAATCACAGAGATGGGTGGGGTCTAAGAGAGCCAGCTCCTTGGTCAGACATGGTTCGAATGGAGTCCAGATAGGTTAAATGATCCAAGGATCCAAGGTCCAAGATCACACAGTTTGTTAGTAGTCTTTCCAGGTTAGCGTTTTAATCCTCTAACTTTGAGTACCATGTTTTTTTCCAGTGGACATTATTGTCTTTGAGGTACTCAGGCACCTACTCAGTGCCAATGATTCCCACACAGAGAAAACACTAACTCTTTACATGAAGTGGTAAAATCAGCATTGAATATGTACAAGGGAAAATCTGGAGAAGTTCAAACCAGAGATGTGATGTGCAGTGGTTTGGCTTATGATAAGCTAAATATGAACAAGGAGGAATTCCCTACCTGGACAGAAGCTGCCAGTGTTAAAAGACTCAGTGGTGCTACTGGGTGCAAATGCTTTAATACACCATCTTAACTATTTGAGAGAGCTGAAGAAAGATCACATGAAGAGAGTATTCCTTAATGACCCAACACACAATTAATATACACCCATGGATACATACACATGCGCATGCAAATACACACACACTTATGAGCGCAAAGACCCAAATTTGAACAATTTCATCAGAGCTGACTCAATTCCTCACGGTACCACAAGCACTTACAACCAGAAAAGTGGCAATTTTCAGGACAAAGTGGGCTTCAGGCTGGGTAAGAACCAGTCAAATGCTTCTTGGCATGGTACCGACAGGGTTGTTAACTCAAAGGAATTAAGGCAAAAGACATGTTGGTAGGAAAAACACGCTTCCCTGAAATGAAATTAGTCTGTGTTGTGTTTGAGACTAAAATAATGCACACCTTGGCATGGTATGTTTCACTTTTTCAGATGACCCATTAAAAAATGGGTTAGGATTATCTCTGGAAGGAAAGGTGAAATGGGATGAATTCCTGTAACTGCTGTAAGGCCTAGTTTCTCTGTATGGTAATCGTTGGCACTGCCTACGTGCTTAAGTGCTTCAAAGACAATCATGTCCATTGGAAGAAACATGATACTTGATGGACCTATAGTCATTCACCACATCTACCCCACAGCCTGGATCCCAGAGGAACCAGACAAGGAGAACCTTCCTGAGGACTGGTGGATGCAAGAAGCAGACTTGGGAAGTTCAGGCTCAAGATGAGGGCCAGGGACAAGGTGGAGTTCCTGCGGGGATGGAGCAAAAGCAGCAGATTCCAAAAGGGGATTCTACAGAAGACATGTGGTGGTAGAGTAGAAGACAGAGACAATCAAAGACACAGAATATGATTAAACCAAACTGCTGGAAGCTGCCATGGCTGACCCTGACCCTGAACCCACCTGCATCAGAGCCACCACCTCTCCATGCTTTGAGTTTCTCCAGAAGCAATCTTTGAAAAAAGTCCCAATAAGATGTGGTCCTAGAAGCTCTGAATGTTTCCAGTAATTAGACTCTAAAGAAGCCACCTGAATCATTGAAGGCATTTTTTTTTTCTTTTTGTTTCTTCTGTAAAATGGACTGGGGCAGTAGATTTGAACCCATGTGAACCACACTTAACACTTCAACTGAACCCAGGTGTCAACATGTGTGGGGTATGTGTGTGCGTGTTTGCGCATGTGTGCGCACGTGTGCGCGCACTCACTGCATTTGTTTTTTAACTTTGAACAGACGTCTTTAAAACAGTTGTAGGTTCACAGCAAAACTGAGTTCTCAGATCATCCAAGCCCCTCCCCTTCCACTAAGAACATTATTCATCAAGGCCGAATCAGTTTTTTCCATTACACCCCAAAAAATTAAATAAATAAAGCAAGAAGAGGAGGGGAGAGGTGACACACTTCTTTTGGCTCGGGATATTTTACTTGGGTTTCAGATGTATGGGTAGGTACGTGCAATAAGTAATAGGAAGGCACAGATTATAGTTACATATAGGTGGGAGATCGAAACAAGTGAGATGGACTTGACCAATAGATGGGCAGGTGGAGGATAAAGACACACACAGAGAGTAGGATGAGACAGACAGGCGGGGTAGATAGACAGATATTTGTCTTAGTAGGATCAAGGGTGTGTAGGCTTGCTTGTTATGTGCACAGGGTGAATCCTCCTCAGAGTTCTCTGAGTTGGACCATTTCTTGGCAGCAGGTTGTTAACACTTCTTCCAGCTCAGATGTTTGATATGCTAGTGTGCTAAAATCTTTGAAACACACACACCATACACAATCTATTGGGCAACTCATCACAATCCTGCCAAGCAAGTAGGACAAAGTAGGTTTTTAACAACCTCATTTGACAGAAACAGAAAGCTCATAGAGCTAAAGTGTCAAGCACAGCCCCCAACCTCTTACAGGTATCCTCTTGACTTTGTGCCTACAGTGGTGAGGGTGGAGATTCAGTAAGAGAGGAGCACAATATGAGCCCATTGTGGAGCTTACTCACCATTCCAGTCCTTCAAACGGCTTGACCATAACCTGACAAAAGTTTACAAGCACAAATATATCACTTGTGGCAATGCTGAATGCTGGGAACACGGTGGTATTTCAGTATCATATGAAGTTAGGAGCCTGCCGTTAGACAGCTCCTGTGCCAGTAAGCGCAGAAGGGTACTTACAGCAGCCCCATAAGACAGAGTTGCTGTGAGAACTCATGAAGATAATGATATATGATTGTCTGCAGAGTGCACCACCAGCATGTTAGTAAATGCCCAATAAACATAACTAAGAAGTCAGGTTCCTCCTACAGAGGAGGACTTGTTGCAATGGAAGTGCTGAGTGTGGCAGCACATAAGAGCTCAAACCTTAAAGCCTCTCATGGCAACTGGCATGGATGCAGAAACACTAGGATGAAACTAATTCACGCTTCTTATCTGAGCGATGAGGACAGGGAGACTGAACAACAAATCCATTGTCTAGGTTGGAATATATAGAAAACCTCAGCCCTGAACATGCAGACTTCATGACTTTTAATTCTGCATTCTACTACACTATCAGATAATTAAAATAAGAGTAATATTAGTCACACTGATGATGATGATGACAACGATGATGATGATGATGATGATGAAACCCCATGTGTGAGCCTGTGCTAAGTATCAAACCTTGGCTTGCATCTCACCAGCACGATTTCACTCAAAGTTCGCAATAAACAAAAATGGAGTGTGCTCCTCTCATACTGTTTCCATTTGACAGATGAAATATTTGATTTTTCTGGGGATGAAGTGTCATGTTGAAAGTGGCAAAATCAGGACTTGATTCAGGCCCATCATCTAAACAATTGGCTGGCACTGTGTGTGCTCAGATCAGAAATTGGGAATCTCTCCTCAACTAATTTTACCCTCTTTAGCTAAGTCATCATTAGAGTCTCATTTGCTTTTGGATAATTGGCTTCCCTCCTTGCTACGCTGTCTGGTTCCATTTGGGTGATCTCTCATGCCAGGATGGTGTCATGTTCAGCAAATCTACTTGGGATGCCTGGGGATAATGAAGGCCCTTCGTTGTGTGGTTGCTGAATACTGAAGTGCCTGGTAGTGCAGAGAGCGTCCACACACAGACACACCCTATGCATCAAGGATGATAGTGGTGCAGTGGGAAACACAGGGTCCCCTCTCACCGTGCAGCCTGTCACTCAACTTCCTTACATGGGCAGTACCTGGCATACTATGTACTGAATCTAGCACACAATCAGAGGGTAAAATTCTGTGGGGTGTGTGTGTGTGTAAAGAGGAGAAAGGGGCAAAACTCCAGACAACACTAGGGAAGCTCATTGAGATTCATCCCCAACAGTAAATAAATAATGAGAAAGAGGACCACAATCTATTAATGCTATGAATTCAAGTGATTTTTCTAGTATACAATAAAATGAATCTAAATATCCATAAATAAGAATACTGAAACCAGTTATGTATACAACAAAGTCCTATGAAGTCCTTAAAAAATGGAACGGAAAAGTGCTCTCAATAATTCTCAGTGAGACAAGCAAATTACAAACCTGGTAAAACAATACCCCAATTATACAAAATATATGATACAAGAGAGAGAAAGAATAAGCCATGGTTATCTGTAAATCGTAACATCACAGGCACTTTTATGCATTTCCAAATCTTTTACAATAAACTCACAATATCTGGGTAAGTCTAATCTCCATAAACAAGAAATGTCGCTTCCTGCCCCTCTCCTTCTTGCCTGCATCCCAAGAGTGAGCCTGGCAGAGCATCTGGTGTGATCTGAAAACTCGATTAGCAAGGCTATGGGTCAGGCAAGGATACATTGAGTTTTGTTGAAACTTGAGAGGCAGAATCTGTGGTTCGGGCAATCTAAGCTCATCTATACATGGCTGTCCAGAAAGGGTTTATGTCATACTATCTCCTTAGTTCAGCAGCCAGCCTCTACATCCACCTGTGCCTTACAGTGCAAAAGCATTATTCTCATTGAACTTTAGCACAATCATCCTAGAGTTTTATTTCTAAATATAATAATTACTATAGAATAAAAATAAAAGAGTAGATAAAGAGACAATGGTACATCTACCCCACAGTACTACTCACCCATTTAAAAGAATGAAATTCTACCATTTGCAGCAAAATGGTCCCAATTAGAGAGCATTATGTTCAGTGAAATAAGCCAATCCCAAAAGGAAAAATATCATATATTCTCTCTCTGATATAAGGCAGTGTTCATGCAAACTACAAGATCAGCAGGTATATAGGTAAGCACTTATATACATATATTTATCTAGAGGATCTATGTAATGGAGGTAAGTATACAATGAAGTGGGGCTACGCTGCAGCAAGCATCTGTATTTTTGAATAAAAGATGGACTCCCAATGAAGCTGTTAAATAGATCTTGACACTAGAACACTGGACTTTATATCATTGCCTATACCTACAATGTCGGCATACACTTAAATAGCAGAATGATGGACTTGTAGCTGTTGTTAAAGGACTAAGCTATAGTTACAACACAGGGGAAAAGAGTGGGTGGTGGTAGTTAGGAGACAGGAGAGCGTGGAGGAGGAAATCCCTAAGCCTAAGGAACTATATCATGAAAAAAAATAGGAATTTCAATAAATAAATAAATAATATAATATAAAATTTGTATCTAGATTTTTTTTTCAATAGAACCTGCCTTCCTGGGTCCCTATGTAGCTTTTGGTGGTCGGTCTGTATATTATTTAAATATAAATTAGCAGGTTCACATAAAAGTCTCCTGCAGTAGGCACTCCCTCGGGGCTGTCCTGTTATCTGTGACACAAATTCCTCCCCAGGCCTCACCCTGAATGTCTGCCTCTCCTCTTGAGTTGGACACTGATGATGTCCACCCTTATTTCCTTAGGTAGAGCCCTGTTTCCCTGCAGGAATATATTTGTCCCAGTTAAAGGTGGGGAAGTGAATGAATGACTAACCTATTACCACAGTGTTTCTTAAAAATAACAAGGATCACATCCCTTTTTTAATTTTTAAAAATAATTCTCTAAATTTTGGATTATCATGTAATATTTTTACATTTTAGGGGACATAATGCAGTCTACCAACCTATAAACATAGCATAAACCAATCACACTACACAATCAGCCTTTTCATTTCCTTAACTTATTTGTGTGCTTGCAGCCTGCTAGCTCCTATCTTTGTGTGTGTACACAAAACACCTGCCTATTAAACATGTGGAAAAAGCGCATGTTTCAAATACAGTTGAGGATGACATTAAAAATATCTTTGGTAAAACAGCTATGGCCTCGCCTCTTTGTTTGCTTATGTTGCCTGGCTTGCTCAGGTAAACTCAAGTTTGAAAACATCTTGATATAAATCTTTTCTCTCCCACTGTGAGCTCCCAGGAAACACAAACTTCAGATGGCTTCTGATGCCAGATAGCATAGCAGACAGGGAGTGCACTGGGAAAGCAACAAACATTACCAGAAACGCGTACCATGTGGTACTGCTTACTGTGCGACTCTTGGCAAGTCTCTACCTCCAAGCTTTTTCACTTTTGGCAAGGAGCTAGTAAAGTTTACACTTCACAGGAATATCACAATTATTAGCTGAGAGAATGTGTGAAGTGCTTAACATGGGCACAAAATTACTGTTAAATAGTGACCAGAAAAATGATATAGTACTGCATTTCTTTCATACCCCCCTCAGTATCATGCTGTTATATTCTTAGCTTTTCAATAAAAAAAAAAAAGTGAAATGAATCTGCAGCTGGTTTTCAATTCAACTGTATCGTGGTCTTAGGCAAACTTTCTTCTATTCTCAGAGGATGCTAGAGGGGGAAAAAAATCAGCAAAATCAAACTTAAAGAGATCAACATAAAACTCCCAGAATATCCTAAAACCTGCCTCACTATAATTCAAACCACCCATGACTATCACTTTACAGAAAAAAAAATTCAGCAGTAACCACATAACCTTACAAAGATTTATACAAACTCCCTTGTTGTTTGTGATTTCACAAATGCAAAGACTCATTCTAGAACTGGGAAAGAATCCCACACAAGCTGGATTGAAAAGCAGAACAACCTAATTGTGCTATCTGCAAGTTTTAATGAGGAGATACATACATACATTTATATATAACATATATTCCACATACATGTATATAGGTATGATTTGGATTGCCATTGAATCACCCATCTGAAGCATCTTTAACTTCATAATACCTTTAAACATTGTTACTCAAAGTGCTTTTTGGAAGTTCAAGAGCAATTTTTGCTTTGATTGTTTGCCAATTTCTTTTAGAAAAGGCACTTTCATAAATGTCCTTTGGATTTGTTCTGCAGCTTATTAAATCACTGCCTTCTCCGACTCAGGACCTGAAGGTTCCTTTGTGAGGATGAAGTCGGCAGTCAGACACACAGAACAGGCAAGAGGAGACATCGGGGCCCTTCTCGGATCTGCAAAGTGTGGAAGGGATGTTGTGGGGCTGCACATGCCTCTGTAACACCACAGAGCAGATGGGCAAACCGGTCTCCCTATTTGAAAATCTTTGAAGCCTCTATATGCTCCAATAAGAGAAGAAACTGAAGTCCTCAAAGCTTAATGGCACCTTCTTGAAGAAATGGAATTGGTTCCTATGATGTAAATCCTTTTAACTTCTCCAGGGAACTGAGCTTGCCTTTGCTAATGATCGGCTAAGTGACCTTGAGGGCGCTGTGCAATTTCCCTTTATGTCTTTAACCTTCTATAAAACAGCCTCATACCTTGCTCCCAAGCTCAGGTAGAACATTCAGAAGGGTTAGGAGCAACAGATTGAAAGGAGAGGGCTTTTTTTTTCAGGCATGAAATCTTTTGTTCAAAAGATTTAGAAAAATTATGAATCAGAGGATGATGTTTAAAATCAGATTTTTCATTGTTGGTGGAGTTTTGGAAATATTATTCAACTAATCGTAAAGAGCTGTTCTGCAGAGAGGCCAAGTGACTTGTGCAATCACACAACACGCACTGAGTGAGATCATGTATTTAAGCACGTGGCACAGTGCCTGCTGTGCCGCACCACAGCATTCGACAGCCATCAGCTGCAGGGGCTACTGCACATGTGACGGCTGTAACTCAGGTGTCCTCGAGCCAAGCTCTCTGCTCTTTTCATTAAAAGCATAAAGAAACTACAAGGAGGTTGCTCTAATGGCAACGTCTTGCCCTGAGAAAAAAAATCTCATTCTAAGAGGGCCCAAGATTACAGAAGATAGCTGTTATGTCCCAGGATTTTAAGATCACACCAGAATCCCATCTGGGGCTTGAATTAGAAAGCAGAGGCTGCTCCTCTTACCTGATGCTTCTCAGCTTCTACCCTTCAATGAGCCATGGCACAGAGGACCTACATAACCACCACCAGAGTTCAGATCTAAACACAGCAACCCTGACGTCATCCTCCAGGGAAGAGCAATGTCCACAATATGCAACATGGCTCCAGCACAGATAAAGGAAATACTGTCCAATAGGCAAAACTGGGGAAAACATACGGTCAAATGGAAAAAAAGACAAAAATCAGACTCCTTTCATAGATGATATATGTATCTTTAAATCATCTATGAAAGGAGTATATATATATATATATTATATTCCTTTATGTATATTATATGTATATATATAAAATAACATGAATCTCTGTAAAAATGTATATAAATGAATAACTTATAGGCTCTGGGCTTAAAGAAGCTTTCTTAAATAAGATACAAAAACACTTGATTATTCAAACATCAATAACTATGATCATATTCAAAGAAGAGCTTCTGCTTTACAATGAAAAGTTACAAATTGGGAGGAAATATACTCAATATATAAAATCAGCAAAAGAGGAACATGAAGCATTTATAAAATATCCTGTAAACTAATAAGAGAATTAAACCAAGTCAACAGGAAAGGGGGCAAAAGACATGGCTAGAAATATCACAGAAGCAAAAGATAAGTGAGCAAGAATCACAGGTGATCAAGGAAATGCAAATCAAGATGACGATGACATCTTTGAAACCCATTTTACTGGTAAAAACAAACAAGTAAGACAACACACAGCCACAGAAGAGGCTGAGGATCCACAGGAGCTCATGGAAGGATGGGAGTGTGAATTGGTTCAGTCACCACTGGAAGACAGTTCATCCTCCTAACCTGAGGATTTCAGATCCCCCATGGCCAAGCAAACTCACTGATGTCTATAATCCGAAAGGAGACTCTATTATTCTTCTGGTCACGAATGTTACAACAAATACCTTTTAATAAGCTGCTACTAAAGCTGCTACTATGTCTGAGGCCCCGTGCTAGTTGTTTTACATAAATTTTCACATTTTTGCAGCTACAGAAACATAGTCAGAGAAGTTCCTTGTTCAAAGGAGTACAGCTGGAAAGTGACCAAGCCAGGACAAGACATAAGCGTGTCCTGAATCAAAGGTCACTGATTCTACTGGTGCGTTCCAGGATCTGAGACTCAAGAGATGTTACATGAATTCCCAGGCAGAGTAACTGCTGACAGTCAGGGGCTTTCCTCCAGCCCACCTGATGCCACGACGGAATAATGATTAGAAAAACAGAGCCTTTATGTGGTTGCAGCCATGACCTACATCCCCAGCCCTGAATGGCTGCCCCACACGCTAGGAATCATGAAGTCTGGATCACCAGCTCCAGGCTGTGTGGATGACAGATAAGAAGTTGATGGGGGAGGAGGGAAGCAGAGAGGGCAGCTACATCTTGATAAAAAGAAAGCCAGATGCTTTGTGGTTCACAAACAGCTTCTCAAAATAGTTTCCAATTTAAAAAAAAGAAAGAGCCCACTAGCTGCAAATAAATATTGGACACGTTTCCAAATCTCTACTAGCACTCTTACTCTCTCTCTCTCTTTCACTCTTTCTCCCTGTTTGTTTTGGGAACTGAAGAGAAAAGTGAGCAATGTGGATCCTACAGCAGTTTACACACAACCAGATGGCGTGTCTGATTAGCATCAGACTAAAAAGACACATGACTTAGAGATTAGGTTCTCACAGGGACAAATTCACTGCAAAGGCTCGGAGCTTCAGTGTTCTCGCAGACTCCCTTAGAGCTTTCTCAGGGCCTGTCTACTCATCCTGTCTCCCATCATCACGCCAGGCAAGTCTGAGCTTGTGTTGGAGAAGACAGCAAATTAGTCCTATAGGATTGCTCAGTTCTGGTCTTGCTGAGCCCTGAAGTCATTCTCACCGAGCAAGCCAGTCCACATGGGGCTCCTTACTCACACACACATTCTACGCTAAGAATCACATCACATCACTGAGTCTGCAACAATACAGTGAAACCAACTCAATGGCTATTTCCATTCTACAGAAGCAAAAATGCACACTTTGAAGGATGAAGTAACTTTTGGAAAAAAATCACAAGTCAACTCAGAGTGGAGGCTGACAGAGGTTAGCTCTCTTCATGAAAAAAAAAAAGAAGAGGAAAAGTAGCAATGAAAACAATACATGTGTCTTCAAAGAACCCAAGGAGCAAATCATCAGAGATGATGGCTGCCAGGCAACCACATTTACAGTCAGTGGTCCCTTCACACCCTGAATCAAGAGGTTTTCATTCTAGCACTCTCCCACACCCCTCCCCCTGCCGCCATTGGATGTTGAAACTACAGAAAATACTGACCCTCTATATACACTGAGTTACCTATACATATAAATGTATGATGAAGTCTAATTTCCAGGTTAGGCACAGTAAGAAATTAGCAACTAATGAAATATGAATTATAACAATATACTGTAATAAAAGTTATATGAATGGTTTTCTCTCAAAATACTTTATTGTATCATAGGTCTTAGCAACCTCTACATACGAATTTTTTTTCTTAAATTCAGAATGTTTAACGTTTACTAAAAGAAAGTGCCTACGGTTTCTCTTTGGCATATCTGAATTACCAACATTGTTCTTTTGCTTGGGAGCTGTTAAGTTAAATAAAGGTTATTTGAACACAAGCACTGCAGTATTCCAACAGTTGACTTGATAGCCAAGAAGGCCACAAAGACACTAACTGACAGGTAGGGAATATAGTGTGAATACACTGGATAGAGGGAGTGATTCAAGTCCCATATGGGATGTAGCCTGCCAGTGTGAGATCTAGATCACAGTACTCAGAATATTACATCATCTAAAGTTTCTTAATTCTTTATTTTTGAAATTTTTCATTCAGTATTTGTAGACTGAATCCTTGGAAAGCGAAACCAAGGAGAAGAGGTGACCAGTACAGTTCTGATGTGACCTGTATCAAGCTAAACAATGTACTGAAAAGCCACCAACTTCTACCCTAATCTATATCTTTCTAGGCAAACATAACATTGGCCCTTCACAAAAATACTCTATAGAAGTCAAATAAAAGTGGGAAAAGTCATTCAATGCCAGAATGGGAATCACATCATGCGTCAATTCCTTTTTACTGTATTTCACAGACATTGGGGGGGTGGAGGGTGGGGGACGCATGGCATCCTAGGATGCAGATTGCTTGACTTGAGGTCATGTACAACAGTCAAATACAAAGAAACGCCTACATAGCAAGGAACCTGACACCGGGGATAGCAAAAGGGACGACATGAGAGAACAACCGCAAGAACAAGATACTACTTAGTAAGATGCCGACCCTGATCCTACACAGAGCACTTTAACAGCATCATGCATCTCATTAGCTCACAGAGCAGTTTTCTAAGATTTCCTCTTAGTACCATCCCCATTTTACAGATGATCCTACTGAGAGTCAAAGCTAAGGAAAAAAAAGTTAAGAAAATTCTCCATACATGCACAGCTGATAAGGGGCAGAATCACAAGTTCAGCTTAGCCTAGAGTGAGCCAAGAACCAACAAGCCCTCTGTAGGATCCTCAGGAAGGCAGGCCAAAATCAGAAAGAGTTCCCAGAGCCCTGTGGCTCTCTGTTTGGTGCCTAACACAAATGTCCAGGGCTGTGAATACAACCTCATGTCACCAGTATTGCTCCAGGCACCTTGCACATGTGCCCATTAGATGAGCACAGGCTCGAGGCAGATCACATCCCTGAGGCCCAGGAGGCTTCAGAGGCAGAATAACAGGAGGAATTTCAACGCCACTCAAACTGAACAGAGGAATCAGGCTCAGTTAGTAAGGGTGGAAAGATGTCACGGCACTGGACATCCAGGCAGTGTACACAAACTCAAATCGTCTTCATTTGGAACATGAGGACTTCAGAAAGGGGGTAAGCAGAGATCGTCCTTCAGGATTCTTTCAGGAAGAAAATTCACTTAGCAAATGAAAAGGCGGACAAGAATCACTTTTACGCTTTTTAAGAGTACACAGCTTCCCATGTGAGCCAGAGATGGGCGGACTGATTCTATTTTTGCATCTTCTTGAAAATGGGTGCCCATGGGGCACTTTATTGCCTCCTCCTAGTCTGTGAATGTCTTTAAAGATAAGGACTCTGCATTTCTTTGGTAACTGTGTGCAGCAAATGCCAGGGCTGGCTGGCTGTTGGTTAATCAGAGAGTTTTGACTGAACCTGAAACCCAGGCACACAGCAGGACTGGGAAGCAGCAGCTGTCCAGCCTGCCCCATGATGATGCTAAGCCTCAGGGGCCATCTCACAGCCCCTGAGACATGGCTTCAGCAACAGCATTACCCTGCCCCCTTCCATGGGGCTGCAAGTGACAGCACTTGCACAGTCTGGGCTCTTGCTCTTCCATCTGGCCCCAGTGCCTTGCTGGGCCCCTGACAAGGACGGCAATCCCCTCTCTACTGGCTGGGCAGTGTCATATGTAGCTCGTGATGCCTTTGTCACATCCCTAGGACGGACCTCAATTTGTTCTACTATATTACCTGAAATCCTAAAAGGAGCTGATAGTGCAGGAAGGGGTAAAGCATCTTTCAAAGTTTTCAGAGCAAGAATATGGAAGCCAGAACTTGTCTCGGGCTTGACAAGCCACAGCAATGCAAGAAGTACAGCAAAAGTCACAGGATGAATCTCATGCGACCTCACACAAAATACCTTGTACAAACAAGACCCATAGGGCTATTTCAAAACTTCATGGAAAAGGGAATTATAAGATAAGCTTATTTTTGTCCAGACATTTGGCAAGCTATATGTACTATTTTTTTTTTTAATATACACGCATTCCAGGAACTTTGTTAAGATCCCCCTCCATGTATTGTGCTAATACGTTGTCACAAATCTGGTCAATGTTCAGAAAATTAGAGTTAAATGTTAAAAATCACTCAAAGGATGCTTTTCTTTCCCCATATCTCTCTCCTGCCCTTAGGAATAGAATTCAGAGTGCAATTCTGGATGCACCACGTTAACCAGGCATTGGGAAAAAAACCTTCACAGTGAAGTGGTTCCTGAATATTTCTGTGATTACCAGGCAATTTGCATAAATATTCAGGCTTCACTCTGAATAAATTCCAGTTGAATGATGGCTAATGCTCTGAATTCTAGAACCTCTACTTACTTGCATAGTTTGTTTCTCATTGTATTGCTGACATCGCTGTGGACAGAAGAATTTAAATTCCCTAGAGCTCATCTTTAGGGCACAGAAAACAATGTTTACCCTGAAGTCATTTCTTTCTGTTACAGAGAGGAAGAAAGGAATGAAGGAATGTAGAGTTTTTTTTGAATCAGCAATGCGGGGATGTGGTACAAAATGCAAGATCTGTATTGCAAGATCCAGTGCAGTTATATTGAACAAAAGGCACGATTCATTTGGCTGGATCCACGAATACAGAATATTACTTAAGATGAAGTAGAGGATGAACAGACGTCTAAATCATGCTGTGCGTATCTGGAAAATCAATGGGCATCTAGCTTATTCACCTCAAGAGACCCTGAGTCCCTTGGCAGTGGCTGAGTTATCACAGTATCTACTGGTTACCAGCTTAGGAGCAGCAGAAGCTCTTTCCAAATTCATTGTCATTCTCTGAGCTTCAAAAATATACACAATATATAAAGAAAAGCCAAGTGCAGAGAAATCACATAATGTGCTACCACTTGAGTGATAATAAAAGGCCAGTAGTATACTTGTCTTTGATGGTCATCTGCAGCATGTGCCTCCATGAAGTGGACACACTGGTCAACTCTGACGATGGAAGTGGCACACTCAGGGTCTGGGGCACCCTTTTTAGGGGACACCCTTCCACACCGCTGTATTTGAAGCCATGTAAATGCAATACTTACTCAGAAACAATCTATATTTTTCTCTAAAAGCTAACCTAATTCTACTCAACTGGAATCTCTGAGATGGATTCCAATTGTAACGAGCTCTCCCATTTATTCTACACACTTGAAATCTGGGGAACTTCCCCATCGGTGGTTCTTTCAACTAAAGGAATTTCACTTGCTTCCCCTTGACTTAAGGATAATACATTAGAGACAAAAATCATATACCACAATGACTTAAAGCCTACGGCTCCAAATTTACCACTGGGTGAAATATTCTTAAGAGAAATAAACAATGCACCTTAGGCTTCTCTAAAATCACTTTATATCTTGGTGCCTATATTGTCATTTACTTTCTATTTTCTACACTTGAACAGACTGAGCGACTTATCAAAGAATACCTGGGCAAGTAGTGCTCTCTCTTGCCCAGCCGCCTGACCAGCATGTGTGGTTCATGGCATCACACACCTGCCAGGAACGCTCAACATTTACCTTGCTTTTTAAAAAGGTTGCTCTGGACGATCTCATTCATGGACTGCACTTTCTGCTTCTGGAGTTTGACTGGAGGAATGCATGTGTAGAACTCATAGAGGAGTTGGCTGCAGGCAGAAAAAGCAGAATCTTGCAGTCACTTAGCTGTCATTTAGAGACAGAAACAGCACAGCTGTCAATCCCTTTGGACCCCCCAATTCCTGGCAGAGCATGAGATGCACAGTAACTCTCCAGGAAATGCATGTCAGTAGCTTGTGTTGAATATTAACAGCATGAAAAAGAGATGTGAAAAAACATCAATAACCCTGAGTGTATCAGACACATGCTTTGCATTTTACATTCACTGTGCCATTTAAACCAACTCTAAGGGTTACACAGAATACTTACTCTGGTTTTATAGGTGAGAACACTAAGGTTTAGAAAGGTTAATTAATTTCTTAAGGTCATAAAGATAGGGAGTCAAACTTCCAAGCATTTAAAACCAGATTCTGACTTCATTTACAAATGTTCCATGCCTGGTACTGTTATAATAAAATTTTCAGATTTAAAAAAAAAAAGTCTTTCAGTGTAAAAAAGCATGAGAGAGTTGTGGGATAGAAGCAGTTTGAGACATCAAGAAAGAGAAAGCTCTCCCACTTGAATAGAATGAAGTTTAAAAAGAACCCTGAAACAAACAAAAAAAACCTGTCAGTATTGCAGAATGCGTTCATGCATTTATTAATGCTTCAAAGTACATATTAAGCACATGCTTAGTATCTGATGGGCACGGTTCAAAGAAGTGTGGACACAATGTGAACAGATTTGGTTCCAAGTGGTACTTCTTTAGAGCCTGGCCCAGTCCTAGGTGTTGCAAGTATCTGGTTGAGTGCACCTGCAGATATGAGATCTCGGCTTGTCTGCCCTTCTATGCCTTCAAAATGAACAAATAAATAAATAACAAGGATGCAAAATCATCTATCATCTATTGAAACATTCTTGTTTATTCTCCATTTGTAACCGCAAGGTCTTATGCGACAAAGACTAGAACCCCAAACAATCTTTCAGCTCAGGTGAAAGAGAGATGTTTTGCATCAGACATCATTTTTTAATATACACATTTTGAAATTCTACATCCTCAAGTAAAGATGCTTGTAAGCTACTGGGTTTTTGGTCAAAGTCGAGCCCAACAAAACCAATAGGCAAAAATTCTGCAGTGGAATCCCCAAATGAGGCTCCTGCCGTGTGTCCGCCTTATCCCTGAACTGAGAGCTCATCTGGAACACCCTAAAACAGCCCTCCTTTCCCTACAAATCCTTGTTTTGCCACAGAGCCCAGGCAAGCACATCATAAACTCTCACCTGAGTAACTTTGCATCAAAGACGGTTTCCACATCATGGAGGACAGATGGGATATATTTCAAAGCCGCCACCTGGGTGGAAGATGAAATAAACATGAGTGATGGCCACATGCAACAACTCTGGGCTAGCAAGGCTGCTCTGCAACATGATATGGGTAGGGGAAGATGACTCCGTTTCTGGGACACTTCTAGACTGAAGCCACTATGTTTATAGACTGAAATTCATTGGATATAAAAGAAGTCACAATTTCCAGCAGTAGCACACAGAATATGCACATTTTAAATTACTTGCTTAATTTGAAAGAAAAGAAAAAGAGAGATCGTGAGAAAGAAGGACAGTCAGCCAAATGCGCCCATCAATTACCTGACTTCCCAAATACACTCAACAGCCAGGTGCAAGGCCAATAGGTGGAGCAAGAAACATAATCCAGGAACTCAGTGGCAGGAAGCTGGGGTTGGGAATTGGGGCATAACATCAAACCCAGTTACTCCAATAAAAATGCGGGGGGTCTTTAAGTGCCAGGTGAAATGCCTGACATGAAAATTACTTTCTTAAAGAAAAATATTACTTCTAGGCACACAGAGCTGAGCTTCTTTCCATAAGTAATTACTATGACTTTTCTCCGAGAATTTACAACAGAGTAGACACCATGCTAAACACTGTTAATAGATTATCTTGTTAATTACAGGCCTGCAAGGGAAATATTCTTTTCATAGATAAATAAATTTCTGGTACATTCAAAAATAAATAACTATCTCCAGGCCATCTCAAGTTTGGGAGAGGAGAGATTCGGTTCAAACTCAGTGAGGTTACGTTTACAAACACTTCTTGAAGCCCTCAAGCTATATGGCCCCTTACACAGACACTGTCTTTCTTTGGGCTCATTCTTCTTTTTTAATGGTTTTTCATTATTTTTAAAGGGTCAGAACTATTATGTTTGATAAGAAAAAAAAAAAAGATTTCACACTAGACAAGGTATCACCCCTGAAGTCCCACATTCTCATCTCAGCCCCAATGTCTCTTCTCACAAGGGAGGGACCAATGTTAAGGATGCAGTCCACTAACTTCCCTTCTGGACTTCTTTCTTTACAAGAACACGTGTGTGTGTGTGTGTGTGTGCGTGTGCGTGTGTGTGTGTGTGTGTATACACAGTTCTGCAACTTGCTGTGTACACTCAGCCAACATGACAGTGGAATTTTGGCATGCCACTTCACAGAGTGTATTCTTTCTGTGTCACCCTATCCAGCAAGGCCTAAATGTGTACAGCGCCTGTTTATTACAAGGGCTGTAGTAAGAAAATATTTAGCATATATGTCTGTATACATGTAAGGATCTATGTAAGATACAGTTTTTAAAGAGATAGCTTACCAAAATATCCATGAAATTTTAAAGATATTTTCAAATTATCTTAAAAGAAGCAACAAATTCCTTTTACTAACAGCTCCTTTTTGCGATAACCTTGCTAGTACTAGATAGATACACAACATTGTTGAAGAGTTCTATAGTTTTAACCTTAAAAATGCTTTACTTAATTGCTTTCATTTGTATTTGAAGGGAAGAGAAACAGAGATAAGGAGCTCTTCCATCTACTGGTTCCCAGTTGCCTGCAACAGCCTTGACTTGGCCAGGCTAAAGCCAGGCTTTTAGAACTCAAGCCGGATTTTCCACACAGGTGGCAGGGATCCAACAACTTGTGTGGCATCGCTGCTGCCTTCCAGAGTATGATTCAGAAAGAAGCTGGATAAGAAGCAGAGTAATCGGAATGTAAACTAGATGCTCTGATACAGGATGCCAGCATCCCAAGGGGCAAGTTAACCACTGTTCCACATGCCCACCCTGAGATTCACTACCTTTTCAATTTTGTCCATTTGATGTTCATGACTTGATATTGCTAGTGCAGGTATTCATGGATTCTATAATTATCAGACACTGATATTTACTAAGCTCATTCATATAATTTTTCCTTTTTTTTTAGTCTTTTTTTTTTCCTTATTGGCTTAAGGAATCCTTCGTGCATTATTAATATTAACCTTTGGCCAAAACATATTTCTCAAGGATTGTCTCTTTCTTGTCTGTGTACCTTTGTTTATAATGTCTTTCATTGCATGGGAAGATTTTAATTTACATGTTGTCAAAATTGTTTGACTTTACAGTTATTGGATTTTTGTATCTAGAGAGCTGTTCTTCATTCTTTCAGATCTGCATGAAAAAAGAGGATTCTAACACCAGAATTTCTAAAGCTATGTTCCTTTGGGCACTCTTGTCCTAAAGGACAATATTAGGTGTTTTATTGGGTAAAGGGAATTTGAAATCAAATCATTTTCAGAAACACTGGTTTATGCAAACAATGAGATTTTTTTTTTAAACTACAGAACTTTTCAGAACTTTAATATGCTGTGAAACACTGTGCCCTTCCTCTAGGCAGTTACCATCCACAGTACATTCCAACCTAGTTGTTCAAGGACTATCTTTATCAGGAAATGCAAAACAGATGCAGCAAAAATTAGGCAACTGCAATGTTGGCCACACAAGAGAAAGGAGTGAAATGGAGGATTTTAGGGTCATCCATCTGAGGAATGAGTCGTTCTTGTTCAGTTGTTTTAACTCTGCGCTATCCAAGTCAAACACAACTCTAGATCACCTTTCCAGCATGGGCTCCCTGATTACAACCTCTGCAATCTAAACAGACCCATAGCTACATGTCCTGAAGCTTGCAAGACCACGTACTCCTGGAAAACTGTGTTTTCATTAAGCATTAAGCCAAATGACATTGAGCAAAGAGTAATCTACATATGAACTGGGTTCTCCACCTAGACCTGCCTGGGCCTAGGCACCGGACTTTACCCTCTGAGCCTCTGCATCTGCATGGAGGATAAAAGAGAAAGAAATAGAGTATCCACTGTGAGGCCCAGCACACAATAGGTGCTGTAGAATATGAACATTAAATCACCTGTCATCTCATCTCTCCAGCACCCTCCCTCATCCCCAGTATCTGGACAAAAGAATACATGTACAAATCATAATTAAGATATACCTAAATACATAAATATAATGAGACATTACTTGCAAGGTTTTAAAACAGAAACCACAAAAGTAATGGTGAATGTTTAAGGTGACAGATATGCTATTTTGATCATCACAGTGTGTACATTTACCAAAACATCATCTTGTTTTGAAGACATACATGAAATTATTAAATGTTAAACATAAGCTTTAAAAACAGGGATGGGGGGCGGCGTGATAGCATAGCAGTTAAAGTCCTCGCCTTGAATGTGCCAGGATCCCATATGGGCGCCAGTTCTAATCTCGACAGCTCCACTTCCCATCCAGCTCCCTGCTTGTGGCCTGGGAAAGCAGTCGAGGACAGCCCAAAGCCTTGGGACCCTGCACCCATGTGGGAGACCTGGAGGAGGTTCCTAGCTCCTGGCTTCGGATCGGCACAGCACCGGCTGTTGCGGCCACTTGGGGAGTGAATCATTGGACGGAAGATCTTCCTCTCTGTCTCTCCTCCTCTCTGTATATCTGCCTTTCAATAAATAAATAAATAAATATATATATATATATATATAAATAAATATATATATATAAAAGAATTATATATATATAAAAAGAATATATTATATATATTAGAATAATATAAAGAATATATTATATATATATATAAAAGAATATATATATATATAAAAGAATTACCTAATCACTCAAAGGTTTGGGGCAAACTCCCAACTCCTTCTGCTATACATTGAGTTTTCTTCTTCCCTACCTCTAAGCATATAGACTGTGGGCCACTTCTCCAGAACAGGGCACGTTTTCCCTCTCAGCTCAGACATTTAAACATTTATATATCAATTGCAGAGAAGAGAGAGGGAAGGAAGAGGCATCCTTAATTAGCTCATGTTCATGACCATGGGCCAAACACCTGCCTGTCCTCCCCATTGCTTACTATTGTTGAACACTCATCTACCTGGCTCTTTTCCAGAAGATGAGAGTCTTTTAATGAAATTGCACTATTGTTTTATACTGATGAAGAATTCAGAGTTTGAACTCAATTCAAATCCAAAATCCAATACGTTTCAGCTAGGGTGAGGTTACTCAACCCCTCTAAGCTCCCTTTCCTTCTTCTGTAAAGGAGAGATAAGAAGAGTTGCCTTACAAAGTTGTTACAGAGCTCAACTGAGCTCACAATGTATGTGAACCATTTAACTCAACGCTTCATATTTAATAAACGCTAAAACATACAACAACAAAAAATGGCAGAACCTAGTACTCATTCTTTAATTATTCAGCCAATACATGTTCAAGAATTTTCTGTACTATTCTAGACATTGGGCAAATAAAAGTCGTGGGCCTTTACCTCTATTGATACACGAGTGACACTATTAGCAAGATAGGCAATGGTAGTGACCAAAGGGGCACATCATTAAACACCATATGTTTATTTAATTCCATCAAATTGGGGCATTATAAAATATCTCAGACTTTAAGCTTTTACTCCCCTTCCCATCCTCTTTGAACTATTGGATTTGCACTTTACGTGGTTTGGGAGACCTGTTGCTATGCAACTCAGAACATTAAGGAAAACCCCAGAAAGCAATTCGCTAAAGCCAGATGAGCCTTAGAAATGGGAAATAACATGCTTCAGTCTCAGAACACCCAATGGACAAAGCTGAGATCTGAAGCAGATCTACTCTACTAGGAACTAAGGCAGCACAAGTAAGGGGTTCCTGGAGTACATTAGGTGTGCTCCTAACCAGCACTTAGAGCCGACACCTCGCCCACTGTAGCACTCTCCCCACTGTATTCCATGCAGGTGGAGCTCAAACCTGTCCCTGTGTACCATGGCACTAGCCAAACTTTGCCATCTATTTCTTTTTTCCTAGTCAGTTCTTGTGAGTTTTTTTTTTTTCTTCCTTGATTGCCTTAATGTAATAAACAATTAAAAGTCCTCTTACTACCTGGCCTCATGTGATAAGGTTAGAAACACATATACCCACCCGCTTCCAGCTTCTGCTGCTCTAATAAAATGCCTGAAAAGCTTCTACTTAAGATACAGTAGGGGATGTAGTGGCATAAATGACTAAATGTTATTTAAACTAATTTACATTATGGGACCGACACTTCCTATTGACTTATTTTATTTGATCCTCTGAAATCTTCAGACATTGCTTTTCCCCTTTTATAAACCAAGACCTCGCAAACCAAAATGGTGTCCCTAAGGTTACCTTCCCATGAATGGATGAGCACTTTTCTCCTCTCCCTGACTAAAAGACAGAGTGCTTACTCCTATAGCAAATGCCGAAGCCTATTGAAAATTTTGCTGACATCACATGGCCTAAATCCCTCTTGTCTTATTAGTCCATTCCTCTCCCCTCAAAAGGCATTACATTCTCTTCAAAGAGTCCTGCTCTTGCCATTTGAATATGACTTCAATTCCTTTTTGATAACTTTACAACAACCATGTTAGTAAGTAGAACACATCATTAGTTTTTATGCAAATCCCAGGAGCTAAATTTGGTTTTTACAGCAATTTAAAGAGAGATGAAGCCCCTTTCTACAGCTTTAAGGTGTGGGGGTGCGGAAAAGAAACCGACATAATCTGACCCAAAATGCAGGCACTGTGAGGCATTTCTAGCACAGTTACTCAGACAATAAGCAGCTGGGTAAAAGACTTAGGTATAAGCCGTAATAATCATCTTAGTTCTCTGTGTTTGCTTAACATTTTATAATTTGCTCTTTTGCAAACAAAGTTTCTTTGATCCTCCCCCGAACACTGAGGTCTTATAGATGAGGAAACTGAGACATGGAGTCATTGAACTGTTGGTTCAAGGTCATCAGGTGCTCAGGAGAATATTCAAGTACATTCTACAAGACCCGGGGCTCCCCAGGACTGTCAATGTTGACGTTCTCATCTTTACTTTCTTGCTTCTATGCTTTACCCCTCCTCCTTTCGTTTCTCTCCCTTCTTCCCCCTGGTTCTTGCTTCCTTCCACCAATATGCATGTGGTTTAGCCTAGGGAAACAAGTGCCGAACTGGAAGGAGAAACTCTGGGCTAGCTCACCTTCTTCTCTCCCTCTCCCGGAGCAACTGCTCCTTTTTCCTTCCCACCAACTACACTCATGTATTCATCAATGCCATGTCCCTGGAGTCTGCTTCAGACCTGACGTGGCCCTACAATCCCTCACACGGCCCACTGTACTCTCAGTTCTCCCTGGACCCCTCTTGGGGTATCGCCTCTCCCTGCAAGGAAGCTCAGCTGTCTTTGACAAGATACAGGTGGTGTGACAAGCCACATTTCATGCTGCCCCTGCTCCCGATATGCCTGTGTTACAGAATGAAGACAGTTGTAGGAACATCAGAAGTATCTAAGAAACCACCAAGAAGGAAGGGAAGGTGAAACTGTGACTCTGCTGTCCCAAACAATCCCAGGGAAAAGCCCCAGAGCTCCAGCAGGTGCCCATGGGTAGGATCAAGCGGAATGCAATGTTGTGGTTGCCAGCATGATCTTGAGATTCTGGCAGGTAGAGAAGTAAACTCCAGCCTTAACACTGCCTGGCCTTGAGAAAACCAGATCAGCTCTGCGAACTTCAGCTTCCTTATCTATGAAATCATCCATTATGTGTTAGGATTGTTGTAGGTGCTGAGGACACTGATGAACAAACCCTTTTCTTCCTATGCACACATTCTGCACACATATGCTTCCCACTATCGGCTAAATCAAAGAAAGCCAGCAGCAAAAGGGCTCTCAAACTTGGCTTCACATTGAAAATCACCTCAAGAAGAGATGTTTTAAAATTCCCTTAGCCCAGTTATCCTCCCCAGCTGTTACACTGCAAAGCCTACACGTGGTAACCAAGCATCCTAAAGTATTGAAGACTCCCGAATACCTCTAAAGTACAAGGTTTGGAACCTGTAACATTAGCAAGAAACACTCCCTAGACAGACAGACTTCTGCTCTGCCACCCTAACTCCAGCCTACTTGAACTCCAGCACTTCCTTCATGCTAAGCAGAGGCTGAGCAATCCTGGGCAGAATGGGTATGTAAACTGACAACTAACAGGCTAGTGCTGATCAAAAGAAACAGCAGAAGCAGCCTGCATCATCTCATGAACTAGAGGTGTGTGGGTTCTCTTTATTTGTGTATACCTCCTCCTATGCTCAGAAGGGTCCTGTGAAGGTTTTGAGGCTTGGTCAAAAAAAGATGTAAGATCTGAGTTTATGGGGCTGAGGAAAAAGAGTGGACTACCAGAGCTGCAATTTACGAGACTGCTACCTTTACTACTTCTATTACCCTTAGGTGTGGATCAAGTTTGACTTATTTCTTGCCAGCTAACAAAAGCCCTAACACTATTTTTAAAGAGGGTACTGCTATCTTCACAGGAAAGAAACCATAAATATGCTTTCTCCTGCCCCAGTCCTCATGAGCCTTGAACCACAAACCCAGCTCAGACCTTTCAGGAACACAAAGCTGCATAACTAAGCAGAAGCAGACATTATCTCAGCATGCCGGTATTTATCAGATGTCCAAGGGACAAGGCAGAGTGTGTGTGTGTGTGTGTGTGTGTTAGCATAAACAACCAACCTGCAGAAGGATAGTGGTCTTATATTGGCTTTTCATCAAGTTGTTGATGGACTCAAAGAGCCGTCTCATGGATTCTTCAAACTCCATCTGTTCCTTGCCTTCATAAAGCCTGGAAGAAGACACATTTGAATGATTTCTCAAGCCAGTCAGGCGACACTACTGCAAGAGCATACCAGCTACAATTCTTTATTTAAACTTAGAAGCCCCAGCGGGGTGGGTTAAAAACATGGAGTTTCCAGGAAGCAGCAGGGTTGACAATGCAGCGACTGCATGCCTAATTCCCTCAGGGGAAAAATCCTCTGCCTGCATCCTCCTGAACAGCAACGTCCAGCAGTGGAGCAGAGCGCACCTGCCCTCTCCCACCTGCCTTTTAAATCCTAAAGAACCTCAAGGGAAGGAAACTTGTCTGAGGTAAGAGGACATTAATAATTTCACCCTCCTGCAAGAATCAGAGGAGAGATTGCAATCATCAGATTTTCAAAGTATCTGGGCCCGGCTCCTTAGTGCCCACCTGCTTGTCAGATGCAGACGGTGTCCGCTGTACATCAGGGCCCCGTGATTTTACCTGCCATTCCACTTTAGGGCTGAGCTTATCACCTAATGCAAACCATTCTGGTCTCACTGATTGCAAAGACTCTGAGATGTCACTGTAAGAAACCTAAATGTAACAGAAATGCATAACTTGGGAAATGAGACGCCTCATGACTGCAGTCAGAGAGATCAGCTATTGTCAACATGTACTCATGTATCCTGCCAGAGCCTTTCAGTTCATACACGAGGGTACTTCAAGAAGCTCATGGAAAATGACATTAAGAGATAAGTTTATTTTCATGCAAAATGTGTTTAAAATCCATGCATCCAAATGCTCTTCAAAAAAGTGCATGGAGAATGTTTATTATGAAATCACTATGCATGAATTTCAAAATTTTATGCATCGAAATAAACTTATCTTTTAATCCCATTTTCCCACACACTTTCTGAAGTCCTTCAGACACATGTAAATTGTTGAGAAATCATCCCCTCCTGGAAAATCAGGCCCCTGATGCTTATCAACCCCTTTGAACCAGGCTTAAAAGTGTTGTTCAGCCCAAAGCTTCTCCAAGCAAGCTTTTATAACCAGCCATGACACATCCACAGCCTAAGTTGCCGTATCCATTGTGAAACACAACCGAGCACCCCTATCTCTGGCTCCTGTAAAGAGAGTGCTCCCTGTCACAGCCTCACCTGCTCACCACCTCTGGGGCCAAGCTGCGGGACAGGTGCTCCCCACCCCCCAGACAAGCCTCCCAAGTTATCTGCCTTCCAGGTACCTTCAGCAGTATGCCTGCCTGCCTGCTCCGGCTGTCTTGGGCTGTCTTGGTCCGTGGCATCCACAGCTTCCCCTTCTTCTTCCCATATCCCTACCCACTCCCTCCAGTGCTTTCTTCCTGTCTTTATCACTGTTTGCTCCTCTCCTTCTTGTCTTAACTCTTCTCTCAAGCCCTTTGGAAGCACGAAGCCTAAGGGAAAGCCCTGAAGAACATCTCTGTAGGTGCTGAACATCTGGGAATCGGCTTCCAGGTCATAGAGATGACCCCGTAGGAGGAGCCAATACTCATGAGGTAGCCTCATGCCTCAACTTCCTTTATTCATTTTCTCTCTGCTCTCTATTTCTTTTAAATATTTATTAATTTGGGTTGGTGCCAGGGCATACTAAGTTAAGCCTCTGTCTGCAGTGCAAGCATCCCATATGGGTGCTAGTTCAAGTCCTGGATGCTACATTTCCAATTTGGCCCCTCCTGCCAATGTGCCTGAGGAAGCAGCAAAAGATGGCCCAAGACACTGTTCCACTGCACCTGTGTGGGAAACCAAAACGAAGCTCCTGGCTCCTGACTTTGGACTGAGGTAGTGCCCATTTTACAGATTAATGAAACTGAAGCTATCTTAGGGCCCCAAACCAGGAAATATCAAGGCCAGGATAAGAACCTGGAATTCATCATTTCCATCTGTTTGCAACTCATCTCATTCTGTTTTCCAGTGCCTCTCTGATTTCTGCACATTTTAATTTCTCATCTGCAAAATGCAGACTCTCATGGTACTGTGCTGAAGGACTGCTGAAGGACGCATAAAGGACAACAATATAGTTATTGTTATTATCCCCACTTAGAAAACAGAAAAAGCTCAAGATGTTGAAACTTGCTCAAATGTCATCACAATGGAAAAGACAAGACCCAGAGTCGCATTTTATATTTGAGAGGACAGGATTTTGACACAGCAATGGTTTTCCCTATGAGGTGAGATGGTGCTGTTCATTTTGCTTTGTTCTCAGTGGTCACTGGCTCTAACTAACAAGTGGTCCTTCCTCAAGCTCTTAGCCCAGAAATTCTTTTCTTATTCCCCTACCTGCTCACTGTTGCCTGAAAATGTTTAATGCACCAGGTCACAAAAGATGTTACTGTTCTAAAGCAGGAATAGTCAATTATAAAAAAGAGCTTGGGAAAATACATTTTACAGATACATTTATGAAACTGATGTGTGGCCTAGCAGTCAAGGCCCTGGTTGGAATCCCTAGTGAAGTTCCTGGCTTCCTGTTCAAGCTCACTCCTGGTTCCAGCTTCCTGCTAATGCACACCCTGGGAGGCAGCAGGTGGTGGTTCAACCAGTTACACCTCTTCCATTCACATGGGAAATCTCAACTGAGTTCCCTGCTCTGGCTTTAGCCTGGCCCAGCCCTGTCTGTTCTGATGTTCTGAGTATTTTGAGTATTTGCAGTGAACCAGTGGAGGTGTTTCTCTCTCTCTCTCTCTCTCTCTCTCTATATATATATATATATATATATATATATAGATAGATATATATATATCTTTTCCAAACAAAAGGAAGCTTCTTTTTGTGCAAAAGAAGTCTGAAATCGAGGCACAGAGATCTCATAACAGTCATGTTTTATGAACTTTTCAAGAGCTCCTGTATCCATGCTGCCTATTCTCTCCCATCCACACCCAATACTCAGACACGGCTGCCCACACATTTAGATACATATGGGCTCCTTAGGTTTCCTTGTTTGCGTGTGTATATGGGGAGGGTGTTCTGATCACAGGCACCACCTACCCAACCCAGAAAAGTGGCCTCTAGTCACATTTTTTGTTATTGGCCTACGCAGCACCAGCTGAGGCCACATAGTTAAATGGCCCTGTGGCAGTTCCTTCTTTTCCTGGAATTTGTCATTTTTAACAGAGAAATATATGTAAGAGCTCTTTTGGGAGTCTTCTTAATGGCGAGCATTCCAGGGAGAATGTTCCTGAATGCCGAAGTGATCCCTGAGGCTCTCCTGGTCTGTATCTCTCTGTGTCTGCTTGTTTAATTCCTCTGAAATTTCATGAGCTGCATAAATATCCCTACAACAAATGCCCTTCCTGGCCTAGACTAGCCCTGGTTGGTTTCCTTGCAATACTGTCTTAGCCAGAACTGCACAGAGTAGAGCATGCTTTTCTCTTTAGCAGCTGAGATTTAGATTTGAAATGAAGACCTAATCCACGCTGTCTTCTATAGACAGATGAAGAAACTGAGGGTCACGGTGGGAAAACAGCTTGGCTTCATCATCTTTTCAATACTATTTGACTGGGGTGAGAAAGAAAAGAGACCTTTAGACTGTTGAAGCAACCCAAGGCTCTCCACTCAAATGTAAACTGTGTTGGAATCTGAACTTAATTTCTACCAGCAAGCAAGGTGAGATTTGCTCTTCAGTCACACAGATTGTACCATGCTGCAGCCCAGCCCAGAACTCGGCATTCTCCTTCTGTATTCTAACAGCCGAAGGCAGATGACACAAATCACATCAGGCCAAGATCAAGGGCTTCTGCCTCAATGGGAGACCAATCTGTTGCTTGTTATTCATGTCACAAGTCAAAAACCTTAACATACTGGAGTCCAGGGATGGAAATGCACACTGCACCTGTCCAGGTGTCATAAAGGAAAAGACAGAAATCCAGACAGAAACAGGGAAAATATTTCCATTGCCTTTTAAATTGGGGACTAGCTTGGACTGCCAAGAAGAGTCATTACAAAAGAAAAAAAGAAGAAGAATTTAATACAAAACAAGCTACTGAGTGCAAAGGGCTTGCTATTAAGCCAGACGCCTCATACAGTTTGTGTGGGCTCAAATTACTTTCCTAGAATCTTATTTTCCTTATTGATAAAAGGTGCAGTGTTCATGTAAAGGGTTATTTCCACCTGATGAAAGAAGCTAATGCCATTTAAGTACTTAACATTTTAGCTGTCCTTCAGTGTTAAGTAAATATTGCTAATCCTTTTTTTTTTTTATCATTTTCAAACATTGAATTATCAGCTTTATTTTTATTTAAGACACCCTCAGAAACAGGCAGAGATACCTCTGATTCTCTGGTCCACTCCCCAAATGCCCACAACACCCAGGGGTGGGCCAGGTAGAAACAAGGAGCCTGGCACTCAGTCCAGATCTCCCCTGTAAGTCACAGAAAGACAAATCCCTCAGCTGGCACCTGCTGCCACCCTACTGTGCTCACTAACTGAAAGTTGCGATCAGATGCTATGCTGGGACTCAAACTTAGGCTCAGCGATAGGAGATAGGGACCTCCCAAGTAGCATCCGAATCAGGATGTGAAACACCTGCCCCTGGTAGCTGTTTTATTATTAGTTATTTCTGAACACCAAAGTGATCACTTCGGTCAACCTTCTGATCCAAATGTAAAGAAGTAAAAGGAATATTTTGAGCAATGAAAGACTACTGGGGAAAAAATACATAAGCGTTTTAGACTATATGGAAGATATCACCTGCTGATAGATGAGCAATTAAACATTATGAGGCCTCCTTTGAAAAGCATGAGAAGAAAAGGAAAAATAATGTCTCGTATGTCTGTGATGTGGCCTTGAAGTCAAGGGCACAGCCGATTCCAGTCCTTTTTTAGCACTTGGTCTAAGCGAAGAATTTCAGGAGGAAATTTTTTTTTTTTCTGGCCTAGAACAACTAGAAAAGTACTTCACAAACCAGCTGATTCTGCCAGGGAACAAATTATTGAAGGGCCCTAAGGCCCTGACCACAAGGAAAACTGGAACAACCTGTAAGTGACTCTTCTAGGGCATGTGAGTCCGACCATAGCCAGACTCCAGCTCCCAGGGCTTGGATAAATATAGCCATGCTTGGTTTGCATGTGCCTCATTAAGGAGACACTGTGCACAGCTGAGCACTCCCTAAATGCAAATGGAGCCCCATATGGTGTGTACAATACTTTGTGCCACCTCTTCCATGCAGGTACACAAAGCATCCGCCTGACACTGAGATGCCAACCTCAAGTCAGCAGCCCAGGGGAGCAGAGGCCGCAGGCTTCAAGCGAGAGACTCGCTTCACCTTCCAGGGGTGCGGGCTTTCTTGGCACTCTCATCCTCATTTTATTTCCTACATTGTGGCTAATTCCAGCTCCTCCAAACTGTACTCCTCAGGCTCCCCTGCCTCTTACAATACAGAAGTTTGAGTCGTATGATACGGGTCCTCTCTCTGCTCTCTCATTTATTATTTGGGTGACCCTGGTTGGCTTATTTAATCTTTCTGAGGCTCGGGTTTCTCGTTAGTATGATAGTATTAGTCCCAGGAGGTTATTCTAAAATTCAAACACTGAATGTGAGGCAATTAGTACAGTGTCTCAGCCTCTTGTTTATGGCCAACACTTATTAAATGTTAGTTATTAGGACATCAGCCATGATTTTTCTTTTGGATCTTTCACCTGAGTCATAAGGTGGAAAAGATCACTTTTCCTTTCCTGAGTGCTTACCGTATGCCACAGAGATGAACATGAATAAAAGGATTTGTGAGGCAAGTGGACAGGGAAAGCATTTATTATTACCATGTGGTGGGTGAAATGGAATCATAAAAGCTTAATATCATGACTGAGCACTTCCTTAAGGGTCAGGCACGGTGCTAAGCTCTTCTCTCAGATAAGCTCATTTGACAGCAACTATTAGCGTCTGCATTTGCATATGAGAAAAAAAAAGCTTTAAATGAAGCAGGAGCAAGGAGAGCTGAAGCCTGGAATGGAATGGAGCTCTGATGGACACTGACCCACCTTTGTCACCAGTGACACCTCTCTGCCCTCAGTACTCACCCCTCCCATGCCACCACCAAGCACGATACGCCCTCCCTGCCTCTGTGCTTCCTCCCCAGCAGTCCAGAAAGAGACTGAAACCTTAGCCCTGGGCCCCAGTGTCCCCATGTCTCCCTCACTCCGCCCTATCTTGTCCTAAATTTACTCTTGGCAAAGCACGCACCTGACTCATTTCACAAGAGCCTGGGAATGAGACCAGATTAACTGAAAGCTTTTAGAAATGAAAACCCTATTTTAAATGATCTTATGTGGAACTGAGCAATGGTACTCACACCATCAAGTCACCACACTATTCTGTTACCTCGCCATATGAGCTGATACCTTTGTGGCTCAAATACGATGCTAGATTCTTAAGGAACACAATAGAAGGTATGGCACTTATCTAGTCAGCATTCTTAGATGAGTGATACACACTGCACACACCATTAATTCCGACTGTCACAGCCGCTGGGACATTCCTGTCATAATATCTCACTCTTTATCATCACTTATTTGTCTCTCTTCTCCATCAGAGCAAGCTCTGCAGCAGAGATCAAACCTGTCTGTCATAATCTCTTCATGTCTAGCAATAGGCCTGCAACATCAAAAGTGAGTGAGAAACAATTGGACCGACAAATAATAAATCACTGAATAAATGAACTTCCACCTACTCATGGTGGGTCTTCCAAAATGTCTTGGGAATTCAAAAATCCACCCAGTGCCTCTCATTTTAAGTCACCCAAGTAAACTCTCAAAGATGGCCTTAGGGTCATTTTCAGTAACGTGGCCTGTGTTATTATTACCTTTGCTACTACAATAGCCACTGCTTCTGCTATCACTGCATGCTACTTACTAAGCACTTGCTAACTAGCCACTGTGCTAACTGCTCTGCAAACATGTTTCTTTTTGATCCATACAGAAATCTGTGGCGGTGGTGCTATCACCATGAATTAGAACAAGGAGGCTTGCTCCACTGCAGAATATGCTAAAAGTCACACAATTCATAAATGATTGAGCCAGAATTGGAACCCAGAAGTACCTGGCCTTAGATTTCAACCCTTTAAGCTCAAGGCAGTTCTCCTCTAGGGCACAGAGGACAGTTAATAGCCTGGCAGGAGCTGATGCAAACAGGAAGGTGGGGAAGCTTTACTTGCCATGGGGATAGTATCACTGAACCCTTGGAGGGAAGCTGACAGGCTGGTTCCAACTCTAAATCTGAAGTGACTTGGCTTGTGTTCCCAACTCTGCACTAATAATTTATTAGGGCAGGCAAAAATTAGCAACTTTACAAACAGAACTACCGAGGCCATCCTGGTTCCAGAACACACTGGAAAACTCCCAGTACTTTCAGACCAGAGCCAAGAAATCAAGGATTCTTTCTCTCCTCCCCAGCACCTCTCCTTTCTCTTTCTGTCACTCCAGCTGGGAACAAGGATAATTGTGACTAAAGCAGTGGCTAAGTCTCACTGAAAACAACCCTTGTGATTATTGACTCTCCTTATAGAACAAAACCCTACAATGCACTCAGCAGGTACATTTTAGTCAATGCAATATACAAGAAAACTGCTTAGGAAACAGAGTCCCCGTCCTGATTCTCTTTCTTTCCTACATGGTCACTGTCACAATTTCCACCTTTTCCTCTACTCCAAGGTCTATGGACCTGAAGTCACAGCATTCTAATACAACAAAAGTGGAGTTAACTGTCTCACCCAACAGTGGTAACAACACTGAAATATAAAGAGACAGTCAGGAAGAATAAATCCTAATATGTGAGAAGTGTACCAAAGACCACAGAGAAGTCCATTGCAAACTTTCTGGAATTGCATATCACAATGCAGTCTACAGGCAGGGCTCAGGCCAGCTCCTGGTACCAATCCTTTTGCAAATGACAAAATTATTTCTACTTGAGCTGTTACTTTTCCAGAGTGTGGCATTTAAGGAGTGATCAGCCCTTCAGGCAAACTGCAAGGAAGTGTCACTAAAGAGCCACCTTCCTGTAAATAGCCCCAGGTGGAATGATTTGTGGATGTGAAGGAAGAAGGATTCTCAGCACGGGTGGATCCTATTTTGAAAAATGTCTAGAACAAACACATAAAAATTAATATGATCACTGGAGAAAAACAACCTCAGGTGGAAGTGTAAACAGCCTAAATAAAAATACTAGAAGTTAACAATATGGAAAGAGTGAAAGAAAAACAGCCATCCAAAGCATTCGCTTTTCATTTAAATTATGGCAATCCTGTGTAATAAATTACTAGTAAGTAGGTAATAAGATGCAGGCAAAAGGCCTTGAAAAGAACTCCTAAGTTATGAATAGAGTCTGACGCGTGGCCCGTGCCATCCTTCATTCTACCGAGAGGAGCTGCAGACTTTATGTAATTTGGCAAGAACTACTAAACTGCATAATTCTGCACTTAAGTAAATTTCTCCATTAACATGAAAAATGGTAGTCAGGAGGGGTTTTTTTTCCTCCAATATAATTAGAAATTGAATATTCCCAAAACAATACACACATCCTCTCTTCTGTGCTTCTAGCACATGCAGAACAAAAATAAAGATTGTACCATCCACTTGAACACAAAGTCACATTCAGCAACACCCTTCCTTCTGCAGCCGGTCTAACTGTTTGGGCACTAAGAAGTTAGGTTTTGACTTTTTTTAATTAAAAAAAATTATTTCCTACAAGGCCCAGCACAGTAGCCTAGCAGCTAACATCCTCACCTTCAACACTAGAGTTCCCATATCGGTGCTAGTTCTAATCCCAGCAGCCCCACTTCCCATCCAGCTCCCTGCTTGTGGCCTGGGAAAGCAGTGGAGGATGGCCCAAAGCCTTAGGACCCTGCATCCATGCAGGGGGTCTGAAAGAAGCTCCTGGCTCCTGCCTTTGGATCAGCACAGCTCCGGATCTTGCAGCCACTTGGGGAGTGAATCAGCAGATGGAAGATTCTCCTGTCTCTCCTCCTCTCTGACTTCCCAATAAAATTTTTAAAAATTAAAAAAATATGTATTTCCTACAAGATTCTTAAGTTTCACAAAAATTTGGTGCAGAATGATAATACACACACAGACTCAACCAGACAAATCTGGATATGTATATGTACACATTAAATTGATAAGTTAGCAACATCTTGGAACAGTGATTGTATGTTCCAACGATCCCATTAAATAATTGAACATTACAGTCTCATCATTAATCAGTGGTACATTTAATGTTTAAAAGACAGAGCTTTTTTTGTTGTTGTTGAAAGACATGTGTCTTACTCCCCAGATGCTGTCTACAGCAGCACTGATCCCTAAATCCAGAGCACCTACTTCAAGGTCGCAGAACTAGAGGCGGTTTCCCTCTACAGTTACAGCTGCTAAATTTTCACCTGCCTCATGGTTTCTGGCATAGGCTGCTGGTAGAAAGACAACTGCCTCAGAAATGTCAAGTTATTCTTACATTAAACTGTAGTCGTGTCAAAGGCTTCCAAACTTTCCCTTTTGGGCCCTTGGCTCCTGAGAAGGATAATTGACCCCAGGGCTTCCTGCTGCATTCCACTGGGAGCCCTGACATTTTGGTGTGTGTGGTTAAATAGAATCTTTAACATTTGCCTTACTAATGGTATCAGTTTTTTTTAAAAAAAAAATTACTCATGCTGCAAAAATCATTGCTTTGAAATTTGGGACATAGAAATATTGAGCTTAAATTCACCCAAGGGGGCATTATCAAGGACCTTGCCTATATACGATGGCTGAGGGTGAGGCTGACAGCAGAGGGCAGCATAACAGAGCGAGCAGTGGCCACAGTCGGCCCCACTGCATTCTGGACACAGGAACACGGGCTGTGACCTGGAGCAGGTCATCCACTCTGGCTCCTACTTCACATGTTACCATTGAGGTCTGCTCACAGGGTTCTCATCTGGCTTCTATTGTTGGAACCATGTGGATTGTGCAAAACCAAGACTGTTCACTCTCCAGGGTGGCCAGGCCTAACATGTGGCACCACAGTTTCCCATAACAGAGTCCTGGGGCTGACAAGGAAGGTAATGAAGAATGCAGACATCATTCAGTCCTCAAGACCCATTAACTCTAACTCCCCAAACTTAACTCTACAACAGCGACAATGTCCACCAGGTCTGAATCCCTCAACTGCATGGGTCTCTGACATGGATCCTGGTATGATAGTTCAACTGGATAATCCTCTATCTCCAAGTGCCAGGATCCCATATGGACCCTGGTTCGTGTCTCAGCTACTCAATTTCCCATTCAGCTCCCTGCCTGTGGCCTGGGAAAGCAGTTGAGGATGGTCCAAAGCCTTAGGATTCTTTGTCCACACGGGAGACCTGGAAGAATCTCCTGGCTTCAGATCAGTTGAGCTCCAGGTTTGCAGCCTCTGGGGTAGTGAACCAGTGGATGATTCTCTCACATTCTCTCTGTATATCTGACTTTACAATAAAAACAAACAAATCTTTTTTTAAAAAAAAATCTGTTATTCAAGAGAATGCTGAAGACATTAATTTCAGATGTTTTTATGCTACATAACATATGACAAAATATCTACGTAGCCTCTGATAGAAATGGATATAAAATGTTTGAATATAAAATGTAATTTCAAACTAGTGAAGGGGAAAAAGTGAATGAGAAACTTTTAAAGGATCCCAAAGAAGAAACGGGAACTGTCAGGCGGCAGGGAGAGCGTAGAGCTTGTGATGGTAGTGGTGGCGTGATGGTTAGTCATCACAATAAAATCAATGACATCTTCAGAATGAACACCATTATCGGATTCCTAATAACAGGGGCTTCCATAAGCTGATAAAAAGCATCTCCAATAAAAACTCAAAGCACAGACTGTTTCACCATCTCTATCCAGCACGGAACTAGAATTCTAGCCAGTTCTTCTCTGCTGGCTTTGGCTCCAGCTGTTGCAGCCATTTAAGAAGCCAGCAGATGGGAACTCTGTCTTCTGTTTCTCTGCCTCTCATATTTGAAACCAAAAAAAAAATTGAAAAAAGAAAACACTGCATCCTACAGAAGACTGTACCTCTGCTTCATGATGCCATCAAACGATTTGGACAGCATCTGCTACTTTGCCTTTAGGTTCACACATTAACAGATAATTGAGGTGGGATTATGTAACTTAAAAAAAAAAGGAATAAAATTAGCTCCAAATTGCAACCTTAACTTATGGTGACTAAAACAAACAACTTCTAAAAATAGCGAGCATTATAATTGTGAAACAATAGAGCCTAGCCGAGTTGAGAGGAACCTTAGGGTTGACTCAGCGACTGGGTGAGACACAAGATCTGTCTATCCCCCCAACTCAATTAAGGGATAGAGCGCTATGGCAGGTGTATTATACACAAAACAGCCAAAGTGGCTGAGGAAGGTTAGGAGACACATGCACCCCGTTATCAGAAACCAACGCCCCGTAGCAGGAGACCTCACCTGGGAGACTTCACAATGCACTTAGAACAATCCCTTACAGGCAAGCACCACCCATTTTTACAGACCCCTTGCTCAAGTTGTTCAGCCACACAACTCTTCCCCATCTTTGGAAAAGACACACTTTCCCTTGCTGCGGCCCCTCCCTCCAACTGTGCACGGCTGCTCCGCGCCCCAGCTTTGTCAGGGCTTCTCCAGAATCCTGATTGCAAGTTGAGTTAGTCCCCACCCAAGACAAGGAAACCCGCCCAATGGGACACAGTTGTGAAATTCAAATCCAGAGACTCCTCTTTCTAACACCGTGTTGTACCGCCTTCCTCAACTCTGTTCTGGGGAATCAAACAATAACAGAATTGTTAAGAATCTTCCCAAAAAGACGTACGAAAGATGCATCTTTTTCTTGTAATAGTCACCTAAATAATGCACTATAACAACTATTTACATGGCATTTCCAGTGTATTAGGGATTACAAGTAATTTAGAGATGATTTAAAATATACAAGATGATATGCTTACGTTACAAGCCACTACTGCACCATTGATAGAAGGAAATTGAATATTACAGATTTTGGCATAAGTTGCGGTGGGTTTTCTGGAAACAAAACCCTCTGAGATGCTTGAACTTGGTTTTTATCACAGTTTGCAAATACATGGTTTATTCTTTGTTCTGTCTCCCCCACTATTATACTAGGGCACTTTAACATTTCATGGAAAATAGAATTTAAAAGATAAGCTCACCTAGGTACAAATTTTTTTTTAATCTATGCAAAAGGTTTTATTTTAGTGTATTTTCCATGATTTTTTTTCATAGAGTGATAGTTGCACATATCAATATCAATTTTTCATCAAAAAATGAATTTAGCTTTTGATTCTAGTACGAGCAAATATTAAATAAACATTAAAGGGCGTATGGGGCAGAGATTCTACCTTTTCTGTTTACAACAATATTCTAGCATGGAACAGAGGCAAATAATAAAACTCAGACATGATTACTGAATGAATTAATGAGCGAATCAAGAATGCAGCACACTAGGTTAGGAGAGCAGACCTGGGATGTTTAGAGACCAGAGGACCAGCGAGTAATCGGATGTGTCTCATAACTAAGGTCTCAGAAATTTTCCATGCCTCTCCCCAAAAGACACAATGAGCAGCAAGATAACCTGCACAACGTGTTATTTCCTATGAAAGAATCCAACCCACTTCAGAGTAGTCCATGCTTCAAGGGCATCTGAAGTATATCGGCTCGTCATCCTAATTCTGTTCGCCAACCCTGACAATCTTGTTAGCTTGGTGAATTTCACCCCTCTGGCAAACTATATCCATCCTACCCAGCATGTTCATATTTACTTACAAGTGATTTGCAAACACATTTCCTAAATCTACATATTTATTCAGTAAATGGCTCTCCCACCAAAGCCATTCTCTGAGGAACTGGAAGCTTCAGCACTGGACAGAAACAGATGTTTTTGTGCTCAGACAAAAATCCTGCCAGCAAGCCTGCTCCTCGACTTTTAAGAAGGAGTTAACAAGACAAGAAAATTGTTTCGACCGCTTCTGAAGAATGAATAACTTATGTCCTCTACGGCCTTTTCCTTAACTGTCTAGAGCACAAATTGTCTTGTTCTGCAGAAGTAAGCCATGGAAAGGAGCAAAGAACAATCTTAATACAAGTGCTTATCTAGCTCCTGAAGGATGGGCAAGGGGGAAGCTAGGATTACACCCTGGACAAACACATACAGGTCATTCACATGTCGATTAGAAAAATCAATTGCACTTCAAACGCTGAACCTTCTGTTGACTCCAAAGGCCTCCACATCCGACATCAGGAAGGATGCTGATTCGCCTGGAGAGGTTTTGACCAGGCCCCCAAAGGTGCATGTGTTAGGAGGCGTGATGCTCTGTGTGGCAATGCAGAAAAGAGGTGTGGCTATGAGAGATGGGTCCCCGAGAAAGGTCTTCAGCCAATGGAACTGCTGTCTCATAAAGGGGTAAAAGTCACTCTCCTGCGACCCCGAGTTTCCTCTCTCAAGAGGGTTGTTACAAAAGGACATACCTGGCCACAGCTCAGCCTCTCCTCTTACTGTCCGCATGCCTTCTGCCATCCACCTTTGTGGAGAGCCAAGTTGGTGCTGGTGCCAAACCCTTGAACCTCCATAATGTCTTTTCTTTATAAAGATGCTGAACCTCAGGTATGTTGTTATAAAAACAGGAAATGGACTAATACAGACAGATGCTAAACTGTGAGAAAGAGTTAATTAATTCATCAATGATTTCCTAATTGCAATACACATGCCTCCCACCAGCCTTCAGTCCCTTGACCTCCCTGTGGGGTAACTAATATTGCTTGCAATCCCACCTTAAAATGCTTCCTTCCCTGGCTTCTAAAATGTGAATCCTTATTTTTCGTCCAATGTCCCTAATCTAACTTTCACTTCCTTTGTCCATTTCTTCAGTGCGTTAAATTTTTGGGTTCAATCCTAAATTGTACAGCATCACTCACCTTGTGCAATGGCTTCAAGCAAGCCTTTAGAACAATTTCTACTAAAACTTTCCATCTATTCTTCACTCTGCTGAACTCCAAATGTGTATCTAACTTCCACCACACATTTCCACTTGACTACACCAGTAAACACCACAAATATTATGTGTATCAGACCACATACCATATAAAACCCAGCTTTCCCTCTATCCATTATGCATTTTGATTCTGCAATATATGGTGGAATGGACCAGAAAGTTCACTGTCAAATCAGCTGACATGGTCTGTCCTTAACTCCATTCCCACATTCAACTGTTCTAGAAATCTGATACGTATAAACCTCCAGTCTTTCCTCCCTCTCCACCAGACCCATGGTGACCACTCCCCAACCATGGCTGCGTGCTCAAGTTACTGCAGCAGTCTCACCACTGTTCTTGCACCCACAGCCTCTCCCTCTCCCATAGTACTTTTTGTCTAAGGATTTTTCCTTATCAGCATCTTTGAAAAAACGTTAACTTAATCATGTCAACCCCTGCTTTTGATGTTCAATGGTTCCCCACTACCCAAAGCAAGTTTCCAAACTGCTCATTTATTTGTAGATTATATCCATATACATTATCTTAAACTAAGTGATTATAATGCTTTATTTCTTCATGTTGGAATGAAGGAAAGACACCTTAACACTTTAATGTGACCCTGCTGCATCTATGTGCTGGCCCCTGGGACCTTCACTGTGTGCCCTAAGGAACAAGAAGAGCATCTCCTCTGAAGCCTCCAGCAAAGAGGGTGAATTCAACATGCCTGCTCTGGCATTCAAGGTGTTCCAAAGCCTGGCTTCAGCTCACTTCCCCAGACACAGTTTAACCCGCAGCCATGCACTCCACGCATGCGTGCTGTTCATGTCTGGGAATACATGGTGCAATAAACCAGGGCTGGCGTGTTGGATCCTTGCTTGCCAGCACCCAGCTGTGTGACCTGGCTTCACGCTTTGGACGTTCTTACGCATCCCTTTCCTCTGTTGTATGATGAACATAGTAGCCCCTGCACATCACAGGTGGCTGTGAGTATTCATTAAGGACAGAGGAAGACGATACAGAGCCACATACAGGAAAGGGGCGTCACACATGGTATCTAAGAGTAGCGAGGTTATAGGAAGTGCTATTCCATGTGTTGTACTTGAAATTCAGGGTTCTCTTTGTTTCCCATAGGGTGGCTTCTTAAATTCTTTTTCAATCTCAGTAAAGCATTGCTTCCTCTGAGAATTATTGATGCTCATCAAGTAGAGCACATAATTCAAACCTAAGAACCGTTGCAGGCTTCCATGGCTACAGGACCCGTCTGACAGTTTCTTCCCCCTATAAACTGTGATTTGGTTGCTGGTTTACTTGTGTTTCTTGCTTACTCTCTTTCTGCTACTCAAGTTAGTCTGACGTCCACATTTCAGATCCCCTGTCAAATCCCTAGCAAACAGCACATGCTCAAGAAATGTTTACCAGGAGCAGACTAAATCCTCACCTTGCATGCACAGGGATCCCATATGAGCACCAGTTTGTGTCCTGAATGCTCCACTTCCCATCCAGCCTGTGACCTGGGAAAGCAGTAGTGGATGGCCCAAAACCTTGGAACCCGGCACCCACTTAGGAGACCTGGAAGAAGCTTCTAGCTCCTGGCTTTGGATTGGCTATCTCCAGCCGTTGCAGCCTCTTGGGGAGTGTGAACCAGTGGATGGAAGATCTTTCTCTGTATCTCCTTCTCTCTATGTATCTACCTTTCCAACAAAAATAAATAAATCTTTTTAAAAAGAGAAATGCTTACCAATAATTGCATCCACAAAGAGAAAGGAGAGTATTGAAAAACTGGTGCATAGACACAATTTCACGTGATAACCACAGCAATTGACTTCACCACTGAGGAGGAAAAGCTGTGAGTTTCCCTCAGTACGGCAGCATAAAATAGATTGTAAATTAAACAGAAGTAACTGACAATATCCCTTTGATGGTGTTTTTCTCTTCCATCTTGATCTGATGCCAAGGTAATGTTATCATAAAATAATTCCATTAACTACAATTGTGCAGCTTAGTCAGCCATTACTGTCATTGAAACGTGAAATTATATTCAAAACTGAAAACAAAGGCTTACACAGGAATAAACAGCACTAACACGCAGATAGATTACATGGGGTAGAAACAGAAAGAGCGATGTGACAGGCATTGTAGCCCATGCTCAACACAAAGAGATGATTGCATCTTAATATTTATTCACACATGAACAATGAAAACAAATCACAATGGCAAGGATATTCAGGTTAAACTCTTGTTTAAAAAGGCAGAGGGGTCCACCACATTTCTTGCGACTACAAGCTACACTAGGAGTGCCTGAGCTTCATGCAAATAATTTGCTGCCCAACATATATCCACGACCTGGAGGTGAACTAGTGTATAATATTTACAGAAGACACCAAGTTTGCAGGGGAAAGATACGTTAAGATTAGCAAGGGCAGAATAAAGCAAGATGCAAAATAACAAGGCCAAAGAGAGCACCAGAGAGCAAATGTGTGGGTCCAGAATGTTGCTTCCGAATGCAGCTAGAAAAAAATGGCAATGACAGTTGTTCCTAGGTGAGCCGAGTCACACTCCAGATGTCTACTAGAGGGGTGAACCTGGCTTCTGCGATGCTCATCATATTGAAGTGATGGGCTCCAGCACAGGCCAGCAGCACCAGGCATCCTCCCAAGGTGGTCGGTCCCTCCTGGCTTTCACATAAGGATGGTGAACAGCAGGCACTTTCAGATGCTGTGATTCCCATCAAGAGACAAAATGCACTTCTCAAGGATCGTGAGCTCCATGGGCCTGCCCTACATCTGTCTTCCTTTATTCCTTCATTGAAAACAAGGATGAAGACATGGTTGCCGGCATAGCTGTGCCATAATGGCAAGGATGCCTTTGCTGACCACTTCAGCTTCAAGCCCTTACGTTCTTTTCCGAATTCCCACTGCACTTGGAGAGGGTGGCATGGGACCTAGCGACTCAAATCTATGTAGGTTTGAGCTTCTCAGCAGCCCCAAGCAGCACCCACCACATGACCATCAGAGACACTTGTCTCAGACTCTGACTGAGGAGATACTGGCACCAAAAAACAAAAAAAGTGGAAGAAAAGGAATCGCTTTCTTTGGTCATGGAAGGAAATGAATTGTCCCATCAAAAACAAATTAAATAGAAACTCTAATTTGTTTCAACAGCTTCTCTTGCCCCCTTTTCCCAACTACACCCTGAATTTTGGGGGAAAAAAATTCTAAGCCCTTGTAAATGTTCATGTGCAAAGGGAAAAATGGCAAGGGAAGAAATAATGGGAGCTAGATCAGCTGCAATTATGCACGTGGGGAAAGAGAACAAAGGAATAACAGGAAACAAATACAATAACAGACACAATAAGCCTAAAAGTGATCATTATTCGGACTTCCCACCAGCTGCCTCACAAACTTCAAAGTGTTGAACATACTACTGTTTAGTTCTCCAAATAAGATGCTCCTTAGTATGAGGGAAAATTGTGATTGCTTCCCAATGCCCTTGAGCCTTTACTGGAAAGCACGGGTTATCGATAAAGAGTCTACAATGCACAGTACACATGGAGCCTTCCTTCTCCTTTCATGAGCTACTAGGACATTGTTACAGCTTAGGCAACATTGCTATTTAGGAGGAATATGCAAGATCAGGCCTAGTTTGCTTTCAGGATATCTCATCTGACAAAATGTCAATGCTGTTTCACAGACCAGGCTAGGGACACAACAGAGGAAAACCGATCACTCCGCTCCATAAGGAGGCAAAGTCGCTTCATGCTCCAGAGTTAGGGATTCTGCACAATGACATGCGTTAAGGCAGACAAGAAAGCAAATGAAAAAGAACCCTGTTTTAATAAGTGGAAGAGAGATAAAATAGGAAGGAAAGAAGGGAAAGGAAGAGGGGGAGAGAGAGAAAGCAGAGAGGGAAGAGCAAGTAGGGGAAAGAAGAGTAACATAGATCAAAAAGAACTGGGGAAGAAGACAGGAAAAGTTGAAAAGATTCAATCTTCTTAGAGACCAGATATCCTTGTCTATTAATCGGGAAGATAGTATCTGAATCCTTCAACTCCTCCAAGAAACTCAACTCTTAGAAAAACTCAATGGAATCTCTTACTGGTTTTTTGTTAATTGGCAAGTACTTCTCAAACTTTAACATCAGATTAACTGACTAAACTAGAGGAACTGGAAAACATTTCATTGTCAAAATCACCTAAATGACATTGGTTTAGGGGCATGGTTCAAGCTACACATCTTTATACACATTATCTGAAAATTCAAAGAGTGTTTTAGAAGACTAATGAACAACTACAAGCTTCAGATGCCTTGTTGAGTACAACGCTTCAGCAGGGAGGGTGTTTGGCATAGCAGTTTAAATGTTGCTTGGGACACCTACATCCCAATTTGGAGTACCTGGGTTGGAGTCCCAGCTCCACTTGTGATTCCAGCTTCCTGCTAATATGCATCCTGGGAGACAGCAGGTGTTGGCTCAAGTGGTTGGGTCCCTGCCCTCTATGTGGAAAAGCTGTACTGAGTTCCAGGTTCCTGGGCATTTGGAGAGTGAACAAAAAATTCATTCTCCTCTCTCATTCAAATGAATCAGAAACAGATTAGGATCTTAAGCTTTGCTAGCTCATCCATTGTTACAATCAAAACGGCAATTACAGACTTCAACTTTCCTTTTGCAACACAACCCTGCAACAGAATCCACACCTATCAAGATGCCTACTCACCCCCTGGCCACACTGCATCACTAAATCCTCAGCATAGGACCCAAGACACAGGATTTAGCATAGGATTTTGCAAGGACAGCAAAGGAACATAGGGTTGCTACAGCTAGTAGAACAGGGATCTGTGGCTTCCAGTGTCCTCCACTCTAGAAAAATTAGCTCAGACGTCACCAACAGAAAGCAAGCAAAGTCAAAATCAAGAGAAACTATCCTATCTGAAGTCAGCCATATCAGAAGTCAATACATCCCATGGAGTTTTCATCAATACGCAGAATAAAGCTCCATTCCTCCCTAAGTCAATTTCAGAGGAGTGTTCCTTGTTCGCACTGTAAGAATCCAGACAATGCATTCCAAGTATGTGTTTTTCTTATTTTCTATCACATACAATTGGCCTGTTCACATACAGTCACTTCCTTTATGTACTTTGGCCTTACAGCCAAGATAAACAGATGATTCTTTTGTAGATTGCATTTGGATGCCTCCATCTCTGAAATCGTTTAACAAGCATAACCTTTGCGATACCAGCCATCAAAATCTCTTTAGGCTCTCTAACACATCTGTTTCACTTGCTGATTGTCAGGATCTCAAAAACACACAGGTCAACTGCAAACACCAACTCATCTGCTGTACATAACCTACCCAGCAGCCAAAGCATCAGGCTCCCTGAATTCTGCCCTCCCCACCCCACCTCCTCTCATTTTGAATCGAGATTCCTGGGAATTGCTCACTGTATCTCAAGCCAAAGGAAGATCGTTAGATGACACATAGAGGATCTTCAACGACAAGTCACATCCATCAGATGAAGCATAACTATGCAACATGCTAAGATTCCTTTTGTTCCCCTCTCCAAATGAGCTTAGAGGGTATAATTATTACATACTCATCATTCTCTAGGATGGATTTTAAGTTGTGTTTGATGGACAGCTGGTTGTAATTTTTTAAAGAATTCCTTCGACAGCACAAATACCGTTTTTATCCCTTAGCAATTACAGAGTTAATCAATCACTCTTACATAACAAGCACTCACTGTGAAAATAATGTCCTCGACCGAACAATGAACTTGAACACATATTCCAGAGCTTTCAGGGTTCTCAAGATGGGCTCGCATTGCTCCCCTCTGCTGGAGGTATCCAAGTATGTCTTCAGCACTGTCATCAGCTTCCTTGATTAAAAGATAATATTTTCAAAATACTTCTCTTTCTAGCTCTCAGCATGGTAATTAGTTTGCTCAGTAAATTATAAAGCATTCAATCAAAGGTTAAAGGTGGTGGTAGAGACAAGCTCACTCAGTCACTTGCAAACATAAAAATAACTCAGCTTAAAAACTGAATTTATTACAGGAAATGAATACGTATTTCCTCCTCCTCAAAAAGGCAGAAAAGTAAAAATCAGTTTAGGAAAATAATCTCTTTTGATGAGCAAAACTATTCACAATCAGGCTAGGAGTGGGAATGATGGCGGTGATAATGTCTTTTTTTAGCAGTTTGTGCCTATAGAAAACATTTTTGTAATATTTCTGCCGATAAGAAAATGTTCTCTCTTTTGCTCCAAAACATTCCTTGTTTCTTCTCTACTGTTAGTGTAACCTTTAAACTATGTGGCCTTCCTTTCAGGGTTCTTTCACAAACTGGCCACCACCAACCCTTCCAGCATCAACTCCCATCTCCAGTCCTCAGCTGCCTACACCCAAACTAAACCAAGCTACTCGGCAAGTGCATTTCTTTCTCTCTAGTATTTGAGACCTGGTATTTGCCACAAGTGACTGCTCATGAAATGATGGCTGACTAAACAAAAGAAGGAATAATTCTACTCACTACCAACACAACACAGTACCCATTCTAACCTAGAGGTTTTGCGTACTTTTGAATTCTCCATAATGCAGGTGTGTTTTTTTATTTTGTCAGAAAGGATATAATTCACACAGGATAGTGACAAAAATACTTCTACATCAGGGATGCTCTGTGCAGCCCAGTATGGAAAAGTCAGAATTGGACAAGAAATTCCCATGAACAATTACTTACTTGTAAGCCAGTGTAGCACTGAAATGTTGTTGAATATAAGCCTCCAGGACAGTGTTGAAATGCTGAAATTTCCTGTCTGCAATGAGCCCTATTATGTAGATCTACAGAAGAGGTAACAAGAAAATTAGTATTTTCAGGCCAAACTCATGATAGGAAGCTGTGTTTACATGGTGTAATTGACCCTCTACAAAAATATATTTGCCCAGGTATTAGCTCACTGATACACAGTTAACCATTTTCTTCCGAATTGTTTCTTCCCAAAAATGTGTTTGATGAAGTGTGCTATTTGGTATTGTAAGAAGAATTTCATGCTCAAACAAGTTTGAGAAATCTCAGGTCATGACCATCAGCCTGCCTTCTCAACTATAAAACCTTGCAGAGTGTTCGACATGTGAGAATCATGTGCAGTTGGAATCTCCAAGAGGATCAAAGAAGGTGCAACTCTTTCCTTAGGTCTTTTAATCCAAGATCGTTTTGTCATGCAGCATGTTTCCTCCAGGGCTGGTGCTAAAGGGGGCCTTCCCCGGAAGCAGTTGATTCAACAACAGATGTCTCCAAGCAGCTTCTATTAAAGCACAAACACTCCTGATGTAAGAAGTGAACACATCATGAGTTTATTGGTCACACAGGTAACCCTAATGTAGATATTTCTGATGTTTATTTTGACATGACATGGAGAAAACCTGAGCTGTGGCAGGGAAAAGAGGAGGAGACCATGTGGAGAGAATGCACCACTGAAAATGTGTGAGAGTGCTCGATCTTTCTTTAGCTATCTCTTTCTCCCTGTTTTCTGTCTGTACCTATGCCTCTCTGTAGCGTTTAATACTGCAAAACACCTTCCCTCCATCTTACCAAAGCATCAAAGACGAGGATGTCATACTCATTGCTTTGAGAATGTTCCATCATGATGTTGAATAGAGCGTCCAGGGTGTCCTGGAGGAACTAGGTAAAACAAAGAAGGTGAGTCTGAGAGAGAGTGCAGCTGACACTGCGGGCCCACTCCAACCTAGTGAGTGCACGCATCCACCTCACCCCATGTTCAAGATGTCCAGACCTAGCATATTCACAACAGCCAGATCCTGACGTGACACAGTCATCCATCAACGGTAGAGCACGCGTATTGATAGTGCCCATGTCATACTGCAAGAATATTGCACAAAAAGAGCAAACTATTTCCACATACAACCTTGAGGATGGCCCTCACAAGCAGGAATGTTAAACAAAATGTTAGATAAACAATAAATATTCTTTATTAGTCTATTTTTTTTATGAAATTCAACAGCAGAAAAAAAGCCACTTCTGGTAAAAGTGGTCAGAATTGTAATTGCACCCCAAGTGGGTCTACTACAATGCTAAAAGTATTCTTCATCTGGGTGGGTACTTGAGTATGTATGTGTGTAAAAATTCATTGAGTTGTGCTCTTAAGTAAAGCAATCTGCACCTGTTTAACTATAAGCGTATTAAACTTCAATAACAAATTTGTTTTAAGAAGCAAAAAGGGAGTCAATGGCATCTCCCAAGATGACTTCTCCAAGCTGCCTAACAGCAACAGACCTCATCAAAGGGGCATCTGCGGGGAATTTTCTGCCATTGCTAAACCAAGGAGTTGAGTCAATAGTGCACATTTACAGCATTGATCTGGAAATTCTACCACTGCTTCTGTAGGTATGGGCAATTAAATAAAACTTGATTCCCCTCCCTCCTAAGGGATGGGTCAATATTTTCTACAATCCCTCAAAACACAGAGCTACCACGTACAGATGTTTAATTGCAGAGTTTCTACTTGTACCAAGCTCCTGATGGAAACAAGATCACCAGGACCGCTGGGAAACACTTGTCCCAATTCATAGTGCTGGAGAAGAGGGCTGCTTTAATTAGACCTGTACTTTAGACGCTTTATATTCAACGCCACCATGTGATTGCAATGATACACCTGACACATGCATTGTTTTCTGCTTGCTTCACTTAAAACGTAAGCCCTGATGTCTTTTTCTTTCTCATCTTTAATACATAATGCTCTCCAAGCAGCAGGAACCAAGAATTCTTTTCATTTCTAGCAACAGTGTGCATGTAGTGCTAAGAGGTCCTACGTCTATATATAGCAACATACAACAGCAAAAATAATTAGTACTATTTATTGACCTCTGTGTTTCCTATGCTTTAGTTCAATTACAGAGTAAAAGACTGTGCTGAGTAATTTTTGAATATTATCTTCTTGAATGCTCATAACAAACCTGAGAAGTATGTCACATTCATAATATTGTCATGTATATTTGGCAATTAGGAGAGTCGGGATTTATACCAGAGACTATACAGAGCCATAATTTTCTGCAGTGTGGCATTCACTGCCATAGAGCCAAATCATTTCCTGGATTTCCCAACCAGGACTCTTCATGAAAGCAGCATGTCCCATTGTTCGTTTCCCTTATGGAGGAGCCACCCTCCTTCAATGTTCAACATGCATGGGTGAATACAGATAAAACAATGCCATACTAACCTTTACCACTTCTTCTCCATCTACAATCTTCAATTTTTCTAAATTCTCCTGTAGCAGTTCAGGCTTCGTGCGCCATTTCAGCAATCCCAGTAGGCCCACTGAAACAGAGTCCAGGCAAGCAGAAGTCATGTTAACAGCCCTAACCTGCCTGTGTAGGGGACCCTGGGGATTATGTATCCATGCTTCTGCAGGTGCTCACAGCACATACCACCCTCACGGCTCCCTTACCATTCTGGGTGAGCTTTGTGGAACACACCAAGGTAGAAATGGAGAAAACATCCCGCGAGCTGACAGAGAGCCCCCCAACACTGCTGGAGCTTCTACTCAAGGTGGCTGTCTTATTTTCCACGTGGTGTCGATATGAAGGAAGAGTCAAATAAGCACTGGCATCCTCCATCTTTTTGCTGTCCCCCTGGAAACAACACTCTTGTTACCACTCCAAGCCAAACCCACAAGTCCAAGACAGCAAGGGAGACAAATTACAGGGCAGGATCAGAAACAGTGAGAGAAGTCATCAGAGAAGCAACGGACTTCAGCTAATGAGACAGCGCTGCTTCAGAAAAGTTAACATTCATGGAAAAAGGCTTGACCAATCAGGGGACTTCTCTAATAGCAAAAAGGGGAGAAAAAATCTTGGGATTCCCAGACAGGTCATTTTAATTCAATCTAATTTCTCTGTAATATCATCACACACAACCATCAATAAATAAGGAATCCAGCTTATTATATAAGTTTATAGCAAAGGGCATCCTGGAACTCATATCCTATTCTACCATTCACAAATCTGTCACAATCCTTGTACCCTCTCTGTCTGACCTTTCACTCTCTTGACTTAAACTGAGGATAATTATGTTCTCTACCACCTAGAATTGGTGAGCAGAAAAAACAATACATGATATAGAGAATACATAGAAGAGTGAGAGACATAGGGCCTTGGCAGGATGAAACAAATGACTAGAGGTAAGAATCACAGGAGAAAACACTTCTTGAGCCCTTGGGCTGCACCAACAGCTATAGCAAGTGCTTTTAATGTCCAAGTTCAATCAGTTCACATCCTTCATGAAAGTTTTACAACAATCATATGAAGCAGCTATTACCATCATCCTGCTTACAAATGAAGAAATAATTGAGCCTTAATTAGGGTAAGTAAAAAAAAAAACCAACAAAATTCAAAAAGTAAAAATTACTGATGGCAATGGAACCTCTGCTCTCAAGGAATTCCTAATATCTTAACAAAAATGGCATTCAAGCTAAACACAGCCTCAGTGTGTGATCAATGAGAAAAGCAGATGTTATGCAAAAAGGAAGGGAGTTTTCTGGAAAAGCCAGAGAAACTAAGAGAACCATGGGATCAGAGTGTATTTGCCATGCACATATCACAAAGCAGAATTAGCCTATCAGGTTAAGAAAATTTAATGGTACTTTTCTGTAATTCATTGCTGTCTGGTTTCCCTCCATGCAAATGGAAGCATCCTGCTATTGAAAGACAGAGTGCAAGAAAGCCCAAAGGTAAGAGTAGGCAAATACTTCCCTACTTTCCAAAAGCACTCTAATTTACCGCAATAAAAAGAAATAATAACAGCAGACATCATTACACTTTTTAGGCTAGTTTGCCTAGCCCTCTTGTATAGAATATCTCACTGAGATGTCAATAATATTGTCTTCACTAAAGGCAGGAAGGAAACAGACTCAGGAAAACAGGTGACACCATTGCAGACAGAGTCATCAGTAGAACCAGGGCCTGAGATGCTCATTTTTCCATTAACTTCAGTGCAGCGCAGCATCTCTCACATGTGTCTTAGAGTCTCTCACACATCCCTCCAAAGTCAAGACCCCATTTCAGCTGGTTACAATGTATTTACCAGGGACCAGTCATGGTCAAGTTTACACACATTGTTGCTAATAACCCTCACAATGATCCATCAAGAGCCTCATCACAGATGAAGGAAGAGCAGTAGGGAAGTTAAGATTTTGTTCGAGATCACAGAGCTGATAAACTCCAGCGAGTGTGACCTGGGGTTCCTGTTATTGATCACTAAGCAGGCCTGCCATCACCCCTTCTCTGCTTGTCCCCATCTCACTGCAGAGACAGTCCCGATTCAAAGTACCTTGAGGACAACCAAGTCGTGGCACCCATCATGCAGAGTGGTTCCATCTTCTTTCATCAGCTTCACATAGGACATAGCAAAGTTCTTTTCTCCTTTATCTTTAGCTGTAAATAGCATTGTGAGGTCAAGAAAGAATACGACACATGAGCCACCCAGCTGCCCCATTCCTCCCCGCTTAGGCAAGCAGCAGAGGTACTATTTGGTTAGGTACTCACATTCTAGAGATGACCGATGTCGAAACATGAATCGCAGGTGGATCCTCTGCATGTCTTCAATAGGGACAGCCACCTAGGCAGGCAGAAACCAGAGCTCAGGAGACAGAGTTAAAGGACCTGCCCCACTCCAGCCCACCACCCCCCATAGAGACAACCTGACCATTTAACTGAGAGCATTGCCTGCTGATTTACTACCTATCCATCAAGCCTGATGAACTGTAAATAAATTACATAAGAACTAGCTATGAAGAGAAAATAAAGTACCAAATGTAATCCATTTGGCAAATTGCATTCCCAGCCAATGAAAACAGGCCTGTAAATTATAGTGAGGAAAAATGAATCTCCCCAAATTGATACAAAAGTCACATAACTTTAGCACAGGATTCGATGCACTGCAAGTTGCACAATGCACATTTTCCTTACACACTCCAGGAGTTCTGGCAGCTGCAGTAGGGCTTAACAAATTAACAATGACCATGAAGGGGGTTGCCTGAGGACTCTCATTTATGCAAATTAATAAAGATGTTCTAGACCAATCATATTTTAAAAAAATAAATAAAACACCCTAGAGTGTATCTCATACTTGGTTGATCTGTGGCTGATTTTCTTCTGAGGACAGTGAGCTAGGACAATCACCTCCTGGCCACCCAGCAGCACTGCCCAGTGGGTGGTCTGCTGGCACCACTGATGGAGATGCTTTTAGTTTGACACTGGGTTGCCCCACCTCCCAATGCCCGCAGCACACAACTCAGGCCAACGCAGAGCAGTTTAGCTACCTGTGAGAAAAGCATGTTGCCCAGTGCAATTGACTATCAAAAACAAGGTGGATGTATACCTTCGGGTGCTTTGTGCTCCATAAAATGAAATTTGAGCCTAATGATAGCCACCGTTCTATCTTCATTTCAGACAGAGCAAAAGAACAAAGGGTCCATGTGCAACTGCAGGTGAACTCGTCCTCTCACTGCATTCTGATCGGTTAACAGCAGCTATGCCCTCCGAGGAACAGCAGTGCTGTGCAAGGTGGAGTCCCTGAACCAACAAGCACATCACTGACGTGGGGTGATTGATAACCACCGGGCGGCAAAGGTTAACCAAAGATGTATCACTGGTGACTGAAAGAGCATTGAGATCACAGAAAGGGAAAATCAGCTCCAAAGCTTGGCATGTCATCAGTTTGAAGACCAAGTTTTGGGAGACCCACCGGGTAAATTAGAAATATATGTGGCACAAGCACATTTAAGGATCTCTTCCTTATGTTTGGTTGACAAGAGCTTGATTATCTGGCCCAGCACGATAGCGTGGTGGTTAAGGTCCTCGCCTTGAACATGCTGGGATTTGTATGGGCACCGGTTTTAATTCCAGCATCTCCATTTCCCATCCATCTCCCTGCTTGTGGCCAGGGGAAGCAGCTGAGGACAGCCCAAAGCCTTGGGACCCTGCATCTGCATGGGAGACCCAGAAAGTAGTTCCTGGCTCCTGGCTTCAGATTGGCTCAGCACCAGCTGTTGCAGTCACTTGGGGAGTGAACCATCTGACGACGATCTTGCTCTCTGTCTCTCCTCCTCTCTGTACATCTGCCTTTCCAACAAAATAAATAAATCCTAAAAAAAAATCCAGCTTCTCTTTCTGTGCCTTCACGAACTCCCATAACTCTTATATTTAGCTTTTTAATAATGTCTCTTAATTCTTGAATCCTTTTTTTGGCTTGACCCAGCTCTGCTTCCAGCTTTTTGATTGTTCACTTATTGTAGCAAGAAATATCTTCCAATTCTGAATTTTTTTCTTTTGCCTCCTTCATTGCATTATTGAGACTTTCCACTGAATTTTTAATTTGCTCTATCGCATCCTTCATTTCCAATAATTCAACTTGATTTTGTTTCAGTGTCACTATTTCCCGTGTGACATAGTCCTTAAATTCCCACATGCACTTCTCATTGTTGATAAGCTTTATAACAAGTGTTTTGAATTCTGATGTATTTCTCAATTAACTCCGAGGCTGGCAAAGGCTCTTACTCCTTTGCAGGGGAGCCTTCAATAATGTTCATTGTGCCTTTGTCTCTTCTTTTGCTCTTTGTCATTGTGCTTCTGCTTAGCAGAGTCTTCTCCTTGGGGCATGTTCTTAAGTTGTGTCACCCACAGGTCTTCTGCAATTTGATTTTACTTATTGTGGTTGGTACACGATTCTTTGTTTGTAGTCACTTGTGTCAGTCCCTCCAGTGAGTTTCAGATCTAGATTTCCACGATGGTTTGCATAGCCCAGATCCTGGCTCAGCACTCTACCGCCTGTTATCCCTTGCTGTCCTTGCACTGTTGTCTGTATGTTTTTCCCACTTCCGGTTCACACAGTTCCCAGGATTGACAAATAGAGGAATGGTAATTAAACTCACAGCTGATCTCTCAAAGGAAATTCTACAGGCCAGAAGAGAATGGAGCAACATATTCTAGATTCTAAAAGCAAAAAACTGTTGCCCCTGGATAATGTACCCAGCAAAACTTTCCTTTCTCTTTGAAAATGAAATCAAATTCTTCCACAGTAAAGAGAAGTTCAAAGAATATGCCTCTTCCAAACATACCCTACAAAGGTTACTTCAAGATGTTCTCTTGACAGAGGAAAGGAATAGCACCCACCCAAACCAAAGGCAAATGTGAAGAACATCTGTTGTAAAATAACAGCAGATGACTAAATCAATGAACAACCCACTGCTAAATGACACAGCAAATTTCCACCTATTTATATTAATCCTGAATGTAAATGGCATAAACTCATTAATCAAATGTCATAGATTAGTAGACTGAATTAAAAACACAAAACTTATCTGTTTATTGTCTACAGGAGAGATATCTCACCAACAAAGACCAGCAGAAACTATAACTCATGGATTTTGATGTTTTTGTTTTTAGTTTTATTTCTTCAAAACACTTTTCATCATTTTCTTCAAGAAGGTTCTTGATTTTCTTTTTCATTTCTTCAGCAACACATTAGTCATTCAGTAGCAGGTTATTTCACTTCACAGCATTGTAAACTTTGTTTTTCTACCTGTTGTTGATTTTCTTGTGGCTTTTCATTTGGTGGGGATTTATAGTGCCTGTGTAGTGGAGACTGATATGTCCAGATGTGAGGATATAGTGTAGTGGATTGAGGATGGACTTCCAGTGAAACTGTTGGATGTGTCTTGACAAGGGGATGCTGGACTCTCTGCCACTGTCCATGCCCACAATGATAAACTTAAGACTATTTATGAGGAACTATGTTGTTATAATGATATGGAAGAACTCAGTGTTGAAGGGCAGGGGGAGGATTTGAGGGTCAGTAAGGGAAATCCCAGGGCCTATGCAACTGTATCATAAAATGATGATAATAATAATAAAAAGAAAAGAAATGTATGTGACAAAGCCATTGAAGTTTGCTTGGTCAGCACAGAAAAGGACGTTATGTGCAGATCTTCTTGAGGTGTGATCACAGGGAAGAATACTACTCATATGACAGGATTATGTGACACTGTCCAATGAATTAGTTCCAAATTCTTATTCACAAGGCAATATACTCTTTTCTTCAAGGTGCAGTGATCTGGTAACACGAATGTTCATGCTTAATGCCATTTCCCATCTGAAGACTCATTCCAAAAGGATGGTTTATTGTCATATGTTTGCTTGAAAGCCTTGTCATTCCTCACCACTGGGAAAACAGCACAGCTTAATGAGCTGAGAACCATTCACAACCTGATATTTCCAATCTGGTTAGGTCCTAACCAAGGAAAGGTGATCAAGAGAACCAGAAAGCTCACCCATTGGAGCTCCTTTTCTACTGTCCCTCATCCCCAATGGACACCTACTGAGCAATGCTTCTGAATCAGGGATTGTCTCAAGGCCTAAGACCATATAATTGGGGACTTCTGCCGTAATCCAAAGACAAATACAGTTGTTTCTGCCACTTTATATCCATCCAGTCAGTATGTTCATAGTTGAGCCCAGCACTGAGCTGGACATTTCATGACATATAACATTGCTAGGATTCATCACCACTCTAGTTACCAGGCCTGACTTCTGCTTGGATTAGGACAAGAATTTTCTAAAAGACATTCATCAAGATACCAGCGCTGGGATAAGATGCTAAGGATAAAGCTCCATGGGCAATGAGGTTTGAAAGATGTCCTGCACTCTTTGTTTCATAGATCTGCAGAGTACATTTTACTTTGTAAGGGTTCTGAGAACACTATATAAAGAAACCTTTGGATATCTGTGCTTCTGCAAATTCCTCAGCTTTTCTCACATTTATTTGACCAGGGAACCTTATTTTTGTGAAATACCACATAGTATTCCAAAAAGTACTTTGTGGAGGGAGCACAGCCTGAGAAGGACCTTGAGGCAGAATGCGTCATGGCTATATCATTGCATCTGGAAGAGTGACATCCTCTCATCTCCTCCATCAGCTTCACAGAGTATGCAGTGCTGTCTAGTTTATCAATCAGATCACCTCACAAGGGACTCGGTCAAAGCAGGCCAGGATCCCATGTTTGAAGGGCACCTGGATGAGTGCCAAACCCAGATTGGTTTTCTAGACTGAGAAAACTGCCAAGTATTGGCATGCCTTTTTGGCCAGGGTTATGCGGATGGAATCCTTGCATCTGCACAGTCACCGTTTTACAGAAAAAGAACATCAGAGCATACGGAGGTTGGAAGAGTTAGCCAAGGTCCAAGAGTCAGTGAACAGTAGAGCTGGACTACGAATGCAGAACCTCTGGGTTCAGGGTCCATGCTCACGACCACCCTGCTCCACCACAGTCACAGAAAAGACAAAGAGCATTTATTGCTACAGTCTGTTTCCCATTCTCTCACACAGCTGTGCTGGCTAGCAGAGTGGCCAAAGGCCAGTTTCTTACCTGCTCTCTGCCTCAGATTCTTGCTGCATCGGATGAGGGTGATGCTAAGACAAACCTCACAGGGTGATTATGGTCGACTAATGAATCATTTAGACAAAGCACTAGAGACAGTGCTTTGTTCACTGCAAGAATTAAGTCATGTTCATTGCAATTACTATTAATTATCATTACCTTGACTGTTTCTATCCAGCGTGGCTGTTTGACCTGATAGTAAACGACGGAGCGATACTCATTCATGGGCTTGTCCCCAGCTCCCACACAAATTGCATTCTGATCCAACAAAAACAAAAAGAGAGAAGGCATTAGAGAGCTGCCATGTTCTATACTCAGATGATTTTGATGCCAAGGCCAAGGACAGTTTTACACTCAGAAACAATCTTTCCTTCATCAGCCTTCTCCGGGTCCCCTATCCTGGCCCCTCTCCCTTTCAAATGCATATATATGAGCCTCCCTACCCCCAGGAATGACAGCTGCTTAATTATAGAAATTGTGTTACTTCCATTCTGGAAAGCACTGGAGCACGCCGAGCGCTGACATGGCTGCCTTATTGTAAGTGCTAACCAGCCTTGGAGTCACTGCACATTGCCAGTCTTGTTAATCCTATTTGTTTGCTAAGTCTGAATGTGTGCAAGGTTTACCAACAGGCTCAGATTATCCAAGCAGCAACACTCCTGATGGATTTCTCATGCTGACACTCCAAGGGAGGGAGGAGGACTTTGCTGAGCAAGGGGAGAAGGCACAGCTCACAATCAGAAATGGAGACACATAAGATGGAGAGGATTGGGAGAAAGGGACCCGTTTGAACCCACAGTAAAGGAGCATCGTGTGGGTACCACGCCTATGCCAGGCCCTTGGGATATGGGAATGAAGCATAGGAGCTCATGGGTTGGTGGACAACCAAACAAGTCATGACAGCAAGGTGATTATGTGACAGACTCAGACACATACCATCGTGGGGGAATAGAGGAGGGATGCTTAGACAATGCAACTGAGCATTTAGGACAAACTGCTCAGAGGTAATGACAGGTGAGGATTTAGAAGGAAGAATCCAAGGTGGCTTTGCACAGAAACGAGGGCAGAGTGTTTGGAGTGGACAGTGAGCCACAGTACACGCAACCCTTGTTGGCAGTTATTTCTCTGTCACAAAATCATGCTTAGGGTTTCAGAAAGGAGCTAGGGAGTGAGGAATTATCTTCTCTTGGCACACATAAGCCTCTAACTGTCTCCCTGTGTTTCTGTTCATTCCAGCAGTTGTAGCCCGCAAGGAAAATCTAAACTAGACTCACTCATAAGGAGCTAACACGTAATTTTTATACCACTGTTACTGATTTTTAACCTCAGTGTCCAAGATCCCTAGCAACATCAGAACTCGTTTCAGAATCCTAGTCCTTGAAACTGGAACATTTTTATAGTGAATAATTCTGTATCTCTCACTAGAGACCACCAGGTTCCCCAATGGAGCCTTAACAACCTCAAACTGCCACAACCCAACTGAGTCACAGAAGGTGGCCACACGTAGGCACTTAAAACCCCTGTTAAGCTAGGCTAACAGTAGGGAAGGGAGACCTTGCCCCACTCATGGGAAAGTCCCCTTTAGTTTCAAGGTCTAGGAAAAGGATGAGGTCAGCTTCAACACGGACTGATGGCACTCATGGTCACATTAAACCATTTGAAAATAGAGTGGGTCCTTTCAGAATTTATCATTACAAAAAAAAAAAAGATGGATAACTGGTAAACTGGCAAGGGGGGAAGACCCACTGCTCTCCTGGTTTTCTGTGGGAGGAAAATCACAGAGCTTCTTGAAGCACTGAACCAAAAACATGCTGTCAAAGTGACTAGTGAGTTAGAGACAATTTGGAGTCCTGCATCAGGCCAAGCCCTCTACGCCATACCCCATCACTATCTTCCATTCTCACTACCACCTTCAATAATTATTGTCATTATTTTGATTTCATAGCTTGGTAAACTGAAGTTCCAAAGGTAGAAGCTATTTCCCCAAAAGAGACTGACGCCCTCTAACTCCTTATCCAGTCCTGTTCTGTTCCAGTCTAGATGCCTTCCAAGCTATGAGGATTTATAGCCACTGACATGTACAACCTTAGAGTTTCTGTTCCTTCAGTGAATCCCATGTAGCTTATAAAAACTGAAAATACACATAGATCTCCGGTGAAAGGGAAATTGCAAGGCAGCAGGCAACTGAGCCTCACCAGAGTATCCTGATGATGAAAATGTTTGATTTCCTAAGAGTGGAGCAAAAAGTCTCTACCCTTCTGGAGGAGGTCTGCAGAGTGCCCTCACCCCCACACATCAGAGACACAATGCAGCAAAGCGTGTCCCAAGGGCACTGTGGCCGGAGGACCAAGACCATGGCCTGAGCCCAACTGGGAGCAAAACTTAGTTCCCTCTATGCATTTAACAAGACTGTTCAATAATTTTTCAAATGACTCATGGGTCCCTGGTGGAGGTCAGTTACTCTGGGCTGCTTGGATAAAATCTGAGCAAGAATCAGGAGGCCTGAAGGCTTTGGAGGCTCACTTGACCTTGGAAAGGACACCTCAGCAGAAGGAATCATGAGGCTCCTGTTACACATCCTATTCAGTTTGTAGGTACCACAGGAAGAGTGCAGAGGCATCAGAGATGTGAAAATAAGAAAAAGAATGTACGACACCAACAAAGCCAGCCCACGGCAAGATGCCAATCTGTATGCCTAAGGCGGGGATCAGGCCTGGGGCTCCTTACGCTTTTCTAATGATAGTGGCTTTTTGGAAGGAATACTTTCTTATGCACACTATCCTATCTGATATAAGAGCTGTTACCTGGCTGGTCCCATTTGCAGACAAACACTCTCCAGCCTATAGAAGCTGTGTAACGGGCTCAAGGTTGTTTTGCTAATCTGAATTGGGCTGGTTTTTGATGTGGCTGCCTGAATTCAGAGAGATTATGCATGATTGTAACCACTTAGGCCACACTGTCCCATCCCTGCCTCCACTGTCCCACACTGGCCCCAGAAGAGCAGCGCTTTCCTGGTCCATAACGCAAGACGTCTTACTTCTTCAGAAACTTGCTGCAGGTTTCAGCACCTGACTTACTCAGTCTCTCCAAGGGCTTCCTTCCTTCTTCCCCTCTTCCTTCTCTTTCCCACTAAACTCTCCTAACTGGTCTAGCTCAACCAAAGGCAGCATGCACCTGGAGCAGCAGGAAAAACCAACACTCCTGGAGAGGACTGTTCCCATAGGAACCCACCCATAGCAGACAGAAGTAGTTGAGTGTGCTGCCTGACACTTAATTAGGCAGTGGTGTTTACTTCTGCAAAGAGAGAAAGAAAAACCTCCCACAGGTTCCCCTAGCAATTTTCAATACTCAGTCAAGTGCACTCCCCCATAACTTTCCTAATAGATGAAATTGCAAATTATCACCACGCCCCATGTTTCTTTTCCTTTCAGACTCCAGAATATCTGCTCCTTCATTCATCCCTGACAAATTCATGGATTGGCCTTGTACGTTGTGACTTGACAGAGAGCCAGAGGACATGATATGAGGCCTGATGTCTGCTCACCTGTTAACTCTTCCTCCTCATTTGCCCCTTGCATTGAGACATGCGTCAATGTCTTAAAAATGAACCTCAGGTTAACAAGTTCTCCAACAGAGAGCCATATAAAAATAACTTCAAACTTCTTTTTGGATTAAAAAAAAAATCCTCTTCTCTTCTGTGTTCTTTTGAGCAAAGTGTGCCTCATTTTAGTTTTCAGAAAAGCTTCAGAAGCCGATAAAGAAACATGCATTAAACCCTGAGAGTTGGCTCAATTAGATATGAGTTAACATGGCAGGTCTCTATGAGCAAAGGCAATTATGGGGATTTCTTTATATTTAAAAATAATAACGAATCTTTCCAGAATTTGAAGGAAGTATCTGTAACAGTCTCATTTTCAAAATTAAAAAAAAAAAATCAGAGACTTTTTTTAAAGGCACAGACATGACAGTGAAATGTTTAAGAAGGCACCCTATTGGTGCCATCTACTCCACTATAACCTTGGATAAGCTCTTCTACTTGAAAAAAGTTTCATTTCCACACTTGTGAAATGAGAGATAATTAAAAAAATACAACCTAACACAACACTACAAAAAGTTTACGGAAAATGGAATTTTGAAATTTATTTTGGTGCAAGGAAAGCTAAACAACCATGCATACAAAGGATCTTCAAAGAGTTCACAAAAATGCTCATCACAGAAAAGCTATGCTAGATATTAAATCTTTCTGCATAAAAATAAGCTCATCATATGACTCCAACTTTTCACAAACTTTCTTTTAAAGATTTATTTATTTTTAAAAAGGAAGAGTTACAGCGACGGGGGCTGGGGGGGATAGAGAGAGAGAGAAAGAGAGAGAGACAGACAGATGTATCTTTTTTGTTTTTTGTTTACTTGACCAGGTTTGGACCAGGAAGCAGCCAGGAGCCAGGAACTCCACTGCGGTCTCTGTGTGGGTGCCAGTGACCCAAGTATTTGGGTCATCAGCCACTCTTTTTTTCCAGGCACATTAGCAGGGAGCTGGATCAGAAGTGGAGCACCAGGGATTCGAATTGACCCTCGGATGGGATGCCAGCATCCCAAGCAGCTGCTCAACCCACTGTTCCACCACGACAGCTCCTCCATGAGCTTTCTGAAGTCCACGTATGCTGACAACACTTGGCATATAATAATTCTCTTACGCTCATTCTTCTTAGCCAGAGAATAGCAATATCACCTGGAGCTGCAGGCCCCAGGATTAATGCTGATGATTTCTCAAACTTTCCCCACAACCCCATGGTGGACACCTCCACCCTATCTTGCTCTCTGATCACTAAAGCAGCCTAGAGGACTGCTGGCTGGCCCACACTGAAACTTCTGAGAGTCGATTTTATGTTCACCTAAATACTCCAAACAGAAAAATTGAGAAGCAAAAGCCTCCCACACGCTGGACACAGCTGCTAACAGTCAAAAAGGAAAAATAAGTAAAAAGTGTACACATACACATGACAAATTCTGTCCAGGACATATGTTGGATAAATACAGCAGTGTGCTTTGCATTCCTGAATACACTCTGTTAGCCCTCTGGAGGCCAATTTACAAGTGAGGCTTTCCGCTCAAATTTCTGGCTGAGCGCTGGGGAGTTAGATTAAGTGCTGAGAATGTCTGCTTTGAGGACATCCTGAGCCTCCACACCAGCTCGAGGCTCTGCATTGATCCTCTTTCTTACCATGGATTTTGCCTGCATAAACCAGCTCAAGTTTCAATGAGAACAACATGTCGAACGTAAAAAGCCAACCTACAAAACTAAAGCCAAGCAAAAATCAGAAGGGAAGGAGGAGGAGAGAAAAAAAAAGAGGAGGAGAAGGACGGATCACGAAAGGAAAGGGAATAGACACAAAAAAGCTGCTTGAATGCAAAAACAACACATGGGCTTATTATGGGACACTGCGCTACCCAGGCTCCGGAGGTGTGGATCATATTACTCAGCACCATCCCAGAGGTAACTGGCACTTAGAGCAAGACTGGGGAGAGGAAGAGCCAATCTTTATGAGCAGCAGTCCCTCCCGGGGGGAGCCCTGTCACCCGGAGCACAGCCGAGTCCCTTACAGGCAGCGTTTTGCCATCTTCTGCGCACACACACATGATCACTTCCACATTCCTCTGCGTGGTCTTGTTGTACTTGTCAAAGTCACCTTGTAAGAGTGTGATGTAGATGTCGTTCCTGACATCCCCTGAGGCAAAAGGAGAGAGGAGACACGAGTTACAGTCAGCCGCAGCGAGAGAGACACTGACTAACTGGAGGGGATGGAGGTGGGAGGAAGTGCTATTAATGACATTAAAACCAGGATTGCTCTGGAAAAGTATTTCTACCTCATTGGGGACCCTGCAGAAGTAAGCTAATGAGGGGATGAAGGAATGCTAGGAAGTCAGGTCCAGCCAGGCAGCTAGGGTGGTCACGTTGGCCATGTCTCCTGCTATACTAATATCATCTCATCTCCATCCTCTACTGACACCTTCTGGGAAAGCAAAGGAAAGCTCCGATTGGATTGATCTGGCTGGGCCCATGAACAAACAAGGCGACTTGTCCATTCAACACATCTTATACTGCACAGAAGCAGGAGAAGGGAACTGTCTGTGTGCCCCAGGCGCATGGGGCTAGAATGAGGTGCAGGGGACCTGAAGGAAGGGAGGCAGCACGAATAGGAAAGTCCACAAAGGAATGGAAGTCTCAAGTGAAACAGGTGCAGTAAGTTACAACAGAATCCCATGGGACCCGTGACAATCACGGACAGAAAGGCTAAGTCGGCGGAACTGATTGTGGATGCCAATCCAAGAGTAAGATCTAAGGCAAAAAGAGCAGTTTCAAAGGATCATTACACAATCCCACTTGTTGGGAAAAAATATTGATAGTGGTGGTTACTCCTGGAGAGAAAACACTGAGCAAGCTATTAACATGTTACTTTATACCTTTTTGTGCGATTTGAATATTTCACAATGATTGTGTATTCCCTTGGTTATAAAAAAAAGAGTTTAAAAATTTAAGAGAATGATTACATTCCCTCAGGAAAATGGAATTGCTCTGCATGCAGTAAAATAGAAATGATGTCCATGATAAATTATTGAGTGATAAAGCAAGCTGCAGAAAACCCATATAAAGCAATACTAGTAAGGGTAGGTAAAATGTGATCCTATTATTGAGTCAAGAAATTATAGGTGTGCTTATTTATGCGTGTTTATTTTTGTGAGTGCATAGGAAATTTTCAAAGCACAAACATTGTTTTAGGTAGTTATCTTTAGGAAGAAAAACACAGAGAGAAATAAGAAAAGACGGTTGTCATTCTTTAAGAAGGCAATGGGTTGCACGGGCTGGACCTTTCTCTCTGGACCCTGTCCCGGGGAACGGAAGGTCAGAACCACCGCACCTCACCTGGCATGATGATCTCAGGGAAGCCCAGCTTCCTGGCCACCACAGTGGTCCTGTCCACCAGGTGGGGATAATCTTTGCGAATCTGAATGATGTCACCCACGAGCATCTTCATGGTCACCCAGAGCCCTGAAAGGGAACAGTCGTGCTGAACACTCAGCTTCTTCAAGGTGTGCTGAATCTATCTTCTCTCCCCTCATCTCTTTCTGGAGACATAAAACCAGAAATCCAGTAATCCAGCCCAGAACTCTGGAGTGAGACGTCCATCTACTTCTAGAGGTGTTGCCCTCTGACAAAATACCCCGCCTCTCTCAACCCCAATTTCTTAACTTGGGGATGACATCATCTTTGTCTCAGGACTGGGGAAACCATGAGACCAGAAAGCATAAACTGACTAAAGAAAGAGCCTGCCATTGAGAAGACCTTCAAATCTATTCTTTCTTCGTTGGCTACTAGCAGACTCCAGCATGTCACCTTGGAAGCTGAGGTTTCCATCTTGAGAGTCACGTGCTCTCAGTCTTCCCAGGGATTTGCCTGCAAGCAAGGCCATGGTTCCCAGGATTCAGAATTTCAGTCCTATTTCAATCCTGAGTCAGAGGTGCCAGAGCCCCCCATGCTGTCTGTTTATACTGTACCTTGCCCTCCGCTGTCACCTTTGGAGGCTGTGACTTTGCCCAGCATACTGTGAAGGAAGTCGTTCTCAGCTGTGACCCTGGAAAGCAAAGGACAGCACAAAATATAGACAACTGTATCTTCATGGAGGCCCCACATGATGGCCTGAGCTGCTACAAAATATTCTCACCTCCTTTGTTCTCTCTGGATGTTAGCTCAGAGAACACGCAGGCCACGAGGACACATGGCTCTGAAAGCTGAGAATACCAGCCGTACAGTAGAGACCATTTTTCACTCCCAGTCCTCATCATGAATATTCGCCCAGCAAAGTGGCAAAGACTTTAGTCCTTGCTATTGGGTCTTAACCACCTGCCAAACCACAGATGCTAGCTTTATGACTCGGATCCTCCTTGGGGGTTATTAAATATCAGCAATGCTCTGGCTGAGGGTTCGGTGAGGGCTCTCCAAAATTCATTCTCCAATACTCATCTTAGTGCAAAGGACATTAACCTTTTTGACTGTCCTGACATGAAAACCAGCCTAGGATTTCCTATAAGAGGCTGCCAATCTCCTTATGTACCTTCATGGTTCCATGGCACCTATCATACACATAATGAATGCTGCATTTGTTGGTTATCTGCTTAACTCCACATCTAAAACACAAGTCCCACACAGACAGGACTGTGCTAATGTTGCTCACAATACCCTCCATGAGCAGCACACAGTGCTAGCCCACTGCCAGGTCTCAACAAAAGCAAATCTGATGAATCAATAACATCTGATGGATGAGCGGGTGAAACACTGATTGGTTTCCAGCACCTTGACACCGAGGCCATCATTCTCACCCTACTCCTCCTCTTGGGAGGCTCAACTGCCTGTCATTAGCTCAGGAAAACAGCTCCCTCTGCACTCCACTCAAACGGCCCTCTAAGAAAATGGGTGTGGTTGAAGACAATGCCAAAAAAAAAAAAAAGGAAATGTCTTACGGGTGAAAGGGTATGAAGTGCTGCTTTTCCTCATCGCTCTCTGCTTTCCCCTTGATGATGTCTGTTATATCCATAACTAGAAAGAGAAGAGAAATGAATGCATAGTTTAACTTCCCCCGTCACTCTCAGGCAAAGAATGACAACGAGAAGAGATGGTAAGGCAGGGCATGGAAGTCAGAGGTTCAGCAAATCCTTAAAAGACAAGCAAGTCAGCCAGCGTGGAACAATATACAGGTAACCTTAGTTCTTAAGCATGAAGCACCTGGGGAAACAGCTCTGGACACAGTAGGTTGGGAGGCCAGCAGGACAGCGACGTGTCCGAGAGCCCTGTGGTTTAGTAGAGAATGAAAGGGAAGAGAGCAGTGGCTATGAATTAACCATCAGTCTCAGTTCTGATGCGTCTATCCTGAATGTCTATTGTGCCTTCAAAACTCAAGGGCAGCAACTTCCAGTAGGATCTGAGACGCTAAAGGCAGCTCTCCAGCCACTTACTACAGATGTGCTCCTAGGCAAGGCACTGGCAGTAGGATCCTTGGGCTCTGCTCTGATATGAAATGCCAGCATCACGGGTGATGCCACACCTGCCGTACCCCAACCACAACCTCTGTAAGTTATATTTTAATAACAAAATATACAACTGACATATCAAATTGTGATGTTCACGGGCATTCAAATTATCTTTCAGGAAAGCTACGCACTAGTTTAAGTAGGTATATTCACAGAAAATGTACATAGAAAGGAATACACAGGTGATAGTTAAGCTTTGGAAACGTAACAGAACAAGAGCTTAGAGGGAATGCGGAGCTGGTGCTGTTCTACTGTAGCCTCTTGCTTGGGTCAGACCTACTCTCCAAATGTCCCTTTCCATCCGGAATTGAGCTGTGTGGTGGGTGACTCATGCTGAGTAACTGCATTTCCTGTCCTGGAGATTGTTTTTAAACCGATTTGCTCCTCATAATGAGATCTTGCCTGTATTCGCCTGCCTTTTCCACTGTGCTGGGCAGCAAAGGCGCCAATGGCTCAGACAGTACCACGCTCCCACTGCTCTGCTCCAGACACACAGATGGCATCACTCATGGCACTTGTCACAAACTTGCCCTGCCTCACCAATTCTCTCTATCAGCCACCAGACGCATGGTTACGAAGGGCTGTCTGGAAGACATTTTTCAGGGGTGGGGACGGCGATCAGGAGCAGAGAGAGACACTCTTCAGAAACCAGCCATATATATACTGTGCACATACCTGCCACTCCAAATGGTCTCCTCAGGCCCTGAGTACACTTCTTCGTATTGGTGTCCTTAAGATCCATCTTCCCAACGCGCACTATTTGACAAATCAGGTAAATTTTATCCCTGTTGAGGTCTTTGTTTCCAAGATCCTGTAGGGTAGGAAACCAATGGTTACATACCACATGGTGAATGCCAAAGGGAAAAGAAAGCTTAGTAATTATTTCTGAGGATGGCACTTCACACTTGGCATACATGGAGCCACCACACAATGAATCCTGAAAAAGATAGACAGCAAAACTGTTTCACCCATGACCCAGGTGTGAAAAGCAAGGATTGGAAAGAATATTGAGTGATGGGAGCAAAGTGTTCAATCCCAGCTCTTCCACTTCAAACTGCTAAAGGAGAAGGCAGCAATTGCATCAGTTTGTACAGCATTTCCTGTAATGCAAAGTAATGGATCCAAAAACAGTATTTGCTACAAATGACCCTGTGGGTCTCATCATTGCTCAGCACCTCTGAGACAAAAAGCCAAAGGAGGAGGGCAAAATAATCACAGAGACCTGGGCACTTCAGGTGTGTGTGTCAGGAAAGCGCAGGTACTACCAAAATACCCCCATGTGTCAGAACTGACAACACAGCAGAAGTCTGCATCTAGTGCCAGCTATACTTGTAACGCAAATAGGTAGGAGATCTGCTCAGTTGCTTTGACTGGACCCTCGACTGGCACATCTTTCTTGATTCAGATGCAACCACTATCCCCAAGCCAGGGAAAGGGAATGCGACAAATCACTTACTAGCTCTTAAAGCTTCTTCCCAGAAGGGACCCATTCCAAGGTGAAGGAACTTCTCCAACTAACACAAGGAAGCTGAAAATCACATTTTTTGCATTGAGAAGGGGGAACTTTGAACTGCTGGCTTGCATTAAGGCACAGAAGTCACCATCTTATTTGAAGCTTAGCAACTCCCTAAAGTTATTGCATGATTATCGGACTCTCACTTTAACAGTGGACAGAGACACAAAGAAAATAAGCGGCTTCACTAAAGCCATAGCGGTGGGTCTTGGGGACACTGGACTTTTGATGCCAAAAGCAAGTCTATGACAACATAACTCCCTCCCCACCAGAAAGTCTCTCAGGAGGGGACACAATACTGGACACCTCAACATTTGATTGCTTCGCTCAAACCTAAAATCCTCAGTGGTCTTGGAGGCCTGTGGCATCTTGGATCGGGTTGGGGAAGGAACAACAAGGCTTGTTGTTGGCCTCAGTGTAAAAAACTGTGGACCTGCCCTTGTGGGGCCCAAAGACCAGTATCTCCAAGGACAAATGTCATGTTCTTGAGGGGCCATTCCTAGTTCCTACAGTAGCTAGTGTAGGAGGAACTCAGCAGGAAGTACAGAGTCTCTGGGAACCAAGACTCAGTGTGGTTCATATCTACCTAATTGGGGCAGTGACGGTTAAATTTCGCATTAACTTGAATATCCCATAATATCAAGTTGATTGGTCAAACACTCACCTAGGTATTGCCATGAAGGTATTTGGTAGACTTGCTTAAATGCACAATTGGTTGCCTTTAAGGAGAGAAAGTTATCTTCCACAAAGTTAAATTTGCACAATCAGTTCAAAGCTTTATGAGCAAAAACCAGAACCTCCACAAGAAAGAATTCTGCTCACAACTGTGGCATAACAATCCTGCACGAGTTCCCAACCCTACAGATTCCAAACACACACATGGTGTTTCAATTTCTCTGGAAAGATCTGACTGTTACAAACCTGTCTCTGCCCCAGTGGAATAAATGGGTGCCTTCTTTAGTCTCTCGGGTATCACTGCTGTGCAGGGACAGAGGCAAGCAGGGGAGCTTTTAAGACAAGAAAGCTCTCCACTCATCTGAAACTCCAGCTTGATCAAAGGCATTTGGGTTTGAGACCTAATGATCCAGGGGTTGGAACAGTCCTCTCGGCCCGCCTGGATCCTTCCTCCAATCCATCCTGAAATCTTCCTGCGACTCATCTGTAGACGCTGCATTGATTACTTCATCTCCCCCGCTCAACCCAGTAACATTAATAGTTCCCTATTTCCTGCCCTATTAGTTGCTAATCTTTCCTCAGTGACATGAAAGGGCCTAGATATAACACATCCATCTATCCTAGCCAACTGATTCACTACCCTGTGACTGCAAGTCCTCTATTTTTGTCAAAGACTTTCTTTGTTGCTCTACAAGCACATGATGTTCACTTTTAACTTAGGATCTTTCTTCCTAATCACTCCCCTCTAACACGCTTACCTCTATTCATATATATCCAAGTCATATCTATGCTTAAAATCTTTAAAAGTCATTTTTTTATTGGAAAGACAGATTTACAGAGAAGAGCAGAGACAGAGAGAAAGACGCTCCATCTGCTGGTCCACTCCCTAAATGGGCATAACAGCCAGAACTGAGCCAATCCAAAGCCAGGAGCTTCCTCCAGGTCTCCCACACAGGTGCAGGGGCTCAAGGCTTTGAATCATCCTCCACTGCTTTCCCAGGCCACAAAGAGAGAGCTGGATGGGAAGTGGAGCAGCCAGGATACAAGCTAGCACCTACAGGGAATCCTGGTGCTTTGCAAGGAAAGGATTAGCCAATTAAGCCATCATGCCAGGCCCTCTGCGCTTAAAAAACTTTTCCAAAATTTACTTATTTTTATTGGAAAGACAGATTTACAAAGAGAAAGAGAGACAAAGATCTTTCATCTGCTGGTTCACTCCCCAAATGACCACAAAGGCCAAAGGTGAGCCCATTTGAAGTCAGGAGGCAGGAACCTCTTCCGGGTCTCTTACATAAGTATAGGATCCCAAGGCTTTGGCCATCCTCTGCTGTTTTTCTAGGCCACAAGCAGAGGCTTAAATGAGTAATGGAGCAGCCAGGACGTGCACCACAAACCAGCACCCATATGGGATGTCTGAGCTTATAGGCAGAGGATTAACCATTGAACCAATGGGCCAGCCCCACACACTTAAAAATTAAAGTGCTACTTATTTTATAATTATTTCCAGCCCTAATTACTCCTGCCCTTCTGTATTTATTTTAATTGCCTAAAATGGTATTTTTCATACACAAGGGGTCCTTGGTATCCAAAGGGTTCCCAGTGCCCACAAAATTTGCATGTTGAGGTACTCATCTCAAGAGCCTCAGAATATGACTGTGTTTGAAGTGATCAGTAGAAAAGAGGTCATTATTGTGGACCACTGTGACTGATATCCTTACAAGAAGGAGTCAAGAGGCAGCATTGTGGTTCAGCAGGTTAAGCTGCGGCAGGCCATGTCAGCATCCGATATCAGAGAGCTAGTTCAAGCCCTGGCTTGTCTGATGATGTGCTGGGAGGCCAGCAGATGATGTCCCAAGTTTGTACCTCTTCCACCCTTATGGGAGAGCCAGGCAGCATCCCTAGCTCCTGGCTTGAGACTGACCCAGCTCCTAATCACTGTGGTCATCTGGAAAGTAAACTGGCAAGTACAAGATCTGTGTTTCTGTATCTCCCTCTCTTTCTGCCACTCTGCCTTTCTTATAAAATAAACATACATTTTTAAACAGAAGGAGCCTACAGTAAGACACAAACATATACAGACGACCACATGAAGACACCTACAAATCAAGGAAAAAGACCCAGAAAAACTAGCCCTGCTGGTACCTTGACCTTGACCATATTTCTAGCTTCCAGAATTGTTAGAAAATAAACATCTATGGTTCAAGACAACCCATCTGAGATCAGTTACAACACACCTAGCAAACTAATACACCAGCTGGGTTGCTGGATAAAACCCGATTAGCCTCTCCTCTCTGAAAAGATGTCACTTGCTCAAGATACAGGATCTTCAAGAGCAGCCTCCATCAAGAACCCCTCAGGCAACAGAGGCTCTTCAAACATTATGTAAGCTCTGGTAAAAAGCGTAGAGTGTGTAATGGGAAATCTTGACTCACAACTGGGCTCCAACTCTTGTGTCTCTCAGTACTGTCAACTTAGGCCTTATAAAACTCAAACATGTGGGGCGATGCTTCCAACAGGCACCACATGATTCAGCAACACATTATTCCTCCTTTTACTGTGCACTTTTGTTTCCTGTGTGTTATCAGCAACAGCCAAACTTGGCTAAGCCTTAGGGAATCTCATGGTATATAATCTGCTTTTTCTCTTCCAGCACCAAGGAGGGTGAATGCCTATGAAATGGAAAGTCAACATTCAGACAGAAACACGTGCTGGCTCCACAGGCTCAAGGAGCTGGGAGCTTGCTCCACCTTCCCCCCCACCCCACACCCCGCCTCCCCCCCCCCAAAAAAAAGACAACTAGAAAGAGCTAACATCCAAACAGAAGAGATTTAAGGCTGGCAAGGCATTGCCTGCCAAGTCTTATCTCATCTCCAACTTAAACATGACCTCGACACTCCGTTGAAAGTAACTTACAGTCAAATACCATCACATCACCCTGCTTGAATTATCTGCCCTGCTTGGATGGCTTTCTGACATTGCTCTTTCGTGTGTGTTCAATTGTTTACCATCTCAATCCCCCTGAACCAGGGTAGGGATCTCATCAACCGTTCCATTCCCCAGCCCCTAACCCAGAGGTAACACATTAGCAGGTACTCCTCCTGACTGATAGCTCTTGAGTCGACAAAAGAAGGGAGGGCAGCATAACCATCCTGGCCATGAATGAGAACTCGGACCATCACAATAGATAAAACGCCTGAACCCAGTGAAGGGATAGGCCAAGGTTCTGAGCCCACCTGGTCGGAGAAGTGGAAGTATGGCATAGGCAGAATTCCACAAAGGCAGGATCGCGCATTCTCATTAATACTGCACGACACAGACTTACCGACGACCTTTCCTTCATGTCTACATCCTCAGTTGTTTCTCTGCAAAATAAACCACTGATTGATTCCCTGTCCTGCTTCCTCTCATGAAACATCTGTCTTGCAGTTTAATCGGGAAGCCCCGTGGGACTCTCTTATACATCAAGAAAATAAATAGGCTCCTCCTTCCAACTAATAATAGATAAACAGGATTGAGGCACATTTATATATGCCAAAGAAGACTCTGTCTAAGCAATTAGGACCTATGATCCTGTGCCATGCCTCTGGCCCATTTTTCAGGAAATAACAAACAAAATAAATCAGGTACACTGCAATCTAATCACCATGTAACATAAGACATGATACTTAATGGGCTGTAACAGGCAAATTATTGTAGAGCAAGGTAGGTTAATCTAGCATGTCGGTCATTCCCGGATTCAACTCATCAATCTGGTGAAGGCCCAAATCTCTCCCTCTTTTCTCTTCCATAATTTACCTTGCTAATACGGCCAATGCAGTGTGGAAAACAAAATCTCACACATGATCTTCTGGCCTAAGGAACTTGCAGACAACACCAATCGTTTTGGTTGTTTTAAGATGACACTCTTGACACGTTTAGTGGAAGCAGGCAAGAGAGAGGGAACTTTGCCGAAAATTATAATCCTGATTTCTTTCCTACTTTCTGCTGTTTCCCTTACTCACAGAGTAAAAGGCCAAGCTCACTCTCAGAAATAAATCATCCAAATAGCAACTGATTGCAGCACCTCTACATGTAAGTCCTGCCTTGCAAATATTGGTATTTCAAAGAGGGACACTAAGGAATCACCAGATTTTTCATCTGTGACTTAATCTTCAGAACATCCAGTGTACCAAGGAGGTCCATGTTCTAAGATCATATTTTTTTTCCTTAAAGATTTATTTATTTGCAAAGCAGAGCATCAGAGCTAGAGTTGAGAAAAGAGACAAAGATCAAAGACCTTTCATTTACTGGTTCACATCCCAAACAGCTGCAATGGCCAGGACTCTGCAGCTCAAAGTCAGGAGTCAGGAACTTCACCACGTTCTCCACACGGGCAGTTTCATGCACTTGGCTTGTCACCCACTGCCTTTCCAGGTGCATTAGTGGACAGCTGCATTTCAAGCACAGGAACTAGGACTCCAACTGATGCTCCAACATGCATGCTGGTGTCACAGTGGTGGCTGAAGCCGCGAAACCTATTTGGCCTCAGTGCAGTTTTTTTTTGGTTTGGGTGGTTTTTGGTTTTCGATTTCCTGATACATTTTAGAAATGTTTTACAGAAAGACTGAACTAAGGAAAAGAACTCAGGTTAACTGAGAATTGACAAGATCAAAAGCCCTACTGTGCCCATTTCACCTAGGCTTTATTGCTCAAAGAGGTTTGTGCTTATTAATATTGCATCCTGCTGAAAGACTGGAGAGGAGAACAACAGGGGGGAGAAGGAAACCCCAATGCCTATTAAACTGTTATAAAATGAATGATTTTTTAAAAATACAGTGAGGGGAAGGAGAAGGGCAGGGTGACTTAATCACATTTGCAATCTGGAAGATTTATAGAAGAGATCAAATGAGTACATCAGTGAAGGCAAGGGGTCAGCTACGACTCTCATCGTAATGGTCTACATGGGGGATAATGATTACTAAGACTGGGGAGGTGACAATGGTAATGGAAAGAAATTAATAAATGTAAGCAACTTATACATAGAACTTGATGATAATTCAAATTTGGTGAGAATGGGAAAGAAGGAAGGAGACATCAAATATATCTTATATTTTTAGGACAAACAAAATTTCGACCCCTTAGTCTCCTCGATTTATATTGCTCCATTTATCAGCTCCTTTTCACTAACACATAAAAAAACTCCCTGCAAGAGATGAAGATAGAAGGTGGGGGACTGAGTTCTAGAAAAAGCATCATGAAGGAAACTTTTAGAGTGATAAAAAAGTTTAATATCTTGACTGGTTAATAGTTCTATCAGTATATTATTTGTTGAGATTCACCATTAGGCATTTAAAATCTACGAACTATATTATATGTCAGTTATATTCAATTTTAAATAAGCATTTAAACAACATTAATTGGGCAGTACAGTCTTTAAGATGGGGATAATAGTATTTCTATTTTATGTGGTTAAGTCTAAAGCAGACAACATACAAAGCACTTAAAATAGTGCCTATCAAAAGTAAACAATGTTAGCTATCATAGTCATTATACCATCCCTCTGTTTAAAATCTCCCAGTGACGCAAGTAATAAAATCTAAACTCAAAAAAAAATTTTTTTACACCCTACATGTATAGGAGAGGTATAGGAGAGAGGAGGAGATATGGAAGGAGCAACAAAGAGAGAAGGCTTATTCTCCCCAAAGCATTCTCAAAGGACACTAGGTCTTTGCCAACTTGGAATGTCTACATGAAACCCAGACCCCAGCTGTGCACATAGCTACACTCCATCCTGACCACCAGACCAGCCTCATCTTCAAGGTCATGTCCCTGGGAGTGTGGCCCGTGGTGCTGAGCAGAGACAGACACTCACCGTGAAAACCACCTTCAGGTTGTTGAGCATCTCGATCTCCTTCGGGAAGCCCCTGCTGCCCCATCGCACCAGGTAGTTCTCACTGCGGGAAGAAGAGTGATGGTGATTACTGCGGCCTTGACATTCATCCCTGGGCATCTACTGTGTGCCAGACAGACGCCATACTGGCTACTGGGGACACAGCAATGTTTGAGATAGTCCTGGTCCTGCCCTACTAGAGAACACAGTCATGCCTGAAGACAGTCGTTAGACTAGCAGGCACAAAGATGGATGGGTCCTTGGCTGCTCCAAACCTGCTCCCACCCCAGCTGCTGACCAATTCTTGCTTAAATTTTTTTGAGAGTAGCTGCAAGCTCTGTAGAGCTATAAAGAATGGCAGAAATGACAAGGAAAGATTAGTATGTCTTGCCAAACAGAAAATAGGAGGCATAGGTATGCATGCAATGTGTACAAAGTGGATAAGATGAAACGTTGAAAATTGTTCAATCTTAAACTAAAACATACTTCTAGGAGCACATATACCCCATATGTATGTACCATCCTTGTGAAATTTTTTTAAACAGGGAAAAAATAGCTTGGCTCTTCCATACTACTCTCCTTTAGAGAACTTGAGCTTTGGACTATTTTAAGTTACCCTTATTTTAAGTTACCCCTTGAATATCACACTGTGATATTTATTCACACTGTAAATGTCACACTGTGGTGGATCTAATAGGGCCTTAGTCATTCTTTGAGATACACTTGTGACAACTTTTGGTAAGAAACTGTGCTGGAGGAAATGTTCAGGATGCCTTGAGATGCATGTCCCAAGGGGCTGGCCCAGGCTGGGTGGTCAGGACTAATTCCTTGAAGGAAATGAGGGGTAATAAAATTGACAGCCGGAAAGGGAAACATTTCAGGCAAAATTGACACATGTTCAGGGACCACAGGAAGGAGCCTGATGCATCTAAAAAACAGAATACTTAGAGGCAGGCAGATCATGCAGGCTTGGTCGTCTTTTCTAGTATCTTAACTTCCTCACAGAGGCAAGGAACAGTTTTATGAGCGAACAGTGACAAAGTGAGTCCCTTTGTCCAGGATCCACTGAGGCTGAGGGTCCATCACGTCTCCTAGAAACCATACACTGTACATACACTACTATGCATATGAACACATACATTCTCCCCTAGCCAGGAAAGTCCAGCACTTATTCAACTCAGCACACTTTGCTGAGCTTACTCATTAGGTTTTCCATGACACCCAGGAATGTATTTGGGGAGATTTTAAAAAAAGCAATGTAGGACTGAAAAGCTAAGTCAGTACAAGAAGGTGGGACAATGAAATTGAGCAAAGGAGAATGGCCTTCTTAGAGTTTTATTCTCTGTCCCCTCACCGTACAAGCCACTTGACAGCCATCTGAGTAAAGTTCAAGGGAAACAGAACTGAGGGCAAACAGGAAGCAAAGCTTCAGATCAATCAACCCACAGTTAGAATTCAATCAAATTAAACCCATCACTTTATCTCTAGGTCCTAAGTTTTTAAAATTATTAATAGAATTCAAAACAAACTGATCAGGAAGTCTACATTTGAAGACAAAATTTCCCCTTGGTTAGTTTTGGGCTGCTTCCAGTGCAATGCCTGCATAGTTTCCAGCAGCTTCCATTACATGTACCAAGCCCCTCAGTGGCCATGCTAGCTTTGTCTCAACAGCAGGGACTGGCAATTTTCTCCTAGAAGAAATATAATCATAACTAAGAGAAGCAATTCCAAGGTCTGAGCTGGGCCCATCCATCCTTGCACAGGAAGGCCTGGTGTTGGACAATCTGAAGGATCGTAGCCCCCTCAGATGGAAGGGGAAGTCCTAAATGACAGCCTCACTAGAGGAAGGGGAGGAGGGCTCCAACTCCTCCCTGAGATCTGGCCTGACAGAGGCCTTACCAAAGGGCCTGATGCCTGAGCTGATGATCTGAGCACAATTCAGCTCAACATCAAGAGCTTGGACCCAGCCACACATTCGCCAGCAGATGCTTCCACCTGCCTGCTGTTCACTGTACATCAACTCTAGCTAGGGCAGACAGGTGCAAAGGTTTCTTTCTTAGAAAAAGAGAAGGGTTCCAGACTCAAGCTACCACAGAGTGGGTTTCCAAACCCCTTGCCCCTCCTAGTGTCATCTCTTTGTTCCTGTATGTTTCTATGGGTTGTTAGAGAGCTGCTCCATGTCACCATCACCCTAAGACACATCACTCCATTGAGCACATCATGCAACATGGCACATCAGAGCACAGAGCCGCCATAGCACTGATCCACTGCCTCCCTCCACAAAGCAGATTTGGACCGTGTACCACCAGAAGAAGCCAGTAGACCAGGCACCCGTGTCAATGTGGCCTTGAGGAGTTCTTATGTTTCCTGAGAGGCAGAAAGTGTCTTTTTCATGCACAGGTGCCTTGGCAGCAAGAGAACTCCAAGGGGTCTATGAGATGTGATGTGTTTCAAAGTGGGTTCTAAGGGAGCTAGCACACTTGGCTTCACAAGTTAGGTGTACTCTGAAGAGTGGCATGAAAACTCTGGTGACAACAATTCAGGACTCTTGAAGTAATTCATTCTCTGGGGCCAGACTAAAGTGAGAAGACAAGTGTGATGGACATGGGTATAAAGCTCAGCTCTGCCATTTACACATATTTGTGGGTTTGGGGCAAGTCATCTGACCTCCTTGAGCCGCATGTTCTCCCTCTCACAGTACAGAGGAATGAGGGTCCAGTAGGATCAGGTGTGGATCTCAGGTCAGTCTCTTAGATGGACAGCCCTCCACCCATACTCCCAGCTCCCAAAAGTCTCCAGGACAGCCATTATGGACTACAGCACACCTCAGTTCACAGGGCATCCTATATTATTTCATCTAGTCATTATAACCACATTAGAAAGACAGGATTTTCTCCATGTTTGCCATAAAGGAAGAGAAATCATGCTCTAGCTCCATTCTAAGGCATCAGGTGGTAACTTGAAATATGAGATTCCATGTTGCTGTAAAATACTACTGGAAGAAAAAAGCGGTGGTCTTGTGGGGGGAATGATACCCTGAGCCACAAACAGAGGCAGGGGTCCAGCAGTGCAGGTGGGGGTGCACCCAAACCTCTTCCCTGGAGAACCGTTATGATGTTAGTCCTTCCAGAAACTGAGGGACCTCACTGCCTTCATTTCCAAGAGCAATAATTAAAGGAGCCAAAATAGTAGCTGCCACTGCCTGGAGCACAAGCATCGTGCCCCTGGGCTGTGCTTCATCAGCTTTTTCTCATCCATTCTGAAAGAAATGACCCTGGAAGGTCGGCACTCAGAGATCACAAATGTGAACCACAGACTTAGGAAAGGTTAGCCACCTGTTCAAGGTCAACAAGGAGGACATGGCAGGCCATGGTGTGAGCCCACGCAGACTTCAGATCTTGTGCTGTTAGCCCATTGCTGCCATGGGAGACCTGCAGTTGGTTTTTATTTTTTTTCCTCTCTCTCTCTCTTTTAAAATTATTTTTTATTATTTTCCATGATGCAGTTTTGTAAGTATAAGGATTCCCCCCTTTTTCTCTCTTTTCTGGGATATAGATTTTCACTATTCATTTCTCGCTTACCATTTGAAAACTTGGTATTTTTATTACACCCAATGCTTCTTGTCTGAATCTTGTCTTTTGGTAATTAAATTCTACTGACAAAACTTTTGTAACTCTAGCCCCACTACGGGAATGATTTGGTGGCCAGTAATCCTTTCTCCCAAGTCCCTTACTCTCCAGCCTTCTGCACTCGGGGTCAGTCTTTCTCCCAAGTGGAGGCCGCTCCACACGTGATGTTGGAAAGAAGAGATGCTCACTGCACTGCCGACTCCAACTTCCCACCTGCAGAGAATCTGCAGGATCCATCCCAAAGACACCTACCTGATGACCATTTGCCTGTTGGGGTCGTAGAGTGACATGAAGAGTTCAGCGTCTTCCCCAATTCTGCACACAAAGTTTCTCACGAAGACATACAGGCTGTGGGTGGGGGATGAGGAGATGCGGGAATACATTCCATAATCTGGCTGGTCTTTCGTCTAAGAGATGGAAGGAAAAGGTGAGGGCAACAGTGAGAATTATAACAGTAACACTCGGAACAAAGAGAGGTAGCCCAGGATATGACTGAAAGCCACTTAGGCTCAAAGCCCCAAAGTGTCAGCATTACATCCAGCCCCATTACTATAATCTGACTCAAGCTGCTTGGACTCTTTCTGGCCTTCATCATCCTATCATGGGAAATACCACCAATGACTCAGTCTCTCATAAACAGGTATCAGAGAAAGGACAAACTATTAAAAAAAAATTTCATCAAAACTATCAATTTGGCTTATTGAAAGATGTATTTTTGAAAACGAAAAGGTTAGGTCAGATGTAGTGGCCTAGTAGGTTAATCTTCTATCAGTTAGTGCTTGCCTGCTCCATTTCTGATCCAGCTCCCTGTTTCTGCTCTGGGAAAGCAGCAGAGGATGGTTCAAGTCCTTGGATCCCCTGAAGCCACATAAAAGACCCAGAAGTTCCTGGCTTCTAGCTTCAAATTGGCTCAGCTACAGCCATTGTAGCCAATTGGGAAGCTAACCAGTAAATGGAAGACCTCTCTGTGTTTTTCCTTCTTGCTGTAAATCTGCCTTTAAAATAAAAATAAGTAAATCTTTAAAATAAAAAGATTTTTAAAATAAAATAGTAAGGCACAGGCTGGGAGAAAGTGACAAAGCATTCATGTGATAATTTGTATCCAGAATACATATACAACTCTTACAACTGACTATGAAGAGAACCATTCCAATTTGGGTAAAGTACTTGAACAATTTACAAAGAAGGTACAAACGGGTACGGATAGCAAGCATGTGAAGTCTCGTTCAGCACCACTGACCATCATGGCACAGCCACCATAAACAGCACCATAAACAAGACAATATCAAGTGCCATCAAGAACGTAGAGCAGCTGGACTTCTCTCTATTGCTGATGGAAATGAAAATCGTATGATCTCTTTGGGAAATAATACGGCAGTACAATATAAAAGTTGTACATATGCTATTCAACAATCCCACTGCAAGGACTGAGACATGTCTGTGCAAGGATGTGTCTGCCAATGTTCATGGCAGCATTCATTACAATAACCCAAACTGAAAGCTACTAATCAGTTAGTGATACATAAACCAACAATGGGCCAGTGGTATATCAACCCAACAATAAAAAAGACCAAAGTGCTAATATGCACAATAACCTGAACCTCAAAAACAGCACGCTGAGTAAAACGGGTCAAACACAAAAAGCTAACACTCTGATCCTATTTATATGAATCTCTAAAATAGGTGAAGCCACAGCGACAGAAAGCAAAGTAGGAATTGCTGGGGCTTAGGGATGGGGAGAGAGCACAAAAAAAGCTTGCCTGATGCAACCTTTCTGTCTTGATTGTCATAGGGTTTATTCCACATGACATCTAAGATTCATTATAGCTTAAAACGGGTGAATTTTACTCTGTGAAAATGATTATACCTCAAACCATCCAAAAATAATACTCTTTTTCAAATGCTGCACAGTAGGTAAAATGCTTTTGGAAAAAATATAAATTGAATTATGTTAACCATTCCTTAATATTTTTTTATTAGTTTCTCACAAGACTTGCAACACTTAACCCCCTTCCAGAACTCCACAGGCCTGTTGAGAGCTGCCACCATCTACTCACTGCCTACACTCCCCACTGCTCACACAAGTGTTCACACTGGACCTCTTACTCCTGAAATACTCGGAACTCAGTCCTATCTCAGTCCTACCTTACACTGGCGGCTCTCTCTTACCTAGGAACCCTGTCCCTAGGTCTTCCCAGAACAGGTGTCTCCTCAGCTATTTATTTGGGTTTATTTTAATATATTTGCTTTCTCTTGCCTCTAGAGTGTAAAAATATCATGAAATCAGAAAATGTGCCTGGCATTTAACTACCTGCGGGACGGATGCTGAATGAGTTACAGATCCGAGTATAAAAACACAATAAAACACATGTGGTTCCTCATCCTCTCAGTTCATAGGACAGATGGTCCCTTGAATAATTCAGAGTCTGGGTAATGAGCCTATTATTTTAAGTTTATGATGTGCTAAATGCCCGCCTCATTTGGCCAAAGCTCACCATTTCTTCTTTGATTCGCTCCGTGATTTTATCAGTCGCTTCCTCGTGGGCATGGAATAAACTGATGACACTGGTATTATCAGGGTCCAAGATGTTACCGTCCTCATCTCTGACAATTAGATCCAGCTCAAGGATTCTGAAAAGCAAAAAGAGGTGAAGATACCTTAATGGGGCCTTTTGGATGATGGTGGGACATTTTTTTTTACCAAAAAGTTCAAGCGATCATTTAAGATCATAGTATCACATAAAAAAAAAAAACTCTATTCCAAAAGACTTAGCTATGCATCCAACATTGTGGCATAGTGGGTAAAGTTGCTGCTTTGTTACACTGGTATCCTAAATGGATGCCAGTTCATATTCCAATTATTGCACCTCTGATCTAGCTGCCCGTTAATGTGCCTGGGGAAGCGGTGAAAGATGGCACAAGTGTTTGGGCTCCTACACTCACGTTAGAGTTCTAGAAGAAGCCCCCTTGACCACTGTGGCCATTTGGAGAATGAATCAGCAGGTGGAAGAACTCTCTCCCTCTCTCTCTCAAAACAAATAGGTAAATCTTTAACAAAAAGACTCAGACACATTAGGGAAAGTACACATTGGCCTAGCAGCCTCTTTGAGAGGTACTGGGTCAACATGTGTGATTTTTAAAGACATGCTATTTCCTGTGATATTAAATAGAAAAAAAAACCACACACCAATAAGGACTCTGTGAGTGCATTGTTCACATTTAAAAAAAAAAAGCTGATTAAAAAAACGGAAAAAAGCTTCTCTCATAAAAGAAATGGCTAAATAAGGTGAGATTGCTGACACAATACTCTAGTATAGATGAGAATCTCAATGAAAATATTCAAGTGTGCAAAGATACATATAGTATGCTTTGTGCAAAAAGAACAAAAAAAAATTTGTTACCTGAGCACATGGATAAGAACAACAACAAAAAAAAGCCAGGTCCAAATTTACAAGACAAATCACTTGTGAGAAATGATCAGGGCCTGGGAGCTGGAGGAGATCAAAGCAGACACGTGACTTGTCTCCACTTGTTTAATGTTTTAGTACATATATAGAGAGGAGAGAGAGAGAAGGCAGTAATACATTTTTCATTGAAAATTTTTTAAAAAGGTAGTTGGGACACACAGCAACCTCAGCTCTATTGAACAATATCCACAGCTTGTTTTTCAGCTGCTTTGTCACATGATTTTCCCTGTTTGGAACTGATCTGTTGGCACCACACCTGCCATCCTGCTGAGCGTCAGCGGCACTGAGCACAGTGGCACTCACATAAAACTAAAGCTGAGTTTGTATACACTGCCGGACACACATTAGCCCATGTAATCCTCCCAGCAATCCAAAGGGGAGATACTCTTTAAAACCTCAAGTTATGGATGGTGAACAGACTAGGCATAAGGAAGAATGTGGTGAGTTGCAGCACACATAGCAGGTAACAATGAACACGACATTTTTGACGGTGCTCTTGACCTCTGTGGGGTATACCTCCTGGATAGGAAGAGCTTAGGAGCAGGATATAGGATAGGGGTGGGGTGCACGTTTGCAAAGGCTTTCACTTGAAGTTGGTTTTGCATTTGATATTGAGCTACTCATCGCATCAAGGAGGGTGGAGGAGGTGCGGGTGGGTTCCAGGAAGACTGGCAGTGCTCCTGCTTGGACACCAATGTCAAGCATGAGATTCAGGATGGGCAGCAAGGGCAAATGAAGGAGACGGGGTCTTCACCTCTTGTCTGAGAATCGAACGGAGAGGCACATCTCTCAACCAAATGCAGACAGATGGGAGCCTGGGCTCACGCATGTGTCCATATTCATTAGGAAACTAACTCCCAGGCAGATGTGACTCATAATGCCGCACAGCCACACTGCCTGGCAGGCGATGCCAGGGGAGCAAAAGCATCCGGCTAATGCCGAGCAGAGAAGCTGGTGTGACCTCAGAAAAGACAGAGTGTAGCCGATACATAATTTAATGCCAGGATCTCTCTAGCTCTTTCTCTTCAAAATTTATCAAAGTGGATTCTGTTCTAAACTATTTGAATAAAACATTCCCGTCAGGTCCAGCTAGCTTAAGATTAGGAGAAGTCATTCAAGGATCTTCTCCTTCCTTCGATCCCAAAGAACTTATCCAGGACCATTCCACTCTAACTTTGGGGTTTTCAGAGTCCTGGAGAGAAGGGAAAACCTCCGATGGCCCAGGACCAGGAGAGTGTGTCCCACAAGAGGACAGCTGGAACTTCGTGACCACTCATGTAAGGGAGACGAGTCTTCTGACACTTTCTCATCAGGTTGTAACCCCGATGCTGTTGTCTGTTTAAGGAAGTGACAAAATGAATTTAAGACAGCAACAGAGCAAAAAGCTCTCTCTGTCCCATCCTGTCCTACATTCTCTCAGAAGCAACATCAATACATGTTTGTATTTTAAAAAACCAAAGCTATGGAAAACAGAAATGATTCTTGCCATGGCTCCCCATCACCTTCTACACAAATCCAGGTTCTGGCATTTGACACTCGGGTCCTCAAGCTTCCGGTCCGCGACCTTCCTGCTCTCCTCTCCAAGGTCATGTTCAAAGCTCATATCTCCTCATGTTTGTTCCTTCTCTCTCTGAGTGCCTCTGTCATCCTTGTTAGATTTAGAGCATCTCTCATCCTACCTGGCCTCCTGTCACCTTCCTGTCCAGGCTTCTTCCTCTCCTGGGGTTATATAATGTCCCACATAAGGTGTTTGTTTATAAGGGGCCTTCATGAAGTTCATGGAGAAATAGAATCAAGGGCCCAGCGCAGCAACCTAGTGGCTAAAAATCCTCTCCTTGCATGCACCGGGATCCCATATGGGCGCCAGTTCTAATCCCAGCAGCTTCACTTCCCATCCAGCTCCCTGTTTGTGGCCTGGGAAAGCATTCGAGGACGGCCCAAAGTCTTGGGACCCTGCTCCTGTGTGGGAGACCTCAAAGAGGCTCCTGAACCCTAGCTTTGGATCAGCACAACTCCAGCCATTGCAGCCTGTTGGGGAGTCAATCGGCGGATGGAAGATCTTCCTCTCTGTCTCTCCTCTTCTGTGTATATCTGATTTTCCAATAAAAAATAAAACAAATCTTACAAAAAAGAAAGAAATAGAATCAAAAGTATGAGCTGCTTGAGTACCAAAAAAATTAAGCATATGTGCAAAAAACATACCATGAAAAACGGCATCTCTACTTCCATTACTAACCCCGCACAGTGTCTGGGAAGCAGCAGAATACGGCAGTTAGACCTTAAATTCTGCCGCCACACCCCCTACATCCTGGGAAAAGTTGCATAATCGCTCGGCCAGCTTCAGTTTTCCCATCTGAGAGGTAGGGATGGCAACAGTCCCTACCTCACCAACTGATCTCAGGTGAGAGTGTGCAACAGCCTCTTGGCGTACAGTGAGCACTGCGTGGGTGACCATTTGCTCTTACTGCTGGCATTTTTCTTAGTGCAAGCTTTTTTTTAACAGTTGCTGTTGTTATAAAAACAAACAGACTATATTTCACGTGTGACTGAACCTTTGGAGCCTAGCAGGTGTGCAATGCAAGTCTGCTGTGTGAATGAAAGACAGGAACAAAAGAGGGATAACATGGATGAATCAGTTCTGCTCCATGCTTCTCTGACCCTCACAGTCACAGGTCAGTGTCCCCTTTTACTGCTCCTGATCCTCTGGCCAATGCTAGGCCCCCAGGCCAGTGCAAAAGTGCCTAGTGCCTCTCCCCTCTGAAGCTGTCAGAGACAGGAAGCAAGGAGCCAGGGGCCCCTTGGCTTGGGGCCTCCGTCTCCGCAGCAGGGCATCTGTCACTTCCCTAAAGGAAACTGACTGAGATTGAAAGCAAAAGGCTTGGTCAGGCAGATGCTGCAGAGCCTTCTTTGCCATTGCCACCATTCCCCCAGCCATTCAGTTATTGCTCTCTGAACTCCTGCTCTGGGCAGATTTGGTTGCACACAGGGACAGAGGTCTTGTCTGAGGGAAGCTCCCGGAACAGCAAAGAAGGTGGGCCAGGCAGGAGACAATTGCTCTCCTGGATGTCTTTTAAGGGCCTTCAAGAGCCAGTAACTCAAGACAGGGTGGGTAAGGGAAGGCTTTCCTGTGTGGCAACCCTTTCATCCATCCTTGATCCTTCCTTCCAGGAAGCTTGCCGAGGAAGTAACATCTGAAGGAGGCACACGGCAATGAGCAAAGCACCGTCAATTCCCATGCTCCCAGCTGCAACTGGGCTCAGTTAAAGACGCCACTGCAGGCATGGCAGAGTGGCTGTGTGCCCAACCTCCCTGTCCATTCTTGTAAGCAGCCTTGGAAAGGCCAGCCAGCTGCCACCAGGGGATCCAACAGACGGACTGTGCTCCCAGGACAGGAGGCCGCTGGAAGGTGGGATTCATTGACTTTCTTCTGTGTGTTCTCATCCCAGCACCCACGACAAGGACAAGGACACCTGGCTATGAGGCAAACTTCCTATCAAGTGAGCTCTTTCTGCTTCCCCTCTGAAGTCCCAGGCTTTGCAGCCTCCCGAACATGCCAGGTTCTCTCATACACCCTTACAAACTCTCACATGGCTTTATCCTTCCAATTTCAATTCAGAAGTCACCACCTCCAGGAAACCTCCCTGGACTTTCTTCGCCATGTCAAATTAAGAGTATGTGTGCTTCCTAAGTCCACAGACTTACCGGAGCACAAGCCATCAGCTCACCTGTAGCTTTTCCCACTAAAAGGACAATAATCCTGTTGTGCACAAGGGCTATTATTTCTGTAGCCCCAAAAGCCAACAGAAAAGCAATCCAATGATTTTAAGTTGGGACAAAAGAAATGAATGGGTATATGGAGAGCATTCAAGAAAGCAAGCAAGCAAGCAAGAATGCCCTGAGAGTTCTCAAACACCGTCCATGGACAGTGAGGCCCAGGTACTCTGAGCCTGAGCTAGGCCACCTGGCTCTAAACTCTGGCTCTTCCACTTCCTAACTGTGCAACTCTGGCCGAGTGACCTAAGCTTTCTGAAAAGCCTCAGTTTCTTTGTCTGGTAAAATGAGACTTGCAAAAGCACATTCCCCATAGAAGCCTTGGGAGAGCCACATGAAACAAGGCATGTAAAATGTTCAGCACCAAGCCTGGCACCTAGGAGATTTCAGTGTTATATTATTAGCTCTGCTATTATCATCCATGGATTGCTCTGCCTCAAAAAACTGTTTCATTTTCTCCTTTAACTTCCTAGCCATCAATGACAACTAATTGCTGCCTCTCTTCCCCCTTTCTGGCAAGACTTTTGTTTCTGTGCTTTTGAGTGAGCCCATGGCATGTAGCTTGGATAATTGAAAAAGGGGGAAAGGGGCAAAAAGTCTCACGCTGGGATGTAAAGGAGAGTCTTCTAGATGCAGGGATGAAATGACAGCTAAGCTGAAAGTGCCCCAGCGTGACTGTGCTGCCTAGTCCCTCGGAAGCAGGTTAAATGAACGTCCTAAATCTCTCAGCCTGATAATAAGCACTGCATAAGCAAGTGTCCGCTCTCAGCTTGCATGTCCCTGGGTCCCAGGGGAGTGATGACAAAGGGACACCAGCCCAGCTGCTGCCAGCAGTCCTCTTCCAAACAGAAAGTGGCCAACTCGCTGCTAAAAATGAGCTTCTTTCTAGGGTGGGGAAGGGAAGACCAGGGTGGTAGGAGTGGCGAGGTAGGAGGAATGTATGGGCGAGGAAAGCTGCTTTTCATAGGAGAGAGAGAGGTTACTTGTTGCCATAGTCGATTTTGGACGTGACTTTCTGCTTCAGTTCCTTCAGCTCATCTTTGGGTAGAGTTCCTGAGAGGAGCTGAGACCTCCACTCCATCAAGTCGTACATCATGGACTGCACCTGCAGGAAACGCTCCTTTTTGCTGGCCTAGGAGACAAGAAACAATTTGCTCTCATCTGCACCCCAGAAGCCCAGGCATTGATTTAACAAACTATGCCTGAGGCAGGTGAGCCTGTTCAAGGGCCACAGCTTGAGCCTCCCTCCCAGATTAAGCAGTGGTTATAGTTGCTAATCTACTTCTTGCCATTGGTCCATGGAAGTTTTCAAAAAGCAGACGGCATAAACCCAATGACTTCTTAGCTACAGGAAGGGTGATTCCTGACTCCTGCAGACTTAACAGGAGGGCCATGAGTCTCTGTTGTCAGGGGGAACCCAGAGCATAGGCCATTCTAGGCTGGGAACCAGGACCATTTCTCAGGTGATAAAGGACAATTTCTAGGTCAGCAGTCCCAAACATGGCCTATGGGAGGGGGGAGTGCAAGATGACTCTTGGTGCCATGATTCTGTTGCATGTTCCATCTACTATTCTACGAAGGAAAAGCTGTAACTTCACAGTAATGTGTCTTCACACCTCTTGCCCATTTGTGGTTGGAACGATGTAGCCTGCCATGAAGTTTCTTATGTAAGCTGTCTCAACTTTACCAAAAAGAGAGTCCATTTGGGTGTTAAGTAAACATCACACAGGTGGTACAGCTGAAGCGACTGAAATGATTGAGCTTTAAGGATTTCTTGACTAGTGTCAAAGGCATGATGGACTTGCCACTCCAAGATTTCAAATAGAAAATGCCAAGTCTCTACCACACATGTGGATGCGATATGTTAAATGGCTGTAATGGAGAGGCACACAAAATCAGTTTAGCTACAAGGCTATCATTTGCCTCTAAACCTTCCTAGTGGATCATAGAGAACTTAGAGAAGCGAGGGTACAAAGTATCACATGTCATAAAATGTGCACATCAACAAAGAAAAGCCTACAGATGACACACATGCCAGCAAATGTGCATGGCACAGGTTAAACCATGGTTGACATTTTCACTCTCAGCTTAATGGGTTGCTTAGCTAATCGTTTTCATTAGGAGTCCCGAAGCATCAAAGGATGTAAAATTAGGTCTCAGAACAAGGAAAACACATGCATGATGTGCTCTTTTTTTTTTTTCTTTTCTCAAAAATGGCACTTTTTCATGGGTCTGAGGATGAGAACCATCAATTAACTAATATATGAAAACAGTATGTCTGTAGGTATTATCAGCAGATTACTAAATCAATTCCCCTGAGTCTATTAAAAACTCCACCAGAAAGAATGTTATGTTTTGAACAGAGAATAAAGTATGACAAACTTTGGCACTAGTTTGATAACATACACATCACGCCAAACTCCACTTATTATGGTTCTGGTACCAGCCAATTGATTTTGTGATCACCACTTCACCTCTCTGGACCTTGATGTCCTCATACATAGTCACGTGTGCTCTGCTATGTCACCAAGGCCACCTTGGCCTGCCCTGCTCCAGGCTAACCTCCAAACGTGGACCAAGCTGACAACTACAGATGCTTCCATCCGAGGAAGAAGAGTTTGGGATCTTACCACATACAGCTGCTTCCAGATGCTGCCCCATTCCCAGAGTGTTGTTGTGACTTCCTGGGCTAGAGGGATTTCTGCAGGGATGATGTGCTCTGTATTTCTAGCAAAGACAGGAGAGAAAAACGGTGTTGAGCTGAGACTCAGTTGTTAACTAGAATCAATGCTGACAAGTTCACATTCAATCACAGCTGCTAAGAGGGCCCTTGCTGATGTTAGACTGAGCTGCCTCCAACAGCCACACCAACTGCATCACAGAGGCACACAGGACTTCGTTTCTAGCAACCTCCTTTCTGAGAGTATACGCTTCCTCATTATTCAGAATCCATGTGCTTTAATACAGTGCAAAGGAGATTGCCAGGGAAAAGTCTAATTCTCCATGCCAATTAGGTTTCCCCTGCCCCCAGAATTAGATCTGAACCTGAATGAGTTTGGATTAGTTGTCATATCCAGGCAAGGAAAGATTCACAAATAGACATGGGCAACAGAGAAGGTGAGGAGCACCCTGCAGCTCTGCCAAGCCAGATGCTCACAGTCAATGCAAAAAGGTTCTAGGAACCCCCTAAGGGCCAGACCTGGTAAAGAAAGTCAGATACCTTTTTTTTTCGACTGTCACATCTTTGATATGGATAAAAGATCTGGGGAAAATGCCCTGTTGGAAAGAAAACAAAATAAAATCAAAAGAAGTATCTCTATTCCAGGTCACTATGATTTCCACCCCTCCATCCCCAAATCACTGACTAGACACATTTCCAGACATCAAAAGAATCATTCCAAAGGCAGACAGAGCAGGAGCAGCGTGTTTGCATTGCCTTGCTCAGGTGTAGCTATTTCTAAATCCCACAATGGATCAGAATCTGAATCTAAAGGATGCTCCAATGCCACTGGAGATGCTTATCCTCCTTGGTAGGCAAGGAGAGAGCATTCTTTGAAAGATGATCTGAGCCACTTACTTTGAATGAGACAAAAAAGCCCTGCTTCTCTCCTTCTCCTGCCCACCTCCAGGAAGGTAGCTGCCCTTCACAGTCGGGAACAGGTACATGCTCAGGGCCCATCAGACCTCTTCTCTTTGCATTTGTTTTTTGGAGAGAACAGAGCAGGATCTTGCCACTCAACAATAGCACATCAGGAAAGAAAGAAGCAGCTTCTACCATTCCCTTGCTCCACAAGAGTGGCTCATTTAATGAGAAGTTAATCAAGTATTTAGAAATTCCTTCCTAATTGAAACCTCGGTGGACACTGGATACATCTGGTCTCTGTGCTAGACATACCGTGAGTGAAGACCAGATGAGCCAAGCAGGTGCCTGCTCTTACAGAGATGACAGTGTGTGTCATTTGGGACTGAAAACAAGAGAGGCAGGCACAAGGGCCTGTCCTGTCCATGTGTCATGTCAAGTGTATAATTAAGGAGGCAAATGAATGCCCCCAACAACTCCAAAGGAAGACAACAGATATCAAGTAAAGAAATGCATCACTCCATGGAGAGTCGGAGAGGAGAGTAACCATCAGGAAAGAGTACAGGGAGAAGGGAACATGGAGGCTGCCCTTAAAGAATAAGGGAGAAGGGAAGGAAGTTGAAGCAGAGCAACTGCCTTTCTTCCCTCCTTGTGTCTGACCACAGAACACACAGAGCGAAGAACGGGTATGGCCTGGAAGCAAATGTGGGAAAGAATTACGTAAACAATCGGCCAAGTGATGTAGAGATATTCAGTGCTGTCCCTGATGACAATGAAAAGTCTTACCTGCAACATTTTGTGCTTTATCAAGTAGCCCCTATACCAATCTGCAAAGAGAAAACAAAGAAACAGATCTTTGATGCAAGTTCACAAATTTCCTACTGGTGGTGGTGTTTTGTCTTTGTTCTGTTTGTTTGTTTGTTTGTTACCAGCAAAGAAATGATTGCAAACAGCTTTCAGACACGTGATAGGGATCGAAGTCTGGGAGTGTAGTGTTATGAAATCTATTGAATTGGTTGCCAACATCTCAGCATAACAGCTTCAAACCACTGGGATCTCACACAAAGATGTAATTTTTCCCTTTCTTTTTGTGAAGAACTAAGAGCCTCAGCCACGCTGGCCAGAATTTCCTCTAGTCTCCTGGTTCTAGCTGACTGGTGGGGAAGAAGAGCAATACCCATCAAACAGAGCAGGTCCCTCCAACTCTGCAGCCCCTCCCAATCCTTCTGCTCACTTGCCGCGCTTGCCCCAGGGCCCCATGTCCAGGTAGGTGGGCCCCAGGATCACCTATATGTTTTCCAATTCCTGCCTCCTGGATACAGAAAGGCTTGTGGATTCTGACAAGCATCCTAAAATAATATTCACAGCTCTAACCACAGTATTGTGACTGGCAGTTAGTCATCACACACACACACACACATACACACACAAAGGTAAGGTCAGAGACAAGCAAAGGGACGGGAATTTTATTAGATAAGAAATCTTAACAAATGACTTTATTAATAGAAATCCAAATCTCAGGCAACTCTCTGGCCAAATGAGCTTCGGTGCAGTAAGTACTGATGACTACCCTGAGTGTGCTGGCCTTTAAAATGATTTGAGCACAGTCAAGCAGTCGTATTTGTCATCTCGGTAAATAAAATGCGTCTGTCGGGTGCCTCATTAGCAGACTCTCATTACTGGGCTAACAGATTGTTGCCAGAATGCAACAGACCCACGTGGGAGCCCCCAAACCAGCAACTTAAAATGAAAACTCATGAGCCAGAAAGAAGGTCAGGTCTGAAAGACAGAGCTAAAGAAACCGGGGGTCCTATTTTGAGCAACAGGAAGTGACAGGAAGGAGAGAAGATAGAAGGGACAGAGAATAAAGAAACAGAAAGGAAGGGAGGGAGATGGAAGAGAGGGAATCTCAGGTCCACAGCACTCACTGAGTAGCAAGGCTGCTGGCTCCAACACAGATGTCTGAGGTAGGGACTGCCATGATCCCAGCTAACGGATGAGTGGTCTTCTGGAGGCACAGAGACACCTAGTGAGCTTACCAGGGATACACAGCTAATAGATAACAGTACTAAGATTCGAACCTACACAGCCACACATTGTGCTTTCTGACTTAAGGAATAAGGAGTCTATTATTCTTCTAATATTTCCATTTCTCAGCAACTGAAACATCTGTTAGCTGCTAAAATAATTAACAGTGGTGTTTATACTTTTAAAGTGTTTACTATATACTGGGAACCCTGTTTGACTCTTTTTTTTGACATTGTAAATTAATATTCATGACAATCCTATCAAGTAGGATGCATGCTGCAGTTCTATATATTAAACAGACAGAAACAGAGATTGGGCAGTTCACTGCTGGTCACATAGCTCAGGTCTGTTGTAGCCGAGATGAAATGCAATCATGTGACTTCCAGAGGCAATCCTTGCCACATAAGGACCACCTTTCCCCTCCCACCAACAAGATAGGAATACAGCTTTGCAATATTATCACTAACCACCATTCATTGATCATAAGAGGCATGCAAAGTTGTGTGCTAAGTGTGCAACGGGCACTCTCCTTTAATTCTCATAGAAATACTGAACTAGGTATTAACATTCCAATTTTCAAATGAGAAAAAGTTGAGATTGACATCAAGATCAACCCATGGCTCAATCAAGACCACGTGATTTTAAAGTCAGCCCCCAAAGTTGTGAAATCACATTAATGGGGACAGAGCACAAGTATGTGTAACTCTAGGTCACCCAAATCCCCCACAAAATCTAGGAAAACAATGGCAAGACCCACGGCCACAATCACTCAGAGTTCATGCCCCCTCTGCATCTCTATGACAGGAGGCCTCTCAAGGTGCCTTGATTTTTTTGATCCAAGCATTTGCCTACCCTGACCTCTGATACTTAGTCACAAGTACCTGTTTTGGAGGCTTTGTGGTTCTCAAAGCTTCAGCTCATTTCTGAACACAAGAATCTGCTGACACTTGCCCCCAGCCTCCACATCTTGGCCCCTCAGACTCAAGGCCAAGCTGCACTGATGGCACACCTACTAGGTACACAGCACTGGTTTAGTGTTTTCATAAACAAAGCTTGAGTGATTTTACAAGAAAAATGTATCACCATTTCCACTTGCCAGATTATAGCAGTGAGACTTGAAGGAGAGATCCCAATATTCTTCAGCAAAACCAAACCCATGTCTAACGCAGCAGCTGTACCAAGACCACCCTCAAGGTTGCTGGGTCCTGGACCTCTGGTGCTGATGGCAACTCCCTAATTTGCCCATCATACACCTCTACCTCACTGTTCCAAGAGTGGACTGGGCAAACAACAACAGTTGACACACAAGGGAAAAATTCCCAAGATAAGGTCAGTGTGATCAAAAGTAGGCTCACCTTGGGCCCAACACAATGGCTCAACTGGCTAATCCTCTCCTTGCAAGGGATGGGATCCCATGTGGAGCTAGTTCATGTCCTGTCTACTCCACTTCCCATTCAGCTCCCTGCTTGTGGCCTGGGAAAGCAGTGGAGGATAGGTCAGGACTTTGGGATTCTACACCCTGGTGGGAGACCCAGAGGAGTCTTCCAGCTCCTGGCCTTGGATTGGCCCAATTTCAACCATTGTGGCCATTTGGGAAGTAAACCAGTGGATGGCAGATCTTTCTCTCTGTCTCTCTTTCTCTCTGTAAATCTGCCTTTCCAATAAAAATCAATACATCTTAAAAAAAAAAAAAAAAAAAAGAAGGAGGAGGCTCACTTTATCATAGCCCAGGACTTGCTTGAGCACAACTTTATTTTGAGTTTATGAGGTCAAGAGTGTAGACCCTTACAGGAAAGCTCACACCCTCTCTTCCCCTCTGTGTCCTCTGCCATATGAGAATACAATAAGAACACATTCAAGTTCAGACTAGGAAGTGGGCCCTCAGCAGACACCATATATGTCCATGCCTCGAACTTGGACTTCTCAGTCTCCAGAACATCAAGAAAGAAATTTCTGTTATTTAAGCCATCTGGTCCATGGTATACTATTACAACAGCCTGGACTTTGACATGCATCCTGAAGGGAGAGGAAAAAGGTACTTTTTAGTTTTACAATATCTTTTTAAAAATTATAAAGTGTCAATTGTTCAACTCATCTTCCTTTCCCAACTTGAAAATCAAGAACTCCCAAATTCTCAAACCACTGTGGAGTCAGGACAGAAAAGGAAAAATAAAAAATATTCTAAAACCTCAGAAAACAGTTCAAGCCTGAAAACCTAGTCCTTTTTCCCCCATTTCCAAGAAACACGACATTCAGTTATGTCACTTAAGCCTCCTTGTTTTCACCTGCAAAAAGGAAAAAAATACTGCCTCACAGATGACTATACTTAAATATATCTTTAAATATTTTAAGATATCTGGTAAATGCACTAAACCTTGAGAAAGAAGAAAAACATAACAATTTCATGATAATTGATACCTGTAACATGGATAAAAGAAAAACAATGGACTAGGGGAGGAGTAAAAATAGCTTTTCAACTGCATCTGAAATTTTTATTAAAGAAATGTCTGGAACAAGAACAGAGAATCTTAGTACTTATCTGAATGATGTGCGCCTGAATGGACTTTGTACTTAATTATATAATGAATTATTTACTGTTAAGATACCACAGAAGCTGATATCTATCAATAGGTAATACTAAGCAGCTGTTTTGTTTTGTTTGTGGGGTGTGTTTGCTTGTTTGTTTTTAGCAGAAAGTACGCCAGCAAAATTTAATGAACAAATAGAAAAAATGAAAACAGTACACCTGACAGACCAGGTGGGCATCGCAGCAAAGAACTGAAAGCCAACTCTGACTGCAAAGCTTCTACACAGCAAAGCAATCAACAAGACCAAATGGCATCCTACAGATTGGGGGAAGATATTTACCAATCATATATCTGATCAATGGTGAATATTCAAAATGTATAAAGAACTTCGGCTTCTCAATAACAGAAAACAGTTAAAACTGGAGTGGGGGGAGGGGCAGCATTGTGGCACAGCAAGTGAAGCCACCATCTGTTACTCCAGCATCTCAAATTGGAAAGTGTGTTCAAGTTCCAGTTACTTTGCTTCTGATCCAGCTTCCCGCTAAGGCGTCTGAAGAAGCAGCAGAAGGTAGCCAATGTACTTGAGCCCGTGACAGCAACACAAGAGAACTAAAGGGACTTTCTGACTCCTGGCTTCTATCTGGTCCAGCCCTGATCATTACAGCCATTTGAGGCATAAACCAACAGGTGGAATCCCTCTCTCTCTCTCTCTCTCTCTCTCTCTCTCTCTCTCTCTCTCTCTCTCTCTCTCTTTCTTGCTCTTGCTACCACTCTACCTTTCAAAGAAATACACATTGTTAATAAGCAAAGGATCTGAATACACATTTTCCAAGAGCAGACACCAAAATGGGCAAGAGGTATTTGGAAAAAAATTGTTGAAGGTCATTAATTTTAAGGGAAATGCTCATTTAACCCACTATGATATATTGCCTCATTCCTGTTACAATAATTAGTGTCAAAAGGCCAATGATAACAAATGATTGTGAAAGCATAGAAATAAGAACCCTGCTACCCATGGATAGGAATGCACATTGTGCACTGTGGAAAACAATATGGATATTTCTATAAAGAAATGAAAAATACAGCTATCATGTGACCAGCAATCCCACTTTGGGCAACTACCCAAACAGAATGAAATCTTCACGTGGTAAAGATAAGAGTACTCTGGGTTTTTTTTTTTAAGTACAATACACGAGAGTGAAAAATAGTAGCTACCAGGGATCACAGGGTGCACCAGGCTTGGAGGGTTTGGAGGAAGAAAATGGAGATGTAGATCAAAGGTCACAAAGTTATAAATTCACAGGATGAACAGGTGTAAAGAACTGTATGTACAACATGCGGACTCCAATTAGTACAACTGTTCTTTATTTTGGATTTCTTTCAAATGATTAGACTTTAACAACACATGCATGGTACAAGAATGAAGATCAAAAGGAAAGGAGTAAGTGTGAGATGAGGAATATCTCAATTCAGTTCACTGCAGCTTTTTACTGCCTATAGACACCCTTAAACAACATGTTATAAACCCAAAATATATATGATAAATTAAAAAAAAAAACTGTGATATCTGGAATCAAACCCTGGATATGAATCTGTAACTTATTGCTCATGTGCTCCCCAAAAAGTCACCACTGCATTTTTCCAGCCCTTGATTCCCTCCTCCATAAAACAGGAGCATAGTAATGCTTGTCTTATAAGAAGCTTACCTGAAGTAAAATACTGAGTTTGCCCAATGCCTAGTATCTAAGAGCTCAAAAAATTAGCAGATACTGTCCTTTACAGGAAAACCTACTAGAAGAATAATCATAATCCACAAAAGATATATTTTTTACCTTATTTCCAGGACTTACAGATTTGGAATATCATTTTTTTTTCTCCTATTGAAGTCATTTCAACATATTTCCATAGCAACAAAGCAAATGAGACATGCTTCAAAGGCAACATAATGGTAGTTTATTGATGCTCTAGCTTCATCTTTATTCAGAAGGCAAGAAGCCCTTACTTATAAACCCATAATTAGGGAGCAGTTATTATCCAAGAAAATGGAGTCCTTTTCACACTGAACTGTCTCTGGTGCAAAACTAAAGACCAGCTCCTCGTGAAGTGGTGTTCTAAAAAGATCCCTGGCTAAGTGTTCATAATGTCCCTACTTATCATCAAAGTGAACAGCTTTGTTGGGTCAGGATCACCCTCACTTGAAGTTGTTAGTGCAGAAGCGTTACACGGCCTACAAACACCCCACACTGCAAGAGGCAGATTCAGAAACTGCTCACATGGACTCTCTGCGGCTGAACTTCAGAGCTGACTTAAAAGTGCTCCCTGCTCAGCAGTGGCAAGAGCAAGTCTCAGGATGGCATGTGTCATGTCCTGCCATTGCTGAAAAGCAGCAACAATGAAAACAAAACAAAACAAAATTTAAAAAAAAAAAAAAAAGGCAAGCCGAAAATCTTTTTTTCAGTCTCCTCCTTCACTCCTTTTTCTAGTTGAGTTTGACCTCAGGTGAGATCCAAAAGCTCCTTGAGAAGCACAATATTTAAAAAAACTAAATAAGTATTGCATTTTGTCGCCCACTAAGGGTAGCCCAGCAAAGCATGCATATCTCTGGGTGGAATGGAACCTTCCCTGTTGCTCCAAAAAGCAAGAGCCAGGAAGCAAATAACAGAGCATGGAGCACATATTCCCTCAGAAGGGCTTGTGAAGAAAATTCTAAATGATCTGTGTTATCGCCAAACAGTAGCCTTGCAGCTCAGTTTCTGGCATACAAGAGACGGATACAAACAGGGCTCTCTGTAGGTGAACAATGTTTCCTTAGAAGAATATAGCACAGCCTCTCTACCCCATGACTACATCCAAACGCCAAGAAAGCGCCTTTCAGGAGTTTCACACAAATATGTTAGAAGTGACTGACAACTCATTCCTGGGCGTTTGTGCATTGAAGTGGTCGATCTCAGTTTTAGCTGAGCAGAGAAGGCAGATTCAGAAAGAGTATCCCAGGCTGCCTCCATCCCTGGGCCTATGGACACTGGGGAAAGGGAAAAAGAAAGGAAGTTGAAGCCTCTGGATGTCATTACACATCAGCAAAGATGTTAACCAAACTCGACTGAAAGAAGCAACTAGGGAAAAAAACACACTTTTTGTATGTTGGTCCTTCCCGTGAGGAATTCCTACTGCCCAATACAACTCTTGCCCATGCTTTCCACATCTGGAATCAGAGTATAGAATACTGATGCGACTTCCAGCAGCCAGTCAGATGTAACACAGATAAAGTGATAAGCATTTGACTGTTTGACAGAGGGTTCTCTTCTAAATGATGTGTGAGTTTGCACCACAGTAGTATGTTATCTTTGCAAAGGGTGACAAGTATTCACATCCAAGGTTCCAGGTCAGGCTGTTCTTTTCCTGCATTCATTCAGCTGGGTAAATTTAAAGAGGCCTTAAAGAGGCTAGGAAGGGATGACCTCACCTACTCAGGCAAACAAATGCTCCGCCTCCAACTGACCTGGGCTATGTTGTAAAGAAATACCCTGTCAGTCTCTCTGCAGCTTGACATAACAGAAGAATGGAAATGACCAACACAGGACGCGTTCTAAGAACCAGGCACGGTGTTCGCCTCTTGTGTTTGGTTAAAATTTATTTAAAAGACAGAATGACAAAAAGGGGGGGAGAGGGGAAAGACAGAAGAATTTTCCATCCACTGGTTAGCTTCCCAAATGCCTAGAACAACCAGGGCTTGAGGCAGACTGACACCAGTAGCCTGAACTCCAGCCAGGACTCCCATGTGAGTAACAGTATGCCAAGCATTCGGGCCTCAACCACAGCCTCCATGGGCACGTAAGCAGGGAGCTGCATCAGAAGCAGAGCAGTCAGGGATCAAACCAACACTCAGATACGGGATGTGGGGTATTGCAGGCAGCAGCTTAGCCTGCTGTGCCACGATGCCAGCCCCAGCTTCTTCACTTCCACTCATTTCATTCTAACAAGTCCAGGAGGAAATTCTGAAGAAGGTGATGACAACCCATTTGAAAAACCAGTGCACAGGAACCTATTTATACCAGATTATGCAGCCAACAGAAAGCAAAAGCAAGGAAGAATTTTCTATTTCAAATGCCCATACTCTTTCCAAGTCTTTGGGGGTGGGGGCTGGGGACATTGTGAGACATACTTAAAGATTAGTGAGAAAGAAGAGACACTGACCCTAATAAGCAGAACTGATCGTTGCTGATACACTAGGATATCAGCTGCCAATCTTTAAGACTATATTTGTCTAAAATCAGTGTGTGAGACAATAAAGAATTTAAAACAGGAAAGTATAACTATGAAAACTTAAAAAAAATCATCTGAACCCAATACCAAGAAAAACACTATTTACCATCATTTCAAGTGAAATCTTCATTCATATTTATATACATCGAATGAAAAGTGGATAAGTAGGTAAAATGGGATCGGTATAATATTGTCACAAAGCGAACATATATTGCAAAGGTACTGTGCAAATAAAAATCTCGGATTTAATCTTACATTTATCAAATGAAAACAGAATCAATGAAATTGAAGGGAATGGTGAACTTCAATTAAATATTTCTTCAGAACTAAAAAAATTTCCTAAAAGCTCCTCTACTATGAACATAGCCAGGAAAAGCACTAAAATACTGCAATGATTATTTCTTTAATGACACTTCTTACTATGGATCAACTCTGTTGTAAAAGGAATGTCACAGGATTAACCTCTTCTCTCCCATTTTCCTCCCATTCACAATTGTATTAGTTTTTCTTTTTTACATTGCCTAACTTTAATATTAACACTTTTATGGCTAGCCGTAAATATCAAGACCTTTATAAAACAGTTTTTATAAGGTGATTCATATGGACACAAAGTTCATCAGCATTTCCTTTTATCACAGCTTTTCAACTCTAGATTCTTTTATTTTGATTCATCTCTCAGTTGGTGGGATTTTGTTCTTCAGTAATTTTCTCTCAGTTGGTGGGATTTTGTTCGTTAGTAATTTTCTACAAGAAGGGGTCATGGGTGACCGGTGTTCTTTCTAGCAAGCCTATATGACTCATTTTTTTACTAACACTGTGGTTTTTACATTTCTAAGGCTTCTGGAAAAAACATTTCTCCCACCAGAATAAACACAGCAGGCAACACCAGGTGGTCTCAAACTCATTCAGCTTATCTTGTTTAGCTGCACAAGGCTTTAGGGAACACTTAGGGCCCCATAAATTTCCAAGTGGAAATTCCATGTGGGTCAGGGTGAGCTTATTCAAGAGAAGTCCTGGTCATTTGCATGTCATTGCCTCAGATAACGAAAATCATTCCAGCTGACTTCTGAACACTGGATTTTCAAAGTACTCATTAGTATGAAACCATTTATGGAACACATATAGCTCTTTCCAACAAGGGTACTATGACTGCTTATTACAAGGATACATTAAAATGAGACTAATAAAACTGAAATAAGGTTGGGAAATTCAAACCAAAGAAAGAATAAAGATGTCCCAAAGACGAATAAAGGTGACTTGAGTCAGCTGCTAAAGTACTAACTTCCTAAAGACTTAAAAACCAAACCAGGCAATGGTGTTTCGAGACCCCTCCCATGGGCCACCTGTACCCTCTGTTCAGGGAAACTGCATGAGCAAAAGCAGGGAAAAGATCTCCCTGGGTTTCAACATAAAAGCCACAGAGAATAATTCCAGCACTAAGGCCTTTTCCCCCATCATAGGTTAGAGCATAGTGTGTAGGTTTTGGCATCAGAAAATGTCCACAGATTCCTGTGTGACCTTAGACGAGTCGTTTCTCTTCCCTGAGCCTGTTTCCTCATTGGCAGGCTTGGGGTCTCCTTGGGAGCTCTCCGGATTGACACCCCGCAGCAGCTGAGACACACTGCACAGAGCAACTGTTTTTTTTTTATGTGATACAGTTTTATAGGCACTGGGATTCCCCCCACCTCTCCCACAACCCTTCCCCCATGGTGGATTCCTCCACCTTGCTGCATAACCACAGTTCAAGTTCAGTTGAGATTCCTTAATTGCAAGCATATACCTAGCATAAAGTCCAGCATCTTATTGTCCAGATAAGTTCAGTGGCTTCTTGGGGAGACCTTCTCTGGTCTGAAGGTAGAGCTAACAGGGTAAAGTTCCAGTCAGTTAAAAACCCCAACAAAACATCAGCAACAATATACAATGTTATGGAATTAATTGACATAGCATTGAGTAAACAATATGTTAAAGATAATGCAAGTTCAATTCTTCAAAACACATGGGTTGAGATGGCATCAATGACAGGTTCAAAAACTAACAAATAAATAAACAAACAAAAATTACAGGTTAAATCAAGGCAAACATGTAGTATCTAACCTTTTGGGATTTGCTCATTTCCCTTAGCATTATAGTTTCCAGTTGGGCCCATTTAGCCAAAAAGAACTGCATTTTGTTTTTTTAATAGTTGAGTAGTATTCCATGGAGTAGATGAACCAAAGCTTTCTTATCCAATCTTCTGCTGATGGGCATTTTGGTTGCTTCCATGTTTTTGCAATTACTGATTGTGTTGCTATGAACATAGGGATGCATGTTGCTTTGTCGTGAAACAGGTGTTTTGGATATATTCCTAGGAGTGCTATTGCTGGGTCATATGGTATGCAGATTTTGAGTTGTTCGAGTGTTCTCCAGACTGATTTCCATAAAGGCTATACCAACTTGCAGCTCCACCAGCAATGGAGTAGGGTTCCCTTTTCCCCACATCCTCGCCAACAAGTGTCGCTGAGCAACTGTTCTTTCCAGTGTGACATTTGCTTCTCTTCCACTGAGGGGTAGGGGATAGGTTGTTTGGAATCACACACTCGAGTTTTTGGGAACTTGTTCCCTGATCCCTGTCCTAGTCTCATCCACCCCATGAGGAAAAGGTTCTATGGGCCCAGACTTGGGGTGGGCATTGTGACGCAGCTGGTATTCCATATAAGCACTGGTTTGCATCCCAGCTGCTCCATCTCTGAACCAGTTCCCTGTTAATGCAACCAGGAAAGCAAAAGAGAATGACCCAAATGCTTGGGTCCCTGTCACCTACATGGGAGACGTGGATGGAGTCCTGGCTCCTGCATTTGTCCTGACTCAGCTCTGGCTGTTGCGGTCATCTAGGGAGTGAACCAGCCAGTAGAAGCTCTTTCTCTGTCTCTCCCTCTTCCTCTGTAACTCTATCTTTCAGATAAATAAAATAAATATTTCTTTTAAAAAAAATAAAATAGAAAAGGGCCAGACTGGGAACTCCATAGTCCCTAAACACTGAAAAGTATAGGCTATCGCTTCATATACAGCCCCCAATACAAATAAGACTAAAGAATAAACTAAATACAAGGAAGGTAAACAAAGTTCTCACCCCAACCCCCCACATACTACATAATGCCTCTGAAGTTATTGTAAAAAAAAGCAAATATCAAATTATTCTCCCCCCCCATACATACATATAGAGTTTTCCTTCTTTGTTTTGCCCCTTTGGTTTGTATCTCTAGGTTTATACATTTTTGTGGTGTGTGTGTGTGTGTGTGTGTGTGTGTGTGTGTGTGTGTGTGTGTGTGTTTCTTTCTATGTGTGTAGAAAAACTTGGGGCAATGATCTGTGTTTTGGGAATTTGCACAGAACCAGCCAGTCCAGTGGCAGTGAAAACAAGACCTGTGCCTGGGATACTGCGAGAGGTACCTAGGATCAGCACAGCCTGCAGCTTGTGGAAAGGACCAGATGTAACTGCTGTGGGTAATCTCCTTGCCGCTGATGACACCCTCACAGTAGCCTGCCCCTGTCCTGTCCTTCACCCCCTTCCATGGCCTCTTTGGTAGATCAGTTGAGGTACTCAACCTTCTACACTTTCCTTTCTCCTTGGCTCAGCAAAGCACTGTGCCACCCATGTATACAGGAGAGGCACACAGAACTGTGGTGATTCAGCAGGACCAAAGAGGGGCAGCCGAGTCTTCCTGATCATGTCACTGACACATTGCCCAGCTCATTTGTTTGGTTCTCTTTTTAAAGTCTTACTTATGACTTCATTTGTATATGAAAGGCAGAGTGACAGAGAGACAGAGATTTTGCATTCACTTATTCCCTTTCCAGATGCCTGCAACAGCCAAGGTTGGGCCAGGTCAAAGCCAGGAGCACAGAACTCCATCTGGTCTTCCACATAAAGTGGCAGGAACACAAGAGCTTGATTCACCAAACATTGCCTCCCAGAGTGTGCATGAGCAGGACAATACATTGGAAGTGCAGCGGGGACCCGACTCCAGGTACTCTGGCCTGGGACGCAAGCATGTTGAATTGCACTTTAACTCTATGCCAAATGTCCACCCTATTCCTTTGGTTCTCACGTGCAAGCCAGGTTCCTAACATCATTTGTTGATGACATAGAATGCTGGCATGTAAGTCCAAGGCCATATGCCTTAGTGCAAACTATTAAAAGCACCCCATACTCTCTCTACCACCATTGGTAGACACATCCCAATTAGACACTTGGCTTCATGGAGGGTTGGCACTTCTTTGGCCACAATGGCACTCCCAGCATGATGATGGGCATGGGCTCCTACTGTCTGTCTATGTGCTTTTGTGTGTTACACAAACCACACAATGCACAACAGCCCTTCTGCATAAGGTGTGTAAGGTTTAAAATATATGGGACTCTTTCAAACTGTAATAATGCTTTCCATCATTTATATAAGTATTCATTCTAATAAAGAAGAAGTAGACCTTGGAATCACAGGCCCAGACAATCTAAGGACTGTGGCACATGGAAAACAGAAAATCACTCAGAGATTATCAATTCCTCAAATAAGAAAGTACTTCAGTTCAATAAATACTAACTATAGTTACCCAGAGTATCCTTAGGATACTGGTTCCAGAACCCCTGAGAATACCCAAACTCACATGTGCTCAAGTTCTTATATAAATGCTGCAGTAACCTACACAATTCTTCAGTATACTTCGCATCATCTCGAGATTATTTATCACATGTGACATAATGGGAATGATGAATAAATCATTGTGATACTATGTTTCTTAAGGAATAATGAGGAGAATGTCTGTACAGTCAGTAGACAAGCCAAGAGTTTTCTCCTACTTGGTCCATCCCAATTTGCAGAGGATTTTGTAGCCATGGAGTGCTGACTGCACTAACAAAAACAAAACACTTCAACATGCCCCAGTGCGGGGTCCCAGGGAGGGCTGGGGGTCACTGGTCTGTACAGTGGGCTGCTCTGGGGTCCTGACTCACCTCCACAGGTCTCCTGTATCCGCACCACATCACCAATCTGTAGGGAAAGCTGGGGAGCTCCATTGCCTTCAAAGTTGTATATGGCTGTGAAAAGGAAGAGAGAGACAATCAGGTGAGACCTCCAGGTACCTTGGATCTCTGCTCCTTCCTGAGCTTGCTGTCTTCAGTCCATTCCACACCCAGGCAATCCACAGAGTGAAACAAACATTGAAACCTCTTTCGGGTCCCAGGAGTCAATCCAGACCCAGCAAGGCTCCCAAAGCAGGCATCGCATTCCTGTACACCCTCCTCTACTCCAGTCTCAGTGACAAGGAGGCTGTTTATATCATGTACTATGGGGCTGGCTTCAGACTGCACACCAAGCATATGCTTGAACAGCCTCTCATTCCAACCTCACAGCAACCCTGAAAAGATTGGGTTCTGCTCCCAAAGGAGGAATCAGGGGGACTGGGAAGTTAAACATTCTGACCAAAGCCACGAGCTTATGAAGTATCACGAAAAACAGCAGCATCCAGCTTGCATATCCCCGGCCACAGTGACAGTCTTCAGGCTGCTCCTTAGGGCTTCATCGTGGCAACACCGGCCTAGCACAGTTGGCACTGCTCCAGCGCCATTCCACCTTCACTGTCCAAGTAAGCCACATCTCCCTCTCACCCAGCTTCAGCCCGCCTTGTTCCTCCAGCTAGAGAAGTCTGCCCCTCAGCCTTCCCCAAAGCACATCTTTCACTCCAGAGTCTAGCTTCCTCAGTGACTCTCCCCACTCCCAGTTTCTTCAGATCACAGACTCCCTTTTCCCAACCGTTGATGGTGATTAAGTGAGGATTTGACACACCCCTCCCCCTACCCATTGATTCTCCAGTTCCGGGGAACAAGAGTTGGCCAGGAACAAATCTGAGTCCTGTCTACACCGTCAGGGCCTCCACTTTGCCTTGGACAACAGATCAGGATATGCCAGTGCAGTGCTCAGGCCCCGCCACCTGCTCCCAGTCTCTGCAGCCTGAGTGTTGCTTCCCGGGACTGGAAGGAATCAGAGTGAGTACTGTTGCAGTTGTCTTATCCTTTCTGTGGATTCCCTGAAGGATTACCAACTAAGCTTATCTTTGTTTCCCTTCACTCCAGGCAGAGAAGCAGCTACGGAGAAAACGTAGTCAAAACCTTTCAAAGGAAAAAGAGCTACCTGCTTCAATAGGGAGCAGTAAAAGTAATTGAGGGGGAATTTTTTTTTTTTTAAATCCACCAAAATCCCTCTGAGGAAAAGATAAGAATGAAGTGCTAGGGCCAGAGCAATGGCTTCGTTGGCTAATTCTCCACCCGCAAGTGCCAGCATCCCATATGGGTGCTGGTTCATGTCCCAGCTGCTACAACTCCCATCCAGCTCCCTGCTTATGGCCTGGGAAAACAGCAGAGGATAGCCCAAAGCCTTGGGACCCTGCACCTGCGTGGGAGACCGGGGAGAAGCTCCTGTCTGCTAGCTTCAGATCAACTCAATTCTGACCATTATGACCATTTGAGAGGCGAACCAGCAAATGGAAGATCTTTGTTTCTGTCTCTCCTTTTTTCCGTAAATCTGCTTTTCCAATAAAAATAAGTAAATTTAAGAAAGAGTGAAATGCTTTAGGGAATAAGGGTTTTGACAGATTTCCGCACACACAGCTGGAATTTAGAGAGCTAGGCATTAGGACAGCCACTTCTTGAGAAAAGCTGAGAAGCCCTGAACTGTCCCCTCCGGCTGACCTTTAAGCTCCAAACAAGCAGGAAGCTGGGCTAGGGCAGAGCTGGAAATGGCCTGACTCAGCACTGAAGGTGTGCCCCACCACAGACAGTCAGCTGCAAAGATCAGACTTTCTGTTTTCTTTTACAGCAAATATTTAAGAGCCTTAGTGACTACACACAACAAACAGTACAGTCTTCACAAAAACACTTTACGAAAGCCTAAACAATATTATCTACAGCTATGAAAACAAGCACTTCCCAGAGTCGACACAGTGCAATATTCAAAAGGCTCTCTTTTCCAACTCAAAATTACAAAGAGCAAAAAAAAAAAAAAAAACAAGGACGTGTATCTTATTCACAGGGTAAAGGAAAGTAATAGAATTTGTCCCTAAAGAAGGGCATATTCTTCATGTATGAGACAAAGATTTTAAGTTAGTTGTCTTACACGTGTTCACAGAGCTCAGGAATCTGTGGGAGAAGAAGAAGAAGCCAGTGGAACGATGCCTCAGAAAATAGAGAATATCATTAAAGTGACAAGCATTACAAAAAGGGATCAAGTAGAAATTCTAGCGTGAAATGTAAAAATGGCATATATGAAAAGAAATATATTTTTAATTTTTATTGGAAAGTCAGATACAAAGAAAGAATGACAGAGAGGAAGATCATCCATCCACTGATTCACTCTCCAAAGTGGCCACAACGGCTATAGCTGCGCTGATCTGAAGCCAGGAGCCCAGAGCCTCCTCTGGGTCTCCCACCGGGCCCCCACATAGGAAAAGTTAATTGGAAAGATTCTGTAGTGTATTTGAGCCGGCAGAAGAATGAACCAGTGACCTTAAAGAGAAGTCACTGGAATTAGCCATCCTGAGCTGCAGAAAGAACAACAAACAGTCTCAGAAATCTGCGAGGCACTAGAAGGCACAGCAACATTCACCGAATGGGAGTTCAATCATGAGAAGACAGAGCAAGGTGAAAAGGAAAAACTGGAGACTGGAACGGCCGAAAAGAAGAGAACTAAGTGGAAGGTGGGACTGCACACCCAAGAGGCTCAATGAGGCTGAGGCAGGGTAAGCTCAAGAGTTCCACGCGGAGACACAAAAGCTGCAAACTCAAAACTAAGAACGGATAGAGAAACCCAAAAGTGGTGAGAAAGTCATTCAGTATGTACGAAGGGGCCCTGAATAAATGAAGAAACAATTTCTCTTTTCGAACCATGGAGGTAAGAAGGTAGTGAGATGACATATTCAAAGTGCTGAAAAGAAAATTAAAAACATCTTCCAACAGCCATTTGGGAGTAAACCAGCGGAGAGAGGATCTCTCTCTCTCTCTCTCTCTCTCTCTCTCTCTGTTTACTTTGGGGCTTGGCACAGCACTCTAATCCTCCATCTGCAGCATCTGCATCGTAAATGCATGCCGGTTCAAATCATAGCTGCTCCACTTCTGATCTAGCATTCCTGGCCTGGGAAAGCAGCGGAGGATAGGCTCCTACACCCACAAGCCAGACCCAGAAGAAACTCCTGGCTCTTGGCTTTCCACTGGCTCAGCTGCAGCCCTTGCAGCCATTTGGGGAGTAAACCCGCAGAAAGATCTCTTTCTCTCTCTCTGTTTATATCACCTTAGAAGTTAAATACTAATAAAAACTACATAAGCACCAATAAAAACCGAGGGAATCTGTCACTAGTAAATTTGAAGACAGCTATATAAAATAATATTGATCCACATACAATCTCCTGCATATGACACCAAGATGTAATTTATAACAGCAACATTAAAATGAAGATACACAGCTAAACAGAAGCAGAGGTTTTTGTATACTATTGATTGTATATATTGTATATTTGTATACTATTGATATTTATATATTGATATAAATTTAATACATTAAATTGCAAATATCAAGCTACTCACTAACACAATAACTACAAAATTTCAGAAACACAAATAAGAATGGAACTTACATATAACACATGAAAAAAAAACTAAACACAAAAGAAATAGTAACAAAATTTAAGAACAAAAATAAATGGCAAAATACGTAGAAAACAAATATCAAAATGAAAGAAGGAATTCCTTGCTTATCAGCATTTACGTTAAATGTAATCAGATTAAACTATATATCAAAGGCAGAGATTGGCAGAAAAAAATTAAAACATGATCCAACTCTACTATCTGCAAAAATCAGTGTGTCAGTAATGACTCGAACAAGTTCCACTGGAAGAGAATGGAAAAAAATGTTTTGTGCACATAGAAACGCTGCAGAAAGCTAATTTGTAGACAATTTAGACTAAAAGTCAAAACTTGTTACACAAGACAAAGAAAAACATTACATATTGGCAAAAAGATCAATATATCACGAAGATATGACTCTAAGCAACAAATATAGGTTACTAATAATAGAAAACAAAAATTCATGAAACACACATTGACACAATTAAAGGGAGAAACGATTTTACAATAGTAGTGGAAGATTTTAATACATTACTACTACCAATAACAGATAGAACACCCAGGCAAACAATCAATAAGGAAATAGAAGACTTGGAATGTGCTCTAAGTGCTATAAACAAGTCAATTAAACTGATTTATCCAGAACATTGCACCCTACAGCAGAACCAACATTCTTCTCAAGTGTCCAAGGAATATTCTTCAGGATGGATCATAGGTAAGAGCTCAAAACTTATCTCCATAAATTAGGACTCTGTTATCAATCAAAGCATCTTTTCAAGGAAAAGAAACAGGGTTGAAATCAATAACAAAGAAAATTTGAAAGAGCACAAGTGTACGTATTATAATATACTCGCAAAGCACCTGTGGCTTAAAGAACACTCAAGAGAAATTAGAAAATAGCTATAGATAAGTAAAAAGGAAAACACTCTCTATAAAACTTTATGGAGGCAGGTAAAGCAATGATCAGACAGTAATTTGTAGCCATAAAGATCTACATTTAAAAAGAGAAGCAATCTTAAATCAATAATTCTATCTTTCTACCTTTAGGGACCAGGAAGAGGAAAGGAAATAGTAAAAAAATGGAAGCAGATGTAAGTGAAGAAGAGAAAAACAACAAAGAATTAAAACCAAAAGTAGATTCTTTGAAAAGATAAGGTTGATGATGAACTTTCAGGCAGGTTAAAAACACAGAGGTCTCAAATAATCAAAACCAGAAATGACTGTCAGAACATTATTATCTACTTTCTTTATTTGAAAGGCATATTTACAGAGAGCAAACAAGAGTCAGAAAAAGAGGTCTTTGACCTGCTAGTTCATTCCTAAGATGGCCATAACAGCCAGAGCTGAGCCAATCTGAAGCCAAGGAGCTCAAGGAACTGAGCAATCCATTACTGCTTTTCCAGGACATAAGCAGGGAATTGGATTGGAAGTGGAGCAGCCAGGACACAAATTGCAAACAGTAGACTGGGTGGTTCAGAAGGAATCTCAACTCTGCCATTGGCTGATAGCTGTGTGATCATAGGCAACTAGCTTCATCTCTCTGGTTATCACTGTTACCTACAAAGTAGGTGCCTGTCTCACAAGGCCATTAGGATATTTACAGGGGATGAGGCACCTGATGTGCCCCCGTATATCCCCACCCTCCTGGTTGAGTTCAGCAGGCTAGGAAATCTTCATCCTGAAACATAATGAGGCTTGGGAATTAAGAGCCAGTGTGCCAATGTCTCTGAATCCAAACATCTATAGTTCTTCTCTCTCTCTCTTTTTTTTTTTTTTTATTTACTTGAAAGGCAGAGTGACAAAGATAGAGAGAGAAAAAAGAGCTCTTCCACTGAGTGGTTCATTCCCCAGATATTCTCATTGACCAGGATACATCAGACCCAAATCAGGAGTCCAGAATCCATTCAACAATCTCACATGGGTGGGCGGCAGTGGCATAAGGACTTGGGCCGTGTTCTGCAGCTTTCTCAGGCACAGTAGCAAGGAACTGGATCAGAAACAGAGCTGGGGAAACTTGAAATGTCACCAGAATGCTGGTATCACAGGTTACAGCTTAACAACATCAGTTCTTAAGACCAAGTCTCTCCTTTACTGGCTCTGCCTCAAGCCCAGGGCTGTAGCACTCGAAGGCCTGGGCTGGGCTCCAACCCAGATAGCTGCAGAGGACAGCATTCAACCTGTGATCTGCTTGCCATAAACCTGCCAAAGCGTTGTGCCTTTTATAATCCACAGCTCAGACTGACTTCACCTCACTGAGCTTCAGTGAAAGGACGAAATAATGATACCTGTCTTGGACGTCCTGGGAGGCATCGCTGAGATTAATGCACACAAATGTCCTGACTTCATTTCTGGCCATAGTGTTAAATAAACCCTAGTCACTCTCCCTTTTATTAGCAGTATAATACCTCTTAAAACAATCCATTCCGGACAATACCAGCTCCTGCCTAGTTCATGTTCCTTTTACATTGACTTCCCTACAGTCTGCAACCAACCACAGCATCACTCAGCACTGAATCAGAGTAAATCACTTATCCAAAAGCAAACCTTAAAAGAACCCTCTGGGAACTCTGAGGCCTCACTTCTGAATAATTCTGGCCTGTTTCTTCAGTCCCTGCACACCTGGCCTGATTTCAACCCCCTTCATCGCACTGAACACTCCAGTGTGCTGGTGTCCTCCCTGTTCTTCAGCCTAGGGATCTGTCTGGGCCCTTGACCAGGGAGCTCCGCAGTGATGCAAAGGCAATGAAGGCTTACAGGAGAAGAAAATGACCCAAGGCACTAGCAAATTAGGTCTGTCCATCAGCTGCTTGGAGGGCAGGGCATGACTGTGCTTCGTCCTCTATTTGTTCTCAGCTTTCATCAGGTTTCCCCTCCCTCACTCTCTGCCCAGGATTGTGAGGTGAGATGATGCGGTCGGTTGGCTTAAACGCACATCTGGACAGGTCTACAAACTGGATATTCTACGTGAAGTTCTCTATTCATTCCAAGGAATGGCTGATAGGAGAATAAAACTGACTTTTGCCATCTAATTTGTATGTGCTTTTCAGCCCAGCTAGAGAGCCTCTATTCTCAAGGGTTCATTTAGGGAAAAGCAGACATTGCTGACAAAGGAAGTGGCTTTGCATATTAACACCCAATTCCGTTAAGTTTGCTAAATGGCTAACAGGAAACTTTGAGCCAGGGTATCTCAAACAGTTCAACTGCTTATCTGATCCTCCAGTTGTTTCTGAGTAGAACTTTATCCCCACTCCTTCTAGGCTGTCCACTCTTAACTGTTAAGCAAGGGATTGGGAGTAAAAAAGGAGAACAGGAAGAAAAAAAAAAGAGAGAAAACTTTCGGATAGGGAATAAACAAAAGTTACTGCTATCATAGCCTGTCCAACCATGTCCATTGCCTACCCACAGATGTTACACAACTGGGAGAGAATTACCTACAGCCCCTAGAGCCCTTGGCCATTCACCCAAATACCTACTTCAGCTTTCCACATCAAAAGTGCTCTGTGTCATAGATAATAAGCACACATTCCCCATGGAGAACCTGACCTTCTTTGTATCATATTACTACCCCCAGCAACCAAAGGCAACAGTAAGTTTACTGACCAGCCCACTCCAATCAGAGATCAAAGGGGTGTTTCCCAAGCACTGACACAATCTGGGGTTGCTGACTCCAATGGACTCATGCATAACTGACACCCCAGGCTGACACATCATCAGAACAGATATTTTATGCTACACGAGTCTTCCAACAACCCTGAAACCTCTAATTCACCAATTAGCCACCTGTTCTACCTTGACATACTGGAGTATTCTGTTTACCAGAAACCCAAATGAAGAGAAATAGGATAAAATTAAATACCACTGTCGTGGCTCATGGAAATAAGTGAGGTAGGGTCCCTGTGCACTGTGCAGTGTTAGGGGTAGGTATACTTCTTTTTCACTTTATAAAGAAGGCAACTGAGACACAGAGAGGGATATAACCTACCTGCCTTAGATAGAGGCTTAGCTGACTAGACAGATAAACCCAGCAGTGTGAATTCTACCTCACCCGCCTTCAAAAACATGGTAAGCTTTTTTTTTTACTACATTTTCTGATGGTCTGATAATTTGTCTCAATTTCACGCAGGAGTTTAAATTTTAAACGCATCAAGGGTACTAACAGCATGGACATATAAGCCACTTACGGCATCTAGAGGTGGGGCCATGGAAAGTAATAACAGATTAAATTACGCCATCAGAGTGAAGTCTCAACGATTAAACCCCAATGGCTTTATAAGAAAAAAGAGAGAGACCGCAGATGGACAGAGACAGGTAAGTGGACAAGCATTCTCCCTATCTTTTGGCATGTGATGCCCAGCCCCACCAAGGGAGTCTGCCAGCTGGTACCACTAGAGACCAACTCAGTGGGGCACACCTGTGACCCTTACAGTGTTAGCTTGCCTTGGCTATTTTCTTATGGAAACAAAATGCTAACAAATACATACATCAGACCCAGGCACACGCTCCGTGATTTTGCCATAGCTATTCTTGTGCACACTGACCATGGGCTACATATTGTTCTGGGTACTGGGGCTACAGTGATAAATGAAACGAACAAAATGCCTAGCACTTTGCTTGAATCAGCTCGTTTAATCTTCACAGTAACACCCCAAGGTATTACCCTCCATGTCACATGAAATAAACTAAAAGAGAGCTTCAGGGACTTGCTCATAGAAACAGAGCAAGAAAGTGGTAGGCAGTGGATTCAAGTCCAGAGTGAAATCCATAGACCTCGCTTCCCTGATCAGCTCTTGACTGACGTCCCACTTTATCAATTGCATATACACCGCCCTTGTTTATTTCTTTTCTTTCCCTCCAGCCTCAGACAGAATGGAGACCACTTCTGTCATGTCGACTACTGAGTTCCCAATGCTGAGAGCAGTATCTGGCCCACAGCAGAAGTGAAATCAATATTTACTGAGCTTTTAATAAATACATGTTGGGCTGAAGGGATGTGAATGAACAAGAAGGGCAAATGTGTCCCTTCTGGCTATGTTGTCTCTTGAATTTCTCAAGATTACTTCAAGAGTGGCTAACCCAGCTGGGCTTCCAATTTTGATGAGAGCCATCAAGCACCCTGTGACCCTTCAAGATGGATCCATACCTCATTGGAGGTCCTGCCACTTGCTGCCACCTTTGAAAACAAAACCTTCAGCCAATACCAAGTGGTAATAGAATTTGGACAAGTGCTTGTAGAAGAGGAACAAAAACAATAATGCAGAAAGAAAATGTAATTGCCTGAGGCTCACTTCTCCAGACCCAGAGCAGGGTGTTGCAGTCTTCACAGCAGGGAGAAATGAAACTAGCGGGCAAGTGCACCTTGCAGTCAACTGAAATGTTCTCATTTAAATGCACTAGCAGTGTGCCTGCAGTCCCTGGACAAGGCATGACAGATTCAGCCCACACATCTTTGCAACAGGGAAGACAACTGCCAAGACCCAGAGAGCTCAATCCCGGTGCAAGTCAGCAGTGAATGAGACAAGAGAATCAACAACCACCAGGACCTGAGAAGGAAGGGGTGGGGCTCCTCCAGCACAGGAGACACCAGAGGAATTACAAGCACAGCTAACCTCTACTGAATACTTTCCATGTACCCAACATGATTTCAAGGGTTTACACATAACTACCTATTTTTGTGGTGGGAATAATTACTCACATTTCTGTTTTACAGATAAGGGAGCTGAGGTAGAGAGAGATCAAGGAAAGAGCCCAGGGTGGTCCACCGAGGAAAAAGGGAAACCAGAATTTCAGTGCCCACAGGGGAGTCCAAAGCAAACACCCTCAACCCTGGCATTATCCACCCCTTGTTCATGAAAGATGTATTTAGTACCTGCCCTACGCCAGAATCATAACAACCTAAGTGTCACATCTTAAAACAAAAAAACTATTTGATGGGTAGTGTAGTAGAGAGAGAAAGATCTTCTACCTGCTGATTCCAGGAGCCTGGATCTCCATCTGGGTATTCAACATGAGTGACAGGGGTCCAGGTACTTGGGTCATCATTCATTTCTTTCCCATGCTCATTAGCAGGAAGCCAGAGAGCGACTCAAACCAATACTTTGACATGAGATGCAGGTGCCACAAGTAGTAGCCTAACCAGCTGCGCTACAATGCTGGCCTCTTAGTGCTATGTTTTATGAACAGTCTTCAATGGGCCAAAGTAGCAATAGAAGGAAATCGGGAATTCCAGTGAGTTCTATAAAATATTCAACAGGAGAGGACTTTTCTTTTTCCTTAAAGAATATATTTGCTTGTACCACTTTGAGGTAAGATGGGAGGGGCTGCACTTGGCATGTATCCTGCCAAGTGACCTGCAATTCACAGCAGAAGTCTCATCGCTGAATTATTTGATCCACAATCTCAGGAGTGCTCTCTTGATACACACCGCCTTAGAACATTATCCTGGGCTTTCACTCTCTTTTCCAATATTCCTGTTGGCACAGACAACACACATATTCTCTCTCTCTCTCTCTCTCACACACACACACACACACACTCTTACATACTTCTACACTCACATGTGCACTCAAGGGATGAAAGAGAGGTCTTATGAGGAAAAACTCCTCATTGAACTCATTCAAATCAGCACTCCACCCCCAAACTCAAAGGGTCTCTAGCAGTCTACTGGAAGGTTAGGACGGAGAAGACAGCTCAGTGAATGAAGCTGAAGTGACAAAAATGAAACAAGGAGCTGACTTAAAACTGAAGCACCAAACTGCAAGCCACAGCAGCCAGCTCAGGGCCCTGAAAAAGAAAGGCCCCCATGAAGGAAGTGAGACTGGAGGGACAGGAAGGGGCAGAGTGATACCCTGTGAGCAGATGTGTGGGATGTGGAGTAGTAAGGGCTGAGAGGAATGGCGGGGGGAGGGAGGAATTAACTAGATTTCTTGAGAAACAGGGCAGGACCATCTTAATGATGCCCTGGCTGAAAACTGGATAGGATTTATACAGTAGCCAACTATAAGTGTCCAGTGTTTGGTAAAGAGATCAAGAGGATTCCACTCATGACTGTGGGGCTGCTATAATATGAGATGCCAACATTGCAAGTGGTGGCTTAATCTGCCAACATAAGTCTGTGGGGTCCTTCTGGTATGTAACCTCCTGATAGGGAAGAGGCTGCGTTGCAAAGATGTAACAATGAAAGAATGATTGGATGACTCAGTTCATCTGATTAGTCCGAAGCTTCTAAAATAGTCTGTAACCCCTTTCCTCCCATCATCTCCCTCCTTCTGTCTGCCCATCCATGCATCAGTCCACCTATTCCTGAGTGCACACATCCACTCATACAGCCAGCCAATCAACTACTTATGAGCACCTGCTCTCTGCTGGGAACACTCCACTGGGCAAGAGCAACCTGTGGATCAAGGACTTCATACTGCTCCCTGCTGCCTAGTACAGTTGTGCTTACCAGCAGACTGTAAGATTTCTAAGGACAGTGCCTCTGGACCCAATATCAGCTCATGACTATCACATAGCATGAATTTGTTGAATTCAGTAAGAATTGTTTTTCTGACCCTTGGCAGGCTTTGGATCCAGGAGTTCATACACTGGTAAGAACACCTTGGCTATGTCTACAGTATTAGGTTACAAAAGTTACTGAGCACATTTTACCAAGGACTTCAACTGCTTCCATGAATGGGCTTTGATGAAACTAATGCAAACCTGCACATGTGCATATTTTTGTGGGAGGAGAGGAGCCATGTTACAATAACTGTGTCTCTGGTCTGACACGATCCTGCAGTGTGCAAAACTTCAGAAACTAGCAGAGCATGATGGGGACTCAACATACTGCAGAAATATAAAGGGTGCTGATCCCAGGAGCCAGGATACACAATCAGTCACGAAGGCTCATTCAAACACATGTGACAGTTGGGACAATATATACATGTGGATTTTGACAGCCAGCCCAGCAATGCTCCAGAACACCCATGAGCTGCAGAAACATGAGAAAATAAGAAGCTCAGGTACCCAAGAAGGAGCAGTAGGAAGGAATTAGATTTCCAATTCATGTGTTTCCATCACAGTAGACTAATTTTGAGGGAGTAGTTCAAAGATATGATCAGACTCCATATCAAATATTCATATATTAAAATCCTTACAAGCATTTCCTCTGGAATTCTTCTGCCTGTTGCAAAACTGAAGCTCCTGCCCTCCAATAGTCTTACTCACAAAATGTTCCTTTATTACATTAGCACATACAACAATTTGTAGATATATATTTATGGATTTATCCACAACATATTTGTGTCTTCCTGATAACTATAAACTCTGCCAAAATTCTGAATTTGTGACATGCCCAACAAATACTTAGTAAATGAGGTGTGAGTTCGTGGATGATCCTCTCTTGTCACTTTAACTGTTGCCCTTAACAAGATCCGTGTAACTGTTGGCTCTGAAGTAGAGCTCCGCCCTTGATATGTCTGGGATACAGGTTCCACTCACGCCCCCTAGCCAAACGATCTGTCCCCATCCCCATTTCTACTGGGTGAGTAATAAACTATGTGGCATCACCCCTCAGCAAAATGGGCCAGGCTGAGATAGCACCCTCCTCCCAGTAGCCATTCCTAGGCTGGCAATGACTTCTGTCATGAGTGACTTTTCTTGGAAAGGTGCATTGAGTCAGCATGCCAGATCTCTTCTCTTTAGCACTTTGAACAAGCAAACACCAAGAGTAGATTCAATAGCTCCACAGGCCACAAGGTCACACAGAATTAACTGAGGTGGACGGCATGTCGGTGCCATCAGGTCCATGTTACGGAATATCAGTGTTATAAGAGAGAATTGGTGACAGGAGAAAGGAGACCGAAGAAGAAAGGTACACAAAAGCTGGAAAACTAGGAGAAGAAACAGCCATTTCCTGAGTCACCTCGGTTCAGACCCCTACAGAGCCTTAGCTGCTCAGCTTTCCTATAGTTTCTCATACTTTTATGTGATTCTTTGACCCTTAAAATATACCATTTGCCATGCACACACACTTTTTAATTGAACTAGCTTAACTCAAAATTCTACCCTTTGTGACACTTGTGTGCTGCAGAGGATTCCACTATACGTTGTTAGATCCAAGTCTGTCCACCTCTACAGGAGCCAGATTTGTCCAGAATCCTGGACTGCATAGCATCACCCATGTCCCTGGACCAGGCAGCAGACACACATTCATCCACATCCTCTAAACAAAATCTGAAATAGACCTGTACTCTGCTTTTGCAAAGACTCTTAGAATTTGATTTATGTTCACTCCATCTCCCCCAAAAAAGAGATCTTAGAATTTTTAATTCCTAAATCTCAGAATTAACATTATTTAGAACCAATTCAGAATCAAAATGAAGTGACTATGGTTGGACTTTATCTGGCTTGATGTCCTTAATGCAAGTGGAAATTTGGAGACAGCCTGATGCAAACAGACAGAAGCAGAGGTCAGGGGAATGCATTTGCACACAAAGAAATAACGTTGTCTACAAACTTCCAGAGGCTAACAGACAGGCCCAGAACAGAAAACCACTCTAAGCCCTTGGAGGGAACCTATAGAAACTTGCCTGACGTCACATAAAGGTACAGAACCATAACCAGAGACCATATGTATAGACATATATTGCCAGAGATCAACCCTACAATGGGCCACTCTGGGATGGTGATTATTTTGAGCTGGAGGCAAATGAGAATCAACAAATATAAAAGGAATTCTTCCTGGCTCTTCCTACAGCTGATTAAAAGCAGAAATTTCTGGGGAAGGCACTGTGGCATGGTGCATCAAGACACTGCTTAGGATAGCCACATCCCATATTGAAGTGCCAGGGCTCAACTCCTGCCTGCTTCAGTGCTTATCCAGCTTGCTGCTCGTACACTGGGGAGGATGTGGATAATGCCCCAAGTACATGGACTCCTGCTACATCCACAGGAAAGACCTGGGTGGGGTTCCAGGCTTCTGGCTTCAGCCTGGTCCAACCCTGGTTGCTACAGGCATTTGGAGGAGTGAGCCAGTGTGGCAGTGGATGTTAGAGTTCTTTCTCTCTCTCTCTCTTTCTCTCTTTTTTCTTTCCTTCCCTCCTCCCTTTTTATTTCTCTCTCTCCCTGTATTTTTATCTCTCGCTTTGTTTTTCAAATACATAAATAAATCTTCAAAATTTACTTAAAGAAGAAACATAAGAAATAAGGGCTGCCATAAATACTCTCTTCCAAGAAAGTTTTACAGCCACAAAAAAAAAAAAAGACAAAAAGTTAAGCTCTAAGACAGATCCACACAAATAACCCTTATCTTCCATTAGCTTCCCCATATATTTTCCTTCTCACTGCTTTACTGCCCTTAGAAGCCTCAAACTCCTTTCCATTATCTTGTAACTTCTCTAAAACTTGAATGTGCCTTTGCTAAGATGCCATAAGACTAAATCCAAATCAATTCTTCGTGTTCCTCATCTCTGCTACTCCCATGTTCTCATATGACACATATGCTAATAAACCTTTGTGGCTTTTTGTTGTTAACCAGTCTTTGAGTTGTCTAGTTGGGGGCCCCAACTAGAGAATTCAAGATATGAAGAAGAAATCATTTTTCCCCTCCCCTTTGAGCAGAATTGCAGTCTGCCCAGCAGGCCCAGCTTTGGGATAAACAAGCACGACTTCTACTCGAAAACCCTATCTGAAGACACATGCCTTGCAGGTATCTCTTATTGTCCAGAAATGCCTTGACAGGGATCACAGATGAACTCTTACAGACTTTGCTATGTGCCCACATAATCCATACGTTGAACTTCTAGCTCCTGGTACATTCAAATGGAACCAGATCTGTAATAAAAAGACCTGATGACATCAAAATGAAACCTTTGGGGTGGGGCCCCAATCCAGTCTGACTGAAGTCCTTAAAAGAGGAGGAAGTGACACCAAGGATGTGCAAACACAGAGAAGGCATGGAGGACCGGCCTGGGACGAGACAGGAAGAGTTCCTTGCAAACCAGACGAGACCACAGGACACACCAACCACACTGGCCTTTGATCTTGGACGTTCAGCTTCTAGAACTATAAGGAAATAAATTTTTCTCATTTATGCTGCCCAGTTTATGCGATTTTGTTTTGGTCCCCTTGGGAAACAAATACCTCCTTTCTGATGTCTTTCTTTCTCTCTTTCTGTAGACATGCAAGCTCTAATGTGAATCAGGTTGCATAGCTGCCTGCCTCCCAGACCACATGTCCTAGCTTCACTTGCAGCTGGGCATGGTACGATGATGAAGTGGTAGCCTGCAGGACATCAGAAGAAAGGTTGACTCTGCCTTCAGGAAGACGTACTGAAGGGAAGGCAACAGTCACGTAGCTCCTTTCATACTGCTCACTGGCTGGAAGGTGGACTCAGTGGCTAAAAGCTGGAGGCCAGCAATGTGGCAATGACAGCATCCCATATGGGCACCCGTCCAAGCACTGGCACTTTCAATCCAGGTCACTGCCAAGGGGCCTGGGAAAGCAGCAGAAGATGGCCCATGTGTTTAGGCCCTAGATCCACATAGGAGACCCAGAGGCAGCTCCTGGTCCCTGACTCTGTCCTAGCTACTGTGGCCATTTGGGAAGTGAACCAGCAGATAGAAGATCCCTCTCTACCCCTACCCAACCTCCTCTCTCTGTAACTCTGCCTTTCAAACAAATAAAAGCAATCTCATTCCAAAAAAATGTCTGAGGCTTAAGCAGCCAGCTGAGTTCCAGAGGCAGAAGCCACATGGCACAGAAGCGAAGGGAGAAAAAGAGCCGCTGCTCTACCATCTCATCACAAACTGGCCATTCCACAGTCACACTTCATCCTAACTAGCATCATTACTTTATTTTATCACCTCCCTTTCTGCCTTCCTTGGTCTTCACTAAAAACAGAAAGCCCTCTCTATTGAGTAGCGTCTCAAATAGGATTACAACAAAGTCAATAGGCAATGCTAGGGGCCTGGCACAGTAGCCTAGCGACTAAAGTCCTCACCTTGAACGTGCCAGGATCCCCTATGGGCACCAGTTCTAATCCTGGCAGCCCTGCTTCTCATCCAGTACCCTGCCTGTAGCCTGCGAAAGCAGTCAAGGATGGGATAAAGCCTGGGGACCCTGCACCCACAAGGGAGACTCGAAAGAGGCTCCAGGCTCCTGGCTTCAGTTCGTTGCAGATTTGGCCATTGTGGCCACGTGTGAAGTGAATCAATGGAGAGAAGATCTTCCTCAGTGTCTCTCCTCCTTTCTGTATATCTGACTTTCCAAAATAAATGAATAAATCTTTTTTTTTTATAAAAGGCAATGCCAGTAGCCAGCATTGTGGTATATAACATGTTAAGCCACTGACAACATTGCAGTGTCAGCTCAAGTTTCAGCACCTGCTTCCCCTCCAGCTCCATGCTCAGGCATCCAGGAAGGCCATGAAAGTTGGCTCAAGTGCTTAGCCCAGTGCCATGCTAGAGACCAGGATGGAATTCCTGGCGCTCAGCTTCAGCCTGGCCCACACGTGGCTCAAGGCATTTAGGGAGTGAACCAGAAGATGAAAGATCTCTCTCTCATTCCCCCCACTGCCTTTGTCCTTCAAATAAATTTAAAAAGAATCTATTTTTTTTTTACAAAAAGGCAATGCTAATTATACTTGAATTCCTAGTAGATTAACTCATCAAGCAGTCAACAGGCTTGATTTGTAAAATTGTTACTAATTGCCTTTCTAGTTTATGGTCTGTCTAGTTCCGGTGTTTCTCTCATTTAACTATATGAACTTCGTGTGAGTGACCACATACCCCCAAACCCCAGGGCTCACAGGAGGAATCCAGGCATGCACATGGCACTCCCAGCCTTTCACCGTCTGTCCCCAGTCAGCTCTCCCACCTTCCTCTCCACTGCAGACATCCAAAACAGAACTGGACTATTTGTTTCACCCACATGCCATCAACCTGCTAGCTTACTGCCTTTATCTATGGCATGCCCCCTCCTAGACGCCCTCCTGGTATAGTGAAAATTGCCTTGGGCTCTGAAGATGATTGAATTCAAGGCCCAGATCCATAAATTCCAAGTTATATGGACTCTGCAACTTGGTTTTTTTTTTCATCTGCAAAATGGAAATAATAACACCCTGTCTCCCAGGGATCAGAGACACACTGCGTGAGAACAGCTACTACAGTCCATAATGTAGTGCCTTACATTGCAGGGCTACCTTGAGCTTGGCTTTGGGGTACACTGTGTCTTTGTTCTGCAATGACAGGTAAACCACTTGCCCTTGCTCACTAACTCTCACTGGGCCAGGCACACCACCAAGTGTTCTATATGCATTTCCCCATTTAATCCTTACAACAACTTCATGAGACCTGCATTACATGTTTATTATTATTACCTCCCCACTCCTTATGGGTAAGAAAACAGGCTCAGATCTGAATTCAGTTCTGTCTTTGCAGCCCAAGCTTTACACTTTACAATTACCCCTCTAGGATAGGGCTGTATCATTTTCTACTTTGGAATCACACAGCCTTGTCCACGGAAATTTCTATGCTGCTTTCACACCAGGGTCATTTCTGTACTCTGATGAAGCAAGGCTACAGCTAGAAAAGAAATAAAACCTGGGCAGGGGGTTGCATGAATCTCCCCCTGGCTACCCACTGTCAGCAAGGCAACCAAAGGAGCCAGTGGTTACCTGTGAGGAAGCAGCCCCTGCTAAGCCCAGCCCTCCAGACTCACAACCACCAGCACCCTGCCTAGCCGCCCTTAGGGAAGAGCACAAACATCACTGGCTCTGAGAAAGACTCTGAACAGGAAAGCATTCAGGGATGTGTAAGTCCTCCCCACTCTAATCCCAGATGCAGTAACAGCTCTTCATCTTCTCCCAGCACTCCACAGTCATTGCCCCAAATAATCTACACAAAAGAAAGCTTTGGTGCAGCAGCTATTAGTAGCTGGGCTTCAAAGTAAAAAAAAAAAAAAAAAAAAAAAAAAAAAAAAAAAAAAAACAGAGCACAGACTAGCGTGCAGATGGTAATGGTGTTACAGCTAGAATCAGGGTGACTCAGGGGTCACCTTCTCTGTTCTCTCTGCTGTAGGGCTTCCATCCCCTGGAGGACCAACATAAGCCTTACCTAGGCCTTTCAGCCACCCAGAGCCTAGAGAGAAGGGCTGGAGATGACATTCAAAGCTTCTGACTAATTGTCAGGGAAGAGAGACTTCTTTAATGGGTAGGCACCTGTAAGTTCCTTCCAGGAACCCTAAAGGGTCCCCAACCTTACAACTCCCTCTACACACAACCATCTGTGTGTTCCATCCGCACAGGCAGGGGTAGCCTTTGTCAAGTGGGGTGACAATCTTATTCCTTTATGCAGCCCATTCCGTCTATGAAATCACGTCCTCAACTGGGCCCAATGGGGACAACGTCTACAGGTAATAATTGCTTATATTTTGTGTGGATTCCTCTGAATAACTGCATCTCCTGTCATCCTCCAGACTCCTGGGAAGCAGCTGCTGCTATTATCCCCATAATACAGACGAGGAAACTGAGGCCTAGCAAGAGTAACAGACGGGATTAAAAGGAACTGGCAGCTAGAATCCAAGAGGAGGCAGTTTGGCACCACAGGAAGGGTATTCACACTGCATTGCAACATCTGCACAGCAGGTATGCACACAGTTCTTGGTGCAGTAAGACTCTGTTCCGTTTCTCTCAATCTCCTGTTAACTGCCCTAGTTACCTTGCATCACTAACACTGACTCCTGTGTGCCACCTGGGCTCTTCTGTCCACCCAACCTCCCCCCATACTGGCTTAAACAAAAATCTTATTATGTGCTTGTCCTACTTAGAAACCCTCCATGCTCCCTACCACTTGCATGGGGGAAAAAATAGAAACCTAGCCCCCCAGATGGGCAGTCACAGCGGTTCTCCAAAATGTAGTTCCACTTTACCAAGGACTCAGTCATCCCGTTAATGCATTCTCCCCTCAGGGCAGAACTTGCTCCCAGCTTTCCTGTCCCGATCCAGCCCACATCTCCTAGACCACACGGGTCCATCCACCTGCATGGCATCTGCTTTGTTGAACAATCTCCATCTACCTCATCACCCAGCTTGGCGGCCCAGCGTCAGAGCAGCTTTCCATTTCACAGATGCCCCTGAGGATAAGAATCACTATTGGTTCATCTGCAAATGTCCCCCACAGTACTTAGTGCCCAGGACAGACACGGCTCAGGGCCCCCTGCATTCAAACACTCTTGGTACTTCAGTGGGCCAATCAGTGCCTCCCTTGCCTGAATCCACATCTCCACCATGGAGTTGGCTGCCGGCTTGTGCGGCAATCTTCAGAGTTTTAAATTCACACCGAAGTTTACTGGGTGATTGCACCACGGAGACCGCAGAGAATGTCGCCCTAGCTGCCACCACTTCCGCTCCAGCTCAAACTGGAGGCACAGGCCTCTAGGAGCTCAGATGGCTGAAGCTAATGCCGCCCCAGGCTTGTGTTGGTCCACCGCTCCACCAAGTCAGGGCTCACCTGCCTCAGGAGGAACCGGCCACCAGAAGGCAGAGAGACGGTGTCGCATTGGAAAGGTGGGAGCAGGCACATTGGGCTGCCCATAACTGAGAGAGCAGCACAGCGCTGGCCTCCTGAAGGCCAGGCCTTCTCCAAATGGGGCGGTAGAGTCCACCCCTTGAGGCGCTCTGCCAGGCACACCTCAGAAATGCAGACCCGCCCAGCAGCTAGGGCAACGCGCGGTGGGCGACAGGGCGCCTTCAGGCAGCAGCCGGCGGGCTGAGGAGCCTTTCTCCTCAGCCGACTTCTCCTTCGCGCCCCGCAGACCGGTCCCTGAGAACCGAGGCCTTGAAGGCGCGTCTGCCCGCGCCTGCGCCCCAGCCCGCGCAGCATCTTCCCGCCCGCGGTTGTCCAGCACCTGCCCGGTTCCCAGCCGCCGCCCTACGCGCACACCTACCCACGCCGTGCCGTTCCTTGTCAGTTTTGCGCCAGGGGGTCATGGCCCGGCCGGGGGTCGTGTGGGCCTCGCGTCCTCCAGTGGGGAAGCCTATGAGAGGGTTGTGAGGCACTGTGCCGGGCCCCACTTCCTTCCTCTTTTCGAACTCCCTCCTGGGCCCGCCCTCTCCACCTCGGGGATCCCCGCCCAACTCCTTCTGCCTGAGGCACAAGACAAGGCTGAGAGCAATCTCACTCCCACCACAAACTCCAACACCCTTCACCTGCAAAGCCTGGGGTCAGTGCGAACCGTCTCCTCCTAGAGTTAGTGAGCCTACGCCCACCTGGCAGGACCTGAGCCACCGAGGTCACCACAGCGCAGGTTTTCCTGACTCCTGACCTGGAGACCCAAGAGACGCTCTGGCACTCCATCTCCTTAGCCGGAGAGTTGGTGTTAGGCTGCCGTTCAAATCCAGACCAGAACAAAATCCTGCCATTCCTGGATGCCTCAATCTTCTCAACTATAAGGTAAGATACTAGTACCCTACTTCCTGTCATGACTGAGTCTTCAAGAAAACAACGTATATAGCAGGTAACAACAGGGGTAATTTGTAGATGTGTGGTTCCAAAAGACCCCTTGGAAAAAATGATAAAATTTCTGAAATTGTCCTTTGAAAACACACAGGCAGGCCGCTCCCAGACAAGGTTAAGAGGTCAAGGGTGCCTTAACAGCCAGTGACAGTGACCCCCAGGAGAACCTCTAGAGTTAAGCTGAGGGAGACTTCTCCTGTAACAGCTCACTTCACTTGTAACCATTTGCTGTTGAACAGAAGAAATTAAAATGGCTCTTCCACTCACAATAAAGATAAATTTAGCCTTCCTGAAATTTAGTTCTCTATTCTTTTTTTTTTTTAAAGAAAACATTTATATATTTGAAAGCCATAACACACATAACTCTGGCTTTTAGATAGATAGATAGATAGATAGATAGATAGATAGATAGATAGATAGATAGATAGATAGATATCTTCCATCTACTGGTTCACTCCCCAAATTGCTACAGGAGCCAGAAGCTTCTTCCAGGCCTCTCTACTTGGGCCACCTTCTGGTGCTCTTCCCTGGTCATTTGCAGGGAACTGGATCAGAAGTAGAGCAGGCAGGACATGGAGCTGTGCCCATACTTGATGCTGGCAACTCAGGCACAGGCTTGAGATGCCTACCATCTATGTGCCACTATATCACTCCTTTCTCGTCATCCCTTTTCTGCTTTACCCTGGAGAGCCTGTAAGGCAAACAGGCAGCTAGGACAAAATATTAACTTTACACAAACTTATTTTGTCATTCTCAAAACAGCACCAATTAGGAGTTGCCTTTTATACAGAATATGTAAGTAAGGATTATTTCAGATGACCAGAATCACTTAAATAGTGAAGTGACAACTTATTGCAAAGAAATGTAGAATCACCTAGGAAAGTGTGAAAACTTGCATGGCAAGCTGGGACTTCTAAAAGAGAAACAGAAACTGCTGTCATCAGGTGGAATTTTCCCTTTTTTCCAGTGAACCTCAGGTTCCTCTCTTAAGGTCTGTCAACTGAATGGGTTAGACTTTCTCCAAATTATTGAGGATATTTTCTACCTGAAGATAATTGATGGTGGATACTCATCATATTTACAAAAATACTTAGATTGCTGTTTGATTGAAAAACTGTGACAGTATCTTTGCCAAGTTAGCTCAGAAAACTAATCATTGATTGCAACAATTGGAACTGTTTTCAGAGGCTGGCAAACATTTTCTGTAAATACCCAGATGGTAAATCTTTTAGTCTTTGCAGGCCAAGAAGCAAAATGAAGGATATTATGTAGGCACCTATATATAAAGAGAGAAAACGAGCTTCCACAACTTTTTGTTGATAAAATTCAAATCATAATATTCATCAAGGGGTATATTTTCTTATTTCCTTAAGTAATAAATATCTGGAAATAAAAATAAACTTCAGGGAAGATACAACATTTTGCTTTACAAGAGTTCAAAGATAATGCATATGTTTCATCTATTAATACTGATCCATATGCAGAAAAGAATTAGCTTTGCCTAAAAAGAAATCTGATCTTGATCCTTCTCCATCGAAAAGGAATCTGAAATCTCTTGGATTGTCATGATTTGTCTGGAGGTCTTGGGTCCCATTGGATAAACTAAAAGCATAATTTAGTGGTGGGGGTTAACCATGCCATAAAAGTAGTGGCTTTGGGCAACACACCATCAATAGACCAGAAGACTAAGCTAACTCATGTAGGCAACCCATCACATCTGTATGACAGAGCTCCAGTAAAAACCCTGGGTACCAGCATTTCTGTAAGACTTTCTGGTTGGCAACTCTCCACACATGTGGCACATGTAAGTGCCAGGAAGTAACGCATCCTGACTTCCTGTGGAGAGGACAATGGAAGTGTCTGATACTTCCTAGGACACTGCTTATTGCAGTTGTTCCTTGCCTACACTGACTCTGTCCTGTTTGTTTAGCAATTGGTAACTGAGCAGAATAATTTCGGTCAGTTCTATAAGTCCTTCCAGCATGTTGTTTGCCCTAAGAATGGTTTGGGGAGACACTTGAACTTGCAGTTGATGCCAGATACATGACTGTTATTAGGAACCCACACTTGGAATTGGTGTTAGAAGTGAGAAAGCTGTTCTGTTTGAAATGGTGTATTCTCAAGTTTGTGGCTGAACAATTCTCACAGTTGACAAAACCTCAAAAAGAAAGGTCCTGACAAGTACTAATGCCAACCCTTGGGCAAATGATCTTAATTAATCACTTTCATAGGTCAGAAACAATGAAATTAATGGAATTATATTAAATCTTCTCTTGGTATTTGCCTTTGGGTCTGCCATTTGATTGCTGATTAATCACTTCCAATTGAAGGTTAAGTAGAAGCTCTCCAACTGCACATTTAAACTGATTTTGAGACTTGGAACTCATTTTACACTTGTATAAAAGTCTGAAAAGAAAACCCGATATCGCTGGAATTTGAGCAAATTTATGTGGGAACGGAGATCTCACATTTTGTTTGAATTTCAGAGAGCCCAGGAAATGTATAAACCAGGTTGACATTCTTTGTGATTGAAACATTAATTTTCATCAAAATGACTGTGCTGTGCAGTATGTTTCTGCATATAAATGCTGTTTTGCCTTGTAATTTTAGCTGAATTCCATTAAGAAACCTGAAGTCTGTAGTGAAAGCTAATTTACATACAAAATCAGTGCTCAGTAAATAGTGATTGAGGGTTATTTTTCTCATTAAGAAAACTTGTAATCTCAACCCTGAAAAAAAACAAGGCTTAGGTGGCGTATCAGTGTTAACTACCAGACTACTATGTAATTCATAGTGCAAGGTAAGCTATTCAACCTCTACTTCTAATTAAGGTCTACAAATTAGACATGGATAAGGTCCAAAAGAGCTAATGAAATGCACATTTAGCACAAAGAGTTCAATAACACATCACTGATTCTAATATTTTCCACAAAGTACTCTATGATGACTCTCAGAACGAAGAAGCATCTTACATTTTACTCGTTTGTCCAAAGAATCTCTTTCTGCTCTACAATCATTTTGTCAAGTACAACTGCAACAATCCTAGCAGATTCCACTTTGGGGTGTACTAAATTACTATTTCTTCTGTTTTTCCATATAGATCATTCATAGAAGTCCAGTCTTTGGAACCCCTTGCAGTAGCCTAGTGACTAAAGTCCTTGCCTTGCACATGCCTAGATCCCATGTAGGTGCTGGTTCATGTCCTGGGTGCTCAGCTTCCCTTCCAGCACCCTGTCTGTGGCCTGGGAAAGCAGTTAAGGATGGCCCAAAGCCTTGGGACCCTGCACCTATGTGAGAGAGCCAGAAAAAACTCCTGGCTCCTGGCTTTGGATCGGCTCAGCTTTGGCCATTGAGGCCACTTGGGGAGTGAATCATTGGACTGGAGATCTTTCTCTCTCTCTCTCCTTCTTTCTCTCTCCTTCTTTCTGTAAATCTGACTTTCCAATTTAAAAATAAATAAATAAATCTTAAAAAAAAGAAACCCATTCTTTGATCATTTCAATATCAGCACTGACTTCTCAAATAAGCATTAGATTTGTATCAATAATATCTGCCAACTAACCAAGAAGCAAAGACAATCTCTACAAATCATTTACCTTGTTTTCAAAGTACTTATTTGTCGCTGTCCCACAGCAATGGACTTGGTGTACGGAGCCGATAATAACACGCGTGGACCCTGACTGATGGTCAAAGCCGAAGTTTATTAGTGACCTCAGACTTTATACACCGAGGGTCATATGAGATAAGGGAGGAAGTATTGAGCTCATCAACAAAACCCAGTAACAGTCTCTATGCTTTTGTTTGGAACTCCTTTTGTCTTGTATATTCCACCAAATGTTCTCATACACATACTGTCCATTCAACTGTTCTTATACAAATGATATTTAACCAGGTATACAAAAGGTAGCCATTCGGTTGTTCTCAAGCAAATATTATCCAATCAGCTGTAATCCTGTGCTCTCTGACGCTGTAGGGTCACAATGTCCTCCTACACATATTGATGTTGCTTTCAATGTCTTCAAAAACTTCCAAGAAACCACTGTCACCAAAACACTAACATTCCTAAGCCAGTTTACTCTTTTTCTGAATTTATTTCATCTGATACTACAATGAAACATGACTTAATTAACCCATTATCAATTACTGTCTTTCCTGGTCTGGCTGACACAAAGTCACTCCAAAAAGCTTCAGGTGCAGTTGCATTGTCATCTTTTATTTTTGTAAAGGAGTTGTGTTGTCATGAGGTCTTCTGCTTCAAATGTTCTCATATTTCTTGCCATAATGTTTTTGTGACTTAGGAAAATTGTGATGTATGCTTCATCTCTTACATTGTTTTACCACAATGGTAGTCTCATGACATGGCAAGCACAATGCTTTCCTCTCTAATTGGATGACAAAAGAATTCACATTCTATTGTGCCTCAAAAGTCTCTCTTTTCCTCCCTCCATCCTGTTTCTGTGCATGTATCTATAATAATGGTAGCACAGGTAATTTTGAAAATTAATAAATTGCAGCAGTACAGTGACATGCCTGTTATTTGAAACAATGTGAGTTATAACAACATCCCTATGATTTGCAGCTTGCTGAGCAGCACAGCAAAGCAAGCTACAGCCCACCATGTGCAATTTTTGTTTCAAGTACTTTGCCACCATCACATAAAAGTGATTATAGATTATGTGTAATTCAATGAGTATAGTTTTTTGCAGTAAAAGTGAATGTTTATACAGTTTTCACATGTCATGAAATATTATTATTTTGACTTTTTCTTAACCACTTAAACTATAAATATTATTCCTAGCAGATTTGAACAAAGAAGCATTCTTTATCATACTCATTTACACTATTTTCACAAATTGTGGTGAGGTGATTGAAAAGACACTTGATTTTCCATCTTAGATTTCTGACAGAGAGCCTCACACTAGCAGTATATTAGTGGTAAGGCCCCAAAGCAAATAAGGCTAAGTGCTGAATACATAAAATCTGTTTCACCCATTCAACTTGGACGCACTCCAAAACAAAAATCTGTTCTTTAAATAACGTTAAGGAGCAAATTATTCAGTGTATTTAAAGAGTTGAAACAATTGCTTATAGTTGGAGGAGAAGAAATTCAGGAAGTTATTTTGGCTAAAGGTTAACTAACATCTAATGAAGCAGTTTTTAATATAGAAATCTTAAAACATCAAACTGATAAGTGTGCTTCTTAGATGTGTGTATCTATTATAATTAGCACTGCTATGGCATCAGGAAAAAAAATATGGCAAGAGACACCAATGATCAAATGAAAACACCTGATGAAAATAGTTTAAAGAATTTACCATCATGTTGGACACACAATTTCATTACCACGGTCTGTCAGACACTTAACTGCTAGGTAGCTTCATATACTCAAAGGGATGATGTTGGGGGAAAGGAGCCCTCTGGCTAAGATGTCTTTAAGGCGTACACGTGACCAACTAGGCATCTTCTTCCTTCTCCACATCAGTGTCTCCCTATCCAAACCCAAGCTTACCACCAGAGCCACGCCCAAGGCCTATGCTCCTGCTGACTAGTTCCGTCTTATAACAGGTGCGGTGACCAGATGCCTTGCTCCTACGGATAGGCTAGAATTCAGATTTCATCACTGACCTAGCTGTATGATTAAGAATAAATTGTTCAACATGTCCCTGATTGAAACACTTCACATACATGCTCTCATTCACTCTTCAAAGTAGCTGTGTAATAGAAGCTCAACTATCCTCTCCTTTTGCTAACAAATTAACTGAGGCCAGAGAAGTGAAATCCCCTAACTTTAGCTATCAGTCACTATGACTGTCTGTATGTAATGTTTCTCAGTTCAGAAGTTTGACTCAATTTAATCTCTCTCTCACTCCAAAGGATGATTTTAAAATAGCTGTTGAATCCCATCTCTCCTCCCATATCACTTCCTTGTTAAGTCCTTTCTCATCTGAAACTTAGATTTGGGGTTCTGTTTCCTATATTGTCCTGTTCCCATCTCCATCTTTCTCCTGAGGTTCTACCCAAACAATCACAGTGTTTTGGAACTCCCAGAATAAGCCAGCAAAGATAAACACGGCACAATCACGAGAACTCGAGAAACTTTACTACTTTTGTAAAAATCAAGACACTCCGCAGGAGAGTCATTTTTTGACCCATGTTTAGGAAAATCATTGAAATCTCTTGTCCCCTGGGGCACAGTAAAAGGACAAGCTTTTTTTTTTTTAAAGATTTATTTTTAGTATTTTTTTTATTGGAAAGGCAGATATACAGAGAAGAGAGACAGAGAGGAAGATCTTCGTCCGATGATTCACTCCCCAACTGTGCACAACGGCCGATACTATGCCGGTCCGAAGCCAGGAGCCTCTTCTGGGTCTCCCACGCTGGTGCAGGTTCCCAAAGCTTTTGGGCCGTCCTCCACTGCTTTCCCAGGCCACAGGCAGGGAGCCGGAAGGGAAGCAGGGCTGCCGGGATAGAACCAGCGCCAATATGGGATCCCGGGCATGCAAGGTGAGGACCTTAACCACTTGCGCCACCGCGCTGGGCCCAGGAGAAGCTTTTTTTTTTTTTTTTTAAGATTTATTTTTATTATTTTTTTTTTATTGGAAAGGCGGATATACAGAGAGGAGAGACAGAGAGGAAGATCTTCCGTCCGATGATTCACTCCCCAAGTGAGCGCAACGGGCCGATACTATGCCGATCCGAAGCCAGGAGCCTCTTCCGGGTCTCCCACGCGGGTGCAGGGTCCCAAAGCCTTGGGCTGTCCTCGACTGCTTTCCCGGGCCACAGGCAGGGAGCTGGAAGGGAAGCGGGGCTGCCGGGATTAGAACCGGCGCCCATATGGGATCCCGGGCGTGCTAGGCGAGGACCTTAGCCACTTGCGCCACCGCGCCAGGCCCCCAGGAGAAGCTTTTGATGTCCACAGCTCTCAGAGTGATATATATTCAGGTCTCAGATTTGGCTGGAACTCATTAGCATAGCTGTGTTGATTATAAGATAGAAAAAAATACTTCTGTGTGAGTTGAAATAAGTGCGGTCTTAAGCCTCTGCCAGTGTCCGCTTCCCATTTCCGCTCCAAGATGCTCTCAGTGGGATCCATTGGCAGTGCCTCTCCGCTGCCCTACTGGTTCTGTCCAGTTCACAGGAGAGGGTTCCTTACCTCATGCGTCCCTCTCTACTCCTCGAGAGAGTGCACATGGACAGGTCTGCCTGGAGGTGATGCTGTCATGGCAGGAAGTAAGTGCTAAGATCCTTCCAGCCTGCCCTGTGCTGCTGCCCCCCACCCGAGTTACCGCCCTTTGAAAACCTTTATAGAGGTCAAATTTGCAAGATGATCTAACAGCTCTTCCAGTACTCCCCTCACAGATGTCATTTACAATACAACTTTTTCTATGTTTAATTCTTGTCTTAGAATCTACTCTTTGGAAAAACTAATCGAAGAGTAGATACTGGAGCATATTTATAGCCTATAGGGAGTGAACTGGGGAATAAAGGAGTTCATCATACGTTAAGGGAAAGGAGATCATCACAGCTAACAAGCCCTTAAGGACATGATGGTGCTGCGTAATTTTTATGGAAAAACAGAATAAAAAGATAATGTCTATTTTTCGCAAATGTATTGAAGATCCCTTGTATAAGATGGGACAGGAGCCACACACCAAAATGCACAGGTCATCTGTTGTGAAAGTTGTGGAAACAGAACACGGGGTATAGAAGCAGATCAATGGTAACTGTGAAAGAAAGAGACAAAGATAATTCTTTTTCTCTTTGTTTCATACTCCAGGGGAGGAAGTGCTGCAAGCTGTGTGAGTGAGATATAGCTTATACACTCAAATGCAAATTCCTTCAAATACTAGCTAAATAACTGTAAATAATATTCTGATTTTTCTACTTCTCAGTTCCTTCATCTTCATCTTTTTCTAAAAAAAAAAGATTTATTTATTTATTTTTATTGGAAAGACAGATATACAGAGAGGAGGAGAGACAGAGAGTAAAATCTTCCATCCACTGGTTCACTGTAACAGCTGGAGCTGAGCCTATCCAAAACTAAGAGCCAGGAGCTTCTTCCAAGTCTCACACGCAGGTGCAGGGTCCCAAGGCTGTCCACCAATGTTTTCCCAGGCCATAAGCAGGGAGCTGGATGGTTTAACCTTTGAGCCATTGCACCAGGCCCAATTCCTTCATCTTGAAAATGAAGTCATTTTGTGGTGTCTACCCCAGAGTGTAAAGAAGACTAAATGAGTTAATACTGGAAAGCACTTAGAAAGTTTAGAATCTTAGCATTGAGCTCATAAGCAAGTAACAAACGTTCACTTGCTTCTCAAAAAAAAAAAAGAAGTTCATCAACTGAGGTTAAGGAAGGGAAGCAGTTGAGGAAAGAGAAGTGAAAGTCATCTTGAAGAACTAAAAAATGAATGTTCATTGGTCATAAGATTCAAGTGAATAGGTCAAGATTATCGAGTGGTTTTCTTCTACCACATTCAATTGTTTGGGTGCCCAGATGAATTGGGGGCAGTGGTTCCCTATTCTGACTGTGTAGTAGAGTCGACTCATGGGAGCGTAGAACTTACTAATTTCCCAGGCTCTCCCTATCCTCCAGATTCTGACTGAATTGGTCTGGAATGAGGGGCTAGCAGGCTTTAAGGACACCCAAGAAATTCTAGTGTGTGTCTAAAGACAGAAGTACAAAAATAAGAAGTTTGGTTGACTTGAAATCTTTCTAGTGAAAGTAAGAGGCAGAAGAATCAATGGATCAATGGATGGATTAATTATAATATAGAATCTAAATTAGTCAAGGCAGAAAAAAAAAACGCTTTTGTGATTGATAGACAAAAAGAAAAAAAAAAGTAGCATGAAAGACTTAGAGACTTCACGGAAGTAGAATTGGAGAATTGAGAAGGAGTCTTTGATCCCATCTTTCGCCCAGTAAGCTTCTGATAATCTACTACATAAACAACACAAAAAGCTAAGTAATTCAATAGAGTATAAGAATTACTCTTTTTCTGATGGCTTTTCCCATGTCTAGTTGCATTACCTATTGAATCTAATTGACCTAAGTGCTTTTATTTGAGGATAGCTAGGCTTAGTCGTTCAGTTATAGAGATGGGAATGCACCTTAACTTGATTAGGAAATCATATATTATAGAGTATTAAGTGGAACATAGGACTGAGGAGAAAACTGAATTTCCACAGATACCCAACCACCAAAACTACACCATGGACCTGGGCTTAGCAAAGGTTACAATTGCCTGCTTGACGTCCTTCAGGGTAACTCAACAAAACAAAGAGAACCGTCCAATCAATAACACACACCAATTATACACCAGACAATCTTAAGGCAGTTTGTGTGTTACTGCTTAAGTGACACGGTGTTGGAAAATCTATTTTGTCGTACAGGGTACCACAAACTTACAAAATATGGGATAGGGCTAATGTTGTATCAAAGGGCAAGTTGAGCTGCCATTCCTGTAGCCCTAGTCGTGGCTCTCCACTTTGCATCACAATTCCTGCTAATGCATTTATTGAGGCAGCAGAAGATGGCCCAGTATTTGGGCCACCCTGACTTTGGCCTTGTTAAGATCTGGCTGTTGCAGTCCTTCTCTGTCACTGTGATTTTCAAAAGTACACATTTTTTTATTTATTCATTTTTTAAAGTAGACATTTAAAAACAGAGACATGGGATCAACATATTTTGAGAGCTATTTGTTACTTTATTAAATAATATGCTCAATACACTATTCTTCATCATCTTGCCTGCTGCCTTTTTCAAGCAGACTCAATTTTTCTTAAAAATTATCAAATTTATCAAATTGTTAATTCTTTAAAAAACATATAATAAACATGATTTCCCTATTATGTTCATTCACCAAGATGAACAATTAGACTCACTGCTTTACAGTTAGAGCATTTAATCTGAAGACTGCAACTAACACAGTGTTTAAATGCAAGTTTACTCCATGTTTTCCAATTTTATAAATAATTTGTAGAGTGAAAGTATCTTAGGTTGTCTCTGAAAAAGGAAAGAGAGTTGCACGAACAGTATCTGAAAAAAGTATGAATAACAAATAACAGATTATTGATGGTAAAGAATTCAAATTCATCTACAAATCCCAAAATTCATTTTGAAGCACCAAAGCGTAAGTAACTCTGAACAGAAAAGAGCAAAACTGCAGGCATCACACCTATTTGAAGATATACTACAGGATTACAATAACTCACACAGCATGGTACTGGCACAAAAAAACAGACAAATATATGCAAGGAACAGAACAGAGATTCTAAAAATGGATCTAAGCATCTACAACGAAATGACTACTGACAAAGATGCTGAAAACACACTATTCGAGATAGTGTTTTTAATATGTGATGATGGAAAAATTGAATATCCACACACAGAAAACTGAAGCTTGCCTGCAAAACCAGAAACTGTAAAGCTACTCGATGAGAACAGAACAAGCAGCTCGGGTCATCGGTGTCTTCAACACTTTTTTGCGTAAGACCCCAGAAGTTCAGTTAATAAACGCCAAGCTAGGCAAGTGGTGTTATATCAAACTTAAGAGGCTTCTGTGCCCAAAGGAAGCAACTAAGTGAAGCGACAACTGGCAGAATGGGAGAAATTACTTACAAATGATGCATCTGAAAAAGGATTAACATACAGGGTAGATAAGAAACTTTAAAAATCAATGCAGAAACAGAAAATAAATGAGTATCACTGGCCCCCAGGGAAATATAAATCAAAATCACAAAATCTAATCAGTCTGATTAGGATATTATTACACACACACACACACACACACAAATACTGGTACAAATAAACACTCATGGTTGGGATGCAAATTAGTATAGCGATTATGGAAAACAACAAAGCTTCCTCAAAATACTAAAAATAGACCTGCTATGTGACTCAGCTGTCCAACTTCTGGGTATACATGCGAAGGAAGTGAAATTGACACATGAAAGAGATACTTGCACACAAGTTTATTATTTGTTTGTTGTAGAACAGCTATAATATGGAATTGACTTAGACATCCATCAACAAATCAATGGAAAAGGAAGGCGATAAGTACATCTCTTCATTTATAGCAACATATATGTAAAAAGTCCCTGCCATTTATGACATTTATCCCATTTATCATGGGTGGTTCTGTTACATCGAGATAGGGAAGGTTTTATCCTCAGACATTACACTTGACCTAATGTTTTTCAGAAAAAAAAAACTCTTTCCTTTCTTCATTATAAAGTCATTTTTCAGTTACAAATAAGGTGATTGTACATTTAGTTAAGATTTTTCTCAGGAAAAAGAAGAACAGATTTTTAAAAAATTCTGTTGCTGAATAGATCAATTTATAAGAAAAGCAATATTTAAACATGATACAATCCACCACTTATTTAGATCTTGATTGTATCTTTTTTTTAACATGTATTTTTTCATTTGAAAGCAGGATTACAGAAAGAGAAGAAGAAACAGCAAAAAATGATGATCTATTTGCTGGTTCATTCCTCAGATGCCCTCAGTGGCCAGGGGCTGGACCAGGCTGAAGCAAGGGGTCTATGTCTCCAACTGGATATCTCATATGAGTGGTAGGGAGTTCAAGGATTGAGCCATCTTTCTTTACTTTCCCATGCGTAGTAGTAGGGAACTGAATCAGAAATGGAGCAGCCAGAACTCGAACTAGTATTCGTTCATATGAGATACTGGCATTGCAGATGGCAACTTAATTCACTGTGCCATGTTGTTTTAATTATTAAAATGGAGAGAGAGAGAGAGAGAGAGAGAGAGAGAGAGAGAGAGAGAGAGCTCTCATTCACTACTAGTTCACTCCACAAAAGCCTGCAAAAGCTAAGCTTAGGTCAGGCTGAAGCTGGGAACTCAGCCCAGGTCTCTTGTGTGAAAGGCAGAGACTTGAGCTGTTATTTGTCACTTTCCAGGGTGTCATCAGCAAGAAATTGGAGTTGGGGACAGAGCCAGAATTCAAACCTGGTCATTAGATATGGGATATGAATGCTTATCCAACACCTTAGCTGCCAGACCAAACACGCGTTTCTCTCTGCAATGTTTTCTTGTTCTCAGTGTAGAATTTTACATTGTTGACTTTTATCTCTAGGTCTATAATAGGTTTATAATAGCATGACTATTTTTTTCTTTTTTTATTTGGTTGTAACTGGTGCAACTGATTTTTAAAAACTGACCTTGCATTTGATAGATTTCTTTGATATATTGGGTTACTGATTGCACTAGTTTATTTTAAAGTATTTTAGATTCCCAATGCATTAACATTAAAACATTCAATTTGGCGGCTCGGCATAGGAGCCTAGGTTGAAAATCCTCACCTTGCAGATACTGGGATCCCATTTGGGTGCAGGAGTGTATCCTGGCTGCTCTACTTCCCATCCAGCTCTCTGCTTGTGGCCTGGGAGGGCAGCAGAGGATGGCCGAAGGCCTTGGGATCCTGCACCCACATGGGAGACCTGGAAGAAGCTCTTGGCTCCTGGTTTCAGATTGGTTCAGCTCCAGCCATTGCATCCATGTAGGAAGTGGACAAGCAGACGGAAGACCTTTGTCACTCCTCTCTGTAAATCTGCTTTTCCAATAAAAATAAATCAATCTTTTAAAAATCATTTAATTATAATTACAGATATGCAAAGAAGCTGCAAGAATAAGAACAGTTTCTATAGGCTCTTCACCAAGATTAAATATTTCACTATATTTGCTTAGCTATACCGTTGTACACACACACACATACAAACACACACACACACATGCTTGTTCTGAACCATTTAAAAATTGGTGCAGGCATGACATCTTTTTGTCCTTGAAATCTTCCCTGTGCCTTGTGAGAAACAAGTGTAGTGCCCTGGTGAAATGGGGGGAGTGAGCACTGATCCGATCTAGCAGCTAACCAAAGATCTCATTCATGTTTCCCAGTGGTTCCATTAGTGTCTGAAGACAGAAAATTCCACATCACGATTTGCACAGACACACGCTCCATATTTCATCAGGACCAGCCCCTCCGTGTTTACGTCTTGTTCATGATCTTGGCCATTGGAAGAGCACAGGCCAGCTGTTGATTACAATACTCCCCCCACCTGTGATTTCATATTGTTTTCCGTGACTAGAGTCAGGTGAGGCCGTTGACAGCGCACAGCAAGTTGATAACGTTTCTCCCACTGCTCTCTTCTAGAAGAGGCATCGTAGTCATTCATCCCGTTACTGTAATGGTGCTGCTTGCAGGTTTCTCTTTAGAAGGGTTACTACTTCATCCTAATTAGTATCTACTTGGGGAGAGAGGTTATAAGGCCATCTAAATATTCAATAACATATCAAACATTTACTCTACTAGTTTCCACATCTGATGATCATGTTTGCTCATCTTTTATTAGTATAATGATTAATGGCCTGGTGCGGTAGCCTGGCAGCTAACATACTCCCCTAGCATGCACCGGGATCCCATATGGGGCACCGGTTCGTGTCCCCATAGCCCCTCTTCCCAACCAGCTCCCTGATTGTGGCCTGAGAAAGCAGTCAAGGACGGCCCAAGACCTTGGCATTCTGCACCCATGTGGGAGGCCCAGAGGAGGCGCCTGGCTCCTGGCTTTGGATTGGCGTAGTTCCAGCTGTTGTGGCAGCTTGGGGAGTGATTCAACGGATGGAGGATCTTCTCTGTCCCTTCTTTCTGTATATCTGAGTTTCCAATAAAAATAAAATAAATCTTTAAAAAAATAACAATAATGATTACCACATAGAGATTTTTCATGGTTGTTATTCATTCCATGATCATTAAATGTGACCCTACTGTGAGAAAAAACCTTTTCTCCCATTAATTAATTACCATATTCATTTGTGCTAGTATGAACTCACTCCATCTTCTTTTATTCAAGAAAATAATATTACACTGATGTAGTATTCAAAGTGTCACATATTTCACCAGTGGCCATGAGTTGAGTTGGCCATGTTTTCTGGTTCCTCCATATATCAGTTATTTCAGTTTTATTTTGTTCTTATCTGTTTATCTCATGGAAATTTGAGAATTTTTCTTTTACAAAGTTCCCTTTTTTCCCCAAAGTTTCTAATTAAGGGGTGCCTCCTTCTGTTAGTGCAATGAAGCAGTGCTTTTTTTTTAAAGTATTTATTTAAAAAGTGAGTTAGAGAGGGAGGAACACACACACATATCTAAATATTCAATAACACACAGAGATGTAGGGTCCAAGGCTTTGGGTGTCCTCCACTGCTTTCCCAGGCCACAAGCAGGGAGCTGGATGGGAAGCAGGGCAGCCGGGATTAGAACCGGTGCCCATGTGGGATCCTGATGTGTTCAAGGCGAGGACTTCCGTGCCAGGAAATGTAGATTTTACAAATTTTTCATCTGCTGATTCACTCCCCAAGTGGCTGCAATGGCCAGGTGCCATCTTCCAGCTCTCCCATATGGATGTTGGGTCCCAAGGCTTTGAGCCATCCTCTACTGCTTTCTCAGACCATAAGCAGTTGTGTGGGAAGTGGAGCAGATTGGACACAAAGTAGTGTCCATTTGGGATCCTGGTGCTTACAATGTGAGAATTTAGCCATTGAGCCATTGTGCCAGGTTTTACACTAAGGATTTTAAAAGCTTGGCTCTTACATTTAGATCTGTGATCCATGCTAAATTAATATGTTATTTGAATAAGAGTCAGGTTTCATTCTTTTGCATGTAATTATCAATGTATTCCAGCAAAGACAGTATTACTTTCCTATTGGATGGTCTTGGCACCCTAGTTGAAACTGACCATACATGTATGAATATAGTCTTATTTCTGATTTATATTCTAAAGCATTCCTAATTTTATTTCACTGCCTTTAATTATATTTAATTGCCAGAACCAGATTCTTATTTTCTGAGATTATATAGTAAGTTTTGAAATGGGAATTTCTAAGTCCTCCAGTTTTGATTTTGTCAAGATTATTTTGGCTATTTGGGTTCCCTAAAATTCCAAATGTTTAAATTATTTTTTTCTACCCCCTTCCAAACAAAGTCACTGGAATTTTGATAGGGGTTTTATTCAATTGGTAGGTTATATGGATGAAGTCATAGGTTGAATGAAGTTTACTTAAATCCATTCAAATGTTGAAATGCTAGTTTCGATGTAATGCTATTAGGAGATAGAACCAGTGGGAGATAACTGGGTCAGGATAGTAGAATTCTCATGAATGGAACTAGTGCCTTTATGAAAAACATAAGATCATGCAAGATGAAAGTCCTCTGCTAACTAAGAAGTAGGTCTTTATCAGATACTGGGTCTACTGGCACTCTGGCTTTGAATGCTCCAGAATTCAGAACTATGCGAACTAAATGTTGGCTGTGTAAGCTATGCAATCTACAGTCGTGTGACCATAGCCCTAAAACAGAAAGTATTGTTATTTTAATAACTTTAAACCTCTTCATTCCTATAAGAGATGTCTATTTAGTCAGGTCTTTCTTTGAACATTTTGTATTTTTGTTTCAGTATAAAAAATTTTTTCACTTTATTGGCTAAATTAATTCCTAAGTGTATAGGTGGGGTACCACTTAAGTGGAAATGTGTCCTTAACTTCATTTTCCAATTGGTCATTATTAATGTTGAGAAATGCATCTGTTTAACCTGCAAGGTGGAGAGACAAAGATCTTCCAAGTGGCCGTCTCACTTCTCAGTAGGAAAGGAGCTGGGTTCCAAACATGCAGGCTTTCTCATATGGGATCCAGGCACCTTCAGGCAAGGTCTTCACAATCATCGTGTAAAATACCACCCTCTTACAACCGATTTGTACATGTTGACCTTATTGTATCCTGCGACTTGTCTGAAACCTTTTAATAGCTCTAACGGACTTCCCGGAAGTTCTTGAGTAGCCCACAGGTTTAAGATGCTGTTATCTGTGAATGTACACACTCTACTTCTTCCCTTCCCACATACACGGCTTTTATCCTTCCTGACAGCTTCCAGCAGCCAGGTGAAGTCAGTCAAGCTTCCTTCTATTAATCTTCTATTCAGTTCTCTTTTTCTAGTTTCTGAAGTGTAAAATTACTGGTTTAAGCTCATTTAAAAAAGTAAAATAAGTTGATGCAAGTAAACTTTATTTGTTTATTTATCTGGAAGACAAAGTCACAGAGAGGAGACAGAGAGAAAAGTCTTCCATACACTAGTTCATTCTCCAAATGGCTGCAATGGCTAGAACTGGGCTGATCTGAAGCCAGAACTTGGAGCTTCTTCCAGGTCTCCCACACGAACCCAAGGACTAGAGATACCTTCTGCTCTTTTCCCACTCATAAGCAATGAGCTAGCCTGCAAGTGGAGTAGCCAGGACCCACATGCAGATCAGCCTGCTATGCACTGTGACAGCCCCAACTCCAATCTTTTTCGTTTTCTTTTTTTTTTTTTAAACAGTCTAGTGAAGTATCTTATTAGCCTCATAAATAATAATTACAATGCTATAGTGTCTTTCAAGATGCAAAAGTTTATAGTTTTGATGAAATCCAGTTACTTCTTTTCTTTGATAGTTTGTGCTTTTTCTGACACCCAGCTTATGAGAGATTGAGTCATTGGTGGTATTTCCCAAGATAGGAAGATGAAGGCCCGAAAGAGTGCAAGCAGCTTGAGTTGGATTATAGAACCATTTGGTGATGGGCTGGGTGTAATGCTGATGCTTTGGGGCTTTAAACCTAGGTGGCTTTCAGTCATATCCTGGGCTATCTCTAAGTTTGTTATTTGATGTATGTACATGTGAGAGCCAATTTCCCGATCCCCAGTATATTTACGTGGACTTATTTATTATAGAAGATGCCCATTGTGATGGCCCATTTGGCATCAACTGCCTGGATATGTGATCCAATGTTACTTTGGATGCTTCTGTGAAGCTGTCTTGCAAGATGATGTTACCACTTTATCAGCGGACTTTGAGTAGAGCAGATCACTCTGCCTAATGTGGATGCCCCTCATCTAATCAGCTGAAGTCCTGGATGGAACAAGGTTGACCTTCTCCGAGCAGGAGAGGATTCTGCAGTAGATGACCTCTGTGGTTGGTCTGCTGTCTGGTCTTCTCTCAGGGTCTCCAAGCTGTCAGCCTATCTTGTAGATTTAGATGTGCCTCATAATCCTGCTAACCATTTCCTAGAACACGTTTCTCTCCGTGTACCTAGACGTGTGTGTTTATACACACTTACTATTGATTCTGTTTTTCTCAAGAACTCTAATTCACCAACCTAAAGAATACGTATGAAATGAAGTTGTAGACCAGTCTCTGATAATTTAAATTTAAAAATATTTATTTGAAAATTTTAGAATATATCTTTATGAAACATACATATATATACTTATATATAATTATAAGTATATATATATATATAATTATATATATCAGGGACTTAAGAATTTCAGGAGTTTCTTTTCTCTTCCCCCTATTCCCTTATGAGTTTCTTTTGTCTTCCCCCTTTATTCCCTATTCTGTTATCCAGATAGATTAAGGAGATACGAGGGGAGAAAACACTGCAATTTTATTTCAAATTTCAAAACTACTTGCATCATAGGCTTCTGTCACAAAATATAAATTATATATATGAATACAAAGATGAGTATAGGTGCTTTAAAGACTGACAAAATCCAGTAACTATATATACATATATATATTTTTTAATTTCCCATTTTTACAGCAGTAAAAACTACATTGATATAAAAGTACAGAAGAATATTTAACAATTTCAGTGTTCTCAATTGAGACATATGGCTCTCAAGGTAGGTTAAGATGAAACAAATAGATTTATACTAATTCTAACATTTTCCTTCAGTTAATGGTTTACTGTGATGCACAAAATCTCTACCTGGTGTCATTTCAGCCCAATTTGAAACACTCAGACAAAGAAGCATGAAAACGCCTGGCCCTGGCCTATGGCTGGCTAGGTGGGTGTAAGCCAGCAGGTGGCACCCTTGGGATAAAGGCAATTCAATCCCACCTTAACCACAGCCACCCTGGGCAAGGCCCTTGCTCCCATTATGGACAAGTCTTTACTGCTGAGGGCACTGGGTTTCTGGAGTAGATTTGGAGGACACGTAAAGAATAGGGTGGGATTTCTTACACGATTTCTTTTCCAATTTGCTTGTAGTGTCTTTCCCTTCTTTAACTTCTGTTTGCAGCCTTGATTCAGCAGCTAACCTACAGGCATTAAAGCATTCACTCTGAATTCAAATGTGGTTACGAAAAATTAAACAAACCCTGTAGTACAATGGGCCTCCTATGGTGATATATATTTTTTTCTTTTACATACACAAGGGGGAAAAACTAACAGATGACTTCAATATCATTAAAACAGCCAGTCATGACTCTCTAAATAACTTTTTAAGATGCTTACTTTTACTACTGTAAATGTCAAAAGGATATCTGAAAGGCTTATAAAAATAAAATCATGTCAGGACTAAACAGAAGAAAAATGTAAAATGGTTCCTATCATGACAGGCATACCTGACGCAAAAATGACAATGGTAGAGCAGTATTTTAATGTTGCCCTGGTAGGCAAAAGGCTAAGCAGAAAATCAAACAACAAAATCCAGGGTTGCATGAATAGATGCTTGTTTCTCTCATTAAAACACACATACATACACACACACACACACACACCCCTCAAATTGTGCTTCAACTGGCAGAATAATTAAGGAAAAAAATAAACAGTGAAGAGAGAATTTAAAAGGCACATAAGCATTCTTTATAGCAAGAGTCGATTAAATTTACAAAGCATGCAACAGTAAAGTTCCCAGTAAAACCCACATTTATTTGCACAATTATTTTTGTGTTGTGTGTTTCAGTGAAGCATGCAGAAAACAAGAGGGTGGCAACACCTCAGGTTAGCAGATGGATCCACACATACACACAAAAACAAATGTTTTGTGGTATTTTATTTGTTTTTGTTTAAATAGGAAGACAAAAAAATTTCCAACATGCCATTTGAGTCATGCAATTAGCTACATATATTTGTACAAGTGATTTTTTTTTTTTTTTACTAAGTCAAAGAAAAAAGATTGGAAAGAAGTGGAGACAACACAGATAGCACAGTATGCATTGCTCGATGCTGGAAACAGTCCCTAAGCAAGCACACTTATCCAGTAAATCGCAGTCCATAACTAAGCGCAACAAGTGTAGGCATCACATACCATCCACCTGAGGTGACTTTCCCTTTAGAACATCAAGCTTTTCTTTGGCATGACTTTAGGTTAGGACACTAACTACAAGCTCCAGGAAAGGAGTAACAATCTACTCTTCCTATACGAGCAGTTAGCATGGCTGAAGTGCTTGCACTGTTGAACACCGAAGAGAAACCAGACAAAGCAAACAAGCAAGTCTTTTATGTAAGGAGACTTATTTCTAACCATTTCAGCCCGAACGCACATCAGTTAGTCAAACTTCATTGTCTACACACTCTGATTCCATAGGACACAAGCCAAGTTAAGTACTGTCATATCAATATGCTTCCATTTAAAACTTCCAAGGATATTTAAATGTATCTATTCACCCATCGCATGCAAACTGCTTCATTCTTGCGTTAACCTTCTCCATCTTCCTCATCCACTTCTGCTGGACTCCACCATTGGTCCTGCCGTGGATGCCTAGAACCCCAGCTGCGGCACTGTCACCTACCTTTCCCTTCTAGTCACTTTCCTCTTACCTTCTGACCTTTATTATTGTCATTTTTTTTTTTGAAAGGACAAGGCCTTGGGTAGTTTAATTCCTGCAGACACACATGCCTGGCACTTGCTCTTTAAGCCACAAACTCAATTACGCTAAAACTGGACACTTCTTACATATTATGTTTTTGTTTTAAAAATATGTTAAAACAGGTATCAAAACCGATTCTTGAAGGCTTACAATAAACAACTTCAAAAGTCATCAACAATTTCACCTAAGTTTTCTGGAAAGTTGAAAGGTCTTACTTTTGGAAAGCCCTGTGGGAAGGAAGGCCAATTTTTCTTTTGTGGCTACATTTGAAATCAGGAGAAAAGCAACAGTGCACTTACTGAAATTGACAACACTGTGTACACTTAGTGAAACTGACAAGCACATTCAGATGTGCTTAAGACTGTGATCATTTCTGTTTTATGAAACAGAAAAGCATAAAAATTTTTTGAAAAAAAAAATTTCCCTTATTCAGGAGTCTTTTCCCTTTACAATCATTTTAGTCTTTCTTAAAAACCTGAAGGCGGGCAGATGAAACCGTGGAATTACACTGCACACAATACTAAGGAGACAGATGAAGAAGCAGACAGCATAGTGCGTGCAGCGAGAGAGGAGGGTTGGACAGGTCTGCTGGCAGCCTGGAAGGAAAGAGGATACTGACCTGGGAGAGCCGGGGCTGTTCTCCTTTCTTTCATCCGAGACTTCGGGCTCAGCTGGCACGCCGACAAGTTTCACACACTTCTTCACCTTCTGTGGCTGCGTCTCCACGAGTGGGTTTTTGTGAGGAGAGAGTGTGACTAATGCTGTGTGTGTAACAGCTGGCTTTTCCAACCTCAAGGTGTTATCTTCCAAAGTGCTGGGCAGGCACTGCGTCTCCTCCTTCTGAGGGGGTAATCCACAGGCTTCCTCCCTGCCAGTGCTGCTGGCACAGGCATCACCAGGGGCGGGCACACCCACAGGTAGTACCTCCCGTCGCTTCTTGAGGACAGGCACATCAATTTTCTCTGAGACCAAAAAGCATTAGAAAAAACAAAGCCCACTCAATGACTGAAAATAATAAAGTCATCAACATAAGAAAGCAGAACTAGTTTTACATCCATACATATTTATTTATTTAAAAGGCAGAGTTACAGAGAGACGGAGAAGGAGACATAGCATCCATCCACTGGTTCTTCCCAGAAATGACTGCAATAGTCAGGGCTGCGCCAGGCTAAAGTCAGGAGTCAGAAAGATCCCCCCGCCATGTCTCCCACAGGGATTTGTGGGGTGGCCAGTTTCTTCTGCTTTCCCAGCTTCATTGGTGGTGAGCTGGATCAGAAGTGGAACAATCAGGACTTAGACTGGCACTTGTGTGGGGCTGCTGCTGTCTCAGGTGCTGCCTGAACCTGCTGTGCCACAGGCCATCCCGTATCAAGCTTTTTAATTCATTCTTTTAAAATCCCTCTGTATCCCTACTTAAAAATGTATCCTTACATTTTAAAAACCTTTTATTTGTTCTTTTATGAACTCCATTAACTATTTTTTTTAAAGCTCATACATTTTTTAAAAGCTATGAACTTTCCCATGGAAATGCAATATATTTGACTCTAAGAATGAACACGCAAATAAATGGTCTCTTCCAAAATTTAAATAAAAATCTCAGGAGAGATGGGGAGCAGTGTTGTGGCTCGATAGGCTAATCTGCCTGCTAGTACCAGCAACCCATATGGATGCTGGTGTGTTTCCCATCTGCCCCACTTCTCATCCAGCCCTCTGCTCGTGGCCTGGGAAAGCAGAGGAGAATGCCCCAAGTCCTTGGGACCCTGCACCCATATGGAAGACCAGCAGAAAGCTCCTGGTTCCTGGCTTTGCTTCAGCTCAGCTCTAGCCATTGCAGTCACTTGTGGAGTGAACCAGTGAATGGAAGATCTCTCTTTCCTCTTTGTAAATCTACTTTTAAAATAAACATAAATAAATCTTTAAAGAGAATTTAAAAATAAATAGCCTTAACTTGCTATTAAGCTCCCTAGTATGCGTCCTACTGTTCCACCTTAATAATAGGATCCCCGACATTTAATGGGAACATGGTCTCTGAGAATCAGGACTGCATCTCTCAGGCTTTCCTGGGACAAGTGAGTACACTCACACGAGTACACTCTGCTCAGTGGAGTGGGAGCGAATCATGGGCACACAGGCAGCCTGAACCCCGACACTGCAGAGAGCTCAGTGAGCCCTGGAACGCTTCCTCCAGACTGCCACCAGGGGGAGGGAGGAACACTGAGGTCCACATTATTTTAGGTTTTTCTGCAAGTAGTCCTAACTGTTGGGTGGCGTTAGTAAAATGAAATTCTCTGGTTTGATTCAAAGTGCTAAGTCTTAAGTGGGGAAGCCTCAAGGGTTCTGTTTCTATGAGAGAGTCTGAATTTCCAACTCCAAAAAGGAAACAAATTTCTCAATACCCAGTACTCTTTGGATCTTCCTTTATATTTTGCAGTAAAAAATGTGCTTTCCTAACTGTAGACACATTAACCACAGATCAGTTCATAATGGGATTTGCATAAAGCTCTAATAAGAAAGAAAAAGGCAAAAAAAAAATTTTGGTCTTGCTCATGATTTAAAAGATTAAAAATAGATGAGCCTCCATACCTTCGGGTTCATACTTCAGTTTTAACTCATCGACTTTAGCTCTAAGCTTCATATTTTCACTTTCTGAAACCTGGAGGCACCTTTCATTTGCAAAAAGCTTTCGTTCAATATCCAGGGCCCGTTGGCTCTCAAATAGTGCTTTCATTCGCTGTATGGACAATTCACCTTTGGTGCTTTCATTTTCTTTGCTACAATAATAAAAAATGAAAACCAAAGATATTAAAATTACATAAAATAAATACAGATTGTGGAATACAGTTTCAATATATATTATTTCAACCCAGTTAAGAATATACTTTTCTAGAATTTGTAATCATAAAGAAATACTAAATTCTTTTCCAAATTTATTCATGCAGAAATTAAATTCCTTTAAATTTTAAATGTGACATTTATTCTTGAAAAAAAAACTGCATTACTAAGACCATTCTCTATATTAAAGTTCAGTTTACTTCTCAATCAAAAAAAAAACATGAAGAAAATAAAAATACAAAGAAAAAACATTGCATTTAGCAAAAGTTTTTTATGCAATGATCAGTAAGAATTAATTCTTGTGTAAAAGTCATGTATTATGCAAAGATATTTTTATCGCTTTTCCCTTCTGGAATTTTCTTTTGATCATTTCAAAACAAAAATGTGTAGTGAGTGACACTAGCTATGGCAGGCAGTAGTTCATCCACCCACGCAGACACTCACTTTAAGTTATCAAGCTTTAGCTGAAGTAACTCCGTATAATAGGTGTTATCTTCCACAACAACATTGTTAACTGCAGCCTTGGATTCCATACTTTCATATAAGTTCTAAAAAAAGCAGAAATCCTTGTTACTTGAACAATATTAAGTTAGCATACATTTATTAAGAACATTTGCCACCACCTATTAAAAACACAGATTGGGCAGGCAACTAGGCTAAGCAACCATTTAAGTCAGTTACAGTCTCAAGTGTGCATGTGAATCAGCATTCTTACACAGAGAAGACTCTGAATCCAGGCCTGACCCTGAAGCCTGTGCTTCTCGCCATGCCCAGATCCTATGCTTCCCTTTCCAGCTGACAGAATGGCAGACCTAAATGCTCCATTCTCAACTTCACAACCAAGCCATAAAATGAAAAAACCAGAAAAGTGGAAGAGATCCTGAAAGTTGGTTTTATGTCTACTCTGCTGAGATTCTAATGGGAATTCTATATAATATTTTTCTAGAAGGAAAAAAAAATGAAGTCTGCTTAAAAACTCATAAACAATTCCAGAGATGACAGACAGAAAACTCCTTGGTTTAAAGTTAGATTTTGAAAAAGTATATTGCTGAGCTCACTAATGGAACACAGATACCTGCCAGCAGATGTACTGAAGATGCAACCAAAACTGCAGGGTTTTCAACAGTTCTTATAAATGACAGAAAGTAAAGCTACATAAATTAAAATTTTTATGATCTGTGAATGCTGTGATTTAAAATGTCTAAGAGGTAATCAATATTTGCAAAAATCTTTAATTCAGAAACTTAAGTTCATTAAAAGGTTATTGAGAAGAGATCAATGTTCCCTTAAACATTTTTAAACCAAATGCAATTCAAATAAAAGTGCTAGCAAGATTCTTTTTTGTGTTAGACAGTGTTCACAAGGAAAAAAAAAAAACAGAAGAATTTCCAGGAAGATACCAAAAAAGACAAGCTAAGGTCTACCAGACAAAACATACTGCAAAATCTTTATAGTGAAAATAATGGGGTAGTGATGAACAGACAGACTGAATCATCAGAATGAACAAACCTAGAAAGAGATTCAAAATATGTGTGGAAACAGAACACACACTGGGCTCAAAGCACTGGTAGCTCAGCTGAGTTCTTAATCAGTGGTGTTGGTATAACTGGCTAGTTATTTGGGAAAAAATGAAAAAAAAAATTAGATTTCTACTTCAGACCATACACAATAATAAAGTTCAATGGAGATTAGAACTGTAAATTTTAAAAGCCAAACCACACAAGTCCCAGTAGAATATAAAAACAGTTTCTATTAAACTGACACACATGCAAATAAGCCCTTAAAATATGTACTGATAAGAACATGTTCACTCTGAATTTTTTTTTTATTCTGATTTAATCAGAAGAAAGCGGATGAAAACTATACTCAGGTTGCTTTTCTCATCTATCCGACTGGCAAAAAATGAAAAAGATGGTATTCCACTTGTGAGCCTAGAGACACAGGTCCTGACACACTGCACGTGGATTAGAGACACAGGTCCTGACACTCTGCACGTGGACTAGAGACACAGGTCCTGACACACTGCACGTGGACTAGAGACACAGGTCCTGACACACTGCACGTGGACTAGAGACACAGGTCCTGACACACTGCACGTGGACTAGAGACACAGGTCCTGACACACTGCACGTGGACTAGAGACACAGGTCCTGACACTCTGCACGTGGACTAGAGACACAGGTCCTCTGACACACTGCATGTGGACTAGAGACACAGGTCCTAACACACTGCACGTGGACTAGAGACACAGGTCCTCTGACATACTGCATGTGGATTAGACACAGGTCCTGACACACTGCACGTGGACTAGAGACACAGGTCCTGACACTCTGCACATGGACTAGAGACACAGGTCCTGACACTCTGCACGTGGACTAGAGACACAGGTCCTGACACACTGCACGTGGACTAGAGACACAGGTCCTGACACACTGCACGTGGACTAGAGACACAGGTCCTGACACTCTGCACATGGACTAGAGACACAGGTCCTGACACACTGCACGTGGACTAGAGACACAGGTCCTGACACACTGCACGTGGACTAGAGACACAGGTCCTCTGACATACTGCATGTGGATTAGACACAGGTCCTGACACACTGCACGTGGACTAGAGACACAGGTCCTAACACACTGCACGTGGACTAGAGACACAGGTCCTGACACACTGCATGTGGATTAGACACAGGTCCTCTGACACACTGCATGTGGACTAGAGACACAGGTCCTAACACACTGCACGTGGATTAGACACAGGTCCTGACACACTGCATGTGGATTAGACACAGGTCCTGACACTCTGCACGTGGACTAGAGACACAGGTCCTGACACACTGCACGTGGATTAGACACAGGTCCTGACACACTGCACGTGGATTAGACACAGGTCCTGACACACTGCACGTGGACTAGAGACACAGGTCGTGACACTCTGCACATGGACTAGAGACACAGGTCCTCTGACACACTGCATGTGGACTAGACACAGGTCCTAACACACTGCACGTGGACTAGAGACACAGGTCCTAACACACTGCACGTGGACTAGAGACACAGGTCCTCTGACATGCTGCATGTGGATTAGACACAGGTCCTGACACACTGCACGTGGATTAGACACAGGTCCTGACACTCTGCACATGGACTAGAGACACAGGTCCTCTGACACACTGCACGTGGATTAGACACAGGTCCTGACACACTGCACGTGGACTAGAGACACAGGTCCTGACACTCTGCACATGGACTAGAGACACAGGTCCTCTGACACACTGCACGTGGATTAGACACAGGTCCTGACACACTGCACGTAGATTAGACACAGGTCCTGACACTCTGCACGTGGACTAGAGACACAGGTCCTCTGACACACTGCATGTGGATTAGACACAGGTCCTGACACACTGCACGTGGGAATGCACACTGCTGTACACTACGGGCAGGAGCTGGAGGACACCTACTCACACTACTCTGGCATTTACTTTTGGCCCAGCAATCCTGCTGCACAACTCCACCTGGAACCTACAGTGACCACAGTAAGGAAACACATGTGTCTTCAAGACGTGCTTTGCAACACAGTTTGGAATGCAAGATGTTAATGCACAGACACAGGAAACTGGTGAATAAAAAAAAGAAAAACCACAATATGTCCACACAATGCAATCCTTTAAGGATGTAAATCAGAACGAGGGAGATCTCAACAAACCGAAATGATTTGTAGGATACTCTGTAAACAAAATAAAAAGCTGTGGGGAGTGCAAAAGACTACTTTTTGTTCAAAAAGAAAACAAGACGTAAAACATATATACATATAGATATAAAATGAGCTCCTCAGTTTTACAAAAAGCAGCAAAATGAATCAGTTGGAAATGGATGAAACTGGCTAGTTTTTGGAGTATGAAAATGGAGCAGGGGGTAGAAGCAAGGTAACAATACTAAGTTAGGTACTGGGCAGGACCTGGGAACAGGAAAATGCTTTTCATAACTCTGATTTTTAAAGCCAGGCCAGTATTTTGCATACCGAAGTAAATAAATAAGTCCAATAAGGACAGAAGGAGGAAAATGAGATGGGATAGAAATAGAGGCCTACTTGTGTTTCCCATGAATGACACACTGAAACACAAGGGAGAAGGAAAACGAGCCCAGGTGGCTCAAGGAACTTTGGAACGCAGTATTCTGACTATGTACCCCAAGGCAAAATCAGAAAGAACTGCAATGAATCCTGAACTCGGCTTAGCAGATTGTTTCAACATGACGCTCATTCTGTGATTGAGAAAATAAGCAAATACGAGACGGTGATAGTCATGCTTCTTACTGTTAGAAATAAAAACTGCGATGTCAGAGCCAAATTCGAATTAACAACAAAGTTTTAGCATGTGTATACACACCTATATATGTATGCATGCACTCCAGACACACACACACACACACACACACACACACACACACACACACACACACACACAGCACAAGCACTCAGCTGTGTCTGCTGATGGGCTCTGTAGGCGATGGCACTGCAACAGCAGTAAGTACAGCTAAATATCAATCTCCATGAAAAGAAACCAGTGCTCCTTGGAGCAGTGTTAATTCCAGGACTGGAATACCTTAATGAGCCGGACAGTGAGGAAGTACTCAAAAAAGCATGGGTTAGAAAATTCGTAAGTGTTCCTATGAGGCTAATTTGAATACGAGAGTAAATAATGTGATGCATTCTAATATATAGGATAAAACATCAAAGTATCAAAGAGGCTACACTGATATATGGGGTCAATCTCTACTGCAAGGGAAAGTTAATTATATGACAAGAAAGACTGTTTCAGTTAAAAGTAATGATATTCAAATTAAAATTCTGTTGTGTTTTTTCAATGTACACATATACCTTAAACTTCTCCAGACTCCTAATTTCACCTAAAAGGTGTTTTATTTCACCATTCTTCTGCTCCAACATGGCAAACAATCGTTCCTGCTGCTCAAATTCAGCTTGAGAGCCTTTCATCTGTAGCAATGTGGCAATCTGTAACTACAAACAAAAAATCCCCCCAGAAAAAATTAGAGGAAGATTCTGATAACCACATATTTTACCCAATTCACATTTTGAACTGTATCACTTTAAACCTGTTTTAGAAATGAAACTAATTAGTTATTTCTCGCCTAATGATTTGAAAATATATATAAGCAGTACTCTGTTAGAGGAATTTCTGATTAAATATTTTGCAATTTTCATTTTATCTGAAAGACTGAGACAGAGAGAAGTTTTTCTATCTGCTGGTTCACTTTCCAAAGGTTGGTGACAGCTGAGATTGGGACAGATCCAATGCAGGAGCGCAGAATTCATCAATTTCCCACATGAGTGGCAGGGACCCAGAAACTCAGCTATCAGCTGCTGTGTTTCAAAGCAGAATCAGAAATGAAGCCAGCACTCAGACCCACCTGAGAATGGGATGCAGGAATCCCAAGGGACATCTTTACTGCTGTGCCAAATACTCGTCCCACTTTTGAGCACTTATTTTGATTACTTATAAATGATTAGCATATTTTTAGATTTGTGAAACATACAATGGCATGGCTGTGGTCTGGAAGCATGTCACTTAACTGCTAAGCAGGCCTGGCCTGTGCTTCGCACTTCTGAGTCACTGGCTCGTGGATACTCCTAAGAGCCTGGCAGGCTTTCTCAAAAGCTTCATTAACTTTCATTAAGTGGGAGGAATTTCACAAATGCAAGAGATGGATCACTCAGGGAAAAGGCAACTCAAAGATATCCAGGAAATCTTCAGGATACTAAGTCTTCATTTTTTAAGACTCTAGTTACAATTTCAGCTACATCAGGGAGAAATTTAGCCTCCAAAGCTGCTGTTGGAAATTGCTGTGGTTTTGAAAAGTGTCCATTAGTTTCAACAAAGTTTTGAGAAAAGTAAACGAAGTTACAAAGTTACAGGTACAGTTATAAGTATAAGGAAAGTTGTTGACACGTGAAAGAATATTCTCTTTGTTCCTGCTTCAAGATGGAGGCTAGACACCTTTAACCCGGGAAGATTAAGAAAGAATGCTGTTAGTTTCTGATGATCATATGGGGCTTTATGGAATACTGGAAGGTTAAGAGCAGCAGCCTAACAAGTAATGCAAAAATGAACAAACAAAAAACGCACATATAAAAAAATCCCAATAACAAATAGCAGGGGTTGGTGTGTTATGTTGTACTGTGGTGGATAAGGCCATCTGATAACCCACATGGCCACTGATTCAACCTCAATCTGCTCCGCTTCCATTGCAGCTCTGTGCTGCTGGCCTATGAATACAGTGGAAGATGGTCTGAGTGTTTGAACCCTGTACCCACATAGGACACCTCAGGAAGCTCTGGCTTCGTATCTGCCCAGTTCTGGCTGTTGTGACCATTTGAAGAGTGAATCAGCAAATGAAAGATCTGTCTCTCCATGCCTGTCTTTCAAATAAACAAATCTTAAAATAATAACGCAAAAAAACCAGCTAGCAAAGAGCAAATCTGTGGAACTTGATGCAGAAATCATTTCCAGATAAGGGAGTCTGAGTAAGCCAAGCAGCAGAGTCTGGAGATCTTTAGAAATAAAGCCTACAGTTATTGTGTGTTAAGTACTCACTCATGTGCCAAGCACTATATAAAGATTTTCAGACAATTTTAAGCACCCTTATAGTTGACTTTAGTACAGCAAGGAAAAGGGACCTCAAAAAAAAACCCCAAATTTTAGTCTACAACAAACCTTCATGAGAGGACGGTGAAGAGCTAGAAATAAAAACTACCCCATCCCATAAAGAATGATGTGTATCTCCCTGGCATGGCTACTGAGGAAGCATTAAAACAATCAGTAGCTGCTAAACATTCTACTACTAAATCTTCATTCTAAGAGTCGCCCTTTACAAAATGTGGAAGGAAGTTTCAATCAACTTAAATATACTAAGTTTCTTTACCAAGACATGTGGCTCTACGTGATCGTTAAGTACACTTTTTGAAGAAAATGATAGCTTCTTTAACATATGTAGTAGGACAGTTGATTGTGGATATCATTTGTATGAGAACAACTGACTGAATTTCATTTAATGGGAACAACTGATTGGATATACAAAAGAAAGAGAAATATTTTCAGACAAGGGTGTGAAAACAATTGATGGGTTCCATAGACAGACTTATGGGAATTATGTAAGCTCCTCAATACCTCCTCCCTTAGCCTATGTGGCCCTCAGTCTATAAAAGCCTGATGCCACTAATAAACTTTGGCTATTGACCATCAGTCGGTAGTCCATGTGTGTTATTACCTGCTCCGTGCACCAAGTCCATCACTGCAGGACAGTGAACATACCTGTGATGTAACGCTAAAACACAACAGGTTTAATGAAGCACTGAGATGAGAATTCTGTACCTTCATTCTCTGCATCTGTTCTCTATTAAACACATTCTGCTTCTTTAGTGACTGGTACTTGACTTTCATGCTGATCAACTGACGCTCCATGGCTGCCCTTCGATCTTCCACCTAGAAGACAGTGACACAGGGAGTCAGGCCGGACGCAACAACACGCCATGCAGTCCATTTAATCTGTGAAACACATACAAGTACCTCTGCAAATAGGGAGTTGCCTTTACTGTTGGGATCCAAGGCTTGCTGCAGAGCCTGGCTCAGTTGTACCTGAAGATCTTGGTTGTCTACACGAGCTTTCTAGGTTTAAGAGAAACAATTTAGCCAAGACTAGGTGAGCAAGAAAACAACTTAAAAATTGGAGACTGCGTCACCGCAGTCAGAATACCTCTAAGGCATTATAGTAAGAAACCGCTTCTTTCTCTCGCTCTTCCTTTTCTTCTTTCAGCCGGTCCACCTGCCGCATTAGATTAGCAGTAAGGCGTTGTAGCTGTTCTTCCCGGTACCGGAGCTCATTCGCTTCTTCTTCGAGGGCAGTCTACTCATCAGAAAGGGAAAAAGAAAAAAAATCTTTAAATAACCTTCAATTTAACAGTTGCTCAGTTTATCAGTGATCATTACGTTGACTAAAGAACTAGTCAAACATTGTAAAATCCACATTCACATCCATGTGAGCTGCCACTGCACCAACATATTTTAATCTGCTTTATATGACACAAACTAGGGTCAGACTAAATGTCTCTGAAGTTTCCAGGAAGTTTCATTAACCCAAGGATAGACCCTACGCTGTACTATGAATGAAGTAATTCACCTAAAAGCTATACAAAACATTCTGTGGCCAGACAGTTCAGAAAATAGTTTGGCTTTTCAACTATCTTCTAAGAATTATTGCAAAAACATGCAAAAAAAAAATGAAAACAACAAAGGGCCCCAAACAGAATCCATATCCTAAAGCTTACCTTCGCACTTTCCATTTCCGTCAGCTCCATCTGAAGAGCCAGCATCTCTGAAGACATGCTTTCCTGTACACGTTCAGACATGACCCGGATTTCTTCTGATTTACAAGACAGGAGTTCCTTCTGGTGATCGACTTTGTGTTTCAGCTGCTTTTCGCTAAGCCTTGCTTCATCTAATTCTGTTTTCAGTTTTTCTAACTAAAGCAATAATAATAATAATAATAATAATAACCACACACACACACACACAAAACATAACAACTGTATAATTCAAAAAGCCTTTTTTTTCCCCTTTGCCCTGAGAAATGTCACTGACCGACCCAACTGAGTCTTTGGGAAGACTCAGGGTTTCGTATTTGGCCAAGGCTAAGAAGGGAAGGAAAGATATCAAATACGTGATTTGAGAACTTCGGTGAGGTCAGAAAGATTTGACTGATTTAAACTTTGCTCGCTATATGGCCTAGCCCTATGTCCCTGAGTTTTCCTTGAAATACTCTTTTTGTTTGTTTGTTTAGGTAATTAAATGCTAGATGAAAATAACATCCAGGGAACAAACAAAAGGAATCGACAGTCACCAATCGTGTATGTCTCAACTTAGCGTGGCCTGACATGCTGTGCCACTCTGTCCAGTGGCATGCAGGGTAGCTACACAAGGGCAATGTTACGATACTTCTGTTCGTTTCACTACAGATGAGGGGAAGCTCAACCACCAAAAATACATAATTTCACTGATGTCATTAACTAAAGGGAGAAAGCGTTTTAAAAGAATTCATTTAGCGAAGAATTAAGTAACAGTCTGGGTAGCACATACGGACATAGGAAAAAAGTCGCAGAAGATACTACCCAAAAAACTGAAAAGTAACAAAGAGACTTATGAGAAAACAGGACAAAAGGTGGGTAGACAGGGTTCTGGAAGAATAAGAATATGGACACTACACAGGATAGTCACGACCTAAGCCGTGAAATCTTGAAGTAATCCGAAGGCACTGGGGAGAGGGGTGCCAACAGAGACTAAGCAATAACTGAGCAGCTGTCACTGAGCGTGTAACTGTGAAACGTGGTCAGTCAGGACAATGTGCCATTAGATTAAGTAGTCACTGGTTTACTTAATCTGTAAACACTGGCTTTCTCTTCTGTGATATGGAGATGAAAATGATGCCTCTCTTCAGAGTTGTTGTGAGAACTTGATTTTTTGTAATAGTTTATCTTCAATCAATTAGAAAAAATACATTCTAATGTACATGAATTTATAAGAAATGACGAATGTGTCCTGTGGAACAAATGTGTGCCATGAGCTGAAATACGCACTGCATACTAAAAGTCAGGATGCTGTGCACAAACCTAAAACTCCATCATAAACACCAGCTACCAAAATGAAATAGCCACGTGCAGGAAACAGAATATTTACTGTGCAAGCTCCTCAGGTCAACTTGAGTTGTCCTGGGTTACTACTCCCAGCAGTGGGATGACGGAGCCCTTTCCATATTATTTTGCATGCCTGGCACTTCAGCTAATGTTCATAGATGGCTGTGGGAACACAGTATACTATTCTCTGAAACACAAAGAATCCAGACCTTATCCTTCAGTTCATTCACTTCCTGTGTACGGCTTCTGCTGAGTTGTTCTTCTAATTTCTCCAGCTGCATTTTTTGTTGCTGTTTAATAGCTTCACATTCACAACCCAAACTTTCTAACATTCGACTCTTGAGCTCAACTTCTCTCTGAAGTGTGTATTTTTCTTGTTCATAATTCTGAAAACAAATGACACCAAAATAATTACTGAAAGCTATTACCCAAAACCAGTTCTCAGCTTCAGCTGTCTCATTCCTGTCTGGCATATTCTCTGTTCTCCAAGTACCAGTCACACGTTAAATTTGGAATAACTTTAGTTTCTCAGTCTTAACAAATTCCTAAATTATATTTAGAGACAATAGTTGCGTCAAAACACTCAAGCTTAACTTAGTAAAGATATTGGTCCAGAAGAGAATGGGGATTCCCATTTTCCCAACCTGTAGTTTCTGAAGCCTTAGCATGAAAGCGATGTCTATGCTGGTGTTTAAAGTAGCAGCACACGCCTAGATCCTAACATTCCTTTGTACAAAATCTAACAGACGAAGCAACTGTTTAATAAATCAGACTGTGCCCGAGCTCCAGCAGGGTATGGAGCATAATCTGCATCATATCTCTCTCTCAAGATCTCCTGTGAATGCCTAAAAGTGCAGACAGCAGTAAATCCTACTCATATACATATACTTGTGACAGTTGAATTTACAAAATGGGCCCAGCAACAGATTAAAGACAATACCTAATGATAAAACAGGTAATTATATAATATGTTGGAATATTAAGTTAGGGAAATGTTGTCTGCCTGTTCGTATATCTCTCTCACATTCACCATCTTACTGTATTCCACTCTACCACCTTTTTCTTGGGATGTGAAATGACATAGTATCTACACAATAGGAGAAATGAGGTGACACATTGTAACCCATTGTTAGGCTACCATTGACCTTGTGCCATCTGCTTCAGGTGGTCCTGGGTCACGAGTCCAGTTCCAGGTAGGACAGTGCACAGACAAATCTTCAGTAGCAAAGCACACCCTTGCCAACGGCACATCTGGAGTCCTACCTCGGTCATAGTCATCATTTCATTACGACATTTATCCAACTGATTCTGCAGTTCATTTTGGCTCTCCAACAGTTGCAAACCATACTGTGCAGCTTTCAGTCGTTCACTTTCGGCCTCTTTGAGCTTGCTTCGAAGATCTGCAATTACCTCTTCCTCCATGCTTTACTGTTTTGCACCTACTGTAGAGGAAAATAAACTACTTAAGCTTAAACAAGAAAACTCCACACAACAATGTTAATCAAGAAGAAACAGACGTATTCGGTACTACTGCCATCTTAAAGCACTGCATTAAGATTTTTTTTCCTGAATCGTAGGTGTTCAAACTTGTATTCATGTTTACGAGGTAGAATTCCCTGTAATTTATTACTTGACTTGAGATCAAAACACAAGGATAAGAATACATTTAATCTTGCCTCTAAGAAATTCACTACCAGGAAATTTTCAGTTGTATGCCAAGCTTCCTTAAATGCCAAAGCAGGGTTTGGTCTCAAAACAGTATCACCACTCATGTCACCAAAGTCAAGAGAGAACAATGAAAGAACTAAGATGTTTTAGGGCCCGGTGTGGTAGCCTAGCAGCTAAAGTCCTCGTCTTGCAGGCGCTAGGATCCCATATGGGTGCGGGTTCTATTCCCGGTGGCCCTACTTCCCATCCAGCTCCCTGCTTGTGGCCTGGGAAGGCAGTGGAGGACGGCCCAAAGCCTTGGGACCCTGCACCTGCATGGGAGACTCAGAAGAGGCTCCAGGCTCCTGGCTTTGGATTGGCTCTGTTTCAGTTGTTATAGCCGGTTGGGGAGTGAATCAACAGACAGAACATCTTTCTCTCTGTCTCTCCTCTCTGCATATCTGACTTACCAATAAAAGTAAATTTAAAAAAAAAAAAAAAGAAAGGAAGGAAGAAAGAAGATGTTTTATAAGTAGCTTGACTGCTACTTAAAAACAAATAGGCCCTACATGATAGCCTAATGGCTAAATTCTTGCCTTATATCCACTTGGATCCTATATGGGTGTCGGTTCACATCCCAGCTCCTTGCTTATAGCCAGGGAAAGCAGTACAGGATGGCCCAAAGCCTTGGGAACCTGTATTGCATAGGAGTCCTGGAAGAAATTCTTGGCTCCTGGCTTCATATCAGTTCAGCTCTGACCACTGCAAATACTTGGGAAGTAGACCAGTGGACAAAGGATCTTTTTCTCTGTCTCTCCTTTATGTAAACTGCCTTACCAACATAAATGAATAATATTCTAAAAACAACAACAGGTTATCTTAAATAAAGTTCATAAGGTAACTCAGAGAGAGAACATTTTTCTCAACAGTGTTAGCTTCGTGAATTTAGTCATTTTGCTTTCCTGCAAACAGACTCAGTAGTATGCGTGAGTACACAGAATAGAAACCAAGTTTGGAGCAACTAACGTGCATGGCTTTTATTCTAGATGTTCAACCAATGACTTTAAAAAACATTATAAAATATATTCCACTCTATCTCATGCTCACACGTCGTTCTTGCCTCTTAGGCCCCGGTCTGTGAAGTGAAATTCAAGCTCTGCTTTACCTGGAAAGACCTCCAACCTTGCTCAGGTGTTTTCTCCTGTCTCCAATCAGTGCACTCAGGCTCGCAGGCATTCAAGGGTTTCTTGAATGTCTTAGGTGCGAGGCATCATGCTGCTCATTTGAGACTCATTAGACAAAACGGACCAAACCAAACCAAACCTCTTCCTCCTTCATGAAATTCACTTTTATGAAAATGAACAGTAAGTACAGTCTACCCTCCCTGAGGCTTCTGCACCCGCATATCCAACCAACTGCAGATACAAGCTATCCAGAAAGAGAAATAAAATGCTACTGTACTGAAAACGTACAGGTTTTATTTCCTATCATTATTCCCTTGACAATACAACCTAATAACTTTCAGAGGTCACTCACATTATACTAAGTAAGACAAACAATTTAGAGATGATTTAATGTATGTAAGAGAGGATGGGCATTTGGCAAAATGGGTTAAACCATGCCCCATATAGAGGAAGGACCTGAAATGATGTTTCAATTCTAGCTTCCTGGATGACAATGGTGATAGCTGGGAGACACTGATGTTAGCTCCAGTAGATAGATCCCGGACACTTACTTGGGACACCTGTACGGAATTCCTGAATCTTAGTTCCAGCCCTGGCCCAGCCTGACCACTGCAGACATTTGGGAAGTGAACAAGTGACTATGAGCATAACTTTTATACACCGCTATGCCATTTTCTGTAGGAGGACATTGTGACCCTACAGCGTCAGAGAGCACAGGATTACAGCTGATTGGATAATATTTGCATGAGAACAACCGAATGGCTACCTTTTGTATACCTGGTTAACTATCATTTGTATAAGAACAGTTGAATGGATAGTGTGTGTGTGAGAACACTTGGTGGAATACACAAGACAAAAGGAGTTCCAAACAAAAGCATAGAGACTGTTACTGGGTTTTGTTGATGAGCTCAATACTTCCTCCCTTATCTCATATGACCCTCAGTGTATAAAGTCTGAGGTCACTAATAAACTTCGACTTTGACCATCAGTCAGGGTCCACGTGTGTTATTATTGGCTCCGTGCACCAAGTCCATCGCTGCGGATGGCGACAATTTTCCATAATAGATGGAACATTTGTGAAATTTAGTAACTACAGGAGCCTGAGAAGCAATCCCACAGTAATACTGGGAAATGGTTATTATAGTATAATAACTACAACAGATAGTGGAAATATAAACAAAAGTGGAAGAGAAAGGAGAGAGCTTGGAATGAGAGATGAGAGGTATAACTAGGGAGTCAGAGGATGACAGAACAAACAACGTTTTTAGCGACGTAGCTATTTAGCAAGTTCTAGGCCAAAGTGAAGCCCCTAAGCAAGAAAGTACAAGGTGTGACGCAGATACAGTTCAGGTCATAGTGTGGAGCGAAAATGCGTGCAAATGAGTGATCAGCCCAGTGTGAGAAATTTAGCTTCCTCTTGGGATAAAATAGGGTCATTCCAAAGTGTGGAGGAGAGGAGCTGATGCGACTCAAAAGGATCATCTTTGTTGCTCTGTTGAGCCGTTAAGATGGGGGCCCAGCTGGAAGCAGGGCAACGATGTGAGATGTGGTTCAGGATACAGTGGTAACAGATGAGACAGTGAGCAATGACCAGATTCTGCATATGACTTTTTCTGATCCAGAGAGTGTAGGCTGTGTAAAAAGCAAGCAACAATGCCTTTGAGGCTTCTGGCCTGAACAACCTACAGAATATAGCTGCCCGCAGCTCACACACTAATGTAAAGGAAGTTTTGGAAAAACACTACCACCACCACCCAGGAATTCATATTTTGAACATAAAACTGGATATGAGTGGGACAGGGGTTCGGATTAGAAACAGAAATATAACGACTAGCAGTGTTATCATTAGGGCACGATCACAATTCAAGACATTCAAGACCCACAACTGAAATCTGTTCAAAGGCAGGCAAGGAGCCAGGAAAAGAACACTCTTGGAGTGTCCAGGGTGGTAAAGAAACGGCAAGAACATGTTTTTATTCTGGAAGCTAGCAAGCAAATTGTATTAAGTGTGTGAGGGTAATCAATTATGCCAGAGGCTGCTGCCAAGTCAAATAAGAAATGAGAACTGGCCACTGGCTTTGAATTTATGGGAGAAGTTCTGCTGGAGAGATGGGGAGGATGGGTTTGCGGGAGAATGGTGGGAGACAAATAGCAAAAACCAAATGAAAAACAAAAACTCTGACAAGAACACTCTTGCTGGCATGCATGGAGAGCAGATAGAATGGGAAGTAGGGGCAAGGATTTGTTCTTTAATAAAAACAAACAAGCAAACAAAAATAAACCAAAAAAACCGTATGCTTGTGTGCTATGGGTAAGTCCAAGAGATAAGATTTGCTTACAATGATGTCCCTGAATAAAGACGATGATGTCTAATGCAGAGACCAGTGTTCAACAGGAGCTCCGCTGTTTCATCCTTTCAGCCAATCCTGTATCAGAGTGCTGGTTCCAGTTCCTACTACTCTGCTTCCCACCCAGTTCCCTGAAGATGCACCTGGGAAGGCAGCAGATAATGGCCCACCACTTGGGACCCTGCACCCATGCGGAAGATCTGGATGGAGTTCCTGTCTCCTGGCTTCAACCCCACCTTACAGAAACAAACCAGAACAAACCAGAGCAAACCAGAACAAACCAGAACAAACCAGAGATAAAGATCTCTCTGTCTGTGTGGCTCCAAGTGCTTTCTGATAAATAACTGAATCTTGAAAACATAAAGGCTATTGCAGTACAGGCTAATCCTCTACCTGCTAGCACTGGCATTTCATGTGGGCACCAGTTCTAATCCCAGCTCCACTTCTTGTGATCTGGGAAGGCAGTAGAGGCTGACATGTTTGGGCCAGGGTACCCACGTGGGAGACGCAGAGGTAGCTCTTGACTCCTTGGATTAGCTCAGTGCTGGCTGTTGTGGTCATCTGGGGAGTGAACCAGGGGATGGAAGATCTCTCTGTTTCTCCTTCTCTCTGTAAATCTGCCTTGCAAATAAACAGAAACACATACACACAACTAAATCTTTAAAAATAATAATATTAAAGTAAGGGAAAGAAAAGTATATGACAACAGATGCTGAAGGACAGGCAGATGCAGTTGTGGGAATCTGGGTAAATCTCTTCTAATTGCTTTATTTTATGAGTGAAGTGGAAAATAAGGTCCTTCATTGAGAACAAACATGAGAAGAAGCCCAGGGATCAAGAAGAATAAAAGGTGTCCAATTTATAAAGGGCAGGCAGTTACTGTTCTAAAATCAAACAACTTTTCAAAGATAGGATAGAGCCAATCAGTGAATTACAACATTGGAAATAACTTAAAGATTTGTTCAGGATTTACCATTTGCCACACCTAGTGCTTCAAACACATTACTTCACTTAACTCTCTCGAAGAGCCTAAGTTTATATTGTCTTCTGCCTTTACTAGAGAGAAGACAGAATTCTTAATGCATCTCCACTAGAAATACACAAAAAAATCCAAGACACTCGCTCTGATTCATTCAAATGACTTGCTGGCATTTCTCTTATGTGAACACACAGTGCTGGTGCTGAAGATACAATGGTTAGTTAAACTTGTGGACAGTAGACTTATTGAGTCTTACAGTTTATTGATACATAGGTTTTCAATCAAATAACTGACCTAAAATGTTACAAGTGTGCTAAGTACAAGAAGTATAAGCTCTGGGCACATTAAAAAAAAAAGGGGGGGTGCTGTCCTCATGTGTGTATTTGGGGTGGAGTGTGGGGCAAGAGAGGAGGAAGCAGGGACAAGAAAGATTTCCCTAAGGAAGACAACTGACAAGTGAATGAGTGTTAACGTATCAGTCATCAGTCCACACAGACAGCCATGGCCAACACCTAGAGCCATTGTGTGCCAAATCGTACGACTGGCATTTTGCATGTGTGATCTGATCCAGTCCTCTGAAGTTGCCAACTTCATGTATGTGCAAGAGCATTTTCCTCTGTTTTAATTCTTTGAGACAGAGCTTCCATCTGCTGGCTCACCTCCTAAGTGCCCACAATAGTCAGGGCTGAAGCATGTAGCAAGGAACTCGGTCCAGGTCTAGGCGGAAGGGACACTGTTACTGGAGCCACTACTGGATACCTCTTAGGGTCTGCTGCATGAGCAGTAAGCTGGAATCAGGAGTGGGAGTTGAGGCATTCCAATGCGGACATTGGCGCACAAAAGTCTTCACAAGCATGCACGCACACACACACACACACACACACACACATTTGAAAGGCAGAAGTACAGGCATAGGGAGTGTGGAAGGCAGGAGAATGAGACAGAAAGACTGATACTCAGTCCATGTCCATTGATTCACCTCTTCCCTGCCCACAAAGGACAACAGCAGGGACTAGACCAACAACCCCATGCTGTCCCCCAGGTAGGTGGCAGGAACTTAAGTACCTGCTGTTTCCCGGGAGTATCAGGAGAGAACAGGATGGGAAGTGGAGCAGCCAGAACTTAGAAACAGACAGCCTAGCCTGAGGTGCCACCACACCTGGATATCTTTAATGTCAGCCCAAACACCCAGCCCCATCCGGTAAGCGCAATCTTAATGCAGCTCACAAAGTGGACGTAAAATGGCCATCAGCCCCTGGGTAGCTAGTAAGTGGGATGCCAAGTGGAAGCCTGGGGCTCTGTTTTCCACCCTGTCTTTCAACACAAGAGCTCGGGCCTGGTGGGGTAGCTTAGAGACCAAAGTCCTCGCCTTGCAAGTGTCAGGATCCCATATGAGTGCTGGTTCTAGTCCCAGCTGTCCTGCTTCCCATTCAGCTCCCTGCCTGTGGCCTGGAAAAGCAGACGAGGACAGGCCAAAGCCTTGGGACCCTGCACCTGCGTGGGAGACCAGGAAGAGGCTCCTGGTTCCTGGCTTCAAATTGGCTCAGCTCCAGCCATTGCAGCCACTTGGGGAGTGAACTAACGGACGGAAGATTTTCCTCTCTGTAAATCTACCTTTCCAATAAGAATAATAAAAAAAATCTTAAAAAAAACATATATAGGAGCCCAGCAGCATGGCCTAACAGCTAAAGTCCTCGCCTTGCAGGCGCCAGGATCACATATGGGTGCTGGTTCTAATCCTGGCAGCTCCATTTCCCATCTAGTTCCCTGCTTGTTTCCTGGGAAAGCAGTCGAGGATGGCCCAATGCTTTGGGATCCTGCACCCCTGTGGGAGACCTGGAGGAAATTCCTGGTTCCTGGCTCCGGAACGGCATAGTATCGGCCGTTGCGGTCACTTGGGGCGTGAATCATCGGACAGAAGATCTTCCTCTCTATCTCTTCTCCTCTCTGTATAACTGACTTTGTAATAAAAATAAATACATCTTTAACATATATATCAGAAGCTCTGGGTGGGGACCAACCTGCCCCAGATTCTTAGCCAACCTCCACCAGTCACAGATATGGTGTTGTGTCCTCTACAAAAAACAAGGACAGTAACACCATGTAGAAAAAGAGCTAATGAGAGAAAGATCAAATCTGGCCGAAGACGGAAAGCAATGAAGACAGAACCTGACCCGGTGCTGTCCAACACACACGTCATCCGAACTACATATGCGATTTTAAATTCTCTAGGAACCACATTAAAAAAAAAAGTGCAATTTTAAATAGTTTATTTGGCCCGATGCAAAGAATCACTTCTACACGTAATCGTTATAAGGTCCATAGTCATTCAAAAAAATTATATTTGAGATCCAGTGTGCAGTTAGCAACGCTCACTTCGGGCTGTGGCAGCGGCCAGTGGTTCCGGTTGTGGCCAGGGCCGATCCGCCGGCCGTTACTCGGGGGCCACGGCCCTGGTTCTCCGGCCCTACACAAGACAGACACCTGCTGGGAACCGGGTTAAAAGAAGGCAGGCTCCGGGCATGGCGGACACGCGGACCCCAGGTGTCCTTAGGGCCTGATCCAGTGCACCGCACCCCTCCACACCCACCTCCACCAGGCCCCTGCCCTTACCTCTCTCGTCACTGTCTGCTCGGGCTGCGGTCGTCCGAGGCGGGGCCGGAGCGATCTAGGGTCCCGATTCGCTACCCTACCCCACCTACCCTATCTAGAAAGCCCGCGCCCCATTGCCCTGCAAGCGCCGGGGAAGCGCCAGGGCTTTTTGAATGCAGTTCTCGCGAGAACTCCCACTTCTCACGAGATCTTCCTCCCCACCCAGCGGAGCGACGGCGCAGGCGCAGCCGGCGAATGGCGGCCTCGGAGCAGTCGCGGAGTCACCTGGCGAGCCGCTGGAGTTTCTGAGGGCCGGATGCGTTGGTGACCGCTCCTCGTTGCCGCGTCTGGCGTTTCTGATTCTGCTATGGCCAACGGTTCCTTCTAGAGGAACAGTGTGGCGCCAGCACGGGCCCAGGTGGGCCGGGCTCCTACGCCCTGAGCGCTGTGTTCTAGAAGGGCCGCTTCTCCGCGCGCGGCCTCAGGGTCCGGGTGGCGGCGAGGCGTCCTGTGAGGGAAGCGCAGTTAGCATCGCGGCGGAGGGGGACCTCGTGTAGACCCTCAGACGGCCTTCGCAGGCGGACTTAGTGCCTCGCTGATGCCAAGCCGCAGTCGAGGGGGTACGGTTAGAGTTGGAACTGAGGCAGCCCGAATCTAAGAGACCCAGCTGTTGCGTGCAGGGGTGTTTCAGTCATCTCTTGTAAACCTGTCAGAAAACTTAAGCCAGTTTGCGCTGCGGAGTCCCCATAACCGTAAAATGGGTATGTGGGGCTTCGAGCCCATCTTGGAGGTTTTGCTCCCGGTTTACATCGTCAGCTTTTTCTCTTGCAGCTTCGATGTCAGCAAATTAACGTGCTGGAATAGCTCCTGTTGCACACACACACACACACACACACACACACACACACACACACACACGAAGCAGCAGGTTCTTTAACCCCTTGAGTTGCTATCCCATCAGTTTGCCTCGCTTTATAATAAAAATTCCTGGAGTAATCAATAAAGTTCACATTCACTGTCTAATTTATTAGCTTTTATTCCTTAACACCCCCCCCCCCAGCTCCCTCCCCGACTACAACCAGGGTTTAGTCCCAACCAATGGCATTGCAAGGGTTCTTGTCTATTACAAATGATTTCAGTCTTACCAAAAAATTTTTTTTAAGATTTATTTTATTTTTATTGGAAAAGCGGATATACAGAGAGGAGAGACAGAGAGGAAGATCTTCCGTCCGATGATTCACTCCCCAAGTGAGCGCAACAGCTGATGCTGTGCTGATCCGAAGCCAGGAGCCAGGAACCTCTTCCGGGTCTCCCACGTGGGTGCAGGTTCCCAAAGCTTTGGGCCGTCCTCGACTGCTTTCCCAGGCCACAGGCAGGGAGCTGGAAGGGAAGTGGAGCCACCGGGATTAGAACCAGCGCCCATATGGGATCCCAGGCGTGCAAGGTGAGGACCTTAACCACTGTGCCACCGCGCCAGGCCCCTTACCAAATTCTTTAGTCTTTTTTGACATTCCAGAGTTAATACCTGTCATTATTTATATCTAAAGGCTTATTTTTATTGGAAAGGCAGATTTACAGAGAGGAGATACACACCTTTTATCTGCTGATTCACTCCCCAAGTGGCTAGAACTGAACCCACCCAAAGCCAGGAGCTTGTTCTGAGTCTCCCACGTGGGTACAGGGTTCACAGGTCTTATGCAATCCTCCATTGCTTTCCCAGGCCACAAGCAGGGAGCTGGATTAGAAGAGGAGCAGCCAGAATAGGAACCGACCCGGTACGGGATGCTGGTGCTTGGAGGTGGGGGATTAGCCTGTTGAGAGAACCACTGTCAGCATCGTTACTGACATCTAGAAGTGCCACATCTGGCTTCCCGCTTCCTGGCTCCCTTGGAAGTTTTCTGTTTCTGGTGAACTAGAGCCCGCTGCAGAAGGATCCTTGGCAGGTTTGAAATCTGACCACAAGGATGCCTACAGGCTGAAGCAGGTGGGGCAGAGTGTTCTGAAATGAATGGAGCATTTTCTGTCCTCCTCATTTGACAAGGATCCTCCAAAAGTCTCTCTTCTAGCCAAGGTCAGTCGTGACAGGCTGAAGAGCCTTCAACTAAATCTGGCCTGAAGAAACTTTTGTTCTTATTTATGTGTGTGTTTATGTAACAATAACCTAACTTAGTATGCAAACACACTGAAAAACTAATTTAGGAATCTGTAAACTGTTAAGTCCCATCATAGCAGTTGAACATCAGCTAATTATAGGAGGCCAGCTGCTCAACTCATGTTCAGACAGTGCAGTGCCAGCCGTGACAGCGTAGCTCTCTCATTTCCTACTTGTATATGTCATTTCCTTTTCTCTGAATGCAGATGTAGACTGTACCTGTGGTGGATGGAGCGTTCGGAAACCTTTTTGGTCTGAACTGCTTCAATTTTAGAATCACAAAGGAAAGCCAGTTAGTAAAACTAGAGTTTTCAAAACCGTATCCATATTAGAGAAACCATGGTATGCTTTTTATAAAAGAGGATTTCTTTACTTGAAAACAGAGGGACAGAGAGGGAGAAACGGGGAAAGACACATGAATATTGACACAATTATTTTTGCTCCCAGATGAAGTCTCTGTACTCAGGCACTTCACAGCTGGTGCGAGAGGCATTTACCAAACCAGAATTTGTTACAGGATGGCTTAGACTTCTCATTCCGTGGTTCGCTCCTCGAATGGACATAACAGCTGGGGGAGCTGGGCCAAATGCAAGACTCCATCCGGGTCTTCCTTGTGGGTGGCACGAGGCCAAGTACTTGCTTTAGCAGTTGCATTAGCGGGGATGTGGATCAGGAGTGGGCGAGTCAGTACTTGAACTGACAGCACAGTCAGTGTATTAATCCACTGTGCCACATGCCAGCCCCTGTCTGAACATCCTGCTTTATTAAGTCCTATAGTAACCGTAGTATCATTCATCCCCCCCCCCAATTTTATTTTTAAAATATGTATTTTAAGCTAGTGGACATGGTGTGGAAGGCTTAGTGGAAGGAATTGATGGATATGGTAAACTCTCTTGTGAAGGTGCTAAAAATACAGTGGGGGCTTTTAAGAGCATAAATATGGATAACTGCAGAACTGTATGTAAATGCCACATAAGTAATTTATAGCCTGCACTATAAGGAAGTTACAACAAAGGAATAGCCACTTGTCTGGATATTCATTTGGCATGTCACCATAAAAAAGCAGGGCCTTCAGTCGGTGGAGATAGCCTTAGGGAAGAGTCACAGAAGCTCCCCATTTCATATCTGTTAAATAGAATTTGTAGGAGGCCATTGCTTTACACCAAGCTTTTATATTGGGATCAGCAAACCAAACCAATACAGAATCATTTGCGCCAAATGCCAGGCAGATGGCTGCACTTGAGTCAGTCATGAGCAGCCCGTTGATTCTTTTCTTTAAATATTTATTTATTTTTATTGCAAAATCAGATATACAGAGAGGAGGAGAGACAGGGAGTAAGATCTTCCATCTGATGATTCACTCCTCAAGTGAGTGCATTGGCTGGTGCTGAGCCGTTCCGGAGCCAGGAGCCAGGAACCTCCTCCAGGTCTTCCACATGGGTGCAGGGTCCCAAAGTTTTGGGCCGTCCTCGACTGCTTTCCCAAACCACAAGCAGGGAGCTGGATGGGAAGTGGAGCTGCCGGGATTAGAACTGTTGCCCATATGGGATTCCAGCGCATTCAAAGCGAGGACTTTAGCCGTTAGGCCGCCGCGCTGGGCCCGAGCAGCCTGTTGATTCTAATTAAGCGAACCACTGAGCTGCAGGCAGAAAGATGTCTGTACCTACCTGTTTTCTATCCTTAAATATGGCTTGATCATGTTGCTGGCAGGAATTCTTTGAGGTTGGTATAAACATGCAGCCTCAATTCTGATTGGCTTAAGCGATAAGATCACTTGAATGGTTACGAGAACCAGAATAAAAACCAACTGTAGTCTCTAGGTTTGTTGTCGTTTCATGTTTTTTGACCTAACTGTGGTCATGCTTTAGGAATGATCTGGATTTAGGGCTGCGGATACTGCTGCTGGACACTAGGTGGCGCAAGCAGCATGAATTCTGTGTGATGTGGGCTGTCCCAGATTAACAGACTTCTGATTCATGGTTCCAGGTGCGCCTCTCCATACCCAGGACCCATTACCAAATGCCAAAGGCTGGGGGCAAAAACACCTTGAACTGTCCTTTTCCATTTATGTAATGAGAAATGTGACTTTTCCTCCTCAAACGGTAGTGGTTCATCCAATAAGAAGGGGCTTAGATGCCAGGCAACAGCAATGACATGTAATTACCACTCTTCACAGTCTAGCTCTTCAAACCTGGGATAGACTGCTGCCACCATTCCTTCACTTAAACTGTTCTAGTCTGTTCTGTTTTCAGAAATGGCAGTTTGCAAGCTGGATTTGGGAGTACTTCACATAGTTTATGTAAGTATAGAATTTAAAAGATAGGTTTATTTGATGCAAACATTTTTTTTAAAAAATAGATGGATAGTTCTTTTGAATATACATACCATGAACTTTTGGAAGGCCTCTCTTAAATTTTGACATGAACATTGGAGCAATTATTTTTGCTCCTAAATAAAGTGTACTCAGGAATTTCGCGGTTTAATGAAAGGGGCATTTACTAAACCAGAAATTCTTACAGGATGGCTTAGACTTCTCATTCCATTACATTGATAACTGGAGCTGCAAGCGACTCTTTGTTGGGGTTAAGCAAAAATTGGATCAGGACCCTTGTCATAAAGTCTGCTAGTGAGACCTGAGGATTTGTTAAGATCCACCAAGAGAAACAGAAGGACCTTCTGGGAAGAGGCTAGTCAACTGAATTGTTGTGACTTCCATGGTGGTCATTAGCTATTAAAATTAATAATGATACCAGATAATGGTAATAATGAAAATGAAACCCAGTTCTCTTGGTTCTACAATTTGTAGCTCCAGCTTTCACTTTTAATGTATGCTATTGCTGTAGTATTTCCTGCCAAAAATATGCAGTCCTCACTCAAAGCTAGAGTTTGCCGTCCCAACATGGGAGTACTAATTGGTTAGCTGCTTCAATCTCATTCTTCTTTTCCTACTGAAAACATTCTGGTTATTCTTAGAGCTTCTTCTTTCAGGAACTAAACTTCCCGCCACTGTCAGCTATATGAATTCCTTAAACACAATTTTACCTTAACCTGTAGGGTATCTCATGATCCTTGTTACACTAATTGGCTCAAAGTTAAATATGGGACTGAATCCAGGCCACTGAGCTAAAGTAAATTTTGTTTTAGAGATTACTGGAATAGTGGAGATTGTTAACACTTTTCATTGTGTACTGAATTGGTTCCTCCAATAATCGATCTGTTTAAGTTCTCACTCTCAGTGTGACTGTATTTGGAGATACAGCTATTCATGTTAACCGAGATCAAATGTGTGGGGCTGTAATACATAGGACTAGTGTCCTTACAAGAACGGAAAGGTGTGAGAGGTAGAGATCCCGTACTTCCCACCTGCACGCAATAAAAAGGCCATGTGAGAGCACAGTAAGAGGATTCTCTGGAAGCAAACCCTGCTGGCACCTTGACCTGTGTTTTCTAGAACTGTCAGAAAATAAATGTCTTCTGCTTAAGCGTCCCAATCTCTAACATTTCCCGTGGTTGCCCTGGGACAGTAAGATACCATCTGCACATACAGTTTATAGCCTAGTTCAGCCTTCATGTTGGGTTCATGCAGCACAGGTCCACTAGACATTAACATCAGAAGCAAAGGTGATAGAGAGGAAACGGAATCCTGCTTATGCGGGTGGGGCCTTGCATCAACCTGGCTGATCTCAAACATTCCTGTTTATTTTTTGCCACAGTGGATTAAGTTTGACATTTCTTCCAACACACAGTTCTAACCAATGCAAGGATTTAAACTTGAGTGCACTGAATCTGTCAAATTTTCATTCTATATTTAGGATTTCGTGAGGATAAGACTGAATCGCCACCCCTCAGAGACAGCATAGCTCCTTTGAGAAAAAAAAAATGTTTTTGTCTTGGTTGAACTAAAAGCAAAATTTATTGTAAATGAGGGGGCCTGGTGAATAATGGAGGAAAATAAGGATTCAAGCAGCTTGTATTTAATCCCCTTCTCACCTTTCCTTCAGACGGTCATTTTATCAGCTTTACACTGATTCTTCAAGTGATCTTGTTGCTTAAGCCAGTTAGGATTGAGGCTGTATGTTTTTACCGGGTAGGGTTTTTACTTGCCAAGAAGAATACTCTGTATATTGCTTCTGTCTCTTTCTCTCCTTTTCAGTAGAGTCTTAGAGGCTCAATTTTTCACAGAGACTGTTCTTGCTGCTTAGCACTTTCTCCCTTTCGATAATCATCATGTTTTCCCTTCATGTCTTGATAATCTTCAGTTCATTGGGGATCTTTATCTAGTACAGTGAACCATGTCTTCACTGATGGTGAAACATGCTCCTTTGTTATGATTTACGTTACTCACCAGTCTGTGGGCTTGGATTGATTTGCGTCAAGTCACTGAGGGAGGGGATAAAACTGAAGGTCTTGGGGCTGGCTTAAGGGGCCTGTGTCCCATACCAGTGACTGGATCTGGGGATCATATCAGGTTCCTGCCTTTGCTTCCTTCCAGTACAAACCCATAGAGGCCCCAGGCAAAAGTCTCAAGTAGTTGATTCCTGCCAAGTGTGCAGGAGACCTGGATTAAGTTCTTAGCTCTTGGCTTCGGCCTGGCCAGTTTCAACCATCAAAGACATTTGAGGAGTTAACCGGTGAGTAGGAGCTTGTATTCTTATTTCTCTCTTTTTCTTTCTTATTCCCCTCTCCCTTCGTCTTCTCCCATCTCTCTTTCCCTCTGCCTCGTTACTCTTAATGATAATAATAATAAACACTATTCAGTTTTTCTGCAAGAGCTTGTCATTTTCACATCATGTTTCCCTATTTTTCCTAAAGATGTATTTATTATTATTGGAAAGGCAGATTTACAGAGGGAAAGAGAGATAGGGAAAGATCTTCTGTCCACTGGTTCACTCCCCAAATGGCTGCAATAGCTGGGGCTGAGCCAAGACGAAGTCAGGAGCCAGGAGCTTCTTCTGGGAGAAGTGTTCCCAGGCATTGAGACATCTTCTACTGCTTTCCCAGGCCACAAGCCGGAAGCTGCATGGAAAGTGGAGCAGCAGGGACATAAACCGGTGCCCATGTGGGATCCTGGTGCATGTAAGATGATTTAGCCTCTGAGCAATCATACTGGACCTCTACACTACATGTTCATATGCGTGTCTCAATTCAATTGAAAGAAGTGGTGGCTGCCTTGATATATCATAATGATTAGTTTTACACATTTAATTTCTAAGCACAGTAACTTGAGAGTGCACACAGTATATAGAGAACTTGTGTCAGCATCCGTAGAAAGTTGCTGGATTCACTTGTTGGCTGATCCAGCACATAAACTCCCTCCTGCCTTTTGCCACTAGGTGGCAGTCTCGGCAAACATTTTGTTAAAGAGAGCCTCTGCTGGAGAGATGGTTGCATTGGTCAAATGTGTGTATTTGTTATATGGTTTACGTCAGTCATCTGAGGTCACAGTTGTCCCTATATTTCCCCGACCTCTGCTTAATCCACTTGCCTCCTGCTTTTTCTATGGTTAGGCCCTGTGAGTAATGATTAAGAATACAATCTATGTATGCACTCAACATCTAGATTCAATCACAGGTCCCGTTACTTCCCAGGGAGGGCCTACCTGTGAGAAACTAGTTGGCCTTTGCATTCCTTGGTTTTCTCGTGTACAAAATGAAATAAAGTATCTAATTCAGTAGGTCATTTTGCAGCTTAAATGAGCTAACGTTTTTATTATAATGGCAGCAAATCGACCTGTTTGTTTCTGCTAAAATATCATTTCACCAGGGACCCCTTTTCTGCAGGATACATCTCTCCCAT